>NC_142138.1:39597500-41022500 GCF_024610735.1 Ursus americanus | reverse complement strand
AGAAGATAAACATCTAAGGATCGTAAGAAAAAGCACTTCTTAGGGCAGTAGGTGGGAGATGATTCCACTTCAGAATTTTGTATTGGAGTCTGGCATTTGTCATTTTGGTACCGCTTTTTCCATGGTGACATAGGGAAAAGGTAGA
This sequence comes from Ursus americanus, assembly GCF_024610735.1. Taxonomy (NCBI): domain Eukaryota; kingdom Metazoa; phylum Chordata; class Mammalia; order Carnivora; family Ursidae; genus Ursus; species Ursus americanus. Next base: position 41,022,355 of record NC_142138.1, on the reverse strand, counting down.
GTTACCCATGATTTTCTGGCTTTTTGAATTTTGATTAAAGAAATTTTTAAAAAAACCTTTCAATATTTGTATCTTTCAGAAGATGTCTTTGAAAATCACCAATGCAAAACGAATCGAAGGCCTTGATAGTAATGTATGGTAAGTACCTTAGAATAAACAATAATAATTTGGTGAAGCTTTTTTCCTGCACATTTTGATATTCCTAGTTGGGAATTGTTAGCCTCATCTATAGTCCTCAAATAAAGGCATTTATTTTAACTTATTCATTAAGTGAAATTGGCAGGAAGTTACGGATCCATACACGGATTTATTCACCCGGTACGTGTGCTCAGCCTGCGAGTAGGCAGAGAGAAGGACAAAGAGCTTACCTTGTAACCCATGGTTTAGCAGCAGCTGGTACGGTTGAAGGGAAAAAAATAAACGATGACACTGTGGGTATCAAGAAACTGAGATTTGTAAGAAACTTCTAAGTTCATTAGTTCAGCCGTCATTTAATTAGATAAAGTCATTTTGTAGATGGTGAAGTTTTTGTTGGAAATTTGTTTTTCTTTTATTTGTAAGACTAAACTAGGTTCTAGTTTTTCGGTTTTTACATTAAGGTCATGAGGTATAAAAAGCTAACTTTGTAATTATAGTACTTACTAGTATTTTTTAAATTTTAGGGTTGAATTTACAAAGTTGGCTGCAGACCCCTCTGTTGTGAATCTTGGTCAAGGCCTTCCAGATATATCCCCTCCTGTATATGTAAAGGAGAAGTTATCAAAGATTGCAGCAATTGATAGCCTGAACCAGTATACGCGAGGCTTTGTGAGTATATGAAGACCATGTGGGGCCTGAACTTGTATTTTATATTGTATTGTGTGGGAATGTACTTCCATCACTTCTGTGTAATTGGCTTTCTGGGACCAGGTGTCCCAACCTGATAATTGGAGGAACCCCCACCCTTGCTTGCCCTTATGTCCTAGAAGGAGCTGTCCCCAACTTCTAACCCTCCACAGTCCTATCTTGTTCTTTCCTTTACTGTTGTTCCAGCATAGGGTCTGATGGCAACAAAGGAAGGAGAATCTTCTCTTTTTTTTGCAGCTTTTTAAAAAAAATTTCAGTATGGTTAACATACAGTGTTATATTAGTTTCAGGTGTACAATATTGTGATTCAGTAATTCTATACATTATTCAGTACTCACCACGATGTGTACTCTTAATCCCCTTCACGTATTTCACCCATCCCCCCACCCATCTCCCCTCTGCTAACCATCCATTTGTTCTCTATATAGTTAAGAGTCTGTTTTTTGGTTTGTCTCTCCCTCTTTTTTCCTTTGTTTGTTTTGTTTCTTAGATTCCACATATGAGTGAAATCGTGTACTATTTGTCTTTCTCTGACTGACTTATTTCACTTAGCATTATACTCTGGCTCCATCCATGTTTTTGCAAATGGCAAGATTTCATTCTTTTTGATGGCCGAATAGTATTCCATTGTATATATATACACCACATCTATACGCATTCATCTCTCGATGGACACTTGGGCTGCTTCCATAATCTGGCTATTGTAAATAATGCTGTTATAAACATGGGGTGCTCATATCTTTTTGAATTAGTGTTTTCAAATTCTTTGGGTAAATATCCAGTAGAATTACTGGATCGTATGGTAGATCTGTTTTTAATTTTTTGAGAAACCTCTGTACTGTCTCCCACAGTGGCTACATCAGTTTGCAGAGAATATTCTCTTGGCATACATATTTTCTCTCCCATTAACACATGTAGCCTCAGTATTGACCTCTTAATTAATATCCTCTATTTCCAACTAATTACTTTCTTCCTCTCTACCTCTCTACCAATCCCTATCCTTCTGTGATAAAATACCTAGGATATACAAAGATTCCTAGATTCTACAAAAAAACTACCAGAACTTACTGAGTGAATTGAGCATGGTTGTGGGAACACAAGACCAAAATATAAAAATCAGTTGTATTTCCGTATACTAAAAATGAACAGTTGGAAAGTAAAAATTTTTTTGAATACCATTTACAATAGCATCCCAAAGCGTTAAATATTTGAACTGAATTTTTAAAATATATGCAAGATCTGTTCAATGACAACTACAAAACTTTGCTGAGAGACATTAAGTAAGACTTATACAAATGGAGTGGTATATGATGTTCATGGATTGGGGGATGAAATATTGTTGTCACTTCTCCCTGAGTTGATCCGTAGTGGAGTTTGGCAAGCTATGGCCTTCAGCCATATCTGACCCGGTCCTGATTTTTGTAAATAAAGTTTTATTAGAACATAACCTGTGCCCATTCTTTTTAAAAAAATTTTTTGTTTAAATTAATTTAGTTAATATATAGTGTATTATTAGTTTCAGGGTAGAATTTAGTGATTTATCAGTTGCATATAACATCCAGTGGTCATTACATCAAGCCCTCCTTAATGCCCATCACCCAGTTACCCCATCCCCTCACCCACCTCTCCTCCAGCACACTCAGTTTGTTCCCTATAGTTTAGAGTCTCTTATGGTTTACCTCCCTGTCTATTTTTATCTTGTTTTATTTTTCCTTCCCTTCCCCTGTGGTCATCTGTTTTGTTTTTTAAATTCCACATATGAGTGAAATCATATGGTATTTGTCTTTCTCTGACTGACTTATTTCGCTTAGCGTCATAGCCTCTAGTTCCATCCATGTCATTGAAAATGGCAAGATTTCATTCTTTTTGATAGCTAAGTAATATTTCTCTGTGTGTGTGTGTGTGTGTGTGTGCGCGCGTGTGTGTGTGCATCACATATTCTTTATCCATTCATCTGTCAATGAACATCTGGGCTCTTTCCATAGTTTGGCTATTGTAGTGTGCTACTATAAACAATGGGGTGCAGGTGCCCCTTTGAATCAGCACTTTTGTATCTTTTGGATAAATACCTAGTAGTGCAATTGCTGGATCATAGGGTAGTTCATATATATATATATATATCATAAGTATATATATTTATATATATAAGTATATATATAAATATATGTAAAAATATATTTATATATAATAAATATAAATAAATATAAATAAATATATATTTAGATATATAATATATATAAATAAGTATATATAAATATATATATATAAATATATATATTTATATATATATAAAGATTTTATTTACTTATTTGACAGAGAGAGTACAAGCAGGGGGAGTGGCAGGCTCCCTGCTGAGCAGAGAGCCTGTCACAGGGCTTGAACCTAGGAGCCTGGGATCATGACCTGAGCGGAAGGCAGCACTTAACTGACTGAGCCACCCCTCCGTTTATTTATTTATTTATTTTTAAATATTTTATTTATTTATTTGACAGGGAGAGAGACAGCCAGTAAGAGAGGAAACACAAGCAGGGGGAGTGGGAGAGGAAGAAGCAGGCTCCCAGCGGAGCAGGGAGCCCAATGCAGGGCTTGATCCCAGAACCCTGGGATCACACCCTGAGCTGACGGCAGATGCTTAACGACTGAGCCACCCAGGCGCCCCTTAAAGATTATTTATTTATTTATGAGAGAGAGAGAGAGCGTGTGCGTGCACAAGCAGGGGGGAGGGGCAGAGAGAAGCAGACTCCCTGCTGAGCAGGGAGGCCAAGGCGGGGCTCTATCCCAGGACCCTGGGATCATGATCTGAGCCGAAGGCAGATGTTTAACTGAGCCACACAGGTGCCCCAGATAGTTCTATTTTTAACTTTTTGAGGAACCTCCATTCTGTTTTCCAGAGTGGCTGTGCCAGCTTGCATTCCCACCAACAGTTGTAAGAGGGTTCCCCTTTCTCCACGTCTTCGCCAACATCTGTTGTTTCCTGACTTGTTAGTTTTAGCCGTTCTGACCGGTGTGAGGTGGTATCTCATTGTGGTTTTGATTTTTATTTCCCTGATGATAAGTGATACTGAACATTTTTTTCATGAGTCTGTTGGCCATTTGTATGTCTTCTTTGAAGAAATGTCTGTTCACGTCTTATGCCCATTTCTCGACTGGATTTTTTGTTTTTTGGGTGTTGAGTTTGATAAGTTCTGTACAGATTCTGGATTCCTGCCCATTATCTGATATGTCATTTGCAAATATCTTCTCCCATTCCATAGTTGCCTTTTAGTTTTGTTGATATTTCCTTTGCTGTAACCTATGCCTATTTCTTAAATATTTTCCAGTTTTTGTAAATATATGTGAGTATATGTATATATGTGTTTTTATATTGGAATAAGCACAGGGGATGGTATTGCACTGTCACCAGGGTCTGGATGACATTGGTCACCTCAGGGGGATGAGAAGGAAGTGTTGTTGAGGAGAGATCATAATTATATTTAACACATCTTTGCCTAGTTTAAATTATTATATGAAGCGTGCATTATTTTTGTGATTAAAAAATTTTTAAAAACACAGACCCTTATTATTCTGAGGAAAGATGTATAATGTTTACGGTTGCTTTCAGATCGCCCTTTGCTAGAATTGGTTAGACCTGTTATTAAAATGAAATTCAAAGGAAATTTTGGATTTCTGGGAGTGGTGACAATCTTCTCTTGCTCTTTTCACAAATTGTGTATATTTTTTGGAGGTTGAATTTAAGTGGTCTTTTTCTCTTGCTATTATTTTTTAGTTTACTGGCTGTGTTCTGTCACCTCCCCTATTAATTATACTCACTTTCTCTAATATTATAATATCTCCTAATTTCAAAGTATGGAAAATGTGCTATAGCTCTGTTTCTATTGAATTTGATTGGGTGAGGGTCTGTGGCATAGTAGCCGACATTCTGACAAAGGTGACAAACAAAAGTATCTTTAACAAAAAATGCCTCCTTTTCATATGACCTAGGGATGGGTAACTCAGAATGACCAAAGGCTATCTTACTTCCTAAACCTGGGGTATATCCTACCAGCCTCCCTCTTGTCCTGTGTCCTGATCCAGTTTATTCCTCCAGAGCCCAAGGTGCTTTGCGAAAAAGGCACATGCCCTGCAATTGGACTCTCATTTGCAACTGACAGAAAATCAAGGTGGTTCTCCAAAAGCAGAAAGAGGAGCTACGTGCTAGGAAAAAATAAGAAACAAGAAATATTGACTTCAATACCAAATAACACAAGGAGGGGGAAAGGGAAGGAAAAGAAAGAGAAGGAGGGAAGAGCAGAGAACGTAGAAGAAGAGCGAATGAGTGAGTCAAGACTTCCTACATGCCTCAGACTTTGTGCATGTACAGTCCCTTCATTCCTCTGGTGAGCATGGTAGTTCACTTGGATGACCCCTCCCCTCCTGGCTACCATGGTGGTGAAGAATGTCCTGCTTCCTCCTAACATGAACTCTCACAGGAGCACTGATGTGCATCTCTTTGGGGGCAGAGAGGGCAAAATATGTTGGCATAATAGCCTTCTCTTTAGTAACATGGAAGAATAGATTTGGGATATATAGACAATGCAGATTTTCTTATTTTAACTGGGGAAAAAGTCCAACTCTATGCAATATAATTTAATTACTGTCAAAAATAAAGTAATTGAATGTGATTTGATTTCTGTCAAAAAATGTGCTGTTGAAGATATATTTGGTACTGAAGTCAATTTTTATCAAAGCAAATACGTTGTAATTTTAAGTTCCAAAACCAATCCTTTAACAGGGTTTTTTTTAGTCATTAGCAAGTTTTCATGATCCTTCATGTAGGAATCCTGTGAGAGTAGAGAAAAAAATGTTATTTCCATTCAAAAATATAAATTTTCTTGGTATAACTATAAACATAAAACCCAAATTTTAAAAATTCTTTCATTTTAGATCCAGAGTACCTCCAAGAAGTAGATCCCATAATCGAATTCAAGGTTTTTTTTCCTGTTTTTTTATTCAACAGGGTCATCCATCACTTGTGAAAGCTCTAGCCTGCTTATATGAAAAATTTTATCAAAATCAAATCAATCCAAATAAAGAAATCCTTGTGACAGTAGGAGCGTATGGATCTCTTTTTAATGCCATTCAAGGATTAATTGACAAGGGAGATGAAGTAAGTATATTAACAGTATCATCTTACCTATACCAATTATCATTTGTACTGCCTTTGAGTCTTTTATTTATTTCACATTCTATTTTTTTTTAAAGATTTTATTTATGTATTTGACAGAGAGAGAGATAGCCAGTGAGAGAGGGAACACAAGCAGGGGGAGTGGGAGAGGAAGAAGCAGGCTCCCAGAGGAGGAGCCTGATGCGGGGCTCGATCCCAGGACCCTGGGATCACGCCCTGAGCCGAAGGCAGACGCTTAACGACTGCGCCACCCAGGCGCCCCTCACATTCTATTTTTAATGATTTTTGAAGTATAGTACATATGAGTAAAATTCACAAATCTTAAGCATACGGCTTGATAAATTGTTTGCATGTATATATTTATATGTATGTGTATGTGTACCTCCGTAACCACTAGATGAAGATCTAGTACATTTCCAGCACCCAGAAGGCTCCCTTTTGCCCCTGCCTAGTTTATATTCTTCCAGAGGTAACTACTCTTCTGTCTTCTATCACCATAGGCTCATTTTACCCGCTCTTTAACCTGACATGTATGGAATCACACAGTATGTACTCTTGAATGGCTTCTTTCATTTATTGTTATGTCTGTGAGATTCATCTATTTTGTTGCATGTGACTCATTTTTACAGCCTGTTTAGATAAGAGTAAGTAGAAGGGCTAGCAGTGATGGGGATAATGAATCTTTCATTTGCACGACTAAAATTACCCTTATCTGAACTCAGCAAGTATTTGGTCAGTGTATTTTTGTGCCCAGCCTTGTTAGCAGCACCATGTGTAACAAGAAGGATGAGTGATTTCTGCTCTAGTTATGTGACTCACATGGCCCCAAACTCGGTCAACTCTGCCCATACATCCCCATCATCATTCCAATACCCCTGCTTCAGTATTTCCTGACCTCTTCATTAATTCAGAAATCACTGAGGATCTCCTATACTAGGAGATTTTTAAAAGACAGTTTCTGTGTGGAAGGAGTTTTCTGTGTGGTAGAGGAGATACTCGCAAACTGGTGAATTGGAATGCGTGTGACAGTCAGTAGCGGAGAACGTGTAAGTTACGGTGGGGCGGCTCTGCTAAGGGAGGCCTGGAAGACTCCAGAGAGGCATTGCTTAAGCCGAGTCTGAAGAATGAATATTTGCCCTGATCTATGTTGTTAATTCCTTTCTTTGAACTCTCATGGCACTTTCCCTGTACCTCTTCTATAAAAGATACTGCTGTTACTTTGTATTATGCTATTCTTTTACATCTCTAATGCCCTCTGCGATGCCAGACAATAGCTACTTAAGGAAATACAGGTAACTTTCATATACATAATCTCCTTTATCTGTAAACTAGTTGAACGTTTTATCTCAGTCTCTGATGTTGTTAATCCTTCGTTGCTTCCTCTTGCATCTGCTCGAGCATCCCAAGGCTCAGCCCTTGACCTTCTTTTCTTTATTCTTTCTTCCCTGATCGCTGTATCTGATATCTTGAAACCACACACATGTCACTTTCTATCACATTGACCTGTTTTATTTCCTTTATAGCATTATTACTATCTGAAATTATCTATAACTTATTTCTGTGTTTTCTTGTTTATTATCTCTCTCAGTAGAATGTAAGTTCCAGGAGAACCAGTTTATTGCGGTACTGCCAATCCCTAAAATACTGAATACTCAATAAATACTCTTCAGAAAGAGAGGGGAATTATTTCCATCATAAAAATGAAGAAATTACAGCAAAGAGTGTCAAGTATATTGTTTCAGCTTTACCTCTCTGCCTCCCCAGTTTATTTTCCATTATTCAGCTCTCACTTCAAATCAGGCACTGTGTTTCTCACCAGGCTTCAAAGATAGGTCATCTTGGTCCCTGAGAATTTCAGACTAATTAGGAACTTACAGTCCACTTGAGAAAAAGATCCCTTCCCAAAGGGAATGAACAAAGATTGATTTCTTTGCCCTTCACAATAGCTGACACCTAACATAGTGAACTGTATATAGTAGGTGCTCAGTGTGAATTGAATGGTTAGCACAAACAGGGGCTTTAGAACGTAAGGCCCTTTGACCAGGTATTTCACATCATAAGAAATACACAGTAAATACACGGTATACACAGTAATATGCAGAAATCACAGTATAAAGTGCAAATTTAGAACAACAATTAGATACCCATAATTGAACACAAAAGTTAAGTGAGACAACTTAGTGTTGACTTGTGAAATTATAAATAGTTACCCAATTTTTCTAAAGCAATTCAGCTGTATGTATAAGGTGCCATAAAAATGTTTGTACCCTTTAATCTAGCGATAGCCATCATATAAATTTATTCAGCTATTTAAAAACAGAGAAACCTAGGGGTGCCTGGGTGCCTCAGTCAGGGAAGTGTCTGACTCTTGATTTCAGCTCAGGTCATGATCTCAGGGTTGTAAGATTGAGCTCCATGTCAGGCTGGGTGTGGAGCCTGCTTAAGAGTCTTCTCTCCCTCTTCCTCTCCCCCTCCTGCACTTTTGTGCTCTCTCTCTCTCTCAAAAAAAGAAAGAAAGAAAGAAAGAAAGAAAGAAAGAAAGAAAGAAAGAAAGAAAGAAAGAAAGAAAGAAAAATTGAATGTAAATGATGGGTATAAGTTATGTGTTCAAACTTTGTTATAGAAAAGTAAAAAGGAGGCTAGATATAGGCTGGTGGTTTGTGGGTGGAATACCAACTGGACAGGTTGGATTGGCCCACTGGCTGACCTAAAAGCCAGCCCACAGGTGACTGAGCGAGAGCACACAGGGGCCAAAGAACAAGAAATAGATCTCAAGGGGCAAGGAAAAAAGACTGAATCTAAATATAAGTCACCCGGAGGGAAATTGTGGGTATCAGACAATAACAATGGGCTCTTAACTAGGCTCCCTGCATTCAGTCTTTGTTTTGGAGTGCTTTTGAGCAGAGAGAAACATCTTTACTCTCAGGATAATACTTGTAAGGTAGTACCCCATAATGGAGAGCATTGCTGTGTTATCTTTCCTTATAGTTTTGGCTTCTGACCCTCTTTGATATTTTATTTTATAATTCAAAATTAAAGAAATTCTCAATGTTTTGGCTGGAACATTCCTTTGAGGATGTGATGAGAGCTAGGGCCTCTTCCTCCAAAAAATCTACCTAGGCATACATAAAGCTTTGCATATAATTTCAGGAATCCTCACTGCAAGCCCTTCTGTAGATCTCATTAAGAGACCAAGGATTCCTGGACAAGCATATCTCTAGGGTCTTTGCCACGTGGCAGTTAGCTCCATGACAGCAGGGAAGGCCAGCTTTTTCACTGCTGCATCTCAGCATGTAGTATAGTGCCTTACACATAGTAGTTACACAGTATTTTTTAAATGCATGAATAATTGGTATGTTACATTCTTATTTGGTTTTATTTTAGGTCATAATAATAATGCCTTTCTATGACTGCTATGAGCCCATGGTGAGAATGGCTGGAGCAACACCTGTTTTTATTCCCCTGAGATCTGTAAGTTTGCCAGCACCGTTCACATGCTTTAAGATGTTTTGAAAATATACATAATTGCTTTGTCCCTGGTGAAGTTTCTACTTTGATTACATTTCGGGATTCACTGTGTATCTCTACTATGGTTAAAGGTCATCAACTTCTTCAAGAGGGCAACTTTTATTACTTTATCCTGTGTTTGCCATGTGTCTCTGTTGTATCAGCATTCACTTTATATGTCACGGTATCTTCTGCAGTTCTGTGTCTCCCCCACCAACGTGAGCACCACCACTAACTCGCTTTCCTAGCACTGCTCCCCAGTGACTAACAGTGTAGGGTGTATGCTGGCTGCTCCATAAATGCTTGTTGAATTCTGAATGAAGTGATTTTTTAAATTTTGCTTTTATTTTTAGGAATTTAATCAGTGCGCTACCATTGTCTTTTTAAAAATCTTACTAAAATAAGTAATACGCTAAGGTGAATCACAGAATCTTATATTAGCTTTAAAGTACCAGACGTGTTAACCATAGTTATAGCTGGCTCCTTTGACACTTTAACAGCTGTTTATGTTGACAAGGGTTTATTTTCCCATTTAATAGGTGTGAGCATGAAACTCAGGTCCTCTGGGCTCTTAAAGCTTGGTGATTTCTGTTTATTTTCTTTGTTAGTCATTTATTCAGTTACCTTCACCTTACCTTTCTCTAATTTTTTTTCCCAGTTAGGTTATTTATTTGTAAGGTAGCAAACATGAATTAATTGAATTAAATCACATTTTGATTCTTCATACTTAGAAACCTGTTGATGGGAAAAGATGGTCTAGTTCTGACTGGACATTGGATCCTCAAGAACTGGCAAGTAAATTTAATTCTAAAACCAAAGCTATTATACTGAATACTCCACATAACCCCATTGGCAAGGTGAGTCTTTGATCTCTTTATACTGTCTTCTGACCTATCATTTTCTCACATGTTGAATCATAATTGGCTCTCCTCTTTTGTTTTCTTTAATACATATAGGTATATACCAAAGAGGAACTACAAGTAATTGCTGACCTTTGCATCAAAAATGACACACTCTGCATCAGTGATGAGGTTTATGAATGGCTTGTATATACTGGAAATAAGCATTTAAAAATAGGTACTGATTATTATTACATAGAGTCACAAATCTAAATGTGTTTGGACACATGTGGAACAAGTGATTGGAAAGGATCCCAGAACAGCTTTAAAATAGTCCCTGCAATGGGTATCTATCGGGATGAGCACCTAAATGGGATTTGAATAAATGATGCTTGAGTGAAATAATAAACAGATTGAAGGACAGGCAGTACAAACGAAGGGGAAGCGATTTTTGGATCATACTATAAAGCTATGAAACCAGAGAAGTCATACTTTTCCTTATATCCTTGGCTTTTTTTCAAGAATCCATCTATTACTTGGTACATAAGATACAGGGAGCTTACTTGTTCCCAAGCTGGACTGTTTGTGCTGAGCAAGTTGCCAAAATGCCAAGTCAATAGGAGAAAATTGCAGGGCCAGTAAGCTATTGCTGCTTGACCTTTGCCTGGGATTTCTTCATTACTACCGTGCCATCTCACAAGTGCCTCGGTGTCTTCTGGAGTTATTCAAACTGATATCAGCTATAAGATTATATGCTGTGCTGCAGACTTTGGGTCTTTGCACTTGCCTTTCCAATGCCTGGAAACACTTCTCCCCCTAGATAGCCACATGGCTCAGGCTTTCACCTCCCCCAGGGCTCTATTCAAATACCAATTTTTTTGGCCACATTTAAGATAGTTACAAGTTTTCCTTCCAGCGTTTGCTTTGCTTTTTTTTTTTTTTTTTTTTTTACTGTTCTTTTTTTTTTTCCTTTATAATAAATATCCAGACCTAGATTGTTTACTTCTAATCTGCTAAAACATAGGGATTTTTGTTTGTTTCAATGTCTTCTGAGTCCCCAGTTTTCAGGATAGGATCTTATACATGTTAGATGATCAGAACATAATTGATGAGTAAATGAATAGAAAGTATGAAAAGGATAAGGGAAGGAAAACTAAAATCACTGTGGCAGAAATCAATAAATAAAAAATTAGTGCACTTACATATAAATAGTTGTATATATCGTAATTATCCCTATGGTACATTATAAATTGTAAAAATACAGAGGACAAAGCAACTGCTTGAGGGGATCAACAGAGGAGTGGGCAAAAGATGGAATTTGCTAAGCAGAGAGGTAGAAAGAAAATTCATACCAGATAAACTAATATGGACTGAGGCAAGGAGGCATAACAGATCAAGACATACTTAAGATTAGGGCAAGTGGTTTATAAGGATATAACCAGCACAGATGATAATGGAAAGGAGGGTAATTCTGACAGCCTTGAATATGAGAACAGAGTTTAAACTTGCTGAGGAGGTCAGTGGGTCTGAAACTCAAAACCTTAGTATAGAACACCTCAAAGCCACGAAGTTCACATCAAGAAATAGGGATACATTGCCTTCCATCCTGAAACAAGAAACAGTTTTCCTAGCAGAAGTTTAACAATTAGAAGAAGTCATTAGGGGCGCCTGGGTGGGTCAGATGGGTTGAGCATCCAATTCTTGGTTTTGGCTCAGGTCATGATCTCAGGGTTGTGAGATCAAGCCCTGCATGGGGCTCCATGCTCAGTGGGAAGTCTGCTTAAAGAGTGTCTCCCTCTGCCCCTCCCCACCCCCCTCTCGTGCGTGCACGTGCGTGCACACACACACACACACACACTCTCTCTCTCTCTCAAATAAGGAAATAAATCTTAAAAAAAAAGGAATCAATATAAAAATCACAGTTCTGTGCATATTCGTAACAAAGAACCATTGAAATACACATCAGAGTTTTTTTTTATTTTGCCATTAGTGTTCACTTACTAAGTGTTCATTTGTTTCACCATTGGTAGCATACACTGTAGATAAACAGTAGTACTTATTTTAAGTGTTTAAGAACATTTCATGGAAGAAAACTTAAAATTGATTTTTAAAAAAAATTCTACACATTAATTTGATCGCCGAAGTTCCAATGAGCATACTTTGAGAACTACTGCAAGACGTGTGCCATGGCAAGGGAATCGGTTACATGATTGGATTTGTTTTATAAAGCTAAGAACCAGCTATAGGTGAGGATCCAAAGTGAGTCAGATAGGCTAGCAATAGAGTTGACACGTGGGCTATTTAGAAGTCAAAACTATGTGTGGGGGGGCGGGGAGTATGGCATTTGAAGATGGGAAGGGAGCAAGCAAGTATGCTTCTGAGATCTCTGGCCCGGCCCCCTCAGCAGTGATGAGGCCCTTAAGCAGAGGTGGAGATATGCTGAAAGGGAGCAGATCTGTGGGGAGTAGGGAATAGTCCTGCCTCTCATGCTTTAGTCTTCTTAAGTTTCAGTGTCTGTGAGACATAGAGGAGAAAATGTCTGGAGACAAGTGGAATTATAGGCCTGATAGTCAGGATCAAATTATGAGGGCACAGTTTTGGCAGTCATCAAAATTTTGCTGAAGGTGGAACTCATGGAAGAGAATGTTCTCAGGGAGAAATGGAGAAGACAGCCAGAGATTTGCAAGGCGCAGTGGTGCCTTGACACACCAAAATGCTGTTACATGTCAAAATTGCATTAGGGTTCATCTTCACCCTTCTTGTGTATGATCTCCGTTTCAGGTCATTTGAACTATTTCCAGTCGAAAATCGGATCAATATGGATAAATAATTATTTTTTGTTATTTTTAATAATTAAGCAGAGAGAGGAAGAGGCATCTTTCTAATGAATATAATTCTGTTTAACATTAAACATGTTCATGTCTATGCAATAATGCATTAAATCTTTATAGAGTTTTACTTAACTGTTTAGCAATATTTTCCAATAGATAACTTTAAATGATGTTGAGATTTATTGTTTGAACCTTTATTATATTGTTTAAACCTCATGTTATATGATAAGCCCTTCATAGTAAAAATGTAGCAGATATTACTTGCTGAAGATATCAAGACTTATATTTTTAACTCAGATTTTTTAGTTATTATAACAGCCCATAAACAAGAAAAAAAATGAATTCACTGCTTCATTATTTACAGAGTGCAGTTTGGTTCCATGAAAACTTAGCTATTCTTCAAATACAGTGCCCTTTTTTACACAAAAGATGCAAAATGGCTATTTCATCAATTTGCAGAGTGTGATAGTAGTTCTTTACTATAACACAATAGGCTTTCTAGTCATTCATCATGAATTAGCATCATCCTCATGCTTTCACTGAGACCATGTTCCCTGGGGTAGCACTCTTCCTCATGTCTCTCATCTTTATCTGCCTTCCACTGAAGCCTAAGCCACCCGTGAATAACTCATGTAGCTGCTATGGCTGACTGAAGGATCGTGGGTCATAGATGAGAAGTGCAAAGACCAGTTTCCTTTCAGATATAAATGCAAGTTTGACTCAACAACACTAGACATTGGAGTTTGTTGTTTGTTGTTGCTGTTGTTTTTAGTTTTTATTTATTTATTCATTTAAGTAATCTCTACACCTCATCCATGGTGAAGCTTGAACTCACAACCCTAGGACCAAGAGTTGCGTGCTTTTCTGACTGAGCTGGCTAGATGCCCCTAGGTTTTTTTGGTTTTGTTTTTGTTATTAAATAATCTCTACACCCATCATGGAGCTTGAACTCACAACTCCAACATCAAGAGTTGCATGCTTTACCAACTGAGCCAGCCAGGCACCCTAGGTACTGTTTTTTTTAAATAATCAGACCGACAAAGACTTTTTTTATTTTTTCCTGTAGATTCACACACAGTGCTGTAGTCTTCTGTTCTATCTGTTTACATTAAGTTCTGTGGCTCTGAGATGAGACGACATGTGCAACCAGATGTTTTAAAATTCCTTAGGGCCCTTTTTACTGAAGTTGTAGAATTTGTTCTTGGGTCGGATTCTTGATTCAAATGTCTCCAGGTTTCTGTAAAATGACATTTCAGTCAATAAAAGAAACCTGTTTCTAGAAAAAAGATATATTATTACATTGATATTGATACATAAATCTTTCAGTATTTAGATAACTAGTATAAAATTCCTTGTAAGTTATTCAGCTGATTAGTTTACTGCCGGAAAAAAAGACATCCACTTTTAAATGGCTAAAATAGTCATCAAATTACTTAGCTCTTTTTAAAAAATATTATACCTATAAGTATTACATTGATATTTTCTGGAAAAAAAAAACCCTACATTTGACATGTGAATAGTTTTGATTCCCTTTGTATATAACTTATGAAAACATGTTGAGATTGTATTCATTTCTCTGGGTGATTCTTATTTTCAAAGAATTTCTTTCTAAGTATTGTTCTTACTACTTGACCTTCTTGGTTTGGGATATGTATTACTTTATTTATTTGTTTATTGAAAGAGAATATGTGTGCACGTGTGCTTGGGGTGGGGGGTAGAGGGAGAGGGAGAGAATCTTAAGCAGGCTCCACACCCAGCATGGAACCCAATGCAGGACTCCATCTCACCACCCTGAGATCATGACCTGAGCCAAAATCAAGAGTTGGATGCTTAACTGACTGAGCCACCAGGCTATATTATTAAAGGAGGTGATACTCTGCATTATACATAGTTTAGATTTTCTCTGGTCAAATAGGAAAATGGGACATGTGTCATGTATTATTTTGGCAGACTAGAAATGTCTCAGAATTTGAAAGGATATGATATATTTATATCAAATGTTAGAATATTCTTTCTTTGAATGGACCCTCTAGATATTTTCTTCATTTATCTTTTTGGTTTTTGTTATACTCCACAGATAATACACTTATAGCTTTTCTGGTTTATATAGTTTTCCTACCTTTACAAATATTGCCCGGTGTTCCACAATGGACTAAGATTATGTATGAATCCATTTTGGAAATTTTGCTAGCTACTTTACTTGTGTATGGGAAGATTAAGGAAACAGTAGCTTAGAACCCACAGAAATGGCTTTGTTTTCTCTTTGTGTATACCAACACTTAAAACAATAGAAGAGTATCTATTGTGCCTCTACAAAACAAGTGAAAAACTCATGGGATTGCATGTAAAGAACTTCACGACTAAATTACTTGAGGAATCCAAAGAGCAGTGTAGGTAACATTCTTGGAAGATTCACAAGGGAATGGTTTACCAATGTCCAGCAAAATTCACAAGTTTTTACATTCTATACCTCTATGACTTTGTTACCTGCATTCCCTTCGCCCCAAATACCTTTCTTCCCCTTCTCTGACTGGCCAAGTCCTATGTGGTCTCCAAGTCTCAGCTCAAGCATTACTGGCTGCAGAAAGCTACCCCTAACACCTTCTTCTGTCCTTGCTCGATACTCCATGCCTGCTGCGATTACAGCACTTACCACACTGTATTATGGTTGTTGTTTTACTTTTCTCCTACCCCCACTAGACATTAAATTCCTTGAAGATAGGAACTGCTTCTTTCTCATCTTTGTTTCCTCTAGACCTAGCTTAGTCCCCGGCACCTGGTCATTGCTAATAAACGTTTGATAAGTAAATAAGTACAAGAATGAATGATTTTTTTAAAGATATCAATCAACTTGAAAACCTTTATGCAGTCATTTCTCATTATTTGTGGAATCCATATTTGTGAATCACCTACTCACTGAAATAGATTTTAACCCCAAAGTCAGTACTCTTGGCACTTCATTCATAAATATGCAGAAAGGGACAAAAAATTGGAGTCACCTGATAGGCATGTTCTTAGTTGAGGTCAACAAGGCAGTGCTCTGCTTCTTATTTCAGCTCATACTATAACTAAGTGTCCTTTTCATGGTGATTTTATTGTTTAAAACAGACCCCAAGCATAGTGCTGACGTGCTGGCAAATATTTCTGAGTGCAAGAAGGCCATGGTGTGCATTATGGAGAGAATAAATATGCGAGAGGAGCTCCATTCAGGCACAAGTTCTAGTGCTCTTGGCCGTAGAGATATTAAGGGGATGATACCCAAAAGGTATGGGCTTCTTTTGGGGAGCAAAGAATGTTCTAAAACTGGTTGCACACCTCTGCGGATATACTAAAAACCATCAAATTGGACATTTTAAAGAAGTGAATTTTATGGCGTGGGATTTATATCTCAAAGTTAGCAAAACACACACGCACATGCATGCACACCCAGATTGCAGGGCCCTGCCCCCAGAGTTTCTGATTCAGTAAGTCTGGGAGGTAGCCCAATAATTTGCCTTCCTGACTAGCTCCCCACTGAGACTGCTATTGCTGGTGTGGGGAACACATTTTAAGAACCATTGCCTTAGGAAGCCTGGAGAAATAGACTTGCAAAATGGGCAGAGCAGAGGTGAGTAAACAATAACCAGGACCACAACCAAAACGGTGCCACAGGAAGAGAATATTGAATGCACAGCGACCACTGACACAGTGCTGGGTGCCATGGCTTGTGCGGCCCCTGCCGGGACTCCGGCCCCTGGAAGTAATTTTGCTACTTTAAATTACTTAATCTATCACATATTACAGTGTTTTCAAGCACTGCAACATTTTCAATTGTGTTTGGGTTAAAGTTACAGTATATTTGAAAACCTACTGAAATACACTGACTACACTACATTTATGTTTTTAGATTATACTGAACATAGATTGATTGGCAAGCAATTACTTAACCCTTTTCTTTTCTCTTTCCTGTTTAGCTACTTTTCCAGGTATGTGGGAGAGAACAATAACAATAGGAAGTGCCGGAAAGACTTTCAGTGTAACTGGCTGGAAGGTAAGATGCAGAAGGATGTAATTGCTTAGAAACAGGCATGTATTTATTTCTCGTAGAGCTTCTGTATGTTTGTGTTTTAAATGCATATATATTCAGTTTGCACAGGTTTTTATATTTACTGATCTTTTCTTTATTATTTACTCAGCTTTCATGTTGGCCTTTATTCTTTTTGAGAATTGATCATTTCTTTATTATTTTAAAGTTTTTATTTAAATTCCAGTTAGTTAACATAAAGTGGAATATTGGTTTCAGGTGTGCAATGCAGTGATTCACACTTCCATACAAATCCCGTGCTCATCTTGACAAGTGCACGCCTTAATCCCCATCACCTGTTTCCCCCATTCCCCCCACCTCCCCTCTGGTAACCGTCAGTTTGTTCTCTATATATAGTTAAGAGTCTGTTTCTTGGTTTGCTTCCCTCTCTTTTTTCCTTTGCTCATTTGTTTTGTTTCTTAAATTCCACATATGAGTGAAATCATATGGTATTTGTCTTTCTGTCACTTATTTCGCCTAGCATAATACTGTCTAGCTCCATCCATGTCATTGCTAATGGAAGACAAAATAGGTACTTTTTCATTTTATAAGTAACAAACTAACGGCACTCTTTTTTTTTTTTTTGCAAGAAATGTTCAGATTATTGTGTATTAATATAAAAGGAGGAAATAATATATAATAATAGCTAATATTTTGGCACTTACCATGTGCCAGGTTCTAAGTGCTTTACACATGCTCATTCTCATAACGGCATTATGAAGTGAATATAATTTATTATCTCCATTCAACAGGCAGTAAAACTAGTATAGAGAAGTTAAGTAAGTTGCCTGAGGTTATACTGCTAATAAAGTCAAGCCAGCGCAGTCTAGCTTCAAAATCTTCGTACTTAAGCACTGTGCTATGTAATACAACAGCAGTTTACCCAGTTGAAACTTGGTTTTCTTCCAACCGGCTCTCCTGAACATGGCCAAGAAGCAGGGAGTATCAGAAATGCGGCCTGGAGAACCAGCTTATGGAAGAGTCCCTTAGGCCTTCATTCAGAGTTACTTTTATCTAATTCAGATAACCCTTGTGACCAGTTTTTAGACCTTCAGAATATCAGAAGTAGCAAATTAGAAAAGAAAAGGATAATAGCAATCAAGAGTAGTACTGTTTACCTTCTGAACGCAGAGTTTAGTGACTCCAGTGGGAAACTTTCTCAGAAAGAACAGTGTTGAAACGATGAGTAAATACTAATACTGCACTACTTTCATAGTACGAACATTTTAGACTTGCTCATATTTGATAATTACATTAAGCTGAGCTACTCTCTCAGATTTGGTATGTACAATTAGATCTGTTTTTTGAAATCTGCTTTTTATCTTTTCCTTTTCCAGCTTGGCTGGTCCATTGGTCCTAATCATTTGATAAAACATTTACAGACGGTTCAACAAAACTCCGTTTATACTTGTGCGACTCCTTTACAGGTAGGTATTAATAGTAACATGGGGTTGAACATGGTCTTTTGGTAAAGGTGTTATTTTTAGTCTGTGTATTCTAATTGGCTTAGTTTTACCCATGATGCTTTCTGAGCTGGGCATCTAGTATTGTTTGGGAATTTAGGAGCAGACATCTATTCATTGCTATCAAGAACAGCTTTTTGTTGTTGTTCATTTAAATACATCAGGTTTTAACTGAGCACTCAGACATTGTGGGTGGGATTGCAAAGTACTGCGGACTCTGTGAAGGACAGTGACAACACCAAGCAAAATTACAGATGTGCGTGCCCTACAAAGCAGCAAACCATCTTCTGGGAAGTCACCCTGTAACTACTATCTGTACACATAAGAAGCTCTCTATGTGTATGGCCGTTTATTGCAGAAGATAGGGGATAGTCATTATCCATCTTTAGAATTAATTAAACAAACCATGGTTTATCCAAACACTTAAATATATGAGTTTTGTATTAGTTTCCTATTTTTCTGTAACAAATGGCCACAAAGTTGGTGGCTTAAAACAACACAAATTTTTTATCTTCCAGTTCTGGTGGTCAACCATCTGAAAGGGTCTTATGGCTAGAAACAGGGTGGCTGCATTCTGGTGTTCCTTCTGGAAGCTGTAAGGAAGACTTTGTTCCTTGTCT
This sequence comes from Ursus americanus, assembly GCF_024610735.1. Taxonomy (NCBI): domain Eukaryota; kingdom Metazoa; phylum Chordata; class Mammalia; order Carnivora; family Ursidae; genus Ursus; species Ursus americanus. The sequence continues at coordinate 41,003,022 of NC_142138.1, read as the reverse complement.
TTTCCATCTTCTAGGGGCTCCTCACATTCCTTAGCTCATGGTCACATCACTCTAACAAGACTGTGACTCTCCTGCTACCTTCTTTCCCTTATAAAGATTTTTATGATTATATTAGGCTCATAGAAAGTCCAAGATGATCTCTTCATCTCAAGATCCTTAATTTAAACCACATTTGCAAAGTTCATTTTACCAGGCAAGGTAACATATTTAGAGGTTCTGGATTTGGGTTTGTTTTTTTTTATGATTTTTTAATTTATTCATTTGAGGTAGAAAGAGAGAACAAGAGCACAAGCAGAGGGGAGGTTCAGAGGGTGGGAGGCCTGATGCAGGGCTTGATCCCAGGACCCTGTGATCATGACATGAGCAGAAGGATTGAGCCACCCAGGCGCCCACAGGTTCTGGGTTTGAAGACCTGGACACCTTTGGGGGCCATTCTGTCTGTCACCATGACTATTTAAAAATGAAAAGAAAGGAAAAGAATGAGGAAGCTCTGTAATTATCAATATGGAAAGATTTCCAGAATATACTGTAAAGTAAAAAAAAGCAAATGCAGGGCAGTATGTATTTATGCTATAGCCTGTATAAGAGGGGGAAACCATTCGCTTGTATTTTCTTAAAGGATCTGTGGAAGGATCCATAAGGAACTAGTAAAAGTGGGGTGGGTGTTAAGACCTTTTAATGTATGTCTTTTTTATATTGCTTTTTAAAAAAAATATGTATTTATGAAACAGGGATCTATGTGTCATCATTCTGTGAATAATCAGAACACTGAAAAAAATTTCTTTTTCTGGAAGGCAGTTAAAAAGCCAGAAGAGTGAAATATATTGGGTACAGTAAATTTACTTTTTTGCTTCCTGTCAAAAACATCTATTGAATGAGAAAAAATTTTATTTTAAAGTTCTTTCTCCAGTGACTCTCTAAAGCAGTATCATAATAAAGACTAGTATTAACTTTTGGTTTTATATAATATTAAATTCATTTTATCTACTCAAAATAAATCTATTCACTTATTCAACAAATATTTACTGAGTATTGGAGATACACCAGGAATTTCTTTCTGAAAAGCTCTTTTTGAGCTTATGGCCTAGTGGGGATACACAGATAATAAAGAAGTAAATATATTAATAATATGTCAGACGTTCATAGATGCAATAGAGAAAAACAAAGCAGGGAAGAGGAAGAATAAATATAAAGTGCTAAGGGGAAGGACATACAATGTTAAATGGAGTAATCTTTGAAAGTCTCCCTGAGAAGATGACATTTGAGCTACAAACTGAAGCTTAAGTAGTCACATGGGTGACCTAGAGAAGAACCTTCCAGACTATGAGAAAAACAAGTGCAAAGGCCCTAGGGTAGGCAGTCTGGCTGTCATGTTGGTATCTGTGAAAAGCACGAGACTGGGACGGGATGATCAAAGGACAAGAGTAGGAGGAAATAAATCAAAGGGATAGCTGGGAGCAGATCAAGTAAGGCCACGTTCGTCACTGTAAAGGCTGAGTGAGGTAGGAAGCCACGGGAGAGTCTGAGTACAAGAGTGACATGATCGAACTTGTACTATCAAAGGAAACTGGCTGCTTTATTGAGTCAGAAGACTGTTGACGTGATCCAGGAGACAGCAGTTGACTGAACCAATGCAGGAATGGTAAAATGGTGGAATGTGATTGGGGTCTGAATATATTTTAAAGGCAGGGCTGAGAGTTTTTGCTATTGGACCATGTGAGGAGCATGAGAAAAAGAAAGAAGTCCAGTATAAGACTACAGTCAGGAGAGATGTTTATGTGTCTTGAGCTTTGACTTTTCTAGGGCAATATCTCCTGCTATGGGGAGTGAATAAATTGCTGAGAACAAGAAAGATGCAGCTAAGAATTTGGAACATCTTTTCCTGACCCCTCTGGTCCTCCCTTTCAGCTAAGTGCCTGGATTTTTCCATGCACTCGGACAACCATGTTTGGGAACCGGCCCATGCTTCCAGGGGAACCCCGGATTCCTAGGCTGATGCAGCCTGATGTTTATTTATCCAAGATTTTGTTAGTACCGGGAATTATGACTAATTCTTTTTTCCTGCTGGCTTCTTTTGGCATGCAGTCTTCTCAGTGACCTTGCCCTTCTCTGTCTCTCCATGTCCTCTCTTGCCATGCTCTCTTGCTACTCTTCAGCCACACCAGACTCAGTTCTTCCAACAGAACAAACTATATCCTGCCTTTTTCATGTATTTGTTTCCTCATCCCTCCCAGTTACCCCTCCAGAACACACCACCTGGAATCTCCGTAAAGGCAAGGACCATTTTTATCTTATTTACCGTTATATCCCCAGTGTTTTATCACAATGCCAATATTTAACATTGGTATTCAGTATATGTTTACTGAATGTTTTATCCTTTAATTCTTGATACCTCTTGGTTCTGATTAATTTCCTTAAAATTTGGCCACTTTGCCCTTCTATCGCAATGATTCCAGGTTCTTGATTATTTGCTTACATTTCCTTCGTTGCGCTGAGAACCAGTATTTCTGAGTTGTTTCAGTTTACACTCACCTACCAGTCTGCTGCCCTCCTGCTTCTACAGATCCTTGCTCCTTGTATGTGTCCTGATTCAGACTTGTTTACCTCTCCTGACCAGTTGCCTCCTCAGACGCCTACCTGACCTTTAACAACATTGGTTTGTCCCCTTGGCCCACTTTCTCTCCTGTCACTTCTGGCTTTCTTGAGGAATGATACAGAAGTGACCCCACATACCCCAAAGACAAAATCCCTGTGGCACTTAGACATTTCTGGGATACGAATGATTAGAACAGGGATTAGAATTCAGATTGGAATGATGGCATACCTATGGGGAGTGACACAATGGGTCAGCTTTCATTTCCACTGCATCCTCCAAGGTAATGGGAAAAGGTCATTTCTCTGGTCATCTTTCAGACTTAGATCTACAAGTCATTCTGCAGCTCACCTCAGTGCAAAATAACTTAATGTCTTTTCATTTCCAAGTAAGCCATCTTTATACAATACCTCTTTTTTTAAATTCAGATCTTCATGGCTCATTCTCAGTTCTTCACATTAGATTTAATCATTTACATGTAACTAATTCCTCCATTAATTGATACAATCTAACATAAGTTCACAGGATTTCAACTGTAATTCCCTGAATATATATTTTTTTTTTTGCCAATAATGTTACTCAGGCAATCTTTATTATACCAATAAATTCAGCAATAAATAACATTATCATATTTCCTTTCCACATGTTTCGATCTTAACATGCAGGAAGCCTTGGCTCAAGCTTTTTGGATTGACATCAAGCGCATGGATGACCCAGAGTGTTACTTTAATTCTTTGCCAAAAGAGTTAGAAGTAAAAAGAGATCGGATGGTACATTTACTTGAAAGTCTTGGCCTAAAACCGATAGTTCCTGATGGGGGATACTTCATCATTGCTGATGTGTCTTTGCTAGGTTTGTAAGGGTTTTTGTTATTTCAAATATATAGCAACTTATATGTGAAATTATATTAGAATTAGGGAGTAAAGATTGGTGTCAAAGCCATATCAGCATTTTGTCTATGGAAAAATGGCTTTTCGCAATGTCAGTGTTTGTTGTTGTTTTTTAATGATCATCTTGAGTTTTAGGTCCCTGAACCTTAAATGTGATAGTTAACCTGGTTTTGGAGTCAGTTCTTTTAGGTATTCCATTAAACATAGAATTTGTTGTCATCTTGCTCTAGCGTGTAATTTAAAACACAAGTACATGAAATAATATATGAACCCAGTGTTCCTTTGAGTAAAATTTTAGTTTCCTTTTCACTTAAGAAAAATAAGATTTCTGGAATGCTGATGCTATCAGATAATGTTTGCTATTTTAGAATATACTGAAATGAAGTAAAGAAGGAAAATAATATTTATTGAGAGTCTACTACATGACTAGCACTTTCAAACACACTTTCGAAGAAAGCATTGTTTGCTCCATTTTTAAAGATGTGAAGACTTAGAAAGTTTTAAATAACTTGCCTGAAGTCACATAGCTAGATTCCAAATAGTTTTGTCTCCAAAAAGCAATGGTCTTTATATTACCTGAAACTGTTTAATGTACTTCTGACATGCCATACTAATCTAAAATTAGAAACATGACAAACATTCTATATATAACCGATTTTCTTTTAAAAAAACTATAATGTTAATAATAGTACATTTAAAAGCATAATTTATTCTTTTTTTTTAAAAGATTTTATTTATTTATTTTACAGAGAGAGACAGCCAGCGATAGAGGGAACACAAGCAGGGGGAGTGGGAGAGGAAGAAGCAGGCTCCCAGCGGAGGAGCCTGATGCAGGGCTCTATCCCAGAACACTGGGATCACACCCTGAGCCAAAGGCAGACACTTAACGACTGAGCCACCCAGGCGCCCCTAAAAGCATAATTTATTCTGACAGAAGTTGACCAAATAGTTTGCTTTAAGGTTCTATCACAATAAAGTTATATTCCACTGAACTTGAAAAGCCTTTTATATATACCAAATTTTATAAGGCTGGAAACTTTTGATTTTATAACAAAACAGTGACTATTATTTCTTTATTTGTTGTGAGAGAAGCAGAGGCCATGATGCCCAGAGATTTTTGCTGTCCTGTTGTCTGAAAGCTGTATATGTTTGACTCTCCCAAGCTCCATTCTTATATAAAAACCCTTAAGATGTCCTATACTCTGAAGTTTAGAAATCACTTTTCCTATGTTACATCTAAATGTATAGATCATTTCATGAAATGATAAAAAGAAATAGCTGTTTTCATCACATTAGGTTTGCTTTTGAATTGGAAATCCATAACATTTTCAACATGAATTATTTTTATTTTTTATTATTTTTTAAAATATTTTATTTATTTATTTGCCAGAGAGAGAGGGCACAAGCAGGGGGAGCAGCAGGCAAAGGGAGAAGCAGGCTCCCTGCTGAGGAGGGACCCAATGTGGGACTCGATCCCAAGGACCCTGGGATCATGACCTAAGCCAAAGGCAGATGCTTAATGGACTGAGACACCTAGGCATCCCACAATATGAATTATTTTTATAATAATTGATTTATATACTTGGTCTGCTTCCAAAAACCATTTAAGCCAACTTACATTAAAAAGTTTTCTATGTAATTTTATATATATGTGTGTGTGTGTGTGTGTGTGTGTGTGTGTGTGTGTGTGTAATAGAGAATTAGTGTCACATAAGAGAGGGAGGAAGCAAATTTTTCACATAGGTTCATATAGTATTGTGACTAGCATTAACTTGGGACTGAACTTTGTGGCTGCAGGGGCAAATAGAAAATGGAATTAGTTACATAATTCTTGGAAATAACTCTTCTTAAAAAAAAAAACAAAAACCTATCCGTGAATTCTTCACTTCCAACCCCACGATACAGTATGAGACTTCAGTAGTTTCTGTGACTATTTTCTGAGAATATTTTGAATCTTGACAGATTTAAATGAAATACATCTTGTCCTCAGATATAATAGGCCATCTAATTTTCATTGTTGTTTTAGATGCAGACCTCTCTGATATGAAGGACAGCAATGAACCTTATGACTATAAATTTGTGAAATGGATGACTAAAAATAAGGTAGTGTTTATCAGCCTTTGAGATACTGTGCTGTATTTTATGGTTAACTTATGAAGAATACTTGCTGACATGTTTTGAACAATGTTAACTACAGTTTTGTTATATGATATTCCATTTATGGCTGTGTGGAGGATTTTAAAAACATTTTTCTTTTTGGAAGTTGTTGTAAATATTTAGAAGTATTTGTTTGTTTTTAATGCTTACCTATCCTAAAATTAAATTTGAAGTTGAAGTAGTTTTCCTATTTCATTTTTCTCTTTATTTTTCAGAAACTGTCAGCCATTCCAGTTTCAGCATTCTGTAATGAAGAGACCAAATTACAGTTTGAGAAGTTTGTGAGGTTTTGCTTCATTAAAGTAAGTTCCCTGTTCTATTCAAAAACACATTTATGATGTCCTTCCTTCTGATTTATAAAGCACCTTTTTTTTTTCTTGCTTAAGAATTGCTCATATGCAATTTTTAAATTTTGGCTTGCTGCCACGAAATTAACTGCTTACCAGAACAAAACTCAACACTTTTGAAGTGTTGAGTTTACGATATTACAGCATAATCAGACTCCTTACCATGTAAAAATACAATGTCCAGCATACAGTAAAAAATTACTAGACATGTGAAGACATAAGAAAATGTGACCCTTGGGGCACCTGGGTGGCTCAGTCAGTTAAGCATCTGCCTTCAGCTCAGGTCATGATCCCAGGGTCCTGAGATTGAGCCCTGAATCAGGCTCCCTGCTCAGTGGGGAGTCTGCTCCTCCCACTCCCTTTGCCCCTACCCCTGCTGTGTTTTCTCTCTCTCGCTCTCACTCTCTCTCAAATAAATACATAAAGTCTTAAAAAGAAAAAAGAAAATGTGACCTTTAATAAAGAAGAAAAGCAGTCAGTAGAAACAGATCACAAGGTGACCCAGATAAGGGAAATAGCAGACAAGGACTTTAAAGCAGATATTGTAAGTATGTTCAAGAAAAAATAAAGGAAAATATAGTCATAATGAGTGAACAAATTAAAACTACAAAAAAATCAACTGGAAATTCAGGAACTTAAAAGTGTAATATCTGATATGAAAAATGTATGGGGCTTCATGGAACACTACATCAAAAGCTAATGATGTACTGTATGGTGACTAACATATCATAATAATAAAAAAAAGAAAGAAAAAGAAAAATGTATGGGGCTTAACATACAGAGGATTGAGGACATCAGGAATAAAGGACCCACTTGGATTACAGATTCATAGAATTATCTAACCTGAAAAACAGAGGGAAAAATTATTTTTGAGAAATGAACAGAGCCTTAAGTCTATGAGACAATATCAAGTGATAATAAATGTAATTAGAGTACCAAAACAAGAGAGAATGTGGCAGAAAAAGTATTTTAAGACGTAATGCCCAAGATTTCCTCATATTTGGTGAAAAGCAACTTACTTAGAGATCTAAAAGTTCAGTGAACCACAAGATATAAAGAAAACCACCCTGAGACGCTTTATACTCAAACTGGTGAAAACCAAGGGTAATAGTAAGATCTTGAAAACAGCCAGAGAAAAACTGTACTTCACATGCGTATGAATTTAGCAGCTTCTTATCAGAAAAAAATGAAGACCAGAATACAGTGAAACGACATCCTCAAAGTGCTGAAATAAAAAATATATCAGCCCAGAATTCTTTATCCAGGAAAATAGCCTTTAAAATGAAAATGAAGTATATATTCCTTACAAATAAAAGCTGAGTGAATTGCTTACCATCAGATCTGTACTAAAAAAAAATCTGAGGGCAACCTGGGTGGCTCATTTGGTTCAGCGGCTGCTTTTGGCTCAGGTCATGATTTCAGGGTCCTGGGATCGAGTCCCACATAGGGTTCCCTGGTCAACAGGGAGTCTGCTTCTCCCTCTCTCTCTCCAGCGCTCCTCCTGCTCTCTCTCTTTCAAGTAAAGAAATAAAACCTTTAAAAAAAATCTGAATATATGCATCATTGCTATTTTTAAGATGTTATTGCTACTGAAGACAGGCTTAATAAGATCCAGAAACTCTTTTTACCAACACATTCATCTATAAACCTAGTCAGAATGATGTAAACATCGTTTTCAACTTTGAGAGGCAATCTACAAACTCTGAAAGACTCATCTAGAAGAGAATAAAAATGTTAACAACCTAATAATGTCAATATTTAATTGAGTAAAATGTAGAAGAGAGAGTAAGGCCATTAGTATTCTCATCTTACAGTGGATCTAGAAATAGAGGTGTTTCTTTTGAAGTTATAAGCAGAACAAATAAAAGAAAAAAAGTAACTTAAGACTTCCTGTTTTAAAATCATAAACACTGCCCTTTCCCATTCTCTTCTTGGAAATTATGGGAAAACAACTAGGAGAATGGAAAACAGATTCACAAATTCCCCAGTAAATGAAGAAGAGTTGCCAAATACAGTGAAGGTAAAGGGAAGACACCTAGAAAGTCTCTTGTGCTTACATCTTGAAGTTATAAACAGCGCCCGCAGGCAACCTACTCATCTAGAACAAAAGGACAAGAAGTACACTGGCTGTGGGAGCTTCTCCAGACTCATTTAGCATCATGCAAGGCAAGAAAGAAACATACAGCTATATCATCTAGAACCTATGTGGGGCAGGGTGGAAAGGAGATTCTAGTTGGGTTATAGATTTTCTCATTCACTCCTGTCATTTTTGCTCCAACCTGTGTTGGGGCAGTGTGGAGGAGATAGATTAAATTGGAGGTAGCCACTTAAATTAGCTGGGAGGAAAACCAAAACCAAAACCAAAGCCCTCCCCACCACTGAAGTCCACATCAATCATATTAAACTTTACTATGGACCAGGGAGAATTTCTGTTGTCTTCTAGTGCTCCCTGGCTCCTCACTTACACAAATCTGCAGATACATCTTCAAATCATAGACAAAGTCAGTAGATAGCATGTTCATTACCCAGAACAATAGGAACAGTAGGTGTGCTAGCAGTAGATTACAAAGGTAATTCAATCAAAAATGACTAATGAAAAGGAATCTATGAATCTATAAAAATACACTATTAGGAGAAAGGAAAAGGTACAAGGAAAACCAAATGTCAGAGAACATTCAGCCAGAAAAGTGTTGCTATAGAGCAAATAAAAATCGATAGTTCAAATTCAAAACCTTTAAAATGAGATTAAAGCAGAGATTTTAAAAGTTCAGGGAAGATATTGTCAGATAATATAAGAAGATAAAATGGCAACTTCTCAGAGCTCAGGTACAAAATTGAAGGGAAAAAATCAAGCTATTGGTAATTGGTAGTGACATTGGAAACAGCACAGAGAACGCTGAATACTTCCGTAAGCATTTTAAGGATTGAGAAAAGTAAGCAAAGAAGAGTGGAGAGGAACAAAGGTTTTTAAAGTATTAGAAAAATTATGGATGCGGAAGACAAGTGAAATATGTAGAATCCTGTGGTGGGGGAAACAAATGGAACCTGAAAATAATTTTATAACTTTATTTTAAGAATGCTTTCCATTAAAAAACCCAAAAACAGGTAAATCTAGCAATTGAAAAGGAGTGCCTTGTCCAGGAAAAATTGTCACAGAACGATTAACACTGAGATATATTGGACTTAAAAGATAAAGAAACAACCCTTTGACATCTACACAAAAAGACCAAAGCCTTCATGGGGGCGGGGTAAGAGGATCCATGTGGACACACCCCATTTCCATCAACACTCAATATTGGAATATAGGAGAGCAATACCAAGAAGTCTCCAGGGAAAGTTACCAGAGCTGACTCAACCTCTTGGAAAGGCTAAAAATAAAAGGATGGCAAAACATGCCAAGAAAATGGGAATTGAAAAAAAGCAGGTGAAATTTAAGGCCAAATAAGCCAAAAAGCAGCACTTTATAATGGTTATGGGTAAAATTCTCAGCAGCTCTCAAACATATGAAAGGATGTCCTACTTTAGTCATATTACAAGAAATGAAAATTCAAACTGCAACAAGATTTTATTAATTTGGAAACAGCCGAACAACTAAAAATTTCCGTAAGATACTCTAAGAGTGGGGCTATAATTTGTAATATCTCTTAACAATGCTTAGTTTGACCATTTCCATCCAAATGTAAATGCACATACCTCTTAACACAGAAATTCTACTTCTGGGATCTTTTTCCTGTGGATTTACTTGCACATTTTGAAGGGCTTGTGCTCAAGGATTTTCCGTATTTGTAACTCCCTTCTTTGACAGTGAAAAAAACCTTGGCTCTCATCATGGAATCACTTCTTTAATCAGTCCCTCTGTATGTGCCACTGCCCCTCCAGCCACCACCACTGATGCGTGCCTTTGACACTTTGTACCACGCTGCCACTGCTGTCACCTTTTGCAGAGATGCCCTCCTCCAACTCTCCAACACTGCACACCACCACTGATGCGTGCCTTTGACACTTTGTACCAGAGATGCCCTCCTCCAACTCTCCAACACTGCACACCACCACTGATGCGTGCCTTTGACACTTTGTACCAGAGATGCCCTCCTCCAACTCTCCAACACTGCACACCACCACTGATGCGTGCCTTTGACACTTTGTACCAGGCTGCCACTGCTGTCACCTTTTGCAGAGATGCCCTCCTCCAACTCTCCAACACTGCACACCGGGCTGCCCTGTCACCCACTGCATGGAATCCTTCACCCCTCATACGCTCTGACAGCCCATGCCAGTCTATGTTGGCAGTTGCCTGCCTCATCCTGTCTAGGTTCTAACACCCTGCACAGAGCCATCCCGCCATACAGATGCTGGCTTACCCCGCTTGGACTCTGACATACTGTTTCAGTCTACGTCGCCACTGCCATCACCAACACCTCATGCCACCCACATTAGAAACCCTCTTCACTCCACTCGGGCTGCTACATCCTGCACTAGGCTGCCCAGGCTCCCCCTGCCTCCATATGTAGACACCTGCTTCACTCAGCTCCACCTAATGGCTCTTCAAGTAAATCATTCTGTAGAGAGGGAAGAGAAAAAAAGTAGAAAAAGCAGAAGAGAAAAACAAGAACTTGATTTTCACTGCTTTTCTGTCATTTTAATTTTATACCATCTGCTGGTATTGCCTATTCAAAACAAATGAATTTTATTAGTAATTGTAACTGAAAACATTGAAGGAAATGGGCATAGTAGTGTGAATGAACAATTTTTCCTCATTCAGAGCAGAGAATTTTGAATTTTATCTGAAGGTGATAAATAAGGAAATAGAACTAAATGTATTATTTAGATCTGGGAGGTAACCACTAGAACTAAAACCAGAAATTGCCACAAAAAGTTGTCTTGGAGGATGGTGGGCATTGTAGGAAGGAGTAGGGAGAGGAGGAGCACATGATTCTTACTCTGTGTAAGCTCTTCTATACTCTGATTTGCTTCCATAATTATATATTAACTTGATCGTATTCCTTTTGTAGTTCTGCCTTTTCATTTTTACTTTGAAATGTTCTCTTGAGATCAGATATTCACTTAAATCTTCATTTAGTGCTATTATGTTTTATATTTTTTCTACTTTACCAAAATCTGTCTTTATTTTAAAGTGAACAACTCATTAGAGTACTATCCAAAATTGAATGAATGATAGCTGTAATTTGCTCAACTTGCCTATTTTTAATTAGGCAAATGCCAGCTAGTAGCGCCATTCACCATGATTTTGTGTCAGAAAGAATCATCTTCATATTTGTAAAGGTCATTTTAGGAGAAGAGAGACTGCAGATTTTAATGCTTTTAGTGAACTAGTATTTTCAGTAAACTTTTCTGAGCAGCAATGAAAAATAATTTTTTCAGAAATCTTAGCATTGGATATAAATGTTGGCAGTAAACACAGTCAATAAATATCATGCAATTTCTCAAATGGAAAGGATTTCCCCCTTACGAATTCCTTTCCTAAAGACATTCAAATACCCCAACTGGAGATTGAGTCTCAGTCCTTTAATCTCCCAAGCTTATAGCTGGACATCATGAGGGGTGTCAGGTTATGCAGAAAAGAGGATGAGGTGAGAGGCAAGAAAGCAAAAATAATAAATATTGGTCCCATGAGCACATCCTTCAGACTCACTGCCGGCATCAGTGTCGTTTACGAGTCTGGGTCTTCTTTGGCTTTGCAGGCTGCTTGGGCTGCTCCAGTGGTTATAAATAGTGAGAGTGTCCGCACTGGTGGATGTGGTTTTGGCTGGGATCAGGTTAAACTGTTTTTAGTCTGAACTGCATTTAACAGTTTGTCGATCATTTTCTTGGTGATGCTTTTTGGCCGCGTGCCAGTCGATTTGTGCATTTCTTTAGTGTCAGGATAGTAGCAATAAATTGGCAGCCAGTATCACAAAACAGTATGATGTAGTGATCAGTGTCACACTTCTCTAGCTCCTCTAATATTGAATTCTTATGAGGTTCATTCACTTTTCCAGCCAGGCAGTAATGGGATATAACATTAGAAATAATTGGTTTGTTTGATTTACTGCTGGAACGGTTCCTTAAGGAGCTTGGGACCTGTGTACTAGACCACCAAGGCGAGGGAAGATGCTACGGATGCCATTTTCCAGTTTCTGCCCATGCTTCTCCAGTTGTGGCTTTATATACAGGCAAGGCTTTCAATGGCTTGTTTCCTGAGAAGGCATGATCCCCCAATGAACACTCTGGGGTTCAGTGCTGCGGAGGCCAAGGATGGGCTAGAGCCCAACTGGGCCCTGCTCAAGTTATCAGGTGTTGAAGAGCACTTGGTTCCCAAATCACTACGTGACTTTTCCCGATCCGTTGACTTTGGTATATTTTTTATATTTAAATATTTACTTCATCTTGAATTTATTTGATATATAATGAGATTATTTCATTTATTTACAGAAAGACAGTACACTGGATGCTGCTGAAGAAATCATTAAGGCATGGATTAGACAGAAGTCTTGACACAAGCAGATTGCTTCTATTTGATGACTTAATATGAAATTGTTATTTAGTGCTGCCATTTGCTGGATATTGAAGAACAAATATTTTAGTGCCAATGAAATTTGAAGAAATAATTCCATTGTTCTCCAAAATCCGCTGGGGTTTTTCAGTTGAAATGTATGAAAACACCTGCCACTACCATTTTACATCAGGCGGTGTAGCACTGTGGATAAGAATTGTGAGATGCTGGTTGATGCTTAACCTTTCAGTGCTTCAGTTCCCTCATCATAGAAGGGGAATAAAATATAGCACCTACTTTAGATGAAGTTTGTGAGTAGAGCTCGCAACTGGCTCCGTGGGTAGAGCATGCAACTCTTGATCTTGGAGTCATGAATTCAAGCCCCGTGTTGGGCATGGAACCTACTTTAAAAAATAGCACCTAGTTTAGAAGAAGTTTGTGAGGATAAAATGGATTGATATAGGTAAATAAATAAACCCTCAATTAATGTTAGCCAATTCCATCTCTCCACCATTGTGTAAAAACTCTTAGCCAGTTATACCCCCTCAACTCCAAGTCCTTGCTTTGTCTACCCACATGTAGTTCCCTCCCCCTCGTTTGCCAATGGCTTTGAACTTTGCTCAAAGTTTTGCTTCTCTGTCCCAAATACTGCCATCATCCACAGTGGCTTCAAGGTCCACATGGATTACCTAGGCTTTCAGTACTTTGACCTCACCTTTGGCGATGTTCACCTCTACTCCACTCTCCATTTCAGCCACCCACCACCTTGGGTACACCCTGAACCTTTCATCATTTAAGGCTGTACCACCTAGGAGATAATAAATTAGTCATCTCACACTGTACCCACCTATCCCTATAGTATTCTCTCAGTGTGTCTCATCTGCTTTCAAAAAATCACTTCTTTAAACTCACTATAATTTCAACTCCACTATTTCTCAGAAAATGGTCTATGGCCCTCTTATAGCAGAATCAGAATCAATCTACGAGAATAGATTCTGGTCTTCATCCTAGACCTGCTGAAAATAACCTCAGGGTCATCCTAGACCTGCTGAAAATAACTTCAGGATCTGGCCCTTCCAAGGTGATTTTTATACCCACTGAATTTTGATAATCACAAGGAACCCTCTATTTTATTCCTGTCAGTCCCCGTATATTTTCCCTACTGAGCTTGGATTGCATCATCTGTCACTTCAGCCAAGATACTTTGGTGCCTTGAATAACTTGCCCATTGTTCTATCTCACCTAACTGCCCCCCCCCCAAAAAAAACCCTAAAACTCCACCCTAGGATTGAAACTCCATGCTTGCACTGGGCTGCTGAGTACTGCTGTCACAAAATACGCAATTGTGAAGATGCCGACAACCACAAATGCACATCATTAACCTTAACCAGATTTAATCCTTCCATGATACCCTAATGAGATTTCTCTACCTTTTACCACAGCAACAATTCCTAATACTCTCCTGTTCTCTACCATAAAAAATATCCAACCTCCTTTCTCTTTACACTTCAAATTCCTCCATGACCAGCACAATTAAATCACAGCTAATGACCTCATCTCCCACTTGTGAGAAAAACAAAATGTAAAACAGAAGAACCAGACCAGCACCACCAACAGAGATCCTACCAAAAGGCCTGTGACCAGCATTCATCCTTAATTCATTTCACCCGAGGGGGTTGGGGCAGAGTGGGGAGGATTGGTAGGAAGGCAAAACCAGGTCCAGTCATGCAGAAGGAAACCCAGGACCTCAAGAACCAACTACTGCATAACAGGATAAATCCCATGTATAATTTTTAGCCTGTCCACTCTTGCTGGGGATTTGATACAGTTTTACCAGGGTTTAAATTTGCTCTTTGCAGTCCTAAACTTGTCCAGTGCTAATCCTACCACCATGTCTTCTCGCATTCTCACTTGGTTCAGCCCATTCTCTTGTATCTTCAGCCTCTACTGGCTCCCTTCCTCAGCAGTGAGACAGGTCCAGATTTCTCTCATATTAGAAAATCCTTTCCTTAATGCTGTCTACTACCCTATTATTTCTTCCTCTTCAGGGCAAAATTTCTTTCTTCTTTCCTCCTTTCCTCCCTCCCCTCTTCCTTTGTTCCTTGCTTTAAGAAATATTCATTGAACTTACACTATGTGCCAGACACTATTGTAGGCACTTAGGCTGTATCAGCCTATACCTGCCTTCTTGGGCTTTCCTTCTAGCCAGGGGAGGGAGACTAATTCATAAATATAATGAAATATATTGAATTAAACTTTTTTATTGTTTTTATTTTAACTCCAGTATAGTTAACATACAATGTTGTTAGTTTCAGGTGTACAATATAGCGATTCAACAATTTTATATGTTACTTGATGATCATCACGATGTTTACTCTTAATCCCCTTTCCCTGTTTCACCCATCCCCCCACCACCTCTCCTCTGGTAACCATCAGTTTGTTCTCTATTGTTAGAAGTGTGTTTCTTGGATGTCTCTCTCTCTTTTCCCCCTTTCTCATTTGTTTCTTAAATTTCACATATGAGTGAAACATGGTATTTGTCTTTCTCTGACTTATTTTGCTTAGCATTATACTCTCTGGGTCATCCATGTAATTGCAAATGACAAGATTTTGTTCTTTTTTATGGCTAAGTAATATTCCATCTTCTTAATTCAGTCACCTGTTAATGGACACTTGGGCTGCTTCCATAGTTTGGCTATCGTAAATAATGCTGCAATAAACATATCTAATAAACATATATCATTTCAGATTAGTGTTTTTCTATTCTTTGGCTAGATACCCAGTAGTGTGATTACTGGAGCATAGGGTAGTTCTACTTTTAATTTTTTGAGGAACCTCTGTACTGTTTCCATAGTGGCTGCACCAGTTTGCATTCCCAGCAATAGTGCACAGTTTCCTTTTTCTCCATGTCCTCACCAACATTTGTGTTTTTTATTTTAGTCATTCTGACATGTGTTAGGTGATACCTCGTTGTGGTTTTGATTTGCATTTCCCTAATGATGAGTGATATTGAGCATCTTTTCATGTGTCTGTTGGCCATTTGGATGTCTTCTTTTGAGAAATGTCCGTTCATGTCTTTTGCCTGTTTTCTAATTGGATTATTTGTTTTTGGGTGTTGAGTTAATATCAGTTCTTTATATATTTTGGACGCTAACCCTTTATCAGGTTGTCATTTGCAAATATCTTCTCCCATTCCGTAGGTTGTCTTTTAATTTTGTTGATTGTTTCCTTTGCTATGCAGAAGTTTTTATTTTGATACAGTCCCAGTAGTTTATTTTTGCCTTTATTTTCTTTGTCTCGGGAGACCTATCTAGAATAATGTTGCTATTGCCCATATCAGAGAAATTACTGCCTGTGCTCTCTTATAGGGTTTTTATGGTTTCAGGTCTCACATTTAGGTCTTTAATCCATTTTTAGTTTATTTTTATGTATGATGTAAGAAAGTGGTTCAGTTTCATTCTTTTGCATATAGCTGTCCAGTTTTCCCAGCAACATTTGTTGAAGAGACTTTCTTTTTTCCCATTGCATATTCTTGCCTCTCTTGTTGAAGATTAATTGACCAAATAGTCACGGATTTGTTTTAGGACTTTCTATCCTGTTCCATAGATCTATGTGTCTGTTTTTGTGCCAGTACCATACTGTTTTGATTACTATAGCTTTGTAGTATAACTTGAAATATATAATTATGACACCTCCAATTTTGTTTTCCTTTTTCAAGATTGTTTTGGCTATTTGGAGTCTTTTGTGATTCCATACAAATTTTAGGATTATTTGTTCTAGTACTGTGAAAAATGTTGGCATTTTGATAGGAATTGCATGAAATCTGTAGATTGCTTTAGGCAGTATGGACAATTTAATATTTGTTTTTCCAATCCATGAGCATGGAATATATTTCCATTTGTTTGTGTCATCTTCAATTTCTTTCATCAGTGTTTTATAGTTTTCAGAGTACAGGTCTTTCTCCTCCTTATTTAATCTTATTCCTAGATTTTTTATCCTTTTTGGTGCAATTGCAAATGGGGTTGCTTTCTTAATTTCTTCCTCTGTTGCTTCATTAGTAGTGAATAGAAATGCAACAGATTTCTGTACATTGACCTTGGGTCCTGTGATCTTACCAAATGTTATACTTATACATGGAAATTATATGAAGAAAAGAAGTAGAGAAGGATAGAGGAGAATGAAAGTGTTAGAGAAGCGATTTGGAATGTTAAACACTTGGTCAGCTAGGTCTCACGGAGGGGACATGGAGGCAGACTTACAGGAGAGGAGGGAGGGAGCCTTATGTAGATCTTGAGGAAGAACATTCTAGCGAGAAGGAATAGCCAGTGCAAAGACTCTGTGACAAGAGGCTGTACTCAGCATGTTTGATGAGTACCAAGAGTCTGGTATGGCTGGATGTAATAACCAAGCCACAAAGCAGCAAGTATGAGGTCAGAGAAGTAACAGTGTAAGGATAGTGTTAGGATAATGGTTTAATCCAGAGAACCAGGGTGCCACTTTATACTTAATTTTTAACATGTAAAATAATGTTTATGCCAGACTGGGAACAACCAGTATGTTCATCAACAGTCAATATTTGGGGGGTAATATTTGGGGTTAATAAAATGGAATACCATACAGCAATGAAAATTTACAACCTACAGCAAAACACATGAATGAATTTCATCAGTACTGTTTTCATAGGGTTTCTTCACAGGTTCTTCAAAGAATAAGCTGGAGTTCTCAGTAGACAGAGTGTTCTATAATAATAGAATCTAGTACTGCGATTATTGAAGCCTCAAAAGCCCGCCCCAGCATTTGGGGTTCTACAACTTCTGTGGCCACTGGAGGGCTTCCATGTTTTGGTCCAATCATCAAGCTTAGGAAAGGTCCATAGCAAACTCCTTGTCTCAGTTAACCAAGGGACAGGGGTTACCACCCTTTCCACTTGGCTAGGATGAGGCGAGTTGAGTTGGGGAGGAGGAAGGCATGGATTTTAAACATGGGGGTCTGTGGTGACTAGTACAATATTGGACCAAGGAAAATTTAAAGTCTGGCCTAACATCTCTAGGAATTTAGAAGCCAAGGCCAGACCTGAGGCTTCCAGATACCTAAATAGATATCCAGGTCTAACTGTGGTTAGAGACACACTGCTACAGTGTGAAATCCAAAAGGGGTTGGAAAGAAGGGTCTGCGAGATCCTAAGACTGACAGAACAAGAGCACCAGGATCGGCTTTGGCTGGTTTGTTCTGCTCACACCTAGCACTTAGCTCTATGTCTTAGCCTGGTTCCTGGTGATCACTATGGCAGCTGCTGCTCAGAGTAGTTAGCCCCTAACTCTAAATCCTACCTGCCTTGCACTCTTTTGAGTTGGAGTTCCCAGCCCCTTCCTCCTTCATTGGAGAAGGGGTGCTTGATCTTCTCTTGGTCTTTTATTCCTCTTTCCTGCTGTTGGGAATACACTCCTCATCATCTGTTCTTGAGGTCCTTATATCTCTTCAAAGTATCTCTCTAGCTGCTATGTTGAGAATAGACCGTAGGGTCAGCAAAGGTTGAGATAAGGAGACCTATTACAGTATTTCACATAGAAGATCACCGTGCTGGCAGTGGATGGTGAGAAATGGTCAGATTCTGGATGTATTTTTTAAGGCAGGACCAAGAGGATTTGCTAACAGAGTATATAAGAGACATGAGACAAAGTAAGAAATCAAGAATGAGTCCCTGGGGGCGCCTGGGTGGCTCGATTGAGCATCTGCCTTCAGCTCAGGTCATGGTCCCAGGGTCCCGGGATCGAGCCCCACAGCAGGGCATCAGGCTCCCTGCTCCTCCCTTCTCCCCCTGCCTCTCCCCCTCTCCCCCTTGCTCATGCTCTCTCTCACTCTCTCACTCTCTCACTCTTTCTCACTCACTTTCTCTCAAATAAATAAATAAAGAATTAAAATTAAAAAAAGAATGAATCCATGGAATGTGCCAATTGCCAACAATAGAATTTATATCATCGACTTACTTTGACAGTACTGTTAATGGTATAATCTCCCATTTTCCACCCCTCTTTATGTTTTTTCTTATGCTTCCTTTTTGCCATTAAGAGAGATCCATATTTTACATCTCTTATATCCATTTCCTCTACAGTAGAGAGTAATAAATCTTAAAATGATATATCAAGAAATAAAGACATAAGTGAAATAAGAAAACCTTATTTATTTAATCCTAACCTTAAAGTTGTGTATACCTTTGTTGTCTTTGGAAACTTCTGAAGCTTCTTTTTTAATGTTGTCTTTCTGAGCCGTTGACTCTACATTCCATCTGGGAGCTAGGTATTCTGCATCTTCAGAGGTACTGCTCTTCCTCTTCCCTGTGCTAAGGTAAGCTGGATACTTCAGCTCTAACCCCCCTCCCCTTTTTCTTTCTTTTCTTTTCCTTTGAGAGTGGCTTTTGGGGTTTAGTAATCTCTACTTTAGGGCCTTTAGATGTGGTCCTGGTTCTTCCCATTTTACAGATGTTCCCCATGCTTGTGCCCATAGTTGACTCTTTGGTCTGGATATTGTCTTCCTTCTTCATTCTGCCTTACTTCTTTGTCTTTTTTCTGTAACTTATTTTTCTGTAACAATGCTACCATTCGTTCTTACTTTACTTCAACTACATCTGCTTAAATATTAATATTAAATAATAATGTGCCAACTATTCTAAGGGCACGAAGGAGCTTATTTTTTTACTGTCTTAGGAAATAAACCAAGTTTTCTTGGTGCTTCTTCTGGTGGGTTGTTAAGAAACTGAAGTAAAATCAGTAAAAAAAAGTTTTGTTACTATTTAAAATACTTCCTAATTTTCATTACTTTTCCTGTAGGTTCTGGACCTACCTCAATAGCTTTTGCTGCTTGTTCTTTTGTTTCAAATCCCATAAAAGCAGATCCCTTTGGATCTCCAGTAGATTTATAACATAGTAGATATATATAAACAGCATTGCCACATTTTCCTAATACTGCAATCCAGCTGTGATTAACACTTTGGGGAAGTAACTCTTATACGCTAAACTAGGAACAGTATTAAATATGTTGGGATTCTTACTCAGAAGGTCAATAAATTTTTGTGTTCTCACTAAGGTCAAGAAGGCTCCAGGAGGAGCAGGCTTGGGGGGAAGGTGAGGACACATTTGAGTTTGAGATGCTCATTCACTTTCAGATGTTGGGTAAGCAGCTGGAGAGTCAGCTTGGAGTTTAGGGAAGAGGCTAGAGGTATACACATCTGAGATGTGTAGCTTATTGATGATATTTAGACATGAGAGTGGATAGAGGCACTAAATATGCCAGTATTAGCAACTGGAAGAACTGATGACTTAGCCCAGAAGTTTTGCAAAATTTTACAGCAAAGTGAAATCCTGAAAGAGTTTTTTCATTTGATAACTCCACTTACACACACACACACACACACACACACACACACACACACTCACCCATACACACAACCCCTCTGTAATCTGGAGTTCTTGCCTGGTATTATGCTAAGATCTCTAAAGATCTCCATCCATGTTCTGGATTTGAAGGAAACATCTCAGCCCCGTCAGGGTCAGGATTAGCTCTTAGGATTCACTGCTGCAGACCACTCTGGCCCTCTTAAACCCTATCCTTTCTTGTTCCTGCAACACTGCACATCTGTGAATAGCCTCCCACCTCCCTAGCTACTCCTCAGTCTCCTTTGCCTCTTCCTTCAATATTGATATTTCATCTTTCTCCCTAAATAACTTCATTTACTCTCTAGTCCTTTCTGTCCAGCCTAGTCCTTTCTGTTGAATTTCAGACCCATATACCCAACGCTCCATCTGTCACCTTCTGTGGATGTTTCTTAGGCAATCCCTATACCCAGTCTGGTCTCCTCAATTAATGGTGCCCCCAATCCAGTTGTTCAAATCCAAAAACCTAGAAATCATACTTTTCTCCTCACAGCCAACTCCTGTGTATATTACCCTAACTATGTCTTAAATCCATCATCTCTCTGCCCCCAACTGCCACTGCTCTGGTACAGGCCAATATCATCTCTCAAGTAGACTACTGGTCAATTTCCTAACAGTTCTCCCTGGCTTGCCCCTTGCAGTCCATTATCCTTATAAACTAAATATGAGCTTTCTAAAATGCAAATATGATCATGTTACATGTATTAGTTAAGCATATGCATATTGCAAGTTTAAATCAAATAGGAATTTTCTGTCTTAGCTGAACATTTTAGGAGTAGTCTAGTTTCAGTTATGGCTTGATCCAGGATGGAAATTATAATCTGTTACCAAGGTCTGTCTTGCAGTTCTGTTCTCTCTGAGTCGGCTTTATCTTCAGGTTGCCATGTCCTATGATAGCAAATTGGTTGCAGCAGTTTCTAAGTATCATATGGTCATACTAGCAAATCCAGCAAAAAAAAGGACACCTTCTCTTTCTGAAGCTCCAGCATTGGTCATACTGTGTTATATTGGTCTGTCCCTGAGCTACCTGCTGTGCCAAGGGGATTGGATATGCTAAATATCTTAGGCCAATCCAAGGTCAATTCAACACAAACTACATTGGTTGACAGAAGGGACAGAATGAAAAAGAGGGCAGATGAATGAGCAAACATCTTAAGTGACTTAAAACCTTTTAATGACTCTTTACCACTCATAATGTAAGGGGTGTTCTCATCAGGGCCTGCAATGCCCTGTATGATATGGTCTCTCCTACTCCCCTAGTCTCATCTTTTCTGGTCATTTTTTCCAACTCACAGGTCTGGTAATACTGAGTTCATTTCAATTTCTAAATGAGTTTTTTTCTTCTCTCTGCCTTTTAGCACATGTCATTTTTTTGACGTTCATGCTTAATTTGGGTGGTATAACACTCAATTTTATGTGTCAACTTGGCTAGGCTATGGTTCCCAGATATATGATCAAACATTATTCTGGATGTTTCTATAAGGTTGCTTTTTGGTGAGATTAACATTAAATCAGTGAACTTTGAGTAAAGCAAATTGCCCTCCAAGATGTGGGTGGGCCTCATCCAATCATTGGAGGGCCTGAGAACAAAAAACTAACCTGCTCTGACCAAGAGGGAATTCTGCCAGCAGACAGACTTCAGACCTGAACTGCAGCATCGTGTCTTTGGGTCTCCCCTGCAGGCCCACTCTGCAGATTTTGGACTTGCCAGCATCCATAATCACTTGCGCCAAATTTTAAAAATAAATCTCTTTATATGTCTATATATATATCTACACATACACGCACATCCATTGGTTCTCTTTTTCTGGAGAATTCCGACTAATGTAGGTGGATTAGCAAAAATAAGATAAGTTGTCTATAAATTCCCAAAGTTAGGTAAGAAGTCATTTAGTGACATCATGCCATACGATAGTGAGAGATACAGACTTTGCATAGGAAACAATGATAAATTTCAGCAGATTTTTGTGAAAGAGAGTGAAAGACTATGGAAAAATTATGGTTTGGCTAACCAAAAGTTGATTATATCCTTCTTCTCCTTTGACCACTTCTACATAGAGGCTAAAAAGCCAAACTTTGCAATTTCTCAGCTTCCCTTACAAACTATTAAAAAGCTCCCGAGAAGAGCTTCCATTCATTGAAAAAGATAAAAGACAAAGTCATCCTGAGACTTTTGTCTTTTTTGTTCTCTTCACCTTTCTACTTTCTTCCTGCCTGGAATGTAGAAGTAAGGTCTGGAGATACTGCAGCCATTTTGCATTCACGCAGCAAGTGGCATGAAAGTGAAGGCCTACATGATAAGGATGGTGGAGCAAAAAAATGGGAAGAGACTGAGACCCTAGTAGCAACTTGGAGCCACTGTACCTGCCCCCAGACTTTGTAATGCATGAAACAAATAAACCTCTATTAAAGTCACTATAGCAGAGTTTTCTCTTATTTATAGATGAATGTATTACTACTTGATATAGAGAATACGGTACAAAGATCAAATTTTTCTTCTGGAAGATAAACTGACCTGATGAAAAATCCTTTAGGCAGAAAGAAATGCCGATCAGAGGGGTCCTGCAGGAAAAGATGGTGGGGGCCTGAAGGATTTAGTATGAGAGAAAGGCAAATAATCACACATCTTTGTCAAATTTGTGAATTTTTCCCATCATTCTTATGATGAAAACAATTATATAACTACATGATTACCAAATATTTAAATCAAAAATTATTCCCAAATGAAGCAAGGAGTCTCCTTGGTCTCAGCTGGATAAACCCAACGGTGAAACAAAACAAAACAAAAACCTCAACCATGTTCTTGAGACATGAGAATTTCATTTTATTGCTGCTCTGAGAATACATCTAATTATTCAATCATGCCAATTAAATAGGAAGTTCACCTGCTGACAAACAGCTACCTGGGGATATAACAGAATAAATTGTAGAAATAATTGGATTTTCTAATCAATATTAACTTCATCATATTACACAGCTGCTACTTTCTTTTACATTTAGATACAGCTTTTTTTTTCTTATAATATGTAAAACTTTGCATTTGTAGCAAAATCTCATGGTTAAAAAGATGAGTAATTTTGTCCTTTCGTCAGAGTGGTTATCCTGTCTGAAGAATTATTTTCACAAACTCTTTTATCCCTCTCATTAGTTAGCCATTAAAAGTATAAATATCATGTTTTAGCTGAAACCATAGAGTTGTATCTTCTAACACAACAACTCCATTTTGTGTGTGAATTTCTGAGATGACTTATAACATCACTTTTATAATTATTCTTGGAGCATTCTGTTGACCAATATATGCATGAAAGAATACAAAACTCATGAAAACTATTCAGTTTTCTAGATATTTGCAAATGTCTCATCAGGTAAAGGGCTAGTATCAAAATCTATAAAGCACTTATCAAACTCAACACCCAAAGAACAAATAATCCAACAAGAAATGGGCAGAAGACATGAACAGACATTTCTGCAAAGAAGACATTGAAATGGCCAACAGACACATGAAAAAGTGCTCAACATCACTCAGCATCAGGGAAATACAAATCAAAACCACAATGAGATACCACCTCACACCAGTCAGAATGGCTAAAATTAACAAGTCAGGAAACGGCAGATGTTGGTGAGGATGTGGAGAAAGGGGAACCCTCTTACAACCGTTGGCGGGGATGCAAAATGGTGGAGCCAACTGGAAAACAGTATGGAGGTTCCTCAAGACATTAAAAATAGAACTACCCTACAATCCAGCAGTTGCACTAGTAGGTATTTATCCTAATGCTACAAAAGTGCTGATTTGAAGGGCCCCATGCACTCCAATGTTTATAGCAGCATTATCAGCAATAGCCATATTATGGAAAGAACCCAAATTTCCATCAACCGATGAATGGATAAAGCAGATGTGACATACATATTCAATGGAATATTATTCAGCCATCAAAAAGAATGAAATCTTGCCATTTACAACAACGTGGATGGAACCAGAGGATATGATGCTAAGTGAAATAAATCAGAGAAAGACAAATATCATGATTTAACGCATATGTGGAATTTAAGAAACAAGACAGATGAACATAGGGGAAGGGAAGGAAAAATAAAATAAGATAAAAACTGGGGTGCCTGAGTGGCTCTGTCAGTTAAGCATCTGCCTTCAGCTCAGGTAGTGATCTCAGGGTCTGGGATTGAGCTCCACATTGGGCTCTCCATTCAGTGGGGAGCCTACTTTTCCCTCTCCCTCTGCCTCCACCCCCCCACCCCGGCTTTTGCTCTCTCTCCCTCTCTCTCTCTCAAATAAATGAATAAAATCTTGAAAAAGATAAGATAAAAATAGAAAGGGAGGCAAACCATAAGAGACTCTATAGCTAAGAGAACAAACTGACAGTTGCTGAGCAAGGGAGGTGGGAAGAATGGGGTAAATGGGTGATGGGCATTAAGGAGGGCACTTGTTGGGATGAGCACTGGGTGTTACATGTAAGTGATGAATCACTAAATTCTATTCCTGAAACCAATACTATACTATATGTTAACTAACTTGAATTTAAATTTAAAAAATATTAACAGGAAAAAAAAAAAGAGCATAAATACTTAGTGATAGAATCAGGGCATCAAAGGGCATGCTCGAAACATTTTGATAGGCATTGTGAAATTGACTTCCAGAAATGTTGCCCTGATTTAAGTGCTTATTTTCCCATGCTAGGAGAGCAGGGGTTGAGCTATCCTTTCAGTATCATTTTAGACAGAAAAGCAGACCCTGATTAGAAATATTTTATTGCCAGGCAAAAGGGAGATGGATGTAATTTCAAGCTTGTGTGTGTGTGTGTGTGTGTGTGTGTGTGTGTGTGTGTGTGTGTGTATGCACTACCTGACTTAAAAATGTTTGCAGACCACTAATTATCTTGGGGCTAGGAGCCAATTGCACCTTTGAGTTCTGTGTCTTGGGACTGGGCCTCCAGAGATCAGACAGAGTCCGTTATTGATGAGCTGGACTCTGCTCTTCAGAGGCCAGGAGGAAGGCTCTGAGACATGCTTGTCATATCTGCAGTTTTAGAAACCATCTTTGGTACTTCGAGAAATCATTCCTAAGTGAAGGACATGGGCCAAAGAGAGAGCCAGTGGTTAAAGACAAAGCAACAACAAAGAACCAGTGGTGTTCTGAGGGCCAAATTCCATTTGCAAAAATTCAAATTTCTGTTGAGTGCCTACTATGTGCCAGACCCTGCTTTAGGTGCTGGGGATACTGCAGTGAACAGAACATAAAAAATCCCTGGCCTCATGGAATGTGTATTAAGGGAGGATATAGATGATAAATTAAATAAGAGAAACATATTGTACGTTCCATGGTGACATGTCTATGAGTGCTCTTGAGCATTTTTTCATGTGTCTGTTGGCCATTTGTATGTCTTCTTTGGAGAAGTGTTTATTCATGTCTTCTCTCCATTTCTTAGAAGGATTATTTATTTTTTTGGGTGTTGATTTTGTTGAGTTCTTTACAGATTCTGGATACTAGCTCTTTATCCAATATGTCATTTGTAAATATCTTATCCCATCTGTCAGTTGCCTTTTAGTTTTGTCAACTGTTTCCTTCCCTGTGAGGAAGCTTTTTGTCTTGATGAAGTCCCAATAGTTGTTTTTTTGCTTTTGTTTCCCTTGACTCCAGTGCTGTATCTAGGAAGAAGTTGCTGCAGCCAAGGTCCAAGACATTGTTGCCTGTGCTCTCCTCTAAGATTTTGATGGTTTCCTGTTTTACATTTAGGTCTTACATCCATTTTGAATTTATTTTTGTGTATGTGTAAGAAAGTGGTCCCGTTTCATTCTTCTGCATGTGGCTCTCCAGTTTTTCCAACCCCATTTGTTGAAGAGACTGTCTTTTTCCCATCGAATATTCTTTCCTGCTGTGTCGAAGATTAGTTGGTCATATAGTTGTGGGCCCATTTCTGGGTTCTTCTCTCTTCCATTGATCTGTGTGTCTGTTTTTGTGTCAGTATCATAGTGTCTTAATGATTATAGCTCTATAATCCATCCTGAAGTCTAGGATTCTTATGCCTCCCACTTTGCTTTTCTTTTTCCACATTACTTTGGCTACTCAGGGTCTTTTCTGGTTCTATACAAATTTTAGGATTGTTGTTCTAGCTCTGTGAAAAATGCTGGTGTTATTTTGATTAGGATTGCATTGAATGTGTAGATTGCTTTGGGTAGTATAAATATTTTAACAATATTTGTTCTTCCAATCCATGTGCATGGAATGTTTTTCCATTTCTTTGTGTCTTCCTTAATTTCTTTCATAAGTGTTCTATAATTTTCAGTATACACATATTTACCTCTTTGGTTAGGTTTATTCCTAGGTATCTTACTTAGGGTTTTAGATGCAATTGTAAATGGATGAATTCCTTAATTTCTCTTTCTGCTTTATTATTGGTGTATGAAATACAACAGATTTCTGTATGTTGGTTTTGTATCCTGCGACTTTGCTGAATTCATGTATCAGTTCTAGTAATTTTTTGGTGGAGTCTTTCAGGTTTTCTACATACAGTATCATGTCATGTGTGAAGAGTGAAAGTTTGACTTTTTTCTTGCTGATTTGGATGCATTTTATTTCTTTGTGCTGTCTGGTTACTGAGGCTAGGATTTCCAGTACTATGTTGAACAACAGTGGTGAGAGTGAACACCCCTTCATGTTCCTGACCTTCGGGGAAAAGCTCTCAGTTTTTCCCCATTGAGGATGATACTAGCTGTGGGTCTTTCATATATGGCCTTTATGATATTAAGGTATGTTCCTCCTATTCCCACTTTTTGAGGGTTTTTACCAAGAAAGTATGCTGTATTTTGTCAAATGCTTTTTCTGCATCTATTGAGAGGAGCCTATAGTTCTCATCCTTTCTTTTATTAATGTGGTCTATCACATTGATTGTTTTGTAGATATTGAACCATCCCTGAAGCCCAGGAATAAATCCCACTCGATCTTGGTGAATAATCCTTTTAATGTACTGTTGGATTCTATTTGCTAGTATCTTGTTGAGAATATTTGTATCCATGTTCATTAGGGATATTGGTCTATAATTCTTTTTTAGTGGGGTCTTTGTCTGGTTTTGGAATCAAGGTAATTCTGGCCTCATAGAATGAGTTTAGAAGTTTTCCCTCCATTTCTACTTTTTGGAATAGCTTCAGAAGAACAGGTATTTTATGTTCTTTTAGCAGGTAAACATTCACTCATAAATATGAACAAGAATGTTCATGACAGCATTGTTCATAATACCAAAAAAAAAAAAAAGGAAAAATCCAATCCCTCCATTATTGGTGGTATAGTTAAATAAATTATGATATCTAGTCAGAATGTTAAATACTTTTAATTTCCCCAAATTAAAAATTTGTTTAATATTTGAAACAGGTCCAGTGCTTATGCAATTGCAATATCGCAGTGTCACCTGAGCTGTAAACAGCGCCATCTTTTGGCCAAAGTGCTGAGGTGGGAGGGAGTTTGGGAAGTTTGAGGGACTGAATGACCACCAGTGTGGTATGGTGCCCCCCTCCTTGCTGTTTTCAAGCATCACCTTTTGTTCAGGAAATGGGAGTAGCTGTCTACAGTGCTTGACAACTGATCTTAAGAAGTCACGTAATCCTTCTCTCTTTTAAATTTCATAATCAGGATTTACAATTAAATGGAAAAGTACATTTCCATTAATAGATCCAAATACTTTTGAGTTCTAAATAAAAGTACTTAAAAGTATGATCTATCACAGTGTAGTTTAGTAGTTTGAAAGCAAGCCATACCTAAATTCTCATTAACTTCACTTTAATTCTCATTTAGTGTAGCTAATACGTTGCCCTGGAACAATTTTATGAATATTTGAAAGAATCAAACACGTCTAGTTATTTTAAATGCAGAGATGTGTGACCATTTAGTTTGGTGGGAAATTCTCAGGATTTCTATTGTAAAATCAAACTCGTGACCTTGGGTTTGTGGGGCATCTTTTTTTTCTTTTTTAACATTAGTTTCCACATAACAGAAAAGAAAGCAGAAAGATACAAACAAACCCTCGTTTGCAAAATCAACACTAATGTAAGAATACGGCAAGAGCTTACAGGACTGAAAGAGGAAAGGTGATAATCCAGACCTGCTAGAAGCGAGCATTTGATGGGAGTCTGCAAAGTTAACCTGAGTGTTCAGAACAGATGAATGTGAAAAGCAACATGGGCTTGTTACGCAGTTTTTATGCTGCACCTTGATGCCAGTGCCATAGCATAAAGTCATTAAGACAGTGGAAGATGGCTAACCCATTGTGAGCTCTGTCGTTTTAATTAAAAAGCTACATTCAAATTTACTTTGTTTTTTCTTTAACTTGAAAAAAGCCACCCCAGGAAAAGCATTCTTTATAACCGATGGTGTACCAAATATCCCCTCTATTAAGCTCTGTTTGGGAATTACTTATCTTACTGTCACAGTCATTAAGAGACCTGGGTTAGCAGTGAGTACACTGTTAGTACTCAGATGCTAATAATACCAGTAATGAGAGCAGGGACTCTTGTGCTGTCCCAACACGAGGCATTGAGCAGACTACCCATCTTGACTAAGATCAGTGGTAGAACAGCGGGTGGCAAATGCTTGACTTTGCAAGTGTGGGGCAGGGTCCTTTTATCTCATTAATGTGAAGGAGTAAAATGCTAGGTAGGAAAGGTCAGAAAATAGCATGAGAGACTATGGACTCTGAGAAACAAACCGAGGGCTTCAGAGGGGACGGGGGTGGGGGAATGGGATAGACCGGTGATGGGTAGTAAGGAGGGCACGTATTGCATGGTGCACTGGGTGTAATACGCAACTAATGAATCATCGAACTTTACATCAGAAACCAGGGATGTACTGTATGGTGACTAACATAATATAATAAAAAATCATTAAAATAAAAAAAATAGCTAGAGTGAGCTGGTATAATGGACAGTTTTGTAGAAGGGAGAAAGCACAAAGGAAGCAAAAAAAAAAAAAAAGAAAGAAAAAGGAAAATCCATAAATGGGAAAACCCTCTTGGTAAACCTCACTAATTTGGTCTAATTATTGTGAAGAACAGTCAGAATAGTGATATTTTAAATATATTATTTCGTTCATTCAACCAATAACTCACACAAACCAACATTTATTGGGTGTCGTCTGTGTGTAAATGATTAGTCACAAAGGTTGGAGGAGCATTTGATGACTCAGCTCTCAGTGAGCTCACTGCAGCTTCCTTTCAAGCACCTGAAATAACAGAATGGGCTGTGGTCAAGCATTGCTTAGAACAGGTCTTCGGTACATGCATTGGTTTTACCACTTAAATTGCACTAAGACTTAAGGGACTGTCTGTATATCGCTCCCCTATTTCAAAGATAAAGATCGCTTCCTGTTTTATAGTGTTATCACCAAAGCTACAATCTTCCTATTTGAAGCATTTATCTTGCTTCCAATCTTATATTGTTATAAATAACATTGCAATGGACATCTTCATGAACATAGGGTCCCATAGTTTAGATGATTTCCTTTCTCTGGTTCTCAGAAGTGGACTTACTGGCTCAAGAGACTAATGCCAAATTGCTTTCTAAAAGGTTGTATCAATTAATAATAGTGAGCAGTGCATGACTGTAATGAGAGGAGCAATTTTATATATTCTCATCACGTGGTTATCCTTTATAACTAATACTTTCAGAGTTTTCATTTAATGCTCAAATCACATGAGATTTGAAAATAGGTACTTATTTTCCACAATAAAGTTTTTAGCATGTGATTTTTTTAGCATGGAAACAGTGAATATCTAATGTTAAAATTTAGTCTTTAAGAAAGTGTCAAGTAATAGGTCACATGAACATGTTTCATGTTCTCATTTTCCCCCAATAGTTCATGAGGGTACTCAAAAACCATTAAGAGAACTTTAGACGTGAATCTTATCTACACTGTGGTAAATGTGCTTAAAAAATCTTTTAGGAAATTATAATCTCATATATCAATTTCCCATATTTTTTATTATAAAATGAGATAGTTGGTATTTGGGAGCAATATTAGTTTTAAGACCTAGAATAAAATAGCACTAAACAGTGCAGTGTAACTTTTGATGTCACATGCTTAATGCCAAATGATATCTTTTTGGAAAAGTATTAATTTTAATAGTTATTAGGCTATTAATATGAACCTTTTAGAGTTATTTTTTTGTTTTGCTTTTATCAGGTGATTTATTGTTTTTTTAAAGATTTTGCTTATTTATTTGACAGAGAGAGAGAGCACAAGCGGGGGCAGGGGGTGGCAGGCAGAGGGAGAGGGAGAAGCAGGCTCCCCGCTGAGCAGAAAGCCCGACATAGGGCTCGATCCCAGGACCCTGGGATCATGACCTGAGCCGAAAGCAAATGCTTCGCCTACTGAGGCACCCAGGCGTCCCTTATCAGAGTAATTTAGAAGTTTAAAAGAAAACTGCTCACTGAGCATTGAATTAAAAAGTGAATTAATTTCTAGCAGTCTTCCTCTCTGATCCTGTAAGGGATAACTGACAGTTAATATTTTCTATTTATATATTATTAATGTTTTAAGCCTAAATTCTACTTCCTAGCATGTGGAGAAGCTACTGGCTTTTCTCAGTGAAAAGCTAGCTTTATTCTCAAGTGGAGGACAAGCTAGCTGCCAATACCGGGGAATAAAAGATGTCACATAAATCAACAAACAAATTGAAAAGTTAAATTCAGGACCACATATGCAAGTACATTTAGCAATGGGAGATGAGCCAGGCACATTTGAGTGTAGGGAAGCACACGGTCTGACCAACACAAGTATCCTTATGCAGACAGCTGATCAGAATATTTTAGAGCACAGCTGTTGCATAAAATCAAGCCCACATGATTGCGGCAGGTACATTGCTTGTTGAATCCATTCCCTGATCTTAAAGTCTGTAAACTGAATTTCTGTACACTGAATTTCTATTAGGAGGCGTACTGCATGGACTCTGATGCCAAATTGCCAGGGTTCAAATTCCAGCTCTGCCATTTACTAGCTGTGTGATTTCAGGTTAGTCTTAACCATCAATTTCCCTATCTCTTAAATGGGGACAAGAATAGTATCCAGCTCATAGAGTTGTCGGAAAGATTAAGTGAGTTAATATATGCAAAGCCTTAAAATAGTACCTGGCATATAGCAAGTACTCTATGAGTATATGTTGCTATTCTTAATTTCATGATTATTAGTTTTTATTTCTACTTCTATCTGAATTTAAAGAAGACTTTGTCTTTATTAAAGAGTCAAAAGGACAGTGAATGCCTCTACAAAGATGATCCATATTTCCCAGCGCACAGTACTTTGGGCCTCAGAATACAGTCCTGCAGGATCAGTTTCACAGTTGGCTTGCATAGAAGAGGGAAAAGTTTAGAGTCAGGTGTTTCGTGTTTGGAATTCTACCTCCACCACTAACTTATCGTGCGAGTCCGAGTGCTTGACCTACTCAACTTCTCTAAGCCTGTAGGAGAGTAATAATACCTTGCCTGATGTGATAACCAAGAATGAGATACCCTAATGAGTGTGCGGTACCTACCAGATGGCCTGATGCAGAAGGACCTCAGTTCTCGCAGTTCCACGTGGGGCCCTCCTTTTCCCTCTCTGGCTCCTGCCACCTTCAGCAGGGTCTTCCTGTTCCGTCTGATGAAACCAAACCACCACAAAGCAGGCCCAGGACGACCACCGACTGAAAACTCAGTATGAAAAGATATCATTGGTAATATAGGAAGTATTATACTGTTATATTTTGAAAGGTTTACAAATCCATATTTTTTAGACTGGCACACTAAAATATGCATGAGTTAAGGTGATAGATGGGATTTGTTTTAAAAATGCTTTAGGGGCGCCTGGCTGGCTCAGTCAGTGGAGCATACGACTCCTCATCTCGGGTCATAAGTTCAGGCCTGATGTTGGGCGTGGAGCTTACTTAAAAACAAAACAAAACAAAAAATAAATAAAATAAAATAAAATGCTTTAGCAAGGGGAGACATAGAGGAAGAAAAGGATACATGATACAAATGTGGCAAAATCTTGATACTTGTTTAATCAGGAAGAGAAGTAAATGAAGATTCATTACATTATACCCTCTAATTTCTAGTGTGCTTGAACATCTTCATATATGATAAAAATTTTGAAAAATTAAAAAAACCCTCACATTTCTAGAAGTAATACATATCACATTAGCCACCAGGCTCATGAGGCTTATCTACTATTCTAGGCATTTCATCCCAGTTCCGAGAGTCCAAGTCAGATCTGGCCATACATTTCACTGAATCCTCGATTCTTCCTAGTCTAGCAGAATATGTCATATAATTTCCAAACAAATATTTGTCAAACCTTGCTCAGGTTAGGAAAATGTCATTTTCTCAAAACAATGTCACCATAACAGACACTTAAATATCAATGTTTCCAAAAGTGAGGCCACAAGATAGATTTAATGAACCCCCACCACATATGCCAAGTAAAAGAAGCCAGACACAATAGACAACATATTATATGATTCCATTTACATGAAAAGTCCAGAGAAGTGATTCTGGGGCCGGAGGTGGACTTCACATTAACTGTCCATGGGCATGAGTGCTTTTTTTTTTTTTTTTAAAGATTTCATTTATTTATATGAGAGAGAGAGACAGAGATAGCAAGAGAGAGAGAGCAAGAGCAGGGAGGAGAGGGAGAAGCAGGCTCCCCACTGAGCAGGGAGCCCGATGTGGGGCTTAATCCCAGGACCCCAGGATTATGACCTGAGCCAAAGGCAGATGCTTACCGACTGAGCCACCCAGCGCCCCTGGGCATGAGTGCTCTTATTGGGATGACGGAAAATGCTAAAACTGGATTAGGGATGTATACACAACTTGGTAAAATAACTAAAGGGGTGCCCGGTTGGCTCAGTCAGTAGAGCATGTGACTCTTGATCTTGGGGTTGTGGATTCAAGCTCCACACTGGGTGTAGAAATTACTTAAAAATAAAATCTTAAAAAAAACCCTTTAAATTACTGAAAGTCATTGGCTTCTAAACAGGTGAATTCTGTGGTATGTAATACCTCAATAGATTTAAAAAAATATATCTAGGTGGATCACAAACTTGTAAAACATCATTTATTAGGTATGTAAAGCATTTTATATTTTCAAAGAACTATAACTAGCACATCAATTGTGATTTCACAGTCGTAATGTGAACTTTTAAGATAAATGTTTAAGTTAAAAAAAGATGAGTTAATTTAAATAATTGATTTGAATGAATTATTTTACTTAATTCATTCACATATTTAAGTTAAATAGAAATGATGATACTGGCAAACCAGAAGTTTTGGTAACTGCTGGTCTGGGTCATTGATTCCTATGTGATAAACCCCCAACTCTGTGTGCATGTGTGTGTGTGTGTGTGTGTGTGTGTGTGTGTGTGTTGTGTTTTCTAATCTCAGGATCAGATGTAAAGATTAAATGGGATAAACGTTGATGAAAATGCTATATAATTTGCCAGTGCTATACAAATAAAAGAAAAAGACTGGCCTACCTAAATTACTTCTATTTTAATATAAAAGAAATCCTAACTAGCTTGTGACAGATAAGCAACCCTCCAGGTGGGGGCAGAAGTAATTTAACAGGTTGCCCAGCTTTTTTCCTCTGGGGTTTCAACTTCTCTGAATTCTTTCTTCTGCAAACATTACTGAATGCCTACCGTAAACCATTAGGTGGTAGGTCCTTATTCTTGATCTTTCAGAGGTGTCTAGTTGCCCTCCTCCTCCTCTCCCCCCTTTTCTCAAAGGTCAAGGTGCTCTATCTATAAAAACTTCCTGCCCCAATGGGGTGGAGCACCCCCAAGCCCTTTTCTGGTTGCATTTGGCGCAGCTGAAGTGAACGGGCATTTCTGAAAGTTTTCCAGATATTAAGGGAGAACCCCCACCTCCCACCCCCCACCAGCCAAAGTACAGTCAAGTAGTCGTTTTTAAATTACAGAATTACAGATTGGAAGACTGGAAAAAGAAAAGAAAAGAAAAAAACTCTCCCATCTCCAGACGGATTTCAATTCCTAAACTTCTGCTTCTTACACTCCTTGTTCTTTCTGAGGAAGCGGGCCTTTCCCACCTTTCAAGAAAACAATGAGGGCTCAGTGGCATTTAAGTCCCAAGCCCAAGTGAACAAAGCAGCCACTATATTCTAAGTCCTCATCCCCATAGAAACCTGGAGCACCCTCTTTCCTCTGATTCCCACAGGGTCAAGGTTGGTTTATTTGCAGCAGATTGGTGGTGGTGGTGTTATTATTATTACTATTCTGACGTTAGTTTGGCTAATTAATAAATCGAGGGTCCTTTTGAGGTATCAAACATTCTACTAAGTTCTCTGTACTTCGGTTATCAACCAAGTTTTCAAAGGCCATGAAAAAAAATTAGGATAGGGCCCACATCTCCCTGCCTCAGGGGTGCAGAGTGCTCTCACAAGGTTTTGTTTCATCTCCTGCCAGTTCTAAAAGGGTATGCAAAACAGATACTATTACCCCTTGCACCGAAAGGAGAAGGAACGTGCCTAAGAAGAAACAGCTTGCTAGCTGCTGACAGAGTCTGCACTGACACCTGTTCTGGCTGACCTAAGTGAATTTCTCCTTTTATTCCGAATTCCTTAAGTGGAATCGCCCCTCTGAAAAAGTAAGTATTGCGCTCAAACTGGCGTAACTGACTCCAGGCTGGGAGGGGGTAGGAAACCCTCGGGAATGTGGGCTTTGCCCCCACCACGAAGGCCGGGTTGTCTTTGTATTTTAACTCAGTCTAGTTGAGGGTATTGCTGGTGTAGCCCGTTTGTAGAGTTACCTTGAGAATTTTTCTAGGTAATTTTGTTGATTCGCTCAGCAACAGAGCAAACCACAGAAACGGAATAGGAAAATAAGAAAACGCAAAGCACGTGGCGTACAGAATCTCACTTTTCTTGGCCGTTCTCCCGACCCGTAGCCGCGCCCTATTACGACTGCGTGGGCGGCTCGCCTATAAAAGCCCGTCTTGGAGCGTCTCACCGCCACAGTCTCTTCCTGTTCTTGGGGCGTCTGTTTTGGCTTCTAGCTGGGACCGCAGTGGCCGTGAAGATGGCGTCTACCAGCCGGTTAGTATGTCCGGCCGAGCCCGGCTAGCTAAGGGGCGGGCCGAGAGTGCCAGAGTTGTTAGGTGGCCACCGGGGCTGCCGCGTCGGGCAAAGCGCTCCGGAGGTGCGGGGAGAGGCGGCGGACTGGCTGGCCGACCCGGACAAAGGCACTTCCAGACGGCAGGGCTGTCAGGGGTGTCGCAGGGGGTACCGAGCCGTCGGCGTCACCACTCCAACGTCCTGGCTTGTTTCCTCTCCCAGGCACCACCCTGTGGGGGCCCTTGTGTCCCCAGCCCCTGGTTTCGCGTCTTTTTTGGGTATTTTTAACCGTTTTTGTTTTTTTTTTTTGTAAATTTTTTCTACGCTGGTTTTTACAGCTGTGGCTCAACCAGCCCATGATCCTTTCCAAAGTGCGGGAAAGGGTTAGTTCCAGGCCCTTATCGATCTGACAGCTAGAAAGTTAGGGACGTCAGCTTGATAGAAACTGATTATCACCATCCCAGAGGCCTTCTGAAATGGAAGCTAGAGCATTTCCGAAGAGTTGATAAGTTCCCTTCTAAGAGGTTTATTTATTTATTTTTTTACAAATGTCTTCTGCATACTCCTGAAGAAAATCTTGCCTGCAGAAAATTACTTACATATGCTGGGAAGTCGCTCTCTAATATATTTTTTAAATGTGATGTACTCATATCTACAGGAAATGCATGCAGTGCCCTTAGAGGCAGCCTTTAATCCTGTGATCTGAAAAATGCTTGTAGACCCTAATTATGTCTCTCATTACCACTATGAGGTAGATATTAGTATTTCTGCATTAGTGTAAACTGAGTCATGCCAGTGTTGACTTTTCCAAGGTTAGTGTTAGAACAAAGTGTAGAATCTCTTATCTGTTTCCTGTTATCACACAATTGGCCTCTAGTTAACTCATAGTATATTAAAAGTATCAACTTAGTTCTGTAGCTTCTGAGAGGTAACTCTGGCATAATTTTTGTGAATTTGTTTATCATGTGTGGAATTGAATTCCCAGTGAAAGCCATTATCACAAAATAGCAAACTGGAGAAGTCCAGGCCGTTTTGCGGTTACTCCTAAGACTTACTGCTTTATGTTACTGTACTTAAAAAAAAAAAAAATTGTTGGGGGAGGCAGCGTTAGCTAAAACAACTTGGAAACAACTCTTAAAGCCAATGACACTCTTGTTTACTGATTGTAATTCTATGATTGAATGCTCAATCATTCTATCTGGGTGTGGCTCTGTTGGGAAAGGCTTCCTTGTAGGTAAGTGGAAAACTTCAGCTACCCAAAGACTCCTAAATACGACTTAAGTTCTCTCATGGCAGTAGATCTGAAAGGTAAATGTGGTCATGTTGGGCACAGCTTTTCCATATAATAGGACAGGAAATTGTGTTTGTAAGAAAAATTTGTAGCGGTTAAATATAGTAAGTTCATGTGATAGATTCTTTACCGGAAGAATACACTTTCCTTTGTGTGCCTTTATTTTCATTTGTTAAAAAATAATCTTTGAAATAATTTTTTTCTGGACACGTCCAGGTCTTAAATATATGTGTCATTGCACTTGTCCATCTTGAGTTTTTCTACCAGTGAGAACAAAGGTAAATGTTAGTATTTCTGCCTTTAGCTTTTTTTCCCCTGAGGAGGATATAGTTACTAGGTTATGAAACCGCTTGGTGTTTTCACTGAAAAGCACAAATGTTGTGAGTTCAAATCTAAACTCCACCACTATTTTGTAATTTCAGGCTAATCATTCTCTGAGCTTAATCTTTAGAAGGGAAATAACCCTTATTTTGCAGGGTTGCGTTGAAGATTAATAATATATATGTAGCACTAGACACACAGCAGGCACCCAATAAGTGATAGCTATAAAGTGAGATTTGGGTTTATCTGGCTCCTTGGGGACTCTGAATTGTTTTAATGTCATTTATTGTTGTTTACTCCATTCTTTCCCTTTCATTTCTCACCTTTACTTCCCCCACCACCCTATGCTCATGGTTCCTCTTTTGTATTACTCCTGTGGGTATTCTGATTAAAGTTGACTACTTTATTGTGATTCATTTTGTTTTGGATAGGTAAGACACAAAAATAGTGCAAAAACAAGAAGAAAAGTGAAAAGCATCTTAGCCATCTAATTCTCCCCCAAAGCAGCCATTGCAGCCAGTTTCTTGGTGTTTTCCTGAAGATTCTGTGGTTTAACAAGCACGTTTAACAAACAGTGCTAACCTCTTCTTCTACCAAGGTCTGTTGTAAACACTGTTTGCTACCTTGCTTTTTACCTTTTTCGTGAAGTTAGCACACACATTTTAAGTGTACAGTTCAGTTACAAAATAAGCACATATACCTACTAGCACCCAGGTCAAGAAGTTAAATACCACTAGCATCCTGGAAGCCTTCTTGTGACCTCAGCCATTACCCCCTTTCCAAAGATAACCACATCTCAACTTCTAACACGATAGATTTCTTTTGCCCACTTTAAAGTTTATATAAATGGCCTGTGTTTTCCTCTATGTCTGGTTTCTTTTGATCAGCACTTTGAGAGTCATCTTTGTTACTGCATAACTTTAATTCATATTTTTTCCAGTTTTGTATAAAATCTCTAGGGACGCCTGGGTGGCTCAGTTGGTTAAGCATCTGACTCTTGGTTTTGGCTCAGGTCATAATCTCCCTTGTTGTGGGATCGAGCTCAGTGTGGAGTGTGCTTCAGATTCTCTCTCCCTCTCCCCCACACTTTTTCTCAAATAAATAAAATCTTAAAAAAAAAAAAAAAAACCCTAACCTATTTTTAGTGTATCTTTGAGATTATTTACATATCATTTATATACATACACAAGATGTTCTACTTTTTAATAGTGCAAAATATATTAGTCCTTATCTTTGTATGCTGTGTGCCATATGGCTGCCTATTTGTAATTACTGTTATTCTGCTAAGATTTTCCTTTTTTTTTTTTTTTTTTAAGATTTTATTTATTTATTTGACAGAGAGACAGCCAGCGAGAGAGGG
The DNA here is from genome assembly GCF_024610735.1 of Ursus americanus. NCBI lineage: Eukaryota > Metazoa > Chordata > Mammalia > Carnivora > Ursidae > Ursus > Ursus americanus. The sequence continues at coordinate 40,965,040 of NC_142138.1, read as the reverse complement.
AACACAAGCAGGGGGAGTGGGAGAGGAAGAAGCAGGCTCCCAGCGGAGGAGCCTGATGCGGGGCTTGATCCCAGATCTCCGGGATCACGCCCTGAGCCAAAGGCAGACGCTCAACGACTGAGCCACCCAGGCGCCCCTCTGCTAAGATTTTCCTTTATTTCAACCTATTATTCATAATTTATACTAACTTCTTAATTTATTTGTCATAATTTATTAAAATATTTCCCTAATAGGAGTTTATGGAGTAAGCACGACTATAAAACAAATCTCTATTCCCCCATTTTCCCAATGAAAAGATCCAAGATATGTTTTGGTTAACTTAAATATATACATTTTGGAAATGTGGGTTATTTTATCAGTTTTTCAGTGGGAATCACCTATGTTGAGAGTTAACATTCTGCATTATATTTGCTGACATTAGAAAATTTATCCAAAACCACAAATACCTGCTTACTTACTGTAAGAATAGTTAATGATGTCTTTTAAATGTATATTTGTGGGTTTTTGTTTTGTTTTTTAAAGATTTTACTTATTAAAGAAAGAGCACATGCATGTGAGAGTGAGAGAGTGAGTGAGAATGAACCAGGGGCAGGGGGAGAGGGAGACGAGGGGCTCGGTCTCAAGACCCTGGGATCATGACCTGAACTGAAGGCAGATACTTGACCCATTGAGCCACCTAGGCGCCCTTAAATGTATATTTGTGATGGCCATAACATAACCTTATGCTGTAGTATTTCGAGTGAACTTTTGAAGGGGGCTTATTTTCCATGATACTAAACACTTAAGATTGTGAGAGAAATAACTACTAAATCTGTGTTAAATATCTTTGTTGATTTTTATTTTATTTTTAATTATTTTTTTAAAATAAACTTTGTGTCCAATGTGGGGCTTGAACTCACAACCCTGAGATCAAGAGTCAGGTGATCTCCCCACTGAGCCCGCCAGGCACCCCTCTTTGTTGCTTTTTAAAACTGATTCCTTTGTGTCACTTAAGATTGATGTGTCTTCCCCAAACAGCTTTATTTTCAAAATAGAATAATTGAGCACATTAGTACTATCACAAGTAGATTAAAAAGTAGCTTTTGAAACCATTTCTTGAATGGTAGCAAACTCATTTTTTGGACTAAATGAAATCCTCAAGTCCTAAGTTCAGCAGAGGCACATCGACCACCCTCCTCTATCTACCTGTTAGCTTCGGTGTACTATTTTAAATCTATTACTAAAATATCCAGCAAGTAGAAAAAAAACCGAGACTTGAAATTTATTCTGTGACCAGAGAAATAAGTGGTAAGTCACACAAACCAGACGATTATATGTTAATATCACAGGTTATTGTGGTAGCTAGTCATTTCTATGCTAATCAAGATTTTAAAAAACCTTAGTAGCCTACTTGTTAAGAGAAAAAAGACTTTCCATTTAGGTTTTTAAAGCCTTCCATGTCTGCAAACCAGTAACTGTTCTTAGAAAAAACAATTCTAATGGAATCTATCTGTTAAGTACTAGCTGGAATTAAAAGTTACCTGAGATGTTTACTTTGAAGATTTAGCTTAAGTGTATTATACATGTGTAGTATTGGTAAAGTGTTCAAAACCTTCCTGTACCCCTCCTCGCCTTGCCCCCGAAAGACTACTTTGTTACATGTTGGTTGGGAGAATATAAAAAAATTCTTTTTTTTCCCCCCGTTTAGCTTGGATGCTCTTCCAAGAGTTACGTGTCCAAACCATCCAGATGCGATTTTAGTGGAGGACTACAGAGCTGGTGATATGATCTGTCCCGAATGTGGCCTCGTTGTAGGTGAGCAGTTTTAATTGAAATCACTATTTTGGATACTTTGCTTTTGTATATTTCCCAAGTTTCTTTTCATGAATACATTTTGGTTTTTTCCCCCTACAGGTAATTCTTATTATACAACTAACAAAAAGAATTAGGGGGAAAAAAAAAGTAAAATCAGAGATACCATATTTTATTGTCTATACAAATGTATATATTTCATAATGTGGGGTATAAAGGAATATTTAAAATTGAGACAGCCAATCCAAAAGAAAAGGCCCTCAGTCCTTAGTCTTTTCTTTCTTTTTTTTTTTTTAAGATTTAATTTATTTACTTGAGAGAGAGCAAGAGAGAGAGTGCATGAGCACAGAGGGAGAGGGAGAAGCAGACTGCCCACTGAGCAGAGCAACGCAGGGCTCGATGATCGTAGGACCCCAAGATCATGACCTGAGCCAAAGGCAGACGCTTAACTGACTGAGCCACTCAGGTGCCCCTGCTGAGTCCTTAGTCTTAAATATTTGATGGGGGTGGGGTGGTGGTGGTAGTGACATTGTGTATATGAAATAATAAGGTGCGCCTGGGTGGCCCAGTCAGTTAAGCATCTGACTCTTGGTTTCAGCTCAGGTCATGATCTCAGGGTTGTGGGATCCTACCCCACATCAGGCTCTGTGCTCAGTGTGGAGTGTGCTTGAGATTCTTTGTCCCTGTCCCTCCTCCTCTGCCCCTGCTCTCTCTCTCTCTGTCTCTCTAAAAATAAATAAGTCTTTTTAAAAAAATGAATAAATTTAATCCAACTTCTGTGGCTTTTAGGTATTTAAACGAGATTTGTTTTAGGGTACTAAAGGTATACCTGGACTGCGTTTCATCCAGGGCCTTTTAGTTAACAGATCTAATCACTTATATAGAATGATTTATTGATGAATTTCTAGTACAAAATTATTATTGTCACAAATACTGCTTAAAATTTTCATTTTGTTCCTACTTGCTCACTTATCCAGATATGTAGCCAAATTTCGAGTAGAGATGGTCTGTTCAAAAATTGTTATGGTGGGGTTGCAGCTGGCACCTGAGAAAAGGAGTAATAGCCGTTTGAGATACTTAGAAATGAAAGTGCTTGTAGGGTTATGGGACGTATAACAGAAACATTGGTGGTGATATATTGTGGAATCGTCTTACTTAGAGGACATCTGTAATATCCAAGTAAGCTGTTCGCCTCAGACCTCCAGTGGGAGTTTTAAGTCCTACAGCGTCACTAATAGGAACTAAAATCCACTTACAATTAATTGGATTCTACTCAGTAAGCAATATTAACAGCTTGTATATGCTGGACACTGTTTTAAATGATTTACATATTCACCCAGTTTATCCTCAGAGAAACCTTTGAGGTGAGTACTAATATCTTCGTTTTAGAGATGAGAAGCTGAAGTTTAGTGTGGCTGTGAAGCTCCACTGTCTGCAGGGAGTCAGATTTCTATCCTAGATTGCCTTTCGTAGTAAAATGAGTTCACTCAGTGTGAGGTAGGCATAGTGTGACCCACCATCTGTTTTATATATGACCTGTCTGCTCAGAATTGCTCTTACATTTTTAAATGGTTGAAAAAAATCAAAAGAATAATATTTGGGGACATACGAAAATAATAACCAAATTCAAACTTTAGTATCCATACATAGTTTTTTCTGGACACAGCCACGCTTGCTTGGTATCTATCATCTATGACTGCTTTCATATTATGACAGCAGGACTTAGTAGTTGCAACAGAAACCAGATGTGGTGCTCCCCTGACGTCATACTGCTGCCCAGTGCACTATAAATCCCAGCAATGCAGTTAAAACTCCTCAGCATCTTGAGTACAAAGCCGGTCTCCCTACTGCAACATTTTATTTTGTTACTATCGCATACCTGTTGTGTCAAAACAAAAAGAAAAAGAGTGAACTTTGAAAGTCATGCTTTTAAGGTACAGTGGAGTGTGGGTTATTTTGTTACTGAATTAGATGGCAAAGCACTGTATTTATTAGGCAGTGGTACTGTAGCCCTGCTAAAAGAATACAGTAACCTTTGACATTACGGGATAAGCACTCATCATACCAACTCAGTAAAAACAATGATCAGAAAACTTAGAGAATGTAAAGTGGAGTATCTTATCACAGCAGAATTTCTTCACAAAAATTGAAGAATAAAAATAAGGCTGCAGTTAAAGGAAGTTTCTGAGTGGCTTATTTGTAGCCCGTGCAGGGAAAACCATTTACCAATGATGGGTTAATTAATTCGTGTTTGATCATGGTAGCTGAAGAAACATATGCAGAAAAAATAAACTTATTTGAGACGATTAGCCTCTCTGCAACAACAGTTGCTTGAAGAGTGGAGGGCTTTGGGAGCAACATTAATAGTCAGGTAAAAGTCCAGGCAAATTTCAGGTATTTTTCCTGGACTCTTGATGACTAGATAGATGTTACTGAGCTGTTCATTCAAGGTGTCAGTGCAGAGTTTTTAAGAGTTTGAATCATCTGCATGGAACAACTACAGGAGAAACCATTTTTAAAGAAGTTACAAAAATGCTAATTCACTACAATCCCAAAGGGAATCTGCTAAGATGTGTTACAACAGATGGTGGTAAAAATAAAATATATGTGGAAGAAGACTTAGTTGACAAAATTACAAAGATTATGAAAATGTAAGATTTTGAAAGCCTGTAGTTCTTTGTTGTCTTTATCGGCAGATACATTGTAGAAAAGGTTTGAATCTATCATGTTACTGATCAGTAACAGTATCAGTAGTGAACTTCATTCACTCTTACAGACTTAACTGTCATCACTTCAGTGAATCATTGTCAGAAATAGAAGCTGAATATCTCCACTTGCCTACCACATAGTAATTTGATAGCTTAGCAGTAGCAAAGTTTTCTTGTAATTGTTTTTGAGCTCAGGGCCAAGGTTGAAATTTTTCTGAATCCAGTACTGCCTTCAGCCACTGCTGTTGAACACTGAATGGCTTTAGAAATTAGCTTTTGCTGCAGACTTGCTTATATTAGTTCATGAATTCAACCTAGAATTATAAGGCAAAACAGTGCCTATATGTTAAAATTGCACTGTAGTAAAGTCAGTTTGACAGCAACTAACATTATTTGAATCAAAAATAATGTCGAATTAATGTATTTTATATACTTTCATTGCTGTCAGAAGTTAAAACAGGAACTAGGATCTTCATTTCCACATTCTGCAGCAGGTATAGTTTCCAAACTCAAACTATATTTTAATCGGTGTTTTCCAGACCTGGATGCAAAGGAAATTTTCCTATTTCAGAATCCGTTTAACTCTGCAATGAAGGATCTTCCACCTAACCTTCAATTGGGAGTGATTAATCTACAATGTAATGACATGTTAAAAGGCAAAATATCAGAAGAATGTAATAAAATTCTGTAAATGCCTTTCAAGCAATGAATATGCTCAATTAAAATCATATGCTTGCAGATTAATATCAGTATTTGGCAGTACTTATCTGTGTGTGAAAAAGACTTTAAAAAACGAAATACATAAAATCCTGTTAACATAGCATTGACAGATGAACATTTGTAATTGATTTTGATGATAGAGAACACTGACTGAATTCCAATTTTGTGAAATATTATCACCCCAAAAGAGAATTCTGTTCTTTCTCAGTAGTAGATATGTGTTACAACAAACTATTATTATTATATTTTTAATTTCATCAATAAAAAAATCAGTGGAGTTTTCCTCCTTATGTAAGTGCCTCAGTTTAGTCTCTTCGCCCACAAAACCTAAAATATTTACTATATGGCCCTTTACAGAAAATGTTTGCCAAGGCAGAGAGCATTCTAATTCCACAGTATTAAGGTCAAACTGATAGTATGTCAGAGACAGAAGATTGAAGATAATTTCAGCTTCTTGGCTCACCTAAATGTAGTCATTTAAAAAAATAGTGCAGAAATTTTGCATCAGCTTCACTTCTACTTCAGACTAGCAAGATAGCTATGTAAGATGAACCAACTGGAGAAGCCAGATCTAATTCACAAGATTTATGTGCTTTTTTGTGCTTGGAATCCCTTATTTTTACTTGGATTTTTCTGCTTGTATCAAACCAAAGGAAGTTAATTTTCTTTTAGTTTGCTTTATTTACTTATCAGTCTTGAACACCAGCATTGGAACTACTATACTTTATCCTAACTAAAGCAACTAGCCTGAAAATTAAGAAAATACAATTTGATTAAACTTCCTTTCTATATACAGAAGTATATTTTTGTGATAATTGGTTTTTCTGACATAAAATGTAACAAACACTTGTTTTAAAATACAGAGTAGCCTCATTCCCATATTTGTGGTTCAGTGTGTAACTGAACCTGCAGTGTGTCCTGCAAGTGAATAATCTATCCCATGAGGTGGGCAGGCGAGAGTCAGCTAATAAAGTTCCGTTTTGCTGAAGAGATCATCAAAGTATGTTGAAAGAGCATAAACAAACATGACAGGCCATGAGTCTAAATTTGAAAAATAGATGTACGTGTGTACATATATAGAAAAACACATACATTGCTGTCCTAGATTGATCATAAATTGAGATTGTATTATATATTTAATTGTTTTTGCATCAGCTTGCTGGTTTAAAGGCATATGCTCTCTGTTGCCAGCTCAGTTCCGCCTTTCTCTCTTATTCTATAGAGACAGGGAAGAAATTAGTCTGGGCAAATATTCTGCAGTTCACTAAGGGCATAAAATCTGTGGCTCTTTTCATATTTGCGATACTGGTGTTCATCGAGACTTAAATCCAGGTGGCAGCATAATCTTGGTTTACGTGGTCCGAGTGTGCTTGCCGTAACATTTTACCTCGTGTGAAACTTTTCAGATTATACTGTTTTATTGAATAAGCATTTTCAGTAGCCTTTGATTTACATAATCAGACAACTTTAGAAACTGAAACTCTTAGAATTGTTTTGGAACAACTCTATACTTAATATTTAATTTGTGCTTAAACTTAGGTCAGCCTGTTGTCACTAACTCCTCTTAATTTCAAACTCAACACTAGATACTGCTCAACTGTCATCTTCAGAACCATATATTACCCCTCTCAGTGGAGCCCATTACTATCACTTTGTTTTTAGTGAAATAATTCATGATACAAAAAAATACTCATCTCAAATGATTATAAATTGCCTTTTCTCCAGTCTTTAACAACACTTTTCTCACTGTCCTTCAAGCCTTCACTCAAAGGCTCCTTGAGGCCCACCACTCAGTCTCTAAATCAGTGCCTAAAGTGTTTTAGGTTTTTCTTAAAGCAACATCATACTTTCAGGAACCAGTTTCTGTTCCAATTACATGACAAACTACCTGAGAACTTAGTGGGTTATAACAACGATTTTATGTTGGTTATGATTTTATGGGTCAGTAATTTGGGAAGGACTCATCTGGGCCATTGTTTCTTTTATACATTATCTCATGGCACTAGCTGGACCTGGAGGATCCACTTCCATGATGGCTTTCCCTCCCTCCCTCCCTCCCTCCCTCCCTTGTATTTATTTATTTGACAGAGAGAGAGAGAGCACAAACTGGTGGACCAGGAGGGGGAGAAGCAGGCTGTCTCTACCAAGCAGGGAGCCCTACATGGGGCTCAGTCCCAGGACCCTGGGATCTTGACCTGAGCCAAAGGCAGATACTTAACTGACTGAGCCATCCAGGCACTCCCCATGATGGCATTTTCACCTGCATTTCTGGCTCCTCTCTGCTTTTTGGCCTCCCCATACAGATGTGCCATGCCCTAGCGTTTCTCCATAGTTGTCTCGGAGTAGTCATATTTCATACATGGTGATTGATTGCCAAGAGAAATATCCCAAGTGCATGTGTTTCAAGAACGTGGAAGCTGGACTCAGGTAGTTAAGGGCTATGCCTGGAATAAGATCACTTTTACATTCTAGTAGAATAGTCATAGGGCCCCTAGACTGGAAAGGGTGGAGAAATAGGTACCACCTCAGTGTGAGATAGTTATGGTCATGTTTCCAAAGAACATGTTGATAAGAGATATTGCTGCCATCTTTGGAAAATACAGTTTGTCAAACATTCAGTGTCTTAATCACCCCCCCTCCCGTATTTAAGCGATTGTATGGTATTTAGTTTCATCTGTAACTTGGGTTGTTCCCAATATGTTGTGGCTATTTTTAGTACTGTTTAACATGTGATAATTGTCTAATTGACTAGGAAAAGTCAATTTTATTTTTTATTTGAATTATAGGATTTTTATTTTAAACATGAAAAGTGTAATGATTTGTTACTGGCTATTTAATCTTACCGGTGATTTTAGGATGTTGGTAGTGATCTCAAGGCCAGTTTTTAAAGCAAAGCTTTGTTATTTCCACCATGAAACTGTTGGCTCTAACAGCGCTGTTTATGGGTTTTTTTCCTCCCAAATCCTGTGTCATTGTGTCACTGTAATAATTGAGCACTAGGTGGCAGTGTAATCATATTTAGATTATCAATTTGTTCGTAAATTTGACCTTGTACATTGTTTATAGTCAGCAAAGTGTTAGGTTAGGAAGCTGCTGTAATAGCTGTTAAAACACGAAATTGGTTATGACTTTTATAAATTAGGATTTCAAATAAGGTGGTATTTATATCTAGTGGTATCGTTTCTAGGTAAAGCTACTTTTTATGTGCCGTTTAAAACGGAAGTCTTTCATTGTTCTTAAAAGGAATATAAGGAAATTACCAGAAAATAGTATGGGTAGATAGATTTGAATGAGAAAAATGAGCCAATTTGACCTCTCCTTCCTAAAGTCTTTCTGGATATTGTTTATACCAGTGCATCTGAAGCATCGATGTAGAATCAACTGTTTAAAGATTCCAGACCCCATTTCTAGAAATTCTAGTTCAGGTTATACGTCGGTAACCTTAAGAAACATAAATCTGTACTGTTAACTTTACAATTTACCACATTTTTTGAGATCTTCTCTACTTTTAGAGTTTTCATCTTTGTTTTCATATTTTCCATGTCTCCCCGACTGTAAATTCCTGTAGGGCAGATATCTTATGTATGTCCATTGCTCCTAGTACAACTAGTGGCCTTCGAATCCAGGCTTGGCTCTACTAGTTAATGAGCTATGGAATTATAACCAAGTTACATAATTTCTCCAAGCTTAGCTTTCTCCATGTGTAAAATAAGTTTTGACCCCCCGCCCCCCAAACAGGGAGCAGGTACCATACATTTCAGAATTGTTAGGAGTTGTTAAAAATCAAATGAGATAATGTAGAACATGTATAGTACAACGTTTCAGTGATGCGTATTTTGGTGGTACAAGTACTCCTTTTTTCTTAACCTTGTAGGAAAAGCAGGCTATTCTAAGTCTGAGATGGCATTCATCATAACAAGTCAGTGTGCAAAATGAATGGGTCCAGCGTATGGAATGCTCTCCAACTGTTACATTTTTAAAGATTGCTGGATTGCCATCTTTAAATTTGCATTACAGTGTTTCCTAAAGGAAAAAATTTAGGAATATTCACTTTCTAATTCTTACTTTGGCACCTCTTGTAAGCCCTCAGAGACAGCCTTCTTACCTAATTTAGAATTTTTAATTATTTTTTTTAAAGATTTTATTTATTTATTTGACGGAGAGAGAGACAGCCAGTGAGAGAGGGAACACAGGCAGGGGGAGTGGGAGAGGAAGAAGCAGGCTCCCGGCGGAGGAGCCTGATGTGGGGCTCGATCCCAGAACACCAGGATCACACCCTGAACCGAAGGCAGACGCTTAACCGCTGTGCCACCCAGGCGCCCCTAGAATTTTTAGTTTAGATGCTACTTTACCTTAAGCATCAGAGAATTACTAACTTTACTCGGTTAACACAACCACTCTTTGAGGGAAACTGAGGCCTGGAGTACTTAGGTTCATTAGCTCAAGATTTTACATCTAGTAGGTGACAGAGCCGCTCAAATCCCGGTCTGTAGGACTTAACACGCCTGTTTCTGTTAAGGCACGGTGCCGGTCAGGGAGAGGGGCAGAAGGATCCGGGGCTCTAAGCAAGCTCTGGAGCAACTCTTCGGCTAGTGTGTGAAAGGGAGGAGGGTGTATTAATACAACATAGCATGGTAAAAGCTCTATTCCAGACTTTCCAAGTTTGGTGAGAACAGAAAGGAAGGAAGCAGTGACTTCCTGGGGAAATTACTGTTGAATTTACATTGAAACATGATCATTAAGTATGGGTAAGGGTTTATGGAGGGAAGGTCATTCCAAGTGGAGGGAAAAAGAAACATGTCCCATAGGCTAGAGCCTGTCAGTGTTAGTGTGTGAATGACTCAGATTATCGTGACCAAGGTTAGGATGCATCTTCCATCAGAGCTGCAGTTCCTGAGCTTAGATGCTGCTGCAAACCTGCCTGTATTGTGGAAAAAAGATGTATTCAGATTCTTAGGGATGGAATTTACAATGCATTTTCCTTTGCAAATGGCTTTCTAAATGGTAATTATACTCGCGACTTGTACAGTTCTTTGTTTTTTAAAGTATCTGTTGATCAGATATCTCTTGAAAATTGTCTTTAATGCATGCTTTCTGTTAAGAACGTACGGTAACCCTAAACTAAAAATCAGGATTCTTCGAAATAGCATAAGGAGGAATGGTAGGAAGGGGTAGATGACTGAGGAAGGTGTGGAAGCTAATGATGCATTTCATTTTTAGCATTAGATTTGACACATGTAGTGTGTTGACCTAAACAATTTTCCAAAGCATCTTAATTTTTTTTAATTAAAAAACTCAGTGCTTGGGGTTTGTCCACCTTGAGTAATACATTCTGATGATTTGAACTTTTAGACTTGGCATGTTTTGGAAAATTTTGTAGTTTCAAATTAAATGGTTTTAATTAATCTACCTTTTGAAAACAAGTAATTTGAGAATGTTGTTCTAAGACTCCTACTTCCAAATTCACTACCACTGGTTGTGTACCAAAATGCTTAAATCACTTTCCAGGAGGATGGAAGAAAGAATTGAAATTTAGGGTGATTTCTGTTAATATTCTTTTTAAAAATTCCTTTATTAATTTACAATAAGAAAACATTCTGAGTCTAGGTCAGGCCTAGAAGATCAGACTCTCCAGTGTTGACTTTCTGGCTGCTTTTGGTATGGTGCAGTTTTCCCCTGCACTGTTTAGATTGTTACCATAAGCCATTCTGGTTTTAATATTGTACTACAGAATACCTCTGGTTGGATTTGTAGTTTATAGCTTGCATGGTAAGGAGGTTAGATATGTGTTTGTCTTGGTGTACTATTTCCTTTAGACTATAAGGCAAAGTGCCTTGGTTCTACAGGACTTTCTTCTCATCTCCTTTTTCTCCTACCCCACTATTCCTTGTAGTGGTAGAGGCCACTGGTTGTTGCCTGTCTCTATTATACCTCACTGTTTAGTAGTAGAATCCCTGTGTTTTAACTGGGCATGTGACTGCCCTACCGGATTGTATTTCCCAGCTTCCCTTGTAGCTAGGTGTGACCGTGTGATCTAACCAGCGGGTTGTAAGTAGAACAGGTATGTGCAACTCTAGATCCTGCCGTAAGGAATATACCCTCCCTTTTTCTCCTTCCCACTGGCTAGAATACAGACGTGGTAAAAGGGAAGCGCTGAGAGGCATCTTATGCTGCAAATCCTAGTCATGATAAAGATAGTTTATTAAAGATAGGAGGAGCCTGGGTCACACTAGTGTAGGACTATTAACTGTGGACTGTTAATGTGAGAAAGTTCTATCTTGTTTTTGCAACTATTATTTTTGCTTTTAATTACAAACCTCTATCCTTCCTAATAAATTTCTAGAGTCGTCCTGGGAATTTATTTTATTTGGGTCATCTGTTAACTGCCAGGGACTGCAGGTACCCAGAGACTGAGATTTCCTGGTGGTGGTAGACTGGAAGGTTTACTGACATGACTGCCACCACCGGATGTGGATCTGATAGTTCTTCAGTACAGGATGGAGAATCAGAAAAGTCAACGTGAGGCTTATGAATAAAAACTACAATGAAGAGGAACAGTGATCCAGTGGACTTAAGAAAATTCTGCCCCTAATGTAGTTTACTAGAAGAAAGTTAGAAAATAACCGATTTTTTGTAATCAGTAAAATAAAGCTTCCATAATATTTCTATTAAATGTTGTCAGAAAGAAATAAGGTAGCACAAGGAGACAAACACAGTAAAACTTTTCTAGATAATAATTAGCTGACTTAACATTCTAGAAAACTGAATCAGTAAAGCAGAGAAGAAATCTGAATAAAAAGAGTGAATGAGAAAGTGGTAAAGACAAGATAGCCATTATGGTACTACTTGAAGATCCAAGGGAATATGATAAAGTATTCAAGGTACAACAGAAGAAAATTTTACATTTGTGGCAGGAGACCCTCAGGGTTGCAAATCAAGAACCCCCACACCAGTGGGAGTGTATATTTTAAACATTTTAAAATGTCCTTAGTAAAGACTTGCAAAGAACCAACCACTAAATTTAACTCTGATTCCTCGGTTTGTTGTGTGACAGAAAAAGGAAGTCCTAGAACAATCTTTTTTTATGAATGTATACATAAATCCCACAAAATACAGTGCTGAATTTGACTTGCTGATTGTCATAGAGAACAGCATTGATGACTGTTTGCTGTTATTTCTGGTCTTCTCCTTTGAGCTACATGGCACGTTTATGCTTTCCCACCCCCTTTGAAGTTAAGCATCACTCCTTGACTGGCTTTGGCCAAGGGCGTGTGAGTGGGAATGTTACTATTAGAAACTGTTAAGTCAGTGCATAACTTACCACCTCCTTTACCCTCCCCCCCAGCATGTCTCAAGTGGTTGGAATTCTATGCTCTTGAATGAGGATGGCATAGAAAACTGTCCTATCCCTATATAGACACGTGGTATAAGAAAGAAATCTTTGTTTTAAGCCACTGACCTGAAATTATTTACTACTCCAGAATAACTTAATTTATCTTAACACACAAGTGCTAGAAGAATAATAACCCACAAACAACTGTGGCTAGTGTTTATAATGTAAAAAGATAGTATTGTAAGAAACGCTGTGTTTTGCTAAGGTGACAGACGTTTAATGAACTCAGCACTTTCCTAATATAAGATACTCTGCATTAGAGTAGAATGATGCTTTAATAGATGACTATTTCAGTTCACCTGTTACTTTTATGCATAATGTTGAAATATTGGAGACATTTCTGTTTTAAATTAAAGGCATTGTTTTGAAAGTTCTGACAAGTACTGCAGATATAAAATAGAGATGGAAGTTAAGCATTGGAAGAGGAACAAGTTCTTTGCTACTGATGGGATTCTATATCTAGAATATTCAGATCAAATTTTAAAAATTAATAGTCTATTAAAAGTGGCTGAATATAAGCATATAAAATATTATAGCAATTACTAGTCAGAAAATGGGATTTTTAACAGAAAAAAATTAGGTCTAGTCATAAATGTGACATACATATAATCTGAAAGAAGAGCTTGAGAAAGAGTATGTTCCCTTGTCCAAGAAGATTGATAATTGTCCTGCTGTCGCCAAAATAATGGATAGACCAGAAATAACAGCAAACAGTCATCAATGCTGTTCTACATGACAATCAGCAAGTCAAATTCAGCACTGTATTTTGTGGGATTTATGTATACATTCATAAAAAAAGATTGTTCTAGGACTTCCTTTTTCTGTCACACAACAAACCGAGGAATCAGAGTTGGTGCAGCTTAATTCAAAATCAACAGTATTTTGGTGGGAGTGAATTTTTATGTGTAATTTATTGAGGTGTAATTGCGTGCAGTATAGTGCACAGATCCCAGATGTACAGTTTGCATCTTGCCATTGCATAGACTGGTGTCATCAACACTGACCAAGATGTTTAGACTATTTCCTTCCGTTCTCAGAAGTTCCCTTAGGTTTCTTTCTAGTCTGTCACCTCTGTCCCCCAACCCAGCAGCAACACTGTACTGATTTCTGTCTTCATAGATTATTTAGCCTGTTTTTGAACTTCCTATAAATAGAATCATATAGTATGGTGTTTTAGTCACTGACTTTTTGGGGGCTCAGAATAGTGTTTTTTACTGCATGTATCATTAGTTTATTTGCTGAGGGATATCCCATTGTACACATTTTTCTGTTAATGGACATTGGGTTGTTTCCAGGTTTTAGTAACATGAGTAATGCTGCTGTGAACATTATTGTGTGAGACTTTTCTAGGTAAATATTTAAGAGTGGAAATGCCAAATCATGAGGTAGGTGCCCGAGTAGTTGGTGCAAAAGGTTTTGGCAATTATTCTCAAGTCACTTGAAAAATAAAGAGATGAAACTTATTCTCTTTAGAATATGGGAAAACTCTTAGTTCATTCTCTTTATTTTTTATTTTTTTATTTTTGTTTAAACAATTTTTTTTTAAGATTTTATTTGACAGAGAGACAGCGAGAGAGGGAACACAAGCAGGGGGAGTGGGAGAGGAAGAAGCAGGCTCCCAGCAGAGCAGGGAGCCCGATGCAGGGCTTGATCCCAGGACCCTGGGATCAGGCCCGGAGCCAAAGGCAGACGATTAACAACTGAGCCACCCAGGCGTCCCTAGTTCATTCTCTTTAGACACCACTCTAATATATGGCTTGAGAACTGTGCATGTGTGGAGTATAGAATATGAATATTGAGTGCGTTTACTTCTTTGGCCGGGGAACCTGACCCAAGTGATAGCAGTCACTCTCTAGATGAAGGAGCAGCCTCGTTCTGGGTATTATGGTAGTGGTATTATTTTGGCTATTATAAATTTTCATATCTAGACTTTCTACCTGGTATTCGTTTTACAGAAATCAGTCTTTGGTTAAGAATGGAACTGGTAAAAATTGGCGTGCTCCTCTGTTTCTAGAACATGAAAGCATCTGGGAGGGTGTGTGTGTGTGCGTGTGTGCGTGCACGTGTGCATGTGTTTAGCGGCAGGCTGCTGCTCTGTCAGAGGTTGATTATACCCCAACATTATGACTGCCTTGTGCACTTACCCTTGAAAAGATTATGTATTGCAGTTTTCTTCCAGAGCAACTTTTAAAGTGCTGCCTCATTTAGGTTTTCTTCAAATGAAAATCCTTTATGCACTCTGATTTTTCTGAATGGTCTGGCCTGTTTTGTTACTCATGCACTTCATCTGATGGTCCAGTTATAGTTTCATGATATGCTATTTGAGTTATTTTGGAAATTGTATTTCTTATAAATGCTGTGTTTTGAGCAGTAAAATATAAAAAGAGGGAACGGCTCTTAGCACAAATCACAGATTGTTGAATGAGTCATGTAGATTGTTCCCACGTATGTGGAAAATTACATCACTACCAAGTTCTGGCTTTTCTATTTATACTATGCTAGGCCAGCTTCCCCCCACCCCCCTTCCCCCCTAATCTATCTATCTTTTTAAAGGCAGTACAAAGCAAACAATAAAAGAAACTCATGGTAGGTTATTTTGGGGCCAAAAGGAAAATGCTATGAAATAAAGTATTAGGCAAGATGCTTCATCTTTAGATTCTAGAGAGACTTAAAAATTGTGAGCATAGCTCCCTACCTGATTTCATTTACGCTGTTCTCTTAATACATTCTTTAAAATATTACAAATTAATGATGACATTTGATTTTTTTTTTGAACTTAGAATTTAGGAAGTAACTCCAAATATGAAGGCCATAGTAGTTTTTGTTTTGCTCATGTTTTTGTGTTTTTATTTCCCTGAATAGGAAAATTAGATTCACATTTTTCCCTTTGAAAATATAGTGCATGGGGTGCCTGGGTGGCTCAGTCAGTTAAGCATCCGACTCCTGATTTCAGCTCAGGTCCCACAAGTTGTGGGATCCGTGGCATTTGCCTTCAGCTCATCGGGGAGTCGGCCTGAGATTCTCCCTCCCAGTCTGCCCCTACCCCTGTCCTTCAGCCCCTCCCCCAACTCGTACAGGCCCTCTCTCTAAAATAAATAGAATCTTAAAAAGAAAGCGACAGAGAGAGAGAGAGAGAGAGAGAAAGAAAGAAAAAGAAAGAAAAAGAAAAAGAAAAACGGGCGCCTGGGTGGTTCACTGAGTTAAGCGTCTGCCTTTGGCTCAGGTCATGATCCCGGGGTCCTGGGATCAAGTCCCTCATCAGGCTCCCTGCTCAGGGGGGAGTCTGCTTCTCCCTCTCTCTCTGCAGGTCCCCACACCCCCCCCCCCCCACTCATGTTCTCTCTTGCTCTTTTCACTCTCTCAAATAAATAAAAAATCTTAAAAAAAATGAAAACATAGTGCATGGAGACATGAGGGTATCACTTTAATTGGCAGATGCTATTAAAGGGGCCAAACTGTTTAAAAATCTTGGTTTTTTGTTTATGATACAGATGTGAATAGAGCTTTCCACGGAATAGGCACAATATGATTTAATTTTAGGAAAAAACCTACACATGAATTAAAAAGGCAGAAAATACATATACCAAAATATTTTTAGTGGTTTTCTCTGTTGAGAATGCAGGTGATTTTTTTTGCTTGTATATATAAATATATAAATAAATGAATGAATAAATATATATAACATATGTGTGTGTGTATATATATATATAAGTAAACAAGTGTTATTATTTTATAAAAAGGAAGAAAAATCAGTCTCTTTAGAGTGGTCTCTTTGAGACAAGAGCCTTGTTTAGTTAGTATTGCAGTAAGACTTCGGTCTATAATTATAGGTTTTGTTACTTTCAGCTAAGTTTTAAAAATCTTAGAATTGCTTTCCAAGTTTAGTGTTGTTTGTTTTTATGAGGAGGAAGCAGAGAAATCCATCATGACGGTCCCACCCTTTAACCTTTCTGTCCTTATTTTGGGCCACCTGCTCAATCGCTCATCTACTGAAGTTGCCTTATTAACTGATCTCCCTGCTTCTGGCTTCTTGGCCATTCTTACGACATACGATACGGCACTAGGATTAGATTATGATTATATTTGGAGTATAAGCATTTTCATTAACTACATAGAAAATAGTTCAGAAGACTTAGCAGTCTACATTAATTTCCTTCCTTCTTTTCTCTTTGCTGCCCCTCTGATCAAATACCTGGAGCACAGTACTCTGCTCCTTTTGAAGTCTAACGTGGAGACAAATGTTTTGTAACCGGTGCCTCTCCTTATTCCCCTCGCCAAAAGGAGGGGAATGTCGGAATATCTGTCATCTCATTTTCATTTTCATAGCAAACAGCTAATATCAAGCATTCCCTTTGGACTTTTTAATCCGTTTGCCTGCACTGTACCTGTATTCGTTTATTTAATCTTTACAATTTTTAAATTGTAAGGTTATTGGGGAAATTTAAAGCTGAGAAATGACATAATTTGTCCAGGCTAGTCAGCTAATGGTAGAGTCCGTGCTCATAACCGTTATGTTCACGACTGTCAGGACCCGGACTTCTTTTAATTGCCGAGCTAACTAATTTCTGCCGTTTTCTTTCTCCTTTCTGTTCAGACAGCAGTGCGAATGGGCTGGTTCCTGCTTTCAGTTTTATCACGCTTTGGTGGAGGAGCTCGGGTTTTACAGATGCAGTACAGAAGAACAGTCTTTGGGATCTGAGGCACATTTTAGTTCTATTTGGGTGATCTTAGGCCAATTAATTTTATTTCTAAAGTGGCAGTAAAAGTGGTACCTGCCTTTACAAGACTGTGAGGATTGAAAGCGAACGTTCACACAACAGCATATGCAGGCCTTCAGTGGTGACTCTTGTCACGGTGGAGATGTTACCAGCTACTGAGCATCCCCTCCCAAGCAGTAATCAACCAGATCTGTTCATATCTGCCTTTTTGGCATAACGTATTTCGCCACTGGCTCTTTGCTTAAAAAGGAAAGTTTCCCTACCTGGCTTTCTTCCCATTGGCTCTAGGCTTAACATTTTACTCTGTATAAATTATTTGGCCAAAAATATTTTTTTGTCCAATAGTTACTAAAACATAAGTTTAGGCCTAGTTCTCTGCAAAGCATTTTCCATGAAAATAACTTTTTATATGAAACTGTGTGCGTTAATACTGCATGAGCGGTGTTTTCTGTTTTTTTTCTGTGCCTCTTGCAAATTTTGGTTCTGAATCATTTTATCTTTGCATTACATATGAATAGTCTTATTTTGCTATTTGTCTTTATTTTGACTAATTCTTTTTCTTCCAAGAGTTAGAACATGACTAATCATAGCATCATGTTTAAAGAGGGTTATTTTTGGAAGGTACCTGGGTGGCTCAGTCAGCTAAGGGTCTGCCTCTGGCTCAGGTCATGCTCCCAGGGTCCTGGGATCGAGCCCCGCATTGGGCTCCCTGCTCAGTGGGGAGCCTGCTTCTCCTTCTGCCCTTCCCCACTGCTTGTGATCTCTCTCTCTGTCTCTCAAATAAATAAATAAAATCTTTATAAATAAATAAATACGGTTGTTATTGGACTGGCACAGTCATTAAATGAATGCTTCAGGACAGATGTCTGAGACATGATACTTAAGCTGGAGCCTAGACGTCCATACTGAGATTTCCTAGGAATAAAAGGGCTGAGTTGGGTATTACACAGTGTTCAGTAAATCCTGTCCTGACAAGACCATTTAGATTTGTGTTTATATTCTTAGGTGACCGGGTTATTGATGTGGGGTCTGAATGGAGAACTTTCAGCAATGATAAAGCAACAAAAGATCCTTCCCGAGTTGGAGACTCGCAGAATCCTCTTCTGAGCGATGGAGATTTGTCTACCATGATTGGCAAGGTAATCGATCCACTTGGCAGGAAACATAAAGTGTGGACGGACCAAAGACCCAGGAGTTTGGCAACTTGGCAGAAGTATCCGTCACTGCCCCATGAGGACTTTTGACCTGAGAATAAGATTTACCAGTAATACTATTGTGAATGATTGTTCTTCCAGCTCAAACGGGAGACCAACAGGCAGTGATTACAGACTCTTTATATGTCAGGCCCTTGTTTCCAGGAAGCACATTTTGCACAAGAATTGAGTGTAGTGTGATCTTTATGAGTTGATATTGCTATGTTCCTTGAACTTTACGAATGTCTTTTCTTTTCTCCCCACATTACCTAAGATAAATTGTAGCTCGGTTTAGCCCGTTTTCTAGTATTGGTGGATTTATGACTTACCTAAGCGTCGTATGTTAGCTTCATGTTCGTCCTCAGTAAGGTGAGAATAAGAGTACTTGGGTTACTTGGGAATGTAGGTAGAGTATTTATAACACACATGTAGCGTGTGTTCAGTAAATGGTAGCTGCTGCTGTTAGATAAGGCAACAGTATAATCTGTCTGGCAAACTGGCTCTTTTTTGCTCTTTTATCTGAATTGGAAGTAGCGGTAGCAATATTCCAAAGAACTAACCGAGGGATGCTATTTCAGGGCTTAATCTGTACTACTGCAGTCTGTTTTCAAGAAAATGTTAGGAAAAGCAGGTCATTGTTTTTTCATGCCCTATAAAGTACATATAAAATTTGAAAAACATAGTGTAGGCTAGGTTAAAGTTGATAGTATTATATTCAGAAATATCTTCGGGTGATTTCTGCATTTACTTTAGCCTTATAGGCTGGGGGAAAAAAGTGTACTGAGGACATTTTAAAATCTGAGACTGCAACTAATTGACACTGTGAGTTGTTTTAATGTTTAATTTTTTCAATAGGAAATACATGACTCAAACACAAATGTAAAAAGAACACAATTTTCTTCACCCTTAACCCCCAGACTCAGTTCCCACTGCAACCCCCTTTCCCTGTCAGAAACCAGGAACCGCTATCGCTAGTTTTCTCCTGTATCCTTTGACAGTTGTTTATCCTACATGGCAAAAGAGAGTTTTTTAAGATGCTACATTTGTCATATACTAGATTTCTGTGTGTATTTGGGAATATTTCCGGACTTTCTGTCCTTTCTCTGTCCTGCCCCCATCAGTCAGCTGTCACGCCACACCGTTAGTATCTGGTAGCTTTAGTTCTTCCTCATTGCTCTGCTTTCTCAGCGTTTTCTTCACTCATCTTTTCCATTTAAAGGTTAGGATGGATCATTTTGTTAAAAAAAAGAAAGAAAGAAAGAAAGAAAGAAAGAAAGAAAGAAAGAAAGAAAGAAAGAAAGAAAGAAAGAAAATTGGTTATTTTCAGCGAGGTTTTGGTTAGTATATTTGCAAATTGACTTAGGGAAGATCAACTTCTTCCTGATAAATCTGTCTAAAAACAGTAACCTTTCCATTTCCTTAAGTCATAGGTGTCCTTCTAGAGAGGTTTTCTTCATAAAGGCCTTGCATGTTTGATTCCTAGATACTTACCTTTTTGTTGTTTTGCAGTTGGAATATTTTTCTTTCATTGCTTTATAACTGGTTAGTTATACGTATGAAGGCTATTGATTTCTGTTTAATTTTGACCTTGCCTCTAGTGGATTCTATTATTTATAGCAGTTTTACAGTGATTTTCTTGAGTATTCTAGGTATTCAGAAATACAAACTGCAAATAGTTTATCACTTGCTTTCCAAATTAGTACTTCTAATTTTTCTCTTGCCTAAATATTTTAACTTTTTTTTTAAGTAAACTCCATGCCACATGGGGGGCTTGAACTCACAACCCCAAGATCAAGAGCTGCATATTCTACTGACTGCACCAGCCAGGCATCCCTCCCCTTGCGCTCTTGCCTAATTTTAAAATAATTACACCAGTATAGTTAATATAATTGTTATCTAGGTACATTATGTAATTATAATTACATTATATTGGCCAGTTTTCCTAGTACAGGCAGACCTCAGAGATCCTGTGGGTTTGGTTCCAGTCCACCACAGTAAAGCAAATATCACAATAGAGGGAGTCAAATGCCTTTTTTTAGTTTCCCAGTACATATGAAAGTCTTGTTTACACTATACTGTAGTCTGTTAAGTGTGCAGTAGCATTATGTTTTAAAAAAATGCATATACTTTAATTTAAAAATATTGCTAAAAACTCACCATCATCTGAGCTTTCAGTGAATTATGATCTTTTTGCTGGTGGAGGATCTTGCTTTGATGTGATGGTTGCTGAACGGTAGGTGGCTTTGGCACTTTCTTAAAAAAATGAAGTTTGTCCCATCAATTGACTCTTCTTTTCCCATGCGATTTCTCTGTATTCTCTGTAGCTTGTGATACTGTCCAATAGCGTTTTACCCACAGGAGAACTTCTCTTAGAATTGGAGTCAGTCCTCACAAACGCTGCCACTGCTTTGTCAACTAAGTTTATTTAATATTCCAAATCCTTTGTTGTCATCTCAGCCATCTTTACAGCATCTTCATGTAGTAGATTCCAGCTCAGGGAACCACTGTCTTTGCTCTTCCATGAGAAGCAGCTCCTCAACCGTGAAAGTTCGATCCTGACATTGCAGCCATTCAGTCACATGTTCGGGCTCACGGCTGCTTCTAGTCCTCTCGCTGTTCCCACCACACCTGCAGTTACTGCCTCCACTGAAGTCTGGAACCCTTCACGTCATCCATGAGGGCTGGGACCAACTTCTTCCAAACTCCTGTTCATGGTGATACTGTGACCTCTTCCCATGGGTCACAAATGTTCTCAGTGGCATCTAGAATAGTGAATCCTTTCCAGTTCTTCAGTGGACTCTGCCCAGGGCCATCAGAGGAAACACTGCCTGTGGCACCTGTAGCCTTATGAAATGTGTTTCCTTAAATAAGACTTGAAAGTTGAAATTACTCTTTGATCCATGGGTTGCAGGATGTATGCTGTGTTAGCAGGCATGAGAGCAACAGTAATCCTGTTGTCCAGCTCCATCAGAGCTCTTGAGTGACCAGGTGCATTGTCAATGAGCACTCATATTTTGAAAGCAATCTTTTTTTTCTGAGCAGTAGTTCTCAACAGTGGGCTTAAATTACTTAGTAAACCATGTTATAAACAGATGTGCTGTCACCCAGGCCTTGTTTCATTTTATAGCACAGGCACAGTAGACAGCATGATTCTTAGGGGCCCCAGGATTGTCAGAATGGTACATGAGCACTGGCTTCAACTTCAAGTCACCAGCTGCATTAGCCCCCAATGACAGAGACAGGCTGTTGAAGCTTTGAAGCCAGGCATTGACTTCTCTCTCCTCTCTAGCTAAGGAAGTCCTAGATGGCATGTTCTTTCAATAGAAGGCTGTTTTGTCCACATTGAAGATCTGTTGTTAGTGTAGCCACCTTCATGAGTTCTCGTAGCTAGAACTTCTACGTAACTTCTGCCGCTTCTACGTCAGCACCTGCTGCTTCTCTTTGTGCTTGATGTTATAGAGTTTCTTTTCTTCAACCTCAGGAACCAACCTCTGCTAGCTTCCAGCTTCTCTGCTGCAGCTTCCTCACCTCTCTCAGCCTTCGCAGAATTGAAGAGAGTTAGGGCCTGCCTCTGGATTAGGCTCTGGCTTAAGGGAATGTTCCCATCCAGACCACTAACACTTTCTCCATATCAGCAAGAAGGCTGTTTCACCTTCTTATCATTCGTGTGTTCACTCGAGTAGCACTTTTAATTTCCTTCATGAACTTCTCCTTGACATTCACAACTTGGCTGTTTGGCACAAGAGGCCTAGCTTTCAGCCTATCTCAGATTTTGACATGCCTTTCTTTACTAAGCTTAATCATTTCTAGCTTTTGATTTAAAGTGAGAAACATGTGACCGTTCCTTTGACTTGAACAGAGAGAGGCCATTATAGGGTTATTAACTGGCTCAAGGAGAGGGAGAGAGATGGGGGGAACAGCTACTCAGTGGAGCAGTCAGAACGCACAAATTTATTAAGCTTGCCGTCTTTTAAGTGTGCAGTTTATGGAGCCCCAAAACAATTATAATAGTAACATCAAAGATCACTGATCACAGCTCACCATAAGAAATATAAGTTCGAAATGTTGCAAGAATTACTAACATGTGATAGAGACCTGAAGTGAGCAAATGCTGTTGGAAAAATGGCGCCAGTAGACTTGCTCAACGTAGGGTTGCCATAAACCTTCACTTTGTTAACAACACTACAAAAATACAGTCTCTGCAAAGTGCAGTAAAACAGGGTATGCCTTTTTTCTTCATTAATCATTGTGCTGGCTTTGGGCCTGGGAGAATGATTTTCTAATTTGAAGAAGTACCCATTTGTAGTGTTTTATGAGTTTTTATCAAAAAATGGCTTTTGAGTTTTGTTTGCTTGCCTTTATAGCACCTTTGGAGATGATGATCCTTTGCTTTTTCTCCTTAGGTCTGTTAATGTGATGGTTTATATTATTGGGTTCTCTCACAGATACTCATTTAAACCATCTCAACCTGGTACTTGTTCTGAGGAATAGGGAAGAGGCACAGGGTAGATTTCTTGGGCTTATGGAGTCAGATCGTGTAAGTTGTTTTCTTAGAAATGTCTTTACTCAGATTAAAAACATTTTTTTGCATAAAGTTATAAAACTTTGTTTTATAGGGTACAGGAGCTGCAAGTTTTGATGAATTTGGCAATTCTAAGTACCAAAATCGGAGAACCATGAGTAGTTCTGATCGGGCAATGATGAATGCTTTCAAAGAAATCACTACTATGGCAGACAGAATCAACCTCCCTCGAAATATAGTTGTAAGTTCTTGTCTGTCTCCTTTAAGCCATTCTGGCATTGACTTAGCATAATTTAATGAACACATGAGATTTTGATATTGCAATTAAGTAAATGGCCTAGAGTTAATTAAACTTAGTTTCTTTGCTTTGAAGGATCGAACAAATAATTTATTCAAGCAAGTGTATGAACAGAAGAGCCTAAAAGGCAGAGCTAATGATGCCATAGCTTCCGCTTGTCTCTATATCGCCTGTAGACAAGAAGGGGTTCCTAGGACATTTAAAGGTAAGTTTTTAGTTGCAGAGATACAGATGTTCTATAGCTGTGTTAAAGTGACAGACCGAAGTCAAGCAGCTTTGATGCCATGATCCCTCTTAGTAGTGTTCCCAAATGCCTCTTTATTTTGTTCCTTGACAAAAATTGCATTCTGTGATCTTAACCATGTTCTTTTCAGGCTGTTTTCCCATGTAGTCACTTTAGTCCATGTAAACTCCATGTTCCTTGCTCATGAGACCTTTTGAACTATTTTGTGGGCTTTGAGGCCTGGCATCATAAGTCAGAGGACGCCTTCCTTACTAGTTAAGTCTGTACACCTGATGCACGGAAAACCATTTCCGCTCCTAGAACAGGTCTCTACAGGTGAACCTTAGAAAACCTTAGAAAACATCAGTGACAATTTTCTCGAGTTACACAGTTTTCACTTTCACACTTAAGTTGGAGGCTTTGAGAGAACTAGTGTTTTTCGTCCAGTTTGCAGTCATGATAAATACGTGACAGCCTATTCACAGTGCTGCTGTGATCCTTACTCTTTCACTCACTCTTTCCACTCTTTTCACTCACTCTTACTCTTTCCGGAGTTCATTTCAACTTAAGACTTTCATTACCTTTCATTCATCAACGCATATTTTACGACGAGGCTGTGGCTTTTATCCTCATCGTCTTTTTGGTTATTACAACTAAAACTAAGGCTTTTGTTAAATTTGTTCTGAAAGTGTTTGGTAGTTTTATTTTTAGAATAACAGGGTCAAATATTTGATCTCATTTTGTTACAGCCTGTAATCCCAGGGATTGCACGTGCCTATGACTTTGGGTAGCTTGAGAAGTATTCTTTAGCTTTGAGTATTTTCTTCCATCTCCTTGATACACATACTCCTTATAACAGATACGTACATAAATATCAACGAAGTTTTGGATTATTTGAAGAAACTTACTTGTCTGAATTGAAACTTAAGTTAATATTGAAATAATAATTTAACTTGTTTAAAAGACTTCTTTAAAGTATGATAAACACTTAAATTAACAGAGGGGGCACCTGGATGGCTCAGTCAGTTAAGACTCTTGGATTCGGCTCAGGTTGTGATTTCCAGGTCATGAGATCCATCAAGCCCAGCACCGGGCTCTGCTCAGTGCAGTCTGCTTGAGAGTCTCTCTCTCCCCATCCCCCCCGTACCTCCCCCTGCTTGTGCACACTCTCTAAAAATAAATAAAAATCTTTTAAAATTAACTGAGAAGTTTTAAATTAGCTCTATTGGAAGTATCACTGAGCGGATTAGAGATTCATTTGTAAGGCGTGATTTGTTCTTTATTGAGGTAATTAGTGTGTTATATACTATATATAGTCTCCCATATATGCCATAGGTGAGTTTTGGGTGCACAGTATTATACATTTGACCCTTGAACAACATGAATTTGAACTGCATGTATCTACTTAAATGCAGATTTTTTTTTGACATAGTGTAGTACTGTAAGTGTAGTTTCTCTTACAATTTTAATATTGTCTCTAGCTTTATCATAAAAATACAGTATATAATACATACACAAAATAGATGTTGACTGTTATCGCTAAGGCTTTCAGTCAACAGTACGCTATTGATAGGTAAGTTTTGGGAGAGTAAAAAGTTATACATGGATTTTTGTGCTGGGAGTTGGCACCCCCTAACCCCTGAGTTGTTCAGGGGTCAACTGTAATTTGACATCTGTTACATAGTACAAAGTAATCACTAAAAGCCTACTTACCATCCATCACTGTACAGTTGACTCGCTTCACTCATTTTGCCTACCCCCCAACTCCTTTCCCCTCATAACCACCAGTGTGTTCTCTGTGACCATGAGTTTGTTTTTATTTGTTCATTTATTTGTTTTGGTTTTTAGATTCCACATACAAGTAAAATCATGTGGCATTTGTCGTTGTCTGTCTTATTTCATTTAGTATAATACCCTCTGGGTCCATTCATGTTGCAAACGATGAGATTTCATTCTTTTTTATGGCTTAATAGTATCCATTGTATTGATATACCACCTCTGTATGCATCCATCCATTGACGACATTTACATTGTTTCCATATCTTGGCTATTGTAAATAATGCTACAGCGAACATGGGGGTGCATAGATCTTTTTGAATCTATGTCTTTGTATTCTTCATATAAGTACCCAGAAGTGGAATAGCTGGATCATACAGTATTTCTATTCTTAGTTTTTTGAGGAACCTCCATCTTTCTTTACATAGTGGCTGTGCCAGTTCACATTCCCACCAATAGTGCATGAGGGTTTCCTTTTCTCACATCCTTTCCCCTCTCCAACACTTGCTATTTCTTGTCTTTTTGATAATAGCCATTTGGACCAGTTTGAGGTGTTATCTTATTGTGGTTTTGATTTGCATTTTCCTGTAATTAGTAATGTTGAGCATCTTGTCATGTACCTCTTGGCCATCTGTATGTTATCTTTGCAAAAACGTCTATTCAGATCCTCTACCCATTTTTTAATCAGGCATTTAAGGCATGATTGCATTTTTGCAATTAGAATGCATTTTATAATCAGAAATGATGTATTCTTAAATGAACTGTATGACTTATGTGGATTTATTTATTTTTTCTTTCAGAAATATGTGCTGTGTCACGAATTTCTAAGAAAGAAATTGGTAGATGTTTCAAACTTATTTTGAAGGCTTTAGAAACCAGTGTGGATTTGATTACAACTGGGGACTTCATGTCCAGGTTTTGTTCCAACCTTTGTCTCCCTAAACAAGTGCAGATGGCAGCTACACATATAGCCCGTAAAGCTGTGGAACTGGACTTGGTTCCTGGAAGGAGCCCCATCTCTGTGGCGGCGGCAGCCATTTACATGGCTTCACAGGCATCAGCTGAGAAGAGGACCCAAAAAGGTAGGATTCTTCCTCAGGAGGAGTAGTGATGAAATTGTGAAGGCTGTAGTGTGTAATTGTATTTCTATTTTAAGTACAAGGCGGGTAAATATCCCAAACCCACATTTAAGAGATAGTTTCTTCGTCGGGGCACCTGGGTGACTCAGGTCATGATCTCGGGGTCATGAGATTGAGCCCCATGTCACGCTCCACGCTCAGGGGGCAGTCTGCTTGGGATTCTCTCTCTCCTCCTCCCCCTGCTTGCATTCTCTCTCAAATAAATCTTAAAAAAAGAAAGTTTCTTGGAATCAAAACTTAAAAATACTGTATTTTCTTAAGTGATTCATAAATAAAAATGTTTGGAGGCATAACTGTATGAATACACTTTTCCCATTCAGATTATTTTTAAAAATTTTTTATCTGTTTGGGGGAGAGAAGCAGACACCCCGCTGAGCAGAGAGCCTGACGTGGGGCTCCATCCCAGGACCAGGATCGTGACCTGAGCTGAAGGCAGACGCTCAACTGACTGAGCCACCCAGGCGCCCTATTAAATATTTTAGGTTGTACATTTTTCATTTCTATAAGTTTTTTTTGTCACCCTGAAATGTTGTTTTGAATAGTCCTTCTTTCCCCCTCAAAACTTAGCTTTTTAAATCTTGAGAGGTGGGGGCCGTGCTTGTTTCCCACTTCCCGGCATGGCCTCCTACAGCTGGGCACACTGGAAATCCACGCTGACAGTCAGGTTGTAACATTGTGTGAAGCCCGTTCTCTTTCTCCTTTCAAACGTTATTCAGTTTCTTAAGACACTGATGTAAGTAGTTTCAACCATCTAAAGCCATTTTTGAGTTTATTGTAGGGGAACTTTTGAACGGAAAGAACTGCTAAGTGAATTTCTTTACAAGCATTCATTCATTAATTACTTCTGTGATCCTCAAAAAGATTGATAAAGAAAAAGCAGCAATTCTAAATTTAAAAGTGAGGTAGTGAGAGGCCTAGCTGCACTGACTTTGTAATACCCTATTAAGAACAGCCTTTCACCTCCGTTTAGGCTGCAGGTTTCTGTATTAATGAAAGTAATAAATTATATAGAAGAATGTTTAGAAAGGAGCAGCCGACCATTCGTTATTTAAATGTGCCCTTATCCATTCCTTTTGGCCTCCGCTCATATTTTTTAAGGACGTTTTGAGTCTTCTGGTAAAATTGAGAAGTTAAAGCTAAGCAGCGCGTCCTTACCTTTGCTCTTAGTTGTAAAGTTTATTCTGATCAGCAACACAGAGGTGTTTATCTTGGCACTTTCTGCTGTTTGTGTTTTACATGAAGTATTTTGGTTTTTTTGAGATGGAAGGCCCTTTTCTTCCCCTCCCGGCAGCCAGTCGACAGTCACTGGTCTCCATGTCTGGAAGACAGAGAACAAATGTCACGCCACATGAGACAACAAAATTTAAAACTAGCTCATTGCACACTGATGGCAGGCATCCACACTGAATATCCCTGAAACCTTAGGATTTGAACTGTGAAAAGGTGGTAAAAATGAGTTTGCATTAAAGCCTGTGTTTTAAAAATCCATTTTGATTAAGTATTTATGACCAAATAATTGTCAAGTAGCAGTCCTTTGGGACTTCTTTTAATAAAAAGGAAAAAGGTGACAATGACTTTGAAGGGTAAAAGTAGATCGACTCCTCGGCTTTGTAATGGACTAGAACTACGTGAACTCTCGGTGCTCGGTGTTAACGTGTGTGTACTAGTGAAAACATCCTCGTGATGCTAGAGTGTGCAGCTGCGTTCACTGGATGTGTAATGTCTGATGTACTAAGTAAAGAGGTTGTACCACGGTTTTTAACGCATGGTTCCAAACATCCTTTTAATAAAAGAACAGAATTAACTAGAGGTGCCGCAGGGGAGCTTTTAAACACGGAAATAACAGAGTTTCCTTATAAGAATGTATTCATGGATTACTTCCATGATCCTCAGAAAGATTTACCATGAAGAAAAAGCAGTCAGTTCTAAATACGACGGCCAGTACGATAGTTCTCGCTCTTAGCGCTGTGCCCTGAGCGCTGGTCCCACGTCCCGCAGCTAGCAGAGCTCTTCACCCGGCCGTGACAGCCCTTTGAGGTGATAGGGATACTGCCATTGGTACTGTTACCAACCGTAGCCCTCCTTTCTGCCATGTAGTATGGATTTCCATTGTTAGGTTTTGAAAGTCTAACGTCTCTGGGGTTTTCACTGTGGATTTTATACGACCGTATCTCACACATCGGAACGCAGGTTGTAGAAGGGAGATAGGATGGAAGTTATAATTAATATTTTGATTTTTGCCTTTTAGAAATTGGAGATATAGCTGGTGTTGCTGATGTTACAATCAGACAGTCCTACAGGCTAATCTATCCTCGAGCCCCAGATCTGTTTCCTACAGACTTCAAATTTGACACCCCTGTGGACAAACTACCACAGCTGTAAATTGAGGCAGCTAATGTCAAACTCTTCTGAACACTGAACTTGGCCTGTTGTACATAGCCTATACCAAGTGCTGGATTGAGCCTCTCTTTAATAAGGAAAAACAAAAGACATGGTACGCATTCCAGGGCTAACTATTAATTGCTTGGCATTCTGTATGTATATACTAGTGAAACATATTTAATGGTTTAAATTTCTTATTGAATTTGCTTTCTTTTGTAGCAATCTAGGAAACTGTATTTTGGAAGATATTTGAAATTATGTAATTCTTGAATAAAATGTTTTTGAAAACTAAAGTTTTTGTTATAATTACAAATAATGCATATCACTGCAGCTAATAAAGCTGATAGAGGTCCTTGTTTTCTGTTTCTTTCCATGTATATAGTTTTGTTTATATAACAAAAAGTCAGGCTTTGGAACCACTGTTGACACCAAGAACATCAAAGAAAGAGGGTGTGTGTGATTTATTAAAATATATATATTGAAAAGCCAGAAGTGATGAACTGGGCCTTGAAAGGCATTAGCTGGAGAGAGGTAACAGGGAGCTTATGGAGCAGAGGAGATGATCCTGGTAAATAATTAGTAGATTGCAATTTTTGGATTTTAACATTTCATTTCATAGAACCTGCATTATCTGCAATTATTGTTTCCTAAGATAGTCCTAGAGTAAAGTATATTTAAAATAGATTATTGGGCCTAGGAATCCAGGGATTTACTAAGCACAGCCCCTCCATAGATGATTCGGATGTGTAGGTGTTTTGCATATCACTCTTAGAGGAACACCAATTTCAGGTCTTGACCTGTAAGCATTGAGGTAAAGACCAACAGAACTTTGCCCTTTTACCACCAAGGTAGTTTGTAAGGGGCCTTGAGTCCCTGCTAAACATTACCGTGTAAAGTGCGCTGCCTTAAAGCAGGTGTCCCAGTTCTACACATCTGTCAGGAGGTTAGCACTAGATTAGAAGTACGTCTCCTATTGCAGTCCAGTAGACAGATTCACACTCTGGTCCAAAATGGTACTTTCCCCTCTAGAAGATCAGACTTTCTCTTATTTCTATTGACCATGGAAGGGGGATGGCTACTGGACCATGAAGACAAATGGTATTTCTCCTTCGCACAACACGTGGGACACACAAATGGTACTACTCAAAGCTGGGGGAGAACACCAGAGAAATAAACCCAAGATAAGCAGTGATGACTCCAGGCAGAACCCATCCCACCCAGAAAGAAACCCAGGAAGAAGAAAGAATCTTAGGTCGGGCAGTGTCTCCCTCACGGGCACCCCCATCTTTGGTCCCCAGTACCATACCTTTCCATCTTTCCAAGCATGGACTGAGAGCAGCGGTCCTTTCCTCTGATGCTCCCCAGTTTCTAGTGATTGACCACAAAACTTCCCACTGATTACGTTTCTCTGCAAGCTGCAACCTGTTGGCTAGATCTTAAAATAGTTACTTTTGCTATTATCAAAAGTCAGTACATGCACAATAAAGAACATTTGGAAAGTGCATCATAAAAATACCCATAAGCCACTGAGAAATAAGCACCAGGTATTTTGTTCTTTCCAGCTGTTTGGCTCTGCTGTGCTTTTAAAATACAGTTGCAGTCCAGGTACAATAGGATTTGTTTAGTATTTTCATTTTCCTGCTTACAAAAATGTATTCAATAACTAGAAAAATGGAGATAAGCATAAAGGGATAAAAACCCTAGCCCTTGCCACTCAGTTTTGTCACCATTTTGGTCTATTTTTTGTGTCCTATACATTTTCCCCCGATCATTTTGCACTTTTTTGAAGAATATAAACTTTTTTTTTTTCTAGTAACATAATGTATTACTTGTTTCAGGGGTACAGGTCTGTGATTCGTTAGCCTTACACAACACACAGCACCCACCACAACATACTCTCCCCACTGTCCATCACCTAACCGTATCGCCCCACCCCCCTCCAGCAACCCTCAGTTTGTTTCCTGAGATTAAGAGTCTCTTACGGTTTATCTTCCTCTCTGGTTTTGTCTTGTTTCACTTTTTCCTCTCTTCCCCTATGATCCTCTGCCTTGTTTCTAAAATTCCACATATCAGTGAGATCATATAACAAGCTTACAGGACAAACATCCTAAAAGAATTTGTGATCACCAAGCCAGCCCTACAAGAAATATTGAAAAGGGTCTTCTAAGCAAAGAGAGAGCCCAAAAGTAACATAGACCAGAAAGGAACAGAGCCAAAAAATACAACAGTCCCTTACAGGCAATACAATGGCATATCTTCCAATAGTTACCGTGAATGTAAATGGGCTAAATGCTCCAATCAAAAGACACAGGGTATCAGATTGGATAAAAAAGCAAGACCCATCGCAATGCTGTCTGCAAGAGACTCATTTTAGACCCAAAGACACCGCCAGATTGAAAGTGAGGGAGTGGGAAACCATTTATCATGCTAATGGACGTCAAAAGAAAGCTGGGGTGGGAATCCTTATATCAGACAAATTACATTTTAAACCAAAGATTGTAATAAGAAGGAAGGACACTATATCATACTTAAAGGGTCTATCCAACAAGAAGATCTAACAATTTAAATATTTACACTTTTAACTTGGGAGCAGCCAATTATATAAACCAACTAATAAAATTAAAGAAACATCGACAATAATACAGTAATAGTAGGGGACTGTAACATGCCACTCAGCAATGGGCAGATCATCTAAGCAGAAGATCAACAAGGAAACAAGGGCTCTGAATGACACGCTGGACCAGATGGACTTAACAGATACATTCAGAACATTCCATCCCAAAGCAACAGAATACACATCCTTCTCTAGTGCTCATGGAACATTCTCCAGAACAGATCACATTCTGGGTGACAAGTCAGGTCTCAACCCGTACCAAAAGACTGGGATCTTTCTCCATGACCACTCCAGACCACAGTGCTTTGAAACCGGAACTCAATCACAAGAGGAAAGTTGGAAAGAACTCAAATACACGGAGGCTAAAGAGCATCCTACTAAAGAATGAATGGGTCAACCAGGAAATTAAAGAATTAAAAAAATTCATGGAAACAAATGAAAATGAAAAAGCTGTTCAAAATCTGTGGGATGCAGCAAAGGTGGTCCTAAGAGGGAAGTATATAGCACTGTGTCCTATACATTTAAAAAACTTGGGTCAACAGAACTGATTTTAAAGGTTAATCTCGGGGCAGAAGGTTGTTTGGGGAATGATCTATATTCTGGTAGGTATCTCTTGAATAAAATTGTAGTTTTAAAAAATTCTCCCTGTGTCACACGGGCTTTAATCAGTTTAACTCCATTTCAGATATTGAATGAAAAATGCCAGTCGAAAGGTAAAGTAGTAGTGGTGTCACTCCCTTCTCTTTTCTCCCCCCCACCCCCGGCCTCAGAGTGTGGGTATTCTCAATGGGGATAGGTGTGTTTGGAATCCATGTATTGTTAGGGACCCTTCGAGGGAGTCATTTAATCTGTCGACTGGAACATTTTCACTTAGAGAAGGGGAACCATCCACAGCAATTCCACATTTTGGCCTCTGCCCCCTCTAGCATTCTCCACCTCAATGGGACCTATTCCTTATTTGTCTGTCTGCTTCAAGGCTGTTACAAATAGAGGTTTATGGCTGACTGATTGTCTACCAAAATCCACTCATGACGTGAAGTGTTCAATTGCAACCACTTGATCTTAGTACAGTAAAATTACTAACACTTAGACATTTAAAAAAATCATGGCCAGGTCTTTCAACCAGTGAAAGAGATCTGACATATTCTAACCAGTGATTGTGCATGGTTTTTACTTATCTTTTGAGGTGTGGAAAATCTCCCCATATACCGGGGGACACCCACCTTGTTGAGAGCTGGTCACACTAAGAAATCGAAGCCAGCTCCTGGGGTGGGCCTACATTTTAGCAAATAGGTAATATTAGGAACGCAAGGCAATTTCTGTGAAGAAAAAGGGGGTCCAACCTGTTCATGATAGCATCTTTAAACAGTTGAAATCTTAGTTAATGTGGCCCCTCCCATCCCGGTATTTAAAACAAAGACTCTCTGGAAGCCACTTTCATTGACAATCTCGGCTGTCACTACAAGTTCGAGGATTTAATCATAAGTTTCATGGAATCTGAGGTCGAGCACTCTGGCCCAATTTCCCCCATTTTATAGATTAGAGAAGCCTGGAGAAACCAAAGGACCTGTCCAAGTTTCCTTAGCAGGAGACATAGGACTAACTGTGGTCTCCTGGTCACACAAGTCAGTGCTGTTTGCTAGTAAACTATGCTGTTGAGGCTTATTTTCCAGGAGGCTGCCTCAGGGCCAACAGTAGTCGTAGCTTTCAAATACAATTCTGTTCAGTTACTAAATCATACTAAATCAACAAAATCATTGAATGTAATACTTGTATGTGGCTTTCTGGGGAAAGCTCTTCAGAGTGAGTTTCTGAATCATTTTTAAATCAGCTCAGGTGACAAGGAGTTAATAGCTAGAAACTGCTCTGTAGCTCTTCCTCTGAACTAAATGCTTCAACTAGATGCCTCTTGATAGTAAGCCTTTGTGTTCAAACCAACAAATGTACTTTACCCATGGTTGTCTTTGGTTTCTGAGCTAATTTTCTATCACAGGTGCAAGATTTACTTTAATTATCAAGATGAACAGCTGAGGGGGTCAGCCTATTACCCATCTGGTCCTAATCCAGCCAGGAGGCCTCTCTGTGCCCCATGCCAATATTTCCAATTGTCAATGGCCCTGACTTTTCCTGTTGCTGGAGTTTTAATCTCATCTGCCAATTGTGGAGCTACCGACAGATTCCCTGGCCCCCTAAACACCTCCTCACTCTCCCCCTCCCAGATATTTCCACAGACACACTCCCTTCATCAGGATCTCAAAATTGCAAGATGTCACCACACAGGTACCATTCTAGGCCACAGAGGCCCAGCATGTCTTGCAAACGTAAACCTCCATTCCTCAGCCCACAGGCATCTCTCTAGCCAGGGGAACTTCTAACTGCCATTCCAGGAGGCCGAAACGCACATGGAGTGAACGAGGAAGAGGGAAAACGTGACCACAGAGCTTTGCTTTTCCTCTGCACAGATCAGAACAATTCTCGTGCCTTCTCTGTGACCTGCAGCAGCCTGTGGCTGGCACAGCCATTACTGGAAATGATAAATGTTTTCAGACATCTGAGAAAGAAGGAAGATCGCTGGTATGCAAGGTACTTAGCAAGAGCAAGAAAACAGGCAGAAGTGATGTTATGTTAAATTTACAATTCTGCCAAGAAATATTTGGTTTTAAATTGACATGGGTGACAAAACCACAAAAGACCTGGGTCTAATGCTCTTAGAGACACTGGAAAGGCTAGTCTGTTCTCCATTGTTCCAAAAGACAGGCCTAGGTGGGGAGAGTTACATGAAGCTCCCAGATGAAGACATGTCAGTCATGTTGAATACTTCCCGGAGGTATTTAAGCAGAGACGTGGTTGCTCTGTCAGAGGTTTCTCTGGAATGTTCTTACTCCCTCTGTGGTTCCTTCTAGCTCTACGGCTATGAGACACCAGAAAGCCAAATAATGGACCCGGAACTTTCAACCCCCTCGCTCGCTGCTGCGGCCAACAAATCTTACCTGCTATGTAATCAGCTCCTCTCACTGTTGTAATTTGCCAACACGACGGTGGTGTTCACGCGCCGGAGCCACTTCTGAGGGCTCTCATAGAAGCCCCAGGCCTCCACGATTGGATGTCCGTGCTGCTAAGGACCATTTAAAATGCCTTTTTAAAACATTACTAAAAAAAAATAATAAATAAAACCATTACTGAATACTTGCTATCTCTACTATGCAGATAAAAGACAGTAATGATAGACTCAAAGTCACAGCCAAAATGTGGTGTCAGGGCCAAAGCCCAGGCCTCTGATGTGTCCAAGCTGGGCCCCCACCCTGCTTCTGTTCGGGTTATCTTATGTATGGAAGTAACACTGAAGATTATGATTGAAAGGGAAGGTTAAAAATGAATGAGCAACTCTAATTCCTTCATTTAACAGATGAGAACATTGGGGTGAAATGTCCACCTATCACTAGTGAGCTGCCATCGCATGTCCAAGGTCACACTACCAGGAAGGAGCAAAATGACAGCTAGTCCCAGTCCTCTTGCCCCCTCCATGTGCTGATTTTAAAATGCTTTTCAGCGTTAAGTGGCAGCGTATGTGTGGACGTTCTCTAGATGCGGAAGGACGAAACTCGAATAAGCGGTGATTCTTGGGGGCTTGTCAGAGGGACCCCTTTGTTGGGCCGGAGCCCAGCTGCAGTTCACGTCAACTACTGATCTTAGGTTGGACCTCAGTCGGCCTGACTGCGGTGTATTATTCCACATGTCTTTGTAGAGAGCCACGCAGGCCATTTATTGTCCCCGTGTAGACTCTGGAGGTACGAGATTCAAGTGGCGGACGAAGCTGTTGTGCACGGGTACAGTGGCGCATGTAAGACAGAGGTGTGTACGGAGCCCACGGGCGTCCGAGAGGAGGAAACGCGCATTCCACACATGTGGAAAGAACAGGGCACAAGGTGGGCAAAAAAGCCTTTTTTACTTGGAAAAGGCTGTTGGCGGCTAAGTGGAAATCACATTGGTGGGGAGAGATGCCTGGGATGCGGCTGGTATGCGGCCCCTTACGGGCCACATGTAGTCGGTCCCGGTCCTGTGTCTCTACCACCTGAATGGTGCTGCTTCATCTACTCTTCTCTCTCCTACCGACCACAGGCTACTTTGGGCCTCCATCACCTCCCACAGCTGCTGAGGCGGCTCCCGGCCAGCGCTCCTGCCTTCAGTCTGTCCCCCCCCGCCCACCATTCTCCATGTGGCAAATCTCATCATACCTCTGGCAGCTGAAGATGCTTCAATGGCTGGGAGGCAGAGACGATTTATCAGGAAGCTAATAAAACTTGAGGTGCACTGGCACAGGCCTCTTCCAGCGTTCTGAACTTAACTTCTGCAGCCATAAATACAAATCAAATCATAAATACAAATCTTAAAGAGGGCCCCAGAATTGTATATACTTCTGGCCCCACACAACTTAGATCTGCTCTTGCGATCAATCATCCTTTCGGGATGGTGCATACAAGTCCTGGGCGCAGGACCCTCTCCTTCCTCACCTGTACCACCTACTCCCCTGCAGTTTATCCCTACACTCCAGCCACAGTCAAGTTTCATCTCCTCAGAAGGGCTGCATTCGGGCGCCTGGGTGGCCCGGTCGGTGAAGCGTCTGCCTTCGGCTCGGGTCATGATCCCAGGGTCCTGGGATCGAGTCCCGCATCAGGCTCCCTGCTCTGTGGGGGTCTGCTTCTCCCTCTGCCCTTCCTCCCTGCTAGTGATCTCTCTCAACATCAGACCTTCATTTCTAATGCTGGTCAGGCAACATATAACGAGGCTGAGTACTCCCTATTTGGACAAAGCAGCAATTTTTTAAAATACTTTTGATAGCATAAAACTTATCTGTGAAGAAAAGTCTTTGAATCTTAAGTTTCCCTTTGAAATTGGCTGTTCACAGAAATAGGACAAACAATCCTAAAATTTGTGTGGAACCACAAAAGACTCAAACTGAAGCAATCTTGAGAAAGAAGAACAAAGGTGAAGGTATCACACTCCCTGATTTTAACCTGCATTACAAAGCTACAGTAACCAAAACAGTATGGTTTCAGCATAAAAACAGGCACAAAGATCAATGGAACAGAGAGCCCAGAAATAAATGCATGCATATATGTCATGCATATATACCAATCATTTTATGACAAAGGAGCCAAGAATACACAATGGGGAAAGGACAGTTTTTTCAGTAAATGGTGTTGGGAGAACTGGACGGTTACAGACAAAAATAAAACTAGACCACTATCTTACATCATACACAAAAATTAACTCAACATGGATTATAAAGACTTGAATGTACGACCTGAAACCATAAAACTCCTAGAAGAAAACATAGATGGTGAGCTCCTTGACATTAGTCTGGGCAATTATTTTTTTGGATTTGACACCAAAAGCAAAGGCAACAAAAGCAAAAATAAACAAGTGGAGACTACAGCAAACTAAGAAGCTCTGAACAGCAAAGGAAACTCATCAACAAAACGGCAACCTACTAAATGGGAGAAAATATTTGCAAACCATATATCTGAAAAGGAATTAATATCCAAACATATAATGAACTCAAACAACTCAATCAAAAAATGCACAGAGGACCCAAATAGACATTTTTTCTGAAGAAGACAAACAGATGGCCACTAAGAACATGAAAAAAATGCTCAACATCACTCATCCTCCGGGAGATGCAAATCAAAACCACAATGACATAATCACCTTATATCTATTAGAATGGTAACTGCGGAAAAGCCGAATAACAAGTGTTGGCAAAGATGTGGAGAAAAGGGAATCGTCGTGCACTGTTGGTGGGAATGCAAACTGGTGAAGTCACTATGGAAAACAGTATGGAGGTTCCTCAAAAAATTAAAAATGGGACTATCATATAATCCAGCAATTCTACTTCTGGGTATTTATCTGAAGAAAACAAAAACAAGAGATCTGCACCCCATGTTGATTTCAGCACTATTTACAATAGCCAATAAATGGAAGCAACTTCAGCGTCCATCAATGGATGAATGGATAAAGAAAAAAATATATGCAATGGAATATACACACATACAAAATGGAATATTATTCAGTCATAAAAAGAAGGAAATAATGCCATTTGTGACAACATGGATGGACCTTGAGAGTGTTGTGTTAAGTGAAATAAGTCAGAGAAAGACAAATGCTGTATGATCTCAATTATATGTGGAATCTGAAAAACAAAACAAAACAAGCTCATAAGACAGATTGGTGGTTGCAGAGGTGGGGAGGGATGGGGTAGGTAAAATGGGTGAAGGTGGTCAAAAGTTACAAACTTCCAGTTATAAAATAAATAAGTCATGGGGATGTAATGCACAGCATGGTGGCTATAGTGAATACTACCACGTTGCATATTTGAAAGTTGCTGAGACAAGTATATCTTAAAAGTTCTTATCACAAGAAAACAAGTTTTTGTAGCTAGGTATGATGACAGAGGTTAATCAGACTTACTGTGGCGATCATTTTTCAATATATATAAATGCCGAATCATCATATTGTACACCTGAAACAAATATAATATTATATGTCAATGATACCTCATTTAAAAAAGAAAGAAAATTCGCTGAATATAATAAAAAGAGTTGGTTTGTTTGGGGGGAGTATAAATTTATGACTATACTTCATGGCAACTAGTGTGAATTGGCTTGTCCAACATTTAACCTCCTAGAATGCTTTCTTGAACAGGAGGCTAGAAGCAAAAAATACACCCCTCCAAAAAAGGGAAAAAAATCCCCAAATACCAGATTTCTTTGAAGCTAAAATTTTAGATATAAGTTCTTACCAATCAGATGCACCCCCATGACACTTGAATTTGGAAAGGAGTCCAGTGCGGGAGAACACACGGCATCCACTCTGTTGGTGTATTTTGTAGGTAAAGCAGCTGCCAGAATCTCCGAGCAACTGCCATGTTGTGGCATCAACAGCAACTCCTTGGCCCAACCGTGGGACTGTGGCTGTTCTTCCTAGGTCAGTCTGGAGTCGGCTTCCTCTGTCTTCCCAATGATTCTCTCAGCCGTTTAATAGCTGGAACTAGATCCTTTCTGGAGGGAGCTCTGTTTTCTGCAAGTCCTAGGAAGTAGGGGAGCCAAGGCCATTCAAGAGTGTTACTATCATGGAAGTTCCAGCACATCTCACTGAACAGGAACTATCATGACTTCCATCTTACAGATGAGAAAACTGAGGTACAGTAACCTGCTCAGGACCTACACTTCGATTCATCTCTACATGCCTTCCCAAACTAGACAATTCCAATGAGTGATTTCAAATCTGTAGTTCTGACTCTACTAGTCT
This sequence comes from Ursus americanus, assembly GCF_024610735.1. Lineage (NCBI taxonomy): Eukaryota > Metazoa > Chordata > Mammalia > Carnivora > Ursidae > Ursus > Ursus americanus. The sequence goes on along the minus strand of NC_142138.1, from coordinate 40,926,255 downwards.
GGATCCTAGGATTGAATTGTGATATAAAAGTATGAATGAATGACTGGAGGAAATTTCAGGTCCTAACATTACCAGAAACAATCCCAGATTATTTCAGACATGGGACAGCTTAAACATGATACCAGCAGGTGGTGGTCTTGGGGACCATGAGTTTTTCTTTTCAGAGGCTGTGTGGCAGGTAGGCCAGCATGTAGTGCAGGCTCTTGGTGGCTCTTTATGTTTGGAGTAGGAGTGGACACATGGGTTTGTGTGGTCACTGTAGGCAACCATTTAAAAGCAAAAGGTCTCTTCCTTTCCCATGAAAAATCCATCCTTTTAGTACCAATAAGCTCTTGGACCAGTGTGTTCACAGATGAACAAAGAGAGAGGACAGATGTGAATCCTTTTTGTTTTCTACAAAGGAAGAATAAGGGAGCTCCCGTGGTTGACAGCCTGGAAGTTTACACCTAATTGCGGTTTTATAATTGTCTCCCCCCCCCTTTTCCCCAAACAAAAAGTATTTATTGAACAATCAGATCCTCTGAGAATGTTATGTTTGCCAGGTGTAGGGGTTCACTTGTGGAAATTTTTTTCTTCTGAATTCCTTTATTCCCGTTCATTCACTTACTTGTTAAGTATGGGGAGCATAAGAGCATGAATCTTGCTAACAGACGGGGTTTGAGTCCTGGCTCTCCCAACTAAATGTGTGCTTTGCACAAGTTAACTCTCTCAAGCCTCTGGTTCCTTATTTCAAATATGAGAATACTTACAGTGCTTTTCATGGGATTGCTATGAAGATCCAGTATTATCACACAGAATGCTTCATTTTAAAAATGAAGGTTATTACTTAATGAAGGCTATATTAGTATTTATTAAACACCTATGGTGTCAGCCACAGTGCTGTGCACTTGGCATCTAAGATGAATAAATGTGTCTGGAGAAAAGAGATATAGAAATAAATAAATGCAATGGGGTGCCTGAGTGGTTCAGTTGGTTAAGTGTCTGACTCTTAATTTAGGCTCAGGTCGTGATTTCAGGGTCGTGAGATCAAGCCCTGAGTTGGGCTCTGCGCTCAGCATGGAGTCTGCTTGAGATTCTCTCTCTTGCCCTCTGCCCCTCCCCCCACTCATGCATACTCTCTAAATAAATAAATAAATAAATAAATAAATAAATAAATAAATAAATAAATAAATAAAATCCTTAAAAAAATAAATGAATGCAAAAAAGTATGATGAGTCTTTACATGTTATGGTGGGGGGCACAAATGAGGATTTGATTAATTCTATTTAGGGCAAGGTTGATCAGAAAAAGATTAATGTTTTACTTTAGCAAAATCTGGAAGATGATTAGCATTTAAGGTCATTGGGTGTAGTTCCATCTCTGGGATGAGAGAAGATGGGTATTATGAACCCTAGAGGCCTAGACTGCATGGATCCTGTGGGAGTTACAAGCATGTTGGCAACCCTCTTCACTGGCTCCTTCCTATTCACATGTGAACACATTGCAATCTCTTCTATGTCCTAATCTTCTCAATCCCTGGCACTTTCTTGACATTCATAGCCTAACTTCTTAAAAGATTCCCTCCCCTCCCCACCATAAAACATTGACGGCTAATTTCAACCCTGGACACATCAGTAGAACTACTCTCATCACGGTCTCGATAATATCTGTACTGCTAAAGCAGGCAGAAACATCTTAGACCTCATCTTAACTGATTAATATTTGATATTTTTGTCCATTTTCTCCTCTTTGAAACACTCCTTCCCTTGGCTTCATGATAGCACTTTATACTTTTCATTGCCTTCCTACTTTCAGTTCCCTGTGGAGTGTTCCTCTTCTACTCATCCCTTTCGTCCTGGATTGGTCCTTTTATCTACACCACCTTGGATGACCTCATCTACTACTGTGGTTTTAACTACCATCCAATGACGCTTACATCTCCAGCCCAGTTCCCTTCCTGTACTCTAGACTTGGACATCTCAACATGGGTAATTACAAAACTAATTACAGAATACATCTATATTGTTTTAATTTATCTAAGGTGTTATTAATTAACTAAGCTAGAAATATCTTCCAGTTTAAGACAGTCATGCCCACTGTAATTCAGACTGCTCTTTTCTTCACAGGCATCATTTCAAAGGTCTCCAACATGGAGTATCATCTCAAATGACAACTTTTAAAAGGCCATGATCGAATATTCTTATTTTACTGATAAGGATAACATATAACATTTTTCACCTTAAATAACAAAAGCAACATTAAATAATTCCAAAATATACACTTTATGATAGCATCAAACAAACTCAAACACTCTCACGAAAATAAGAGGTGCCTGATAAGTATCCTTCAATCCTCCCTTAACTTACTTGGATTTTTCCCAGGTCAGGCTTGAATTTTCATAAACAGAATTTAAGATAGCAAGCAGTATATGACAACTAAATGCTATATAAAATCATTCTATTTTAGTTGATCTGAAATTACCTCCTTTTTCAGTTCCACATTTAACTCATTCGTTCAGCAAATACTATACACCAGCCAATAGTATCTGGAAGTACTTTGCATGCTGGGGATATAGTGTTGAACAAGGCAAGGCCTGTGCTCTCATTCTAGATGGAGAAACAAATACACAAATAAATGAGAAAAAAATTGGATTATTATAAGTACAAAAAACTAAAACATGATAGTGACTGAATATGTAGTTACTTTTAAATAAGTGATAGGAAAAGGACTCTCTGAGATGTTTTTAAAAGCTTTTTATTATGAACACTTTCAAACATACTCAAAACAGAGAGAATACTATAATATTCCTCTGCTACCCATCACCTAGCTTAGTCAATTAGTAACATTATGCAATTCTTGTTTTACCTACTCTCTTGCCTTTTTTTTTTTCAAAAGTATTTTAAAGCAAATTCCAGAAATCTTATCATTTCATCCATAAAGAGTTCAGTATCTACTGAGAGAGAATTTCAAAAATACATATAACCTTGAGGTGCCTGGCTGGTTCAGTCAACGGAACATGTGATTCTTGATCTCTGGGTTCATGCTGGGGGTAGAGTTTAAACAACCAACCCCCCCCCCCAAAACCCCACAGAGCCACAGTTATCATACCCAACTAAACTATCATGTGATATGCAGTCTCATGGCTACTCATTTGGTCTCAAAATTATATATTTTTTTTCCAAAGTAGGATCAAAGTTCATACATTGTTGCTAAGATTCATATTTCAATAGGAGTTGCAAAAAGATAATTTCCAAATCCTGAATTTGTTTCATTTATTGGCTAAGACTCTTCTATACAAAAAAAGAACTCTCCTTGTATCAACTATTTGGTTACCCTGAAATATAGAATGGTACAGGAAAGACAGATGGATGCTTGATTCTTTTGGTACATTTTCAGGGTAATAAATTGGAGCCCTTATCAATCTGAAGAGGTGACATTTAAGCTGAAATCTGAATGTCAAAATATAGCCATGCAGGAATTAGGAGAAACAGCATTTCAGGAACAGAGAACAGTTAGGGAAAAGGCCCTAAGGTAGGAAAGATCTTAGCGTGTTTACAGCCTAAAAAGGAAGTCATTTTGGCAAGAGGGGAGTGAAAGGGCCAGTGTTAAATGAGGCAAGATTGAGAAGTAGTTTGGACCACATCATGCCTTGTAAAGGCCCAAACCACCCCATGCTTTTGCAGCCAGGGTAAAAGGATTGACATTTTATAATGAATGGGGTGAGAAATCAGTGGAGGGTTTGCATTTTTAAAAGAGAACTTTGCTGTATGGGGCAGTAGACTGTAGGTAGACAAAGTGAAAGCTGAGAGACCAGATGTTAAGAGGAGGCCTAGGGGCAAGATGGTAACAGCTTGAACTAGAGCTGTAATAGAACAAAAGTAGGAAGGGGGAGTCAACACTCCGTGTTAACCATCTTAAATTTGATCTGTCTCCAGGCCATCCATGCGTAAATGTGAAAAAGTCACATAGGCAACTGGACATATATTCCTCAATTTCCTGGAAGACTTGGGACTAGAAATACGATTTCTGAGTTAGTGACATATGAATTGTATTTCAAGTCTTCGGGCTAGAGGACTGTATCAACAAAAAAGGGAAGGGGCTGAGAACAGAGCCCTGGGGTACATGAGCATCTAGAAACCAGAAGAACGTACAGCGGTTATGCAGAGAATGCACAGATACTGCACCTAGTATGTCCTCCCTCCTTATAAAGCAATAGAACACATGCATATATATGCACCAACTAAGAAGTTTTCTGCTTGTGTATGTTCATGATTAGGAAATACACAATGTTGACTGTTTGAAGGGAGAAGGGATATTTTACAAATTATTCCACATAATTAGTATTACCTTAAAAATACCAAAGGAGTATTTAATTTACATAAATGTAAGTATACCTACTTGGTATGCATAGGCACACAAGAGAGATAACTAAGTTTATAACTCATTTTGCTTAAGTCTATTCTTTCTATCTATCTATCTATCTATATTATTCTATCTGTTAATGAGTCTCTCTTTCAGAGTGAGCATAAGAGAGCCAAGCTTACAGTCCCTTGGCTGGCCTCCATTTTGCATGCCTTTCACAGTGTGTACATCTCACTGTGCTAAGTGATTCTAGTACTTAAAGACTTGAGATATATCTACATGTCAATAAACATATGCACACACACATTTTGGGGGGGGGGGATGTACAACACAGTTCCTAAATGTAAGCCCATCACTTAAACCTATGCTCAGTTTGAAAAACAGCAATGTGTTCCAGTGCTGGAGGACAAACTGACTCCTTTGACAGAGACAGTATTTGTCTCCCATGTATAAAGAAATAGGGCTACAACAACATCAGCAAGCAATCAAAATTAGAAGGAGAAAAATATCAGGCAAGAAATAAAAAAGGCATCCAAATTGGAAAGGAACAGGTAAAATTGTTATTTGCAGATAATAGGATCTTATATAAAGAAAATGCTAAGGACTCAACCAAAAAACTGTTGGAACTAATCAATGAATTCAGTAAGGTTGCAGGATAAAATCAACATACAGAAATCAGTTGCATTTCTTATACATAAATAATGAAAGATCTGAAATAAGGAAAAACATCCCATTCACAATAGCATCAAGGACAATAAAATATTTAGGAACAAATTTAATAAAGGAAGCGAAAGATCTTTGCAATGAAAACTATAACACTTTGATGAAAGAAATTGAGGAAGACATATACAAATGGAAAGATATCCTGTGTTCATGGATTGAAAGAATTATTGATGTTAAAATGTCCACATTACCTAAAGCCATCTACAGATTCAATGCAATCCCTATCAATTTCCAATGGCATATTTCACAGAAATAACAATCTTGGGGCGCCTAGCTGCCTCAGTCAGTGGAGCATGCGACTCTTGATCTCAGGGTTGTGAGTTCAAGCCCCACACTGGGTGTTGAGCCTACACTGAAAAAAAAAAAAAAAGGAAAAAAGAAAAAAAGGAAAAGAAATAACAATCCTAAAATTTGTATGGAACCACAAAAGACCCGAAAAAGCCAAAGTAATCCTGAGAATGAACAAAACCAGAGGTGTCACTCTTTCTGATCTCAAACTATAGCTGACCCTTGAACCATGCAGGGTTAGGGGTGCTGACCCCTGTGTGGTCAAAAATCCACACATAATTTTTTACTTCCCTCAAACTTTACTACTAATTTACTGTTGGCTGGAAGCCTTGCTGATAACGCAGACAGTTGATTAACATATATTTTGTATGTTGTATGTATTATATAGTGTATTCTTACAATAAAACAGAGAAAAGAAAATGTTAAGAAAATCATAACAGAAAATACATTTATAGTACTGTTCTGTGTTTATTGAAAAAAATCTGTATATTAAGTGCCCACACAGTTCAAATCGGTGTTGTTCAAGGGTCAACTGTATACTACTACAAAGCTACAGTAAGTAATTAAAATAGTAGGGTACTAGCATGAAAAACAAACACACACCACAAAGACCAATGGAACAGAATGGAGAGTCCAGAAATAAACCTGTGCACTTGTGGTCAACTACTATTTGGCAAAGGAAACCAAGAACACTCAACAGGGAGAGCCTCTTTAATAAATGGTATTAAGAAAACTGGACAAACACATGCAGAAAAGTGAAATTGGACCCTTATCCTACACCACTCACAAAAATTGACTCGAACTGGATTAAAGACTAAAAACATAAGATCTGATATAGCAGAACTTCTAGAAGAAAATGTAGGGAAGAAGCTCCTTGACGTTGGTCTCTGGGCAATTAGTTTTTAGATATGACACCAAAGCACAAACAACAAAATCAAAAATCAACAAGTGGGCTTATGTCAAATTAAGGTTTCTATGCAGCAAAAGAAATAAAAGGTAACCTACAGAATGAGAAGAAATATTTGCAAACCGTATATTAGATATATGGTAGATATATTAGACTTATATCTAATATATACATTAGATATATTTATATAAAAGCCATGTATTAGATAGTCAATTAAAAATGGGCAGAGTAACCAAATAGACATTTTTCTAAAGACAAACATATGGCCAAAAGACATGTGAAAAGATGCTCAACATCACTAGTCAGGAAAATGCATATCAAAACCACAATGAGATATCACTCACACCTAGAATGGCTATCATAAAGACAAGAGATAACAAATGTTGGCAAGGATGTGGAGAAAGGGGAGCCCCTGTGCACTGTTGGTGGGAATGTAAATTGGTTCAGCCATTATGAGAGTGTTGAAGTTTCTCAAAAAATTAAAGATAGAAATACCATATGATCTAACCATTCCATTCCTGGGGGTACTGATGGAAAGAAAAACAGAGGCCCCAAATGGAGATACTTAATGCTAGGCCAAGTCACCAAACTGGAGTTTAATAACTACCCTAATTGCAGTTTCAACCTCCTTCAGAAATGTAGTCTTAGTCAACCAGTCAGGAATATTCTGGTCAGCACCAATAAGCTGATCTGTCACAGGGGCCCTCTCCATCTCCCAAAAGAAGAGGTAACCCATTGAATAAGATCTGACTGTCCCCAAAGGAAGGGGGCCTCACCCAAAATAATCCTTTTTTTCTGTTTAGGACTTTCTTGCCCTGCCTTTAAAAACCTCTCTTTTCTACAGCCCTTCATTGCTCCCCTCTACTTTGAGAATGCTGCCTGATTCATGAATTGATTAATAAAACCAATTAGATCTTTAAAATATACCTGATTGGATTTTCGTCACTTAAGTTCATATCCAATGGAAATGAAAACAGGATATCAAAGAGATATATCACCCCTTATTGCAACATTACAACGGTCAAGATACAAAAATAATCTTAACTGTCCATCAATGGATGAAGATGTAGTATGTATATCTATTTATATATCTATATCTATATCTAATCTATCTACCTACCTATCTATGTATGTATCTATCTATCTATACACAGTGGAGTATTACTCAGCCACGAGAAAGAAGGAAACCTTGCCATTTGGAACAACACAGATGACCTTAAAGTCATTTGTTAAGTGCAAGGTATTTGCTAGTGGTACAGTGGTAATCATATTGCGATATATAAATATCAAAACATTGTACATTTTAAACTTACACGATGTTATGTCAATTATGTCTCAGTAAAAATAAATTTAAAAAAGGAAAACTGTCAAGCTATGGCATCAAATGATCCAGTATGCCATAATGTGATGAGGTAAGCTTGTTACAAGATTTTGAGGAAGGTAAAAAATACATTAAACTTGTGGTTAGAAGACACAAAACAGCAAATGTGTGCCTATAGTTGGAAAATGAAATTTCAAACTTCCCACATTCTGATAAGAGGCCAGTCAAAATTGGCTGTACTTTAATGAGTAAGTTAAATAATTTTCAAGGAAAATTACGATTACATGCAATTCTTGCTTTGCTTAATTTTTAAGTGTGTTGATTACAAAATTAAACTAAACTTAAGCTGTAAGATTTGTATATCGTGAACTACTTCAAATGCTGCTGAATTGTTACTGTATATTTCTTTTGGCACTGACTGCTTCACAAAAGAAGGAACATGCTTTTAGAGAACAATGACTAAAAACATTAGTACATTAGTCTGATTATTCCCTTTATGACTTTAACTCTCTTGCTGACTTTAGCAAGAATAACGTGACTATTTATGTACTTTTCAAGCAGATCACATATAATGGATAGGTAATAAGGAAAGTTTTGTCTATTTCCTGGACTTTCCCTTACTATGTGAATAGCTTTGCCTCCTTATGACTTAATAATCAGCATGCTGAAATCCTCACTCTTGTCATTTTTATTGCTTTAGCAACAAACTGCTACAAGAAAACAATTTCCACATAAACACGTTTTGTGTTTGGATTGTAGATATTATCAAAGTGATTTTTAAAAAAATCTGATCTTTTAAAATTCACTGAGACTTATTTTATACCCAGATCAGAAGCATCAGTAATACCTGAGAACTTATTAGAAATATAAGTTCTCAGCCCCAAGTCCCCACTGTATTCCACCATTACCATATTCTTCTGCCTCCCCATCAGATAATCACTATTTTAATTTTTGACATTCCCTTGCTTAAAAAAAAACACGTTTTATCACCTTTATATTTGGTTTGGCTTAGTGTTCAACTTTTAAAAATAATATCATGATGCACATAGTTTCTTCTTTTTAGCTTCTTTCATAGTTTCATATTGTTCTTTATAGCTGCTTTTCATTGCTCTATAGTATTTCGTGGTTTAAACATACACCACATATATTATAAAATATAAAGCATTTTATTAAACCATTCTCTTCCATTAATGAGCATCTGGGTTGTTTCCAGTTTTTGGTATTACAGACAGTGCCATGAGCATTCTTGTTCATGACTCTTGTACATATGTATAAAGAATTCCTTTAGGATATAGTACTTAGGTGGAATTACTAGGTAACAAAGTATGTAAATGCCCAACTTTACAAGATAATACCAGATTATTTTTCCCAAGTGGCTGTATTTCTTTATACTTCGACAGCAATTTATATGGAATCTCATTGTTCCACTCCACCTCTACCACTTGTCAGAATTTAAAATTTTTACCAATTGAATGTGTGCAAACTGTATCTGTCCTGATTTGTAGTTTCTGATTACTATTGAGATCGGGTATGTTCACTGTCCATGTGAAACGTCTGTTCATTATCTTTTGAACTTTTCTATTATTTTCCTTCTTTTTAGGAATTTTTAATATATTAGCTATCATTTTTTCTCTGTTATGTGAGATGTAAATGATCTTTCACTTTGTGCCTTGTCTTTTCACTTCCTGAGGTCTTCTGGTAAAAAGAAGTTCCTAATTTTATGATAAATTCACCAATTTTTCTTACACTTTTGTGCTCTTTTCCTATGTATGCTTAATGTTTTAAAGTTTTACTTTTGATATTCATTTTAATTCATTTGAAATATTTATGTATGGTATGAGAAACTAAATTTCTTTTTCCCTTTCCACATGGATAGACAATTTTCCTACTTCTATTCAGGAAACATTTTTTTTCTCTGACTTATTATATTGTTTCTTTCATATATCAAAATTTCAGATATGTGTGGGTCTGTTCTTGACTCTCTACTGTTCCATTTGTGACACGTATCAGTACTTCAGTAATCGCTACATCTTTATAACTCTTAGTGTCTGGTGGGGTAAATCCCCTCTCCTCTGTTATTCAGAAATTTAGCTACCCTTTATTTTTGGCTCTTCTATATAAATTTTAGATGAGCTTATGAAGTTTCACAAAAAATCGCCGGGATTCTGATTGGAGTTGCATTGAACCTGCAGAGCATTTTGAGAACTGACATCACACAGGATTTGTCTATATTTACTTATCTTCTTTAATGTCTCTTAGCCAAGAACTTTTTTACACGTCTTGCACATCTTTTGTTAGATTGATTTCTATGTAACTTAATTTTGTTGCTATTTGAAGAAGTTGTCTTAAAAATATGTATTCCAATTGCTTGATGATGGTGTATACACGTCACCGGCTTCTGTATTTTCATCTTATTAACAAGCATCTTGCGTAAACTAGGATTGCCAGTAAATTGTAGTCTTTTGAGTTTTCCAGGTAGACAATTATATCATCTGCAAATAACCATTTTGCTTCCTTCTTTTAATCCCTATAGTTCTGAGAATAGCACAGTTCAATGTTGAGAAGTAATAGTAATGACAGGCATTTTAGTCCTATTACCCAATTTTAAAGGGGATATATTCAGTGTTTCCTCATATGGGATGATGGTATTTATTTTAGTTTTGTTGTTGTTTTAATATAGATACCATTTATCAGTTTAAGGATCCCCCAACCCCCTTTAAAAGCAGAAATGTGACCAGCTTTTTCTAAATCTATATAACTTTTTCTCCTTTAATCTGTTAATATGGCAAATGACAATCACAGATTTTCTACCATCAAGCCAACCTTGCATTATGAGCATAAGCCCATTTTATAGTGTCATTTTTATACATCACTGCATATGATTTGGTAGTATTTTGTTTAGTATTCTTTTACCAGTGTTCTTGAGTGAAACCTGCCAGTAACACATTCTCCTTGTATATTTTGTTTTCTAGCTTATAGTGACTTCACAGAATGAGTTAGGAACTATAACTTTTTCCCATTATCAAGAACTTTCTATATGCTTGAAATAATTTCTTCTTTGAAAGTTTGGAAGAATTCAGTTGTAAAACAATCTGGATCCAGTGTATTCTTTGTGGACTTTTATTTTCTGCTTTATTTCTTTAAGCGATGAGATTATTCACTCTTTAACTTCTTCCTGGATTAGTATGTTTTTCAGATTATCTCTTTTTTTCATATTTATTTGCATATATTGATAGTATTTTTTACTTACAAAAATCTTTGCTTCTATATGTTTTTTTTCATTTATAATAGCATTTATACCTACTCTCATTTTTCGTATTTTCAGAGCTATGTGTATTTTGTTAGAATTTTCAAGGAATAAGTTTTGGCTTGTTCCTATTATACTGCTTTTTCTATTGTTTACTTTCAGTTATTCTTTTTCTGACTTCTGAAGCCAAGCAATTTGATAAATTTTTAACCTTCCTTTTTCTAAAAAAACATTTAGTTTACAAAGTTCCCTGCAAGAAACATTTTTGCTGCATTTAATGACCACCATTCTTTCTCTGAGCCATTAAAGGTTATTTTAACATTTTTTCCCCATTTATTAAAATCTATTCTAATCAGTTAGAAATCATAATTGGTATTACTATACTTTGTAATTTTCTATGATTTGTTTTATGGCTCAGTTTTTATAAATGTTCCATATATTCTGAAAAGAATGTGGAATCTCTTAATTGCCGGATGCAGAATTCTATAACCTTTGGATCAAGCTTACTGTTTTTGTTCAAACATTCTGTATCTTTCCTCTTTAAAAAGTCTATTGTCAGGGGCGCCTGGGTGGCTCAGTCGTTGAGCACCTGCCTTCAGCTCAGGGCGTGATCCTGGCATTCTGGGATCGAGCCCCAGGTCAGGCTCCTCCGCTGGGAGCCTGCTTGTTCCTCTCCCACTCCCCCTGCTTGTGTTCCCTCTCTCGCTGGCTGTCTCTCTCTGTCAAATAAAATAAAATCTTAAAAAATAAAAATAAAAAGTCTATTGTCCAATAATGCAAGTTGAGATCTTCCAACTGGATGGGTATATGTTAAGTATTTTTTAGTAGCTCTAACAATTTCTGCTTTAGTCTGTATTTAGAGACTATTTTATCAAATACATATACATGCTTAGAATTAGCATATTTTTTTGGTAAATTGAATCTTTTACCATTATGTAAAAACACCCTACTCTTGGTGATATTTTTTCATGATGGGTCTAACTTTCGTTTTGATATTAAGCAGAGCTACCATAGCTTTAACTTGTTTTTGCATTGTGTATTTTTCCTCATACTTTTACTTTCAACTTCTCTATATACTTATATTTTAGATGTATCTTTTTGTTAATGTTATAAAGCTAGGTTTTCTTTTTAAAATCGATTATCCTACTTTTAATTAGTGAGTTTATTCCATTTACATTTATTGGGATTATTGGTATATTTGAACTTATTTCTACTATTTTATCTCTTGGTTTGAAATTTATATGCACTATATTCTTTTCATGAATATCCTGGACATTTTATGATGTACATTTAACTAATGTTAATCAATACCTTGACACCCAACAAAGCAACAGAATACTTCAGCTCTGATCTTCCCTACCTCAACTGTCTTACTGTCTGGAATTTGTTGATTTAAAGCAAACACACAGGTCACCTGTTAACTATTGAGTTGTGTTTGATTTACCTAAGTGTTTACCATTTTATTTTTTCATAAGCTTTTTTGGATCTTAGATCATCATTCTGGAATCACCTTCCTTCTTCTTGAAGCACTTCCTTTAGAGTAGGACCCTTGAGAGTAAACACTCCTTTAAAAAATACTTTCATTTGCTCTTAAACTAATTTCACTTTCTACACAATTCCAGCCTGACATTTTGTTTTCCAATGTTCTAAAGAGAATATTTTACTACTTTCACTGTTAATATTGAGAAGTCAGCTGTTAGTCTTTTTTTGTAGACAATTTAGTCCTTTCTCTCTGGATAGTTTCAAGATGTTGTCTTTGGTGATGCACTTTTTCACTACAGTGGTTCTATGTATACATTTATATTTATCCTTTATTGAGAATATTCTGCTTCCTGGATATTTTTTTAATCTCTGGGGAATTTGCAGCCCATTATCTCTGCAAATACTGTCTCTCTTCCATTCTTTCTTCTCAGGTCTCCACTCAATTTTCCATATCTCTTAACCTTCTTTTCATATTTTCCATCCCCTTACCTTTTTATCTATTTGGGATTGATTTTTCAGATGTATTATTCAGTTCTCCGGTTCTCTCTTCAGCTGTCCCAACTGCTGTTAACCAACACTGTTTCAAATTTGACCAATTACATTTTTCACTTTTGGATTTTAAAAAGGTTAATTTCCTTAAAATTTCATTTTACTTGTTTATCCTGGTAATTTTAGGTATATAGACATCTTATACATAGCTACTTTATATTTTGTTTCTGAGAATTCAAAATCTGCAATCTTTTGGAGGGAATGTCTAAATTTATTACTTTGTTAGCGCTCATTCAAGTTAGTTTGCTGTCTCTCATGTGTTTGGTGATCTTTAACAGTGTATTACTTGATCTTAATTTGTGGAAGTCCCATATTCCCATTCTGGAGAAGCTTTCTACAGAAAGCACTTGATTTTACTGGTAGAAAAATTGTGACTTGCGGGGCGCGCCTGGATGGCACAGTCGTTAAGCATCTGCCTTCGGCTCAGGGTGTGATCCCAGCATTCTGGGATCGAGCCCCACATCAGGCTTCTCCACTGGGAGCCTGCTTCTTCCTCTCCTACTCCCCCTGCTTGTGTTCCCTCTCTCGCTGGCTGGCTGTCTCTCTCTCATAAATAAATAAAATCTTAAAAAAAAAAGAAAATGAAAAATTGTGACTTGCAAACTAAAACTTACACTCCTCTTGAGGATTTTAACACAAAACTTAAGTCCTACTGTTATTGCAAGGTTTGTTATCCTGGTGTTACTATAGTAATCCATCCTTGGCAAACTCACTTCTGAATGCCTGCATTTCCAAAGCTAGCTCCTTGCCATTCTGGCTCTTACTCTCTCTCCAACTTCCTACTTCTCTGGCCTACTCTTTGGACTCAGCTTCTAATCCCAACCTTTGAGTGCTCATTTTTGTGCTTGAACACTCCTTAATTTTTAGGTGCTAAAGCCCCAGCTTATCCAGATTCATGCTCAAGTATGTCTGTTTTGGGGTGAGGGGTTGCCGGATACCACTCTTACCTTTAATGAGACCAGCAGTGCCTCAAATTATGTGTCTTATTGGAGGTCTTAGGTGCTCAGTCATGATACTAGAAGTGGAAATCACGCAAGATTTCTGACTTATAGAAGTTATTTAAAAACTTACCTCTCTATATGTATATATTTACATATGTATGTTTACAAATACATATATTTATATACATATAAGGCCAGTATCTCAAAGATGCATTAGATTTCAAAAGATAGCTAGAAGGTAAATAAGAATTCTAATTAAGATTATGATCCATGAATTGTTATTTGTTCTTTTGGGTTTCTCATACTCACCCTCAGTTGCTTTGGGAAGGATCAACAACACCTGTAAAAATTTTGTTAGATTTGAATCTATAATGCAGCTTTTACCTACTCAACATATAATGACAATTTCCATTGTGACCTCAGTTTGTGTTATAGGGATAGCATGGATTATTTTATATTCCTAAAATATTCCATTTGCAATATTTGAATTAGATGACTATAAAATGACTAGCGTTCTGTTTTCATTTACCTGTTTTCTGAAAGGTCAGGCCCTAAAATAAAGTTAACCTCAAACAAGAGAATGCTACATATATTACTGGTGCTTGCATTTTAATGCACACGGTTTTTCATTTGATTTTTTTTCTCTTTATATCCTCAGTGTGTAGCACACAGAAGGCATCCTATAACATCCACTGAGTAAAAGATGCTATTGATACTACAGAAGTAAACTGCAAACTTTTCCCATTACTACCAGTGAAGTGGACAATTTGCTCTGAATCAGATTTTGCCCTACCAGGACAAAAAGCACTTGCAAGAAAGCTAAGCAAAGTTAGTCTGTGAGATCTTGAATATAGTAGAGCTAATACATGTTTTGACCAACAGGAAGCTTCCAAAGGGAAATAATACTTAAAACCAAAGTTACAAATTATAATCTATTTAAACTTTAATTTGTGCATTTGTGGTAATTTATGACTGCGAAACACTTTTTTCTTAGAATGACATAAAGGCACATTTCATTTGAATGCATAGTGTACCATTCTAAAATATACTAATAATTTCCTTACAAAGTGCTTGAGCAGTCACTTACACATACAGTAATAGCAAAATATATTTACACTCTATAGAGTTTAAAATTTTAAAATCTGACTAAAATATATATATATATATTTTAAAAACTACAGAAAATATTAGTGCTTTCTTCAGCTTAATTGTGTGATATACCCTGCCCTCTAATTTTTTTTAGTGATTGACTTCAATTAAAAAACATTTCTGTACACTGTGTAGTTACAAAATGCTATGTCAGTTTTTAATGCTAAAAGCCTATTTTAGACATTGCTTTCTATGCATATTTGAGAACCAGGAAAAGGTGAGCAGACTGTACCTCAAAAGTATTTAGTGTTTTTTTTATGCTGTGTTAACACTGTATAAATTAAAGCCAGACAATTAAGCCAAGATCCTCTACTGTCCTTTAACAAGGAAGTTAACTGGCATTTTAAAATAACTTTAAAACATATTGCTCCCTGTTTCTATAAGATTTTCCCCCAAAGATTCTTGGGTAATAATTAATTTGGAAGGAAATATGAATTATCTCTGAACAATTTTAATTGTTCTCAGAGTACACAAAAACATGCCAACACACCCTAGGCAAGGCTGAAACATTTATAAACTTTCTATAAATCAATGTGCTTTTATGTTTCTCATAGAATTAAAATTTGAACAATTTTTAAGACATGAGATCATTGTGATTAAATGGTTAATTCTGTACGGTTAGTTAACAACTTGCTATTCCTGAGATATAATGACCCTAACATGCTAAGCACAGAATCAAAGATGTTATTGTTGAACTAAGGAAAAACAGTGAAGGCATAGAATAGGAGGAAAAGAATGTAAAAACTAACAACAAAAAACCCAAAAAACTCCAGGCAAGTGGAAGAATCATGGCTTGCCAAAAGACTTTCCTATAAGAGCATCAAAAAAGCCACAAATGGATCCTCCGAAAAGTTGTAAAAGGTATCTGATCAAATTATTTTTGAGACTTTTGAGGTACAGCTTTAGTGTTATAATAGTTTTTATAAAATATAGACTGTTTTATCAAAAATATTTATACATTCTGTTACAATATATTGCTTTTGCCCTCAGTAACTGCCAATATAAAATCTGGATCCAGTGGCCTAAAATGTACAAATGCACTTAACGTAAATGCTGGAGTTTGAGGTGTCTGCTTGGCCACTGTACAAAAGTGATGAAGTGGTGAAATTAAATAATAAACCTACAACACAGAATACATTACAACTTGCACATATACATGTTCACAGCATGTATACAATGATAATCCCTATGTTTTAACAGATAAAGTTCCCTTCTACAGTAGACATAAGAATAAGATAAACTGGGTTGATAAATGTACAATGAATATCAAAAAAAGAGTAATTAGTTCACTGATTTTGGAAGAAGGTATGATTGAACATATCAAGTGTCTAGACTTTGGGAATGCATACAGGTAATACAGTATCTTGGTTCAGGCTAATCAGAAGTCCTCATTCTTAAAATTTTAAGTAAATGCTGATGTTTAGCTGTTCCTGTTTGTTTCAGCATGGTTTAATAAACAAAAAATTGTTTGGCAAGTAGCTCTGTTGCAAAGCTATGAGGCTGTTACATGGTTGGTAAAGATAAGGCGATAAAAATTTTCTCCTAATAAATATAGAAAATTTATAAAACATCAATTTGTTTTTTTAAAGCCAAAAATGTGCACAAACCACTACATTTTTTTGATATTACAGTAATTTCATTAAAAAAATAAGAGCATTTGCCTTATTCAAACAGAATTACTATGTGTAAATAGTAATAGCATCCCAAGCCCTTTTGTTCTTTTTGTAAAATATAGCTAAATGAAGTGAAATGATTAATTTTCCTTCCATTTAAGGCATAGCTAGGGACTGTGGAAGCATGTTTTTTTTGTTTTTGTTTTTGTTTTTTAAATAGACTATTGATCCACAAGTATTCATTTGTGATAGGTTTTCATGGCCGATGTTCATTCCACTTAAACTCCATGAAACTGTTTCCAGTGCTCAGATTTACGTTGAAAATACATTAAGAAACCACTTTCAAGAAGGTTTTATAACAGTACTTTTAAGGAAATCTTCATATGTTTAAAAAAAAACTCAGAAGCTACTGGTGGCACAGAGAGCAAATGAAGGGTTGCTATTGTTAAGAGGTCTTCTTGTGAGTCAGTTTGCTTGATTTCACAGTGTCTAGGAACTTAACACCAATCAGCAATGTAGTCAAAATCTCTGAACATTTCTTGCTCCTCTTCTGAAAGTATCCTTGGTTCTCGAGGTGGAGTCAGAATAGGTGCTTCTGAGGTAAATTCATCATCAAAATTACTAACATCTTCTCGTCCTCTAATGGTAGGTACAAATGGCGGCTTGACTTTTTTGTCCATGAGGGCACTCCAATCAATTAGCTGGATTACAAAATATAAAATGACCAGTTTAGTTTCCTACACCTAACTGCTAGTTTCACAAAAAATTTTAAACTTTCACACTTACCCGGAAAAATGGGTGCTTTTTTACATCCTCTGCGTCTTTCTCACCGGCTCCAAGGCGCCGCTCAGGATTTCTTCTTAATAGCTAACACAACATAAAGTATAAAAGTTAAAATAAAGCAGTGACTTCATTGATAAAGGTTCTCATAACCTGCAAAGATTTAGATGTTCTTTTGTCTAAACCATGCAACATCTATGAAGTGAAAAACACCTACTAAAATTCTAATTGAGAAATGTCCTTCAATGTAAGAAATTTAAGTAGTTTATAAACCATTAATTCTTACCCTTCTCATTATTGATATGGCTTCTGTAGATAAGAACCTTGGATACCTTACTTCATCATTTACAATACTGTCAAAAACCTCCTCTTCATCATCACCAGGAAAGGGAGACTAGAAGAAATATCTTTGAGTAAGTCAAAATGAATTTCAATACTGTAAAATCTTATCACCTACCCAAAGTACAACCAAGAACTAGGTAGTGAGGAAAACAAACCAAACTACCAAAAAACCAAACAAACAAGGACTACAAGAAGCCACAAAAGATACACAACAGATCTATTATCCAGATGATACACCATATACTCTCATTGAAATCTTCTTCAACTTTATTTCCCAGACCTTTTTTTTTTTTTTTTTTTTAAGATTTTATTTATTTATTTGACAGAGAGAGGCAGCAAGACAGGGAACACAAGCACGGAGTGTGGGAGAGGGAGAAGCAGGCTTCCCGCCAAGCAGGGAGCCCGATATGGGGCTCGATCCCAGAACGCTGGGATCATGACCTGAGCCAAAGGCAGATGCTTAATGACTGAGCCACCCAGGCGCCCCTTATTTCCCAGACCTTAATAACAAATTTGGTTATATTATGTAATGTCATTTTTCATTTAATTCCATTCCATTTTATTTTATTCATTTATTCATTTATTTGGTCTGACAGTCAATATTTTGAGTGCCTACTAGATACTAAAAAATATTTAGATAATGGACACATTCCTCAAGAAGCTCAATCTTGTAGAAAGACAGAAGGAAATGGGTAAATATGGCAATAAATGTAACCACAGAAACACAGAGTTTGTGGGAATACATCTGATATGGATGTGCTTTGAATTTCAGTCAATAGCAAATTAATTAGCAAAACACAATGAGAGATCCACAGGTATAATGACTACACTAAGCAGCAGCTGTCAACAAAAGTTAAACTTAAAAGCACACATTTCTAGGCATTTTTAATTTAAGCTCTATATAGAACCAGTCTTAGGGCATTTCAGTAAGCAGAGTATTAAAACTGTTGTTTATAATGACAGTAATGACCCTAAGTCATAAAAAAGTAGTTAAATTACATTCAGTGTAACAATTTGATGCACAAAGGGATACACTCAACCATGTTGAAATGTGGCTATGAAATAAGACTTACTACCTCACAATTTGAGATGACTTAGATTTGACTGCTTGCTTCCTGTAAAATTATTAATGAGTAAGAGCCAGTGAGAAAGCAGTACTAATGGAAAGAGAGGGATCTTTGACCTGAGGAATCTACGAAAATGAATTTAGAACCCAACTTCCTAAAGCTGAGCTGCCAATCTTATTGCTCATATCTAAGGAAATTTCAAACTTTTCAGTTATCAAAACCTTAGTTTGTTCATTTGTTCACTCAAAATAGATAAATCAAATAGATAAATGAAATATCTACTATGTGGGATAATATAATTTCTTTCTGGGATAGAGACAGCAGCAAATGAGAGGAAAATTCTATTTCACAAGGATTCTCAATCAGAATTTCAAGTGGTAATACAAAGCACCTTTGTCCATTGATCGATTTTGTATTTAAAAAAATGTCACCCTACAAATCCCTGAATAGTGAAGATACACCCACATATTCATTAAGATGTTAAAGTTCCTTGTTTCTGCAAATAGCTTATAAGCTAACAGAACTAACAACAGAATGCTAACAAATGTGTTTTAAGCAGATATAAAAAGAATTCAATGGTTTTTTCAGATGTCAGGAGTCCAACTCCAATATCTAAGTTTGCTTTAAACTTCTCTGATATTTTAATTCTCATTTGGCACTAGGAAAGGGGAGCTAGTACGTTAGTTTATTCCTGGAATCTTTCCAGTCCTCAAAACCCATACAAACACAAATACAAATCTCAAAAACAAATTTGAAAATGCATGATATACCCAGTGAGTTTTCAATTACTTATAATAATAGAGAAATTAGACATAAGCTTTAGCCAAACCTCACTTTTATCACAGTCAAAATTACTAACATTTTACCAATGCTATAAAATTATAAAGTACACCTATGACTTTTAAGTTTAGTTCTTTTCCCAACTGTCCTCTTACGAAGGTGCTAAAGAAAAAGGATACTGCAATAAAAAAAATTGTGAAGGGAGAGTAATTAGGAGGTTAATCAATTAGAAGCTCTTTTAAAAAATACAGAACAAGAGCTTCCTCATTTGTTCACTGCCAAGTTTTCCAGTCACTTCAGGATAGGAAGAGGTAGAATCGACTGGCTGTTAATTCTGTAGTATTTTGTAATAAATTCACATTTTTTGCCTGTCAGCTCTAATATGGGGAATAAATTTTAAGCAAGCATATAATTTTTGGTGACTTAATTACATCTCATACATAAATGAATAATACATTTAAAAAAACAAAGCAACAAAAATGTTACTTGAAAAGAAAGGGGGGAGTTTAAGTATGTCAGAGCTTATATAAACAACTATTATGAGTACTTCTGGCCTTCTTAGAAAGCAAAGACCACTGTGGATTAGGGATAAAATATCTTTCCAGCCTAAAACGCTATATAACAGCTTTCTGAGATACAGGTAAAAATTTTCAGATCTGGATCACTAGTCTTAAGAATAGAAATAAGTTTGGGTAGATTCCATATCCTGAGGTAGCAAAGCATAATGGTTTAGAGAGGCTGTGAAGCCAGAGAACCAGAGTTAAAAATCCCAGCTCCACCACATGAGAGCTCTGTGACTTCTTTGTGTCTCCATCAATATACCTTAAAATGGGCATAAGACTAGTACTGAGCTCATTAAAGGTCATTGAAAAACTAAATGAGCTAATTTATATATATATATTAAGATTTTATTTATTTATTTGACAGAGAGAAAAGCAGCAAGAGAGGGAACACAAGCAGGGGGAGTGGGAGAGGGAGAAGCAGGCTTCCCGCAGAGCAGGGAGCCTGATGTGGGGCTCAATCCCAGAATGCCGGATCATGACCTGAGCTGAAGGCAGACGCTTAACCTGAGCCACCCAGGCACCCCAGAGCTAATATTTATAAAGCAAATAAGATAGTACCTAGCACATGGCAAACATTTTAATAAGCTATTTCTTTTCCTCCAAGTATCCACTCCAATTTGACATACCAAAGGGGCTGTCTTTTGGATAGACTAATAAAATCCTTTGTTTGGAACAAGTGTCATTAAACGACAATATAGAGTAAAACTTTAGAAACTTCTGACATTCAATAATTTGGTCAATCATTTATTCAGCTACTAATTTATTCCTAGACCTGTACACCTAGAATGTACAAAGAAGACTGCTGGTGCTGGGAAAACTGCAAAGCAATGAACCAAGCTCTTTTTTTATTTTTTGCATCCCAAGATCATCAAGCCCCTCTAAGCAGTTTTCTTTTCTTTTCTTTTTTTATTTTTTAAAGATTTTATTTATTTACTTGACAGAGATAGAGACAGCCAGCGAGAGAGGGAACACAAGCAGGGGGAGTGGGAGAGGAAGAAGAGGCTCATAACGGAGGAGCCTGATGTGGGGCTTGATCCCATAATGCTGGGATCACGCCCTGAGCCGAAGGCAGACGCCCAACTGCTGTGCCACCCAGGCGCCCCTCTAAGCAGTTTTCAATCACTTGTCTATATATTTACCCTTTCCCAATTCCACTCAATTTATCATTTCCAACAATTTGTAACAAAATAGATTAGCCAATCATTGTTGATTTATTAGGTATAACTCACCGTTTCCTAAGTGGTAACAATTTCTCTGTAAAACGAAGCTATCCCCAGAAATTAATTTTTTTCAGTGAGAAAGAGAGACAGTGAGACAGCACATGCATGCACGAGTGGGGGAGGTTCAGAGCGAGGGGGAGAGAACCTTAAGCTGACTCCACGCTGAGCGTGGAGCCGGATGCGGAACCCAATCTTATGATCCTGAGATCATGACCTAAGCCAAAACCAAGAATCAGACACTTAACCAACTGAGCCACCCAGGCACCCACCCGGAAATTTATTTTAAGTTAATCTAAAAAAAAACAGGAGGGAAAAAATGTTTATCTTTTAATTCTATGATACCCTTTTTGAAGATAAGCTTTTGACCAACGTATAGCTGACTTTTTGTTACAGATGTAGAGTACAAGATAGATAGAATCATAGACAATTATTAGTATATTATAAATATGTATAAAACTTAAGCTCCACTTATGTAGGAGATATATTAAGTCATTTATAAATGACATCTTTTGTTCATTCAATCATCTTTCCTCATTTCTCTCTCATCTATTTTATACTGCTTACCTCACCAACAAGCATTTCATATATAAGAACACCAAGTCCCCACCAATCTACAGCTCTTGTATAGGATGTTTCTGTTAATACTTCCGGGGCAAGAAATTCAGGAGTGCCACAAAATGTGCTTGTTCTATCTCCATATCCCATTCCTGAAAAGGTAAAATTTAAGTATTTGTTAGCAAAGAAAAATTCTAGATGATAGATGAAACAGACAATATCCTTAGGAAGCAAAATTAAAGTTCCACATTTGTGTATGATGACCAAACTCAAGATATACCAGACTTCTAAAGAAAATGTTAAGGACTGGTATAGAGAAAACTGCAATAGTAACTCTACTATTTAATTAATGGGTAAAAATAAATAAAATTTTTATACTTCATTTTATTCACTTCTCTTTCTTGTCATTACTTTACAAGCGATGCTAAGAAGTTACAACAAAAAAACTGATTCGGAGCTTCAGTTTCTGTCATCTTTCAAATTCAATCTTTCAAATATTTTATTTGATTCATTACAAAAATAACAATAAGTATAGTATAGAAAATACCAAAAAGGAACCCTTGGATAATCCAGAGTTAGCCACCAAAACAACCTTGAAAAGAAAAACAAAACTGGAGGTATCACAGTTCTAGATTTTAAGTTATACTATAAAGCTATAGTAATCAAAACATTATGGCACTAGCACAAAAACAGACACAATGGATCAGGAACAGGATAGAAAGCCCCAGAAACAAACCCACAATTACACAGTCAATTAATCTTCAACAAAAGAGGCAAGAATATGCAATGGGAAAAAGAAAGTCTCTTCAACAAATGGTGCTGAGAAAACTAGACAGCTACATGCAAAAGAATGAAACTGTACCACCTTCTTATACCATACAAAAAAATAAACTCAAGATGGATTAAAGACCTAAATGTGAGACCTGAAACCATAAAAATCCTAGAAGAGAGCACAGGCAATAACTTCTCTAACAATGGCCATAGCAACATCTTCCTAAATAGGTCTCTCAAGAGAAATAAAAGCAAAAGTAAACTATTGGGACTACATTAAAATAAAAACTTCTAAAGAGCGAAGGAAACAATCAACCAAACTAAAAGACAACCTATCGAATGGGAGAAGATATCTGCAAATGACATATAAATAATCCAACTAAAAAATGCGCAAGAGAAATGAACAGACATTTCTCCAAAGACGACATACAGATGACCAAAAGACACCTGAAAAGATGTTCAACATCACTCATCATTAGGAAAATGCAAAACAAAACCACAATATCACCTCACACCTGCCCAAAAGCTTAAAATAAAAAACACAAGAAACAAGTGTTGGTAGGATGTGGAGAGAAAGGAAACCTCGTGCACTGCTGGTGGAATGCAAACTGGTGCAGCCACTTTGGAAAACAGTATGGAGGTTCCTCGAAAATTTAAAAATAGCACTACCTTATGATCCAGTAATTGCACTACTGGGTATTTACCCAAAGAATACAAAAACACTTAGTATTTAACACTCAAACAATTTGAAACGATATATGTACCCCTATGTTTATTTTCAAATAGCCAAAATATGGAAGTAGCCCAATTGTCCATTGATAGATGAATGGATAAAGAAGATGTGGTATGTACAAACAAACACACGCATGCGCGCGCACACACACACACACACACACACACACACACACAGAGGAATATTATTTAGCCATAAAAAGGAATGAAATCTTGCCATTTGCAACAACACAGATGGAGCTAGAGAGTATACTGCTAAGTGAAATAAGTCAAAGAAAGACAAATACCATATGGTTTCACTCATGTGGAATTTAAGAAACAAAACAAAGGAAAAAAAACCACAGACATATCAAACTCTACAGACTCTTAACTATAAAGAACAAACTGATGATTACCAGAGGGGAGGTGGGTTGGGGGGAGAGGTGAAATAGGAGATAGGGATTAAAGAGTACACTTATCATTATGAGCACTGAGTAATGTACAGAATGGTTGAATCAACATATTGTACATCTGAAATGAATGTAACACTGTAAATTAACTACACTGGAATTAAAATAAAAAAATAAAGTTAACCAAATGTGTCATATAATACAGAGATACAGTATTAATCTTTTAGTTAACTAGTTCTCAAATTTATGTTCTTCATAATTTAGTTTAATTTTATCATAATTCAGTAATATATTAATCAAATATACATTTTACATATTGAAGACAATGTCTCAATATATTCTAAATAATTAAAAGCTCCTTATAAAGCATATTATGAAAGAATTTGAAAGAAAAGTTCTCAATTCTAAATTTTAAAAGCTATAATGACTGAAAATCTCAAATCAATGTGAGTCTATGGACCAAGACATGAAGAGCATAATTAAATACCTTAGCACACAAGGTGGAGAAATTTTCTGTTTTCGCAAAACTTCGTCAACATTGTCACACCATTTTTTTTCTTCAATAAAATATTATTTTAAAAAAGAGCTGATATTGTATCTATGTAAGTTCTACAAAAGCCTTTTAAATGACTTGGCCAAGATTAGGAAAACCTTAGTTAAGAAAGATAGAAATTGAACTAATGTTTCTTGATCTTTATTCTATGCTTTGATCACAACTAGAGTATATTACAAACGCCATACTTTTAGGATAAAACTACTCTAATTTTTTGCATTCTTTTGTTTATAGTAGTATTATAAAATCTGTGACATTTTAACATAATACATATGTCAATTACAGTAACTTAGTTATCATATTTAATTTACTGTGATAAATTTTCCTGTCCTGATATTTTTAAAGAAAGGTCAAAGTACCCCTAATTAGCTAGGACTTCAAATTGGTAAAACTCCAAGGAAGGAGTTAACATCAAGCTCTGGAGTCATAAAAATCTGGGTTTAATCTCCTGCTTTGCCACTTGTTAGCTGTGAGAAGCTTAGAAAAGTTGTCTAACCTCAAAGGCTAGTTTCCTCATCTATATGCTGGGGTTAATACTACTACCTACCTTCATCAGATTGTTACAAATTAAAGGAGATCATGCCTATGAAGCATTTGGAAAAGCGCTTGCCATATAGTAAAAGCTCAAAATTTGTTATTATTATCATAATGTATTACATATTTTTATGATAATGAAGAAAAACATGTTTCATAAATCTGGTTATTCAATATATATTTTCTGTGTACCTGTTAAGTTCTAGGCATCCACGCCAAATGGTACAAACATAAAAATGAAAGATACAGTTCTTGTCTTTAAAGAGATTACTGGAAGAAAGCAGATATATATTGATACATTTTCTTTTCTTTTCTTTTTTTTTTTTTTGAGAGAGGGAGGGTGAGAGTGCGGGGAGGGGCGGGCGAGAGGGAGAGAGAGAGAGAATCTTTGTTTTTGTTTTTTTTTTAAAGATTTTATTTATTTATTCGACAGGATAGAGACAGCCAGCGAGAGAGGGAACACAAGCAGGGGGAGTGGGAGAGGAAGAAGCAGGCTCATAGCGGAGGAGCCTGATGTGGGGCTCGATCCCATAACGCCGGGATCACGCCCTGAGCCGAAGGCAGACGCTTAACCGCTGTGCCACCCAGGCGCCCCGAGAGAGAGAATCTTAAGCAGGCCCCATACTCAGTGCAGAGCCCAACATGAGGCTCGATCTCACAACCCTGAGATCATGACCTGAGGTGAAATCAGGAGTTGGGGACGCTTAACCAAATGAGAGACCCAGGTGCCCCATATATTGATAATTTTGTAATAATACAGCAAGAGCAAGATACTATGGAAACACTGAAGAAGGGCTCCTAAAGTTGACTTGGGAGGTGGGATAAGAGGAGAGGAACTTCAGGTAACTTTTCTGGGGAGGCGACACTCAAGTTGAGTTTGAAGGATGAGCAAACATTAATTAGCAAATAGAATTGGGATGGATGATACCGGTGGAGGGACACAGACTGTCAACAGTTCATTGTTGCTGGAGCAGAAAGCACTAGGCAGAGAGCAGCAAGACAGCTGGCTGGAGAGGCAGACAGGCAAACCAGGAAGGGCACAGTGTACCACGTCTTAGCCCTTGAAGGGTTTTTAGCAGGGGTATGCCATGGTCAGAATTGTTTTTACATGGGCCCTTTTAGCATTTTGGCAACTACATGGCAGGTGGATTTGAAGGAGGAAAAAAATCTAGAGAGAGGAAAGGTGAAGAGGCTATTTTTTTTGTCAAAACAAGATGATAGATGGCAGGAGAAGAGGGGAAATGAAAAACTTAAGAAATATTAAGAAGGTAGATGTCAGCACAATTTGGTCATTAACTTGATGTGGAAAAGTAAAGAGAACAGAGTCCAGGATAATAACACATTTTCAAGTTGGGAGATTGAGAAGATTGTGGCACCATCAACTACAAACTAGACTATTTGAAGAAAACTATTTTTGTTTGTATAGCGTTGGAGGTATCTATTGACTATTCAAGCAAAGCTGTCATGTAGATAGTTGAATATTTATGTTAGGAAAGGAATTATAGATCTGGGAATCATTAGCATATTGCTTGTAGTTAAAAACTAGCAGTGAAGAGCAATGGGCTAAGGACAAATTCTGAGGAACAAAAGCGTTGAAGTCAACAGGGAAGTGCCATAAGAGGAAAAAAATATTATCGAATTCAGATTAAGAGGTTGGTGGGTAACTGATGGAGATATATTTACAAAGTTCACTCATGCATTCATCCAACTACTTATATTAATCGAACATCTTAAGTATTATGTGAAACATAATACTTAAGATGTGCCAAGCACTATATTATACATCTGATATGGAAACAAAGCTGAATAAGAAACAAGAAGCTACCCAGTGTAGAAGGGGGACATAGACAATGTTCATTACAATGCAATGTATTAAATGTCAAGATGAGAATACCTATTTACTATGTATGTTAGACACTGTGCCACATATCTCCAATCCTCAAAATACTCTAAAATAAGAAGAATTACATTAATTTTATATCTGAGGAAACAGAATCAATGCAGTTTGAAGTAACTCATCCAAAAACATAGCAAATAAGTGGCAAAGCCAGGATTCAAACTTAGGACTGTCTGGTGCCTGAGCCTACAGTCTTTACACTTTTGGCACCTCGGATCCACATCTCCCCTGTTTATTTATTTACTTTTGAATATACAGGAAGGATTCTGATTATATGCATATTTTCTTCCTATTTAAAAATGCTGTAAGTTTTAAGAAACTGGAGAGAAGTTATTAGGCCTATGTAATGTATTGTGTACTGTCCCATCAAAGCAAAAAAATTGGTGCTTAACCAATGTTTTCTCAGAGTAGTGACAGAATTATTAGCCATACAAAGAGGATCTTAGGTTTTATATTATGATTTCTGAAAACCTAACCTTATTCATATCCACAGAATTTTTAATAATGTGATAATCAGGTTACATGAACAGTCCATAACGTCTTAATAAAGAATAAATTAAAGTTAGAAATACATTTTGCTTTCCATTGACAAACTAGAAAACTAGCAAGTACAAAGGAATACTAATCCATTAGAAAAGGAACTTTAAAATATCCAATTACCTTCTTTGCAAAGACCAAAATCAGCAATTTTCACAAAGCCCTCTGTATCTAGCAATAAGTTATCCAATTTCAAATCTCTGTTCAGGATAAAAAAAAATGCAAAATTAAAAAAAATCAATAAAATCAGTAGATAATGTAGAACAAAAATCATTTCAAAAGGAGCTATACTTTCTCTTTACTAAAAATGAGTTTTTCAAGTTATCATTTGAGATTTAAATATTCTATTACAAATGTTCACTCTTCTTCCTTTTGGCAACTTTATTACTCTACATAATACAGTTTCTGAATAATTTTTCCCTGTTACATAGAAAAGAATGTATTTTAAAAAGGAATGTTTTATCTACTCAAGTATCTTCAAGCATGGAAGGAGTTCAAGTTTTTTTAACTCTGGTTCTATTAATTTGTTATTTGTGATAAATCTGACTTGGACCAAGTTTAAAGTTTGCCTACACATGACTCATAAGAACAAACTGTCAAGTTCACAGTATAAATAAAGTATCAAGAGTGCAGGTTTAACCTTCTAAGAGAATAATGCAAAATAAAGAGAAAGCTATTTATCCACACTAATTGATTAAAAATTAAGTTAAAAATTGTTTATCCTTTGAGTAAAATCAGACCACGAGAAAACCCTTACCTTGGAAAACTGTTAGAAGTTTGAATAAACTGATGTTTTTAGTCTCCTAGTTCTTATTGGCCTTCCTGAATTTGTCTAGTCTAGAGCAATACTATTCAAAGTGTAGTCCATTGCTTGGCTGCTGGGCTATTAACTATGTGTTACTGGTCTGCAACTTGAGAAGGAACTTATTATACTAGTACATAAATCAGCTATGTCACCAAGTACAGTGTTTAGTTGACAGCAACACTTAAGGAAGCAGGGTGATATTTTATACTCTGGCACAAGCTACTTATTTTTCACGGACAAATTTTGAGTAGTATTGGTCTAACAAAGTTTTCTGCAGTAGATCAGGTGAATATAACATATTCACCAGAATGAATATTGTTGGTGAATTCTGTTACCATAGGCCAACTTACAATTTGACTATTTTAGTTAGGTAATGGGCACAAGAAGAAGAACAAAGAATTTCATCATATAATTACTGTGTTAACTATTTCTTTTAGAATTGGAGCTTAACATTTTTACAAAATATCCTTCTTAAATATTTTTAATTCGAATTCACACCAAAAGTAAGCTATTAGAAAGTATCAAAACTTTACTCACCTATAAACAATTTTGTGTTCATGTAAATACTGCAACCCAAGAACTACACATGCAGCATAAAATCTGTTTGAAGAAATAAAAGTTTAATAAATTCCACTGCTCTTGAATCCCAGTTTATACTTTTATGCTTCAAAGCAGAAATTTGTAGTTAACTAATTTCACAAATATTTATTTAGTCCTTACTATGTGCCAGACACAGTAAGACATGTGCTAAGTATCAGGGGTAAAATTAAAAAGAAAAATACAATCTCTACAATGGAAGCCATTAACTTTGCCTGTGAGTGGTGTCACTGAAGTCCTTAGAGTAGACATTGGGTCTGGAGAAACTGCAATTTACCTTAAGGGCAAAAGTACTGTGGGAAAGTAGAACTCTCGTGGGGAAAATACAGGACATTTATTCCCTAAGAGGCAAAGCGACAGAGGTGTAAAAGGTTTGACAACCAGTAAAAAGTTTGTTGTGGCTGAAGTAAGAATGGGGAAGAAGTGGGAGACAGGACTGAAAAGACAGCCTGGGGTCAAGTTGTGAAGGACCCTGAATATCATATTATTGATACTGAAATTTCTTTTTTTTAGCAATAGAGAATCACACCATTTAAATCAGAGCAGAATAATCACATTGATGTGAGAAAGATTTTTTGGAGAGTAGTGTGAAGGCTGGAGTAGAAGTAGGTAGATATCTAGAAGGAAACCAAACAGGTAAGGTTGTTATGATATGGTAGTACAGATGGAAGACCATGAGACCCTCTATATAGTGGCAACACAGTGAGCAGGAGATGGACTCAGGAGAAACTTAAAAACTAGCACAACAAGACTTGGTATCTCCCTAGCAATAGAGGATGATGGAGAGGGAAAAACAAGGTAACTCTCAAGCTTTCCTTCTTAGCTCAAAGAGTGATAGGCAAAGAGACTGAGAAATAGCCAAAATTTTGTGGGGAAAATGAGGTTAGCTTTGGACATGTTGAATTTGAATTGCCTTGGGGCAGGTGAAGAAATTGGATAAATGGGTTTGAATCTTAGGAAAACTTGAGCCCAGCTAGAAACATTAACTCTTGAGGAATAGGACCATGTTGGTCTTTTGCAGTGTTTATTCTAAATGTTTGGCATAATGCCTGACACATGGCAGGCCTACTGAATGAGAAGGTAGGTGATAAACGAATGAATTTAAAAAAGCAGATCTGTCTTCAGTGTGGAATAGCTTATAAGGAAAAACTTAGGAGATTCAGTTCTTAATTATGCAAGTAATACATAGATATTTTCTCTGTAAAGTACACATAATACCCCTGGGTCCCAAAGCACAGTATTTCATTCATCCATCTATCCATCTCACCCCAATGCCACTATCATCTATAGAGATAACTCCTCTTGTTAGTTTGGTCAATGTTATTCAAACTTTTAGAATACACTTATATGCACATGTAGATAATTTAGCTATGTCTTGTGTTTACTTATTTTTACAAAAAAAAATGGGACCATAATTTGGGAGAATTTAAAAATGCAAATATTGATTATACATTAGATCTTATATAATTATTTGCTGAAAGTTTAAAGAATTTAGCTTAAGTCCATTAAACAGATGTGATTCTAAAATTGCTTAAGGTAGTTATTTTTATACAGAAGTTTTCAGGAAACTTATTTTGGTGGCAAAGCATATAACAATTATAAAAATATCTTGATTTATCTTTTATTTCATTCTTTGTAAACAAATTGCCCTAATGATACTCAACAAATAATGGGTCTATTGTTTAAAATATATATTTCACTGAAGCTTACTATACTATGTGTCAGGTACTATGTTGGATATTTTCGCTTTTAACATTACATATTAATTTAATATTTAATCTTCATATCAAACCTTTAAATCTTTTACAGAAACAGAAAATGAAGCTTTCAGAGAGAGTAACTTATTTCTCTAATGGTGCAAAGTTGGGAAACAAATTATTTTTGATACCATAGTCTTGGTCAATAACAATTCAGTGATCATCTAGTATGTCTCAACCATACTTCTGGGTGTTCCACTAATACACAGAATAGACACTATCCTCCCTTTTAGTGAGGGGAGACAGGCAATAAAAACATAAAAAAATAAATAGATGATTTCAGGCAGAAATAAAGTGCTATGGAGATAATAAAACAGAAAACAGAGTAAAACTGATCTGATTTGGGCAGTAGTGATATAGTGGTACTTTAGATAGGCTACTCAGGAAAGGATTTCAAAGAAATAACATTTGAGGTGAGATCAGATCTAATCTGATGGGATCGTAATCAGAGGGAGGTACTTCAGATTTGAAGTACTACAATGCAGCATTTTATTCTTGTATTTCACTGGGCTTAACAGTTTCATTTGTATATGCCTTGTATTCTCAGCAAAAATAAAAGTTCCTTAAGGCAGATCTGATTTTAAATTTCTTTAAAAAAGGGCAGAACATAGCAAAACAAAAACAAACAAATTCCCATGTGCAGTTAGCACATGCTGGGCAGAGTCTAGATGCTCTGCTTTTAATCCTTAAATCTTCAGGGAAGGCCTTCTACTTTCTGGCTTCTGCCTCCTGTTTGAAAGCTTCACTAACCATCAGAACTAATCCCTCTATTTCTTCATCTGAAACTTTAAGGTATGAGAGTACTCCTATTTACTCTATATACTTCTAATCGTCATGATGAGAATCAAACTAAGGAATGAAAGTGAAAATGCTACACAAATGTCAGTTGTCAGAATACAGACAGTAAAGGTTTACTACTGGTTTATGATTTTTATGATTTGGGATGTTTTGAAAGTAGGTTGATCAGACCTGCTAAAAATTTGGATGTTGCATGTGAGGGAAAAAGAGGATCAAGAATGACTCCCTCAAAAAAAGAGTGATTCCCTCAAATCAAGAAATAGACTCTTAACTATAGAGAACACACTGACGGTTACTAGCGGGGAGGTGAGTGGAGAGGTGGGTTAAATAGGTGATAGGGATTAAGGAGGGCACCTGTGATGAGCACCAGGTGATGAGGTGATGCATGGAATTATTGAATCAGTATATTGTATGCCTGAAGCTAAAATAACACTGTATGTTAACTAACAGGAATTAAAATAAAACCTTAAAAAAAATGACTCCCTATGTTTTGGCTTGAACTCGTGCTGCCATTTATTAAGAAGGGGAAGATTAGAAGAGTAGCAGGCCTGGGAGTGGTGGGTCAGGTTGGGGGGAAATGGGAGAAACCAGGAATTCAGTTTGCAAAAGCAATACTTATTAGCCATATGAAGGGAAAAGTCAAATTGGTGCTGAATGTCACTAGAGTTGGAAGTTTAGGCAAGAAGTCAGGGCTGGAGATATAAAGTTGGTAAACATCAGCATACAGAGTGTGGCTCTTCAGAGCACTTTCCAGTGTTCAAATCCTAGCTTCACTACTTGAAGAGCTATAAAACTGGGATAACAGTAGGGGGAAAATATATATACATGTATATTTAATCTCAAGTATTTCCTTTTACTGTTTTTTAATGCATTTAAAAAAGCAAACCCTTCATATAATATTGAATTCAAAAACTATAAAAAGAGAGTGAAAAGTTTGCTTTCTACACCTTTAACTGGAGGCAATATGCATACAAGTTTCTTTTATGTCCTTTCAGAGATATTGTAAGCACATGCAAACAAATAATTTATATTCTTTTAACTTATTACCCTTTAAAATGCAAATATAAATATACAAATACATGACACAGACTCCTTTATACTTTCTTTTTTCACTTAACAATATACTTTGCATATAGTTAGTATTTAAAGCCATGGTTCTAAAAAAAATAAAATAAAACAAAACCATGATTCTAGATGGCATTCCCTAGGAAGAAAATATAATAGAAAAAAAAGGAGAAATTTTACTAAAATGAACCTTAACTGTGTATCTAAATTATCAAGTAGGATTTAGGGCAATCTATAAAATTTTCAACATGGACAACAGAGTAAAATACATGGATATATGGCAAAAAGGTAAGTAAGGTGAGTTCTCACATTTTTTGCAGAAATTTTCTGTTTGGAAAGAAAAAAAAATTCAGAGAGCTTTTTTCCTTCCTAGCAAGAAGTCTGTCATGAAAAAAACTCAGAGAAATGTCTAAAGCATACTCACACAGCTCTTGGTTCAGAAAAGACATCAGTATGAATGTGCATCATTAGGTCTCCACCAGCAGCATATTCCATTACAAAGCAAACGTGCTCTTTGGTTTGGAAACATGCAAAAAGGTTCACCAAAAAGGGATGTCTTACACTATTCACAGTTTCAAAAATTCTTTTTTCACACATCAGGCTGTAAGAGAAAACATTTAAAAATCAATAAGTTTTTCAAAAAAAAGTTCTAGTTGGAAATGATATTCTTTAAAAATTACTGAACTCTAAAATAAGCAAAGTTCTTACCTATTATAACTTTAAAACCGTAAGATGTGCTTAGTTTTGCTTAAAAAATTTGGTCTACTTGATATATATAACTTTAATTGAATATTAATGAAAACTAAAATATATGATTAGCATGACATAAAGATTAGAGTTCACATTGATAGTATCAGAGTAGCACCTACAGGGCTAATAGTCATAATTAAAAAAGCCTTAGGGGTGAATTGTGACTTTATCAGGAATTGGTGAGAATTTAGCAATCTAAAGAAAAATTAAAATTTTTTTCTTAAGATTTATTTATTTTATAGACAGGGAGATAAAGAGAGCATGCATGTGTGGTTGGGCAGGAGCAGAGGGAGAACTGTGAATTTATCAGGAATTGGTGAGAATTTAGCAATCTAAAGAAAAATTAAAAATTTTTTCTTATTTATTTTATAGAGGGAGATAAAGAGAACATGCATGTGTGGTGGGGGAGGAGCAGAGGGTGAGGGAGAGAAACAGACTCCCTGCTGAGCAGGGAGCCCGTGGGGTTCAATCCCAGGACCCTGAGACCATGACCTGAGCTGATATAAAGAGTGGGATGTTCAGGAGACTGAGCCATCCAGGCACCCCAAGAATAATTTTAAAAATATAAAATTTGTGATGAAGGTAATTTCAAGGACAGTATTTATAATTCATAAGCTATAGTATTAAAATATTTTTTCATATAAAATATGAAGTTGAAAGGTAAAGATAGGCTGCATAAAATTTTAATTTAGAAGGCTGACTGGAAAATAAAGAGACTACACGGAGAATTTTATTAACATGCTTCAAGGAAGCTCCTTGAAAATGATCTGATTTGTAAAAATCTATAGCAATCACAGGCTTTGCCTTTGTAGCAGCTTGTCACTCTCACAAGCTGCTACAAATAACAGTGGTCAACCTTACAGACTCTGGAACATTAATTTTGCCTAAATAGCCAAAAATACCATTCTTCCTTTCCTTGAAAATATTTAGTAATCAACTTGACTTTAAAACTCAAGGTAGAAGAAAACCAGGTCAAATATTATTAATTTTTTAAAAAAGATTTTATTTGAGAGAGAGCAAGTGAGAGAGCAAGAAGGGGGAGCAGAGGAGGAGGGAGAGTAAGAGAATCCCAAACAGACTCTGAGCTGAGCACGGAGACAGACTCGGGGT
Source organism: Ursus americanus (assembly GCF_024610735.1). Classification (NCBI taxonomy): domain Eukaryota; kingdom Metazoa; phylum Chordata; class Mammalia; order Carnivora; family Ursidae; genus Ursus; species Ursus americanus. The sequence continues at coordinate 40,892,092 of NC_142138.1, read as the reverse complement.
TCGATCTCATGACCCTCAGCCCATGATGTAAGCAGAAATCAAGAGTTGGATACTTAACTGAGTGACCTACCCAGGCGCCCATCAAATATTATTCAACTATAAGTTGGAATTAACATGTTTTAAGCACCTGATCAAAATAAAGATATTAATATACATTTTATTAACAATTAGATTATATCTCTAATATAAAATAGGCACTTTATTGACATTAACATTTAAAAGCATTAACAATGCCTTTATTTTTAAAATTAAAAGATTGCTTAGATTTTTGTTATTATTGTTAATTTCAAACTGCCAAAAAATGCTAATGTTAGAGGGAGGCAGATCCATTCTTCTTTCTTTTGGGTCTTTTAAGAAGGAATTCTTTTTTAAAAAGGTAATTTTAAAGATAAAGTATTTATTTGGGTATCCAGACTATATTGCTAGGACTCAAAAATATTTAAGTAGAATTTGGAAACATTTAAGAGCAAGACAAAACCAGAGAGGGAGGGAGATAAACCAACAGAGATAATCATAGGAAACAAACTGAGGGTTACTGGAGGCAAGGGAGGTGGGGGGAATGGGGTAACTGGGTGATAGACATTAAGGAGGGCACTTATATAATACTAGGTATTATATAAGACTGATGAATCACTGACCTCTACCTCTGAAACCAAGAATACGTGTTAATTAACTGCATTTAAATTAAAAAAATTTTAAAAACATACCTGTTGTGTAGAAGGAGCATGGAATTTCTAATGCTATGTTAATATAGTTGTCTTCTGGATTATGAACTAAGACATCTGCTCAGTTTTAAATACTGACAGTAAACGCAGCTATTATGGAATAGTCTTTAAGCTCCACTTAATAAGGTCACATTCTAGTCAAACTCTTACCCTCTCTCTGATTTCACACAATCTGTTTATAATTTTATACATACTCAGAAAGTCCCAGTGTAATTGTTTTAAAACTAGGGTTACGTCTACATATATTTGGCAAGGTTTCTAAGTGTTATTACAAAGTAAGTGATTATTAGAAATAAATTCAAAATAAAGCTTTAAAACAGTTAATAGCTTTGATTTTCATCACCACTTAAATATATTGGAAAATAATGTCCAACTGGGTAAGACTGATAAGATGGCTTCTAAAACAATGGATTCATGAAATCAATCTAAATTTGGGTACTGCAGATAAAATATTCAGACAAAATAAAAACAAAATGACAAGTAGATAACAAACTATCTCTTCATTGTCTATATGGTTTATATTTATGGAGGAATTTCTAATTTACTATGGGTGAATCACTAATTCTCATGAATGGATATTAGGTTAGACCTGTGTTGAACATGTAAATGATGTAAAAGATTGAGAATCACTGATCACAATGCCTCTTAAAATGGCTTTAATGCCATTCACAGGAATGCTTTGATGAGGACTAGCAATACTAATGAGGACTGGATAGATGTCTCCGACTCTTAGGTAAAGGAGACAGGCTCTTTATAGCCCAAAATTGTCACAATAATTTCAAGCATTTTACAGCACACTAAAAAGCTATTCTGTAACAGTCTAACTTTTCCCAACCTTACCTAAATTGTATATTCCCCTTAAAAGTTCATGGAACAATCCAACCTTAATTCAAAACTTCAAATTTTATTCATTCTGTCCAGAACAATTTTCCTCTAAATTGTCATTTAACTTCTCTCCATATTCCCAAACATCTTCAATCTGTCAAAGAACAGCACAAATCCAATCTCTCTTATAAGGCCTTACCTAAATCCATCCGCACACCACGATGTTCCCCTTTCTCTGAGCTACTACTGTCTGTACTGTTTATTTTAAACTCAAACATATCTAGCCTCTTTTATTTACATTACTAATGTACTTTTATTTCCCTAAGTAACTAATTCCATCCTAACATTTTTTGTGCACCTCCTTCAGAGTTCAGTACATTATTAGACATTCTAGAAGCTTATATAAATAGTTATTTTGGTCAGTGGAAAACAACATCGTTAATAAGACTAAGGTCTTAGGAATGAATCATATTCATATATATTTTATATGTATGTATAGATTTTCAGGTATAAATAAATGTTTACTTATTTATACATAAAATAAACATACATTTATTTATTTACTTATATTGGAAGATTTTGTTTATTTATTTGAAAGAGAGAGAACATGAGGAGGAGGAGAGGCAGGGGAAGAGGGAGAAGCACACTCTCCACTGAGTGGGGAGGTGGACTCACGACTCAATCCCAGGACCCTGAGATCATGATCTGAGCCAAATTCAGACACTTAACTGAGTCATCCAGGCGCCCCAATGTATATTTATAATATATGATTAGCTGTGCTTTTGTTCTATGACTGCAAAAATATATTTCCAACCAATATAAATCTTTTTTTTTTTTAAAGATTTTATTTATTTATTTGACAGAGATAGAGACGGCCAGCCAGAGAGGGAACACAAGCAGGGGGAGTGGGAGAGGAAGAAGCAGGCTCCCAGCAGAGGAGCCTGATGCGGGGCTCGATCCCAGAACGCCGGGATCACGCCCTGAGCCGAAGGCAGACGCTTAACCACTGAGCCACCCAGGCGCCCCCCAACCAATATAATTCTAGTAATGTTCTGTTATCTTGAAATATGAACTGGTAAGAAAAGGAAGCTGAATGACGAGGCACTACAGGGACATAAATGTAACATTCTTACTCAGGACTGGGCATAGATGGGACAGAGAATGTTCTACTAATGGTAGGTGGAGAATGCAATCTTTGTAAATGAATCACATTACTTTGGAGTTAGTCCGTAATTTTCATCTTAAAAAGAGGCTGATTGGTATTTTCTATGATCTATTTTTTTTAAAAAAAAGGGCCGTTTTCTAAGTAAAATAATAAAATTCAGACTAGAGAAAGAAAACTTAGAAAGGAAAAACTGTCATTAAGTATTTTGGAAACATCTATTTAAAAAAAAAAACCCAGTAATATGGTATAACATCAAATTCTATGGATCTATTAAAAGGATGAACTAGGAAGTGAATATAAAGCAATCTGCTTACTTATTAGTTTGAGTTGTTTACTATTCAGAATTGCAAGTTATAAATATGTATTTCTTTTCAAAATATGTTCGTCTATTTTTTAATTTGCTATTCTTTTCTTGCTTTCCTCTAATTGCTCCTTTTTGCTGCCTTCCTCAAATTCCTTCTAACAGTGAGCTTTATTTCTCATTCCAGATTTTCTATTTCTCTGTTTTTGTACCAGTTCTACTGAAGATTATTTTACTTCCACGTTACTGACTATGTGGATTTATAACTGAAGTTAGTAAGGATCACTCATCAACTTTTCACCAAAACTGGATTAATTTTCAGTAGGGGTAACAGCCTAGGTTCTGGCTAAAGCTCCATCCTCTGATCTGGACATTCTTCATTAATAGTAATATTAATGTTATCCTGTCTAGATTTAATTAGAAAGTGTTCTTCTATAAAGACTTGGCTCAAAGTAGTAACAAGGTAGCAGGAAGCTATATAAACCACAAAGATTAACAGAGGTAGTACCAGTTTATTATTATTTTTCAAAAAAAATGAATTTACCATTCACAGATCTGGAATAAAGCAAATATTCTTTCATGACAGAAAAATATTTGACCCTAGTATTACAGCAGTTATAAACAGACTGACAGTGTAATTAAAGGTTTGCTTTAACCAACTACTTCGGTAAAATAAAAATACAGTTCTAAGCATATCCTATGGTGCACAGAATATTATATAAATATTCAGCAAACTCCTCTCTGAGTAGTTTACTTATCAAGAAAGAGTTTATTTTGATGTAGTTGAGGGATGTGGAAAACAGGTAAAAAATAAATAGGAAAATCCAAAAGGATTTTTTTTCTTTTTACATAAAGGAAAACTTCATTTTCAAGATTTATCCTAATTCTAATAACTTCCCAGGGCGCCTGGGTGGCACAGTCGGTTGAGTGACCGACTCTTGATTTCAGCCCAGGTCATGATCTCAGGGTTGTGAGATCAAGCCCCATGATGGGCTCCTTGTGGGGTTCAGCCCTCAGCTTGGAGTCTGCTTAAGTTTTTCTCCCTCCACCCCTCCCAGCCTAAGCACACATGCTCTCAATCTCTCAAATAAATAAATGAATAAATAAATAAATCATAAAAAAGAAAGAAAGAGCTTCCCATATGATGGGGAAAAAACATTATAAGTAGCAATTTGGGTGTGTGTGTGTGTGTGTGTGTGTGGCATGTAATTCATTAAGGCAAGCATTACCAAAAAATATGTTTTAAAAATATGCAGGTTAACTGAGGTTCAAAGATGTTCAGTGAATTGCCCTGGGGTCAGGTCAAATCATTATTTAAGAAGGAACAACGAGGAATAGAGAAGCCAGTCTTTTCACTCATAGTCCAAGGCTCTCTTCATATACAGGGCTGTCTTCTATTAATATCAGCTGATGCTTGCAAGTGGTTTATGACAAATACTGCTCATAAATATCAAATAAAAGTCTCTCTCTGTAGTAAATATGCTACCTGTTATACAATGAATTTGTATTTAATCACCCTATTAGGGCAGTCTTTTTAAAGCATATTCTCTAACCTAATTATAATATTGTTCCCGAAGTCCTTGCATTTTAAAAATTGTATATAAAGTCCTTGCATTTTAAAAATCGTATCCATATCAATTTACATTTATTAAACCCAGACAGGTAAGATGCTCTGGTTAGGGGCACCTGGGTGGCTCAGTTGGTAAAGCGTCTGCCTTTGATCCGGGGTCCTGGAATCGAGCCCCATGCTGGGCTCCCTGCTCTGCGGGGAGGCCTGCTTCTCCCTCTCCCTCTGCCTGCTGCTCCCCCTGCTTGTTTCTCTCTGTCACATAAATAAATAAAAATCTTTAATTAAAAAAAAATGCTCTGGTTAAAAAATACCATTTTAAGAAAAATGAAAGAAAAAACAGATATAGGTGCATTTTAAAAAGCAGAATTAACCACTCAGTTAAGTACAGATTACCCGTAACTGACATTCTCTTACTCCTATAATATGAAATGGGAAATAGTCTCATCTGACCACAGGTGAGTAACACTTCCTGTTTCACATAAACACTTTACCATCTCCAAGTATAAAAAACTTAACAATTAATTTAAACATTTCATCATCTTTCCTTGGTACCCACTAACCAGTAAACTGTCATAAGGAGAAGTTGGCTAGACAGAAAAACAGTAATTAATGCCTATCTTACATCAAGTATTGATACATTAATTTAGTTTCCTCACATACTACGGAAATGGAAAGTTTTGCTGTTGCAATATATACATCAATTTTCATGATCTTAAAACTACAGAAAAATAAAAAATTTCATAAAAAAAAAACACTAACCTGTCTACTTCATCTCGAGCCACAATGTCTCCTTTCTTTAAGGCTTTTATAGCAAACATCTCGTTTGTGTGTTTATATTCAGCCAAAAGCACCTGAAATGAGATTAAAATAAGTATTTTCTATTTGAGTTATTACTTTCCTAGTCATTCCAAGAAAACTTAAAAGATTACCTTTCCAAAATGTCCTCTACCCAAGACAGCGCAACATCTGAAGTCTTGTAGATTAAACTGAAACATCTGTTGAGATCTGAAAATAGTATACCAATTAAAAATAAGGCAAAAATATGGGTCCAAATATGTAGCAGCAAAGCTCTGTATATATTCTTTACCTTCTCTCCTCAAATTCTCGAATACCACTGTACCCTAGGCCTGGTTGAGAAATATCAGGCTCATATTCAGATGGAGATTTCGGAAGTATACTATTTCTATCATTCTCAATATCAAAGACAGTTTCTGAATCCTATAAAATATTAAATATTCATTAAATCATAGAAGTATTGAGAAAACAACTTATTTGGTAAAGATAAAGTTTTAAAATGTCAAAAGTCAATATAAATATTAGCAAGAAAAGTAAAATTCAGAGAATGGACATTCTTACAGTTATTAATTTTATATTACACTTATTTAAAAATTTTGAAAAATGAACATCATAATCTTCAATGCATATTCAGAAATCATGTTAACCAAGTTAGAAGATGAAGAGTGTTTGAAGCAATGTATCATCTAATATCAACCATGCTCGTATGCTCCTTTTACCTGCAATAGCCTGTTCCATCTGTACTGGCCCATGATCTTCAGAGGTTTTATGTTTCACTCACAAGAAACATAAAAACACAATTCACACAGGTAATTTAAATTAACTGAAATGTACACCTCACTCACTATAATGCTTTTATCAGTAATTCATTTGGTAAAAAGGAATTATACAAGGTTTAAAATGCCTTGCCTGTCCTGGTGTATCCAAATCTCTTAATTTAGCAGATTCATCTATTTCTCCAAGGGAAGAATCACGTGGTGGGGCCGGAGGAGGTTCAGGTTCAAGATCAAAGTCCAATTTGGTTACTGTAGAATCACTTATAGAAGATAAAGTAATTCACCAAAAACAGTAATCAAAAGTATATATTTTAAATAGCTTTAAAATTAAAGCAAACAATTTTACTTTTTATTATTTTAAAATAAACAAAACACTAATTTCAAAATGCTATTTGGAAAAAATCAGACTTTTAAAAGACCCACCATAAGCAGTATGTATGAATGTTACAATAACTATTTCATAAAAGCAATGCTTAAAAATCTTAGACACATACCTAGCTGGAGGTACTAGTTCAGGGATGCGTACATCAACCACTGGCACTGTAGCAGGCACAGGAGCTTGAGGGCTGAAGGTGCCAGAATGATTTACTGTAGGAATAGCTCTTCTCACTAGCCTTCCCCAAGTGGCAATATTAATATTCATCTGAGGAGCTCTGAGAAATGTTTTGCCTGTGGATATTGTGAATAAAGAAAATAGAAAAAGTAATTTTTTTACATATTACCAAAAGCCATAACTTAAAAATTCATATTCATTGGTTTATAATTTATGAAGAACAAACAAAATTTGTCACTTAAAAAACAGTTCTTAACTCTTTGTTATAAAGGCTAGTGCAAAATAGTGAAAATTGTTTTAAAAATAAATAGGTAGGCACTGTTTTTTTAAGTCTAGCAATGCTATGTGGGAAAGGTTTAAAAAAGAATTCTCTTAAAAGAATGAACTTTTAGAGATACTAACTATAATATTTATGGATGAATCAATATGGTGTCTATGTTTGCTTCATATAATCTGAGGTAGTATGTGGATGGGCTATAGATGAAACAAAATTGGCCAGGAGTTGAATGCTGTTGAGGCTGAGTACTAGTGTCTCTACTTATGGATATGTCTGAAATGTTCCTTAATAAAAAAAGTTAGAAATGAATGAATAAAAGGACAACAAAAAACAAAGATGGGTATCACTTTAAAATGTAGCTCTTCTATGAATAAGAATACACCAAAAGACATTATATTTGATTCCTTAGTAACTACCTTGTTGTTTTGAAAAAATTTTCTTTTGTCTTTGGAGTTTGGGTCTTCTTTCAATAACTGGATTAAAAAAGGTAACCTGCAGTGAAGAAAATTCAAGTTGACATGAGTACAGCTTTGGATTTATGGTTCATGAAATTCACTAAATTTCTAAGTTTTGAAAACAAGAGAACCTTAGATATAATTTAAGCCCAACTTCTTATTTTCTAGGTGAGAAAGCAGACCTAGAGAGGATAAATGATTTGTCTTAAGGTAATACACCTATGCAGTAGTGGAGTTGAGCCAAGAATTCAAGTTGTCTGTCATTCAGCCTAATACTCTTTCTACTTCTATATCATGCTGCCTACATACACAATTTCAATTATAGTGATGCCACATTTAATAAAATACATTTATTACCTCTGCAAATAAAGTACCCTGTGGTTCCAAATAGAGACACATGCCATGTCGTTGGTTGTCTAAAAAATCTTCTAACCTCAGAAATTTTACAGCACACAGAGATCGCCAATCACGCCAATAAACTGAAATTTCCAGTTCACGTGACTAGGATAATTAAAAAAAATAAAATAAAACAGAGAAGACGTCATTGGACACACACTTGAATAAAAGATCACAAAAAATATAAAATACAAATACAATAAACAAAGATAACACACACAAAAGTCACACTGTTTTGAAGAGTGCTTTGTAATGTTTCTCTATTACATATTATTTTAACAAACTTATATATTTTAACTCCAAGGAAGAAATTTATATTCCACCAGTCTCCAGCTAAGATATTCCTTTTTTTTTTTTTTAACCAAAGAATACACAACTGGGAACAACCAATACAGAAGAATGACCACAGAAACTCTTTCCCATGTCATAGCTTCAGTCTTGATATCACTTACTGCGCTATTACTGAAAGACCTCAGTGCTCCCTCAAAGAACCCAATTCAAACTGTCTTATTTCCTTATACCAATGTTGGGTCAGGGAAAGGTCTTTATTTCTATATTAAATAGCATTTATTCTGCACTTACAGTGTGCCGTACACTGTGCTAATAAGCACTTTAAAAGTATTAGGTCATTTAATCTTCAAAAGAATACCACCAGGTAATATGACTAGTGATAGCAGGGGCCTGTGCAGGCAGGAAAGGGAAATTCGGAGTAAGTTTTATACAAAAAGATGTTCATTTATTACAACCTTCTCCCCCACAGAAGGCAGCAAATTAGCAACAGCCTTAGTGTCCAGAAAACTAGGTACAAGTATATTATACCATATCCATATGAGAGAATACTCTGTAATCATTAAAAATAATGCTTATGTGGAAAAACATATTTAAGGTTTTAACAATCAATTAGAACAGTGTTTATAAATAGGCAGGTAAAGCCATAAACTGCCCTCTACATATATGTTATAATCTACATACATTTTAATTAGAAGCACCAGACTTCTCCATTACTTTGTTTTTCAGCATTTTGCAGACCATTCACAAGAAGAGCTAAATGTTTTTCCCCTCTTAGGCTCAACAAAGTAATAAGTTATTTCTTTCATTTAAGAACTTTCAGTTTATGAACTTACGCCTATTACATAAACTTCTAGCATACATAATAACAAATCTTTCCGCTTTAAATAATGAATTGATGCAAATGAACACAAAAAACTTATAAAAAACAGAACATGAAAAAATGAGTAAAAACACAATGCACCAGAAGGTGTCATAACTAATCAGAAAAAGGTATCTATGGCAGTATGTGAACTCAGGGCCATCTCCTGCTTCTCTCTGAAACATAATTACTATGAGAGAGAATATTTGTCATGAAAGAGGAAGTATGAGTGGTGTATAATTCTTTTAAGATCAGCAAATGGCATCTACTCAAGTTAAAAGTATTTTGGGAAGTTATTTTGGGAAATAAGCTAGGTGAATAACTGAACCAGGGATTGGTAATTTACACTACACTGTTTCAGACTACAGGAGAGGTGTCCTTTCTCCTGTCATATTCCACAGTGTCAGGAGGAAGATCTGTGATGGATCAGTCAGACAGACACAAAGCGCTGGGGATGGAATCAGTACTTGTTAGAAGTTCTTACACTTTCACACTGCCAACACTTAACACATGGTTAAGATTATATCTTTCTTTGGATGAGAAGAGGTCCAATCACTTCATTTGTATTTATTCTAGCCACTCTGATAAAATGTATCGACTCATTTCTCTTTCGGCTTTCACTTCATTTCCTTTTAAACTGAAGGGTGTTAGAAAGATCTAAGATTTGAGATGGAAGGCTAGCTTTCCTGGAGCTCTACACTCAAGTTTTAGGTATTAAGCTCTTCATTCTTTGTGACTTTGCATTCTTCCTTGTGAATATGACTCTCTACAATTTAAGGGGGGAAGGTGACTGTGATCTAGAGCAGATTCAGATCTTTTTAAGTCAATATTTATAACACTGTTTCATGGAACCCTAAATCTACTTCAATCTCTAACATCCAGTGTGATTTGGATACGTAAAGCAGGAATACAGCACCTAAAAAGGAAAATACCTATTTTATATAAAGAGATGTCGCTAATGTTTATTGAATTTAAACTGTGTGACTGCTTATTTGCTGGCAATTTTCCAGATGAAGTAGGCCAGTACTAGAAAGCAAGACGTCTTTCTAGGTAATGTCAAACTCTAAGAGCAACAAAATTCTAGATGGAGTAAAATCACTACCAAAATAGCTGAGCAGTATGATCTGAGCTACTCATGGGCATTACTGGCAAACTGCCCCAACTTGTGCTTTATTTGGTCTTATTATGAATTTGAACCTAGAATCAAAGAAAAAACTCTGTGGTAGATCTAAGGCACCTATATGATTTGTTTGAAGTCTCTATAAGGCCTGAAACTAAACAAAAAAGTGTAAGAGACATTGAATCAACCGTACAAGTAGGAGAGGAAGGAGAACAACTTAAAAAATGTGCTGCAATTTAAAAAACCCAGCACACATCTAGCATAAAAAGAAGTGAAGCATCAAGAAGGCTGAAGTTCCCAAACTGAGAGGAACTCTTGGGGCGATGGAGGATATTTTAATTTTACAAAGGAAACACAGTGAAACCTGTGGGACACCATAAGAAATACCTCACAGTAAGTTTGGTCTCAACATCAGAATGGACCACATTCCTTTTGATGACATCTTATCTTTGCTAAACTGGATTTTCAACAATTGATTTTTCTACATGAAAAATCAATGTGTAAGAGGAGTTATGGGTGCTGTGTTCAATCTGATTTCATGCTTTGAGAAATTATATAGTATACAACAGGCAGACTCCATTAATAACTGGCTACATAAAAATGAAATAAAATTATCTTTTCTCTCATTTTGTTTTCTTAAAAAGTACTAGTTTGTTAAGACATAAATACTAAATAAACATTTTTCAGTAATTACTTTTTGAATGAAATTGTGTATATTTAAAGTGTATATCATGATATTTTGATATATGTATACACTATCAAGATTCCTCCCATCTAGTTAATTAAGACATCCATCACTTCACATATTTTATATTTGAGGAGAACATTTAAGTTCTATTCTCTTAGTAAATTTCATTTACATTGTTGGCTAATTGAATTTAAATTAAAAAATTTCATTTATACAGTGTTATTAGCTATAGTTACCATGTTATACATTGGATACTCAGACCTTATTCATTTTATAACTAAGCTTTTTTTTTTTTTTAACCAACCTCTCCATATTTTCCCCACCCCCTAGTTCCTGGCCACCACCTTTTTTTTTTTTTTTAATGATTTTTTATTATATTACGTTAGTCACCATACAGTACATCCCCGGTTTCCGATGTAAGGCTCGATGATTCATTAGTTGTGTATAACACCCAGTGCACCATGCAATACGCCCTGGCCACCACTTCTCTACCTCATTTCCAGGTGTCTGACTTTTTAAATTTTTTTTTAAGATTCCACATATAAATGATATATGCAGCATTTGTCTTTGTCTGGCTTATTTCACTTAGCATAATGTCCTCAACGTCATCCATGTTGTTGCAAATAGCAGGATTTCCTCTTTCTCATGGTTGACTAATGTTCCATATATATTTCACATCTCATCTTCTTTATCCATTCATCCTTTGACAGAGAGGTTGTTTCCATAGCTTGGCCATTGTGAGTAATGCTGCAATGAACATGGAAGTACAGATAGCTCTTCGATGTTTTCATTTTTTTTGAATATATACCCAGGAGTGGGACTGATGAATCATATGGTAGGTCTATTTTTAATTTTTTGAGAAACCTTTATACTATTTTTCATAGTGGCTGCACCAATTTACATTCCCATCAATAGTGCACAAAGGTTTCTTTTTCTCCACATCCTTGTCTACACTTGTTATCTCTTCTCTTCTTGATGACAGCCATTCTAACAGGTGTGAGGTTATATCTCCTTGTGGTTTTGTCTTGCCATTTCCTTGATGATTAGTGATGCTGAGCACCTTTTCATGTACCTGTTGACTATGTGAATGTCTTCTTTAGAAAAATGTCTATTCAGTTTCTGTCCATTTTTTAATCAGATTTTTTTTTGCTATTGAGTTATAGGACCTTTTTATATATTTTGAATGTTGACTCCTTATGAGATCTATGATTTGCAAATACTTTCTCCCACTCTGTGGGATGCTTTTTCATTTTGTTCATGTTTCCTTCGCTGCACAGAAGCTTTTTAGTTAGTATTTCTTAATAAATGAAATTACTGGATATTTCTTTTGGCCTGGACACACACTGTTTAAAAAAAAAACAAACCAAAAACAAAACTAGAACACTGAGGATGCTGTGAATCAAGAGTCAGGGAACCTCTAACAGAAGAAAATGAAAGCTAGGCTCCACTGCTGAAAAAAAAGGGGGGGGGGGCAAAAAACAAAGCATGGAAAATTCAAGAGCCAAGGAAAGGTAAGACTTTGTAAACGTACAACACGGCAGATATCACATTAATTGGTCTTTTATTAATTGGCTTTCCATGGGCTTCTAAAGACAACACAGGCTTGGGAAACACCAGTTAGGGTCCCAGAAGCAAAGAAACTGCACGCTCAAAGAGTTTGGATTTTATTTATTTTTTAAAAGTTTTTATTTATTTATTTGACAGAGAGACAGAGAGAGAGAGAGCACGAGTGGGGGGGGGGAGGGAGAGGGAGAAGCAGACCCCCCACTGAGCAGGAAGCCTGACATGGGGCTTGATCCCCAGGACCCTGGGATCATGACCTGAGCCGAAGGCAGACAACACTTAACCGACTGAACCACCCAGGCTCCCCAAAGAGTTTGAATTTAAAAAATTGGCTATTTATGGATGTGTGATTAAAGTTAAGGAACCAACAAGGATGGGAAGCAACTGACATCTAGCAACAGTAGAAAACCATTACCACCCCCAGCCTCAATGGGCAAAAGGCATAGTTACCAGAATCCAATGAGAACTAAACTTTGGAAAAGGGACTGTCCAATGGGAGCTGTAGCCACAGTTGAACCAATGCTGTGAAAACAGGCAAGGAGAGAAGGAAACAAACACCTTGACTTCCCTCTCCTCCTGCCCTCATACTTCCTAATAATGTCTCCCATTGTAAGTCAGAGCTTAGTGGTTCAAGTCCACAGCTATCACTGCTCCAGGGGCAAAGCATACGACAGGGAAGGGGGTCACTGAAGTCCACTAGGGGCAAACAGAAAACAACTACATCAGGAAACAGTAATATTCCTTGAGTTCAGGAGTCCAATAAGGGTGATTTTTCCAGCTGGACTGAATGTGACAAAAAGAGGGAAACCTTAGATCTTTGGGGAGGATGGGAAATAGAGAGAGGAGAGTTGAAGACAGACAATGGAGAATCTGAGGTTGTGATATTTGCTTGAAAAATCTCCCTCCTACAGATGTGGGTGACTCTGCTCTCTTCATAAGAGAGAAGTAAACAATTACAATACAAACTAGTGCTTTAACAGTTTTATATATAAACTGCTTCCTATCTATATCAATTCATATTGTATAAAAAGTTCCAAAGACTCCCTATTATTCCAAACCTATTATAAACTTTCCTGCCTCTGTGTCTTTAAATAGTTTCTATGTCTAGTCCTGTATCTTATTCCCCAGCCAAAACCTATGTTGTCATATGAGATTTCAAACTGCTCTTCCCTCTGTACCAGTCCAAATTCACCTTTCAAGACCAAATTAAGCATCCATCTCCCTCAAAAGGACATTCATGATTAAATCCAGTCCATATGTCTTTCCCTTGAGTTTTTAGATGTGTCTAACTTTTTGTTTATCTTTCTAAGGACTTGTGTTCTCAAATCTGAGGATTCACGTTTGTCATCATTTCTGGAAAATCCTAGGTCATTATTGCTTCAGACATGACCACTGCCCCATTTTCTCCACAAGTTACCGCATTCTGGAACTCCATTTAGTGTGTTAGTCATTTTCATCCTATTCTTTATGTCTCTTAGCCTCTCTTTTATGTTTTTCATCTCTTTGTTTCTTTGTGTTGCACTAGGGCAACTTCTTTAGCTTGATCTTCCATACCACTAAATCCTCTGTTATTTAACCCATCCACTTAGCTTTCAATTGCAAATGTTATTTCTGATATTTGTTAAATTTTATTTCATTCTGCTTCCCACCCAGCTTCAACAATTTACCAATGGCAATCATGTTTCACTGCCACCATTCCCCCAATTATTTTTGAAGCACATCTCAGATGCCTACTATTTCATTTTGTTTTTTAAAAACTTTGCCTAGTCTTTTTGTCACTTACTCTTTGCTCATGTTTTCAAATTCCTCTATTATTTAAGTAATTTAAACATTTATATTATATTCTACAAAGAATAATCCCATTATCTATTGCTGCTTACTGATGGTGGTTGTATCCTTACATATTTTAAAATTTTTGATGCATGCTCATGTTCGGCAGAATTCTTCCCTAAGCTTCTGAAACACAATTTAATAATTCTTTATTTTGTTTCAAACTGTTTTCTTTAAACCTACCAGACCATAGGGTACCTTATGGAAAGAGCATTTCTTACTGTTTTGTATTTCTCACAGTGCTAAATGTAGGCCTTTGCATGTTACTTTAAAGATCACAGAGGTAGAAAAAAGCTAAAATGCTGATACTGTGCTATAGGACAATAACAGGTAAGACATAAGGGAATAAGTCAGACTCAGTTGTGTGGGGGAGGACAGGAGTAGGTAAGAAAGAAGCTATTTTCAAAATGTATAGGACACCCCCCCCCCCCCCCGATTCTAATTTGTGTCATTCTGGGAATCTATTTGGGAATCACTGTACCAACCAGAGTGTGTCACCTGGGTATGCTGAGGTAGGGGGGAAAAAGAGGAAATTGAAAAAACCTGTTTTTTAGTTTTAAAGATATTTTACATAAGTTATTTTCATTCACTCTGTTAATACTTGACGAATATCTATCCTAAGTACTATGACAGAGATACAAAGACAAGCAATGTATGGTCCTGTTCTCAAATAGTTCATAGTTTTGTTGGGGAGATGGAAATGTAAATACTGGCAATAGAGAGGCATATACAATTGGCGCAATGACACAAAAGGGAGAAATGACCAATTTTTCCTAAGGGAAAGGTAGGAGGAAGATCAGAAAAGGTAAAATTGCTCAAGCTGGGTTTTCAGATATAAATTACAAGATTAAAGGAGAGAACACAGTAGTCACAGGGGAAAGAATGTACAAAGTTAAGCACGCATAAAGTATATTGTAGGGATAGGAAATAGTTTCATCTAGTGAAAGCCTAGAATATAAGTAGGACTACTTTTGGAAATAAAGATGTGAAGATGGGCAGAGACAGGTCATGAAGGGCTTTGTATGACTTGCAAAAGTATTTGGTCTTTAACTTGTAAATTATATGCTGCCACTAAAGGATTTAAAATATAGAGGAGCAGAGGTCAGATCAGATCAGACAATATAATAATTAAAAACAAGGCCTCTAGAATCAAGATTGCCTGGTACTGCATACTCAATTAATTTCTGTAGAACAACAAACAGGTTGAAATCTTACTTGATACCACTTACTAGTTTTGTGACCTTGGGCAAGTTACTTACTTACCCTTTTTGAGCCTCAGTTTGCTCATCTGTAAAGTATGTTTAATAATGGTATCAACCACCTAGGGTTGTATGAAAATTAAGAGTTAAGACAAGCTCAGCACATAGTCAGTAGTCAGTAAATGTCAGCTTTTACCATTATTATTGTGATAAGTGATTAAGAAAATCTATATCGGAAACAAACAGACAAGTTAGCACACTATTAAAAAGAACATACTGGTTTCAGGTAAGACTTGGCTTTAGTGTCGAATGCTTGCGTTGATTCCCAGAATCACTGCTTTCTAGATGTGTGGTCAAGAACAGTTATTTAACTTTTGGAATCTCAGTAATCCCCAAAACAGTGACACTATATGTAACGTGTGTTGTTCAGGACCTATTACATCAGAAGTTTCAGTGTAATGTGTAATGAATGATAGGGAGAGGAAGAACAGATTGTGAGCACAAATTACTACTTCTAGAATCCTGACTATGAAAGAGAGGCCTATCAGTAGAGCTATGAAGAAGCAAAACAAAAAAAAAATTCTTTTAATGGGAGGAATGTGAACATATGCAGTAAGAAACAGAGGTGAGAAGAAAGGAGGAGGTAAGAAAAAAATACAGGGGACAGCTTGGGTAATGGAACAGAGTTTAGGAGATAAGATAGAATGGAAAATGGAGGACAAACTAATTCTTATAGGCTCTCACAGGATAGAGAGAGACCTCTTTTTCTAAAACCAACGAGGAAGATACAGAAATATTTGCAGGTGATGGAGGAATTTGAGGAAGCTGCATCCTAATGATCTTAATCTTATCTCTAAAACAGAAGCAAATGGATCTGAGGTGGGACAGAAGACTTGAAGAGATAGTGGAAGAAAAGCTTCTAGTAATGGGATTAAGATCTGAAATGCAGGACAACTTTTACAAGCCCAGCTGAGGTTAGAAACTAAGATTTATAGGTATGATTAATATTTCAGCAGCATTCAGTAGATTAGAGCAGAAAAGACAGATGGTAGGACTGATTTGCTGTTGGGCGTTTCCATAACAGGTGTTGATATAAAGACAAAATTGAAGAATGCTTTATGTGGAGGCATCAGTAAGGACATGGCTTGGGATAACTAGTTTTAGGGTACACAGAAAAGAAAATTTAATTTGTAAGGGGCTGACAGCCCCTTCTTCAGTCCCCTTCTGAAGAATCAAGGAAATGGAAATAGTTGATCAAATATCTAGTTCTGTGGTAATAAGGAAGACAGCCAGATGAGTAACAATTAATTACATGAGCTGTCACTTACTGCATAATCATTATCTGCATAACCACTAATCTTGGTGCTTGTAACTATCTCATTTAGAGAAGTAAAAGGTATGGTGAAAGTCTGGCATATCAAATTTAAGATTTCAGAACAATTCATTGCTAGAATGACAAGAAGTAAAGGTATACTGTGGCTGAGGTGCTCGAAGAACTTTGAAATAATACTATGTTAAGTAGGTTGTTTACATACATAGTTTTATTCTTTTTTTCCTTTAAATCCTCCATAATGATGCTGAAGTGAAGAACCAAAGTCCTTAAGGAATACTGGAAACTGTCTGGTGATCAAGAAATGATAGGGATGGGGAAAAAATAGTAGATGATTATATACATAGTTCACTGTCTCAGAGGACTCAGCCTCAGAGGAGAATATGATGTGTCGTTCGATAGAATTTGGAAGCAGCAGAAAGGTAAGAAGGGTAAATATTTTCGTAGTTTCTTTTTCTTTTTCTATTTTTTTACAGGCTCTACACCAACATGGGGATTGAACTCATGACCCTGAGATGAAGACATGCATGCAGTACTGACTGAGCCATTCAGGGCACCTGCAGTTCCATTTTAAGTTAAAAAACAGCATCTCAGATTGAACAATATGGTCATGTCAGACAGCTCATACATAGAAGAAATTAAAATGTCTTTGTATTCCTATTCTATGGCTTGTTCCCCTAGAAGGACTAAGGGAATTCAGGGAAAATGAGATATTACATAGCTACTATTGTGTTTACAATAAACAGTAAAAAGGACCAAATTTTATAAGAAAATATAAAAAGGGTAATCTGATAAGAATAGAAAGAACACAGCACTGACAGGAGATTTCATTAAGAATCCTGCATTATGGGGGTGCCTGGCTAGTTCAGTCGGTGGAGTGACTCTTGATTTTGGGCTTGTGAGTTTGAGCCCCACGTTGGGCATAGATATTACTTAATTAAAAAAATAAAAAATAAAAGAACCTGGATTATTATGAAAAGCAGAAGCACACCCATAAATACAGAGAACAAACGGATGGTTGCCAGAGGGATAGGGGTGGACTGAGGGGATGGGCAAAATGGGTGATGGGGTGTGGCAGATACAGGCTTACAGTTATGGAATAAGTCACAGGAAAAAAGGATAAAACCATAAGGAATATAATCAATGGTATTATAATAGCTTTGTATGGTGACAAAGTAGCTACACTTGTGGAGAGCAGAGAAATAACGTACAAATTCATTGAGTACCATATTGTACACCTGAAAAATACTGTGTCAACTACACTTCAGTAAAAATAGAAAAAAAAAACAACTCTGGATTATAACTTAGGCTTGTTATTTATAATTCTTAGGCCATAATTTTCTTATTAATTTGTAAAATGGGGGACTGAATTACATCAGCAATTTTCAAAACTTGTTTTTCTTAAGGGGCAAATTCCAAATGATATCTTACCCAGAGTACCAAAAAAACCCAAAAAGTCTGTGTTGCCTCTTAAGACAATTCTACAGAGCCCTGACCTACCAGGAACATAATCTGGGCTTTCTTAGATTATTCTAGGTCTAGATTATTTCCAGAGTATCTCCTAACTCCAAAAAGACCTATGAATCTTTGTATCTTGAAGAAGATAGAAATAGTATAAATAACTAAGTTCCAGAATCCTGTAGAAAAGTAACTTGACATTTGAGGCAAAATGCTAGGCATGAACACGTCAGATAGTTTAAAATAACATTTTCTATAAATACTTCAATAAACATTTTCCATAAATAAATATTCTATAAATATAAGGGATAAAGTAAAAGGGTAAAAGGCACATGAAAAAGTCAAATGTGCTGTGTAAACACAAGTAGTTTTCATGATAAGGAATGTGGTCTCTGCCCAAAAGAAGTTTCTAATCAAATTAGGGACAAGCAACATGCCTACCAGGAACCTAGAAGGTCCAGTTGGCTTCAGGGATGAATAGCTTTACTTGGTCATGCACTGTTTTCAAACGTTGAAAGGGAGGACTACTCCAAAGTGGAAGGACTATCTGAAGTCATGGAAACAAAAACCATCTTAGGTGAAATCACCACTGCAAATAACGAACAACCAATCAACAGTTATCAGTCTTTATAGTTTTTTAAGCTTGTAGTCTGGGTAATTTTAAATTATTTTCTCTCTTTCAGGTTTCATTATCTTCTGTGTGATCTGTCTCATTCAAATTACCATAGAGGAAAGAGCATCCATTTTGAAGGACACTGAGGTCTAGTACTAGCTCTAACATTTATTAATATGTAACTACTCTGGTGCTTAGCTTCCTTAACTATAAAATGATAGTAACTTACTTTTGAGTTCTTTTTTATTTTATTTTATATGTATGTATGTGTTACTCTTGTGTTCTATTTTAAATATAAAACTCTATAACACAATAACCTGGCTACAAGAGAAACCTTTTAGCTGTTTTCCCTCTAACAATAATTCTCTGAGTTTCTTTTTGTTTTTTTTTTAAGATCTGCTTATTTATTTTGGAGAGAGAGAAAGACAGCCCATGTGCACCCATGAGCAAGCGGGAGGGGCAGGGAGAAGGGAATCTCGAGCAGACGCCCCACTGAGCGCAGACTGATGAGATGCGGGGCTCGATCTCACAACCCTGAGATCATGACCTGAGCTGAAATCAGGAGTTGGATGCTTAACCAAGTGAACCACTCAGGTGCCCCTCTTTGAGTTTCATTTTGATCATATCACTCATCAAAAATCCTAGAATTACTTTAAATAGGCTCTGAAGTGAAAGAAAGTGACATTCAACCAATTAATTCCCCATAACCTACCATACTCTTCTATTACACTTAAATTCATAGCCAATCACACATCAAAGCCTAGGGCTAAAGAAAGAACTAATGCCATCGAGTGGCTAAAATGTGCCAGGCAGTGAAAGAGATTTTATATACACTACCTCAGTTTTTCTAAGAGTCCTGTAAAGATTACAGTTGACCCTTGAACAACACGAGGGTTAAAGGCACCAACCCTTGTGCAGTCAAAAATCTGAGTATAACTTCTGACTCCCCAATACTTTACTAATAGTCTACAGTTGACTGGAAACCTTACTGATAACATAAATAGTCAACTTATATGTATTTTGTATGTTATATGTATTATATACCATATTCTTATAATAAAGTAAGCTAGAGAAAAAAATATTAAGAAAATCGTAAGAGAAAATACATCTATAGTACTTTACTGTACAATATCCATACATTAAGTGGACGTGCACAATTCAAACCTGTGTTGTTCAAGAGTTAAGTGTGTATTTTATCCCCATTATAGAGATGGTGAAACAAATGCCCAGTAGTAAGATTATGCAACTTGTCTACTATCTAAGCTAGTAAGTAAGTAGCAGATAGACAATGAACTCATTTTGCCTGGCTTCAAAACCAATGGTATAGCAAACCTAATACATTAAAAATGAATGGAAACTAAAAGAATCATTTTATGGTCATAAATATTTATATGTATTCACACAGTTTAGAAAGAAGCCACAAATAAAACAAGACATGAAAATGATATCTATCTATACTAACAACCCCAACTATTATTTCCCTCTCTAGTGGGCTTGACTGAATTATACTGATCTATTTAAACAGCTAATTTATAGCACATAGCAATGCTGGTTCTTCTACCCTGAAAGAGAAAATATCAGAGTTGAAAAAAAATCTTAGAAGTGTAACTTTTTTCTGATACAAGAATTCCTTTAAAATCTCTTTTAGAAGTTGCTCATTCAACTTTATTGAGAGAGAACTTACTATTTTCTATAGTGCTCATTTCATTTTTTAACATATTTTCCTTTGTACTGAAATAAAAAAAAAAATCTGCCATCCATTGACTTTTGCTTTGTCCTCCACAGCCACAAAGTATACAGTCAATCCAAGGATGGAACATGTACAACAGCTTACCACTTGCCACTTCTCCAAGAATTTGGTAAACACTGCTACTTGATCAGTATAATCTCTGAAAACCAAGATCCATCCAGTAAACCTTAACAATGAGCTCCAGGAAGTCACTACCAATTAATAACAATAAACACACACAAATTAAAATCTCATTGCTATCCCTACCCTAACTTCCCCCCCACATGTTCCTCCGTTTAACTTTCAAGACAGTTATCAAATCTTTGTTAAATTTCTTCTTTAATAGACTTTTCAAAAATCCCATTTTCTTCAATTGTTTGATATGTAACATGATTTTCATCATCTCATCATTCCTGCAATTATTCACTGGATAAGCTTTTATAATGTTTATCTAAGGTATGATCTGATTCAACTCAAAGTTTTTGACTTCTCTTTGGCAAACCTTTCTCCTCCTATCCTTGGGATACTGCTTAAGATTTGGTTGTTAGATCTTTGTTTTCTTTCTTTACAAACTCTTTCCCACTAGTGTTAGTAAGTCTTTTATCAGCTTCTATAGTACATAGTACTTACTTCTATCAGATCATTTACCATAGATAAATCAAATGATGTCAACTCCCCTATTAAGAGCCCTTCAACTGTCTCCCAATTCTTATAAAAATCCTAGTGATTCGGCATGTACCTACATCTCCTTCACTTTTACACTGATCTTCTGTCTTACAATTTTTATTCTTAAAACATATCAGGTTCTCTCCTACCTGAGGGGTTGTATATTTTGTCTCCTCTTGCTGGGAATACTCTCCCTGGGTCTTTACAAGTCTGGCAACTTTTCACCCATCAGGTCTCAGGTCAAATGTAGCCTCCTCAAGTGACTCCCCAATTACTCTATCTAAAGTAGCCCCCACCCCCTTACTACACCACCCTATTTACTTCCTTCGCTGTACTTGTAGTTTTTTTTTTTTTTAACTTGTTTACTATTTATTTTCCTTCATTACGATATAAAGCCCTGGTATATGGACTTTGGAGTTTTGTTCAATCATTATTAGCATCTAGAATGGTGCTTGGCACAGAATAGAAAATCAGTGATTATTAAGCCTAAGAGGTCTGTTACAGCAATGAGCATATGTTATCTTTGTAAATCTAGAACCTAGTAAAAAGCCTGTTACATATGTAAGATGTTCAACAGATATTTGTGAAATGAATGCATTGATCTTACCCACTTGGATGGCATTCGCTGTGACCTCTAGTCAGATGATCTCCTAATCTGCTTATTCAGCCCTGACTTTTAGTTCCACATCTTTATTTAGTTGCTAAGTAACTAGGTATAGAACCCATTCCCTTCCAATATAGTTTTTTTCTAATCACTGTGGCATTATTTTCGTTGCAGCTTAGAGACAAATTCCTTCCCTTGTACTCAAATCTAACTAGTTATTAATACTATTTTTTCCTTCATTTCCTATATATATCTTTTTCTATTCCTACTGCCAAATTTCACTTCAGCTCTCCTAATCTTACAGTTGTAGCACTGTAGTAGCTGCCTGCCAATATGCATACCTTTAGATCCTCTTCCATTAAATTCGTTCTACATACAAATTCCAAGATCAACTTTTCCATTATATCTCTTCCATCCCATCTCCCATATCAACAAGTATAAACACCTTAGCCCAGCATTCTAAAACCTAACATCATTTAAACTGAAATTATCAAAATAAAGGTGTACTTGGGAAACGAGGTGGCAGATTCTTACAATTTCAGATATAATGGTAAAAAATTTTGCAACTAATCAGGTATGTACTGAAGACCACTGAAGTATAAGTTCCTTGAGGAACCTCGAAAGACCTTATTTATATTGTTCATTGCTAATCTACTACCTGGAAGTGCTGGGAATATAGTAGATACCAATGAATATTTGTTGATTAAATGAACGAATAATTTCGTACTCATTTTTAATGAATAAATGAATGATCCTAAATGAGAGAATGAATGCCAAGATGAAGGTCATGTTCTTTGAAAATCAGTTTGGTATTAAGACACATGGAGATTAGTTAGTAAATCACTTTAGAAAAAAAAAAAAAAAGCCAACATTAAGTTATTACCACTTGTCTAAGATTTTTTTTTTTACATATCTCACTGAAGTTGGTGGTATTAAAGCTAAGAAAACTGGTATACATAAAGTTGAAGCATTTTGCTCAAGTATATACATTTTTTGAACCAAGAAAAGCAGTGATGAGGGCCTGATTAGGATGCTATGAGGAAAGAAAAAAATAAATTGGAAAAATATTTTTAAAGTAGAGGTTACTAGAGCAGTAGTCACCACCTCACATCATCAAACACTGTAAATCTGCTTTCACTAATATATGTAACTTAAAAATGACAAATGTATCATCAACCTAAATACAAAATGATAAAAAGCTTGATAGCTTTCTTATTTTTTAGGCAAAATTGGGGTTAAGTTCTCATATTTTCTTCCCACACCCCAGTACATGGAGTAGAATCTAAATAATAAAGTTAGCGCCATGGACTTGAATCTACTGTGGACCAAGTTTACTTCTGCTGGATTCTAAAGCTACATATTGCATTCTAGCCATTCGCATCAATTTATGAAAGCCACTGAGACACATGGAAGGCTGAGTAAGCATGCACATTAGTGCATTTCAAATCTAGCTTTGATACTATAACCTACAAATGGTGAGTCAGAAGAATCACCTTAGTTGTTAGAGAGTGCATTACTCAAAAAATTTATTTCAATATTAGCTCTCACTTGGTTGTCTTTTAGGTTAACACAAACTAGACATTTTCAAATCACTGCACAAGCAAAGCTACTATAGCACTCCGATGTTCACCTCTGTCTTAAGGTAGACCTTTATAACTCACCAGATGAGGAATATCAAAAATTCCTAGTTTCTTCATTTATTGTGTTAAAAATAAAACTTCTCAAAGTCTTCTAAGACAGAAAATTTACATTCAAAATGAATGATAAATATAAGAAAATTCAAGTAAATGTTTTCATCTTACCCTGTCCAGTTCCAGTGTAAACTTCTGGTCCCATGACTGATTGGAAATGGGTTTCCAGCTCGTTTGACCAACCACAGTATTATCTAGCTTCAAAACTGCACAGACATCATCTGTAATTAAAATTTATAAACTTACTTAAATATTTTAAAACCTTTAAAACAGAAGTACGACCGTTTAATAGCAACAAAAGTCTTATGATCCTAAGGGGGTCATAAGGGGTTTCTTTTTTCCTTTTCTTTTTTAGATAGGGAGGGGGGCTAGAGGGGGAAAGGGAGAGAGAATCTTAAGCAGATTCCATGCCCAGCACAGAGCTGATGTGGGGCTCGATCTCACAACCCTGAGATCATGACCTGAGGGGAAACCAAGTGTGGGAGGCTTAAGCAACTGAGCCACCCAGGTGCCCTGAATGTAACGTCTTTCTTAATCCTGAAGCTTCTGGGTCTTAAATGGCTACTTTTATATGTACATACATTCCCACTAGATGCTCCCAACTTATCCTTTGAGTTTGAGAAAAACACAAAGATTAAATGCTATCTATTTTGTATGTGTGCATGTTTGTATATAAATTGCAATCATCCAGTTTTTCAGCCTCTACACTTCTATTTATAGAGCTTGTTACCTCAGGCAATTTTTATTTTCACACTTTTCCTAAAAGCTCTTTCTATATACAGAAAAGCACTGACATATTCACCTCTGTACTCAATAGTACATTGAATTATCACAGGCCTTTCTCCCCCACTTCCAGTTACACGTTTATATCACAGTTTATAATTACAATTTAGAATGTCTCCAAAGTGCTTCATAAACCTGTTGCGTAATACTCTTACCACCCCCACCATTTGTTTGCTAACTGAGCTACTACCCTAGTAAACATGTTTGGTCCAGTGGTTATCAAAATTTCAATGTTAGTTTAGAAGTGTCACTATATCATTAAAAGAATCAAGATGTAACAAGTCTAATAGCCTCTGAACACTTTCAGTTTGCCATAATGATACTATTTCATTCTTCCAAAAGAATTAATGCTATACGTCATTCAGTTTTCTAAGATAATTTCAATAAATTTTGGTTGTATTTGTTTTCCTAACAATACAGCTTTTAATATTTTAAAATTATAGAAATCATAATTGTAAAGCTTTTTGTTCAACTCTGTCTCTTCCCATTGCTATTCCCATTGCTAAGTCCTCTGTATAGACCCTTTGTTATATGATTTTTACAAAATCTGGTTACTGAACTGGATAAGTCGTCGGTTTTTAGGAGATTTCGACTACTTCCACTTTTACTTTTACTTGTTCTGCTCATGAAAGATGATCTGGTTTCACTTGGACTCCAACCGGGTAGTGCAACCGATGTTGCTTTTGACCGTCCAGGAACATTCTCTAGAATATCTTGACAGCCCATAAGACGAACTTCCAAAGTACCTGTTAGCATAAACAAATATCAAATAAGAACATCAATTTTTTTAAAGATTTTATTTATTTATTTGAGAGAGAGAGCACAAACGGGCAGGGGCAGAGGGAGAAGCAGACTTCCCACTGAGTAGGGAGCCCGATGTGGGGATCCCAGGACTCTAAGATCATGACCAGACACGAAGGCAGACACTTAACCAACTGAGCCACCCAGGCGCCCTAGAACATCAATTCTTAATATAGAACTATGTCTTTGTTACCTATTCAGAAACAGTGGGAGAAAAAAAAAGGTGTGCTAAAATAACAAAATCTCTTCTCCCAGAGGATCTGTGAGGTAACTAATCATCTTTCCTGTTTTAATTAGAGAAACCTATTGAAAATTCTTAATTAACACAATTATAAGAAATTTTATGGAAAGAACAGCATCTCCCCAAAACTGTCTGCAGGGCATAAAACCAGTTACATAAACTTCTTATATGTCTGAATACTCATTTATATCATTTATATAATTACATGGAAGAATTACAGAATTATGTTGCTAAACCATGTGGGAGGAGAAACATAAAGCCAAATAATATGCCTATTACAATAAAAATACAGAAATTAGAAACAAGGAAATCTGACTATGTGAAAAACAGTTGTGTTTAGTAGTTATGCAGTTAACATGGAAAAAGACTTTATAGGGTTTTTTGCATAAATAAACGGGTTTCTGTTCTATTTAAGATGTAAAATAATATTAACTTTCCATTCTAATAGTTTAGTGAGTCAAATAATTATGGGCTGTAATTATCTAAGCATAAAATAATTGCAACTTCCTTAGGCAAATAAATACTAAAGGTGTTCAAATGAAAATGAGGAACTGTGAGGCCATGCAGAGATATGGCTTTGTCATCATTTGGGCTAGACTTAGTATATTAGAATTTAAAAATGGTGCTACAGTATTAAAATTTTAGATACTGCACAGAGAATAACATTTTAGGAAGAGTATTTCCTGGTCCCATTAAACTTAAATAATTAAAGCTTCACTTTATTTAAAATTTTCAATTATTTAAAGTAACCAAAGGACTTTTAACAAAGTAAAAAACCATGGATTTATGCTCAACTCAAACTAAAAAAAATAATTAAACAAAATATGTCAAAAAAGTGCTAAAGACACTGGATGTCAGGCAAAGAACACTGATACTCAAGAGATGGGAAACAAATAAAATGCACCTTAAGACTGCTCAAGTTTACTGCTTTGAATATACCTAGGACATAGTGCAGGGAGGGGGAACTCAGGTGCAGCCAAGTGGACTACCTGAGTTAAGGAACCAGAACTGAGAGTACTGACACAGAATTGACCAAGGTGGCTAGAATTCACAGGCAGAAGAGAAGAAAACAGCTCTCCAGAGGGAGAACTAAGATGTGGGGAGGTTTCCCCTGATCAAATATTCAGTCTTGCCCCAGTAGTACAGAATAATTACCCTTATACTAAATGATGCTCTGGTCTTCATAAGAAATCTTAAAAGCAATACTCAGATCAAATTATTTACAGGTAACTTAACTGTGACCTAGAACAAAGCTCAAGACTATTTACAGGAATACAAAAATATCCAGCACTTGAGAAACTAAAACTCAATGTTTGGCATCTAATCAGAGACTACCAGACACATTTGTTTTCTATTGCTGGATTACCAATTACCACAAATATAGTGGCTTAACACAACACCTATTTATTACCTCACAATTCTGTAGGTCAGAGTCTACAGAGGTTGCCTGTACTCTCTGCTAGAAATCTCACAAGGCTGAAATCATCATGTCTGCCAGGCTGGGCTCTTGTCTGGAAGCTCTCAAGAAACTGCTTCCAAGCTTATTCAGATTGTTGGCAGAATCCAGTTGCTAGCAGACATAGGATTGGGGTCCCTATTTCCTTGCTAGCTGATGGCCAGGGGTTGTCTTCAAGTTCTAAAGGCCACCTGAATTCCTCACTACATGGCTGGCTCTATTTTCAAGCCAGCAATAGCACATACAATCTTTTTCATGATTCAGATCTTTCTTCCTTGTCTGCCACTGGCCAGAGAAAATTCTCTGCTTTTAAGGGACTCATGTGATCATATCGGGCCTACCAATATCATTCCCCTTTACATTAATGCAAAGCCAACTGATTAGTAACCTTAACCACACAGGTAAAATCCACTGTGCCATATAACATAATATTATCACTGGACTGATATACCTCATCATATTCACAGGGGAGGGGTTCCCAGGGTCATTCTTAAAATTTTGCCTATCCTACCAGGCAAGCAGATAAACAGAAAAATAAGACCCATAATAAGAAAAGAAATCAAATAAAAATCAATCCAAAACTGACATAAATGTTAGGATTAGCAGATAAACACATTCATACAGTTATTATAATTCTATTCCATCTGTTCAAAAAGTTGAATAGAGACATGGAATAAAAAAGATCCAAAACAAAATTTTAGAGATAAAAACTACCATGTTTGAGATTTAAGGAAAAATACTGAGATGGGATTGGTGGTAGATTATACATTGCAAAGAAAAGGCTAGTGAACTTGAAGCTATAGCAATGATACAGAAATGATCAAAAATAAGAGAAAGACTTGAGGGAAAAAAAAACCAGTGCATATGTAAACTGTGAGTTTAACTTCAAGTGGCCTGATATATTTGCAATTAAGTCCCTGATAAAGAGCAGAGAGAATGGGAACAGAAACATATTTGAAAAAATAATGGCTGAAAATTTTCCACATTTGATGAAAACTGTAAACCCAGAAAGTATCCACGAATTTCGATGAACATCAAACAAAAAAGAAAAAAGTAAATCACATGAAAGCATACTATAATCTAATTTCTCAAAACAAATAATAAAGAGAAAATATTAAAAGCAGCCAGAAAAAAAAAAAAAGACACATTACAAAGATCAGGATGGCAGTGGATTTCTCATTAGAAACAATGAAAGCAAGACAGAGAAGCATCAACGTTAACATTTGAGGAAATGAACAAGTAAATAAACTGTGAACTTAGAATTCTAGACTCACTGAAGATATCTTTCAAAAATGAAGACTTTTCAGATATAAAAATGGGTAAAGAATCCATTATCAGTCACTACCATATGATCCAGCCATATCATTCCTATTTAACCAACTGAAATCTACATTTACACAAAAACTGCACAAGGATGTTATTAATAGCTACATTTGAAAAAAACACAAAATGGAAACAACTCAAATATCTATCACAGGTGAATGGATAAACAAATTATGGAATATCCACACAACTGAATACTACTGATAATAGAAAGGAATTATTGATACATGCAACACAGATGAGTATCATAGTAATTATTCAGAGTGAAAAAGGCCAGAAATCCCTCTCCCAAAAGAAAACAGTATCTACTGTATGATTCCATTTACATAAAATTCTACAAAATACAAACTAATAGCAAGTGACAAACAGGTCAGTGATTGCCTGGAGACAGATGCGGGTAGGGAGAACATGAGAAGAGCAGGAAAGAGGGATTACACAGAGGCACACAAGGAGACTTTTAGGAATGATGAATACATGCATTATCTTGTTCATTGTGATGGTTTCACAACTGTATATTTATGAAAAAAACCTTGAAATTATATACTTCAAATAAAACTGGAGGTTGATGATCGTGGCACAACTATATACATTTCCTAAAAATCCTAAAACTGTATACTTAAAGTGGGTGAATCCTATGGTATGTAAATTATGTCTCAATAAAGTTACTAAAGATGGAAGGGGAAGCTTCAATTTCATGTTTGGTTAGGCTTTGGAAATCTTCTCTAATTGTAAAGTGTTAGGACAGATTAAATATAATAGATAGCATTTTAATTTTAGTTCAAAAGAAACAACTTGTGTTTATTTTATTTGCATTTTTTGTTGTTACACTGGCAAACTTAGCTCGTTCCCATTGTAAATGCTTAGCTGTAAAAGTCATCTGGGAAAACTGAAAACATCTGGTCACTACTTCAAACCCTGGTAGCTTATTAAATATTTTAGTAATTTCAATATATTAGGAGATGACAATGCTCAGCACCTGCTTTCACTTAGGAAAAAGAAATCCAAAGGGATTTAAGATCTTTGTTAAGCACCTAGAAGTTTCTTTTATGAGGTGACACAGTTGCAATTGCAAATAACCATATTAGAAATAGCTTAAAATTAATTTTTTACTTCTACAACCCACAATATGAAATTTTTAAAACAAGCAATTGAAGAAGTAAATGTTTGTATTCATAAGCAGTAGCTATGAATTCCATTAAAACAAGTAAATGTTTTTACAATTTTTTTTTAACATTCTGGAAAAACTACTTTATATCCATTTTACTAATTCAGTATTTCATCTTGGTACAACTAAGTAACATTTTTTAGTTCTGAGAAAATCTTTTTTCATAAAAACTAGCAAATGTCTCAAAATGTGGACCAAAAAATTCAATACCTTAGATCGAAATAGCACTAAATTTGCTAATTTCAATTTATAACCATACAACCACAAAAGAAATCAGAGTATAAATGAGACAAACCACAAACACTAGCATGCAGTGAGAAACTCAGGAGGGTAAAGGCTCCTACTACTATCCATGATAATTCTTCATTGTGTCTAATCCTTTATTAAGGCCAATATTATTTCTCTTCCTTCTTACTCCATATTTAGTTTAAGGTTCAGCAGGAATTAATTATAAATTTCAGTATGAATTTAAAGGAATTTTTGTAAAAACCAAAATGTCTTAAGAATTGTAAGATACTTCCTTTTACACTGGCGATTTACATCACTTTGAATAAGGTTCAGTAAGGCAATACGAACAGGAAGAAAGAGAATGGAATTAAAGAATTGGGGAGAGGAGCCAACAAGAATAGAATAGGAAAAAAAAAAAATTCCAGCCATATCAGCTGGTTTTCTAAATGTGGCTTTATTACTCTTCTAGAAACACTGATTTCCAAATATTTGACAACCATATTTTATCAATGAATCATTCAGAAACTCTCAAATATTAATGTGTTCAGTACTGAGCCATACAATGACAAAACTTAAGTAGTAAGTAAGTACAGTTCCTTCCTATCATCAAATAAACTTTACCGAGTATCTCCTGAATCTATGAAGTGTCCTGTGCTAGGGGCTAGGATTATGTGTAGGTAGATGACAAGGTCTTTGTTCTTCACAGGTCTATATTGCAGTTCCAATTTTAAAAAATAGAATAAGAAGATGGATAGTAAGGCAAGGGACTGTGCACAAGCCAGTTTAATTGTGATAGAAGACTCATGGTAGGAGTTATAGAAGATGTGACTGGAAAGATAAACATTTTAAATAAAATGGAGGATTTTGACCAAAAGTTCCCAAGCTTTCTTGTTTCATGGTACCCTAGTGTCTCAATTTTCATTGTGCTCCTAATCTAAAAGATATACCAACAGTTCTGTTTCAAAGGATATTGCAACAAATTAATAACTATTTACAAAAATAATACACATAACTTGAAAGAAAAAGTAATCTTATTTCATTTGTAAATAACCACGGTTACTTCCTAATGGGATGTTTGTACCTACTGACCACAGTACAGCTTCTCAAACTCTGGCACTAGACTGGAAACTTCCACCTTCTTTTCTATTTCGCATTGATTTTTCACGTGGTATTTATTATCACAGCAATGCAGGCAAACCCAGCTTCGTTAATGTATGACGTCACTGAGAGGAATATAGCTCTGCCTCATGCTGAAATTGTAGCTACCTTGAGGTAGTAGTTTCAATGGTGACCCTAGGAAGTGAACTAACACCGTGTCGCCCCCCAAAGCTTAAGATATCCTGTTGTACCCTGAGAATTCACTCTGGCATCCCAGGATGCCTCAGATTTAGAAACTCAATTTGGTAACTGCAGGTTTAGATTGATCCTAATAGTGGCAACAACATAGTTTAACCATAAATTTGTCCTTCAAGTTTTAATATAGAAGTCTGCCATAATATAAAACTGATCAATGATAAAGCTACTAGAATGTGACAGTATGCTACATAATTCTGAAGAACAGTTTCACATCTTCAAAATATTTTATGACATTATTTTTAAGGGAAAGCCCTTGTTGACACTCACATTGGTAATTTAAGGATTTCTAGGGGTGAGAGAAGTCAGTGTAACATTCATATGGACCATAAAAACCTCTGTAGCTGATGGTCAGAGAAAATGGTGGAATAGCAAAGTCTAAAAGCAGTTTCTCCACTGAAACATGGGAAACAAACAAAACAACCAAAACTTAGCAAAAACTGTTAGAATCAAGTGTATGAGAAATCTGTAAAACAGTCAAAGGTTTACTGCAACCAAACAAATCCTTAAAAAAAAAAAAAAAAAAAAGCAATGAGTATTTAATGGGAGAGCTCTGTGGCATTTTAACTTACCTTTGCCTCATTCCTTCCCCGCCCCCACCCCCAACCAAATGGCTTGGTGATGGTCTTCAATATGGCAGTCTACAGAGAAAAACTCATGCTCAAGAAAGTAAGGTTGCCTGCTTTGACCTGAGGACTCCATGAAGGACTAACACAAAGGCGTGTTTTTTGTTTGTTTGTTTGTTTTTTGCCTAACTAGGAAATCTTTCAGGGCAGAGAAATAGCTAAGCGGAGGGCATTTAACAGCAAATGAACCAGTCACTGCAGCCTGGAGCAAGAGATATCAATAGGGACAAACAATAAGATATCCCAAAGAGTCTTCGAAGAGAATATAGGGAATGAGATGTTTTGAGGAATATGGGGCTTTGCAATGCTTCCACTGGGAAACTAGAAGGCAAGGGAGAAACAGAAAACATCCTCAGAAAAGACCCAAGAAAGCCTTAAGCTCTCACATCTGGCTGATCTACAAGTCCTGTGTGAGCAAGGCACAGTTGTAAAATGCCTGGAAAACCACTGAGGATATGCCCCAGCACACAAATAAACAGCCCAGCTGCAAAAGCAAGGAGTTTTTTTTTTTCTTTTTCTTTTTGCCTGCATGCATTAAAAGACATATCTGTCAAAACACTAGCTGACCACTAATTTAATGGAGACTTCTGTGATCATACAAGACAATGAATACAATCTTTACAAAACAGCTTATAAAAGCCCCTAAACAACCACATACCACACAAACAACAAGAAATTCTAGAGAAGGGGAGTATCTTTCAGAGTTACACATTGTAATATTCACAATCTCCAGTTTTTAATAGAAAATGATGATGCAAGCCAGAAAATAAAGAGTATGGCTGACTGACAAGAGAGGCAGAAATTAATAGAATCTGAGGAAGCCAAGACACAGGATTTACTAGACAAAGACTTTATATCAACTGTCAAAGACCTACCAAAAAAAAAAACCAAAAAACAAAAACCAAAAACAAAACCCAAAACAAACAAACAGAAGAAAGGAGAATGGTGTTTAGGCAAATAGAGAATATTAAGGAAAATACAGAATTATAAAAAAAAAAGAATCAAATGAAATTCTAGAGCAGAAAAGTACAATACTGAAATTTAAAAAAAATTAGAAAAGTTCAGTAGTAGATTTGAGCAGGCAGAAGAACTGGCAAATGTGAAGAAAGGTCAATTAAAAGCACCTAGTCATAGGAACAAAGGGGGGAAAACTAAAGGAAAGTGAACATAATTCTGTTATTGAAGCAGCTGGGTAACAAGGGCCATTGCATGAAGAGACATATTGATAAAAACTATCGCTGACTTTTTATAATAGAAAAATAGAAGCCAGAAGAAATCACATTTTTAAAGAGCTGAAAGAAAAAAAAAATTCAGATTTCTACCTTCACTAATAATATTCTTAAAACATGAAGCTGAAAAATATAGGAAAAAGGTGAAAGAATGACACTTTAGCACATCTTCATTATAATAAACGTTAAAATGCTATAAAGGAAATTTTATAGACTAAAGGGAAATAATAATAGAGAAAATCTCAAGTACAAGAAGTAAAGAACAGAAATAATAATAAATGGGTCATTAAATACATAGGACAATGTTTTGTTTTATGAAAAAATAAACTGAAAAAATGGACAATACTCTTAAAGCTCTTAGCTCTCTAGGGTAAAACAATACTCAAGGATGACGATTTTTTAATAATAATTATTTTTATTTTGTTAGTCACCATACAAGGATGATGATTTTTAAGGCATATGTAGAAGTAATATATATTACAACAAGAAGAAGGATTTGCAAATATTTCTTCATAAATTTTTTTAAAGATTTTATTTATTTATTTGACACAGAGAGAGACAGCCAGTGAGAGAGGGAACACAAGCAGGGGGAGTGGGAGAGGAAGAAGCAGGCTCCCAGCTGAGAAGCCTGATGTGGGGCTTGATCCCAGGACTCTGGGATCACGCCCTGAGCCGAAGGCAGATGCTTAATGAGTGAGCCACCCAGGCGCCTCTCTTCAGAAAATTCTTTAACTGATTTGGAGGTAAGAGAGTAGATTGTGATCATAGACTGTAATAAGTTCAATATGCATGCCTAATTCTCTAAAGAAAGCAATAAACACACATACACATGCACACACACAGGCATAACTAAAAGGCTGTTACAGGAGATGAAATGGAAATATAGAAGGTTTGTTTCAGGAACAACAACAAAGGCCAGGAAAGATACTATTCGAACACCAAGACTGTACAGTAAATACATACCAAAAATAATATTATATTAAAAGGAAAGTTTATAAAGGGCACATGGAAACTTTTGGGGGTTATATCGAAAGTTACCAAATTGTACTCATCAAATGTGTGCAATTTATGTATGTAAAGCTGTTTAAAAAAAGAGGGGAGAATATGACAGACTAACAACTTCAGTCAGATTTTCAGGGTAGATAAAAAAAAGAGTCACCTATATAATGTATACAAAATATGCCACTTTAAATTTTTAAAAAATTGGTTGAAAATGAAAGGATGGAAAAACTTCTAGGAAAAAATTCTTGCTAGGTTACACTGGGCATGAGAAGGATAATGTGGCTCTACTAATATCAGACAAAGTAAACTGTATGTCAAAGAGTATTTTCAGAGATAAAATGGAATATTTATAATGATAAAAGAGTAATTGATCAATAAGATATAACAACACTAAATGGGTATGCTCCTAATTAAAAACAAAACAAAATAAAAAGCAGGAAGTAAAACAATGAAACTAAAGATGGTTTGTAACTGACTTAACCAATTTGACACCTGGCTTGATAACTTTGAGAAGCTTCTTTCTGAGCTCTACTAAAGCCAGACTTTTGGGAGAAATCTTGACAGTTCAAACAGAGAGACATGATTCATGTTTGTGGACAGGGCTCATAGGAGTTTGCTGGTGGGAAGACTCTGACTTCTGATGCTTTCTTCACCCTTCTAATTTCTGATACCCATGGAAGCTGATGCTTACTTTTGTGTTTACCTCTGCGTCTCTGGGCCCCCAAAATGTCTGTACGTCAATAAACATTTGTTCTTTTTAAAAAGAAATAGTGAACAAAGACAAAGTGACCTCTGGAATATCATGAAGAATACATACACACACACTATGGGAATTTCAGAAGGAGAGAAGAGAAATAAAGTGGCAGAAAAAATATGTGAAGAAATAATGTCTGAAAATGTCCCAAATCTGATGAAAGACATGAATCTACACATTTAGAAGCTCGAAGAATCCAAGAGTAAACTCAAGAGATTACTACTTAAGACATACTATAATCAAACTGTGAAAAAAACCAAAGACAGAGAAATCTTACAAAACAGCAAAGGAGAAGCAAGTCACCACTTACAAGGAATCCTCAATAAGAACAAAAGCTGATTTTTCATCAAAAAGCACAAAGGCCAGGAGGTACTGGAATGACATTTGTAAAGTAATGAAAGAAAAATTTGTCAACCAAGAATTCCACATATTGCAAAACCAACCTTCAAAAATAAAGGAGAAAATAAAGAGATTCCCAGATAAACAAAAGTTAAGGGAGTTTGTCACTAGCAGATCTGCCCAGATGAAGTGCTAAAATAAGTCATTCAGACTGAAATGAAAGTACACTAGACAGTAACTTGAAATTGGAGAAAAAAATAACACCAGTAAAACTAACTACACAGGTAAATATAAGAGCCAGTATTACTGTGTTCTTGGTTTATAACTCTTTGTTTTCTTTATGACTTAAAAGGCAGGTGCATAAAACAGTAATTATAATGTAATTTAACGGGCACACAGTTTATAAACATGTAATCTGTGACACAACAACAAAAGACAGGGAGACACAGCTATATAGGAGTGGAGTTTTTGTAGGGTATTGAAGATAAAGTGGTAAAGAGTGTTATAAATTCAGGATATTAATCACCAGGGTGACCACTAAGCCCAGAACTAAAAAATATACAGAAAAGGAAAAACGAGGGAATCAAAAAGGTAAACTAGAAAAATTCAAACACAAAAGAAAGCAGTATCAGAAGAATTCAAGGGAAAAAAAAAAGATTAAGACCTACAGAAAACAAACAGCAAAATGGCAGAAGTAAGCCTTTTTGTTGTATAATAAAGAATTTGGCTGGTTATTGTTCATGGCTCCTGGGAGCAAGCCTTTAAACCATTGTTATTTCCTCAGTGATTGCTGTGTCTTCTTATCCATGGTGGGCCCCTCAGACCTCAGATGAGTTTATACTAACAAAGTGATTCATGGTAGGCCCCTACAGTTTCTGGATGGGGGCTAGCTATGCCAGAAAGACAACCATATAATAGAGGGCTGGTGCCACATAATATTAGCTTGGCCTCCTGAACTTCAGAGAAGGGTGGGGGACTAGAGACTGATTTCAATCAAGTGGCTAAATGATTTAACCAGTCACTCCCACATAATGAAGCCACAATAAAAACTATGGATACTCACAGTTAAAGTGAGATTCCTGGTTGGTGACAGAAATTGATATGCTAAGAGGGTGATACATGCTGAGGACTAGGAAGCTTCACATTTGGAACCCCCAGACCTCTCCTTATGTGTCTTTTCTAATTTATGTTTATAATAAATAATAAAACTGTAATTGTAAACATAGAGCTTCTTTGAGTTGTTCGATAAAATTACTGAACCTGAGGTGGTAGTGGGAATCCCTGAATTTGTAGCCAGTTTGTCAAAAGTGTGGATAGTTGGGGAAACTCCAAGTTTACAACTTATGTCAGAAAGGAGGGCAGTCTTGTGTGGGACTGTGCCATTGAACTTATGAAATCTGACCCAACTCTAGGTAGTTAGCATCAGAATTGCATTAGCCACATAGGTATATACATGGATTACACTGTTCAAGTAAAAGGCAGAGATTGGCAGAACTGATTTAAAAAACATGATCATAGGCTGTCTAAAGGACTCATTTTAGATCCAAAGACAAAACAGATTAAAAACGAAAGGATAAAAAAAGATATTCAGTGCAAATAGTAATAAGGAAAAGAAAGCTGAGATGGCTATACTAATATCAGACAAAATAGACTTTCGGTCCAAAATTGTTATAGGAGACAAAGAAGGACATTCATTACATTTTGATAAGAGTCAATCCTTCAAGAAGATATAAAAAAAAAACTACAAACATATGTGCACTTAACAACAGAGCCCAAAAATACATGAAGCAAACATTTACATAATTAAAAGGAGAAACAGGCACAAAAAATAATTGGAGATTTTACTACCCCACGTTCAATAATGGACCTACTAAAATGGCAATAATAAAAAAAATGGAAAATAACAAGTGTTGGTAAGGATGTGTGCTCTTGGGAACAAAAATGATGATGCAGACTTTGTGGAAAAGTCTGACCATTCCTCAAAAATAAAACACAAAATTACCACATGACCTGCTAATTGTACTCCTAGGTATATACCCAAAGTAAGTGAAAACAGATGTTCAAACAAAAACCTGAACACAAATGTTAATAACAATAATAATTGCAATAGTCAAAAGGTGGAAACAACCCAAACAACCCAAATATCCAACCACTGATGAATGGATAAACAAAACTTAGTATATATCCACATACAATGGAATATTATTTACCACAAGAAGGAATGAAATACTGATATATGCTACAAGAACAAAACTTGAGAGGAGTACACTAAGTGAAAGAAGCCAGACACAGAAGGCCACAAATTATATAATTCTACTTACAGGAAATACCTAGAGCAGACAAATATACACAGACAGAAAATCAATAGTGGTTGCCAGAGGCTGGGAGGATGGGGAGTAACTACTTACTGGTTACGGGGTTTCCTTTTCGGATGATGAAAATGTTCTGGAACTACACAGTGGTGATGGCTATACAACACTGTAAATAAATACTTCTGAATTGTATATTTTAAAATAGTTAAAATAATAAATTTTATGTTATGTGTAACTTATCACAATATTTTAAAACTCTGTGCATACTTTCTTCTTTATTAAACCAGGACCAAATGTACACACAAAAAAACGCACCAAAAATAATTAGGAGAAGTATGCAACCTACCTGTTAGTGCTGCTGGTTTGGATAGTGTACTATACTGGTTTTGTGTAGATATCATACTTTGACGTGGACTTAGTGTTGGTGATGCAACAAGTGAAAGCTCCTCAATAATAATACCGCTTTTGGGATGATTCTTGGGAAGTTCATTTAATCTTTGTTCTAATGAATACTTTAAAAGGTCCAACTTCTGACTTGACTCATTAAATCTTGCTTGGGCCTTGAATAGGGAAAAGACAATTATCATCTAAATAATTACATTCTTTGAATAATGTATTTAAGTTAAAATATTTATTTAAAATTACTTCTGAAAGTGCTTTTCTGTCTGTTACTTTTCCTGAGCCAAGTAATTTCATTACATTCTTTGCACCTTCTGCTACTGCAAACTCTATCCTAAAATGATGCCTTAATTCTTCCATCCGAAGCTCAAGAGGACTTATGACAGGTTTTGCTAGAGGGGGAAAAAAAAACGCAATTGAACCATTTATTTGGTATTCTCATATTTGGTGATTAAAACTCATGAAAACAAAAGATTTCTTACAACTTAGAAGTTAGTTATTAAGTCAATAAACACTCAAATAATACTTAATAGATACAATGTTGAAATAAAAAGCCTTCCATTTTAGCCATCAAAACTCGAAGATAAAAACTAAAGATCAAAAAACATAATGCTTCCTCCTCCTCAACTTTGAACCACTGTTTCTCTCCTACATAACATTTATTAAGCACCATGCCCATAATAATAAGAATGACAATTTATCTCTATTCCATCACCATTATCAAAAGCCAATTCATTGGTCTGGACTGCCTGAAGAATCTGCATTCGTATCACTTCTATCTTTGTCTTGCTGTCCTGGAGCAGCTGCTGAGCTGTGCCATGGAGTTTCCGATCCTATTAAAATAAGTTCAGAAAGGTAAGCAGATGAAAAGACAAAACATTTTCATAGCTTCTTAGTAAGATCATATGATTATCGGCAAGTGAAAAAAAATTTAAAAGAACACTCTAAGTATACTTATTTTAAATACAAATGGATATACTTGTAGATATGTTTATTTTAAAAAGCCACCAAACTGATAAATGAGAAAAACAACTCTGTAATTTGAGAAAGCAAGTGAATTTTATTGTTTTCAAAAAACTCCAAATTCACACTTGTAATTTTCTTTTTCTGCTTTACGCAAAATATGAAGAATTTTCCCATACCATGGTCAACAATTCTCATACTCAGAAGCATTGTATGTGACAGATAGATGCCTCAGTGACTAAGCCTGAACATTTTGAAAATCTCTTCTCCCATAACATTGCAGTTAAATTCTCATGGAATTTCACATATGTAGGCAAATTTTTAAAATAACTAATCAAAGATGGTATCTGTGTTCCTTTAAATCTGATAAAGGAAACAGGAAACATCATTTGTCAACATTGGTGAGATAATGAGAAAGGTTTCTTGAAATTCTTGAATGTTAAAAAATAAGACCTTCTCAATAAAGCAAGGGAGGAAATTATGGTGAGTAAACTTCTGTTATTTCTTATAACTTCAAGAAGGGTGAATTACATGAAATAACGTTACTATCATACCTCAGTTTAGTTTCAATAACAATGAATGTTACTGATGCAGAGTCATGAAAACTTACCATTTTTGGAACTGTGGTCAGCTAAATAATGATCCACCCAAAGATGTCCATGTCCTAATCCCAGAACCTTGCGAATGTTACCTTACATGGAAAAGGGAACTAAGACAGCAGATGGAATTAAGGTTGTTAACTGCCCAATCTTAAAATCCTGAGATCATTTCCTGGATTATCCAGGTAGACCCAAAGTAATCACAAGGCTCCTTAAATGTGGAAGAGAAGGCAGAAGAGGAGGGCAGAATAATGTGAGAAGAATTAGACCCATTGCTGTTGACTTCAAAGACTGAGAAGAAGAGGGCCATAAGCCAAGAAACATCGGC
This sequence comes from Ursus americanus, assembly GCF_024610735.1. Classification (NCBI taxonomy): domain Eukaryota; kingdom Metazoa; phylum Chordata; class Mammalia; order Carnivora; family Ursidae; genus Ursus; species Ursus americanus. Next base: position 40,852,712 of record NC_142138.1, on the reverse strand, counting down.
AGCCTCTAGATGCTAGAAAGAGCAAGGGAACAAATTCTCCTCTACATCTTTCAGAAGTGAATGCAGCCCTGCCAATGGCTGATTTTAGCTCAGTGAGATTCATGAGACTTCTCAATTACAAAATTGTAAAATAATAAAGTTACATTGTTTTAAGCCTAAATTTATGGTGATTTATTACGGCAGCCACAGAAAATACAGTAATTTCTTCTACAAATTTCATATGCAACAAATAACAGAAGTTAATACCATCTCCTGCTTAGTTTTATTAGTTGTCAAAGTCTAGAAGGCTTCAGTCCACAAAAAAAGATATGATAAACAAAACTATGCATCAAGTTAGGAAACATTCACAAAAAAGGCCAATTTTTGCTTATTATTTAAGCATCTCTACTTTTATTACTTAGGCAGTCAGTACTGATTTGGAAATAACATAGGATACAATCAACCTATATCTCTGGAAGAGTTCAAGCCTAGAAGCTAAGAGACAAGCATTAGATGTGCAGCATCAAAAACACACACACAGTATGACACTGAATAAAGGGGAGGATGAAGATGTGGGGTGAGAGAGACATACTGATATTATATAAGGAAAAAAGAAAGTGAGCTGACATATTTTATGATAAATACCAAACTAGGCTGGTTAATAAACAGTGAAAGAAAAAGCAGTTTGCAAATTTATTTTCGTATTTTTCCATTTCTTTCTTGCTCCTTAGGTCAATTTCAGAAAGATCTTCTAGTCGAATTTCATTCTTTATTAAATATTTAGATTCTATACCAAAGGAATTGGGCAATAGAGTTTACTATAAGCCTCTTAAATATCAATTTACACCATGAAGTACACACACACACACACACACACACACACACACTGCATTTGTTAACTGCTTTACCCTTCAGAATACTTGCTTGAGTTTGGTGTTCAGCTATGACTAATTATATATACTTTTAAAAATATACCTATTCACTTTCTAAATTTAAAATGAAAATGCTTTACTTTTACCTTAATTCTTCCTTTCCAGTATTAGGTACATCAGACAAACTGAAGATTTGAAATAGCTTTTCTATTTCTTTGAGACTTCATCAGAGTAAGAGGAAAACTTAGTATTCCAAACCTAATTTAATGGGACAAATGTGTTTTGCAATCAAACAGACTAGTGGCCAAATCTTAACTATACTTTAACCTACCTTCCACAAGCTTTAGGTTTCTTGCAGAAATTATGTAAATGGGGATACCACTCTCTAAAACATGGAGATTTGTAAGCATTAGACAAAACAAAAATCATACTGCCTAGCACATGATGTGCATTAAAATGTTCTCTTTTAGAGTAATAAAAATGATTATCTTATTTCAATGAAGTCCTAGTATAAATGTATAAATATTAAGCAAACTATATAATACTATGCTTTTCAATTAAGCTACTCCTTTTACTATTTTATCACCATGTGAGAAGGCGACAGTTCTGTCATTTTCTTCTTTGGAAATACTTTCTTAACTATTTCAATTCAACACGTAAAGAAGAACATTAGTTCATTTTAAAAGTAAATCGACTTTTCCCAGACTTCTGGAAGATCTGCACAGATGTCAAAGTATGATGAAGGCTTTTAAAACTGACACTGGATATTATCTGTCAAAGGCGATTTACAGTTACTACATGTCAGTCTTATGCTTTCCAGCATTCAATAAATTTTTATGGTCAGTTTTATGCTTCTAGAAATTCAATGGATATTTTACTGAGCACATAATATATTCAAAGCAAGAGACAAAGTAGGTCTAAAGTATATCAATTGGCTTAAGAATTAGAGAAATACTGGCTTTTATGCTAAGGCTTTGGAAAGATTTTTATGTATGTTAGGTTGAATCATACGAAAATGCCAATATCTAACTAGCTTTGAACTAAAAAGACAGCAATTTCATATGGTTCTATTGGTAATCAGCACTCTACAATGCCTGATAGTTATATCTTGAACATACAATATTTTAAAATTATGTTAAAAAATTTACAATATTTTCCAATTACATAATATTTTGTTTTATAAAAAGTAACCATTATTGTTTTGCAAGTCATAGTGGGACCATTATAACAAACTACATCACACATGGATTTCAGAAATAAATAAACCAATCATTATTTTTCCATCACATATTGACGGCTTACTTTACATGTATTAAATGTGGTCACATCCAGTGAAAACACTAAGATTAATCAGGATGCTACCTTTAAAAACCTGTAATTTGATTGAACAGACACAAATAATTATGGTTATGTATCATAATGTTTAAAGTAGTTAAAGAATATTCAAAGGAAGATGGGATCAATTTTAGCTGAGGGAATCCAGAAGGGTTTATGGGCTGTTGTTTTTTTTTTAAGATTTTATTAATTTATTTGACAAGAGAGAGAGAGACAGCCAGCAAGAGAGGGAACACAAGCAGGAGGAGTGGGAGAGGAAGAAGCAGGCTCCCACTGGAGGAGCCTGATGCAGGACTTGATCCCAGGACCCCGGGATCACGCCCTGAACAGAAGGCAGACGCTTGACGACTGAGCCACCCAGGCGCCCCGATGGGCTGTTAATACAGATGAGACTGGACTATATCAAGACTAGAACATTGAGGAGAGTGAAGCTGGGATAGATGGTCAGATACTTTCAAATGAGAAAAAGGTCTGAAAATACTAGGGTGCATTTAAAGAGGTTAATAAGAACCCCATATTTTAATAAATAGCTTAGTTTGTCATCTGAATACATCAATGGAAAACATCTCTTTGATATATCTTACAAAGCCCTCAGATTATTCTGAAAACCAATGGTGCTACTTAGAGCCATGAAATTTACATTCTAATGTTGATGAAGATGATAAAATTGTGCAAATTATAATTTCAGGGGGCGCCTGGGTAGCGCAGTCGTTAAGCGTCTGCCTTCAGCTCAGGGCGTGATCTCGGCGTTCCGGGATCGAGTCCCACATCGGGCTCCTCTGCTGGGAGCCTGCTTCTTCCTCTCCCACTCCCCTGCTGTGTTCCCTCTCTCACTGGCTGTCTCTCTGTCATATAAATAAATAAAATCTTTAAAAAAAAAATTATAATTTCAGGTAGTAGTAATGCAGTGAAAGAGATAAGGAGAGTCAGGGGCTGATATTTTACACGGGATAGTAGTAAAGAGCTTGCTGAAGTGTTAGCATCTAGCAGTGACTGTAATGAAGTGAGAGAAAAAGCCCCATGAAAAGTACTTGAGAGAAGAGACATCTAGGCAGAGACATAGTAAATGCAAAGCCTCTGAGGTAAGAGTGTGCATGGTGTGTTCAAGAGATAGCAAAGAAGCTGATATAGCTAGAGTGTAACAGGAGAGAATGAAAGTATTTTAAAGGATAAAATCAGAAGATAGGCAGGGTAAGTCATGTATGAACTTGCAGAGCCACAATAAGGACTCTGGATTTTGTTCTAAGCATGCCAGAAAGCCAATAGAAGGTTTTGAAAGAAGAGTGTGAAAATGTCTGACTTGGCTTTTAAAAGTACAACTCTGGCTATAATGTGTACTGGGGTAGTAATTTAGTCATACAGAATCCAATAACCATGGTCCTGAAGATGATTTTTATCACCAAACTGAATTCATTACCCCTGTCCCTAAATTTGCTCCCCATTGTGAATTACCTGTCCTTGTGAAGGGCACCACCATTCACCAATCTACCTACTGGTTTAACCAAAGAATCATCTTCAACTCTGCCTTCTTTCCCGCATCAAGACACCACATATTTATTCTACCTAAACAGCTTGACTCTGTCTTCTTTGCTTTCACCGCTGTTACAAGAGGAATGAAGCATGTTCAACCTGGGCTCCTACAAAAGCTTACTTAAACTTGCTGCCTATATACTTGACCCTTCTCTAATTAATTCTTCAAGTCAGAGAAAGACGAATGTGAACTTTCTAAACTTTAAATCTGATCATGTATTTACTCTGCTAAAATCTTTCAGTAGCTCCATATATCTTATAAGATAGAATCTCAACTGCTTAATTTTGTCCAAAGTACTTTATAATCTGGTTTGTCTTTCAATTATGCTACACCTCTCACTATACCTCACTCACCTAAAGCTTTAGTGGTGGGGAACAGAAAAAAAAAAAAAAAAGTCTTGTTGGAATCACCTGGAAGACTTTTCCCAAAAATAAATGTGCTTTTCTGGAGATTGAGATTTGTTTGCCCTTGAGGGCACGGCTTTCCACTGCAGATGACTGCAACGCTTAAAAGTGTATTCTACCTACCTCAGATTTAGATAAGAAATAAGTTGAGAGTTTCTGCTACAGCCATACAAAAGCAGTTTCATTTCTTAGAATATGACATGCTATTCAATAGTTCCTTACTCTGTATCTGCTGGGTTTACCCATTATCTTCTTCCCTAGAAAGTAATTCCCTTTTAAATTCCAAATCATCCTTCAAATCTCATATTAAGTAATGACTTCTTCTGGCAGTTAAGTGATTCTTAGCCACTGTTTCTAAAGTAACTTGAACATACACTATTATATATTGTAATTATTTACATATGATACCTCCTTTTTGGATAGTGGAGCTTTTGAAAGTGGGATATTATGTTAAGTACCTATTATGTTATAAGGCATTAACTTTATTGCATTTATACTCCAAAGCCCAGCAAAAGAGCTATCAAACTGTTAATTCTTTAACAAACTAATTAATATTCCACATAACTTCAATTTATAATTTTCCCTAATACCATAGAGATACATTTTGACCTAATGAGAGGTTTAAAGATGAGAAATGAAAACAAGACCAAACCTAGACAGAAATAACTAGCAGGTCTCCTCAGAGACTATAGCAGCTGGACCTCTACCTGACCCCTTCTCAAATTAATAAATCCCCTATATTAAAAATAAACGGCTATTGGGATGCCTGGGTGGCACAGTCAATTGAGCATACGACTCTTGGTTTCAGCTCAGATTGTGATCTCAGGGTTGTGGGACTAGCCCCACATCGGGCTCCACACTCAGCACAGAGTCTGATAAAGTTTCTTTCTCCCTCTCCCTTTGCCCCTCCCACCCCACTCACTCGCTCTCTCTCAAATAAATAAATAAATCTTAAAAAAAAAAAAGGCTATTGGAAAATTATCTCCTGTTTTAGTAGGATGCCCATAGTTTGGTTCATTTTGGACCTGTGGTTATCATAAATTATCTATTTGTTTTATTTTTAATATTTCCATAAACCTATTCAAATTGGGGGTGGAGTAGGGCATTTACAGACCATTTTGAGAATACAGTGAAACCTCTGGCCTTTCTCATTCATTCATCTATCAACATACACACTCACTTTACCTTCAAAGGGTTCATAAACCTCTCAATCTAATCCATCAACTCTGTATTTAAAAACCTTACTCCAGAGGATGGTAGCAGGGTAAATTTAATTTTTTAAAAAGATTTATTTATTTGAGAGAGAGAACGTGCAGAGAGAGAGTGGGGCAGAGGGAGAGAGAGTCCCAAGCAGACCCTGCTCTTAGGACCTGAGCCGAAACCAAGAGTCAGTGACGCAACCGACTACACCACCCATGCGCTCCTGAATAAACTTAATTTTAGAAAACCCAGCATAATATGATGTAGTCACAGTTCCAAGAATGTAGTCTTTGCCTTAAAACAAAAAAGTCCAAAATAACATTTGATAAAAATGAAAAATGTTCAAAACTAAAGGTCAACACTAAAAATAATAACACAGAAAAAAACTCTACCACCCCATGAATGTTCAAAGTTAATAAGATATGCTATTAAATATCATATAAGTAACATATCAAGTAGAAACAAATATATTTCTCTAAGAATAATTTAAAAATTCATTTGAAATATGGCATATAATCCAATTTTCATTATTAAGCTTAAAAAAATCTTACTTATTAACATATACATATTTCTCTCTTTTCAGCAGCTTCCCAGATTTCTTTGGTTGGGTAGGCAGGGTAGGGTGCATAGCTTCAAGTTAAAATTCTATCCCCACCCCCCATTTCAAATTCTTAAATAAAACAAAACAAAATCAAAACACAACCTAGTAAATTTATTCTGAAATTACTTAGGAAGTATCTATTAAAATATGAAAGAAACATTAATTTGCAGAGGCAAGATCTTTGAATTAGTTGAGAATACCAAGGTAAATTTTATAAGTCCACCTTTCTAAGACTTTTTGGAAATTAAATTATAGAACCTTAGATTGGAAAGAACCTTTAAAATAATCTGGTTCAGTGGCTCCCAACATTTTCTCTTCTACATTATACCACAGAACAAGGACACATTCCTATTAGTAACAACTGCTCCCCATAAAATGATTTTTAATTACAAGTTATAAGCCCATTCCAGATTCCCCAAGAACCCACAGCTCTACTCCAAACAATCACTACCATTAGAATATTCTGTCTTTCCATTTGTCTTCTCCTAAAAAACTGTCTGTAGTGATGGAAAACTCTTAAGAGTTTAAATTTTTAAAAAATAACCTTTTTGTTTTAGGCCAATTTTAGATTCACAGGAAAGTTGCAAATATGGAGAGTTCCTATGTACCCTCTACTCATATAGCTAAATTTTTTCTCGATTGGTTTTGGCAGGAGTAAGCAATTTTAAAAATATCATTATTATTTTTTTTAAAGATTTTATTTATTTATGTGACAGAGAGACAGCCAGCAAGAGAGGGAACACAGCAGGGGAGTGGGAGAGGAAGAAGCAGGCTCCCAGTGGAGGATCCCGATGTGGGACTTGATCCCGGAACGCCAGGATCATGCCCTGAGCCGAAGGCAGATGCTTAACGACTGCGCTACCCAGGCGCTCCAAAAATATTATTTTTTAATAAAGATTTTATTTATGTATTTGTGAGACAGAGAGAGAGAGAGAACGCGTTCACAAGCAGGGGGAGCAGCAGGTAGAAGGAGAAGCAGGCTTCCTGCTGAGAAAGAAGCCTGATGTGGGTCTCAATTCCAGGACCCTGGGATCATGACCTGAGGTGAAGGCAGATGCTTAACTGACTGAGCCACCCAGGCGCCCCTAAAAAATATTATTTTAAAAACTATTTGTTTCTAATTTGTTTTATTGATAATACTTTCAAATTTGAAGGCTAAAATGGTCTTAAAAATCATAATACAGTGCTTAAACAGCAAAATCACAGCACAATAATGCAAAAACTGTGGTACTACACAGACCATGAAAACGATACTTGTTTATAGTCTAAGAGCTTAAAGAAGAAGGCAGAGCAACTTGTTTGACCTCAGCTGTGAGCATGCACATCAGACAACTCACATTTTTCAGCCCTCTGTGCATGTCCACAAATGACTGTGAAAGTGCCACAAGTACTGATGCTGGGTTTATAAATAAATTTTATCAGATAGGTGAATTCACACATATGGAATCTGCAAATAATGAGGACTGACTGTATACACTTACATTTATAGTACTTACCTTTGAAGATCCATTTGAATACATCTGTATCATGTTCTCTGCACCTTGTTTTACTTTAAGTTCTATATCCAGTTGTTTTTGTAAGGCCATCAATCTATTATTGCTAGTGGAACAACGAGGGTCACTGCTGGGAGTATCTGGAGTCCTTGGGCAATCTGTAAATTAAATAGTATGTTAAAATCACTTACTAGGACCAACTGCTGCTTAAAATTAGAAGTTAATATTCTCAAAGAATAAAGAATTACAGGGTTTGAGATGAGCTTAAAGTCACCTAAATGGAATCTCCTTATGCTTACAGATAATACAAGAATTCAAGCCAAGAAAATGTTCAAGTAGAGTTGCAGGATCATCTGCCAGGGATACATTGAGTCTGAAACTGAATTAGATCATTGCCCCAAGTTTTCCCAACACTATCGTGTTTAAATTAAATAAAATAATTTGACTCATCTATTCAACAACTGAACTAAATCTTCACTCATACCTGAATGGTTCGAGAAGAAAGCATATTTAAACATTATACAGATTCCTCTAATGTAATTCTTTGTAAATAGAATATAATGCCAACATTCTTCATAGTAATAACCTAAACATACACATTAAGGAGTTCACATTTTGTTTTCTACTAGGAGGATGTTCAGTCACAATGGAAAGTGTTTCAAGGATACTGACTGATTGATACCACATTGCTGATAGGGAAATATCTAACACCTCATGTCCATGGTTTCTCATAAAGCATACAGTGGTGCTTCTATTTTAAAATAAAAACAAAAACTTGGAACAAAACCTTCTAATTATTTTGGGTAATCCATTATTGTTGAAATACTTCTACTAATTTTACCACATAACTAAAATTCTTCATATTGAAGTTCATCATTTTGTGTTTTATCTACCCTAGGTCCCTTGCTTATAAAAAAAACAACCTAGAAGACTAGGGTACTAGACCTGATTTAGTTATAAATAACTTGGCAATCACTGGAAAATTGTTTAAACTGCAAGTTACTTAGACTTCACGCTTCAGGGTTAAGTGCAATAAAAGATGGTACGACCAATTGATTTTAATGAATGTTTTACATTTGGCTTTATATTCGTTTAAAAAAAATCCATGAGTTTATAAACAACTCAACATAATTTGTTAATTAACTTGCAAAAATACAGGTCTTATGCTAGACAGGGATATAAAATACCATTTTATCATTTATATACTATGTTACAAAGTGTAAGTGCTCTATAAACTCATCAATCCTCATAAACAGCCCTATAATGAGTACTGCACCCGTATTATAGAGAAAGAAAACTAGGGCACAGAGTGGTTAAGGAACTGGCCCAAGGTCAGATATCTAGCAAGTCAGTTCCATACCAAAGTCTACCTTACTAATTGCTGTGCTATGCTGCCTTTTTACCATTTAAAAACCTTGTAAAAAGGGGCGCCTGGGTGGCTCAGTCATTAAGCGTCTGCCTTCAGCTCAGGGCGTGATCCCGGCGTTCTGGGATCGAGCCCCACATCAGGCTCCTCCACTGGCAGCCTGCTTCTTCCTGTCCCACTCCCCCTACTTGTGTTCCCTCTCTCGCTGCCTGTCTCTCTGTCAAATAAATAAATAAAATCTTTAAAAAAAAAAAACCTTGCAAGCAACTATACTAGATTCTGCATGTATGCACACTTACACATTATAACAGTATAATTATACACACACATATATATATGTATGCATATTAATCCTTAAAATAACGTTTTGAGACAGATATTATCCACATTTTACACATCAGGAAACAGGCAAAGTCACACAGTTACTAGCTGAGATTCAAATCCAAGAAAGGTTTCTATTGTAACTGAATTTCCCACATTATAAATGAGCTGCTCTGAAAGCTGATTTTATAGATGACATATTCTTATTAAAAAAAACTAATATAAGTATAGACGACTTTTCAGATCAGGCTCAAAAAAGAACTACTTAACATACTGTTATGGACAGAATGTTTATGTCCCCAAATGCATATGTTGAAGCCCTAAATGTGATGGTACTCCCAGAGGTGAGCCCTCTGGGAAGTAATTAGATCAAGAGGATGGTCTCTCTCTGTCATGTAAGGATACAGAGAAAACATGCTGTCTGCAAACCAGGAAGAGGTCTGTTACCAGAACTCTGACCCTGCTGGCACCTTGATCTCAGAGTTCCCAGCCTCCAGAACTGTGAGAAATAAATGTCTGTTATTTAAGCCACCCAAAATATGGTATTTTGTTGAAGTAGCCTGAACTAAGACGTATGTATCATGATAGTTAAGAGTACCTAGGTTTGAATCTCAGTTTTGGAATTGAAATTTAGTATAAACAGTATAATACGGGGTAAACTACTTAATAGCTCTATGCCTCGTTGTCATTATTGTTAAACAGTAAAAATAGCACCAAGCTCACAGGGTTATTGTGATTTAATAAATTACATGTTAAAGAGCTTAGAAAAGGGCATGGTGCATAGTAAATATTCAATAAACATTTAGTAGTAGTCATTGTATGAAGTGTAAGCATATTTCCTGTTGAGTCCATAAATGAATTGCACATCATAGTAATGACTAAAAAGTTAGGTCTATTCCGATCTTGTGAACAGTCAGGTTTTCTTCCTTTCTCTTTTTTTTTTTTAACATAAATGATACAAGACTCTTATAAGAAATTGAAATCACATAAAATTTGGCATATAATTTATAGTAAGCATATTTTTAAAAAAAAAGAACTGGGATGCATTCACAGAAGGCTCTCAGTTCAGAAAAGTGTAGAAATGTGTTTTCTGTAAAATAGCTGATCATGTTTAGCCTAGGGCGAGAAAGAGAAATGATTCTTGCCTAAATATTTAAATATTTGCCTATGAAAGAAGCTATCCACTTTCTATTTCCCCACAGGGTGAAGAATTAGAACAAATAGATAAAAGTTTGAGGATAAAAATTTTTACACAAAATAAAGAGAATTTCCTTACATTTTAAGTTATCTAACAATGAAATAGATTCCTTAAAATGTAATAAAATCCCTTGTCTCTAGAAGCATTTACATAAGAGCTAGATTATAATCTGTTAAAGAAGCTACATAAGAAATTCTTGCACGTTAAAACAGGTTGTACTAAGCCACTGAAAGATATATGGATTCTAATAGTCTGTGAATTTGTAATAATATTATAAAATCTAACACTATTTTTATGGAAAAGTATGTCCTCAGTTTTAATAAGGATTATAAGAACATAAGAAATAACATAATGATTAGGAGTCCAGGCTCTGGAGGTCAGAATGCCTGGGTTAAAATCCTGTGGTCCTGCTTATTGGTGTGGTCTTGATCATATACTTATTTCACATCTCTGTGTTGCAGTTTCCTCAGTCACAAATTGGGGGTTATTGTGAAGATAAAGCCTATATAGTGCTTAAGCCAATGTTTAGGGCTCAATAAAACTACATGTCAGGGCACAGTTAAGTAGCTGGTATTTCTGCTTGTTTAATTTTCAAAGGAACTCACAAAGGTTTGTAATACACAACCTCGCTTTACAAATAAAGACAACTAAAACTTAGAGAGATCAAGTAATTTGCAAAGTCACAAAAGTGTATGCCAAGGCAGAAGTTTAACCTTAGATATGTCTAGTTTTATAAAGCCCACTTTTTACTCATTTAGAAATAAGAGAAACACTTTGCTATCCTTAGAGTTTGCCTATTTTTCCTTTTGACAAATTACTTTTCTTCTACCCAATTTCCTTTCTTATAGGTTATGGTAAATTACAGCATTATTAAACATATGGTTGCCAGTATATTTGTTAAACACTTTTCTTCATGGTGAAACATATTTCAAAAAAGGGGTAACTGAACTCCCCATTAATGTTCGTCTCTTCTTTCAAAAAAGGCAATTTTTAAAAATTCTGTAAGATGAAATTATTTTTCCACTCTAAGAAGAGCAAATGTTGAAGCTATTCTTAAGAACATACTTTGCCACTTAAAAAAAACTATACCCCATGATTAAGACTCATGTCAAATCTCCATTTGCTACATCTATTTGCTGTAACTACCAAACCAGCTTGGGGGGAGGGGGAGGAATTACAGGAATTATTTGAACTTCTAACCTTCTAAACATTATCATACAATTTGAAATATAATATGTTATACAAAATTCAGTAACAAGGTTTTAATATGCTTGTATATTAGATCAAAAAGGTCCCAAATAAAGTCCCATTTTCATAGCTAGGCATTAAAAGCTTTATGCTGACTAGCTAAGCTAACTTTCCATTACTGTTTTTTGTCAAATTTAATGTTTGCTTTAAAAAAAATGTTTTTCTATCCCCCAAATGCAATGTACTTGTCTTCCTCCATACCACTGTTAACTCAGCTTAGGCATTACTTTTTTCTTCCCTAACCATTTCCCAATCTGATCAGGTGCCCTTTCTAATATGTCTTCAAACTATATTTTCTTCCCTCCATTAAAATACATATTATACAGTATTACAATGATCTATTTTCATGTCTGTTTTCCCTCCAAGACTACAAGTACCTTGATTTAACTATTTTAATGGATTAGTTTAACAGCAAATTAGACACAGAAAAATAGCAGACTAGTACTGAAAAATAAATGAGGTGGAGGGAATAGAAAATGAAAGATTAAAAGGCACAGAGGGCAAAAAAAAAAAAAAAAAATCTACCTTATTGTGTTTCAGAAGAAAAAAAGAAAAAGGATTCAAAGACATTACGTGAAGAGAAAATGACAAATTTTTCAGAACTTATAAAATATACCAATCCATGAATTCAAGCTATCCAAAAAGTTCTGCACAGCAAAAAAACAATCAAGAAAATGAAACGCAATATACAGAATGGGAGAAAATATTTGCAAGTCATCTATCTGATAAGGGGTTAATACCCAAAGTATATAAAGAACCCACACAACTCAAGCAAAAAAAGAAAAAAATCTGATTAAAAAATGAGCAGAGGAACTAAATAAACATTTTTTCAAAAGAAGACATTAAATCCTCAAGGAGACAAGAGGCAACAAGTGTCCTTGAAGGCTGTGGAGATACAGGAACCCATGTATGCTGTTGGTGGGAATGTAAACTGGTTTAGCAATTATGGAAAAACAGTATGAAGGTTCCTCAAAAAATTAAAAATAGAACTACCACATGATTCAGCAATCCCACTCCTGGGTATATATTTAAAGGAAATAAAACCATATCTAAGAGATATATGCACTCCCATGTTTATTGAAGCATTTACTCACAATAGTCAAGATCTGAAAATAACCTAAAGATCCATCAATAGTAGTATGGATAAAGATGTGGGGTGTGTGTGTATATATGTATGTATGTACACACACACACACAATGGAATATTTATTATTCAGCCATTTGTGACATGGATCTTGAGGGCATAATGCTAAGTGAGGTAGTCAGACCCAGAAAGACAAATACTGTATGGCATCACTTACATGTGGAATCTAAAAAAGCTGAGATATCATAAAACAGAATGTAGAATGATAGTTACCAGATGATGGGAGGTGGGAAAATGGAAGATGCGTTGTTTAAGGATACAAACTTGGAACTGATAAATAAATACGTCCTAGAGATCTAAAGCACAGCAGAGTGATTATAAACAACAATGCTGTATTATAAACATCAGAGGTACTAAGAGACTAATCTTAATTGTTCCCACCACAAAAAAGATGACAATGATGTGACTTGATAAAGGTGTCAGCTAATGCTATAGCAGTAATCATATTGCAATATATAAATGTGTCAAACCAACATGTTGTAACCTTAAACTTATACAATGTTACATGTCAATTATATATCAAGAAAAATAAATTTAAAAAATTTTAATACAGAAAATGCAGTTAAGCAATACTGACAGGATATTCGTAACCCTGAAAACATATATTAGGAAAGAGAATAAATTTAAAGTTCTAAGCTTCTGTCTCAAGTTAGTTTAAAAAAAAATAGCCAAATCATTTCAAAGAGAACAGGAGAAAGTAAGTACTAAAGATCAGGGCAGAGATTAACAAAATAAAATCAAATACACGAAAGAAAGGATCAGTAAAGTTTCGTGGGTTTTTGTTTTGTTTTGTTTTTGTGATTTTTTTGGGAAGGGGCAGAATAATAACAAGAGAAATCTCAGAAAAGTGGTCAAGGAAGAAAAATGGAGAACATACCAATATGAGGAATGAAAAAAGGAATGTTACTACAGATATATGCTGACTTTAAATGTGTAACATAGATATTATAAATTATGTCAATAAATTTGAAAATTATATTAAATGGAGAACATCTTAAGAAATTAATTTCACCAAAAGTAATTTTTTAAAAAGATAATTAGCTGTAAAATTTAAAGTACTGGGGCACCTGTGTGGCTTAGTAGGTTCAACATGCGACTCTTGATTTCCTCTCAGGTCATGATCTCAGGGTTGTGAAATCCATGCTGGGCATGGAGCCTACTTAAGATTCTCTCTCTCCCTCTATCTCTCCCTCCCCCCAACTCTAAAAAAACAGGAAAAAAAAAAAACGAAAAAAACAAAAAAACAAAGTGCTATGAGACACCTAAAAGAAACTAAAGAGAAAATATTTGTAATCTGTAAAGGCTAACTTCATACTCCATGCTCAATCTCCTCTCTTGCTTAAAATAAGAAGCAAGTTTAGGGTGAAAACAAAATCTCTCAGGCTCATTTGCAGAAGGCAGTATATGGTGTATATGACCCAATTCCAGGGCAGATATGAGTAGACATCTGTCGCTTTGTTTTTCTGACAATGCTTTTGCTTTTTTGATTAAGGGACTTGATAAGCTCTCATCATCCTGGTGGAATAAAGCTTGGATTTTAATAAGAGCCCAAGAAAAGGCTGTGGGGGAAACCTACAAAATGGGCAATGAAATCAGAAAAAAACTAATTAAAGACAGACAGCTAATAAGGTGCCATCCATAATGGCTGAATTATGTGTTGACTTGTCTTTGGCTTGGGATGACTGTGGGAAAGGAGAATGGACATCTTTTAAAAATTCCTACTGTTCTCATCTAGGTTTGACACAGGAAATCACACTATCTACATGGTTCCCAAAATTTATTTTAATAGGCCCCAGGTTGATAATGCTTCCAGGAATCTTACCAAAAGAAATGCAAAGCAAATCCTCTTTGAAAAAATTCAGACCTAGAGATGCACCTGGGTGGCACAGTCAGTTGGACAACCTCTTGGTTTTGCCTCAGGTTGTGATCTGAGGGTCATGGGATTGGGCCCATGTCAGGCTCTGTGCTCAGCGCAGTCTGTTTGAGATTCTCTCTCCCTCCCCCTGCTCCTCCCACTTGTGTGTTCTAAAATCAATCAGTAAATTCAGACCTAAAAGAATTCCCACAGATAAAGTTCCAGTGAAAATATGCACACAACTAGAAATCACAAAGCTCAGGTAGAAAAAAATTCACCCTGAGTGAGAAAAAAGCTACATGAGTAGCATGGCAAAAATTTCACTTATTGTCATTATGTTATACTGAATGTGAGAAAGTATATTTAATATGTAAAACTAAATACAAAGGGTATCAAAAGAATGACCAAGACAAGAGACTATCAAGAATCACCAAGACTAAACAAAACAGAACTTCTAGTAGTAAGAAAATATGTAGGAAGATAGGTAGGAGAAGAAAGGGAAGAAGAAAGGGGGGGTCAACAGAAGGGGGAATGAACCACGAGAGACTATGGACTCTGGGAAACAAACTGAGGGCTTCGGTGGGGGCGGGGGGATAGGATAGGCTGGTGATGGGTATTAAGTAGGGCACGTATTGCATGGCACACTGGGTGTTATACGCAAGTAATGCATCATGGCACTTTACATCAAAAACTAGGGATGTACTGTATGGTGACTAACATATTAAAAAATATTATTAAAAAAAGAGAAAATATGTAATAGAAATTAGAAATACAATATATGTGCTCAACACAGAGGTAGAAAAGAGTATTAGAGAAATGGAGATAGATCTGAAGAAATTATCATGCATCTAATTGGAGTTCCAAAATGAAAGAGTAGAGGGAATAAAAGATGTGCAATATTCAAAAAAATCAAACAAACAAAAACCCAACAAAACAAAACCAGGGGCTAATTTCCCATAATTGATGAAATATGCAGATTCAGGAAAGTAGAAAAAAAATAAAAGGATAAAAATGTGGGTAATTAAAAACCAATGACTATATAAAATAATAATTAGATCTAATTTGTGGAACTGAAGATAAAATGACAGAACTAGAATATGGACAATGGCATATAAATTAAGTGGAGTTAAGCAGACCAGAGTTATAGTATTCTAAGTCTGTTGTGTGGTATGGGAAGAGGGAACACCATTCAGAGTCTAGTTAATAACAGAAACCATACTAGATACTTTGAACAAAGGGAATTTCACACAGAGAACTGATTACATCATATGTATCCAGGTATTATACAAAATTGTAACAAAATTAAAGAGCTCAGTTGTCAGGTGTACTGCTTTGGAAGTCATCAGAAAATATGATGTGGCTAAAATGTCCATAGGGTTGAGATTTTCCAGAGCCAGAATAATGAGTAAAAACTGCATTTGTTAGTTTTGCCAACATTGTGTAGAGCAACAGATATACTGTTTTTGGTGCTTTTAGTAATTTTTCTAAAACTACAACTGAGTAGTTGGATTCCAAGATGAATGAGAGTTCTAGAACATAGGAACAATCCAGCTTAAAAGGCTCCTGATTACTTAAGTCCAGCCTTAAACTGGTTCCTTGATTCTTTTGGATGTATACAGTAATGTAGCTGACCCTGGGTCTTCCCAGGCCCAAGAAAGCTTCCTCAGACTTTACTTACCTCCAACAAGAGGTTTCATGTTCAGAATTAGAAGAGTTTAGGTGCTCATAATTGACCTTTCATCAAGTTATTAAAACACCTTATTCACAAAACACCTGAGAAAGGGCATATACAGTCCATCCTCCAGGTTATACAAACGAGAAAAACAAGTCCCGGAGGGGATGCAAGTGGTATATAACCATAAAACTAAATAATGGTCCAGCCTGGACTAGATCTCAGATCATATAATCTTTGATCTTTATTTTATAAGCAGCTTACTCCCAGCGCTCAACATTCAGGAAATGGTACTTGTACAGCCAAGATGTCTGCTTATGAACAAGGGCTATTTATTTACTGCATTAAAAAAAAATACAAGAGGAAATACAGCTGAAGTAAATCTAGCCACATTTAAATTAATCAAAATAATATGCTGAGGCACTAGCTTACTATTTATCTCCTCCACAAATTTCCATCTAAAGTCTTAGCTACTGTTCACTTGCCAACATTCAGGTTTTCACCTGGTACTTATAAATTGATAATTTAAGAATAAACTGCTCCCAGGATGCCTGGGTGGCTCAGTCAGTTAAGCGTCTGCCTTTGGCTCAGGTCATGGTCCTGGGATAGAGTCCCGCATCAGGCTCCTTGCTCAGCAAAGAGTCTGCTTCTCCCTCTGCCTGCTCTGCCTGCCACTTCCCCTGCTTGTTCTCTCTCTCCCCTTCTCTCTCTGACAAATAAATAAATAAAATCTTAAAAAAAAAAAAAAAGAACTGCTCCAGAATCTTGCCATGTGTTACAGTTTTATTAACTGTTTATATTCCCCCCCCCAAATTGAGCTTTTGTGTTTAAACAGATATGCTTACCCTTATATAGCCATCTGAACCTGCTCAGACTATAACAAATGCTCACTTATTATTCACGGATGCTTAATCAGTTATTTTGTGTATTCAGGATGACCTTTGGCATAGGTCATCAACTAAAGTAACAAAGCTGAGATCTTCTATAACTAGTACAACCTCAGGTTTAGCTTAATATTTTACAAAAATAGCACAGGTAAGATTGTGAGCTGTAACATTATTTAAGGTTAAATAAGCAACTTAGGAATTAAAAATTTCCAAATTGCTTGTACCTATTACATCTTAATGTTTGAAAACTGCACATTTATTCCCTGGTAGAGAAGACTTCTTTATTCTGTACGTAACTCTGTACCTAGGGCATGTACAGTTCTTTAATAAATTCTCTTAAAGATGGTGCTACTTTATTTTTCTTCTTTCCTACCTCTGATTATAATAATGTGTATCATTAACCACTATACACCTGTTATACTGGTTAAAAAATATACTAACAATACCAAGTGCTGGAGAGGATGTGGAACAACTAGAGCTCTCATGTATTCCTGATGAGAATGAAAAATGATACAGCCACTCTCAAAAACATTTTGAGACTTTTAATTTTCTTTTTTTTATTTAAAGTTTTTATTTAAATTCTAATTAGTTATCATTATGGTAAAATTGGTTTCAGGCACAGAATTTAATGATTCATCACTTACATATAACACTCAATGCCCATCATAACAAGCACCCCCCTTAATACCCATCACGCATTTAGTCCATCCCCAGCCCACCTCCCTCCATCAACTGTTTGTTCTATAGTTAAGAGTCTCTTATGGTTTGCTCCCCTCTCTCTCTTTTCCCTTCATCTATGTCCATCTGTTTTGTTTCTTACAATGTTAGACATACTCTAACATATGACTTAGCAATCACACTCCTAAGTATTCACTACAGTGAACTAAAAACATGTTCACACAAAAACCTGTTAATAGGTAGTTATTGCAGCTTTACTAATAATTGACAAAAACTAGAAAAACCACCTTAAAGTTCTTGGTTAATGGATGAACAAGTTGTGGTAACACAGAGAACTGATTACATCATATGTATCCAGGTATTATACAAAATTGTGACAAAATTAAAGAGCTCAGTAGTCAGGTGTACTGCTTTGGAAGTCATCAGAAAATATGATGTGGCTAAAATGTCCCTAGGGTTGAGATTTTCCAGAGCCTATTTAACAGACTTACTACTCAGCAGTAAAAAAGAATGAACTATTGATAAATGCAAAAATATGGATGAATCTCGAAATGCAATTCTCTGAAAGCATTCAATCTCAAAAGATTACATACTTTATGATTTCATTTATATGACATTCTTGAAAAGCAAACAATTGTGACAGAGAATGGACCAGCAGTTGACAGGGCATATGGAGTGGGGAGAGGGTATGACTACAAAGAAACAGCCCTGTTCCTTTTTCTAATTGTGGTGGTTAGATAAACCTGGTGTATATTAAAATTTATGAAATGGTTTACCAAGAAAGGATCAATTTTACTGTGTATTAGCTTTTTTAAAAAAGTGTATCATCAAAGAATTTAAGTGTTAGGAATCTATGAATCATGTAACCTCATGACTTGAAAGATGAGGAAACAAATCCAGGGGTGTTCAAAGTGACTTGCTAATTAAAGATCACAATTATTCAATGGCAATCCTCTCATTAAGAATTCAAAGCTTAATATAAACTATGTTTACCTCAAAACAAGAAATTCAGTCAGAAATAAAAAATATGTGGAATTACATAATAAAACAGGCCACAGATTCCACATTGTGTTTTAATATATATAAAATTCAACTACAATTGCTGTGCCAAATTTAGATGGACAGGCCAGGAGTACAAAAAATTAAATTCTTACTTCTATTCAAGAAAGACTTCATAAACTGCACCTTAGTCATTAAGAAAGAAAACTCCTTCAATATAGTTATTATCTCCAGAATTTAGCGGAATTTCTAAGGTTAACTCTAAAAAATTCCAATATTATTAGTTGTTTACTAAATCAATATTTCCCTTCTGAATATTCTAGATATTAAAGAAAATATCCACTACTTCAAAAGGTAAAAATCAGTCTAAGTTTGGTGGAACATGAGAAAATAGAAATAGGAAGAGGTATAAGAAAAGGAAATAAGATGTACTCAGCTATCAAAAAGAACGATTTCTCAACATTTGCTGCAACATGGACGGCACTGAAGGAGATAATGCTAAGTGAAATAAGTCAAGCAGAGAAAGACAATTATCATATGGTTTCTCTCATCTATGGAACATAAGAAGTAGGAAGATCAGTAGGAGAAGAAAGGGATAAAGAAAGGGGGGTAATCAGAAGGGGGAATGAAGCATGAGAGACTATGGACTCTGAGAAACAAACTGAGGGCTTCAGAGGGGAGGGGGGTGGGGAATGGGATAGGCTGGTGATGGGTATTAAGGAGGGCACGTATTGCATGGTGCACTGGGTGTTATATGCAACTAATGAATCAAAGAACTTTACATCAAAAAAAATTTTAAAAAAAGATGTGGTCCATATATACAGTGGAATATTACTCAGCCATCAAAAAGAATGATTTCTCAACATTTGCTGCAACATGGACGGGACTGGAGGAGATAATGCTAAGCGAAATAAGTCAAGCAGAGAAAGACAATTATCATATGGTTTCTCTCATCTATGGAACAGAAGAAGTAGGAAGATCGGTAGGAGAAGAAAGGGAAGAAGAAGGGGGGGCAAACAGAAGGGGGAATGAACCATGAGAAAACTATGGACTCTGAGAAACAAACTGAGGGCTTCAGAGGGGAGGGGGGTGGGGGAATGGGATAGGCTGGTGATGGGTAGTAAGGAGGGCACGTATTGCTTGGTGCACTGGGTGTTATACGCAAGTAATGAATCATGGAACTTTACATCAAAAACTAGGGATGTACTGTATGGTGACTAACATAATAAGAAAAATATTATTATTAAAAAAAAGAAAAGGAAATAAGATGAAAACAGAGTGGCTTGTACTATACAAATTACTAGCTATACTTAATAAAATATGAGACATGTTCTTCCCCTCCTCTTTAGGGATGATACACAAAAGTTTAATATTCAGGATACTGGTTCTTTCCCAAATATTTCCGTTTGGAGTCTCAGCTATCAGCTAAGACTTAGATTACCGCTCCACTCTACAGAGATCCAATAATCTTTTTCGTAAGGTGCATTTAGCCTCATCTAACCATATCTTCGTAATTTCTATGTGGGATGATAATAATACCGATGAGACTATCTTAAAGTATACGGAAAGTAAACAGGGCATAGGCATGAAGAAAACATCAAAAAAATTAATTTCTTGCTACTCTTAAGAATAAATGAACACTCATATATTCCACCAATAACAGTCCCAAATGATCAGATCTTGATATCATAATATGCAACATTTCAGAGAGTTTTAAAAGTCTTCAAGTTTATCTGATAAAAATCCTTATTTCACAAATAAGAAACTAAAGATTAATAGAGTTAATTATTACAAAGGTGAATTAAGAGGTCTCCTAACTATTTACATAGTAATTATTCATACAACGCAGACTTAAATTTTGTCCCTCTTTCTTGAGTCATTCTGCTTGCATACCCCCAAGATGAGAGAAATTACCTAAACACTTCTGTTATTAACCCACATACTTTGGAGACTAAAGTATCCATTTTTTAACAAATGGATACACCCAGGTAACTGTCACCACAACCAGGGGACCCTGGACATTTCCATCACTTCAGTGGTGCTCTTGTATACATTAATTCTCAATCTCCAGTCTGCATCCCTGGCTTTAGGCAACCACTGTATAGGTGTCTACCTAGTATAGGTTTGTCTTTCCTCGAGTTTCATATAAAAAAATGACCTGGAGGCCCTACTAACAAATTCTTTTCCTTTCTTGAAAGCCAATTTGGATATCATTGTGAAATGTTTCCTGGCTTCCTCTGATTATCTTTCTTTGTTCTACTTTGTACATTCACTGTTGTATCATGTTGCCTCGTAATTTACTTCCATACATGTTTAAATCACTTACTAAACCACATGCTCCTTGAGGGTAAGGACATGTTTTTATTCACCTGTTTTCAAGGCTTATCATAGAGCCTAGAACATAGTAGCTGTTTAGTTGTATATCTCAAAAAAAAGAAAAAGAAACCAAATAAAAATCTTGTATAAGTTCTTATAATTAGTACCAAAATAGACTTTATCAGAGTACTTTAAAAATTTAACAACTTGGGAAACAAAGCCTGGAGTAAAAGTTTTAAGTTAAATCAGAAATCTTCTTTACTGATCTTTGTTTCTTTGTTTCTTCGTTTCCTTCCTTCCTTCCTTCCTTCCTTCCTTCCTTCCTTCCTTCCTTCCCTTCCTTCCCTTCCTTCCCTTCCTTCCCTTCCTTCCCTTCCTTCCCTTCCTTTTAGAACGCGCAAGCCAGCCTTGGGGGGGGGGGTGGTTAGAGCAAAGGGAGATGGGGAGAGAAAATCTAAGGCAGGCTCCAAGCCAGCACAGAGCCCAATGCCGAACTCAAACTCACAGCCCTGAGATCATGACCTTAGCCAAAATCAAGAGTCAGACGCTTTACTGACTGAGCCACCCAGGCGTCCCTTTGCTATCATTTTTAATACTGAATTTTCAGATAATTGCAGGGCAAATGTTATATGAAATGTAACTTTCTACCGTAACTTCTTAATGCTTACGTTTGTGTGGAATAAATCTGACAGTTTTGTTAAAATTTGAGTTTATTAAAAAAAATAGTTTTCTTTGCAAGTGGCATATTCACACAACTTGGTAATAAGTTTTTTTTTCTTCTTTCCTCATTACTTACTTAACAGAAGTAAAAGCAACAACAACGCAGGATTAATGGTAGTTCAGCATTAATTTTAGATTAGATTGCCATAAAATTGTATGTGTTTTATATTGTGTATTAAGGTAAACAAAATCATTTACTTTAGATTAGGTCTGACAAGAAAGGGACTGCGGAAACCAAATGGACTACTCTTTGTGTGGCAAAAACTCTCAATATTCCAATTACAAGGTAATTATCAGTATTCTGTGAGGAAAAAAATGTTTTCTCTAAATAAACAGAGTTTAAAGCTCTAGAGCCGTTTCTTATTTTAGACTTCTCCTAAAGAAGTAATGGGCAAAAAATGCAGAGCTCGGCAGAGCTCCAATGGAACAGGCTATTTCTAAGTTTACATGATATTGCTAAGAAAAGCATTTTCATAATATGAATTTCCATTTATACGTAATTATTGAATGTGTGGGTGAGAGAATACTAGCTGCGTTGAGTTCCTAGCTAACTTTCTTATTCTGGGAAAATTAATTCACATCTTTGGGATTATTTCAGCTCTAAAATAAGAAAACTGGTTTCTCTATGATTTCTGTCATTTTTAAGATTCAATTCTTCTTACAAGGTTGAAATCTCTACATAGAGAGTCTCCAAATGAAATCTCTAAGGTAAGTCACAGATATTGAAACTGATGCATTAAAATAAGTTTTATTAAGTACACTATCTGAAGTATCTTCTCCAATTTTTTAGATTGCTAATTTGAGATTCTTAGCCACATTTATGTATTTTCTTGATCAAATTTAATTTTGCTTGTATCTGTTATTTCTTATTAGCTAATCACACAGGTACTTCTAAAATTACTACGGTGTTGGATACATTACTGTACATATACCACTCCTTTACTCTGTGAATGAAGGTTATAGAGATTACAAACCTTGCTCAAAATATCATCTTTGCAAAGACAAACTATTAGATAAATGTGTCTTATATGATCTTTTTAAGTAAAAGGTTTTAGAAAGAATGCATATATAAATGGATAAATACTAGTAAAAACATGGAAATTTTTCTTCTGGAAGGATATACAACAAAAAGTTAGTAATGCTACCTTTAAGGAAAGAGCCTAGGTGGAGAGAGGTAGTTTTTCTATTTTTACTTTCTGTACCATTGAAAAATTTCCAACACGAACATTTGTTAATTCCACTGTTTAAAAATCTTAGGTTAGACTTATAGGTTATATTTTTCTTTTCTATATTTAAGAAAAAAATAATGTTTGATTTTTAAAATTTTCTTCTTCTTCCTTTTCAAACAATATGCCTGGTGGCTTAGTTGTTAATTCAGTTGCTTAGAGCACACAGAACAAAGGTCATAGGTTTGATTAATCACGTTTGCAAAGAATAAAAATATCCCTTGGTAACAGAACACATTTTTAACTTTAAAAAGTCATCTGGCAAACTCGTGTTGGTGATCACAAGGATGAATCAGGTAAGAGCATGTGGTTGACACAATACAAAACATTAATCTTGGAAAATAACTCTAAGTGATGTCTTACTGACAGAGGGCAAGACAGTAGACAGCAGTGTTACTCATCTCTAAGTAAACATTTCAATTTTCATACTCATCAACTCACTGCACTCTGAATAGAACAGAAACAAGACCTTAACAATCGGAGAAAATACAGTCCCTGTACTTTCAGAAAAGCTAAAAATGGTTATGTCACAAAGCTTATGAATTTCAAAAATGATACAATTCTTACTAATATACTATAGAAATATCAAATAAAATACATATGTACCTGTAACATCTTCTGGATCTGAAACAACAATATGTGCATTTAATTCCTGTAGCTTGTGATGCAGTTCTTCTAATTTTTTATTTGATTTTTTCAAAATGTTGTCCACGTAAGCCAAACTTTTTTTATCTGTTGTGACTTTCCTCAGATTTTCAGCTCCTTCTTTGATTTTCAGTTCTTTCCTTATTTCTCTCTTGATTCGATCCTTGATATCATCCAATTTCTGTTGCACCATTGTATCTGAAAAGTCTAATTTTTGAACAGCACTCACATTCTCAGAAAATGGAAGACTTCGGGAATCTCCCTAGAGAAAAGAAATAAACATACAAATGTGGTAGTTTAGGAAAGTTAGTTGCTCAGTAACATGTAAGAGCAAAACTATGTGTTCAGTGATTCTTCATTAAGCACATTTTATTATTTCCTTAATAAGCAACAGACTAGTTACCTTTATTATTACCATACAAAATTCTAAGTTCAAAAACTCTGCTCACTCACTAAATAGCATTATTTGACAAATTTATATTAAAGTAAACACATCTACACACAAAGGCATCTTAGGGTTCTATAAAGACAGTGGATTTCTGATATCCTATGAACCCAAGTTAGAGCCTAACGTCTACACTGTGACTTGTAAGCAAGTTATTTAATCTTTCAAATATTCAATTTAATCATCTATAAAATCTACATAATATTGCCACCTTTCAGAGGTATTGTGATAATCCAAAATATTTTATGTGAAGGTCCAAGCACAATTCTTGGCCCACTGTACAGTTACTCAATAAGTGAATATTATTATTAAATTCCATACAGAAGATACAATTCTATTTGATCTTCTATAAAAAAACCTCTTAAAAAACTAATATTGGCAAAAATAAAAAAGTAATATCCTTATGACCACTTTTTGGGTAATGAATAAATGCATCAGGATTTGGAAAGACTATATTCAGAACTCTATATATAATTACATGGCTAACTATCCCAATTGATAACTTGGTTGACTCATTACAAAAACATCATTACTAGAAAATATGTCTCAATTACGTCCTACTGATAGAAGCTAAGATAATACACAGTACCAGTTATTCATCTTAAAATAAAAATTAGATTAGGTAAGCACATCAAATCTCCATTTAAAACAAACCAAAGTTATGTCCTAGCTATTTGTATATCATTTGCTATTTTAAACTCCATTACTAGAATACTGGTTTAAAAAATTTTTAATTTCTGAAACACAAAAATTAGAGATAATGTTTACCTTTGGGAAGAGGAATTAAGTTTGTGAAGGTTCTAGAAGAGAGACATTTCACTGTGCACCCTTATGTACCTTTTGAACCACAGATCCAACCAACTAAAAGATTTTCCTTAATTTCTTCAGGAATTCATCATAACCATATAAATAAGTTCTGCTTAAATTCTTGGGTGCAAATACTTTTTACATCTATTTCCTAACCTCTAAAAAAACCAGGTTATCTTGAAGAATAGTGAGTTAATAGATGGGAAGATGTGGGATCTAGTCTTGGCTTTGGACCAATCTACCCTGTGCCAAAGGGCATACAATACAAAAAAAATGAAGTAGTTGATAAATCTATTCTTAATGTTTCTAGGGTCAAGAACCCCTTTGGAACTCTGAAAAAAAACCCAGCAGAACAAAGAAAATTTCATGTTTGTATATACAATTTCCAGGTTCCACGGATCAGAGATTAAGAATTCCTGGGAAAAGTGATACCTTATGATCTTCCACTTGGACCAAAATAGTATCTAGATTTTTCACTACTCATAGTGGAATATAAATCCTATCATCTATTTATCCAGTTTCCAAAGTTTATGAATCTACCTTTGGCTGGTTATCAAAAACAACAGCACATGACTATTGTCAAAAAATAAAATGCCAAATTTCTGCTGTCTGGCTTCAGGTAAAGTGGATTGAGGCAAAGAATGCTTAGATGAAGAAGTTTAAGCTAACTGCATTCTTTTAGATATTTTTATTTCTAACCTTACAGACTTAGAAAACATGAACTGCTTTCATAAATTTGTGCTTTAATATTATGTACTAAGCTAGAGATTCCCTAAATTTCTTGCTTCGTGGTGACCTTAGTGTGTAATTTTTTCCATATGCTGTATAGGCCAAAAGAAATACCTAACAATTGTGTATTAAATAGTAAGTTCCTAATTACTTAATGCTTAAATTATAACAACTCAGTAGCTGTTTGAAATAATATAAATATGAAAGAAAACATTACATTTTATTAATTCTTTAATAACTAGTTACTTATTACTGTTGCGTACTTTCACCATTTCTCAAACTTTGAAATCAGATTGGACACTCCCATCTTCATTTTCTGTTCCATACAAAGGGAATGT
Source organism: Ursus americanus (assembly GCF_024610735.1). Classification (NCBI taxonomy): domain Eukaryota; kingdom Metazoa; phylum Chordata; class Mammalia; order Carnivora; family Ursidae; genus Ursus; species Ursus americanus. The sequence continues at coordinate 40,826,703 of NC_142138.1, read as the reverse complement.
AGAATAATCTAATACTGAAATTTAACCGACTCCCATTAGTTCACATGATACCCAACATATGGTGTCACCGTGTTTCCCTGGAAATTTTCAAATACATTGCAACATCCTGAGAGTTTGCTTAGGCACCCCGGAGACCCTTACTGTACAGTTTGAGAATTGTGGTACTAAAATATAAAGGCTGTAACAAAAAAACCTGTTATATGAAAATGGCATCAGTATTTGACGTGAATCCTTAAACGTCTTTTGCCTACTTCAACTCTCATTTCTTTTCAATTTGCTATCTAAATCCCAATCCTATCAAACTACAGAATTTACTGCTGGAGACAATCTCTCCTGGCTCAGCTACTAATGCATGTTGCACCTCTGGGATATACTACCTCTCCTCCTTTTCTACAACTATCTCTTCCTAGTCCCTTCTCTGCTAACTTCTACTTTGTTTCAAAGTTCACTACAAATCTTCCTGGAAAAGAACTTCCTGCTTATTCCCTCTTAGAATTTAGATTAAATGCCTCTCTTCACTACCCCAAAGACTATTAGCAATTTGATGGCAAGGGCTGTACCTGGCAGAGTAGTTCTGTTTTGCTTTCTTAATGATTAGTCCATTATATTATTTAATATTCTATTTTGGAAAGTCTGTCACTGCTGAGGAACTCATGCTTTCCTCTTTCTGATAAAGAGAACTTATACTCTAGGAAACTCAAAGGCAAAACTGATATTCAACCTTAGCAACTATATTAGCTAGAATTAGATATAAGCCATACGTGGTTAGCATGTTTGCTTCCTCTTCCTTTTCATACGCCTAAATTTTTAGTAACCGTATTTTACTCCCATCTTTTGTTGTGACATAGCTTAAATATTTTTTGAAAAGGAAATACCTACAGTACAATCAATAATTTGAGATAAATGTCCCCTGACAGTAGACAAGAAAGATTATAGTACTTTCTATTACTGCTTTCCTAAATATTTTAGTTGCAATAATCTGTGAAATTTACTGGAAAATATTTTTTCTTGCATTTGAAACAAGTGAAATGAGACATTTTATCTATTAGCTTATATCTCTACCCTAAAAAAATAATAAAACAATTATGTCATATATGCCAGAATCAGTACTAGGCAATGAAATAATATTCCTGACATAGGTAAAATAAATTAGCCTCAGAAAATAAATAGCTATCTAACCAGTGAAAACCTTCAGTGATAATCTTTGTCTCAGTAGGTTCTACTACAGGCAGTCTACACCATCTATATTGCATTATGTTCAGAAGCTTAACACTTTCATCCTCATTCACAACTGTTTTCTACTCTGCAAAATTTCATGCCTACTCCCAAATTAAACAGTACATACCTTCTCTATGGTGACTAACATAATAAAAAATTATTATTAAAAAAAAGAAAAAAGTAAACAGTACATACCTTTTTTCACCTTTTCAAAATAAAGTTAGATCCAACCTCTAATCACAAACTCCCTTTAAAATTCACTAATACTGCTCAGAAAGTATGCAGATAAGAGATTAAAAAAAGAAAATGAACTCATCCTAAGCATAAAACTAAACTCTTAACAGTATTCATTATGCTCCACCAATTATCTATACAGAAAAGAAGCCTCATAATTCTCATCTTTTATCACTGAAATCATAAGCTAGCTACTCCATTCTAGTCAAATTAACATTTTGCTGTTTACGTTATTTTACTGTCTTTCTTATGCCCTATTTATCTCACGATCTAAATTCAGCATCACAAAATACTTGTTAAAAAATATTTCAAGTCTTTCATGGTTAATTCTATTTTAAATTTTATATCATCCATATGTTTAATGCAGTCATTCAATCAGATGGATCAAATCCAAACAAAAGGAAACCATCAGTAAAATTAATACCCTCAGGATTTATAGAACAACTGAAATGCTTTTTAGTTAAGTAGGTTTCAAGTGGCTAAATAAAAGAGGGAATAGAGACCTCAATGAGTAAGAAACAAGAAGTAAAAATTAGATGGATTTCAAAGGAACCAAAACAAATTAAAAATTCAGTGGTTAGGTTAAATAGCAGACCAGACCAATATAATGAATTAGTATACTGGCAGACAGAAAACTGAGGAAATTACTCTGAATTCATCACGCAGAGATATGAGAAATTAAAAGGCATGGAAGATAAAATGAGAAGATCCAAGATCCATCTAGGAAGAGCTCCAGAATAAGAGAACAAAGAAAATGAGGGAGAAATACTACATGAAGACAAGTGAATGACAATTTTCCAGAACTGAAGAATGATATAAATCCTTGGGCCAGAAGGCTACACCAAATTGTAACAAGATAAATGAAAATAACAACAAAAATTAACAGAGAGAAAAGGCACTTTATCAACAAATGAATGACCATTAGAGCGACATAAGACTTTTCCTTAGTGATAACAGAGGCCCAAAACTATCAAACTTCTTTAAGATTTTGAGCTTTTATCTTAAGGTCTTTATATACTGCTAAGGCTTTCTCAAAAAAAAAAAATTTTTTTTTTAACCTGCCTCAAAATATGAACATTCTGGGGAAAATTACAGATGAACTAACCTAGAGTCCATGTTATATTTACATCATTCTCCTGTTCACTAACCATGTATCTATTAATATACATTAAAGAAAAACTGTACTGTGGCAGAAGAGAATGCACCACTGTTACCTCTGAAACTGACAGATTTTTCTAATCATAATGTTAGCAATAATCCAAATGTAAACCATAAGTCTTTATAAATATAAGCTGGAAATCTGTAACAAGAAACTTAAAAACAGTCATTTTCTTTCACCTAGTCATCCTAATTCTAGGAGTATAACCTAAGAAATAATTACAAATTTTTACTGTATAGAATGGTCAATTCAATAATTTTAAAAAACCATCAATAACACATGCAAGGCACTGTTATAGGCATGAACTTCCTCATAAGACTTACAAATAGGAGAGCTTTAAACCAATTTATAGGAAAGAAAAAGTTCAGGAGGCTACTAAGTGTCACAACAAAAGAATTTCAAACAGGCTGGGGAATAAGAAAAGATTTCTCCTATTTTCACCTTTATTATTCCACAGTAGCATGTACAGCCTCATATATTACTGCTATGTACACACAGTTTTATTTCAAATTATGTTTAAAATAAAAATGGGGGGAAATGCTAAAAAAATTAAAATATTAATAATAATTATTTCTGGATGGGACGCTTGGGTGGCTCAGATGGTTAGCTCTGCCTTCAGCTTGGGTCATGATCCCAGGGCCACATGGGGCTCCTTGCTCAGCGAGGAGTCGTCTTCTCCCTCTGCCTACTGCTCCCCCTGCTAGTGCTCTCTCTGACAAATAAATAAAATCTTAAAAAAAATAATTATTATTTCTGGTCAGGAAAATTAAGAGGAATTTTCATTATATTCTTCAAAGTTTTCCAAATTTGCTCAATTTTTTAAAGTAATGAATATATGCTGCCTATCTAATAAGGAGGGAAAGACATTATTTAAAAGAAACCAAAAATAACTTTCACTGTATTTCAGTTTTGGCAAATGAAGAACTTATACTGGTATCTTACAGTCTATAGTATATTTGCGATTTAACTAGGTTATTTTGAGTCAATTCAATTCTACTGCAAAGGGTAAGAGTACACATTCCACTCTAATTGGACAGTACCATGTGTAAGCCAGGTATTTCAAATACACAAATGTGTTAATATGTAGTTAATAAATACAACTATTTTTACTTTATAAAGTAGTGAAATTCTGATCTGTAGCCTAGAACATAAAATGATATTTTTAAATTATTACATTTTAACAGACAGTAAAGAAAAACAGTAAAATAAGAACAGGATCAGACTCAAAGAACAAAATGAAGAAAAAGGTCTGTTACTTATGATCAAATACTTCATTTAGGGAGAGGTAGGAAAGGATGTTTACTCCTCACTGGCCAAGTTCCTAGAGAAGAAGTAAAAAAGCTGTTACTTTCTCTACACTAGACATATAAAACAGTCTGACCTGTTAGATGCCAAGAAATGCTAGAGCACCCATAAAAACTCACTGGGAACAATGGCTCATATAATGTTTTAGCTAGAAGGAACTTCAAAGATCAAGTAGTCTAACTCCCTTGTTTTAGTTTTGAGCAAAGCAGTTTCAAAGCAGCTAAGCAATTTGCCTAAGGTCACAAAGAAAAGTCAGTGATCTGGCTGGGTTTACCATACCAGTCTCCTGACTCCTGGTTTCGTGCTTTTATTCTCTACTGCCTTCTTAGAGGAGATTCTAGGAGTATCCATTTCCTTATATTTGAACTACACCTTGACCTGATTTGCATTAATTAAGATATTACATACCTTAAATCATGAGTATTGGCAGGACATAATTCTTCTAATTTCACCACCTAATCCAACCCAGGGTAGAATGCTCTCAACCAGAAAACAAGAAACCAGTTCTAACACCAGCTCTCTGTCACTAGCTATGCAATTCAAGCATGTTATCCCCATCTCCCTGTACCTGTTTGCTCATCTGCAAAATGATGTTTGGCTTTCCTATCTTCTAGTTTTTTTTAAACTTTATTCAAAATGTTCACTGAATGTTAGGCAATGGAAAAGAACACAATCCTGTTTTCTTTCAGGTATTCAATGTATTAAGGTAGACGTGAAAACCAAACACAATCTGAGGAAGCAACAAAGCTTTATACAAAGGTAGGCCATATTGTGTGTATATGTGTGTGTGTTTCACAGAAAGCTCAGTTAGAATACAGCATGATGGCAAGAACTAAGCATTCAGAGTCAAACTGGCTATGTATAAATTCTGATACTGCAACCATGCTAAAGCTTCAATTTCTTCACAAGGAAAATGGAATTATTACAACTACCTTGACTGTATTATTTCTAAGTCACATAATAGCTATGCCTAGGAATAGGAAGTATGTTTTCATAGTAACATTGCAGTTCCTGGCACAGAGCACTGAAGCAGATAGTACTGGATGCCTACATAATATCCATCCTCCTTTTATCCTTACTGAGAAAACTCCCACTCTGCTAGATGCAACAAAGTACACAGATAAAACTCTCCCTTCACCAGACTCGCCAGCTGCTAGAAGTAGCCATAAGACAATTTTTGTTAAAGAGAAGTCAGGCCAGCATTTTGGGGAAAGTGTCTACTTCTCTCTTTCTGCTTAGAATGCAGATCCAAGGCCTAAAGATGCAGGAGCCATCATGTGGCGAGAAGGGACAAACAGAACAAAGCCCAACATAACGAAAGATGGCAAAGCACAGAGAATGAGCTTGGGACCCTGACGGCTTTACCGAACTGCTACACAAGTCCTACACTGCCTACCTTGGATTTCTTGTTTTAGATATAATATAAATTCTTATCATGGGGCGCCTGGGTGGCTCAGTCGTGAAGCGTCTGCCTTCAGCTCAGGGCGTGATCCCAGAGTACTGGGATCGAGCCCCACATCAGGCTCATCCGTTGGGAGCCTGCTTCTTCCTCTCCCACTCCCTCTGGTTGTGTTCCCTCTCTCGCTGGCTGTCTCTCTGTCAAATAAATAAATAAAATCTTTAAAAAAAAAATTCTTATCTGACCAAGGATCATATAGGCCTTGTAGGCAATATAAAGACCTTGGTTTTTATTCTGAGTGAAACAGGGTAGGGCTTAAGCAAATAAGTGATATGCTATGACCTCCTGTATTAAGAGACGGGGGGCAGAGAAAAGCAGGGAAACCCATTCTATGAAGCCACAGTAGACAGTTATAAAGTAGTCTCAAATGAATCCTGCCTCCCTGCATTCACATTTTTATGTGTCCCCACTTTCACACTGATTGAACACTAGCCTTTTGACTTATTCTGACAATGTGATGGAAGTAATATTCTGATGATAGGCAAAGAGACACAAGCACAGGCTTCAAGAGGAGTCACAGCTTCTGTTTTCACTCTTGAAAACCCAAATACTATTTAAAGAAGTCTAGACTATTCTGTTAAAGAGAGAGGCCCTGGAAGATGAGAGTGACCATGTGGAGAGAGGCCATGTGGAAGAGAACCAAAGCACTCCAGCTGTTCCAGCCATTCCAGCTGAGGCACCAGACATGTGAGTGAGACTACAGTGGACATTCCAGTCCAGCTTATGCACCAGCTGAATGCAGCTGTATAAGTGAGCACAAACAAGACCAATGGAAAAAAAACCCACCTAGTATACCCACAGAATCTTGAAAGGAGTTTGTTACACTATAACAATATGTGATTAAGGCCACTGCAGTAATCCAGGCAAGAAATAATGATCATTTTAAGCAGTCTCTGCAATAATTATTAATATTAATTACTAATATTATTAATTTAATCCCAATAGAGTGTAACAATCTAACATTGTTTTTATGTTAAAACTTTTTTTCCTTTTTTTTTCCCCACCTTAAGCCGTCACACTTCAGAAGGATGTAGGTAGAGACAACAATACTCTTCTTTAAAAAATGAAACAAAACAAAGTCATTACTTTTTAAAGTAGACTTGCTTAAAAAAAAAATTGTCTTACTTCCTTACCATTCCTGTGACAAAATTAAGCAAAAGCTGCATGTAGGAGAGTATCCAATCCTTATATTCAGTGACTGATTTAGGATTAGTCATGTGATTGAAGTAGGCACATTCAGATGCCCTTTTCAAGGGAATTGATAAGGAAGTCCTTCTCTGGAGAACACCAGTTGCAAAAACAATAAAAATTTAAAGCTACTGACAAAGATAAATGCTTTTCTTATCATAGACAGCCAGAAAATAAAGCTAACCCCTTGAGAGAAAAAGATCATTGAGGACACAGGCTTAGCATCTAAATCCAATCATTTAAACATATTCCCATACCTCTAAACTTTTTAGTCACAGTGCTAATCAATTCCTCTTTTGCTTGAGTTAGCTTGACTTAAGATTTCTCTTACTAAGGAGGGCATATGTTGTGATGACCACTGGGTGTTATATGCAATTAATGAATCATTGAACACTACATCAAAAACTAATGATGTTGGCTAACTCAACACAATTAAAAAAAAAAAAGATTTCTCTTATCACAAATCAGAGTTCCAAATAATAAAATACATCTAGCTTCCTAATTTGAAACATGAATTTTATCTCATTTAGTAATGATAATTGCAATTACAGATCTATATAGATGATTTTTTCCAATATCAAGATCAATATTCCTTATAAGTATTTGTGTGCACTTCCACTTTAAATAACCTCATTTTATACCATGAAACTGAACCTAATGGTCAGATTTCTACTTTTCTTCCAAAGAAAGCTACTAGTCATTTTTGGTCTTATTTTGCATACTCTTCTCGAGTTTCTGGGAAATGTTTCTTATCTCACTCAAACCATGTGATTCTAGTGAGGTTGTCAATGTTTTTATATGATCCCATAATCCCTGGCAACAGTTGAACGATTTAAGTATGGACATCTGACTGAGCTAAACCATAGTGTCCCACATCCTGGCCAAACATGACTGATTCATTCATCCTGCAAATATTTACTAAATACCTATTATGCGTGCTAGATGCTGTAATGGCAATCGGATCCACAGTGGTGAAGAAATAAAGGACATCTATATAGTATTATGACTATATAATGACATCTCCACTTCCAATCCATAATCTGTATCATTCTAACCTCCTTCATCTGCTTATCTATAAATTTCCTTCCAGTAAGAAACCTGGCTCCTATTCCTTGCCATCCACTTACTTATTCAATGCCAGTATACATGTGTAACAGGATCAGAATTCTTTTTTTTTTTTTTTTGAAGATTTTATTTATTTATTTGACAGAGAGAGAGAGACAGCCAGTGAGAGAGGGAACACAAGCAGGGGGAGTGGGAGAGGAAGAAGCAGGCTCCCAGCGGAAGAGCCTGATGCAGGGGTCGATCCCAGAATGCTGGGATCACGCCCTGAGGCAAAGGCAGACGCATAAGGACTGCACCACCCAGGCGCCCCCCAGGATCAGAATTCTTAACCCATATCCCCATAGGAAATAACTTTCTCAACTACAGTACAGTGCTTCCAGGCACTTCCTTTTGCTTTTGCAGGTTCCCTCCATTTTCAAGTACCTAGGTTAGTACCTTTTCCCACCACTCTCTTCAGTGAGGCTGTTTTATATGTGTAATACATTTTGATACTCTTGTAGTAACAGTCTGTATCCCTTTCTCAGATCTCTGATGATGGCTGAGTGTATGTGTGTATTCCGCCCATCAAAGAAGAAGAGCATAACCCCCCAGCTCCTTATATGTCAGTTGTGCATAGTGACTTCTTTCCAAAAAGTACAGTATAAAAAGGAGGAGAAAAAAAAAAAAAAAGAGTAACTTTATAGTCAGGAGAAACCTGACAAACACTACCTCATCTGGGTAATCAAGGTCAACATCAACAGTGGTAAGTCATGTTGATATTATGCACCCTTGATACAATATGATGAAAATAGTATTTAACACTGTAGTTTACTTTCCAGAAACCCATAACTCTGGTCTAATAAGGAAAAACAACAAATTCCAATAGAAGGACATCTATAAAATATGTGACTAGTACTCCTCAAAACTGTTAAGATCACTTAAAAAAAAAAAAAAAGAAAGAAAGAAAAGAAAAAGGCAAGTCTGAGAAACTAAAACAGCCAAGAAGAGCCTATGGAAACGTGGCAACTAAATGTAATGTGGCATCCATGATGGGATGCTGGAGCAGGAAAATGAGACCTATAGAAACCTGAGTAAAGTGTGGACCTCAGTTTCTAATAAGATTCATTAACTGTGACAAATGTACCATATTTATGTATGATGTTAAAAAAAGGAGGAAATGAGTCTGGAGTATGTGGGAACTCCCTACCGTCTTCTCAGTTTTTCTATAAATTTAAAATTATCCTAAAAATGTTAAGTATTTTTTTCTTAAAAAAAGACAGGATCCTTACTATCAAGGAGCTTATATCTAGGGAAAAGACACACATTCAACAAGTAAACCACAATTAAAAATGGGACAACTGCAATGAAAGAACATGACATAACAATGAAAAACCCACCTACAACTTGATTAAAACATTGAGGAAAGCCTCCCTAAGACTGAGGAGGCAAATTTTATTCTGGGACTTAAGAGATGATTAAGAGTTACCCAAATAAGGTGAAAGAAAGAAGTGTCCCTGCTTGAGAAACTAAAACAAAATCAGACTTGTCAAATTTCTGATTCTGGACAAGATGGTACAAGTTCATTTCTTTCTACTCCTGCCTGATAACCATAACTATACACTCTGGAAATAAAACAGCAAACAATCATAAGACTCTGAGAGGTGAAAAAAGGGCAAACCAGTTAGAAACTTCAGGTCTTGAGGAACACAAGGTGGTAAATTCTCTGGACTTTTCTTTTTATCACAACTTCTCCACACTGGGTACCAGACAAAAGAACCCTCAAAGTCAAAGTTAAAAACAAAAAAACAAAAAAACAAGTCATGAGGAGTCTGCCCTCTCTCTAGTAGTAGAATGGTGAAAAGGAACAGCCCAGCAAGACAGAAAGCTTTTTGACAACACCCACCCTATCCCAGCCAAGCACCATGGATGGCCCCCCATTTGGGGAGTCTGGACTTCTACACCAGCAGCAGCAGATAGTTCAGGGTAGAATGGCAAAAGCCAAGTACCCTGAGGTGGTGCTCTCCTTCCCTTGTTAGTACAGTTGTTAGTACAGTGCCAGTGGAGCTGAAGTGAGTATACTGAAGGGTATTAGCAGGGTTCAGAATGGGGCTCCTCTTACCCATCCAGGAAGAGGCATCAACAGAGACCAAGTTGGGAGTGCGGTCGGCTTCCCCCGACCCTGACGTAGCACAGGTCCTGGTAAGTAGCCTTGAGGGCAGCCTAAGTAGAAACTAAGCACAGAATGTGTACTCTTACTCAACAAGAGTAGGTAAATCAGGATGATGCTCCCTTCCCTCACCAATGTGATGTCAGCAGAGACCTGCCCCCATGTCCAGTAACAGAAGATGAAACAAGGTGAAACTCCCATCGCCCACTTGCATAGTGTCATCAGACAATGAAAGGGATTCTGGGCTTTTGCCCCTCATCTAACAGTAGTAGGTAGTCTGAGACAGCAATCACTTCCTCCAATGCTGTGCTGCCAATGAAGACCAAGTGGGGACCAAGTCAAGAATTCTACTCCTATCTAGCAGGAACAGGCAGTCCTCCTGATTACCCCAAAAGAGTGGAGTAAAAGGAAGACCCTGAAGGAGAGAGCTGGAGACAAGAATTAATTAAACCTGTGTAAGAAGTCCTACATAGAACCATGACATAGCAGAACCAATCCACATATCAAGCTGACCAGAATTCATATGCAAAAAGGTTTGAGAAATGGATTATACCGTAAAACCCAACCTTTTGGAACAGCTTTCAAGTAGAACACAAAGCAAAACAGAGTAACACTGTGAGGGCTCTGGAAAGTAAATGATCATTGGAACTATATCCCACAAGAGTAGGCCAGGATCTATATGCTAAACCCAAACAGTGAGTACTTGCTAAAATAGAAGATTTAAGTAGCATACAGGGTCTCATAACATAATAGCCAAAATATCCAGGACAACAATAAAAAAAAAAAAAAAAAAACCCACTCACCCAAGAACCAGGAAAATGACAAACTGAATGGGAAAAGATAGTCAATATATGCCAAAATGAAGATAAATCACATACTGAAATTAAATGATAGGATTTTAAAGCAATCATCATTAAAAATGCTTCAATAATCGAAAAAATTTAAAAAAAGAAAAATTGAAAAAAATGAATAGAAAAGCTCAGCAAACAAGAGAAGACAGAAAAGCCAAATCAAGGAAATTATAAAACTGAAAAACATAATTAAAATAAAAGGCTCACTGGATGGGCTCAATAGTAGATTGAAGATAACAGAGGAAAGACTCATGAAACTTAAAGACAATCTGAACAACAGAAAGGAAATAGATTGAAAAAATAAACAAAGCACAAAAATCTATAAAACAAAAAGATCTAACATTTGTGTTACTGGAATCTCAAAAGGAGAAGAGGAGTATCTCTGAAAGAATATGGTGGGGGGGGGGAGGCTAACTTCTAAAATTTGCCAAAAGGCATAAATCTACAGATTCAAGAAACTGAGCAAATTCCAGAAAGGATATAACCCTAAGGACATTCAAATAAAGCCAAGATATATCAAATCAAATATATGAAAACTATACACAAAGAACCATTTTTGAAAGCATCTAGAGAGAAATGATGCATTTCTCAATGTAAACCATGAAAGCAGTGTAACATTTTAAATGCTGAAAGAAAAGAACTGTCAACGTCAAATTTTATACTCAGTGAAAGTATTACTCAGGAATTAAAGGGAACCAAAGACATTCCCAAAGAAAACTAAGAGAAATTGTCAGCAGCAGTCTTATTCTTAAAGAATGGCTAAAAGAAGTTCTCCAAACTAAAAAGAAATGACTGAGGGAAGTTTATAACTTCAGAAAGAAGACAAAATGAATAAAAATAGGGCTACATGTAACAGACTATCATTCTCCTCATGAGTTTTTATATGATCATTTGATGTGCTCAGTGTAGAGGAAAACAAGACAAATTTTAAAATGGGTAAAGGGACCTAAGTAGAAGTAAGATTCTACATTTCACTCAAAGAGGTAAAATGTCAATACCAATAGCATCTAAAATAAGTTACACATGCATAAATGTAATAAAGGAACTACTCTAAAAAAAACCTGGTGATATCCTCTAAAACACTATAAAATAAGAATGGAATTCTAAAAAATGTTTAGGTAGACCACAGGTAGACAACAAAAGGGAAAGAGAGGAGGAAGAAACAGAAGGAAAAAACAGAAAACTAACAGTGATCTAGGACACCTAAGGTCTTACATACCAATAATTACTGTAAGTGTAAATAATCTAAACACAAAAATTTCAAAACAGGTATTAGCATAACGGATTAAAAAGTGTGACCTAGCTATAGGCTATTTCTAAGACCCTAACTTTGATTATCATGGTATAAGTAGATTGGATGAAAAGAATATGCCATATAAACACTAATCAAAATAAAAGCAGCAGTGGCTATAATAATATCAGGAGAAGCAGCTTCAAAGCAAAGAAAATTATTGGGGCAGGAGATGTTCATTACAAAATGATTAAATGATCTATCCACCAAGACGACATAGTAATTCTAAATGAGGAAACAATAGAGATTCAAAATATAAGAAACAAAAGCTGATAGAACCTAGAGGAAAAATAGAAAAATATAAAATTATAATTGAGGACTTCAACACTCTTCTCTCAGCAAAACAGAACTACAAGATTGAAAACCAGCAAGACAGAACTAAACACCACCCTCAAAAAGAAATTTTAAATTTTAGATTTTTATTTATAGACTACTCCACCTAACAAGAACAAAATACATATTCTTTTCAAGCACTCAAGGAACATTCATTACGACAGACCAGAAACTGAGTCATAAAACATACCTAAATCAATTTAAAAGAATTTAAACAAGGGTGCCTGGGTGGCTCAGTCATTAAGCATCTGCCTTCAGTTCAGGTCATTTCCCAAGGTCCTGGGATCGAGCCTGCCATCAGCCTCCCTGCTCAGTGGGGGAGCCCGCTTCTCCTTCTCTCTCTGCCTGCTGCTCTCCCTGCTTATGCTTGCTCTCTGTCAAATAAATAAATAAAATCTTTAAAAAAAAAAAAGAATTTAAACATAAACACTGCGTTCACCAACCATAATAGAACCAAGCTAGTCAACAACAGAAAGTAAGAAAATTTCCAAATACTCAGAAACTAAAAACACACTTCTAAATAACCTATAGCTGAAAGGAGAAGTCTCCAAAGAAATCTTTAAAAATACATACAACTGAATAAAAATTAAAATAGAATATAACAAAATGTGTGGGATGTAGCTAAACTCCCACCTCAAGAAACAGAAAAGAGAGCAAAATAAACCAAAAGCGGGTAAAAGAAGGAAACAATAAAAATAAGAGCAGAAACCACAATGAAATTGGAAATAACAGAAAAAAATCAATGAAACAAAAGTGAAAAGATCAATAAAAATGATAAACCTCCAGCAAGACTGACAAAGATCTAAAAGACACAAAATACAATATCAGAAATGAAACAGTGGATGTGACTATAAATATTACAGCCATTAAAAGAATAAGACAACACCAAAAACAAATCTACCCATACAAATCAACAACTTAGATGAAATGTACCAACTCCTTGAAAAGGACAAACCTCCAAAATTCACCCAGTCTGAAATACGTAACCTGAACAGTCCTATAACTGTTAGATAACCTTTTACAGAAACTCTGAGGGAATACTTCCCAACTCCTTTCATAAGGCCAATGTTACTCTGATACAATAAACGAACACAAAAACCAAATTCTCCCATGAATTTAGATGTAAAAATCCTTAAGAAAAAAAAAAAAGCAAACTGAATCCAGTAATGAAGAAAATCATATATTATGACCCAGTAAGAATTTATTTCATGTATGCAAGACTGGTTCATACTCAAAAATCCATCAATATAATCCACCATGTCGAAAGAATAAAGATGAAAAATCACATAATCATACCAACTGATGCAGAAAAAGCATTTGACAAAATTCAACAGGCATTCATAATTATAAACTCTCAGTAAACGAAGTAGGAATAGAGGAGAACTTTCTAAACTTGACAGAGATTCTACAAATACAGCTAGCATATGTAATAGTGAAAGACTAAGTGCTTTCCCCTAAGATCAGGATAAGGACATATGCTCTCAGCAATGTTGTTCAACACAGGAACAGGCATTCTAACCATTTCAATAAGACACTAATGGGTATACAGATTGAAAAGGAAGAAGCAAACTGTCCCTATTAGCAGATTAAATGATCATCTACATAAAAAAAAAAATTCCAAGAAATTTACCAGAAACTACTAGAATAAAATAGTTAAGCAATATTTCAGGTTACAAGAATACTCAAAAAATCAGACATACTTCAAAAAAAAATCAATTTCTGTGGACTCACAATGACCATGTGGACACTGAAGTTAAAAACACAATACCATTTATGATCATTGCCCCAATGCTCCTGTGAGGTGATCCTCAGTACCCACGCCTGTTTCCTATCACATCCTTACTTATCATACCTTACCATCTTCCTTGACAGTAAGATAAAGTCTCTAAGAGCAGGTGCAGTAGCTGTCTTGTTTACAACTGTGTCCCAGCACTGTGTCTGACACATCATACCGAATCAATAAATATTTCTGAGGACATAAAAAAAAAGAATGTGCTTCAAGTTCCATAGCTAGAATAACAACTTCCCCATATCCAAACCCCAAACGCCACCCCTTTCCCAATAAAAAAAAAAAATAGTGTTAGTTATATTAAAAGTTTCAGGCAGAAAGAAAAAAGTATTGGGAATACAAACAGCTAGAGTTAGAAATCAAGGTAATCCTTACATTTTATAATATGGAAAGGGCTTTCACTCACAATTTTCTTTTCAATTAAGTCACAAGCATATTCAAGCACAAAAATAATTATACAGTAAGCAAAATATGAATTGTAATTGCCCTTTTAATGACTATTTAATTTTCCTGTTATTTTATCTTCACATTCCAAATTCTCAGACCCTTATATGCTTAAAATAGAAAACACTTTATCTTGTCAGTATTCTAAACCAGAGGGCTCGTTATCAAGTGACAGGTACTAGAACTACCAGTAACTCTAGGAGCATCTAATCACGATTCCACTGATCAAGTTTATCAATTTTCCCCTAATAGTGGTTCTTAAACTTTTCCGTGTATGTGGAGTTGGGGTAAGGGGTGGTGACACAGATTACAAATCTACTATGGGATCCTGATGAAAGCAATGGACTCTCAGAATATTCCATGTGTGCAACAAATACACACAAAAACACAGAGTGGGAAGAGGTTTTAGGGGGTTCACAGATCCTTAAGCCCATCCAAGCACCCAAAGTTCAGAACCCATGTAGGCCAAGCCTATTGTCAACTAGTTACCTTCTAGCTATCAGCTATTTCTTAGGAGCCTAATATGCAAAAAAGACTTTACAGGAAATATACCATATTCACAAAAAAGCATACAATGAGACCTTAATTAATTAACTTCCTGGAATACAAAATTAATTTCCTTTATACAAAATTAACCATGTTAAAAATTTAAGCAGAGCTCTGATCAGAGAAACGAATCTTCTTCGGTGTGCCTAGATCTATTTGTTGGCACACCTCTGAAGGTAAAGCAGGGGATATTCCTCATTCTGAACCTCCTCCATTCCTGAACTTCCCAGGAGATAAAACATAACAAGCTCTGCTTTGTGTCCATAGTCCTAACGATGTAAGAAATAAGAATAATAATCCCATACACTCATTAGTGATCATTATATTTTAACTGAGACTCTTAAAATCAACAAGTAAAAAAAAATTAAGGGCTACTTATACATTTCAGAACAATTAGGAACAGAGGTTTATGTCTCAAAGAACTAAAGTGATTAAATCAGTAAAATACCAAAATCTTTGTCACAGTATCCGGCATTTATCAGTTATTCCATTACCAGGAGAGCCAACACTATTACAATTAATACTAAACACAGCCAAAAAATGGGGAAGGGATAGGAGGGCATCAAAACAGAGAAAAGATGGGACCAAAATTAATTTTTGTGTGTCACATTTAGTTTAGGACAGATGTGATATATCCCAAACCTCCAATGTCCTAAAATGTTAAATATTTTTAAAATAATAGAGCAAAGACAAAATAGATAACATAGTAGCATATCTATATCAAGCATAATGATAAGAATTGGGGGGTTTAAATAAAGACATATTAAAGAAACAATTACAAAGGAAAAGCCCAGGGATGCTTTTGTTGTTGTCTGAAAGTATACAAAGAAGGCAACCACACTAAGATTATAAACAGACAGATGAATGGATGGACAGACAGGGAGGAAGGAAGGGAGGGAGAGAAGAGGAAGGAAGGAGGAAATCAAACTTGAGACTCTCACTGAATGTTTTATTTTACTGATTAGGTTGAAGAAATAGAAACCAAGTTGTTATTTACTCAGAGTTGGGAGGTAGGGAAGGCACAACGAAACTATACAGACAATAGAACAGGACATCCCTGTGGAAGTAAAACTAATTAGTTAAGTGCAAGATAAGTAACATCTATTTACAAACAGAAACAATGAAAGAGCCAAGTGACTTGGCTGAAACAAGTTAAAAATTAATGAGTGATAAAGTGTTATACTGGTAATCACATAGAAATGTGGTGTATGAAACTGAGTGCAACCTTCCCACTGTCCTTCGTTTTAGTCTTCATTAGTCTTCATGTCCACTGATGACACGAGGTACAATACTTACAATTACCATGAGGGTGAACCACAGAGCTAGAGATTTCATCGAAAAATAATTTCTGGTGTGGAAATGATAAATACTAGATTTATTATAGTAGTTGGGGGTGGAAGGGAAGAAGTGCTAGAGAGGTACCTTCATTCAATTGCACTGGTAATGTTTACTTCTTTAGCTGCGTGAATGTAATAGTGTTTTACTATTCTCTATGCATCTTTTGGTATGCCTATAATATTTTTAACAAAAGAAGAAAGGAATACAAAAAAAAAAAAAGAGAGAGAGAGAGAGAGAGATACCTAATAGTAAAGACGTTGAATTCCATTACTGTGGAAGAAGTTACAGAAATCTGTAGAATTCCCAGAAGGCCATCTAAAGTAGGATAATCCTCTGTCTGGAATTTCAACACTACAGGTACAGGTAATGGCCTCTTAACCTCTTAAAAATTGTTTTACTCTGAGAATACACTTTCTTGAAAACATGTTAAGAATGTTCAGTAAATCAGGGGGCGCCTGGGTGGCACAGCGGTTAAGCGTCTGCCTTCGGCTCAGGGCGTGATCCCGGCGTTCTGGGATCGAGCCCCACATCAGGCTCTTCCGCTATGAGCCTGCTTCTTCCTCTCCCACTCCCCCTGCTTGTGTTCCCTCTCTCGCTGGCTGTCTCTATCTCCGTCGAATAAATAAATAAAATCTTAAAAAAAAAAAAAAAAGAATGTTCAGTAAATCAGTGCGACCACTGTGGGAAAAAAGTATGGAGGTTCCTCAAAAAATTAAGAGAGAAATACCACATGACCCAGTAATTCCACTATTGGGCATTTACCTGAAGAAAACAAAAACCCTAAATCAAAAAGAGGCATGCATCCCTGTGTTTATTATAGCATTATTTATAAATAGCCAAGATATGGAAACAACACTCTCAAATACAAAGGACAAATTGGTGCTTGAAGAGAGGAGGCTAGTGGGAGGATAAAAAAAATAGATAAAGGGAATTAAGAGATAAAAACTTTCACTTATAAAATAAATAAGTCATGGAGATGAAAGCTACAGCATAGGAAATATAGTCAGTAACACTGTAATAAAATTGTATGGTGACAGATGGTAATTACACTTACATGTGAACACTGAGCAATGTTCAGAATTGTTAAATCAATATGTTGTATACCTGAAACATAACACTATGTCAATTATATTTCAATAATAATTAAAAAAAAGAATTTTCAAATTGAAATGCCATGTTCCTGGGTATACTTTGATTTGTAAGATATGAAGTACGTTTAAATTTATGCCCAAATACAAGCTTCTTTTATAATTCCTAAAAATGAAGACTTCTATTATTTAAATTCTTAGTAATAGCTCATTCATTTTTTTCTCTTATTGTAAAGCTGGTATCCACAAATATTAATATATCAGAATAAAACAAAATGGCACAACTCCATTCAGGGTCAAGTGAAATCTGCCCAAGTTGGTGCCTTAAGTGGATTCTGACTTAACATTAATTTAAAATGCTTTATATTTCATGGTATATCATGGTAATATGTTTTTAATAATTTATAACAAACTGAAAAAATTACACATCTGAAGGAATCCCACACACTACACTCTTAACGATTCAGAATATGGTGTGCTTAGTTCTCTTGAAAAATTTTATAGTACTATAATAATTATATCACCATAAAATAATTATATCACCAATATAATCATAATTGCAAGCGCATTTCTCCTACAAGTCATATTCTATGAGGTACTACAAAAACATATATGGGAAGGGGTGGGAGTAGCCTGTAATAGCCTGATCAGATACAAAGGATAATTCAGCTTTTGGCTGAACTGGTATAGATACTCTGGTATCCATACTCTGGTGCAGATACTCAAAACTGCTATCTATACTCTGGCATAAATACTCAGATTTTGGCTGAACTGGTATAAATACTCTGATCTATCTATCGTCTGTCCTATACCTTAGCATACCAGTTTGGTTTTAAAAATTATTTCATTCAGGGGTGCCTGAGTGGCTCAGTCGATTAAGCATCTGCCTTCTGTTCAGGTCCTGATCTTAGGGTCCTGGGATCAAGGTCCGCATGGCTTCTGACTCCTTGCTCAGTGGGGAGTCTGCTTCTCCCCTTCCCTTTGTCCCCTCCCCATGTGCTCTTTCTCCTTCTCTATCTCAAATAAATAAAATCTTAAAAAATTATTTCATTCAGCAATAATTTATTAAATATCTACTATGTGGAAGTCCTATTCTAGACACTGATGATAAAAAGATATCAAGCCATGTTTCATATATATTGATGGCTGAGATCTAAGTTCACAGAAGCATTATCTACTTTAACTTGTTTAAAAACTATAATCATATTATCTTGAAAATGTGATTTTTAAGTTCAAAAAATCACTAAAATATACATGTAAAACAGAAATAATTTTTAAGCAAATAATGTGTCAAAAAAGTTTACTCATCTTAATAAAATTATGAAGATAAGTCTTCATAAGGGAACAAGTAGGTTAAAAATGATTTCTCCACATTGTTTCCATTTCTCTTTACCAAGCCTACACATATATAAATATACCAAATATAATAATTTTTAAAACCAACAGACTCATACATACGTTTATATTAGAACTGTAGAGGGCAATGAAAGAAAATTACATAAAATACAGTTCCTTCCTCCTCAAATTCTAACTAACAAAATTCAAACCCCAAACCTCATTTTACTCCTGCAGCTTTGAAACTTGTAGAGATTCATCTCTCTACTTACTCAGCAATTATAAATGATCACATTTCTATCTGCAATTGTAAAGTATCTTTCAAGCACTCTAAAAGCATTCCAAATATATATTCTTTTTATTAAAATGCATTGTATATCTAAAGCAGTAACTTAAATACCTATGGTTTAATTACTTAATATGGAAATCACTTTTTCAATCCAATCATATCTCACATTTGCTATTACTATTGGTAAAAACGATATCTCTACCAAAACTAGAATTGAAAAATCTCCATTTTTAAAAGACAGCATGTACAAATCTCAGGCTCTCACATGCTTCCAATACAGAAACATGTTTCCCAACCAAAAATACGTAGAACGATCAAACAAAGGTGGGATATTAAAGGCAACAGAGAAAGAGAAAGAAAGAAAAAGACTACAAAGTCCTAAATTCTAGTCATGGTTCTGTCACTGGTTTGCTGTAAGACCCATAGCAAATTCTTCAACTGTGTTTCAATTGTTTCTTTTCCAAAACAGTAACTGGTTCTAATTTTAATTCAAAGTTTACATGATGTCCATTCGAAATCCTATAAACAACCTTTGTTTTAATGATGATCTGGGATTGTAGGCTTCCTTTTTTCCTTTCATTATCCTGGTTCAGCAGTTCTCAGTATCCACGGGCCCTAAGGAGCCCCAATATCCTTGTATAATTATTTAATGTTTATCTTTCTCTCCATATTTTAAGTTCCATAAGAGAGGGAAGTATATTTAGTCATTTTTAAATATTTTGATCATTACTATATTACCAAGCCTCAGAATAATGCTTTGAATACAGAACGTAGTCAGTAAATATTTGTTGAATGAATGGAAAGATGGCTGCTCAAAGCTGACATACTGAGTAAGAAGTAACACCTGATGGAAAAAGAAAAAAAAAAAAATATCATACTAACCACTAAGGCCAATTGGTACAGGAGTAAGAAGTACTACATACCTCAAGAAAAAATCCAATTTTCTATGTACATTATGTAAATCAGGGAGCAAAATGTGACATATACTATATAAACATAATTTCTGAAAACTGTTAAAAAAATCAAAGTTTTAGATTTAAAGGATTGAGACTAATTTATTTGGAAAATATACCTCATTCCCCATTAATGAGGCATTATAATATGAATCAATATTTAATAAAACTACATGTTAATCACAATTTAGAATTGGTAATTTTGAAGTATGACTTATTGTATCATAATACATCAGGTCAAATACTCCAAAATGAAGAATCAACTTTTTCACTGGTATAAGCAGAACTGCAAAGGAAGATAAACAGCTACATAAGACTTTGTACTATCTTACTCTTTATTACCAAGTGGAACAAAGTTTATAAGATGACTTATTCCATTATGGGTGAGGTTAAGTAACAAAACCTACAGAGAACCAGTAATACCCATAACTAGTTTCCTTATTTCTATTCACATTAACAAAAGAACTACAGGTTAGACAGGTTGAACCACAAAAACCATAGTCAGGGGATAACAGGTAGGCTAGCACTGCAGATCTATAGGATGTCACTAAGGCATTATGTATTAAGGAAACACTTAATAATGAATAGTTTGCGTCCCCCACCCCCAGGATGGCAATCAGCATTAGTGTTAGTCACGCTACTGAATATAACCAAATGACAGTTTTGTTCCTATATACTACTTAACACTGTCTAATAAACTGGCCTTCCTTCAAATACACAGAACAAGCAAAAATGCATCAAAAGGAAAATTTAACGGGGTGCCTCGGTAGCTCAGTCAGTTGTGTCCTACTCTTGATCTCAGCTCTGGTCTTGATCTCAGGGTCATGAGTCCATGCCCAGCATGGAGCCTACTTAAAAAAAAAAAAAAGGAAAATGTATGAAAAATTATAGACCCAGGTACCCTACTAATTCAAATATGAATTATACATGGATTATTTCTTCCATTATGTAGAGCACTCTGGGATAAGGAAATGTGAAATATTAGAGTTGCTTTCCCTCAATATTTTGATTAGAACAAGACCAGGTAATTAACACAAAAGAATTCAGAATGGACAAAAAGGACTGTCTTAGCAACTGAATTTAGTTTCTAGAGCTCCATGTCGGTTCAGTAGTCACTAACCACTTGTGGCTATGTATATTTAATTAAACTGAAAAGTCAATTCCTCAGCTGTACTAGCCACAATTTCATGTGGATAGTGCCTACCACATTTGTTACCAAAAGGATATATAACATCTTTTTTTTTAATTGAAGTGTTGTTGACATATGATATTGACTTCAGCTATACAACAGTGATTCAAAGTTTATACACATTAAGAGATGATCACCACAAGTCTACAAGGATATATGTATATTTACACACACACACACACACACACACACACACACGATTTCTATCATCCTAGGAAATTTTAATAAACAATGTGTTCTAAAGGGTAGAGGCCAGGTCCAATGTTTTTCTGCACATACTATAGTTCTTAATATAGTACCTGAATACGGTAGGCACTTCAATATTTGATTTAATAAAGACAAATTACTAGAGTGGCAGAAATGATCCTACAAACATGTCTTGTTTGGATAACAGTCTTTTAAGAATTGGAATATTTTAAAATTTAGAACTTGTCTCTAAAATAGGCAGTAAGAGCCCAAACGGAAACAAATTACCACAGCAGAGAAGTGGTTGGCACCAGCTGCTTCTATAATGGCTTACCTGTTCAGTCATTGCCGATCCCACTTTGTATGTATGTCCCTTACGCTCACCTGCTTCACTAATTTATGTTACTTGCCCAGACCCTGAATCCATGTTATCTGTGACCTTTGCTCTATATAGTCTATGAACATTTAAAAATTATTTTTTCTAAGTAATAATAAAGATTAATTTTGATCAGTTTTCTAAAGCTGTAGATAGTGTTACTTAAAACTGTATGGCTCCATTTTGATACATAATCCTTTCAACAATGCAAACCCTTAACTACTCTTTTTATACAAATGAAAACTTTTGAATAAGAAATATTCATTTTGTGTCTAGTTGGCAATCATAAGATTGCCTAGATCATAAGAACTAATCCATTCAGGAAGACTTTCTCAAAGACACATCTTTTTTTTTTGAAGATTTTATTTATTATAAATATAAATTTATTTGAGAGAGAGAGAGAGTGAGAGAGAGAGCATGAGGGAGGTAAGGGGCAGAAGGAGAAGCAGGCACTCCGCTGAGCAGGGAGCTCGATGCGGTGCTTGATCCTGGGACTCCGGGATCATGACCTGAGCCAAAGGCAGACACTTAACTGACTGAGCCACCCAGGCACCCTCAAAGACACATCTTAATAATTCAACTTTTGAAATTAATAAAAAAAGGTTCTCTGGGAACTACTGAAATGAAAAAAATGTGTTTGTTTTAACTTCACAATATTACCACAATTCATTTACTCATATTTGATTACAACAGCAGGTATACAATAAGCATTCCAATTGACTGAATTAATAAATTATATCCTTGCCTAGATAATAAAAAAAACATGCTGCAAGTGTCATCAGATAAAAACAAAATGTTAGTACTCAAATAGTGAACTGTGAAATTCTGGTTTGGTAACTTTTCCTGAACTCATTATTTGTTATTTGTTTCTGCTATTTGTATAGAGTATCTATAGCGAGAGAACAATTTCCCTTTCATTTAAATCTTACTCTCTTGGTGATTGAGGGTTTTTTTATGGTATCTATTTATACTAGATTTAAAAAAATTATCTACTTCCTCAGCTTCAGCCACTTATTATTATACCAGCTCATTAATTGTAATTGTTGTGAGCCAAATTACAAACAGAAAAACAAAAGTTTCTGTTTTCCAAAGAGCTGGAGTATGAATTGGTATCGTTCCTTAGCTCAACTCCAGTAATTAAGCCTAAAAAGATACGTATTTCAGAGTTGTTTATTATCAGGACCAATTCTTTCTTTCCACAAGATCAGAAAAGCCTAATTTTTTTATTCCTTAATATTAGTTCTAACTGAAAATTGTTTTTAAAGTAATGCAATAACAGAAGTTTTGGTATAGAAAAATTCATTAGATTTTCAAAAATGAGATTAGATCAATTTCCCATTTACTTTGGTAAGAAATACATAAACTATTATTCTCAGAAATAAAGGATTTTATTCTTTTGGCTTAACCTCTTTCAAATAATATACTTAAGGATTTAATAGTTTTTAATTACCTAAAAAATGCTAGATTTAAACACATTCTCAAGCTCAAGCAATTTTTACCAAGTTAAAATAATTCCAAACATAGCCAGCAGGTTCAAAAACTGTTTCAAACATCTAAAAATATCTTGTGATATTTTTTAAAAGTAATTTTAAAAGATAGGTCAACAAACTGGTATTATTAAAAACATACAATCCAGAGTGATAAAAGGAATGCTACACATACACATACACACACACACACACACACACACACAACATGCTCCTCCAGTTCCCTAAAGATGGCATTTGAGATTGTTGGCCAACAAAACAAAACAAAACAAACAAAAAAACAAAAACAAAAACCCCCAAAATTTCATTTAATCTCAGTGACAGTAAAAATGCTTAATAAGACAGTTATTGCTAAATAACACAGTTACAGGCTATCAAATGATCATAACTAGGTATAATAACCTCCAACAGTGCTATACTTATTAAAAGGAAAGCATCACAAGGAAGCAACCCAAGTGTCCACTGACGGATGGGTGGATAAACAAAATGTGGTATATACATACAATGGAATATTATTCACGCTTAAAAAAGGAAGGAAATTCTGACATGTTACAACATGGCTGAACTTTGAAGACATTATGCTAAGTGAAATGAGCAAGTCACAAAAGGACATTTACTGATTGATTCCACTTACATGTCAAATGCATCGAAACAAAAAGTAAAATAGTGTTTGCCAGGACCTGGGGAGTGGGTTAATGGAATGTTAGTGTTTAATGGGACCAGAGTTTCAGCTAAGATAAAAAGAATTCTGGAGACAGACGGTGGTGACAGTTGCACAATATGATGGATGTACTTAATCACAGACCTGCACACTCCAAATGGTTAAGATGGTAAATGTTATGAGTATTTTATCACAACCAAAAAAAAAAAAAATTAAGCATCACAATTTGACTAAATAAATACTTCTCACAGAACAGCTAAATGGAAATATTAAGTCACCAATAAAGGAAAGAGTGTTTCCCAGAGAAGGAAACATTAGATTTGCTGAGAAAAAGTTAAAGGAATCCCACAGTGAATCAAGCTGTACTGTATTACCGCACCATAACTGAGAGCTGAGCATTTCACTTCTACAGGATCAAGGGGGATAGAGTATACTGGAGCTCTTTTAAGAAGTCACAAGGCTAGACAAAGTAAAGTCAAAGCAGAATTGTAGAGTGCTTGGTGTTTGTTGTTTGGTTTGATTTCATTTTAGGGACTGTCAACAGAGCTGGCCTTGAGCAAGTCACACACTGAGCAACAAGAAAAACAAAACCCAGAAATGTATTATTTGTTAATTGTGTCCAGTTATTTTTAACTTCTTAGAAGACTATTGTAGTGAAAAAGCATAATAAAAGTACAACTCTCAGGTCACAAAGAGCATAGCAAGGAAAAACTAGGGTAGGGATGACGATATCACCATTAATAAGAAATAACTCATACACAAGAAGGATAAAATTAATGTAGAACACAAAAACAAGAGATCATCCTTTTGCATATAAATTCATCTGATGTATTTATGCCCAAATGTTATGATCACTAAGTGTTAACATAGTACAGCAAAACATTTTAGGAAAGCTGTTAGATGCTCAAGTGGAAAGGACTTATAAAACAAAGTTTATTCTTAAGCTTTTCAAAAAACTTTATTTATAAGATCTTTACCCCCACAGACATAAATGAGAAATAAGTGCAGACTAAATTTTAACATCAAAGAGAAATATATTACTCCTTTAAAAGATATAAAACATGAGTATTTTTCCAGTTCACTACAGTATCTCATGCATATAAACCACTCACTTCGTAAGTCTATTTCGTGGGTAACATGATTGGCCTCTTTTAATTTATATATGATTCATAAATATAGAAAACATCATTCAACTTCATTAGTAACAGCTTCTTTAAGTGATTTTTTTAAATCTCACACATACTTTTAAACCATGATAAACTTTCCAGAAGTTACACACTACTTCTGCTGAAATCACCACACCTCTACATCTTTATGCTATAAAAATACTACAAAGAACTTTGATACTCCCATGAATACTCACAACTAGGTGGCAAATTACATATTCCCTTTTATAGTTATTTTCTGTTTTATTGGGGGGGAAAAGGCATTTTCACATACATTTTTAAAATAGCTTTGAACATGTTAACCATGTTTTAGGTATACTAAAGAAAAAAACTACAACTTTAAAGTTAATAAAACTAGAATTGTGTGGAGTACTGAAATGAGGAATAGGAGTCAGAAGGGTTCAGGTTAAAGCAGACATTGGCGGAGTGAACATGAACACCTGAAAACTGGATATAACAATCCCTCCCCATCCCTAACTCATAGGGTCATTTTAAAAACCAAAGAAATAATACATGTGAAAGTACTTTATAAGTCAAAAATGCTTCATATAGGGTGATATTACTATTAGTAACATTATTCATATTTTTTCAACATGGTTCTCTTAACTTTATATGAGATGTCTTATAACCAACCCTAGTTCCTTCTCTATAATTACTATTAAACTATACTAAAATAAAGGATTATCCACTATTTTGCCAACCTCAAAGATAGCAAAAGAAAAGCCACCCCCTTTTTTTATTAGAAATTTACTATAGTGCTTTTAGGGACTTGATAAAATAAGAATTTTGCATTAGATCTGATATTTAAGGTTCCTGTTGGTTATTCAACCATTCTTGAAAGGACACATCAAAACTAACTGTAGGATTCTGTGTAGAGTTTTGTGAGGTTTTAACACAATGAAAATATGGGCCAGAACAAAAATTTATAGTAAAATGAACACTTTCTTGATGCTGGAGTTCAACGATAAGGTTTCCATAGCAACAAAATGGGAAGGCAGTTATGCTAACCAATAAGCAACAAACAACTGGACATTTACTATAATTCACACAAAACTCAAGTATATTCACCTACAGAACTGATATCACTTATTAATATTCAGAAGTATATTACCATAAATCTATCTCTCTGTGCTGAAATGTGCAGGACCATTGTGGACTTTGCAAATACATAATCTTACCTCGAATTTCATTAAAAGTCCAAAAGCCTCTGGGAAAGAACAAAATACAGATCTGAACTTATTTAAACAGTTTCATGAAATCACTTAATTCTTCCATAGCTCCATATTTGCAATAAATATTTTTGCATGACAAATAACACACCACAGATTTTTTTTTTAAGTTTTATTTTAAGTACGCTCCATGCCCAACATGGGCTTGAACTCATGACCCTAAGATTAAGAGTCACATGCTCTACTGAGCCAGGCAGGTGTCCCCCACACCACAGATTCTTAAATGAAAGCTCAATCCTAGAAGTTCATCACATACCAACCTATGACTTCTTCATTCTTACACACATAGTCTCAGCATACTGTTATCTTCAATGAAGACACCATGGAAATACACTTTCTGATAGCTATCCTCATTATGCCTTCTATGGTGCAAAAGAAGAAAGAAAAGAGGGGAAAACAATTAGCTTATAAAGCATGATCAGCTCTCTACGTCTCTTACGCCTAACTTTAATCAGTCTGTCAGCCACACAACTTAAGTATTAAAAAAAAAAAAAAGTAATCCTAAAATGTAAACCTCACAAAGGGAAGAGTTACTATTTACTATACTCCAGGCACTTTATGTATATCATAAAAAAAAAAAACCTACAATAACCTTCTGAGCCAGAAATTATCCCCATTTTTATAAGAAAACTTGCCTAATGCTAAGTAACACATACCAAAGCCAGACAGCAAATATGTGTTAACTATGAGATTTAAACCTAGGTCTACAGAATGCCAAAATTTGAATAACCTACTAGACTAGTCAGTGATTTTAACTAGCCTTGAAGTTATTGACTAGTAAATTCCAAAAACAAATTGGGCAGGTATATATAAGGTTACTGATTTATTATGTTGCCATTTAAGATACTATCAATTATTTTCATCATTTCTTAAAAGAGTACATTTTGACATCAAGAAAGAAAGTAAAGAGAAGTAGAAATGGAAAAATCTCAGAATGGAGGAGCGTCCACCCCTTTACTTACAAATTCACAATTTTGTATCAGTATATTCAGAACACATCATATATTGTTCTTAATGTGAAAATATCATGAACAGCACTGGTCCATGACCCAGAGGCTGTTAACATGTTTGAGTACCTTCAAAAAAATGCATACTTTATTATTATTATTATTATTATTATTATTATTATTAGCTCAGTGAGGTTTCCTTTTCCTTTTCTTCAGGAACCAAACTGATAATGCACCAGGAATAGACAGGCTCAAGTATCTTTATTGTAAAAACAGGTCCTTCTAACTGATATAGGCTCATTAGCAGATAAAAGAATCCCTCCCCCTCCTCAAAGCTCCCATGAGAATAAGAGATTAGATAACTTTTACTGATATGGTAAGAAGTAAGTTTTGTGATTTAAAGGTATACCTACTTTCTAAGAATTTATCCTATTACACATGTAAGTTCCTTTTGTTTGCTGAACATCTGAAAATTTGGCTATGCTGAGAGGAGGAGTATGAGACTGGACTGTTCTTCCTTAGCAAGAGAAGAATCTGGAATTTTGATGGCAAATAAGGAAGAAAGGACTGAAGAAGAGACAGGAAGCTGAGGAGAGAGGAGCCATCTATAGGATATGAAACAGTACACTACGGGAGGAAGGACTAAGTGAAACGTGGGTATCTTTATGGAAACCAGTTAAATACTGTATGTCAATGAACATACAGAAACAAAAACCCAGGGAGCAGAGAATGCCATAAGAACTTAAGGGCCCACCACCAAGAAAACAGAAATCTTGAAGAGACTTAGGATTTCCAAGGGTATAAATTGTGGATTCAAATTTACCTTACCTAAAGCTTGAAGGTAAGATTTCAACATGAATTTGCCTTTCACATCAACTAGGCAGCTATCAAGAACAAACTTAATGAAAAAGCAAATACTGGCAAGAAGAGCTACAAGAGATGCTGCACAAAGTAGAGGGCTAGGGTAAGGACCTGAGCAGACAGGAGATATGCTGCGGTTACTGGAGTATAGATACTTCTGGGATAAAACGCAGAGAAAAACCGCCAAAAGAAAGAGGAACTAGAGTACACGGGTTAAGAGGAATTTGTGCTCTCAAGGCAGAGACCCGGATTTTGATCTTGGTTTAGGCTAAGATGTCACTATGGAGATGTTATTTAACTTCTCTAAACTTTAGCTGTCTTGCCTATAGAGTGGAGATAACAGCACTACGTCAGTAGATCTGTCTTAAGTGATGTAAGACCAATATGAACTAGTTATAATGTTCTTAATAATGAAACTTGTCACTTGTATTATTTTTGCTTCAGTTGTACTGAGACACAGCCCCTTCAGCCAATGGAAAATTCTCAGCCTGAGATGGGGAACTCAATTATTATGACTAAAGGTAATAAACTTAAAATTATGTACCTGTCAAGTGGCTCCACCTTAAGCAAAATGATGCAATGCAGTTACGCTCCCTCATAAATACCAAAACAAACGCAAAAAAAAGTTTAATACATGTAAAACCTGATGATTTTCTGACATGAGACTTATTTATTCAACAAACATAAGTAACTGCTATGAACAAGTTGCTCTGCTCAGGACTAAAGGGGAAAAAGACATCGATAAGATATTCTCAATAATTTTAAGCACTCAACTAAGGGGAGAAAATGAGGTAGGATACAAACAACTACAGTGCAATGCAATATATGATAAATATCATCAAACAGAAAACATCCTACTTAAGTTTTGAGAACAGATTATACATGACAAGGGGTAAGGAAAAAAAAATCTGAATTGAACCTTAAAAAAAGCATTTCAGTAGACAGAATACAGCAAGAATATATATGTAAGGAAATATTAGTAATCATGGAGTGCCTGAAAAATAAGCTGCTTACATGAAAAAAGTCAAGAATTAAAAGATATTTTGGGATACAACAATGACAGCCATCAATGCTAAGCTAAAGAATTAGGACTATCTCACAGGCAGTAAGGAGTTACTGAATGTTGGAGACAACTTCTGAATCTGGCAGTTGTACATAATCTAAATAAAACAGAGGAAGACTGAAGAGGTGGAATATCAAGATACTGTATTGTCCAAATGATAATGCAGGCCCAAATGTGGATGGTAGCAAAGTAATGAATGAATTCAAGTTATAAAATTAAAAATAAAAAAAAAATCACCTGAAGAAGCTTAGACAGTACTCAAATAAAAAAGACCAGCAGATTTCTAGCATGGGCAAGAAGGGGAAGCATGATAACTTTAAAAATTTAGAGAAGTCAGATGTAGCAAAAGAGTAATAGAATCAGTCATAGAAATCAGTCACTTTTTTATTTAAGCATTTGTCAAGCATAAGCCATAGGCCAGGTGCTAGGTACATAAAGATGAGTAAGACCTAGTTGCTACAATAAACGCAAGAGACACACATATAACTTAAAAATTAATTCCTATATTGGGTGATATATTCAGTAACAGGAGCCACAAAATGGGAAGTAAGCTAATTTGCCAATGGATCAAATGCTATAGACCAGTTGCTAAAATTACTTAACAAAAATGTATCTTAAATAAAATGTTTGATTATAGGATACAAATATATTCATATATTCAATCAATATATATGCTTTTCTTAGTAGAACTTTAAAGAGTGTCCAATTTGCCAAAAGATTTTCAGGCAGACGATCAATACCACCATTCTTTAAGTTAGAGCAAAGGCAAAGATACAGAGGAATAAAAGCAGTGTAGTTCCAAGAACTGCAAATCTTTAATATGACAGAATAATATACAGGGAGAAAAATCTGAAAGGATTGAGAAGGGATGGATAATGGAAGGTCTGATATATTTTATTGTAAAATTAATGGAAAATTATAAAGGTCCTAAACGGAGAAGTTCTTTCTAACCTATACTCCCTTCTTAGAGAACAGTCCCTATCCCAAACTCATAGGAGAGTCCTTGAGTACTGAGAACTCCATCCCTCCATTGCTATAAATGACCAGATCAGGAGCCCATGTTCTGTAAAGGGCCAATCAAATTTTCTTATTAACAATTTATAACTGTGGCACGGAATAAGTGACTCAGTTAACTGTAGATATTAGACTTGAAGAGTTCATGGAAATTCAGAAGTTGGGAGTGCCATTTGGGGGCCATATGAAAGAGAACCAGTATATAGGAGATATAAAGCAGTATATATACTTAAGAGATAGGAGAACACATAGCCCTAGAAAGAAAGAAAGCCTCTAGTTTCCTGTTCAGTAGTCATGGGACATGGCTATATATTCCACCTTTGGATAAAGTGAGATGTCCCTGTAGCCTTCCAATAAATTCAATTTTTGTTTAAGCTAATTTAAATGAGTTTCTATTCCATCAATCCTGACAAAACACATTGATTAATTCTGGTGGTTAATCTAAAGAATAAATCAGAGGACAAATAGGCTAGAAACAGGCAGAACACGTGAACTAGGGAAAGAGTTATCAAAAGAAGCAATAGTAGCAAATATAGGCAGATTACGATGAAAGAAAAATAGCCGATATTGTGCAGGGTCCACGAAGTTTCATTTAAACAAGAGTTTCAGGAGGCTGAAACAGTTATCAATTGCCTTAAGGGACTAGAAGGAGCAGAAGGTCACTGATGCTTTTATGAGAATAATTTCAACAGAATAATTGGGACAGAAGTAATATTTTAAAAAGTTAAGAAGTGTTAGAAAATTAACACAACTAAGAAATTTCTTTTAAAGGGATGCCTGGGTGGCTCAGTCAGTTACAGCTCAGGTCATGATCTCAGGGTCCTGGGATTGGGCCCCACATCCTTGCTAGGCAGGGAGACTGCTTCCCCTTTCTGTCTGCCACTCCACTTCCCCTGCTTATAATCTCTCTCTCTCTGACAAATAAATACAAATTAAAAAAAATAGTAAAGAAAAAATTTCTTTTAAGGAATGTGATGATTAAAAGAAGTATGAGGAGGGGCGCCTGGGTGGCACAGCGGTTAAGCATCTGCCTTCAGCTCAGGGCGTGATCCCGGCATTGTGGGATCGAGCCCCACATCAGGCTCCTCCGCTATGAGCCTGCTTCTTCCTCTCCCACTCCCCCTGCTTGTGTTCCCTCTCTCTCTGGCTGTCTCTATCCTGTCGAATAAATAAATAAAATCTTAAAAAAAAAAAAAAAGAAGTATGAGGGAACAACAGTATTAAAAAAAAAAAAGGAGAAATGCAAACTTTTTTTAAGGCAAAGAGTCAGGGGAAAATGAAAGCCCCATCCTGCAAAAGAATGGAATGATATTCCAAAGGAAGCAGAAATCTAGGAAATCATACCCTCAATGAGATCAAATAATTTTTCCTTAAAATTGATTAACAGCAACAAAAGCCAGTAACGGCTGAAATTCCAAGAAATCTTAAAGTCAAGAGAAGAAAAGTTGAGGAAACTCACATTATTAAATACTATGTATCACTCGGTAGAGGCAGTGACTAGGTGAGTGATTTGTTGAGAACAAAGGAGTTTAGGAATAGATTGGACTTAGGAAAATATAGGTTTGACCCACAACTGGGGAATATGATGGGGAGTTAACAAGAACTAAATCAAGGATTTTACTGACCAAAGGCTTCAGGGGATGTAACAAAAAAGAGAAAAACCACAAACTGTTACTGTAAGGAAAAAGCGAGTTATTAACGATTTAGGTGAGGATAACTTCAAGTATAATTCATTACATAACCTAGTATGATGTACCCTTAACATCTAACTCACAAAAATTAAATAAGGCTATTCAGAAATGTTTCTGCCTAAAAACTGAAAAACATTCTATTTTAAATTTACATTATAAGAAATATTGATATTTATTTCATATTTTAAAAATTAAATAACTCAGACGTTTATTTTACTCTGTATTCAAAAATCAACTTCAGATGTATTGACTTACATATAAAAATAGAACTCCAAAACTCTTAGAAAAAATAGACAACTTATCTATTAGACCCAAAGAAAGAAAGAATTTTACACAAAAAGCAATTACAATATAAGACTGATAAATTCGATTAAAATTAAAGTTTGCTTTTTTTTTTCACCAAAAGATACCACAGCAGTAACAAGAGTAAGATTCCAGGTTTATAAATAACAGGAAATTCTACAATAATACTTTTATATCCAGCATTAAATCTAATCGACTCCAGCACTTTATTAACAAGCTATGCACATAACTAAATAACTGACTGTTCATTAAAGAAATAATAACAAAAGTAATAATAATAATAATTAGTTTGCACTGAAGAGATACGGAATGGGAAAAACCAGCAGTTCATAAACTACTTACAGATAAAATTGTCACTACTTTTTTGCTTGTGAATTCATTCTTTTTTAAAAAATATTTTATTTATTTATTTGACAGAGAGAGAGACAGCCAGCGAGAGGGAACACAAGCAGGGGGAGCGGGAGAGGAAGAAGCAGGCTCCCAGCGGAGGAGCCTGATGGGGGCTCCATCCCAGAATGCCGGGATCACGCTCTGAGCCAAAGGCAGACGCCTAACAACTGAGTCACCCAGGTGCCCCTGTAAATTCATTCTTTAATTGAATCAACTAACTTTTGAGTGTCTGGTACATATTAGGTGATACAGTATTTTATGACTTTCTGTGATTGTTCATTTGGACAGTCTGTCAATCCACAGGTCAAAACTGTAACTTTACGGAGGGAGTTAAGAGGGCGGAGGAGTAGGGGACCCCTTTTTCAGCCGGTCCCCTGAGTCGAGTTGGATAGGTACCAGACCAGCCTGAACATCCACAGAATCAGCCTGAGACGCAGGAAGATACATCTGGATCTCTACAAATGAACGTCTCCAGCGCTGAGAATTGAGGTACGAAGCGGGGAACCATGAAACCATGCACAGATATCGGAAGATAAACGGAAGGGGGAGGGAGCCGCCCGTTCGGGTGCCGGGAAGTGGTAGCCACCTGCACAGGGGAGTGGGCGGACTCGAGGAGCAGCACCCGCCAGAGAGCAGACTGAGACCCTGAGCCGGGGAACACGCTCGACCAGACTGAAACAGAGCTCCGGTGCGCTCACTGGAACCAGACTGAGACCGGAAGCTCCGGGAGCGCGCGGGGGCGGGTGGTGGCTGGCAGTGTTAGAAACCCAAAGGACAGAGACGCGCCGGCCCTGGAAGTGAGGGCTGGGATGCCCGGTGTGGGGCGCACATCCTGAGACGCTGCAGGGTTGAGCAGCACCAACAGAAACAGAGTTAAAGTGGCCAGAATATCAGTGGAGAACGGTCCGCGATCCCTCTGTTCTGAGACAGAGGCTGAGATTCGGCCACTGCTGCTCTGACTCTCAGAAGAGGCACAGCAAACCATCAGAGAAAGCCACCAGAGAACAAAAGCCTGGAAATACCAGCTCACAGTGTGCCCATTCCCATCCCCCCTCGCAGGGGACACGGACACTCTACCCAAACAGGGTTGCCTGAGTATCGGCGCAGCAGGCCCCTTCCCCAGAAGGCAGGCTGAAAAATCAAGAAGCCCACATCCCTAAGATCCCTATAAAACAAGGGCACACGGCCTGGGTCCCGGTCAATAATTTGGGCTCTGGACAACCCCACAACCTCTCCTCATCAGAATGACAAGAAGGAGAAATGCCCCCCAGCAAAGAAAAGACAATGAGTCTGTGGCCTCTGCCACAGAACTAATGGATATGGATATAATCAGATTATCAGAAATGGAATTCAGAGTAACAATGGTCAAGATGATGTGTAGACTTGAAAAAAGTATTAACGAAAATGTTAATGAAAATATAGAATCTCTAAGGGCGGAAATGGGAGCAAATCTGGCAGAAATTAAAAATTCTATGAGCCAAATGCAGTCAAAACTAGAGGCTCTGATGGCCAGGGTGAATGAGGCAGAAGAACGTATCAGCGAACTGGAGGTTGGGTTAGTAGAAGACAAAGCTAAAATAGAATCTGGACTCAAAAAAATCCACACTCAGGAATGTAGGTTACGGGAGATTACTGACTCAATGAAACGTTCCAATGTCTGAATCATTGGCATCCCCGAGGGGGTGGAGAAAAACAGAGGTCTAGAAGAGATATTTGAACAAATTGTAGCTGAAAACTTCCCTAATCTAGCAAGGGAAATAAACATCCGTGTCCAAGAAGCAGAGGACCCCTCCCAAGCTCAACCACAACAAACCTACACCACGTCACGTCATAGTGCAATTCGCAAATATTAGATCCAAGGATACAGTATTGAAAGCGGCCAGGGCAAAGAAATCTCTCACGTACCAAGGCAAAGGTATCAGAATTACGTCAGACCTGTCTACACAGACCTGGAATGAGAGAAAGGGTTGGGGGGGGCATTTTTAAAGCTCTTTCAGAGAAAAACATGTGGCCAAGGATCCTTTATCCAGCAAGGCTGTCATTCAGAATGGATGGAGAAATAAAGACCTTCCAGAATCGCCAGTCATTGACCAATTTCATAACCACGAAACCAGCCCTACAGGAGATATTAAGGGGGGTTCTATAAAAGTAAAAAGGCCCCAAGAGTGATACAGAACAGAAAGTCACAATCTATAGAAACAAAGACTTTACTGGCAACATGGCATCATTAAAATCATATTTCTCAATAATCAGTCTCGATGTAAATGGCCTAAATGCTCCCATAATGCCACAGGGTTGCAGATTGGATAAAAGGACATGACCCTTCCATTTGCTGTCTACAAGAGACTCATTTTGAACCTAAAGATACATTCAGACTGAAAGTAAAGGGATGGAATACCATCTTTCATGCCAATGGACCTCAAAAGAAAGCTGGGGTAGCAATTCTCATATCAGACAGATTGGATTTTAAACTAAAGACTATAGTTAGAGACACAGAAGGGCACTATATTATTCTTAAAGGATGTATCCAACAAGTGGATATGACAATTATAAATATATATGCCCCCAACAGGGGAGGCAGCAAGATACACAAGCCAACTCTTAACCACAATAAAGACATATAGATAAAAATACACTAATAGTAGGACCTCTACACTCCACTATCAGCAATAGACAGATCACCTAAGCAAGAAATCAGCAAAGAAACAAGAGCTTTGAAAGCCATACTCGACGAGTTGGACCTCATAGATATATATAGAACACTACACCCCAGAACCAAAGAATACTCATTTATTCTAATGCCCATGGAACATTCTCAAGAATAGACCATGTTCTGGGTCACAAAACAGGTCTCAACCGATACCAAAAGACTGAAATTATTCCCTGCACATTCTCAGACCACAACGCTCTGAAACTGGAACTCAATCACAAGGAAAAATTTGGAAGAAACTCAAACACTTGGAGACTAAGAACCATCCTGCTCAGGAATGATTCAATAAACCAGGAAATCAAAAATCAATTTAAACAATTTATGGAGACCAACGAGAATGAAAACACAACGGTCCAAAACCTATGGGACACTGCAAAGGCAGTCCTAAGGGGGAAATACATAGCCATCCAAGCCTCACTCAAAAGAATAGAAAAATCTAAAATGCAGTTTTTATATTCTCACCTCAAGAAGCTGGAACAGCAACAGAGGGACAGGCCTAATCCACGCACGAGGAAGCAGTTGACCAAGATTAGAGCAGAAATCAATGAATTAGAAACCAGGAGTATAGTAGAGCAGATCAACAGGACTAGAAGCTGGTTCTTTGAGAGAATTAATAAAATTGACAGACCACTGGCAAGACTTATCCAAAAGAATAGAGAAAGGACCCAAATTATTAAAATTATGAATGAAAAAGGAGAGGTCACAACCAACACCAATGAAATTGGAAGGATTATTAGAAACTTTTATCAATAGCTTTATGCCAATAAATTAAGCAATCTGGAAGAGATGGAGGCCTTCCCAGAAACCTATAAACTACCAAGACTGAAGCAGGAAGAAACTGATTTTTTAAATAGGCCAATTAATTATGAAGAGATTGAGTCAGTGATAAACAACCTTCCAAATAACAAAACTCCAGGCCGGACGGTTTTCCTGGGCAATTCCACCAAACATTCAAAGAAGAAATAATACCTATTCTCCTAACGCTATTTCAAAAAATAGAAACAGAAGGAAAGCTACCAAACTCATTCTATGAGGCCAATATTACCTCGATCCCCAAACCAGGCAAAGACCCCATCAAAAAGGAGAATTACAGACCGATTTCCCTAATGAATATGGACACCAAAATCCTCAACAAGATCCTGGCTAAAGAAGCCAACAGTACATTAAAAGGATTATCCATCATGACCAAGTGGGATTCATCCCCGGGATGCAAGAGTGGTTCAACATTCACAAATCTATCGGTGTCTTAGATTTTATCCAGAAAGAAAAATTCAAAAATCATATGATTCTCTCAACAGATGCAGAAAAAGCATTTGACAAAATACAGCATCCTTTCCTGATTAAAACCCTTCAGAGGGTAGGGATAGAGGGTACATTCCTCAATCTCATAAAAACCATCTATGAAAAGCCTACAGCAAATATCATTCTCAATGGGGAAAAGCTGGAAGCCTTTCCCTTAAGATCAGAAACACGACAAGGATGCCCACTCTCACCACCAATATTCAACATAGTACTAGAAGTCCTTGCAACAGCAATCAGACAACAAAAAGGGATAAAAGGTATCCAAACCGGCAAAGAAGAAGTCAAAATGTCTCTCTTCGCAGATGACATGATACCCTATATGGAAAACCCAAAAGAATCCACTCCCAAACTATTAGAAGTTATAGAGCAATTCAGTAATGTGGCGGGATACAAAATCAATGCTCAGAAATCAGTTGCATTTCTATACACGAACAATGAGACTGAAGAAAGAGAAATTAGGGAATCCATCCCATTTACAATAGCACCAAAAACTATATGTTACCTTGGAATTAACTTAACCGGAGTCGTAAAGAATCTATATTCTAGAAACTATAAATCACTCTTGAAAGACATTGAAGAAGACACAAAAAGATGGAAAAATATTCCATGCTCATGGATCGAAGAATTAACATAGTTAAAATGTCCATGCTACCCAGAGCAATCTACAATTTCAATGCTATCCCAATCAAAATACCGATGACATTTTTCAAAGAACTGGAACAAATAGTCCTTAAATTTGTATGGAACCAGAAAAGGCCCCAAATCACCAAGGAACTGCTGAAAAGGAAAAACAAAGCTGGGGGCATCACAATGCCGGATTTCGAGCTATACTACAGAGCTGTGATCACAAAGACAGCATGGTACTGGCACAAAAACAGACACAAAGACCAATGGAACAGAATAGAGAGCCCAGAAATGGACCCTCGGCTCTTTGGGCAACTAATCTTTGATAAAGCAGGAAAAAACATCCGGTGGGAAAAAGACAGTCTCTTCAATAAATGGTGCTGGGAAAATTGGACAGCTACATGCAAAAGAATGAAACTTGACCACTCTCTCACACCATACACAAAGATAAACTCCAAATGGACGAAAGACCTCGATGTGAGACAGGAATCCATCAAAATCCTAGAGGAGAACATAGGCAGCAATGTCTATGACATCGGCCAAAGCAACCTTTCTCATGACACATCTCCAAAGGCAAGAGAAACAAAAGATAAAATGAACCTGTGGGACTTCATCAAGATAAAAAGCTTCTGCACAGCCAAGGAAACAGTCAAAAAAACTCAGAGGCAGCCCACAGAATGGGAGAAGATATTTGCAAATGATGCTACAGATAAAAGACTGGTATCCAAGATCTACAAAGAACTTCTCAAACTCAATACGCGAGAAACAAATAGACAAATCATAAAATGGGCAGAAGATATGAACACTTTTCCAATGATGACATACAAATGGCTAACAGACACATGAAAAAATGTTCAAAATCATTAGCCATCAGGGAAATTCAAATCAAAACCACACTAAGATACCACCTTACGCCAGTTAGGATGGCAAAAATTGACAAGGCAAGAAACAATTGCTAGAGAGGATGTGGAGAAAGGGGATCCCTCCTACATTGTTGGTGGGAATGCAAGTTGGTACAGCCACTCTGGAAAAAAGCGTGGAGGTCCCTTAAAAAGTTAAAAATTGAGCTACCCTATGATCCAGCCATTGCACTTCTGGGTATTTACCCCAAACATACAGACGTAGTGAAGAGAAGGGCCATATGCACCCCAATGTTCATAGCAGCATTGTCCACAATAGCTAAATCGTGGAAGGAGCCGAGATGCCCTTCAACAGATGACTGGATTAAGAAGTTGTGGTCCATATATACAATGGAATATTACTCAGCTATCAGAAAGAACGAGTTCTCAACATTTGCTGCAACATGGATGGCACCGGAGGAGATAATGCTAAGTGAAATAAGTCAAGCAGAGAAAGACAATTATCATATGATTTCTCTCATCTATGGAACAAAAGAACTAGGAGGATCGGTAGGGGAAGAAAGGGATAAAGAAAGGGGGGGTAATCAGAAGGGCGAATGAAGCATGAGAGACAATGGACTCTGGAAAACAAACTGAGGGCTTCAGAGGGGAGGGGAGTGGGGGAATGGGATAGGCTGGTGATGGGTAGTGGGGAGGGCACGTATTGCATGGTGCACTGGGTGTTATATGCAACTAATGAATCAAAGAACTTTACATCAGAAACCAGGGATGTACTGTATGGTGACTAACATAATATAATAAAAAAACATTAAAAAAACAAAAACAAAAACACAAAAGTGTAACTTTACCCTTTCTATAAGTGCAGGCTTGCTCATCACAATTACATAAATGATTCCAAATATTTGCCAAAAGGTAAAACATTTAAAACTGTTCCTCCCACAAACTCCCTAAAAGAAAGTGAAATGACAAGTTACAAACTAAGAGAAAAATTTCACAGTATACACAAAGGATTAACATGAAGAGTATAATAAAGTACTCCTGTAAGTCAATAGGAAAAACAGAAAAATAGGCAAGAGACATGAACAGGCATTTCACTGATAAGGAACCATGAAAAGCCAGTAAACATAAAAAGAAACGTTCTACATCAGTGATGATCTGGAAAATGCAAATCAAGAGCACAATGTGATAACATTCTACACTCTTCTGGTTTGTAAAAATTAAAGATAGTATCAATTGTAAGACGGATAATCAAAGGATTTTTCATCTCATATACTGCTGATATGAATATAAATTGGTGCAATCATCATCTTCTAGAGTTGGGCATTCACCTACCCTGTGAGACAGCAATTCTATCATTAGGTATATAATTAATAGAAACTCCTATATATATACAACAGGAAAAATGCACAATATCCAGAGTAGCACTGTTCACCATTACAAAAACCAAAGAGTAACTAAATGCTCAACAAGGGAGAGTGAGTAGTAAATCAATAACCAAACATTCAACAAGGAAGAGTTGATGATAGTTACTCAATGAAATATTATACAGAAATTAAATGACTACAGGAACATGCAATGATATGAATAAATCAGCAGTCACAGATGAAAAATCAAGTTCAGAAAGATTATATTCAACATAATTACACAAAAAAACTAAAATAAAAGATGTATCTTTTTGAATTACATATCCAGCAAAGCTACATACAAATAAAGCAAGAGAATGAACACAGGACTCAAGATGATCATGACCTCCGTTGACAAGAAGGTGCAGATAGGGGGAGGTTAAGTTTCTAGCTTTTTTGGGAGGTGGGGAGTGAGTGGTGGTCCATGGGTGCTTACTACAGTGATAGATAGATGGATGGATAATTAATCTAATGCAGTGTATCTAAGGTTTAGTAAAAGTTAAAAAAACCCCAAATTTAATGAAATCAGTTCAATGAAAATTCTGAAACAGGCAAAACAGCACCTCCTTAGAGAATCACTAAGGTAGCAACTACAGGAAAGGGAAAACAATATGATTAATGTGTAAAATATATGATATTTAACACATGTATGATATTTAGATTTGTAAGTACATTTTCTATAATCTAAAACAAATTCCAAATTCTGTCATAACAACTTTCTAATAAATCAAGGTGTTTGTGAGCCAGGGAAGCAAAGCTTTAACTAATTAGAAAAAGCAAATCACTGCTGAGTTTCTAAAAGAAATAGATCTTAATATGTTATGTATTTCTTATGTATCAGTTCATCTTTATAATGTGACACCAACATTTACCTTAAAACCTAAGGTATTTATTATCATCAAATACACTCCTCCCATACTTTCCTATTCATTTTAAAAGACAATATTTATACACATATTACACAATTTTTGTGAGATTGTGAAAAACCAAACATGACAATAGAGCTAATTTCAAATAAAATTTTATTAGATAAAATTAAGAGAAACGAGATATGTTTCAAAATAAATGTTTTCTATTTTCGCTTTTCTAAGATATTAGAGGCTTTTTGACTGTATGTTTTCCCATTCAAAATATTAAATATCTTTTTAAAGCTTTTTACTACTTTCCAATTTTTCAACTTTGCTGCCAAGTTTGAACACTGCTGTATATCAAAAGTTAATCATATTAAATGTTACATGATTTTTTCATACAGTATAATTGGTTTTTGAAATACAGTAGATAATTTGATAATTGTTCAACGCAGTACATCTTACAAGGAAATGATGCAGAAGTAACTACTCTTTTTTTTTTTTTTAAAGATTTTATGTATTTATTTGAGAGAGAGAGTGCACGTGAGAGAGGAGCAGAAAGAGAAGCAGAAGCAGAAGGACAAGCAGACTGCGCTGAGCACGGAGAGGGATGCAGGGTTCGATCCCATGACCCTGAGACAGTGACCTGAGCTGAAATCAAGAGTTAGACGGTTAACCCACTGAGCCACCCAGGCGCCCTGAGAAGTAACTACTCTATTTAAATACCATATACACATCTTAAGTTTTAAGTGATTATTTATCTCTACAAACTACTACTCCACTGTTTTTTGTTTAATAGGGGACACATAGGAATAACCTGATAAAAGGCATAAAAATCTACGGTTGCCAAATTTGAAAAGCAAAAAGAGAAGAGCCCAAGGAATTAAAGGCAAAGCCCTGGGGTAAACAGACAATGCCTAGAAAGTGTCCCCCTACCAATCATTTGTGAATAGTAAAAGTTGTACAAAACTAGAAAAATCTGTATTATAATAATTAGAGATGACAGAAAAACAATCTATTTAGAGCCATCATTTTGTAACAGTAGTTTCAGCACAGATTTTTACTTAGGTAAAAGGTAGTTGACAAGTTATTTAAAGACATGCCTTATTCAATAAAGCATGCAGCATTCTACAAGAGTAGCAGTAATCAAATCTAAGCTGAAAAACCACATCGCATCAATTTATTATTCAAAGAGCTAATGCTATGTATCATTGTCCATTACTAAGTCTATACTATACTCTTCACTTATTTTTCTTCTCAACTGTATCTCAAAGCACTGACTCAAAATCAAAATATTTTTATATAAAAAGTCAATAAAGCCAGTTAGATCTACGTATCTATAACTAGTGGCAAGAAATTTTCTTAACCTATAGCTACTTCTATCTTAAAATGCTATGTACTTCATTTTTCTTTAAAATTCTAATAAGTGGAATAAATGGAGGAAAAAATATTAAATCAATACATTGTATACCTTCAAGTTATACAATATTGTATGTCAAATATATCTCAATTAAAAGGAGCGGGGACAGGGAGGAAACAGACTGAAATGCCTTGGGACTTTTAAGTTGGAAAAGTTTGTCAGTTATCTCTGAGTAACAGAACTATGAGCATTTTTTGTTTTCTTTGTGCTTTTCTGTTTTTACAGATTTTCTACAATGAACATGTATTATGTTCACAATTTAAAAGACCTGTAGGGGTGCCTGGATGGCTCAGCTGGCACTTAGTTAAGCGCCAGTTAAGCAACCAACTCTTGATTTTAGCTTAGGTCATGATCTCAGGGTTGTAGGTTCGAGCCCCATGTCAGGCTCCGTGCTGAGTATGGAGCCTGCTTAAGATTGTCTCTCCTTCTCCCTCTGCCCTTCTTGCTCATGCTCTGTCTCTCTCCTGAAAAAAGAGAAGGAAAGGAAAAGGAAAATAACTGTAAAATCCACCTTGCCTATCCTTGCCTATTACTTTCTCATGCTACATTCCTCCAACCCACCATAAAAACTTAATCATCCCGACAGAGACATTCCACTTTTCAGCATTACTGCAAAACTAGATGTCACCTAATTTCACACCAAATGGGTAAAATAACAGTGTGTTGTACGTAGGTATAACATAACTAGTGCAGAAATTCCTTTTGAACTTTTCAAGGGAATAGTTTTGGGACAAGGGATTCAAAATGTTAATTAAAATAATTTCTTAGGGTAATGATTATAATCAATTTCTTTTAAGATTTTATTTATTTATTTGAGAGAGAGAGAGACAGAGATAGCGACAGAGTACAAGCAGGGAGGAGAGGAAGAAGCAGACTCCCCGCTAAGCAGGAAGCCCAATGCTGGGCTCAATCCCAGGACCCTGAGATCATGACCTGAGCCGAAGTCAGACGCTTAACCAACTGAGCCACCCAGGTGCCCTATAATCAACTTCTGTTAGAACAGTCAAGACATTTCTCACTGTAAGTGACAAATGGAGGGCATCTTCTCATCAATGTATTGAATGCCTACTAAATGCCAAACACATAGCTTGGTTACACATGTGCTTAAAATTTTAAAGCCAAGCTTATCTTATGGATAGACTGCAGAGAAATGCAAAATCATTTGGAAGGATTTCAGCAAACATTCAACAACTTTCACCAGAAACCATAATTGTTAAATGATGAAAACCTGCAAAAAAGTTATTTTGCACCGTTAGTCTTTGTAGAATATTATACCTTATTCCCAACAACAAAGCACTACTAAATTCTAGACTACCAATAGAACGTAGAAATCATTTTTCTTTGTTATAGAGGAACTTAACAAACAGTATAAAATTTATATTAAAGTTAACTCTGCTTAATTATATTTTTGGCCAATTTTTTGAAAATTCACACATCCATGACACTGCAATGCAAAATATTTACAGGTCCACACAACTGTGGGAGCTCAAAAAATGCACAGATCTGATTTTAAACTCAGATTTACAGTGTAACAATGAACAATCTACCTAACATTCCTACACACAGTTTCCTGATCTGTTAAATGGAAATAACACCTACCTTATTGGACTATAAAGATTAAATAAGGCAGAGTACCAAGTACAATGACTGAAATATAGCAAATGTTCAATAAATGTTATTTGCATTCTCTTCTAGAAAGTGAAGTCATATCTTCTCAACTTTATATCCTCCGATATATGATAGATTTTGTAGATACTCAATAAATGTTTCTTGAAATGAATCCCTGTAATTTAAGGCAAACTACCTCAAACTTTCACTTGAGCAAGTCACCTTTACTTAAATTCTGCTGAGAATGGAACTTAAGATTCTTTGCCTAATACTTTATTAGGCATTTTGATAAACATAAATCATGGATAATCGACAAGATAACTTTATTAGTATGGTATTCAATATCTGAATCTGCAGTCTACCAAATTACTGTTGTAGCCAGTATTTTCATTTTGAGATTCTTTAGATAGTTTTCATTAATCCAGTTTCCTTAAAAATAAACTTTAATTTCTTTGTCCCCACAAAAAAAAATCTCACTAGGTTTCCCCTTCAAATAAAAAATAAAGAGAATGGGATAAAACAAGTTAGTTATGAGATAAAAATCAGAAATTGCCAATTAAGTTTATATATTT
This sequence comes from Ursus americanus, assembly GCF_024610735.1. NCBI lineage: Eukaryota > Metazoa > Chordata > Mammalia > Carnivora > Ursidae > Ursus > Ursus americanus. Next base: position 40,782,762 of record NC_142138.1, on the reverse strand, counting down.
AACAGCCTATTTTTATTTTAACTACAGCAAATATTCTTCCTTATACATTGAAGCCTCTAGCCATCAAAGTTTATGTGTACTTTATTAATGATTCCTTGTTGAATAAGCCTCTTAAATTACTAGCAACAGTTAGAAACGTTGTTCCATTGAAATATTACAGCAATTAACAAGGCAAAACACTATGGTTTCAGATTTTGTCTTTCCACAACTGAAGGTTATTAATAAGCCAATTACAACTCAAGTAGCAAAGTATTTCAAGTTCTGCAATATAATTTGAAAAACAGTTTTAAATGTTGGATATACAGGGGCACCTGGTGGCTCAGTCGGTTAAGTGTTTGCTTTTGGCTCCGGTAATGATCCCAGTGTCCAGGGGATCAAGCCTGGTGTCGCACTTCCTGCCTAGTGGGGAGTCTGCTTTTCCCTCCCCCTGCTCTTGCGCTCTTGCTCTCTCTCTCCCTCCCAAATAAATAAAATCTTTTTAAAAAATGTTGGATATACAATGTTTCTATAAGTATCAATTTCATTAAAAGTAGGTTGTAACATGTAACTTTCAGAGTGACACAAGTATTCCTGAGACAAGATAGTGCAAAGTAACAGTTTTTAACTACTGAACACCAGTTTTAAAACTTGCTACATAATTAAATACTTAAAATCAGTATGTCAGAGAAGCATTAAGAACTACATATTAATTTCTCAATTTAAATAAATTTAAACAACTTAGACGCTTTTTAAAAACTGGTTCTCCAAACAAGTTTGAGAAATATTTGGTTAACTATATACTAGTTCCATGACCCAATGAAACAGTAAAAGATTTGAACAGATGGATATACTTGGTGAAGCAAATTTTATCACCATTTATCTTAAGTGCTAATATAAATACTGTTCTCAATTAATTTAATACACACGATAAAGTCCAAATGCAGTAACTTTTATTAAAACCGGCAGTCAAATACACCAAGAAAAATGCCCTGGATATACTTGTCAACTTCCAAGGTAACACTTAATAAAAAATCATTCTTTTTCTGGAAGGGGTTAGACTTTTTTAAAAGAAATATAACTTTAGATCAGGTGTCCCCCTACTTTGATCACATTTTTTAAATAGTCATATTTAAAATTTCTTATCTCTGACTTGCTTCCTTCTTATTGTCAAAATTGATCTTATTAAAAGTCCCTAAGTGTTTTAATACATTTGAAAATATGTTTTTCAGGTCCAGTGCCAAAATGAGTGTCTTTTATGACAATTTTCTATAAAATACAAATAAGGATACCAAGTACTTTATAATTCTGAAGCCACCCCAAAGAAAAACGTTCCTACCCATTTTTATGGATTTTTCTCAGTCAGAACCAAAGTATGCTTTTCCTATTTCAAGACTAGGCAGTGGAAAGCATTTCCAATGCGCCTCAAACAAACCTCATTTTAAAAGTTCATGTAAATTAATAAAACAATAAATTCCATCCATTTAGCAAATGTGGCATCTGTAAGACCTTATAAAAGGCTAAGAGTAATTAGACTGCCAAATGGCAATATGTTCAATGACAGGAAATTCAAAGCTGATTCAAAGGATTCCAAGTTTGCAATCCTGCATTGGTATACCTTGTTGAAATCTCTACTTTTGTTCACTAAATACCAAATATTGTAACAGTGCCTTCAAGCTTACATGTACTGAACTTATAAAGGGATCCACTGAAAAATATATTTAAACAGCAAAAAAATTAGAAGCAGTTGCAATACTTAATTTTGGCATCATCAAGAATCAACCCTTCGGTGTCTAGATTCAGTCTTTTAAAAATAATTAACTGTCTAACGCACAAAAAATACTTTTTTCGTGTCTTAATTCTTATCTCCAATATTCAAGTAGCTAGAAGACGTCTACAGTAAAACACACCAAAATAAATATAAGTCAAAAAACAAATATAAAATTTTAATCCAGATGTGAACATCTCTGGAACACCCCAAAGTAATAAAAAATAAACTCAACAGAGTAGCGTTAAGTACCCCTGCATAGCAAAGACTTAAGGACAAAAATCGTGCCTACATCATTAAATATTTAGCCGTAAATGGAAAACAATACTACTACTACTACTCGGCATAGACTCCACTTATCAAGGGACCTATTTTGTTCTCATCTTCTGCAGGCATGTGGTGCCCAACATTCATTCTCCCTCAGTCTATTGCTTGCTCATTTGTAAACAACTTCTATAGGTCTTTCTCTGGTGTTCCAACGGGAGGGAAAATGAAAGTCTGAAAAGCATCAGCATCTGAGCTTCCGGATCTGAGCAGGGAGTAGCAAAGAAGGGGACCATATAGCTATCATCTGGTTAAAGAGAGAGAGAGAGAGAGAGAGAGAGAGAGAGAGACAGGAAAGGTAGCCTTTATATTAAAGAAATTCAGTCACCTGAAGAGGGCTAGTGAAGTGAGGTATTTGGTATGACACGCTTTAAAAAAAAAAAAAACACCAAAAAAAAAAAAACCCCAAAAAACAAAACAAAACAAAAAAAACAAAAAAAAATCGTTGTCTGGGGGCTGGAAGTTATGGGGGCGCTCTTTGTGCAGAGTCGGAGGGGAAGAGGAGAGACGAGAAAACAGCTTGGGAGTCATTCAAAGGAGTTTAAGGAGCTGTGTACGAGGGAAAGGCGGGGCGGGGCCTGGCCGGCCGGAGGGAGGGGGCTATAGGGGCTTCCGCGGGCGGCTCTGACACCAGGGAGGGGGCGGTGAGCTGGCCGCTCCGGGGACCGGGTGGGAGCAGGCTGCAGGCAGCCGACAGAGATGGGGTCCGTCTGGTAGGCAGAGTCAAATTAAATTGGTGTCAGGCCAGAGCTCTGGTGGGGAAGAGAGTCAGGCTCCCGAAGGAAGCGGCTCCCGAGTGACATCCCCGAGTTTCCGCACTTAGCGGGCTAGGGGCGCGGCGGCCTTAGGACTTCCCTGGGCCCCCGACCCCGCGCCAGACTGTCTCCCTCTCTCCTTCGCCAGCGCCTCCCGCCCGGGCCCGCGGCCCTTACCTGCAACTCCGTGAGCAGAATCTCCCCGCGTTCGGGGTTGGACGCCATTGCGCTCCGCTCTGGACTCCGCACCTGGCCGGGGCCGCCGCTGGCGAAGGGAGAAGGCGGGACGGGACCCGGGGTGGGGGGTGAGGAGCGGGGAAAGAAAGAAAAAAAAAAAAAAACCACTAGGGATTCATGGAGGCGCAGCCCCTGCTGGAGGCGCGGCTTATTTCTCCCGGTTCATGGAGAGCGGCGGGGAGCGAGGGCACTCGTAGCGGGCTCCCCCTCGCCGCCCGCCCGCCCGCGCCGGATTCTGTTCGCTCAGTCGCTCCCACTGGGCGACGCCAGGAGCCGCCTCAAGCTTCTCGGTGCGGGGCGCTGCGGCCGCAGCTGCGGCTCCTCCTGTCGCACCATTTGGCTGTCACTGCGTCGCAAAAGCGGCTTCACTTGGCGGCTGCCAGAACACGTGACGGCCGCGGCCGCTACCTCCAGTAGCGAGGGGGAGGAGGGGCGGAGAGGACCCCGAGGGCGGGAGCAGCGCGGGGGGCGGGGCGGCTTCCGACCCGGCTCAGCGGCGGGGGCAGCCATTGGACCCCGCCGGGGTGAAAATGAGGGGAAAGGACTGGACTCGCGTCTCTTGGGAGGCGGGAAGAGGAAGAAAAAACACACACCCGCTTTTCTGCTGCGTTTAACGGCCCCACCGTGAACACTAGAACTCGGGAGCTTACTCTTTTGTTTTTTCCCCCTAGCGCCTCTTCTCTTGTCTAAGTTTAGGCCTAACGTAAACGAGCCCCGTTCTGACCTCCACAACCTAAAGAGTTTCGGGGCTCACATTTTATAGATTATTCCCCTGCCCCCCACCGACCCAAGCTGTTAATCTTGCCTTTTCCTCCGTCCTACTCCTAGCGCGCCATTCCGACCAGTAAGGTGCACAGCTGCCTAAACTGGGGTGTGGTCTGTACTTTTAAAGAAATGAAAGCGCTTGGGATCTCGGGCAGTCTTTAATGCACAGCTTTTAAGATGCCTTTTCCCAAGCGCTGAACTGCTGTGGCTGGGGCTGTGGAACTCCACTGAGTTTAAAATCTGATTAACTAGTGTTTGGATTGTTTTAATTGAATGTAAACTGAAGGAGGTGGGGAGAATTAGCCCCGCGAATGGAAAAAGCCAACTTTCCTTGATGCAGTAAACATCCAAGCTAAGCTATTAGTGACATATAGCTAAGTAGTTTAAGTTTTGGTTTAAGAAAATTACACTGTAGTATTCGGGAACGTCAATAAAGTCACCAACAGGTAGCTTTTGTTTTGTTTCAGCAGTGAATGGATATTCCAGGCAGCTGCTTAATTTTAGGTTGAGGCTGGAATACAATGTCTTTGTTAAAAGCTACTTGGGGAAAGTGTTAGGGGTTATTTAGTTAGATAGCTACTTGGAAGGCTTAATTGGCATACTTCTTAAGAAATATAATATGTACTTCTCTTACACTCCATGTGAGATAGATCTGTTGGGGTGATGCTAGGACTTATATTTATCTTTTTGTCTTCTCAAGTCTCCTGCATTAGTTTGACAAACATTTATTGAAGACCTAGCGTTTTATGACCACTATGAGTTTCTGAACTCCAACTCATAATATGTGATAAGGAATTTTTCTGCCCTGTATTTCAAATTTTTGCAACATATATGTTTAATGCTTTGCTTTGATTGAAATGATAATTAAAATATATGCAATAGCAACCCTTGGAAAAGTCAGCACATAATTATTGCCCTTCCTGGTAACTAAGAGCCAGAGTTACAGGCCCTGGAGTTACAGCTACGATTAAGAGAGTCCTTGTCACTGGAGTGATTGAATATTTTGGAGAAACAAACCTGTGTCCAAATAAATATGATGCAATTTTTAAACGGTAGGCACAAAATGTTAGGGAAGCACTGCATTCAGATATGTATAGACATATAATGTGTTTGTGTGATAAAATATACATAACATAAAATTTACCATTTGAACAATTTTAAAGGAACAATTTAGTGGCATTAAATGCATGCAGATATATTTTGCTTATTTTTTGCCTTGCCTTACTCGTGAATGAATTTGACATGGCTGACATGCACATACTTGGTGCTTAAAGACAGAATTAAAAATTACCTATGTAAAGGGGATCCTGACTGGCCCAATTTGTAGAGCATGAGACTCTTGATCTTAGGGTTGTAGGTTTGAGCCCCATGTTGGGTATAGAGATTACGTAAAAATAAAATCTTTTTTTAAAAATTTACCAATGTAAGGACTTAGAAACATAGTCAAAGAGCATTCTTTTAAAAAATAAATTCAGGTATAAGAAAATGTTCATATTTTAAAACCATGGAATTTTTTAACTAGAAGAGACTTAAAATGTCGAGCATAACTCTTAATACAGGTAAAAGAAAATAGGCCATAATTTACTTAATTAATAAGGAGTATGGCAACATTATTGCTTAGTGGCAGAGATGGAGACTGAACCTCAATCTGCTAGCCCCAGCCTTGTTCTAACCTACACCATGCTACCATAAGTACTTTAAAATAGAATCCTCATGGGATACCTGGGTGGCTCTGTCAGTTAAGTGTCTGCCTTTGGCTCAGGTCATGATCCCAGGTTTGTGGGACTGAGTCCCACATCAGGCTCCCTGCTCAGTGGGGAGTCTGCTTACCCTCTGCCTGACTGCTCCCCCTGCTTGTGCTCTCTCTCTGACAAATAAATAAAATAAAATAAATTAAAATTAAAAAAACTTACTAAAAAAAAAAGTAGAATCATCATTTAAACTGAATTCAAAGCATTATAGTCCCTCATTTTTTTAACCCCAGAAAAAGACTTCAAACTTTACATATTTCTAGAGCTCCAAAAGTTTTAATTTGATATATCACATGTGAATGTAAGTAACAAATATAAAAAGTATTTAAAGCTATGGGAATTATTTCTGATTAGATATGGGGGGGGAATAGTACATACAAAAGGCAGGCCAACACAATATAAAATCTGCATGACAATCTGGAAAATGTAAGTTTAATTTAAGCTAAAAACTACAACCCAGCTCACAGTCTCTGTTTAGGAAAAAAAAATGTAGTAAGACATGGGACATACTTATCAGAATGAAGCACACTTGAAAAAGTTTTAATGGAAACTCATATCGTGTTGACTCAGATGAATTGTATTCAGTCCCCATTTGCAAATGTTTTTAGGGAATCCTGCATATATGTTACCTCAAGTTATTTTCTAATTTATATTAACAATAAAAAAGAGGAAAGCTTTGTTGTTGCTGTTGTTCTTGTTTTAAACAAATGTCCGTGTAAGAAATTAAAGACCAAAAAATAACTGTATCACTAGTTATGCAGGTGCCTTTAAAAATATTTCAAAAATATTTAAAGGTCTGTAAGAAATAGAAACGACCAGAATGCCTGGCTAGCTCAGTCGGTAGAGCATGTGACTCTTGATCTTGGATTGTGGGTTTGAGCCCCATGTTTGGTATAGAGATTATTTAAAATCTTTTTTTTTAAAGGTAGAAATGACCATACATATAGAAATAGTTTCAATTAACAATAATTGGATAGGAAGTGTTATTTCCTGTTTTCCTTTTTTTTTTTTTAAGATTTTTATTTATTTATTTGAGAGAAAGAAAGCAGGAGCCAGGGTAGTGGGAGGGACAGGGCAGAGGGAGAAGGAGAAGACTCCTCATTGAGCAGGGAGCCTGACTAGAGGCTTGATCCCAGGACCCTTAGATCAGGCCTAAGCTGAAGGCAGACACTTAACTGACTGAACCACCCAGGCACCCCTGTTTTCCTTTTTAAGTTGGAAGAAATGTTACAGGAAAAATCCTAGTAGAGCTGAACTTTATTTTTTTGACATTGTTATCTTCTGTGCAGTTAGTGAGAAGCATTCAGATATTCAGATGATAATGCACCTCTTTTCCCTTTGATCCTAAATGAAATGAGTAAGAACTATATATCCAGGGAAAGAGTTAGAAAACTTTTCTTTGTGAGCCACAGTGTTTTTATTGTCTTGTATTTTTCATTTCCCTTTTGCTCTTCCTTAATATTTACTAAAATGTTTCGGAAAATTCTAGCTTATCTAGCCCAACAGCATTATGGAGAATCAAGGGAAGGGTTTTTTTGTTTTGGTTTTCTTATTGTTTTTTCAATGTTAATGTTGATAGAAAAGAAGAAAAGTAACCCCCTGCTTCCAAGGGATCAAAGTGAAGTAGCAGTGGTAAAGTGACAGAGTCCCAAAGAAGAGACGGAACTCAGAGTCAGAACTACTTGGTCACCATCCTTTTCCTTAAGGGACCCCCTGTAGAGATTGTTCCCTTGGATGGATGAAGATAATTTTGAGAACAAGATTGTTAAAGTCGAGGTCACAGTAGAGTCAGCCATAGTGACTGTAGCAGATACTGTTGGGGGTGTCTGCTCAACTCCTTTCCGCTTCTCTGGGAATTTCCCCTATTCCCTGAGAAGTCTCTGTAGCCATGTCGATTCTGCTTGACCTAGATCTTCCAGTAAACTATGGACAGATCATGATAGAACATGTCTAAGTTTAGTCAACAAGATTCTCACTCCAAGAATTTGGAAATAAAATATTGGAATACTGATTAACTGGTGGCCCTGGAGTTCAAGGACTGGAATGGCCATTTTCTGTCATATGCAAAAGATTTGGAAAGAGAAAAGTCCTTCTTTTCTGTCTCTGGAAATATAATGCTTACTAAGGCATACCTGGTCTTTGTCTTCATGGAACTTATAGTTTAAAAAAAAAATAATGACAACGAAGGTAAATTTAGGATTTTTTTTGTGTGTGTGTGTGGCTTTTTTTTTAAGTTTTACTTATTTAAGTAATCTCTACACCCCATATGGGGCTCAAACTCATGACTTTGAGATCGAGACTTGCATGCTCCTCTGACTAAACCAGCCAGGTGCCCGGAATTTAGTGTACTTTTTTTTTTTTTTAAGATTTTATTTATTCATTCAACAGAGAGAGAGACAGCCAGCAAGAGACGGAACACAAGCAGGGGGAGTGGGAGAGGAAGAAGCAGGCTCCCAGCGGAGGAGCCTGACGTGGGGCTCGATCCCAGAATGCCAGGATCACGCCCTGAGCCAAAGGCAAACGCTTAATGACTGAGCCACCCAGGTGCCCCTAGGGTACTTTGAACGTAGGTCAGGCAGTCCTTTGCTGAGTACTTCACACTTAAGCTGCGATCTCACTGGTGAGTAAATACTAACTGGGCAAAAAAGGGTGTAAAGAACTTTCCAAGGAAACTGAATAACAGAGATAAAGTTCCAAGGCAGGAGGGAGAAACTTTCATAAGCTCTGAAAGGCTAGTGGGGCTACAGCAAAGAGATTGAGCAATAAGATCTCATAGAGCATATGTATCGATTAGGATAGGCTAGGTTATGCTGAGTAACAAATGATTCCAAAAATCTCGATGGCCTGCAATAAGGCTTTTTTATCACTCATGCTATATGGCACCATGATTCTGTTCCATGTCATCTTCACTCTGCACTCTGGCTAATAGAGTGGTCTCTATCTGCAACATTGCCATTGTCATGGCAGAAGGAAAACAAAAGTGGTAAATCCCTACTGGTTCTTAAAGTTTGTGCTCACATTTCACTTTCACTTAAAAAAAAAAAGATTTTATTTATTTATTTGTCAGAGAGAGAGAGAGAGCACACACAAAGCAGGGAGAGTGGCAGGCAGAGCAGGCAGAGGGAGAAGCAGGCTCCCCGCTGAGCAGGGAGCCTGGTGCAGGACTTGGTCCCAGGGCCCTGGGATCATGACCTTAGTGAAGGCAGATGCTTAACCACCTGAGCCACCCAGGCACCCCTCACTCTCACTTTCACTTTCATCAGCAAAATCTCTGCCATGCCTGGAAGTAACAGGGGTGGGACTATACAATCCTCTGACAGAGAGGGACACAGTAACAAAGGGCACTGGATGTGGGTGAATAGTAACCCAGTTCCATACCATGTTTAAGATTTTGATGTTTATCCTAGGAGCAAAGGAAAAACCATTGAATACATTTTCCATTAACAAACTCCCTCTGAGGGCTGCCTGGGTGGCTCAGTCAGGTGAGCATCCAACTACTGATTTCAGCTCAGGTCATGATCTCAGGGTCGTGAAATCCAGCTCTGTCAGGCACCATGGTGGGCGTGGAGCCTGCTTAAGATTCTCTCTCCCGGGGCACCTGGGTGGCACAGCGGTTAAGCGCCTGCCTTCGGCTCAGGGCGTGATCCCGGCGTTATGGGATCGAGCCCCACATCAGGCTCTTCAGCTACGAGCCTGCTTCTTCCTCTCCCGCTCCCCCTGCTTGTGTTCCCTCTCTCGCTGGCTGTCTCTATCTCTGTCAAATAAATAAATAAAATCTTAAAAAAAAAAAAAAAAGATTCTCTCTCCCTCTCCCTCTGCCCGTCCCCTGCTCCCCCTCAAAAAAAAAAAAAAAAAAAATCTCTGGCTGCGGTCAGAACAATAGATTAGAAATGGGCAAGAGTGGATTTGAGAAGAAGAATTAGGAGGTCATTTCTGTTTTCCAGGCAAAAAAAAAGATAGTACTTTATAATAAGGTCACAGCACTAAAAATGGAGAGAAGCCAAGAGATTTAAAAGATAGGAGGATGTAAGAAGCAGCAGTGAGAGAGACTATGTAGTCCTAGGATCGTGGAAGAAATATATAGCTGAATTGGTTTCTGATGTCTTACTATTTGCTGGCTCCAGTCTTCTGCTGGCTTCCAGCTAGCTACTCTGTTCTCTGTTCTTGAGTTTTCTGTGTTCTCCTAATAAGTCTCCCTTTTGGCTTAAGCTAGTGTGTGTGTGTGTGTGTGTGTGTGTGTGTGTGTGTGTGTGTGTGTGTGTGTGTTCTCAAGCAAACAGCCTTAAGTAAGCCACTCAGCCAAGATGAGAACCATCAGAGAAAAGTGACACCACTGCTCTGGCTATAGGGTAGAAGGAGGTAGAACCAGTTTAACTTGTGCTGTCTCCTCTTCCAATGATTCCTTCTCTATCCAGTCTACTTATTATTGCCCGAAGACCCCAACACCAGCAAATATATAAATTATAAATTAAACCTGATATGAACCTTCCCACAACACTTTCCTGATACGTCTATTTGGGCACTTACATTCCTCCTTTTATAAAGTTTTTAAAGATTATTCATTTATTTATTTGACAGAGAGAGAGAGTGTGTGTGTGTGTGCAGACAGGGAGAGGGAGCAGACTCCCCGCTGAGCAGGGAGCCCGATGTAGGACTCGATCGCAGGACTCCGGGATCATGACCCGAGCCGAGGGGAGACGCTTAACCGACTGAGACACCCAGATGCCCCTGGGCACTTATATTTCTCTGTGGAGTCTTGTATACAATTTTGTTCTCCTGCTAGACTTAAAGTCACTAGAAAGGGTCCATGTGTCTCATATGGCCTACAATAGTATCTCTTGTGAGTGGATAGTGTGTTTGCGTGTGCGTTTCTTTATGTATTACAGAAATATTTTAGGATAACCATCAGCTAGGGACTCCCCTGTCTCTCAGAAAATTAGATAAATTTGTTTCATAGCCTCTAAAGTCGAGCCTCTATTTCTCCAATCCAATTTTTGGGACTGAGACAGGTTATTTACACATGTCTCCCTGCTTCTCTCCCCCTCTAAAATACTCCCTCAGCACTCCCCCCACTGCCTATGTCTCTTGGTTCTGCCTATATTGATATGGACCTGAAGCTCAACCCATGACCAGTTACTCAATACCAAGTGTCATCAAACATTTGTGAATTCATTAACTTAGTACCAAAGATTTAAGAGGGATCATACTATAGGATGTGACGCCTTTCACCTTGAATCTGGTTCTACCTCTCTTTTTCCACCCTCAACAGATTAACAAGCAAATCCTGCTCCTTTTCCAGGCTGTTACAGTTTCAGATTCTTCTGATACTTAACTGTTACTACAAATAAGGTTGTTTGGAAATTTCTGCCCAAAATATACATGTTCTTCTGAAAAAAGATAACCAGAAAATACCATTTTCCTAGCTTGGTAAACCTAATCACCAAATGAATGGTAACATTTTAAGTTTTATGTATTTGAAGTAATGAAAAAGAAAGTAAGTTTTAACAACCACTGAGAAGTTAAACTTTTTATGTTAACCCTCAGGATCCATTTATACTCTTAAAAATTGTCAGACTCCAGGGGTGCCTGGGTGGCTCAGTCATTTAAAGGTCTGCCTTCAGCTCTGGTCATGATCTTGGGGTCCTGGGATCGAGCCCCACATTGAGATCCCTGATCAGTGGGGAGTCTCTTCTCCTTCTCCCTCTGCCCCTCCTCACCCCCCACTTGTGCTTTCTCTTTTCAAAATGAAAAAAGAATATAATATGAAAAAGTTTATGTAAAAACCGACTGTTTCACTACTAGTGCTTCCTGTAGAAGAAAACTCTTTTGAGAGTATAAAGTGGTAATATAAATTAGTAGGTACAAAGAAGTTAACATTGGTCATACCATACATTTTTAAAGGGTTTATCCCTGGTGGACGACAGGGAGGTAGGTTTTCCTACCACCATTTCTTAAGTCCTCAGCTATTATTCAATACTGTGTATCTACTAATTGAATTAGTGGAAAGCTAAACTTTTGTAATGAAGAGGCTCCAAACACACTGTGGAGAGAACCCTGAAATTTGTTATTCTGTCAAACATGAGGATTGCAGAAGATAAGCAATCCAAGTTATCAGACTGGCCCTGCTCCATGGGGCCATCCAAGGATCCAGGTTCCTTCTATCTTACTGTTCTACTATCTGCTATGGCATTATTCTCAACTGCATGGTTGAAGCTGGGTCAAGGAACTCCATGATCTACCTTCATGAAAGGAAAAGAGAGCATAGGAGATCTAATGTCCTGTGTCTTAAGGTCCAGGCTCAAAATTAGTACACATGATTTCTGCTCCCATTCCATTGTGAAGATATCCTCATTTATCCATATCTAGCTTTAAGCGAGGCTGAGAAATGTGCTTTCTAACTAGTCATGGCCCCAACCACAGCTCACTTACTGAACCAGAGGGGCAGGGTGGACACTGATGGACAATTCAAAGTATCCATCATTAGCTAAAAAGTCTAATGAGTTTTGCAATCAGCAAAGTGTTCCACTTCTCAAACTTTAAAATGCAAGCTCCAAATCTATGACTATCAGATTCTCTAGGTCCTAGAGTGAATACATTCATTGTGTCAATTAAAAAAGAAAAAAGACCATAAGTTTTTAATACCCATAGCAAGTGTTCCTATGTTTAAATGATTGCTTAGAATATTCCCTGAAAGCTTTCTTAGAACCCAACCACCATTCTCTGAGAAGCCAAAGCCTCATAGTGAACAGTATGTAGGTGTTCTGGTCAACAGTCCCAGCTGAGCTCAGCCTTCAAATCATCCCAGCGTGGGCACCACATGGGTGAGTGAAAAAGCCATCTTCGTAACAGACCTTCCATTCTCAGCCATTCTAGCCCCCATCTATTCAAGTCACTAGCTGTTGGAATCATCCTATTTGAAGCCACAAACATCATGGAGGAAACAAACAATCCCTGATTTGCCCTTTCCAAATTCCTGTACTAAATCTGTGAGCTTAATAAAAAGGTTTGTTTTAGGGGTAGGGGGAGCAATAGATATACATGCCAATAGAAAATTGGAACATGCCTTCCAAGCTGGATATATAGATAAGCCCTTTTCCCCAAACTTGCCATTAATAGATTTTTCTTAAATATTTAATTGAAATTCTCTAAACTCATCAATTAAAAGCAAAGTTTAGCTTTTCTAATTCATTCACTCATTTGACAATATTTTGGAGTACCTATAGATTACTGGGATTAATCTGGAAACCCCATACCTTAGGACTCAGTTATATTCACTCTTACGTTTCCCAAGTAGATTTGAAGCTTCTTGAGTGAAAAAAAAAAATGTTTCAGACTTCCGTAATCTCCACAGCATTTAGTATTACTATGTAAAGCTCATTATAGGTAGAAAGTACTTGATGAGAACTTATTTGATTGACAACAATTTTTAAATTTATAGTAGAAGTGTATATATGTACCCATTCTTCATGTTCATATTTTATTCAGGTATTCAGCTTATTCAGGTATGGCTGAAAACACGTGTATTTTCTAATTAAAAATAAGAACTGCTAGTTATAAGTACGTATAAAATATAAAGATGGCTTTAAAATATGTCACTTTATAATGATTCTTATGAAGGGTTTCCTATTAAAGATGCTATTTCAGAAAAGAGTATTACAGTCATTTGCATATTTATTTTTATACGCTGGTAATTCACATGATCTGTGTATTGCTTTTACAGTTTAACTGTAAGCCTCTCACCAAATGAAATCTTATTTTTGAAGTATCTTATCACCACACACACACACGCAAGCAGTTTGAATGGTGTAAAATATAAGATCCACATTTCAATTGCTTTAGTGTGTTGCCTATCACAACGAGAGCCTCCTAAAGTTCTTCATTATTAGAGCAAAATGTGGATGATTCAAATACCATGCTTCAGCTGCCTTCATCGTTTGAATGAGATAAACTCTCAGCAAGATGTATTCAGAAAACTAGGGTTCAAACTGTGTTATCCTGCTATAAAGCAATCTGCTAAACATTTCTGAAGCAATTTAGACAGCTGTGACTTAGTTACAAACAATGTGGACACTTAATCTATTGACTTGAAATTGGGGCTGCAGAGAATTTATTCAAGAATTTTCTCACGAGTTCATTTTCTACATAGAAAAATGCTTCCTATTTTCTACATGCTAAGAATGGAAAGCTAAAAACTATATGAAAACAAAGAATGAAGGTGATGGACCTTACAAATTAATTTTTATTAAAGGCTATAGTATTGTAGGTATAATGATATTATTCCACCTATGGTAGGTATAAACATATTTCAAGAGCTTTTACTCAAAAGAATATGACATGCTTTTAATTTTGTTCTGAGTTTTATTTATCTTAATAGAAATTCTTCATGGAGATTGGTAAATGGCTTACCTATATTATCAACATCTTTTTTTTCACTGTTTTCTTATGCTGACAAAATCTGTATTGGGAGTAAATAATTATTCACCTAAGAAATGCATGCCTTCCTGATTTGAAACACAATTCATTTTTTTAAAAACAATTTTATTTATTTATTTGAGAGAGAGGAAGAGAGAGAGCACAAGCAGTGAGGAGGGGCAGAAGGAGAGGGAGAAGCAGGCTCCCCACTGAGCAGGGAGCCCAACTCGATCCCAGCACCTTGGGATCATGTCCCGAGCTGAGGGCAGATGCTTAACTGACTGAGCTACCCAGGTGCCCTGAAACACATTTCAAAAATAATTATTTGTACCGAGACAGTTAATAAAATATGTTACATTTATCAACTATACAATAAACTTTGATATTGAGTAAACCATATTAAAATTTGAAATTCACTATAAGTCATCAATATGTGAATAAAGACAAAGAAGTATAGACACAATTATCAAAATGAGAAAACTAAATGCTCATTTAAAATTTTTTTAGTAAAAAAAATAGAATTCTTTTTGTCCGTTATTTTTAAAGATATCATTTATACTGTGACAAAATTCACTGCCTAGATATCATTTGGCTATAACTATACAATGTTAAAATGCAGTTGTATTTGCTCTTAATAGCAAGTAGATACGCTAGATTGTCTTGTTTTCAACTTCTTGGTTTGGTGTTATGTGGATATAGTTAACAGAATAAAAAAGCAAATAATTTCTTATGGCCTATTGATTATTTAACAGATTTTTATTATCTCACATTTTTACTTTTGAACTTAAAAAAAAAGATTTATTTATTTGTTCATTCATTCATTCATTCATTCATTCATTCATTCAAGACAGATAGAGAAGCAGGCTCCTTGCAGAGGACCCTGGGATCCCAGGACCCTGGGATCATGATCTGAGCCAAAGGCAGATGCTTAACGGCCTGAGCCACCCAGGTACCCTGCTATCAAAGTTTCTAAAACCATTATCCTTCTAACACATTTTTTTTTTCTCCTCTCACCGGTTCCTGATATAGACTAGCAATTCTAGTAATGGCAACTCTGAATGAGTCATTTTTCATTAGCACCTGTTTACTTGCCCTAGCTACCAAGTGAAAGGTGATTTCAATTTGGACCTTCTCCTATCACTGAAATGCTCTAAGAATTTAAATTCCTTGGCCATAATTGTACACTCAACTCATTTGTTTTTCTTTGAAAGGTAAATGAGTCCAGAAGCTATAAAGACTTGTATGAAAAGCAGAGCTAACTCAGGGCGTTTAAGATTTGATTTGTTACCTGTGTGCAGTTCATACAGGACATTCTTTGCCTACGGCCGCATTAATGGATGAAAGGTAGGACATACCTGGGAAAGATTTGAAGTGTGATAGGGTTTTCTACATGTTCGTTCCCTCTACACTTGCTGTGATATTGATGTGGTCTCTTGGACGGAGATAGCTTGTAGACAAATAGTAGTTAAATCTTTAAGTGGCAAAATATGTTTTTCTATATACTACATTTTTTCTCCTGACATAGGCCCCCTAACCTCACCTACTCACCTCTTTCTTTACCCCATATGGTCAGAAATTACTTGAAATGGATTGGTGAAGTAAGACATGTAGAATATGGGTAATATCCCACAGCTACAGCTTCTATTCATTTCAGGGTTTGGATTTATTTTCTCGAAATATATACTTGCAAAAAAAAATCTGTAATTCTAAGGTGACTTGTACCTAACACATCCCAAGAAAACAATCTTAACCTTAAAATTTTCAAAAGAAAAAATATCCACATTTTCCCTCTAATTAGTCTTAAAAATCTTCCATGTCTCAAATCTATACGTTTTTTTCAGTCAAATTTGTTAGTTCTCCACTCTCAACTTTAAAAATAGAGTAACTATCTGATTTTTACATTTAACAATTGAAAAAAGAATTTTCAGATATATGTATATATTAGAATTAGATTAATTGGATGACTTACTCAACTCTGTCCAGCAGTTGTCCATCTGTTTACATGTAATCCGAATTCAATTTTCTTAAATATCAAGGGAGTACGTTAGGGCCCCATTTGCTTCTTCATTTGAGTTTTCTTGTGGATTTGATTAACATGACGAGCCAAGGTACAGAAAAGAAAGTTCATTTCCACTTCCAACAGGCAGAGTTTAAGGTTTGAGCTCTAGCCTTAGTTCAAATTGCCCCTACAATTCTATTGCTGTTGCGTTTACCTGGCTGTGTTGCGCTCTTGTACTTCTCTGACCATATGGGCACCTGTTTGAGCCACAAACGGTAAAGCAGTCAAGAACAAAGAAGCAAAAAGGATGAAACTACAGAACTTAGGATTTAAATAAAACACACATTCAATTTTACCTCCCTCCGGGTAGCAGCTCTAAGTTAGACTCTCTGAGACTGAAGATTCTCTTTCTGCCTACCTGTTTGCCTTGGCCAGTATACTTATTGGACCCAACCATCACATTTGACAACACATTATTTGTATATGTGTGTATTTGCATGGATCAAATAGATGAACATTAAAATCCATTTATTAATGGGTTGAGGCAGAACACATGTACAGAAGCCAAACAAGAAGAGGCAGGCAGTTCCTGGGAAAATATGATTTGGGACACTATTATATTAATTCTAGGTTTTCTGACATGCCCTCGGCTAGATTGGACACCACATTGAATACCTTCCTCGAGGTTATTTTCTTTTTCCTGTTACACCCACTTGTAGTAGTCATTCAAAATTTTTTTGTTGACTCATTGTCTAGGAAGGCCTGGGACCTTTTTGAGCTACAAGACAACGAATAAGAAATAAGTCAAGAACCTTACTTTCTGACCTCTGACCCAGTGGTCCAGTCTCAGGGCTGAGTTTCAGATAGATGAGGCCATACTTTCAAGACTCACATAATATTTATTGACTACATATTTCGTTATAATAATAAAATCTTCCTCTTTGACAAAATGCAGCAAAACTCCTCTATGTGTATGATTTTGGGGATCAGATTACAGCCTATTTTACAGAGGACAAGGCTTCCTCTGGGGATATATTTTATTCAATCCCTAGTCTACTCAAATCTATGTAATAGAATGTAGTACTTTATAGTAAAATTACTCAAAGGAGCTAGGAGACCATTGTGACCCTTTTATCCCTACCTTTTCATTTCAAACCATTTTCATAGGCAGGAACACAATGTGTACATTCTACTGGTATGTAAAGGACATATAAAGGGCTTATTTTCAAATGCCCAGCATATTATTTCTGAAATAGTCTTTATTACTATGGTATTTTTCCTAATCACTCATTTCTAATTATATTCACAAGTCATTAATAATGACATCTTATTTCCTTATTTAGTTAAGCATTTGCATAATGTCTTTTTATACAATTTACATTAGCATAGGTATTTTGGATTATACAAGGTAGTAAACTCTTTAAACATTATACTTGAAAGGGCATATTTCATTTGTCTAACTTTAAACTATAAAATTAAGAAAATTCAGCGATGATCTTGAAATTGTTCTTTAAAAAACATGTTACAAATAGATTTAAGGAAAAATGTTATTTGAAGACTTCCTATTCATTCAGTATTAGCTGGAAATCTTTTTTTTTTTTTTAAGATTATTTATTTATTTATTTATTTGCCAGAGAAAGAGAGAGAGAGAGGCAGGCAGAGGGAGAAGCAGGCTCCCTGCTGAGCAAGAAGTCCAATGTGGGGCTTGATCCCAGGACATTGGGATCATGACCCGAGCTGAAAGCAGACACCCAACCGACTGGACCACCGAGGCATCCCTGGCTGGAAATCTTAAATTTTAATGTACCTGGCACTAGATTTAGCTTATAACACTGGTTAGGAACAAGTTTCTGGTATTCAAATATTCTTAATCTGTATACTTAATTTCTTTACTGAATTAACCTAATTTTGAAATTCAAATTCAAACCAAGGATCCCTGGTATCTAGGCAATAAATGATCACCAGTTCCAAACAATAATTTAATCTCTTCATCCTACCTTTTTATGGTTAGCACAATATCTTTGGCCCTTAGCATCTCCCTCAGTGATCTTATCTACTTTTCCAGCTTCTACTAACAGCGCTGAGAGGTAACTCCCAATCTAGAATCCTAGACGGACTTCTCCCATTAACTTCAGTCCCATACCTCCTATTTCCTGCTGAACATTCTGAATATTTCAGGTTCTCCTCAAACTCAAATTATATAGAGCTGAGAACATCACCTTTCCCCTTAAACTAGTCTCTCTTTCAGGTTTTCTTACTTCTATAAAGATTATCTTCATTCTTTTGGTTATCAAGGTCTAAAATAATTAAGTGATTTTTAATTCCTACCTCTCTTCTCCCTTCCCACCTCACCCATTGTCCGTTGCAAAATTTTGACTGTTTCTTGCTTCATTAGTGTTTCTTACATCCATCACTTCTTTTTTCTACTGCCACTTCCCTTGTCAAGGTCCCCAATATATCTCACAGTCTCGTCTCTCATATTTACAATTCTCCTAAATCATAGGATATTTGGATCAGTTATTCCTACAAAATCCACTGTACAATTTTCTTCTGCTGGGATCTCCTACTGTTGGTAACATGAGCATCAAATTCTCTGGGTTTTCTCCAGCGTACTTGTTTTCTTAGTTGGTTTTCCTTTTTTTCTGTCATTAGGGGTAGCAGCTGTATCTGAATGCCCAGATTCCTTCTGTTTTTTCTATCCATTAAATCTTGTAGCACGGCCCACATGTCTGACACTACCATCTCTCATTTGGAATTCTCACCTAGCCTCAGATCCCTTGTGTTTTCAGCTTGCTCCTTTTGAATTACTGGAGGAGTGAGCTGTGGTCTCAAAGGTAGATTATTGCCTCTCTCTCTCTCTCACGTCACCCACAACCCCCTTGTCTCCAAACCCAACTTCAAGCTTCTCTTCCTAATCATAGAGTGGGACTTTATTTCCCAAGAGCCTACTGACATATACTAAAGTTCACACAGGGCCTCAGCTGGCCAACACACTAACCTCATTTGGCACTTATCGTGAATTGTGAAATAATTTGCATGTTTAGTGATGACAATTGGTTTCTATGCCCTGTCCCACTCCGAGCTTTACTATAAGGTCTATCTGCTTCGCGGTTACACTTTTAACATTCTGCTGCTGCTACACATAAAGGATGAAGTTCAAATATGTGACACGTTCATAAATACATATTCATAAACAGGCTTCACATTATGTGAATTAACCACTAATTCTGACCCTTTTTCTTCCCATTCAATAAAGCATATAAGAATGTAAGAGAGAATGATGTTGTCATAGCAAAGACCTTAAATCTTCTCTAAAAAAAGAAAGAGTACTTTTAGCAAACTTCAAAAGCACATCTATATCCAAGAAATTATTTGCAATATACCACATATCCTTCACAAAAAGTAGATATACCACTGTCCCATGATCCTGAAGTAGGGAATTAGTGGGTCAAGTTATTATTATTTTTTCCAATAAAAGCTTTAGAAGAAAGGAGTGGTTAGACTTCTTGCTTAAGTTCAGTAGGGATGTATTTAAGTAGAGGTCCCTCTCTCTTTTGATCGGAGACCGTAGTCTCAAAGCCTACAGGGGCCAGGTGGTTTATGTATAGGGTCACGTAGGCAGAGCTTAAGGAAAACAACACTGGGAGCTTGAGGATTAATGACACCTGGCACAGAACACATGTCTGGGAGATACTGAGGAATGATGGGGACTATAGAAAATGGTATTTTTGCCCATCTAAAAAATGCAGTTTCTATACGAGGATGAAAGTCATTGTTAGGGATTGCAGAGGAGAAAGACAGAAGGAACCTGGATCCCTGAGGACCATGGAGCCACCATACCAATGCAGGACTGCCTACCTCCACACACAGCATAGCGCTAAAGTCCAGGGAAGTGACAGCCTTGGACGTACCAGACCCAGGGATTAGCAGGGCTTTCTCCATCTCTTAGGTCTTGCTTTCCTCTGCTTCTCCGTTTTACCTTTGGTATCTCCTAGATTGGTTCTTTCCACATGGTGGGAAAAATGGCGTCAGCAATTTCTCATTTGGCACTTAACGTAAATAGTGAAATCGTGTTCAGGCTTCAGGTCCCACCCTTACATCTTTTTTTTTTTTTTTTTTTTTTTTTTGACAGAGAGAGAGACAGCCAGTGAAAGAGGGGACACAAGCAGGGGAAGTTGGAGAGGAAGAAGCAGGCTTCCTGCGGAGGAGCCTGATGCGGGTCTGGATCCCAGAATGGGGAGATGACGCCCTGGGCTGAAGGCAGAAGCTTAACGACTGAGCCACCCAGGCACCCTCCCCACCCTTAGATCTTGTGATCCAAAAGTAACATAGAGATACTCCTCCCCTTCTAACTCCAGCAGAAAACTTCTGAGGAGGTCTTTGATTGGTCTAAGACAGTTACATGTCCATTCCTGAACGACCCTGGCCCTTTCAGAACAAGGGAGTGGGGGAGGAATTACCTGATGGAACTAGAAGGCGGCAGATACAAACAATAGTTCCCATCGTCCACTGCACTCCTGTATTGTAATCATCTTTTTAGTTCTGTCTCCTTTACTTTGTAAGGGCCTTGAAGGCAAAAACTGCGCCTTATTAATTTTATACCCACCTAGCCAAAAACAGCACTTGGCATATAGTAAACCTTCAGTAAATATATGCTGATGAAAGAAATGAATAAACAAAGCCAGTCAAAGAATTTCAAGAACTCATGACAAAACCCAGAGCAATAGATATAACCTACCAGAAATAAGTAGTGGCATTACGACCACTAAGCCAGCCTTTGTTTTGGGAATTTTAGACAGTTGTGGTGGAGGCAGGAACTTACTGCAACGTGGCCAGTTCGTGCTGAATAAACATGCGATTAGCATATAAACTTGTGTGCATAACAAGCAAATATTTCTGTTAGCAGGAAGTTCCTGAAAAGTCTCTCCTAATTTGTTGTTTAATCTTGTTAAGATTTTCGAGAAGTCATATTTCAAAATGTATTGCAGGATGATGGGAATGTAAACCACTATGAGAAATCAGTTTGACTTCCCCCAATGATAACAGGTAATTTAAATTCAGAATGGCTGGAGAACTGTGAGATCATTTCACAGACAAGTCTCAGTTTTATCAACCCTTTTCCAAGCACGAGCTTGGGTGGGACAACACAATTTAATAGGAGAATTGTGCCAAGAAAAGATAAAAAGAAAAATGAACACGAATCAAGTTCAAAATTGACTTGTTTGGAAAATAGTTTAAAGATAGCGTGTGAAGGTGACTATGGGGTAAGAATTGCTGTATTCAGGTTTAAGTGTGTATGGGGACAGGAAACATTCTGCAGAAGACTAACCACAGGGTCAGTTTTGAAAAAAGCTAGCGTTGAGGCAATCAATATTAAACTTGGGGAAGAAATCATTTGTTCAAAAGGTAAGCAGGTGCAAAGCAGGCAAATCTATTTGCTATAAACTTTTCCAGGAAAACACATCTCTAGGTTTTGACTAAAACCATGAACTTTTAAAACCAAAAGAAATAATCGGATTCGAGTTTAGCACGTGGGTATTTTTAAGGCAAACTTCACATATGTAAAGTTCTGACTACTTTTCTCTTCTTCCTTTTTATTAGGTCTTCCAAAAGAACCTCTTAAACTTCAGTGTGTGTAAGAAACACCAGGTGTTGCTTTTACGACATGCAGGTTCCTGAGGCCCACACCACACACCGAATTCGGGTCACTGGGGTGGATCCCAGGCATCTTCATTCCCGCGAGCTTGCTGGGCGTTCTGACCCACGCTGAAATTCAAGCAGTAGTGCCTTAAATATTGCTGTCCTCAGGGATTCTGTCACGGAGTCTGTGTCTCAACACGCAGAGGGGAGAGTGCTGAGAGCACATCTCTCGACAATCACCGTATTGTCCCAGTTACCGACGAGGCTGCGGTGTAAGACGCAGGCGTGCTGGGCTGGGCAATGGTCAGGACCCAGAGTTCCCCAGGTCAGCCAACTAACTCCCCAACTCCCAGTAGTCAGGTGATCACCTACGGGTAGATCCTGCTCAAATCTTCGGCCTGATCAACACCATATTTCTGACAAACAACCAAGTATTTCTACCTAACACCCTACATATCTTAGAGCTCATTTTTATTGTTTTCCCCAAATCTGCTTTTCATTTTATATCACGCACTTCTGTTAGTGGCACCACAAGCCACTTACCTGGGCAAGTCAGGACATTCAGAATTGTCCTCGCTTCTGTGTTTTACCTGCCAGCTAACTCATCACTTAGTGTGTATTGAACTAACTTTTCAAACATCTCTCATAATCCTCATGGCCATTGCCTTAGAGGCTTGTCCTCTCTTCGGGGCTTTTGTAAAAGCCTCCCTAAAAGGCTTTTGTCTCTAGTCTCATTTTTCCTGTAATCCGTCTTTCACACGGCCATTGGAGGTACATTTTTAAAATGCAAATCAGATTTTGGCACTTCTAAGTCCGCTCCCTATTACCTCCCAGATAAAGTCCAATCCGTTTGTATAACATACAAGGCCCTTTGTAATCTGGTTTAACTTTTCAGAGTAATAATCTCTTGCTCTTCCTGCCAAATCTCATGATTCAAATCTAATAGTTTTAGATTTCACTGAACTATTAAATATTGCATTATTTTCATCTTTTGGAAATGGCCTAAAAAATAATATCTTGTTAGTGTTTATTAACTGTAAAATTTGAGGCTTTCATAAAACGTTTCAAAAACTATTAGAGCCTAACCAAACCAAGGACTCCCTGCGAACATGAGCAAAACTGTGTCCCTGTTACCTATGCAGAAGAGATAGGTTGATTTATCCTATAATTTATCTATGTGCAAAGATCTGTTCTCAGCAGGATTTTAAAAAGTGGAAGCATTTCTCTACCGTCCCAGGTCAGGATCTAAGCACATCTCCTGAAAATTTTGAAAAAGAAAATTGAAGGAAGAAAATATTACTTCCCTGTATTCAAGAGGGGAGCATGAGTTTTGCTCAAACCCACACGGACTCAATCCCCTAGAATACTATAGGTTTTCCAGGTATTCCTCCTGTATTATTCAACTGACTCTACCACATGTATTTTCAATTTTGCATCCAGCCTTCCTTAGTGTTATTGCTCTGTACCACTAACGTAGTGATCTTACAGGTCAAGAAATGATGTAAGTAAAGTGGGAAAACCAATTTAGGAAAAGTCAGTTTGCATTACAGATCTGTCTGAACATTTTCATGAGATTAAGTTCACTTTAAAACAAGAGGAAGAGGTCATTAACATAAATGTAATAAATTGAAAAAAATCTCAAGAAAAAAGCATATTACAAAAGAAAGAACATAGGGTTATAGGAAAGGAAAAATATACTGGTGATACAAAAAACTGGGTGATCATCATCATGGGAGTCTAGAAGGCGGAGAATAAAAATGTTATGCAGACCATGGGCAGTTCAAGAGGCCATAGCGCAAATAATCCTGAATACACCATCAAAGAAAAGTTGTTCTCTTTTTAAAAAAATTTTTTAAATTTTTAAGTGGAGCATGGAATCATTCTTTAGGCTCTACTAAGCTAAGAAAACACTAAGAACCAGTATTTTCTCTAAGAGATGGTATTAACCTTAAACTCATATACCTGATCTCAAACCTCTTTAAGTGAATTTGTCCCTCTCTACCAGCATCTGTTTGAAAATCATAAAGGTTTGTTTTTCAGAGGCTGGGTATCTCCTCTGTGCCTGTTCTCAGAGCTGGTTAGGAGGCGGTTTGAATTCGATCCAACGAGATCCTTCCTTACTTCCAAGTTGCTTCTCCTTGTCTTCCCTTATGAAACACAGCAGACACCACAGACTTGTCCTGGATGGTTGCTGGGTATAGTAAACACCCTGCGTCCCTCTTCCACTAAGCACTGTAAGATAAACATTCTAATTGTTCCCAGCCGCTCACTATCTGGACTATAATGTCCTTTTGTTTTTATTCGGGGGTGGGGTGAATTATTTACTTCTCAGCTGTGGATAGCTTAGCCACCAGTATCTTCAAAAACAGCCCGAGATCACTGAACTTGGCAGTATTCTTAGAATCAAGCAGCACAACAGACAAATTTAATAAATTATACTTTCAGAACAGGAAATTTGATAACCTCATGTGGTAATCCATTTTAATGATTAATAAATCTGCTGTCTAAAAACATTGCCATTTATGGCATGACTTCAAGTGACAGGTTGAGCCTGTTTTATCTTGTTTTGTCATCAGTGTACATGGCCACTCTTGGCCACTGTCCTGTTGTTATAGAGCCTTTCCTTTATTTTGTCTGTAATTCCATTTTCTATTTTTTTAAAACTTTATATGCTTCTTTATAGCTCTCATGTCACCTTAGGTTCTAAGATTTCTACTTTGCTTTTAAAGTTGCTGCTGTCAAAAAACCCACAAAAAAACCAGACTCTTGACTATAGAGAACAAACTGGTGGTTGCAGAGGGGAGGTGGCTGGAGAGATGGGTGAACTGGTGAAGGAGACCAAGAATACACTAATACACACTCACGCTGAGCACTGAGTAATGTATAGAATTGTTGAATCACCATATTGTACGTCTGAAACTGTATGTTCATTACACTGGAATTAAAAATATATATTAAAAAACCTCTTCAACAAAATGTCTTTAGGTGAAAAAAAAGGAATATATGTTTTACATAGCTCATGTATCAACCAGTAAAGATAGTGCCTGCCAGCGTGTAGACTAATGCCTACTAAACTTCAGAAAATGTTTGTATTAATTTTTGGTGGCAGGGAGAGTACCATCAAGGGATTAACCTGAATGGGAGTTAGGAACAGAACTGCAGTAGCTAACACAGGAGACCGAGAGTGGATGGGGAGTTTTTTCAACAATAGACGTCATGGTGAGAAACGAAGGTCATTCACCAAAAAGGTCCAGGTGCGAAGAGAAGGCACAAATGTTCCCCGGGGGATATTTGTTGTTGCTGTTGTTGTTTGCTTGCTCGTTATTTCCCCTGAGTATCTAATACAGTAAACAAACTTACAGGTTTTGGTGTAGTTCCTCCATCTACTGGGTAGGAGACAGGACTTGGATAAAATATGCTTTGCCCTTTACAGTTAAAACATTTGCAGGGTTGCTAAATTACTATTCTGTGGCATCAATCACTGTTTATTTGGAAATAAAATGGATTAAAAATTCTCAAAAAAAAAAAAAGTGGTGGCTGTCAGAATTGGCAGGTGCCCTGGTAGGATCCACTAGCATCAAACACACAAGGAAACTGGCCCGATGGTCCTTGCGTACCAGCAAAAAGTGCGGTGATTCCTTGCTCATGCGTGGTCAGTTATTCACTTTGACCCTACACATTTTGCTGCTGTATGTCTGTATGGCCACAGTCCCTTTCTGCCTTTTCTTTTTGATAGTTTAGTTTGTCCTGGCTGTTTGTTTTGTACCTGCCCCCACTCATACTGTGTTCTTTGTTTCCAACTCTTCTCCGGTTGTCCAAGGTCATTTTGAATTCTGATGCAGCCTTATGGATAATGCTTGTCAATATTGCCTGAGAGAGTTGAGGACATCGCTTCTGTCCTCTCATCCAGGTCTACACTAGGCTCACGACAATTTACTTATATACCAGCAAATATCAGTGAGAAAATCTAAAGGGGGGACTTTCACCCACAATAGCAACAAACTACAGGAAATACCTAGAAGCCAACTTATGAAGAAACATGTAAGGCTCATACAAACAAACATACACAACTACTGAGCTATAAAATAATTTTTTGCACAGGGTTTGTAGCTGAGAAGGACTTAGCATTTGCCCAGAGGGCATTACGGTGAATGAATGATCATATGAATGGTTGGGTTCTTAGTGCAGCGGTGGGAAGCCAGTGACTTTTTACTTCTAAATCCGTAAAGTCAAGGATATTGGGGGGGGTATCCTGTCTCCCGCAACCTGAATTACAATAGGAATGCTAATTACAATGACCATTTGGTCAGGTTGCCCTGTTTCTTATAGACAATGGTTTCTAGTTTTGTTTATGAGAAAATAGAGGCATTTTTGTTTAGAAATTAAAAAACAGGGGCACCTGGCTGGTGCAGTTGGTTAAACGTCGACTCTTGGTTTCAGCTCAGGTCATTATCTCAGAGTTGTGAGATCGAGCTCCACCTGGGGCTCCGGGCTCAGCTGAGTCCTCCCTCTGTCCTCCCCCTCTGCCCCTCCCCCTGCTCACGCTCTCTCTCTCTCTCTCTTGCTCTCTCTCTAAAATAAATAAAATCTTAAAAAAAAGAAATTGAAAAACATCGTGAACATCACTGATCGATTTTAGATGTGATTATTTAAGGGCATCAACATTAGGCTTAGAAATTTACTTTAAATGTGTAATAAATTGGGCATTTGAGCTTCAATGTAGTTAATTTTTTAAAACCTTCACGTGACTCTTTTTCACTGACACCTCTGGTGACCGGAACACCTAAAGGAATGAGTTTTTGAGATAGCCTAATTTTCCCCATTAGTTCAAACAACTTAAAATGTGTAACATTTTTAGATGGAAATTTTCCTTAGGACTGTTACATGTTCTCCTACACCTGTGAACGCAATATTCAGAATAGAGCTTAGCTTTCATTTGATGCCACGGGTTCAAAGGAACAAAAGAGAGTCAGGAGCTTTTTCTAATCAAACCCCGGTTCTGCCATCTAACAGCTGTGTGCTTGGGCTAAGTCTATCCATCTCTCTGAGTCTTAGATTACACACAACCTCAGGTGTTTACTTTTCCGGGTTGTTGTGAATACGTGAGAGAGGAAATCAAAGCATGGGTTGCACACTATTAAATGGAGCAGTGCTGTTTTAAGTTGAATTTGGGACTCAAAAGAGAAGAGAGAAATAGAATTTTTTTGGAGTGGTGGTTTTGTGTCAAGTACTTCACCTATTTTGCCTTCTTCAATATTCTTGACTATCTTATAAGGCGGTTATTATTATTCCCATTTTATACATGAGATGTTAAAGCTCAGACAAGTTAGGTAACTTGCTCTTTGTAACCGTAATGAGAGAACGAGAGTTTGGGCATTTTCTTCATTTTAGAAGCGGTAAATCAAGCCCAGAATTTGTCGTGGTCATCAACTGGGTAAAACTAACGTTTAAACATAATCTTTTTTCACTGTCAGCTCATTGGGGTTTTTGCTTTAAACTTTTAGTTTTCTGGGGTTTTTTTGCATCAATAGAGAAAGTGTATGAATAGATATTTCTTGATGTTACAGAATTATTATTAATTTCAAAAGTATGATAGTGTTATTATGGTTATTATTTTTTAAAGAGTCTTGTTATGGACTGAATGCTTGTATCCCCAAGATTCATGTGTTGAAACCTCCCTTACCCATGTGATGCTATTAGAAGATGGGGCCTGCAGGAGATAATCAGGGTCAGATGAGGGCATGAGGGTGGGGCCTTCCTGGACGGGATCGATGCCCTCTGAGCAGGAGAGAGCTTGCTTCCTTTCTCTGCTCTCCGCCATGTGAGGCCTCAGCTGGAAGTCAGCAGTCTACAACCCGGAGGTGCGCTCCCACCAGAACCTGACCCTGCTGGCACCCTCGTCTCAGACTTCCAGCCTCCAGAACTGTGAGAAATAAATTTCTGTTGCTTATAAGCTCCTCAATTTACGGTATTTTGTTATGGCAGCCAAGCTGATTTTAAGAAGTCCTTTCTTTTTTAAATATATATTTTATTTATTTATTTGAGAGAGAGAGAACAAGCAGGGAGAGCTGCAGAGGGTGAGGGAGAAGCAGACTCCCTGATGAGCAAGGAGCGACAGGAGACTTGATCCCAGGACCCTGGGGTCATGACCTGAGTCAAAGGCAGACACTTAACTGACTGAACCACCCAGGTGCCCCAAATCCTTTCTTTTAGTCCTTTCCTCTACCTTCTAGAAAATTTACCAATGAATAGTTAAGGTTTCTGGAATTCGTTAAAAAATATTGCTTGGAGGTGAAGGGGATTGGTGTGGGTCGGGGGTATACATGAAATAAAGCTAGCATGAGTTCATACATTATGAAACTGGGTGATGAGACCTGATTCTAAGTCCCCTTGATTCCAAAGCCCATACACTATGTAACAGGTGCGATCTCCGAACACCGTCTATTACAATACCGTATTTCTTGGTCTCCTCTAAATGACGTGAAGCAGTGATTTTTGAAAACCACTTATTATGAGGCACTCTTCTTGTCTTCTGCATTTTCGTTAACCCACTCGAAAGGGGTCAGGTCTTGGGAAAGGAAATAGAAAGTGTGTGTTTCCCCTTTGGGCCATATTCTGTGATAGCGCAGGCCCCTCTTTCTACTGACCGAATGGTCCGGATTCATGCAATGCTTCCGTTAGTTTGCTCGCGGAGGTTGATCCCCCCGGAGGAAGCGTCTGCGTTGTTGCTGATTCGTGTGGTTTAGCTGTAGAGACTGCAAGTGATTCCCGAAGTCTTCAAATGGCTACACTATGGGGAGCCATCTGCTGTGGCCCCCACACATATTTTCTACTGGGTTTTCGATGGCTCCTCAAATCTGAATTGGAAATTACCCGGTCACCCAGAAGGGGCGTTGTCATGACGTTATTAAGGTTTAAGCTTCAGGGTTTACCGCCTGTCGGGGCTACTTCCAAGGCCCCAGCAACAGGTTAGTGTCATGAATTGAAAGAGTACCTTAGTGTGTCCCTGCCAAGAAAACTTGAATTGCGCTGCTATCTTACAGTTGGTTTATGATAAAAACGTGATGTTTTCCAAGCTTGACAGCAGTCCTAGAAATGATGTTGGGAATGGTGAGCAGTGAACATGAAAGACACTTTTCTGATCTATCAGTAATGAGAAAAACTTTGATCAACTGTTCAAGAGGAAAGATTATCTTCCAATTTCCTCTGTAGATAATATTGTAAAATCACTATCATGTAAAGATGTTATCAGAGATTATACGGCCAAAAATATAGGGAAAAGATGATAGATTGTGTCATGATTAACTAGGAAAATATTATGTTCTTTTTTTAGATTTGGGAATGTTTGTGGTGTTTGTCAGCTTTTCAAAATTTGTGATTTGTTACAGTTCCTTTTCTTATTCTGTATGAATATTCATATTGAACCTAAGTGTTTTATATTCATAATTTTGAATTCTTTTTCATAAAAGGCACTTCAAATCATATTAATATCAGGTATCATCACACCTGGACCCGCTCTTGTACCCATCCCACTCTCTCTGAGTCATTCGTACACTGAACTCTTAAAAATACTGTTTTTGTCTTCCTACAGGAAGTTGACAGGGCTCCCCAAAGACTTTCTAGTTCTTCCTTTCTGAGAAGAAAGGGAGACTTACCGTGAAAAGTTGGCTCAGGCTGTTGGTCCCAGTGGAGCCAGGCAACAGTGTACAGGGGATCTCTTGTGTCCACTTGACTTACAGGTGGGGTGAGGGTGTGTATTATGACAGCTTTCCCCACTCCTCATCTGGGATGCATGTATGGTCTGGGCTAAGCCTTGACACTAGCTGTTAGCGCGGGCTCCTCAGTAAGCAGCCCCGTACTTCCAGTATCTCTGGTTTTCCTGGGGGTGGGGCACATGCCGGCCATCCTAACGAGATTAATGGCAGCTTCTTTCTAAGCTTCCCCTTAGCAGAGGCCATCTGCATATGCCCTGGTTCCTACATCATGGTCCCTAGTACCTGGAGCAAGCACGACTCTCAGAGAACTTGACACAGGCACATTCGCAATTGACTCTCATGATCGCTGAGCTGCATTATTATCATTGCTAGACTATTTAAGGCTGAGTACATTTTGGGTATATTTGGGTAGCTACTTTCTGAGTTGAAAGTTAGGGAAAACAGTATGAAAATATTGAGTGCCCCTATGGGGTAATGGGAATAAATGCTTAAAATCTAAAGTGTCCTGAAAAATCCAGAAACTCCGTGAAAGAGCAGTTTGCTGGTGCTTTCAGTGACCCCAGATTATCGTGCATTTGCATTTGTTCAGCTGCTCTTCACTAACTCTCTCTTCTCTTGCTGGTGGATTAGTTAGGGTCATTTCTCACTGCTGTCTACAGACCTGCGAGTTACCAGCCCTTCTTCACAGTAGTTAGTGGTCTTGAAAGTAAGTCTGGAGCCCAGCTGTTTGGGGGACACCTCAGATCTGCCCCATGTAACCCTGAGCAAGCTACTTAGCCTTTCTGCTCTTCAGTTTTTTCCATGTGTGAACTCATGAGGTTGTCGTGAGGATTAAGTGAAATAAAACTGCTTAGAACAATGCCTGGAAAATAATGGGTGCTCGATAAATATTTGTTATTGTCATTCTCGTCCTCATTTGTTATCTCAAATCTGCTAAGGACCAAGAAACCAGATAATCAGGCTTATCAAACGCTAAATAAGATCAGATGAAATGGTCTTTGGGTGACTGCCTACCCAACTAGCCCACGAGGAAAGTGTTTGAGCATTAGGCAGCTGTCCCGTTCAGGCAGGAAAAGCTTTAATGAGGTATCATTCTGTCACGAGCGCGGCTCATCTGACTTCTAATCAACAGAATCTTGACTCCTGTTATTGGTCTAGACAGAGAATTTTAATGTTATGCAAAAGTACTCTTTATTTTTTTATTTTTTAAAATTAAAAAAATTTAAGTTTTTATTAAATTCCAGCTAACATACCGTGTTATATTAGTTTCGGGTGTAGAATATAGTGAGTCAACACTTCCATGGTCACCTGCTGCTCACCTCGGCAAGTGCTCTCCTCAATCCCCGCCACCTATTTCACACCCCCACCTCCCCTCTGGTAACCATCAGTTTGCTCTCGATAATTAAGAGTCTGTTTCTTGGTTTGTCTCTCTCTCTTTTCCCCTTTCTCATTTGTTTTGTTTCTTAAATTCCACGTATGAGTGAAATCATATGGTATTTGTCTTTCTCTGACTGACTTATTTCACTTAAAATAATACTCTCTAGCTCCATCCATGTTGTTGCAAATGGCAAGATTTCATTCTTTTTTATGGCTGAATAATATTATATATATATTTATATATATATATAGTGTATGTGTGTGTATATATATAAATATATATATACCACATCTTCTTTATTCATCAATCCATGGACATTTGGGCTCTTTCACTAGCTTGGCTATTGTAAATAATGCTGCTTATACACATAGGGGTCCATATATCCCTTTGAATTAGTGTTTTTGTATTTTTTGGGTAAATATCCAGTAGTGTAATTGCTGGATCATAGGGTAGTTCTATTTTTTTCTTTCTTTCTTTTTCTTTCTTTCTTTCTTTCTTTCTTTCTTTCTTTCTTTCTTTCTTTCTTT
Source organism: Ursus americanus (assembly GCF_024610735.1). Taxonomy (NCBI): domain Eukaryota; kingdom Metazoa; phylum Chordata; class Mammalia; order Carnivora; family Ursidae; genus Ursus; species Ursus americanus. The sequence continues at coordinate 40,751,515 of NC_142138.1, read as the reverse complement.
CTAGAGAGAGAGAGAGAGAGATAGGGAGAGTGCACGTGAGCAGGGGTGGGAAGAGGGCAGAGGCAGGGAGAGAACCTTAAGCAGGCTCCACGCCCCCCTGAGATCATGACCTGAGCCGAAATCAAGAGTTGGACGCTTAACTGACTTAGCCACCAAGGTGCCCCAATTTTTAACTTTTCGAGGAACCTCCATACTGTTTTCCACAGGAGCAAAAGTATTCTTCAGTTCAAGTCTTTATAATGACAAAAAAAAAATTAGATTAAAGTGGCTCAGCCTGAAACAGGAACATAAAACTAACAAGTAGCTGTATTAAACACAGCGATGCTCGGACAAACCTTGGTGTTCTGTGAGGTTCTGACGTGGATCTCTACTATTCCACGTCTAGGATTGTTGACACCCATAGTCAGGAGCAGATAAAGCGAAAGTGTCTGTCCCCATTCGATTTTGATCCCCTTCGTCCATCACCCTGGTTAGCACAAGCCTCAACCCTTAGTTCACTCATTCTAGCTATCCTTCTTTCTTGTTTTTCCAGAGCAGACCCATGTAATGCTGAGATTTCCAGGGCGCAGTCCGCCTTGGCCTAGTCTCAGACAAAGTTCTGTCCCTAAGATGGAAGTGATGCCCAGCACATAACCTTAATTCTCTTAATAAATGTTTATGAAATGAATGGATGATGGCTCTGGCTTTCATGGCTCTTGCATTTCAGAATAATGCACATGGTCTAGAAAAACTCCCCCCAACTATGCAGAAATTATTGACGCTAAACGTTGTGTTTCCTATGCCACACTATCAAACATCATCCTGGCTCTTCTGGCCAGGCCTGCATTGTTTAATGCACACACAAAGTCATCTACACGTGAGGACGTCTGCACACAAACAGTGCGACACTGGCTCTGGTGTGGCAGAGGTAATTTTTGCTTTGTCCAGTGGGATGGGTCACACTGTTCACTAGCAGATCACAGGTAGGAGAGCAGCTAATGTAGTTGTGGAGCATATTAAAATCTGTGTCAGTTGAATTTCTAATTTACTTGAAATTCTGAATTTTTGTTTGCCTGTGGTCCATCTTTTCACACAGAGCTTTCGGTTTACTAGCATGAAATGCACTAACAGCAACGATGTTTTTATTAAATGTTCTCTGCCAGAGGTTATAATAAATGTCCAAACAGCTGATGAGGAAAAAGAAAAGGGAGCAGATAAGAAACAAGTGACCTAAAATCAGGACTAAATTCAAAACAAGCTTCAAGTTTTGACATGAGTGAAAAATTTAAAATTTAGTTGCTCCATCTAGTGGTGAACCGTTATATGACTTTAGTGACGAGCTTTTAGTTTTTCATGCTGGTTTTATTCAAATTTTGTTCTGTAAGTAGAAAAAAATACTTAATAGCTTCCCTGTCATATTGTCCCAATTAAGTTAACAGAAAATTACTCCACATAAGAAGAAAACATCACTACCTAGGGAATCTCATAGACTTAAAGACATATTTGCTAACCAACTCAAATTTCAAACTGTTTCTTCCTCAGTCGGTCTAGGAACTAACATCAGTGCTGATATCTTTACCTATAACTATATTATTAACCCGTATATCATCCTGAAAATACAAGAAAATTTAGACCTAACTTGGGTTAATAGGAGAGAAAGGGTAATGAAGAGATTAAGTCTTCTGCTGTTAAGAGCCTGAGATTTTGAGTCAGGACTTAATAAGGCCTGAAAATTGTTCTGAATTGTGTGAAAAATATCAGTCCAGTCAATAGGTGAAGGGGATTAAGAGGTACAAACTTCCAGGTATAAAGGAAATGAGAAAAATAAAGATTACGTGTGTACCTGAAGGAAATAAATTCTTCCGGTTAGTGGGGGCTCTCGGTCAGGCTACTTGGGTTCGAATTCTGACAGCAGCGCTCATTAGCGGTGTGGCCTTTGTATCTCAGTCTCATCATCTGTAGACTGAAAACCATACTACCCTCAGAACTGTGAGGTTACATTAGATACTGCATGGAAACACTTGGAACTACATCTGACACAGAATAAGTACTCGATACTGTTTTCCTGGTATTATTCCTGACTTTGTTTGGTGTATACGGGGATTTCTTGGTGTTGGTTTGGTGTGTAATTGAATTGTGTCAAGTAGTCAGGTATCCATTTGGCATGCCATTGGGAACCTCTCACTTCCCTGACTCAGGGAAGTTGTTCTCACTCTGGAGGGGTCTCTTCGTTGCGCTATCTTAAGTGTAACAGAAACCCATATCCCATTCTGCAACAGTGTTTGTATGGCCAGTCTTTCACTTCCCAAATTCAGCTTTGTCTCCCAGAATTCCAGCACTACCTGCAACGTAGAGATGGTGTGTCTTGCTCCTAGGCAAGCCCAAGGTTTGTTAATTTTCTCCTCAGAACTCCAAAACCGTGGTTGTACTTTAGTCTTTCCTGATTGCACAGTTCAATGAGAAAAGTAGGACTGATTCCATGAAGCTACCTGGATACCTATTCTAGGAAAATGGCACACTAGGTTGACCATATTAGAGTATATTTTCTTTTACTCTTAGAAGGCTGTCTTCCATGAAATGCCTCCCTTCCTCCAGGATCTACTTGCAGACGCCCCTAAGAGCCTGAACTATGGAGCTGGAGGGGCCTAGTTTTAAATTGTAGCTCCACCATTTAATAGTCGAATGACTTCAGACAAATTATTGAGCTCTGTGGGCCTTTGTCTATTCATTTGTACAAGGGAAAGCACAGAAGTTATGTCAAAAGTTCTGCAAACTAAGTGAATTAATATGTATAAAGCTCTTAGAATAGTGCCTGGTATGTAGTAAGCGATCCATGAGTTAGTTGTTACAGAGTTATTGTTTATGCTTATTATTCTGTGGAACATGAAATGTTGTATCTTTCCAGAAATTTCAAAGTCAAGATAATCTAAGACTTATCCTTTCATTTTCACATTTTGTGACATTTTCCCATACACGCTCTTCTTGACTCCGGTCTTCAATTTTGTCTCTTCCACTTCAGAAATTCTTTTCTCCTAGTAATGCATTTAACTCTAACCCTTCTACATCTTACCAAGGAATTTCTCAAGAACATAAACTCTGTTTATGCTTTATATGTTTCTGATGCTTCCCACAGAGCTAGTAGGTGCCCAACAAACACGTGGGAATTAAAAATACAGAAACACTAGCTTGCATTTGCACCTCAAGTTTGTGATTGCCTCAGAAAAGAATACCTACAATTATAATTATTGTCATTTACTTAATAGCTATTCAATGTTAGACACTTTCCTACGGGTTTTATATAGCATGACTCCTTAAATGGCATGAACAATTTGGGGGGATAAATCTTATTAGTTTCATTTTACAAACCAGGACGCTGAGTTCCAGAAAATATAAATTGTTTGTCCAAGATGTCATTGTTAATAGGTAAAGCCCCTTTCTCTCGAAAAAATCTTCTCTCGGTTATTGGACATGTCCTTCATTTTTTATTCCTTATAGTATGTTGTTTTAGGGTAAGGCCACAGTTCTTTGGTCTTTCATCTCCGACAGGCAAATGCCTTTGCTGAACTCCCCCAGAACCACACATTTGAGAGGTTGCAAATTCTAATGCTACCGGAGCCATACAGAGAACGGCATTTGTTGTGTGAGGGTATGGGTCATGTCTTGGAAATCCAGTGTTTTCCCCATCCTGTCACCAGGACCTGTGAATTTTCTGTGAATAATGTCAGCTATGGCCTCTTTGTCCTCCCCTCCCCCTCCACATCACTCTGGTTTGAGTCCTTGTTACCTCATGCCACCCAGGATGATTGCAAGAGTTGCTTAACTCCTTCCTGCAGATCTTGTGTCTTCCCCTCCCTAATCTAGTCCATTTATCACAGCAAAACAAAATTTCAGACTTTAGCTTCTTACTAAAAAGGCTTTGTGGTTTCCCATTGTTTACTACTGAGTCTAAACTTAACTTTTCATTGTGGACCAGCCACAACATATTCATGCCTAACGCTCCATTCTTATGCTTTCACCCAAATCCTCTGCTTTGGTCCGAATGGTTCCATTGGCAGTTCCTGAAAATGCCAAGCACAGATTTTCTTTTTCTTTTCTGCCATGATCTTTTCTTAGCTTCTTCCAGTTAAATAAATCTTATCCCAGTTTCCTGTTCTACGCTAGTTTTTTTGTTTTTGTTTTTGGTAAGACGAATGCTTGCCTGTGTTTCTTTCTTTCTTCTCTCTTTCCCTCAATATGAATTTCCCTGACACTCTACCACTCTTATTAAATCACGAACATGGAATGCCTTCTGTATACTGTTTTGCAGAAAGTCGGTAGAATATAGTAGTCCAACACACAGACTCTGGAGCTAAGCAACAGACTTCAAATTCTGGTGGTACCCTTCACCTTCCTGGTGACCTCAGTCAAGTCACTAAACCTTTACTTCTACTCTACATTGAAGATAAAGTAACGCCTGCCTGACAAGACCGCAGAGAGGATTAAGTGAATCATTGCATGTATAACAATGTCTGGCACAAGGTAAGCACTAAATAATAGCAGTGATGATGATGATGATGTCATTTGCTCTTTTGTGTGTATGGCATTTTTCCACAACTGATTTGTAAACTCTTTCAAGTCAAAGGTTTCCATATATACTTGCCATACACAGAGTCTGATACACAAGTTCATAGAGGTCAGGAGACCAAGCCTATGAGGTTAGGCAGGTCTTCAACTTTCAGACTCACTTTTGCTTAGGTGGAAAATGGAAATAATTTTTTCTTACACCTGTATAGTGTATTAAAAGTAGTTTTTCATGTACAAAGTTCATTTATTATCTGCCTACTCTCTTCACATATGGGATACCTTATGCAAGCCTTGTTGGAAACTGAGGCATGGGGATATCAACTATATGACCAAGGTGCTCAGTTGTGCTGTTTGAAGAATGGGATCAGATGCTTGTCTTTCCTTCTCTCCCCTCCCCTCTCATCTAAACTCCATATAAAAAGAATTAGCAGAATTTCTTTTTGATGTTCTTAGTCAGTAGTGTCTCAGTCCTTCCATGGAGCCCTCTCTCACCCCCTCTTCCAGAAAAGCATTATTATTTTTAGAAGGGCAAGTTGTGAGTGTGAGGAGAGGCAGCTGGTTCTATGGTACACCAGTGCCTGGACGAATAGTAGGATTTGAAGAAATCTCCTAAAATAATGTTCTAAGTCTCGTTCCATGGAGTTTAGGTGTTTTGTTTGTTTGTTTGTTTTGGTCTATGGTTTATCAGGGTGATTACTATCTCTTTTCTGAGGTAAGAGGAGATACCAGACTTCGAGGAAGGGGAGTAGAGTGAGTGAGGAATAGAAAGCAAATAATCATCGTGGGAGAAAAGAAAGTCAGAAACTGGAAACTGACATAGGGCAATGAAAGTATTAGATTAAAAATGAATAAGAGGTGGAGCCATACAAAGTGAATATGGTTTTTTTAAGGCAAGAAACGGTGACTTGTTTAGTCTTTGAGAAGCAGAATATTATCAAAAACATAGTAAAATAATGAGTACAGAAGGGTGTATGGTATGGCCAGCTGTGGGAAATTCTTGGCTGGCTTCTGTGCTACTTATTAAGTATCCCAGCTCTCATTCCATATTCAAACTAAGCGTCCATAAACTTCTCTATCTAGCGGGACGAGACCTAGGAAGATATTCCAATACCAAAGTAACTATGGAAATAGGAAGAACAAAGAAGAATTCTTGAAAGTCTCTGGGTAAAGATAAAAGGAAAACAGAATAAAGAAGATCTCACAGCAGGCGCTTGTGACAGATCTCCAAATCAAGAAGTCAGGGAAGATGAAGTGGAGCAAAGCCAAATCTCCACAACCAGGGAGATGGTCCATAGATTTCAACTACCCAGTTAACTTTCAGATAACTCACTCAGGAGAACAGAACTGGAAACATATAAAACATAAGTTTAATTCTCTCAGTAAATGAGGCAAAAAGAGTAGCGAGAATTTTGAAAATGGTCTACATTCTGAAGAAGATTTAATAGACTGCCTGAATGTCTTAAAAAACCTGGAGAAGAACGATCCTGGATTAGCCGAAGTCGAAGTATGAACATTATTTCAAAACGTTAGGAAATCAAGACTAACATGCTTATAAATTTGATGGGTTATAAAAATATGTATCTAGGTGTGTATGTGCATATATAAATAATAAAAATTTTTTGAAGGAAGATTGTAGATCTATGCCATATCAAATAAAAGGCAAGAGGTACTTTGAAATATATATTTATTGTAAATGCCTTATTGGACCCCTGTTCTTTTACTATAGTCTGAAATTAGCTGTGTGTTTTGGTGATGTATAGATTACGTATTTCTGTCCAGGAAACACCCCCCAAGCTAGAAGTTCCTACATGGTTTCTTGTCCTCTCTTATGGTCTCTTGGGGTCTAGGCTTGGAATTTACACAATGTCACTTCCTCCTCACTCAGTCAAACCAAATCTCAAGGCCAGCCCCTACTGAAGGGCTGGGAAAATGGACTCCTCTTTGTGAGAGGAGCTAGAAAGAATTTGTGGTTATTTTTCACCTATTGTAGGTGTTTAACTCAATTATAAAATGAATAAGAGGTAAGAGACTTAAATTGAAAACTGCTAAATTATTGCAAGGTGTTATTAGTATGTAGCTGACCCACTGCTCCTTCCCTCCTTCTCCAGGGTCTTTTTTGGGGCAGATATCCTTATGTGGAAGCTCAAGATAGGCTGCTGAAACCTTGCTGAGCCAACTGGAAGGGTGTTTGGGGTCTTGGCCACTACCTATTTATTCCTGGCTATTCAGTATCTCATGTATGAGTCTGCTACCAATTCAGTGACATACAAAGTACACTGAATTTCAGAAAGAAAGATTTTTCTGTGTGCCGTAAATCTTGTGATAATATTTGTCATTAGCTCAAGCACTGATCCATAGTTCAAAGGAAATTTACACTTCAACTGAGTAAGACAGGTTTTTATCTTCTTAAATCATGGTACCAGAGGCTGGAAGAAAAATAGGCAAAAAAAAAAAAAAAAAAGGTAAGGTTGAATTACCTCATTTATTCAGCTCTCTGACATCCTCGTAAGAACTCAACAGAGACAGTGGGCCTGAAGGGTCCGTGAGTCTTTGTCGGAGGCACCTCTTGGGTGGCTCCACTTGCAGGGTTGCCCTTCTCTAAGGGGCTGCCACGTGCACAGACATCTGTTCTCCTTCCCCCCACCCTGACGGCCATCTCAGCGTTGAGTCTCCTGGACCATGGCTTACTGGCTGAGGCCTGTCATCTGCTCTAAGGTAAGCCAAGCAGTGTGTCGCGCTTGTGAACTGGAAATCTTGCCTGAGGAGCCACAGTTGCTCTGGAAGGAAGAACCCCCACCTCCTGCAAGAGAAATACACAGAATTGCACTTGTTCTTACCCTTTCTGAGCCTGGGTTTAATTCTTCCTTAGATTTGGTAAGGTAATCCATTAGTCTTGCACTCAATTCCCTGTTTTTGCTCAAACTACTAGAGCTGGTTTCTGTTCCTTATTGTCAAAAGAAACGGAAGAGAAGACAGCCACAACCATGGCTGAACGGTTAGAAGAAAATGGTTTATCTGGATGCCATTTCATCCGTTCATTGAGTCATTCAATGGTCATTTACTGAGGACCTATTATATGCCAATCACAGAGACAGGTACACAGATAAGACAGAGGAGGTGTGGGGAGACAGGCAAACATATAATCACACTAAATTATGATAATGTTCTGGTGGAGATACTTACAAAGTGACGTGGGGGTACAGATAAGAGTATGAATGAACTCTCTGGGTAGGTTGGGGAGCTGGGGTTAATCAGCCTGGAGAAGGATATAAGTTAAAGACTAAATCAAAGCTATACAGCAAATTCAATCTCATTACACTACAGTGGCAGCAAATGAAGAATGGCTACATGGAGGCTGAAGACCAGCTGTTCTCAATATCGACTCAGCTCTGCCGAGTGGAAACTGATTTGAACAGCAGCATGAGAGACTGAGATTACATATGGAAGAATTTCCTGACAGTGAGAGTAGTTAACGTTGGGAGATTGTAGAATCTTCTCCTCTGGAGGTTTAAAAAATAACATAGCTCATCATCTGCCTGGGAGAGCATTATTGTGATGCTGTCTAAAAGTAGGGAAATGGAAGATAATTGCTCAAGGTCTTTTCTAGCTTAGAGTTTTCATAATTCTGTCATTTTTTTAAGAAAAACTTTATCGAACCAATGGAAAATAAAATTACAGGCAGAAAACGAAAAAGGATAGATAAATAATTGAATTATTAATTCCCTCTTGGTTAAGGAATGAGGAAGAAACGAAGGGACTAAAAAGATTGAGCATGTGTTATTTTAGAAATTATTTTGAAATCTGTTGATTGTTTAAGAACTCCCAGGTTGGGCCTCGACTGGTTGCTAACTAATGGTCCTGTCTTTTCCTTCCCAACCCAGAGTACTTTAGTTTCCCCTAATTCACTTTATAACTAACTTCTTCAGCTTGTAGAACATTTTGTATATGTTTATAAATTTCTTTTTATTGTGAACTTAAGCAAATTTATAGAATAAGACAGTCAAATGAACATTAGTTCCCTACATCACTCAAAATTCACATTTGTCCTTTTTAAGGTTAGCTACCTGCGTTCTGCTTATAGACTTTTTGAATTCTGCTTTCTTCCACATGATTGATGTCATTTATGTATGTTGATGCATTCCCCATACTTGCCACACTTAATAGTACCGGAGCACATCACTGTGAGCCCATGTACTAAGTGAGGTAGCTAGAACTGCGAGGGAGGTCAGCCGCCCTGGGGCCATCTGTGATCATCACTGCCTCACACCTGTCACTGGAGCCTCATCAGGAAGTTAATTCTCCCTCCCTCCCTCCCTGCCTTCCTCCCTTTTTCCATCCCTCTCTCCCTTCCTCTCTTTCTTCCAATTAAAGAGACTAGCATGCACTGAAAATTACAACATGGGTTTAGAGAATTGTGAGTCCAGTTGGGCTACAGATAAAGTATATGACTAGAAAATAAAATTAGAGAATTAAGTTAGGCCAAACTATGTAGAATTTGCCAAGACCACAGAGTTTATTTGTTGGGCCGGCATTGGGAAACCAATGAACATAGCATTTGGAAGTGTTGCACAGTGGAAGGCTCTAGAGAATGGTAATCAGTTTAAAGACTCAAAGTGGGGACTCATTCAAAATGAGACACACAGATATACATACATACACCAATATTTTGATATTGGGCTAATGCCTTGTTTTATTTTTTAAATGTGAATCCGCTCAGTGTTCTGAGTTGTTTTATTTTTGCTTTCATCTTAATCAATTCATTGTCTATGATTTTCAGTTTTAGTTTCTTGAAAGTTGCACAAAACTTTAAAGACATTTGCAAAGCAATCTTAGTGTAGTATCCCTTGAGATTTTAATTTTTTTCACCAATCTTTTTATCTCACTCACACTTAATTTGACAGCAGTTTTTTTTTTAGCAACTCCCTTTATCTAGTTTTTACCAAAGCATTCAGTGTAAGTTTCATAAAAAATCTACCTCTCTTTTCTCGCACATACTTCATCAGTTTATAAAATTTTTAATTCAATAATGCAGTTAGAATAATAAAAACACATCACAAACTGATTTTTGATAAACATACATCTTGACGGGTGGGAAGAGAAGGTACAGGTGCGGTAGAATATAGTCTTAACTGGGAGTGTTTGGTATATGTGGACATAAGACTTATATTTTGGAATGAGGGAAGAGAACATGGACTAATCTGTGCCAGTTAAGAGAGTTTAGGGAAAGGGGAAAAAAACCCTAGAATTTAGTTTTGAGTCTTTCACCAGAAAATCAAATTTTGGTTTTTGGTGTCCCTACATAGATTTATTATACTATGTTTAATATACTAAACTTCCACCCGTATCTTTGCATCTTCCTCATATTCATTTTTCTATTTTCCTGAGATTCTAGAGCACGAGGGCAGGAACTGAATGGAAATATTTCAGTAGCCTAGATAGTACCCTCTTCTGGGATGAAGATATCCTTGAGAAAGGGAGAGGGTCTTCTTGCTACTGAGACTGTAGAGGATTAAAGGAGGGATTGTTTTGTGTCTTGGTTTGGAATCTCCTCAGTGCATTTTGACTTGTAACCCTTTTTTCCAGGATACACTTTCCACTGGGAGTATGATGGGTGCAATTCATAGTTTTTGCCTTTTTTTTTTTTTTTTTTATAGAGCTTCTGGTATTAACAGATCACCAACATCTCCATCTGGTAGAACTGAGAGGAGGGGGAGGGGGAGGGGAGGGGGGAAACAGGAGAGAAAGAGGAAGAGGAAGAAACCTTCCTTCTAGTTCTCCCTAAGGTACACAAAGAGTAAACATAGCCCTTTTCCTACCTCCTCCTTGGGGTGACTTGCAAAGTTAGGGTACTGGAAACCTTTAGAAAGTGACTTTCCTAGCTCAGGGCTGTACATGGTGCTGATTCACATGGAACTTTGTATCCTGGGTATCAGAGCTACCTTGATAGTCATCTTGTGGAAACAGTATAAACTTGTTTCTTGAAAAAGAAAATATAAAATTATAAATGATTTTTCCTTTAAGAATAAAATCAGGGTTAACTAAAAAGCTGGAAGAACTCTATTGCATGCTGTAGTGTAGCTTAAAGTCCTTCAGCCAATTACCATCTCAAATGACAATGGGGGTATCTTTTTTTCTGATAAAGATCAGGAATCTAGTATTGTCCAAACACTCAAAAGGTGCTATTTGTTTCAAGTGAAATGGAAGGGTTTATACCAATTATTGTGATGAATGAAATGAAATGAAGAACACTTGAAATAGTTAAATGTTTACTCACATGACCAGGTGGGTACAGCAGCCCTAGGCTCTCTGGTGGGAGCAAAGATTCCTGGTATGTTCTAGCCCATGTATTGAAAATACTTGACAAAACCTAAATTTTAGAAGAAAAGCTGCTGTCTGGTGGTGTTAGTGGTGCTTTCTTTTGACACTATGTATTGGGGGGTACATATTTATGTAAGGTCACTATCTAGGTCACTCAACAGTGCTTGAAACTAATGAAGCTTAGCCTCAGGGCCCCTTACTTGCACCGGCCTTTCAAAATGCTCATATGGTCATATACTTTTGTGAAGTTTGGAAAAGTAGGATACTTTACCTGCAATTTGTTAAAATCACTAGACCATTCTACTTTGACTTCCTGTGATGGTTAATTTTATGTGTTAACTTGACTGGGCCATGGAGTGCTGGGACATGTCATTCTGGATGTCTGTGGGAGTGTTTTTGGATGAGATTAACATTTGAGTTGGTAGACTGAGTAAAGCAGATTGCCCTCTCTAATGTAAGTGGCCCTTATACAATTGGTTGCAAGCTGATTGCCTACCTTCCCATGAGTAAGAGGGAACTCCTTCTGCTTGAGTGTTGATCTGAGATTTCACTCTTGCTGCCTTCACACTTGAACTAAAACATGGCCTCCTCTTGGGTTTTCAACCTTGGGTTTCGGACTGGAACTACGCCATCACTTCCCCTGGATCTCCAGTTTGCTGACTGTGAGTCTTGAGATCACCTCCACAACGGTGTGGACCAATTTCTTAAAATAAATGTCTTTCTATATAGATATATATCCTTTTGGTCCTGTTTCTCTGGAGAACTCTGACTAATATCCTTCTTTCATATTTACCCTTGAGTTGGCTGATATTGGAAGTGTTTGGGAGGATCTAAGAGGAAATTTAATTGGGGAATCATTTAGTTGAGTATATTTATATAGTTTGCAGTCACTTCTGTGTATAGTATGCTAGCCTAGTGTGGATATGGCTTCCAGCTTTATCCCCCTGCCCACTGTACCAGCTCACTTGATAATGTGACTGAAGACCTCTGATGGAGTTCTTTCACTGTGAGTGTTTAGCACCTGACACTGAAAGTTTGTGGATGGTGGAGAAAAATGATGTCAGAGGATCACCTCATAGAAGGTTAACTCCCTTTCACTTATGGAGTTTTCATATATGGGTACCATAGCATTTGTGCCTTGATATCAATCCAGAAACCCCAGGGCAACAAGTGAGAAGTGAGCAGCACAGGCATGAGATAAGGTGTAATAAGGTTGTGCCTGCATGAAGTTAATCAGTACAGCACTAGCTCAAACAAGAGATAGGTAGGACAGGTCGTTAAGACTGAGATGCACACCAACATTGTATAATACCATGCTTCATATATGGATCTTTCTTCAATTCTAGAACATTTGCTGCCATTATGTCTTCAAATATTATGTCTTTCTGATTCTTGATGTTTTGAAGTCCCTCTTAACTGCCTGTTGGAACTTCTTATTTTATCCATGATTTCTTTTAATTCTGCTTTCATGTATTCCATTTCTTTTTTTCTTTTTTCTTTTTTTATTTTTAATAATATTTTTTATTATGTTAGTCACCATACAGTACATCTGTAGTTTTTGATGTGAAGTTCCATGATTCATTACTTGCATATAACACCCAGTGCACCATGCAATACATGCCCTCCTTACTACCCATCACCAGCCTATCCCATTCCCCCACCCCCCTCCCCTCTGAAGCCCTCAGTTGGTTTCTCAGAGTCCATGGTCTCTCATGGTTCATTCCATTTCTTTTTTCTTTAAGCTGCATTTAGACTGATTTTCTAGGTTCCATCTTTTAATTCTTCAGTTTTCTCTTCAGCAGTGTCTACAATTCAATCCATCCATTATGTGTTTGATTTTAATGATCGTATTCTTCATTTTCAGATATTCTGTTTTATTATCTGTTTTTAAAAACATAGTCCTTTTATTCCCCTATTTTATTCTTTTATCATTTTGAACATTTTAAATATGTTTAAAATTTCGCTCAGTTTTCTTTTTCTCTAGTTCTTGAGGAAAATTCTGTTTTTATTGTATTTATTTATGTTTTCAACATGGATTGCTTCTTCCTGTGTGTCATTGTTCATGGGAGACCTTGGTCCTGGGAAGGTTCCTATGAAAAGTTTCAAGTTTGCTTTTGCCAAAGCTCTAAGAGCTCCATCTGTTCTGGACCAGGGTTTTTATTTATCTAAAAAAAATTTTTGAGTATAGTTGACTCACGATATTACATTAGTTTCAGGTGTGCAATATAGTGATTCAACTCATACCATTTAACTGTTATAGCTTATTCCACTTTATATATCTCTCTGCCCCCTCCCCCCTCAAAAGCACAGGGCTTTAACTTGTATCATATGAATCTTAAAGGGAGGGGGTTAGATCAAGGTTAGTGGACTATAGCGTAGATTTTCTTATGGTGCCCAGCCCAAGACATGAGCACGAAATAAATATGTTCTAGGACTGAGAGAATTTAAGAGTTTATGTGGGGAATTTACAGCCTCTTTTCACCTCTTCTATGAAATTACTTGTATCTCTACCTATTTTTTTCTTAGTACCCAAACCTTTCCATCAGTGAAACTCCTTCTCTCCTGTACCTTCAACTTCTTCTCTATTGATTTAATTTCAATGTCATAAAATACAGTAAATCTTTTCCATTAATTTGAACACAAATTTCGGGTATCGTCTCAGACTCTTGTGATCATTTTCTTTTTTAATAAAGATATTACTTGACCCTAGACTGTATTGTCTGTCACTACTGCCATCACCGCACCTTTGCTGCAGTCTGGAATTGGAGCCTCAAGCCTGCATGGCTCCTGTGGCCCCCACACTGAGCTCTCTGCTCTAGGGTGCTTTTAATGTTTCATTCAGGTTGGAAAAATAACTACACTCAGGGCGTGGAATTTGACTTCCTGATGACTGCTAGGAGATTGGATGACATAGCCTGGAAGTGTGGAGAAGTAAGTTTCTTATAGGATGAATATTGACCAATGAGATTGAAGAGCAGCAAAGGATAAAGTAAATTCCCGGTGCTCCCGCCTACCCCATGCAGACTGCTTCGAGGTGTGCCTCCTTTGTGCAGCCTTCTGTTCCAAGTGGCAGTCAGTGTTTTGGTGCAGCTCGTCACACTGGTTTGCGTCTCTCCTTGCTTTGTTCCTCCTTTCCTTACCCTCATTTCCCTGAGCTTGCATCTCACAAATGAAGAATAGTGTCGGTTGTTTTTTTTTTTTTTAAGATTTATTTATTTATTTTAGAGAGAGCACAAGCGGGAGGGGCAGAAGGAGAGGCAGAGAGAATCTCAAGCAGACTCCGCACTGAGCAGGGAGCCCAATGCAGGGCTCGATCCCACGACCCTGAGATCATGTCCTGAGCTGAAACCAAGAATTGGCTGTTTAACTGTGCCGTCCAGGTGCCCCATGAACAGTGTTTTAATCTTCAGTTCAGGTGTGTTTCCTAGAAGACTTGGGCTAAGGTAGCCATTATAAAAACATTTTCCTTAACCCCACATCTCCCTTCATCTATTCCATTTATATTTCTCTTCCTCGGAAACTTTTTGAAAGGCTCTTTTTTTCTTTCTTTTTCTTTACTCTTTATCTCTGTTTTCTTATCTGCCATTCATTCTTCAGTCTAGCTCCTCTCTCCCATTTCTCTTAAAGCTGCTTTCACCAAGATCAATAATGACCATGTTGTTAAATCCGAAGGATGATTTTCAGCCTGTATCTTACCTGATCTGTGTGCAGCACTGGACACTGATCTCATATCCTCCCAGCATTGTCTCGCCCTGAATTCTAGACAATGTACTCTTAATTTTTATCTTGCCATTGTAGCTGCTCCATCTCAGCCACCTTTATATATCTTGTAAATATTGGTGTTTCCCAAGAGTCTATCCTCAGTCCCTTCCCTTCCCTCCCCTCACTTTCCATTATTCCCTTCTCTTTCTTTCCTCTGCTCTCCTCTTCTCTGGCATAAACCATCCCTGAGCAGTCTTACTTTTTCACATAGCTTCAAGCACCATCGAATGCCAATTACTTCCAAACCATATTTTAAATCTAATTTTCTCTCTTTTTTCCTTATATTCATTTAAGACAGGGAATACTTTATTCAAGCCCATCAGAGAAATGGACAGCTTGGGTCTGTAACAAAGCGTGTGTTTTAAAGCATAGGTCAGTAGTTGTGTATGACAGTATACACTGCTACACACAAATGAACTGATCAGAGCACAGCTCTTCACTGTCCAACACAGAACAAGCTTCCCTGTAAAAGCAGCATGTTTGGAACGTTTATAACTTTAGTATTCTTTTCCTTCTTCACCCTCTCCTTCAACAGAATTCACACCAGCTTCCTCATAATCCTTCTCAAGGGCAGCCATGTCCTCATGGGCCTCCAAAAACACTCCTTCCTCCATGCCCTCATCCACATTTCACTGAACAAAGGCACACTTGGCATTCCTCAGGTCAAACTTGTGGTCCAGGTGAACCCAGGCTTCAGCAATGGCAGTGGTGTTGCTCAGCACGCACACAGCTTGCTGTATTTTGGCCAGGTCTCCACCAGGTACCACAGTAGGAGGCTGGTAATTAATGCCCAGTTTGAAGCCAGTGAGGCACCAGTCCACAAACTGGATGGTACACTTGGTCTTGATGGTGGCAATGGCAACATTGATATCTTTGGGAACCACATTGCCATGGCACAACAGGCAACAACATGTCTTTACCATGGCGAGGGTCACATTTCACCATCTGGTTTGGTGCATTGGTAATCTCTGCTACAGAAAGCTGTTCATGGTGGGCTTTCTCAGTAGAGATGACAGGGGCATATGTGGCCAGAGGGAAGTGGATGTGAGGATAGGGCACCAGGTTGGTCTGGAATTCTGTTAGATCAACATTTAGGGCTCTCTCAAATCTGAGAGAAGCAGTGATGGAGGACGCAATTTGACCCATCAATGTATTTAGGTTAGTGTAGGTTAGCGTTCAATATCGAGGTTTCTATGACAGATGTCCTAGATGACCTCACTGTCAACTGTGAAGGCACAGAGTGCCCCAAGGTGGTGTGGGTAGTGAGGGTGGAGTTGTAGGGCTCACCTACAGCTGTGGGAACTTGGAGGGCTCGCTAAATGGAGAGCTCCAGCTTGGACTTCTTGCCATAATTGACAGAGAGACATTCCATCAGCAGGGAGGTGAACCCAGAACCAATTCCCCCTCCGAAGCTGTGGAAAACCAAGAAGCCCTAAAGACCTGTGCACTGGTCATCCAGTTTCTGAATTCAGTTCAAGACAAGGTCAAAGATCTCCTTGCCAATGGCGTAGTGCTCTCTGGCATAGTTATTGACAGCATCTTCCTTCCCAGTGATGGGCTGCTTGGGGTGGAAGAGCTGGTGATAGGTGCCAGTGTGAACTTCATCAATGACCATGGGTTCCAGGTCTACAAACACTGCCCTGGGCACATGCTTCCCAGCACCTGTCTCACTGAAGAAGGTGTTGAAGGAGTCAACTCCTCCCCTAATGGTCTTGTCACTTGGCATCTGGCCATCAGGCTGAATGCCATGTTCCAGGCAACAGAGCTCCCAGCAGGCATTGCCAATCTGGACACCAGCCTGGCCAACATGGATGGAGATGAATTCACGCATGGTTGCCGCTTTGTGGCTGCCAAGCAGATGGCAGAGAGGAAGAGGAGAGGTTGTTGCTTCTTACAGCACAACTCTTAGGTGGTCGATGTAATAGAACTTGCCAAGTACCAGATTCTTAAAAGGACTAATTGTCTACCAGACATTTCTTCTTTGGTGTTCTATAAGCTCCTGAAACTTGACATGTCTGAAAATAAAAGTCAACATTTTCTTCCCACCTGAATCTGTTTCTTTTCCTGCCTTGCCTCAATGACTGCTATCTCCATTCCCCAGCCAGAAATTAGGTGCCACCCTCACTCACCCACAACTTCAACCCCCATTAGGGTGACAAATTCATCCCTGTTTTCCCAGGGATTTCTTTTTTTTTTTTTTTAAGATTTTATTTATTTATTTGACAGAGACAGCCAGCGAGAGAGGGAACACAAGCAGGGGGAGTGGGAGAAGAAGAAGCAGGCTCATAGCGGAGGAGCCTGATGTGGGGCTCGATCCCAGAACGCCGGGATCACGCCCTGAGCCGAAGGCAGACGCTTAACCGCTGTGCCACCCAGGCGCCCCTTCCCAGGGATTTCTTGGTGTTAGAATGAAAAGTTCCATATTCATGAAATCCCCACAGTTCCATAAAACTGGAATGGCTTGCCTGGAGCTCTCTTAATTTTAAAACTGAAAGTCTCATGTTTTGGGAAACTCTTTAGTTCTGGGCGAACCATAAAGTGGATAATTTTGCCTATATCCAATCAATCATCAAGACCTACTGATTCTAACTTTTTAATGTGTCTAGATTGTCCAGTTCTCCCCCTCTTCACTGTTACTCTAACCAGCATAGGTCATTAACACATCTTGCCTCGATTGCTGTGAAGCTTTGCCCCTCTCCTTTGCATCTACCATTACTTCCTCCAACCCATTCTCTGAATTTCTACTAGAGTCATCTTTCTAAACTATAACTCTGTATCTTTTTTCTTCTTAAATCTTTGTAACTGTTCTTTATTTGTCCTAAGATAAGGGGCATACTTTTTTTTTTTTTTGAAGTAGGCTCCATGCCCAGCATGGAGCCCAACGTGGGGCCTGAGCTCACAACCCTGAGCTCAAGACCTGAGCTGAGATCAAGAGTCAGTTGCTTAACCGACTGAGCCACCCTGGCGCCCCAAGGGGCATAGGTTTTAATATGGCTCACATGACCTCTCATGAGATCATCCTGCTAATTCGTCCAGGCTCATCCCTTCTCACTTTCCTCTTACACTGCATATAAGCCCAGATGCCAGCAGTCTCCTCTACGAAAGCAACCTTTGTTTTTACTCTGCACCCACACGGACATAGAACTTTTGCCTATCTTCACATTCTCTACCTTGAGCCGACTACTACAAAATCTTGATAAGAAACAGAGAATTCATAGAGACGATGAAAGGGACCTTCCAGCCTGTGTGCTATGGCAACAACCCCCTAACTCACTATTTGACATTTCTTCTCTAAAGTTCCTTCTCAGCTCTGACACTCCTAGGATTTTTTTTTTCTTTGTCTCTACTTTTCCTCCAAGGTATAGAGTCTTCCTGGATCTACACCCCCTCTTCCTGTGCCCCCGCACCAAACTCTTTACACTCATCTCTTTATTATCCTAAGTGATTTTTCTTTGCCCCAGGTCCTGTTTATAAGTGCACATTCCCAGCTCTATCCAAGGGTTCAACAAAACAAAGTGTCCTTCTATTTTGAGGTTCCATTTTCACTTGGTGCCATCATTTTTAGCTTGAATATGTCCCTTGGGGTCTCATCTCTCATCCCAAGTAGCTTATTAAAATATTTCTTGAAAAATATGGTGCTACGATCCTAGAGAAGTTGTTCCACCAGCTGCTAAGACAGTAAAAGTTTCTTCCTTTTGTCACCTGTGTTCCAGCTATCCTAGCTTCCCTATAGTTCTCATAATTTTTCTTTTTCTCTCCTACTATGTCTTTGTATAAGCTGCCAAATCACCTGGGATACTTTACCACCATTTACCTTAAAAAAAAAATGAAAAATTTGACTAACAAATATACCTAAAGTTATAATATTTTTATGTCCCCTCGCCAAAATTTGTCTTCAGCATCAAGAAGGACGGACAGCTCTTATAAATGGAACCGGTGTTAGATGTACTTCATGGGGCTTGATTTGAACAAAGAAATTCCTAATTATATCATGACTCATTTTAGCATTTTTAATCATCATGGCATGATGAAATTCACTGCATTGGTCTCTAGGGGATTAGAAAGAAAACTAATTTCAATTTTTTGAAAGTCATTTTCAAGACCTCCAAAGAAGGCTCATAGAGGACATGAAAGGGGCCTAAGAATTACATAGTTCTCAGTCTGAGTCTGAGAATTAGTACAATTAATCAAAACTGCAATCCACATTCTCTTAGAAAACAACAGTATGCAAAGCACATGGCCACTGTGTGCAGTCCAAGCAATCATGTACATTTACAGGTAGGTTATACTCAATTAACCTAGTTTATTTTCTTGATAACATCATTGAATAGACCTTCATTTTTACTAATGCAAATGATTGAAGATTTTAAGATGGCAGTGGAATAACTTTATACTGCATGTGGAGAGCCACACTACTAGGATTTCTCAGTGGCCTTCCTTAATGCTAGAGGCCCTGAGCTTCAGAGACTTGAGAGGAGTGTGGATTAACAAAACGAACAGAGAATTGGAGTTCACAAACCCAGACTTCCATACATACAGCTGTATTTTCTTACGTTATTTTAAACTCTGCATTCTCTTACTTTTTAAACAATCTTTGCACTCACATTTTATTATTTTATTTTATTTATTTTTTAAAAGATTCTATTTTTAATAATTTCCACACCCAACAAGAGCCACATGCTCTTCTGACTGAGCCAGCCAGGTGCTCCTACACTCACATATTATTATTATTATTATTAGTGCAAAAAGATGGTTTTAGTACAGGGACAGGACCCGTGGGCAGAAAGAGCTGCTGCACTGGGGTTGTGAGGAATGGCTGATTAAAGCTATGGGGTTGAGGGAGATAAGGAAAAAGGGAGGTGTTCAAAAGGACTTTCATAAACCAAAGAAAACCCGCAGGATACTGGAGACCTTGCCATTATCAAGCTAAGGTTGTTCTTCCCTCTAGCAAGGCATTAACATTAAGATAGTTGGAAGTTTCTTGGAGGAATGTCACACATCTCCCACCCAGCAGTAGGGAGAGGGGGTTGCAGGGTGTCGGCTTGTGCTTTGTCCTCAGTTTGCCTTCTGCTCCCTCATCATTTCCCCCCTGAACAATTTTGACCCTTAATTATTTAAGGTTGGGGAAGGTGGAAGGTCTTATCTTCTGTAACCTCTTCCTGCTGAATAGGGGTGTAGAGATGTCCCTACCTATGGGTCAATATTGGTCAGTTGGGGAACATAAGGGGAGTTACCAAAGGCAGAGGCAGCTGAATCCAACGCAGTCAACATTTATGAACCTCCTTGAGTAGATAGGATCATCTGTCGTTGTGAAGTGATTGTATTGATGGAGTCTTGGCACCAAGCAGAGAGACACTTCATTGTTGTTTGAAGAGGAATTTGAGATCTTCTAGAGGTTCACAGGAGTAAGAAGGCACGTTAGTTTGCTCATTGGTTTCCTGAGACACTGGTGGGAAATCAGAAGTGGGCAGTGTTAAGTCGGGGGGCTGCTTTTCTTTCTTTTTGACTGCGAGGGAAGAAGCAGCCATGGTGCCTGAGGCACCAAGGATGGTGTCCTACACTCACATTTTAGAAGAGAGATCTTCCCTTGTTTTCTTTCTCTCTGCTGGAGGAGAGGTGGGTGGGGGGAAGGGATAGTTGGGGGATGGGCATTAAGGAGGGCACGTGATGTGATGAGCACTGGATGTTAATATGCAACTGATGAATTATTGAACTCTCCATCTGAAACTAAGGATGTACATGTTCACTAATTGAATTTAAATTAAAAGAAAAAAGGTAAGATAAAGTAATAGGTGTGAAAATACTTTGGAAATGAAAAAAAGCTTTCCAGTGGTAGGTGGGCCTGTCATCTTTTAATTTGCAAAGGGCAAGAATGAAGAGAGTCACTGTACTCATCTGTTCATCCTTCCCACTATTCAACTATCCATCTGTCTTACCCCTCCGTCTTTCAACAAGTATTTATCGAGTACTTAATGTTTGCATGTAACGGCTATGATCCCTGTCCCTCATGGAACTTACACTCTTGTGTAAATAGTATACAGACAATTTAAATTCAGATTGATAAAGGCTATACTTGATAAAGGGAACTGTGGGATGGTTGGATCAACTAGGGTTTGGTTGGGGAAGGTTTTCCACAAAATGATGTCTAGATTGATCTGTTAGCTCTCATGAGAAAATATGGGAAATGTTGTTAAGCGTCATGGGAAATATGCGTAATAGCAGGACAAAGGTGATAGAATGTTCCAGGTAGAAAGAACACAATGTGCAAATGCCCTGAGGCAAGAGTCAGTTGAGTTCAACAAAAATTTCAAGGTAGCTGCTCTGCCAGGTGAGAAAGATTCATTTGAATTATTTATGAACGGTGGAGTCGCTGGTTCCGTAGAATATCTGACGTGTGACGGGTGTGCGGTTTATCCATTTGCAGCTGTTCCTTGGCCTCAAGTCCTAGACTGAATTGTACTACCCCTGGCAGCTCTCTTTGTCTTTTTTTTTTTTTTTTCCTCTCCCCAACCTCTGGAAAGTAGATTGCTAAGACTCTAAAGCTTTCGGTTTTTAAGGCATGGCGCTTTGAATTGAAACACTGCAATTGTCAGAGGACTCAATAAAAACCTTCCCAACTCTTCTCATTTTGAAGAGGAGGAAACTGGGTTGCAGAGAGGCTAGTTACCTTTCCCTGGGTTCCCTAGCTATTAAATCGCAGCTGCTAAAGCAAATATAGGCTAGACCTGGGGTAACAGTGGTCTCCACATAGTAGAATCAGGAGCAACATGACCACTGGAACACGCGAAGATCAAGAACAGCCACGCAGGCCGACTACTGCCTGTGACGATACAGGGTGACAAGGCTACTCTAACTCCTATCATGGGCAGAAGCGTATTCTTTGTCTCATTCGATGGATCAAGGCTTCCGGTCTGAAAACATTGCCAAAATTACCTGCCATGGCTCCTTCCTAAAATCCTATTATTAGAGTAGCTGAGTCTTGAAAGCATGATTTGTTTCCTAGCATTCCCTCCACAGCTAGTGGAGCACGAAACAGGGGCCTGGGCAACAGTTGGAAACCCGGAAGTGTGAAATAAGAAAAAGGCAAATGAAGTGGAAGTTTACGAAACCCCAGTACAAACTTCCGTTTACCTGGGGCTGACGGTTTAGGATTCCTAGGGAAATTGAGTAAACATAATCAGAATAATTGCTAAACATCTCCAGTCTTAACCAACGATTAGTCACAAGGATGACAAAGCACCGGAAAACAGTCCCTCTGATTATTTGGATACGTGTGTAGTTAGATATGGTGAAGAGAAGCTGGTCTGTCCCCCGTGAAGGTAGCAGCGTTCTTTCTTAAGTCTAAGAGATGCGTAGCACACCAAGAAACATTAACGATTCAAATCTCTTCACACACACTTCCCTAGTGAATATACATCAGGCAGCAGCAAAACTTCTGTTGTAATTGTTTTCCTGCCACAGGAAGCTTTGCAGATGATGTCCTAACCCTTGAGTGAAATCAAAAGGGAACCCTCTCTTATCAGAACTGTTCCTACCATAAACCTTTCTGTATCTTTTAGGAAACTTTCAGTTGCAAGGGAACAGAATACCTAACTCAAATTTGTGTAAACATCCCCTTGATTGGTTTACACATTTAAAGGGCCAGAGGTAGGACTTGTCATAGATGCAGTTTGATCTGGGGGATCAAACGATGATTTTCTTACCAGCTCTCAACTTTTTCTTCCTTTGTGTGCCAGCTTCATCTTTGGGTTACTTCTTTCCTAAGATGAGATGGT
Organism: Ursus americanus; assembly: GCF_024610735.1. Taxonomy (NCBI): domain Eukaryota; kingdom Metazoa; phylum Chordata; class Mammalia; order Carnivora; family Ursidae; genus Ursus; species Ursus americanus. The sequence goes on along the minus strand of NC_142138.1, from coordinate 40,729,118 downwards.
GGCAGTATTCCTGAGCTGCATATTTTCAGCTACAAAATTGAGTGGAACAGTGAAAGCTTGTCTTTCTCAGAGATAATCACCGTGGCCAGGGAGCTGGGCTGGTGAGATTTCACTTAAGTTAATCAAGGTCCTCCATGGAGGTGAGGAGTGGGATTGTTCCCACCCGACGGAGTCGGCAGAGAATTGGGAATGGGAGGATTTCCCCCAAAGAGAGTTCTGCTACTAGATGAGTGGGGAATGGATGCTAAATAGCAAAGAAAAGATTGTTGCTCCCCTTGATTTTTTTTCTTCTTTTTTGGCATTCCACCTGGAAGGGCTCTCAGTAAAGTTTAGCTTCTGCATTGGTTAGAATATAGCTTCGGGTGTGTGAAATAGGGACTCAAAAGAACAGTATACTAAAGAAGAATGAAGGTTACTTGCACTCTCATTTAAAGTCCGTGGTGCCTCTGCACTGTGAAACTCTGCAGGACCAGACCCCTGCTTTGCTTTGTCATCTCCAGCACGTGGCTTCCATTCCTGTGGTCCAACATGGATCACTACTCTGTCCCAATGCCAACCTGACAGGGGTAAAGAAGGGGAGGATATGTTTCTTCCCTTTAATTCAGAGTTTCTCAACATTGGCACTATTGACACTTTGGGCAAGATTATTCATGGTTGGAAGGGAGGACGTCCTGTACGTTGTAGGATGTTTAACAACATCCCTGGCCTCTACCTGCTAGATGCCCGTAGCATCAGCCTTCACTCCCGCCCCAGCTGTGACAACCAACACAACTCTATATTTGCCAAGGATTCCCTGAGGGGGGCGTAGTTTACCTCTGCTCACATTCTTTGGCTAGAATTGAGTTATATGGTCATTCATAGCTGCAAGGGAGACTGGCAAGTGTGGTCCTTTTCCTTTTCCTTTTTCCTTGATGGCTATGTGCCACTAAAATGGGACCACTGACATTCCTATCAGTGTTCAAGTGTAAGTTCAAGTGTAAGTTCAAGTGTAAGTGTATTCTCTGTTAACAACAATCGAGGGGCACAATATGATAATAGAGAATAATTATTGAACTTTTGCTTTTATCCACTTCTAGGAATCCACAAAAATTCCCTGATATATTGCTGAAACTCTTTAGGATGCATTTCTTAATTGTGAACATTCTTTCAGACTATGACAATGGGAACTTGAAATCCATGAAATTATATGCAGGTGTCTAACAAATAATATTTTCACTGATGTTGATTTTGAGGGCACTGAAGTCTGTGTCATATCCAATTTCTAGTAACTCTCAAAGCTTTCTCTCCAAAGCTGTTGGTACACCCTTATGCCTGCTGTTACTGCTGAAGCCATTGGCATCAACTACCATCCTACTGCATTATAAATCTCTTCCCACCCCCAGTCTTTGGTCTTGATGATGTACTGATTAGGGCTTCCAACATGTTATAGGCATTTCGTAAATCTGACTTTTTGACATGGCTTCTTCTCTCCTTAGGACTTACAGAAAGATTGTGAGTGTTGGGATGGAAGACAATTCTGAATAACACAAATGTTCTCAAATCATTCTTCCATTCTGATGACTGAAACACTGTTATTGAATCAAGCTTATATATTTAACACTTAGCAGAATTATTTCCCAGAACTATTTCTCAGTTTCATATGTAAAGAGATTTCATGTATACTATCCCATCAGTTTTTCTGACCAGCCCAAACATGGAAGATCCAGTTTAGGCTCCAACTGGAACCCCTGGCTATTTGTTGATTTAGACATAGATTTCAATCATTCATTATTTTCACTTATTTATTCAATCAATACATTTCTTGAATGGCTACTACATAAAGATATGTTCTGGGTCTTGGAGTTGCAACTGTGAGTACATCTGCCATGACCCAACTTACATGATCTAACAGGTGCTATGGTGACAGCTCCCTCCTCCTCCACATTATCAATTTGTGAATTGTATTTTTCAGAAATTGTTTTTTTAAAAATTAACATATGATGTATTATTTGTTTCAGGGGTACAGATCTGTGATTCATCAGTTTTACACAATTCATAGCACTCACCATAGCACATACTCTCCCCCATGTCCATCACCCAGCCACCCCATCCCTCCTACCCCCCTCCACTCCAGCAACCCTGTTTGTTTCCTGAGATTAAGGGTCTCTTATGGTTTGTCTTCTTCTCTGGTTTCATCTTGTTTCATTTTTTCCTCTCTTCCCCTATGATCCTCTGCCTTGTTTCTCAAAGTCCACATATCAGTGAGATATGATAATTGTCTTTCTCTGATTGACTTACTTTACTTATCATAATACCCTTTAGTTCCATCCATGTCCTTGCAAATTGCAAGATTTCATTTTTTGATGGCTGCATAATGTTCCATTGTGTGTGTATGTGTATATATATATATACACATCTTCTTTATCCATATCTGTTGTTCATTGGAAATTCTTAAGTTAGATCAGAATCTTTCTGCTACCAGTTGCTGCCAGTGGTGTGTACTCAGGAAACTCAATATTTGTGCAGGTCAATCCTACTGGCGAAGATTTTTCTGAGACAGAAAGTAGAAGTTATTCAGTCACGCACTCTCAAGTTAAGCAGGATGCTCGAGTTGTCAGGAATCTTGGATTGTCTAGTATTTGCTGAATCTAGTTTTTTTTTTCTTCACAAGCTTTAGTCAGACTGAGGGGTAACTCCCTTGTAATATGTGACTTGCTCTTCAAGAGTTCATCATCTGAAATGCTTTTTATTTTTTAGAATTCTTAAATAACTTTTATTGTGATAAAATATACATAAGATTTATCATTTCAACCATTTTTAAATGTACATTAATTATATTCACACTGTTACTCAGTCATCACCACCATCCATCTCCAGAGTTTTTCATCTCTCCAACGGAAACTCTGTACCCATTGAACAATAACTACCCATCATTAACTACCCATCAATAACTACCCAATCCAGCCCTTGGCAACCACCATTTTACTTCTGCCGAACCTAGGGACCTCCTATATGTGGAATCATACCATCCTTTTATGACCTTATTTCCCTCAGCATAACATCTTCAAGGTTCATCCACATTCTAGTATGTGTCAGGATGTCCTTCCTTTCTAAGGATGAATAGTATTCTATTGTATGTATAACCTACATTTTGCTTAGCCATTCATTCACTGATGGACTGGAATGCTTTTCTTCTGCTTTTGAGGCGGAGTCTCATCTTGAATACTAAATTCTGCACGCCCCCCAAATCTCACACTGGTAAATGTAAACACTTTAAAGTAGGGCATTCAATTCTGTGGCATTAATGAACAAGCTATAAAATCTGCAAATGCCATTCAACAAGAAAATGTAATTTTACAATAAATCAAATTACTGCCACCTTTTTATTAGCAGTAGAAGCCCCAAGACGGGATTATGAAATTACTGTTTTATGAAAAAAATCAGTTTAGAAATTTAGCAGTCTTAATGCCATTAAGTATATTTAAAAATAATGAAAAATCTTTCTCTGATGTATCTGTGCTGACCAATATGAGAGCCACCAGCCAAATGTGGGCTTTAAAATTTAAATTAATTAAAATTAAATGGAATTAAAAATTCAGTTCCTCAGTCATACTAGCCACATTTCAAATGCTCTACTGCCATTGTTAGTGGCTACCATGTTGAACAATACAGACAGAATGTTTCTATCATCCCAGAAAATTCTATTCTATAATGCTGATTGTGTTAGCTGGGATTTTTCTCCCCCAAAGTCATTAGAGATCATTTAAACTTCATAAAATTCATTGCTGCCGTACAGAGTGCAATATTCTGAATGCTTCTTGGTTTTGCCTGCCTGCAGTCTGTAGTCAAAGGACAGGATTGATCCTCTGTGGAGCGTGAGAATGCGTCAGTATAGTCTTGGTGGTTGCTAGCCACTCGCTCTCATAGGCACACAGAGCCCAGGATGCACAGAGGAAAGGGGAAAGGTAAAGCTCCAGTAAGGGTGAAGGAGGCGGGAAATGAAAGAGTCAATTCTCTGTAAGATAGTAGCATTTTAAGTTTTCATGGTTTTGGAAACTTAGTTTGCAGCCTCTCAACCTCCAAGTAGTAAAAATGCACATAGATGGAAACCTTCAATAAATAACACATTTGGACCTAATGCCTAATAATTCTTAGGATAGGATACCTGGAAATCTGTAGAGAGAACTCTCATGGGGATAGTAAATAGGACCTGATTATGACAAAGGCAGACTTCTTTAGAAATGCCACTTTCGCAGAGAGGTGATTTTTTAAAAAAATATTTTATTTTTTTGACAGAGAGAGAGTGAGAACAAGCAGGGGGAGCAGCAGAGGGAGAGGGAGAAGCAGGTCCCCCGCAGAGCAGGGAGCCCAGTGTGGGGCTCGACCCCAGGATCCTGGGATCATGACCCGAGCCGAAGGAAGACGCTCAACTGACTGAGCCACCCAGGTGCCCCAAGAGAGATGATTTTCGATCCTTTCTTGGCAACTGAGATGTCCTGGTAATAATGGTTTATTTATAATTATTTTGTTATTCTATTTGAATGACATCATGTGCTCTTGAAACAGAGCAAATAAATTTCATTTTCAGGGTCTTGATATCCCTTGAACTTATTAAACAGAGGCATTTTTTTTTAAGCAACTAGCTGTATACCCAGAGCATAGCATAATTTGGTGCTCAACAATTGTTGAATGAATGAATAAATGAATATGAACATCCAGAAGTTCTGGAAGACTGGGGTTGGGAATCATCCCTTTAGGAAAATTGATTTTCCATGAAAGAGACTATTGAACCTATTCATCAATAGGCTTGCGGGGTCCTTCTTCAATGAACAGGGAAGGGACAGAGGATAGTGGTTAATCTGGTCGCTATAGTATAAGATGGCTTGGGTTCTAGGTCCATCTCAGCCTCTCATTAGCCGTGTGAACTTGACCATATTAACCTCTGAAAGCTGTTTCCACATTTGGAGCCCGATAATAACTATATGGTAGGATTTCTGTGAGAATCAAATTTAGATACACAAAGTATTTAGCAAGGTGCTTGACACATATTTAGCTCTCAGGACAGGTTAACTTAAAAAGAGGACTCTTTAAACATGTGTAGGGAGAATCTAGACTTGGGCTAAAAGTAAGAGAAGGAAAGAGAGAGTGTGTTATGGGAATCTAGAAGAAAGAGAGCTTGTGACATGTTCTACAGAATCTAGAATAAAGGAGATGAGAGGCGGTACAGCTTTGGCAGCTAGAAATATCACTGCTGAGGAAGAACTCATGTTCTGGATACCTACTGGGTACTTGACGGACCCAATGCATTCCAGCCTCTAGGCCTTTGAATTTTTTAGTCTTTGTTTGAAATGGCCTTCCTCCAGATATCTGCAAGGTCACTCCCGCAATTCATTTAGGATTTTGCTCAGATGATGCTCCTCTCTGTTGAGCCTACCAAAAAGGTACCACCTAAACTCCTAATGCCCTATCTTCAATTATAAAGATAATTACACACCCTACTTTTTCTTATGAATACTTTCACTATTGACACTATTATATATATCCTTTTCACCCACTATGTTCTAATTACATGTGTGTAGGGATTGTCTTTTTGTTGTTGTTTGCTGTATTTTGAATAGTGCATGTTCATGATAGACTCACAATGAATTGTTTTTTGTTGAATTCACATTTTTATCATTTGACCCTTACAGGAACGCTGCATGGTAAGTGGCTTTAACCTCAGGCTGTGGGGGGAAAACACAGAGTTCAGAGAGGATAAATGACTTGCTAAAGGTCACATAGCTAATGAATCTTGAAACCAATACTTGTGATTCAAAAGCAAATGGTCTTTCTACTATATCACATGCATTCGTTTATGCTCTTCTTTCAAAAGGACTCACAGGTTGAATGCGGGGTGGGGGAGTACTCATTATGCAAAATAAGGCAAATAGGGATAAAAGAGAACAGAGAACTTGAATATAAAGTTAAGGAACTAGGTACTCTCTGACATCTGAGATGAGCAAAATGTTACCTCAGTTCTTTTTTTTTCTGGGCCTAGGGCAGCTGGTAGAAGCAAACAGGTTACCATTGACCTTGGCACTCAATCTCTTATCTCAAGTATTTGAGATCTGACCCCAGAAGGCTGAATCTTCAAGTAAGTCTGTTTTCTTTATTACATTTATTACAAAATCTTTCAGAACAGGAGCTATATCTTAACATCTGAGTCCCTTACATCCTTTAGCATGGTGCCTTTCCAGATGGTCAGTGTCTGTAGGGTGACAGTCATCTGTGCTTCTATGCGTTGCAAAGGAAGTTAGGGTAAATGTCTTCCACCATTCTGCCTACCTCTAAGGGTCTACAGATTTTTTGAAAAGTGCTTGAAATGTTGATATGTGCTTACTAAAATAGTCATCCATGTTGAACCCTAGCATAAGAGAAATTGGAGGGAATAGCAGTTAAGTCTAAGTGGGGCATATATTCTCCCTTTAGTAGGTGGCTAGCCCATCTGCGTATGAACACGGAGTGGTAGGGGTGCCTTAGGTGGAGCCTCCTTTGTGTTCCGGAAAACAGCTTTGATATAAAGGACGGGTGAAGCCTTCAGTCTCTGTACTATATACCATGGAAGAGATCACTGTAAGCAGATATAATTTTGAGTAAATGTACAATTTGATTACTCTTTCATCAAGTAGGCTATGTATAATAGAAAACCCAAGCGTTAGTGGCTTAAGTCAGACAGGGGTTTATTTTTCTTTCATAAAATAAAAGATCTGGAGGAAGGTAGGGATGGCACAGAGGCTCAAGGACATCAGGTCTCTAAGAGTCTTGCAGTTCCTCTTAGCCTTTCCTTTGTAGTCAAATGCAAGTGGCTGCTGTGGCACTTGCTATCGTGCCTGCACTTGAGGATGCGTGAAGGAGAAATTAGAGCACAAAGGGCAGAAAGGGCATGCCAGCTGAGTCTGTCCCCTCTTCTTTAATGGTCTTTTTTTTTTTTCCTACTTTCAAACACCTGCTTACATCTCCTTGGCCAGAAGCCCTGACATATGGATACCTTTGTCCATGTATACGACTATCTGCAATGGAGGCTGGGGAATTTTGTTTTTATTAGCTGGGCACTTTGCCCTCATTGTCCAACAAAATCAATGTTCTGTCAGTAGAGAACAATGGTAGAATTAATGGATGTTGAATAAACATCTAGCAGTCTTGCCATACCATCCATTAAAGAACCTCAGAATGGGCCATGGAACCTCTTACTTTAAAGAATACTGCATTTTGATGGGTCTCCTGATGAGTTAGTTGCATGATAACATTCTGAAGTAGCTTCATGAGTTTATTTTTTGGTAGGGATATTTAAGAGTAGTTCTTCTCTGAAATACTGGGTATTACATAGAAGGAGCCCTGGAATTGGTTCAAATTTTGGGACCACTACAATTCACCGTGAGCTACTTTGAAGTTCAACTCAATTACTTGTAAAAGGAGATATGGCAAACTGAGTTTAAAATTTATTTGTAAGAGCAGATGATTATGAATAAACAAGACGTTCCTAATGAAGGGTGGATAAACTTCCTTATCAGAAATTAGAAATTTATTATAAAGCTCTGTTTCTTCAGATGGCCTGGGATTAGGTGCAGAGCTACACAGGCTAGCCAGTGAAATGGCAAAGACAGCCCAGAAACAGACCAATATTTTTAAAAATGGAAATTTTATTTATGACTGAGATGACACTGCAAATTGCTTAGAAAAATATAAACTTTTCAATATATGGTACTGGAACAATCGGTTATCTGAATGTGAAAAGATGAAATTGGAACCCTATCTCACACCACATATAAAAAAAATCAAATCTATGTGGGTTAAGACTTACATGTATAAGGCAAAATGCATAATGTTGAGCGGAAATGGTAAGTTTCCAGTCTGTTTCCACTTGAACAAAGTACAAAACCAGCAAAACTACACAATGTATTTCTTAATAATACAAACATGGTTAAGTATAAATAAAAATAAGGCAAAGATAAAGAGAAAATTCAGGATTCTAATTCCTCTTAGGGGAGATGAAAGGGGACAGAGAAGACCTAAATATTCTTGTTCTTAAATTGGGTGGTGTCTATAAAGAAGCTTTTTATATCATTATGCCTTTTGCCTTACACATTTTTATAAGGATTCTTTTGTACCTACATATGACTTTTAAAAGATTTAAAATGCAGCTATGGAAGATAATAGTATCATTGGATTATTATAAATATCAAACATGAAAGTATTTGAAAAAGCATTTGATAAATGTAAGTTATTTCTATCCACCACACTGTGTACTTCTTGAAGGCAGAATTCATTCTTATTCATCTTTGTATCCTTAGCCCAGGGTCTGAAATACAGTATGGACATAATAAGCGTTTTTTGAATGAATGAATGAATGAATGAATGAATGAATGAATGAATGAGAAAGCCATTTTAATGTTAGCATATATTTATACAGATGTTTAATTTTGGTATTATTAGAATTAAGCTGCTCCTTCGAAATTTATTAACAAACGTCACTCTGTGTACTCACTTATTCATTTATTATCTTCAAATATCTAATAAGGCCTACAATGTTCTAGATGCCATGCTAGTTTGGGGGGAACTGAGATGAGCCACCCATATTTCCTCTTCCCAAGAAGCTCACAGTCTAGTGGAAGAGACACACAAGTAGCTAGGCAATAATAATTGCTTCTGCAAACCATTACTTACTAGTGATAAGACTAACACTCACTATGTATAATATAGGATGCTTATCTTCCTGGTCGACTTTTTCTTTTCTTTAGATAATGAGAACATTTTCAACGTGTGCCTTGATGAGTGGTAGCTCAACTTACTTAGCTCTACTTCATAGACATTCCAGAGAAATGAGATTTTATTATTTTACATGAACTAGACGCTGGGGAGTAGGCATGTTTTTGCTTTTAAATTGAGTTTAGTTTAGCCTGGACATCAGGTCTCAATAGGAAAGGGATCTACTTAATCAGCTCCGCAAGGAGCCTAGTGACAGTCAGAGAGAAGTGCTTTAAGTACAGAGAGTTTGTATTTGACAGACTTCCGCACCTGGCTGGCAACATAACAGCCAATGCCAAGATGGGCCGTGATAGGTGTGGGGAATATGAATGCAGCCAAGATGAAGTCCACAACAAGGAGTGAGGAAGATTGAAACTTCAGCTGGGTTGACACTAGGGTGATTACATTAAACAAGACAGACAAGTGTTGAAGACAAGATTTCCCAAATTGTCTCCTTGGAATGTCATTGCTTCAAAGACGCTTTATAAAAAGAGGAATTGAAATACATTTGGGAAATACTGACCTTCTCCTTGGATTCCCAATGCAGAGTATCATTTTAAAGGCCCCCATGAGACCAGTTCAACTTTGTTTAGAAAGATGACAAAATGATGTGAAGAAACTCTTCAATTTTTGATGTATCTGTTGTTTCCATATTTATGTCTTATTTTCTCAACAATAAATTCTTGAGTGCCTACTGTAAGGCAATGGAGAACTTACTGTAAGTGAATTTAATTGACTATTAAGTTAATAGTGATTTGGAAGAAGGTAAAAGAAATTTTAAATGAAAGAAAAAATATGGAACTGGGTCATTGTCTCTGGGGTCACATTACAGCACTATGTATGTATAGCAACCTTAAATTAAAATGTCTTGGGGGCACTGTCTGACTCGTGTGGTAGAGCATGCGACTCTTGATCTTGGGGCTGTGGGTTTGAGTCCCACATTAGGTATAGAGATTACTTAAAAAATAAATAAACAAAATCTTGAAACAAAGTCTTGAATCGCTGCTGTAGAAACAGTGTACCATCTAGCGCCAGTTCCTGCAAGCGCAGGCACGTCCCATAGGTGGTTTTCCATCCCTTCCCTGAATGGAGATAGAGAACCTCCTCCCACAAATGGAAATCCTTAAAAAGTAAGTGCAGCTTGGGTGGGCCATGAATTAAAAAAACTTTATTGCAAAATTAATACATGTTGATTATAGAAAATATGAAAGATACAGTTACAAAAGAAAAAAATAAAAAGAAACCAGGTATATATACATATATATGTGTATATACATACGCACATATACATAAGTATACATGCTCATATTTTCTATGTATTCATCCATACTATAAATGTTTTATACTGTAAATTGTACTATAATTGATGATTATAATAAATGTTCTTTTATAACCATATTTCCCATAATACTAATTCATGGATATCTCTTTATGTCAATGAATATAAATCTAGATACTTGAAATTTATTGTATAATATTCTATTATATGGTACAGTGTAATAATTTAACCTTTTCCTATTGATGAGTGTTTAGGTTGTTTACAAATTCTCATGATTATAAATAACACTGCAATGAACATCTTAGTATTCTTGACACTTATTTCTTCAAAATAAAATCTTAAGAAATGGAAATGCTGGTCCTTGGGATATACACATTTAAATTTTAAAATTTTCTCTCAGAAAAGTTTTTACCAATTTGCATGCTCACCTGTAGTGGTCGTGAATGCCTTTCTCACCATATCGTGACACACTGAGCAGTACACATGAAACACTGAATTTTATACGTAACGCTAATGTGCCAATATGAAGACAAAATGTCTCATTGTTTTAGGTTTCGTTTCTTTGATTAACTACCGAGTTAGAACCTCTTTTCTCTGTGTTTGCTGTTGGCTGTTTCCTTTTTTTTGCATAGTCTGCTTCTTTCTTCTCCTGGGACTTTGGATGCCTTCTTACTGGTATGCCATCAGACTGCTTTGCAAGTGTTTTTATGTGTTGGTTTTGGACTTACGAGTTTATAAAAATAGTACATAGAATTCCTGTACACCCTTTACCAGCTTCCTCTAATGTGTTATTCTTATATAACCAGAGTATAACCTACAAAGTTAGGAAGTTAACGTTGGCACAATACTACTAACTAAACTACAGACTTTATTTGAATTTTACCAGTTTTCCCACTAATCTCCTCTTTCTGTTCCAGCGTGCAATCCAGGATTCCACATTGCATTTAGCTGTTATTTCTTTTTAATCTTCTCTGATCTATAACTCTTCCACAATCTGTCCTTGTTTTTTTTGCAACCCTGACTCTTTTAAGAAGAACCAATCAGTTATTTCATAGGATGTCCTTCAATTTGGGTTTGTCTCATGTTTTCTCAGGATGGAATGAGGTTATGCATTTTGGGCAAAAATACCACAAAAGGGATGTTCTGCCATTCTCAGTGCATCATATCAATGGGTTCATGATGTTGATATATTATTGCTGGTGATGTTATCACTTGGTTAAAGTGGTGTCTGCTGGATTTCAATAAAGTTTCTATCTTTCCCTTTCTAGTTAATATCTTTCTCAGGCGAAATTCTTTAAGGCCAGACAAATCTGGTTTCTCCTCAACTAATTAAGTTCTTGCTTCAAATTGAATAAATTGAAACTGAAAATTGTATATGATAAATTATAGATGGGGTTGTTATAAGACAGATATGTAGGATGACAATCACTGGGGCCATTCTCAAACAAAGGTCTTTGATTCTACATTTTAATAAATTGGTGAATAAGTATTTTATATCATGTTTTATATAAAATATGTAAAACATTTATATGTTTTAACAAAATAAAATATTTAAAGTATTTATTATCTTTTAATAATTTCATACTTTCACTGATTTCTTCAATTAACAACTTAGTACTGACCATGATTACGTTTGATAAGAAGGCTCCTACTATATAAAAACTATGCAATATTGCTTGGTTGAAACCTTAAATCTGTAGAAGATAATTTGAGGAAATACTAAATGCTGAAAGAATTGTGGTCTTCTGTTTCTTTATAATAGATCACATAAAATTTTATGAGTGTTGACATTGCAAAATTCTCTTTTTGCATATCTCCTATCCCTGAAGAGACACAATGACTTCAGAGAAATGGTTCAGTTGTCCTGGAAAAAACTAATTGTGTTTGAATTCTAAGATTGCGTCTTACTAGCCATATGACCTTGGACAAATCAAGTCACCTTTCTAAGTCTTAGATGCCTTATCTGTCTCACAGGGCCATTGTAAATACCAACTCACAGAACACTGGCCAAAGAGGTATGTAAACTATAAAGCAATAAACACATGCAAGGGGATTATTAATACTCTTATTTTTTATTAGCTCTTAAGACCATTCTTAGAGGTTTAAGTGTTGGTTACTATGATGTCAATTTTGTTTCTAGGGAATAAGGGATTATTATGAAGTATATGGCATGTGCTATAATATATTTTGTTTTTTGTAATATACAGTATTGCATTTGATTCATTTCTATATTATTTTCTTGGTACAACTTCCTACCACACTTTGACAAACAAGGAATGAGCTGCTTATCTATAAAGATTTATAGCGTGGGGATTCTATAGTCTTGGGAAGATGTCATTGGCAGTGCAAATAGCAAGGTTAACATGGTTGTTTATGAAATAAATACAAACTTCAGTTAGTATTTCATCTTGAAAACCAGTTTAAGCACTTTTTAGATAACCCCTTATAATTGAAGTCCTTTTATAAGCTTGGCCTTTATATTGAGTTTTGTCAGATTCAAGGTCAGGCAGAAATTCTAACATTAATCGGTTCAAAATCGTGGCCATTGTCTTCTCATGAAATATACTAGCCGTTGCTTGCTTTTCTATCATCTTCCCTTTTCTTCTTATATCTCATATGTGTAGTTTTTTTTAAATAATTTCATTAAGTTGAATTAGTCACAGTGGAACAGAAGTTCTTGCCTTTTGGTTTAGTGAATACCTTCTGACTTATTACACCCACAGTCAAAAGCAGTTCATTCTGATTTGATAAATGCATTGAAAGCATCTGAAACTGTTTCATCCTTTTTCTTTCTTGCCTTTTCATCTTTTCGTGCAATCAAATGAAATATCCTCTAGGTTTCCTAATCGAAGCTGTCTGCTCTGTCCTGGTGTTAAAAAAAATGTGTGTTTCAATAAGTATTCCTGTGTAACAGTAAGTCCCCCAATCTTAAAAGTATGTTATGTTAAAGTTCTGAAACAGAACACCCTAAATCAATTTCCAATATGTTTTCAAGTTGCGCATTTATTATTAGATCAGTATGTATCTATTACACATGGATGTACAATACATTATATGTACTATGTATAACTATAGAACTATGTATAATTCTGTAGTTGAGAGAGAGAGAAATATTGTTTATCAGTTGTTTGTTAAGAAGGACACAGACCACCCATGGTAACTTCTGTGCTTGCGTTTGTCCCATCCATGATTTCAGTGCTAGTACACTTTCATGGAACTATGGTCTAGAACATCGTTTAACTTTTAAGATGTTTCACAGTCTATCCTAAGAACCATGAGAGCAAGAAATTGACCTTACTTACTAGATCATTTGTTAATAATTGATTTGAAGGACACACATATTTAGTGTTAATTTTAATATAGAATTTTTTCCTCTGTGGAATTGTCCTGCCCGAAGTCATCTTCAATATGTCTTGCTTTCTTTGTCATAATACTTTTTGTTTCGTTCTCAAAAAAGTTTGTATTCACTTTCACAGTGATTTTTCTCTTTTCCCTTAATCATAATATCATACCGATATTTTCTGTGATACTTATTTATATTACGCAGTCACTAAAGTGGAGAATTACACTTTGCCGAAATACATATAGTAGTCCAAGATGCCGATAGCGTATAGAGAGGGTGGGATGGAATTCTGCTTTTATGCAAATGTGACGGAACATCTCCACATCTGTATAACATACCTTCTTTGTTCCTTGGCATTTAAAACTACTAGAGTATCAACAATGGGCTCTTCTACTAAGCAGTTAAAGCCTGTGGTTGCAAAACTATAACATGGTCAAAGTGGTCTGTGGCAGTGATATTTTAAAACCCAAGAAGATGGGGACATTTCCTATGTTTCAAAAGGAAATGGTGACTCATCATTTTGCACATGGGGCCAAAGACTGAAGAATACTCTGTCACTAGTTTTATGAGGCCCCTAAACTAAGTGTTCAGTATTTTGAAACACACTGTGAAGGGCTAAGAAAGAAGCACCAAGGAAGATATTCATCTCCTCCACCTATCTCGAAATTCTATTATACCTTTTTCTCTTGTCTCTGCTGTACAGGGCTTCCATCTTGCTAATCTCATCCATTCTTTGGATCAGTTTAGATACCATAGCTTCAAGGAAACAAACCCAGGTACCTCGGGCTATTTTAGGGCCTTCTATTCCATATGCATACAACACCTTGACTTTTTTTTCTTTAGATCACTTCTCGCAATTGTTATTCAAATGATCATTTAAGTCATTATTTGTTTAATGTCTGCTTTCACCATTAGCTCTCGTGGAGTGGTAATATCGGCAAATGGAGTTTTAGGCATTTGTAGTTATTTTCAGGTAGAAAGATTTAGAGGCTGAATAAAAGAAAAGGCTTTGGTTTTATATTTTTATGAAAGAAGAAAGGTATGAAAATGTAGCAATGATGTTGATTTCATAGAATGGGAAAATATGTTTATAAAGTAATGAAATAACTTTAAATAAAGAGCTACAAAAACATAAAGTGTAGGTATTTATATGTTCTAGATGACTTTTTAATTTTAAGCTTAGTTTTGTAAAGATAACTAGAAAGGTTAAATTCTTGAATTATGGATTGACTCATTAGCGGTAGCTATGTGAGTTTTGATTTTCAAGACTCTCCTTAAATACCATATTATAAAGATTTTCTTGTTAAAGGAGTATATCAAGGAAAGATTGCCACTCTAACTACAGCTGTTCCAAGTCAGATTCCCTGGGAAGAAAATTCTGAGATTAGTATGCAAAAAGTTCACTGGGGAGCATTCTTGGGTTAGCACCTGTAGGTGAGTGAAGAATGCAGGATGGGGAAGAGGGAAAATGAAAGCTCTGATGTTAAAACCAGACCTCAGCTGACCCTACAGGAATTCTGGATCTAAAATGGCTGTGAGCCAAGGAGACTGAGCTTTTATACCTTCTTTGACCAGTCAATGAATGCAAGTGGAAGTCCAGTCCTTGTGCCACTCAGGTCCACTTGCCTTGTTGAAGTTCTAGAGCTAGCTCTTGCAGGGTTTTGGTGGGCCTCTTTTCATGGGTGGAAACTTTTAAGAGGAAGGTTAATGGAATGAACCACAGCTCCCACTGTTGCAGCTGGACACAGTTCAGCTCACGGTGGACAGTCCTGACTGTGTGGTTACCATTGTCCCATGGTCAGGCATTCCATTTCTACCAAGGCCCTGTAGCACACTAAGAGCTGTGGTTTTGTTTTTGTTTTTGTTTTGAAAGGTGTCTAATTGTCCACTGCTAGTGGTGTGGCTTTGCTTCAGAATCCTGGGATTTTTCATTGTGATCCTCATATTGGAGTTTGTCATAAACTCCATATAGCGTCTCCCCCTGCCCCTCCACCAGATACCTGTAAACCCACAAGGTCTGCTGTGTCCTCTGTCCCAAGTGGTAAGACTCCTTCTACCGTGACCTGGACCTGCTGCACACCCTTTGGCAGCTCTGGGATGCACTCAAAGCTGGCAACCTTTCATGTTTCCTGGTATATGGGTCAGAACAATAGAGCGAGTGTGGAATACGCTTTTTCCAGGCCTTCAAAAATGCCTTCCAGGACTTTTGCTTTCTTCTTTGTGGTGGGAGGTAGGAGATGTAATTATTTCTTCTTTATTTTGAGAGGATGTCCTGGCATGCTTCCAGACTACTGAGCCTCTAACATTTTACTGAGGTTGCAGATCTCTTAATCTCTGTAGGGTTTATCTTTACTCACTTGAGGGTTATGTTTATTACTGCTTCCAACATACTGCTGCTTCTCAATATTCCAGCCCAGTTTACTTATCCTTGATACGGCAGGCAAAACGTGATGTTCTGCAGCATGCCCAGATGATCGAGGTCCCTTCAGATCACTTTATGATGTAGGGCGAGAGAATTAGCAGAGCCCTGGGGCAAGACTGTGAATGTTCACTGTTGTGAGAACTGCTTCTCATAGAGATGGGAAAGAATGCCTAAGCCAGGTCAACGGCTGCGTACCATGTGCTGAGGCTGTGCTGATCTGGTCTAGCAAGATGCATACCTGGTAGTAGCTACAATGGAGACGGCTTGGTTGAGTTTTGGTGGTCTATTGTTAAGCCTCCCCGATCCATCTGATTTTGCAGGAACCAGACTTGCAAATTAAATAGAGATATGGTAGGTACCACCCTTCTTAAGTCCTATAGGTCTTTAAACGTGGCACCAACTTCTGCCAGTTCCCTCAGGATGTAATGTTTTTGGTTTATTATTTCGGCTGGCCAAGAAACCAATTTGGGGTTGCACCAACCACCACAAAAGTTTCTTTCAATTAGAGGACCTATTGATGGGTCTACAAACCCAGTAGACCTTGTGTGAGTTAGACTTTCTTTTCTTTTCTTTTTTAAAATTACCTGGTCTTCGGACATCCCCATTCTAATAGGTGGCTGTGAATGTTGCCTTGGGTCCTTGGTATAAATGCCAACACGGAGCCTGGATCCAAAAATCTCCAAAATATTTGATAATACCTTATACCAGGCTCAGGTTCAGAAATTGGGCAAGGGATTGGGACTTTTTACATGCCACCAGCCTCCCGATCACCCATCTTTGATTTTTTTTTTTTTTATTTTACAGACTGAGTAGTACTTTTTTTTGTTGCGCATCTGTCTTGCCCCTAGGAGTATTATGTTCTAGTAATCACGTCTATTGTGGGTCTGTGGGTTGTCAAAACCTCCAGGCTGCCATTCCAGTCTTGCAGCTGTGTCCACCTTACTTTTGATGATTATCTTCCACCACTTGGCCTCTATTTTGTTGTCTTATCATCCATCTGCTATTAAGGGGTCTGGGTTTATGATGGAATCTCTTACTGTCAGCTGTGGTCAACAAAAGGCAGCCACTATTGAGGCACTCAGCATCAAGCTGTCTGTCACCATTACTCTTAGCAACGGGGGCCAGTGAGTGCAGCAGTCTTGGGAGTGGGGTGGGGAAGACTGTGGCATCTCCGTTGTACACCACGGTCTTCACTACAACAGCCTTCCATTTTCCATGTGGTGTCCTTCTCCACCCTCCACCTCTTACAGTCTGAGTGCAAACATGAAGCAGATGACTGAAAAGTTGTTATCCTGCGGACTTCCTTCTGAGAATTATCCTGAGAGGTTAAACAATACCAATCTAAGTTGTAACCTTATAATGTAAATACCCTAAGTGCTTAAGGACAACTGGACCTGCCAGGTGATTTTTTTTTTTTTTTAGATTTTATTTATTT
The DNA here is from genome assembly GCF_024610735.1 of Ursus americanus. Classification (NCBI taxonomy): domain Eukaryota; kingdom Metazoa; phylum Chordata; class Mammalia; order Carnivora; family Ursidae; genus Ursus; species Ursus americanus. Next base: position 40,711,876 of record NC_142138.1, on the reverse strand, counting down.
ATTTATTTATTTAAAAGATTTTATTTATTTATTTGACAGGGAGAGAGACAGCCAGCGAGAGAGGGAACACAAGCAGGGGGAGTGGGAGAGGAAGAAGCAGGCTCCCAGTGGAGGAGCCTGATGTGGGGCTCCATCCAGGACTCCGGGATCACGCCCTGAGCCGAAGGCAGACGCTTAACCGCTGTGCCACCCAGGTGTCCCTTTATTTATTTGAGAGAGAAAGTGAGCAAGCAAGTGAGAGAACAAGCAGGGGAGAGGGACGAGGGAGAGGGAGAAGCAGGCTTCCCTCTGAGCAGGGGACACAGGGCTCAATCTCAGGACCCTGGGATCATCACCTGAACCGAGGGCAGATGCTTAACCGATTGAGCCACCCAGGCGCCCCATTGCCAAGTGATTTTATATGCTTGGCAAATACGAGGCACTAAAAATTTTTCTTTGTGTAAATAGATGAACAAATGATTAAGTGCCTGCTGTTTACCTGTGGTCTATCACGCCTTTAACCACAATGATTGATGAAGAGCTGAGATTTAATTCAGAGATCATCCAGATAGAGTTATTTGATTTTCAACTCTTCCCCGAGTTAGAAAGGAAACTGAAAAGAGAACTGAATTTGGACTCAGTAGGCTTGGATACATGCTTTGACTGTGTTACTCACAAGCTCTGAGAACTGGGGCAAATGACTTGACCTCCATGAGTTTTGGTCCCTTTATCCATATATTCAGTATAATAATCCTGTCTTCCTCACAGTTTGCTTATGAAAGTTAAGCTGAAATATTAGTAGCTAAAACGTTGACAGCTATAAAACATTATGCAGATATGGGGTATTTATAATTATAATTATTACTGCTACTAGTATTAGTAGTGCTTTTGCCAGTCATCAGAAGAAGCAAGAACGTGTCAGGGAACACTAAAATAGATAAAACTGGAAGAAGAAAATGAACAGGGAGTTTGCACAAGTCAGGACAAACTGTGACTCATTCACTATCAGCATGCAAATGGTATTCCTGGCAGATGGTTTTGGGGCCATTTGTTATGTCTCAGACTCTGTACTAGTAATCAAATAAAAGAATGACCAAATTCCTGATTATTTGGTTAAACACGTAGTTGTAATATTTATCTCTGTGTTAAATTGAAATCTTTTGCAGCATTTTTTGTATCTTCTTTATTATTTGCAACTTCTGTTTCTCTCAAGCATCATATAATGAGGCCTATCGTCAAAAGGGTGTTTATCTGGTGTTGATTTTCATCAATCTCATTTAATTGTTCAGAGCTGAGTGTCCCATGCCTCTGTTATGGTACATTATTTCTTTAAACCACACGATTAAGGTTATGGATTTGGGTATCATTGAACATAAAATACCTTCATTGGGGAGGAACTATTTTATATCCTCTCACAAAGACCTTATGCCATGCAATAGCAAGTAACAATAAAAATCATTGTTCCAAAAATACTTTTTTGACCCTGCAGCATAGATGGCCGCTGAATGGTCAGTATTCCAAATGTTTTCTTGTTATCTTGTGAGTGTTCAAATCCAACTCATTTAAACTGTTAGTCGTGTGATGGTGCTGTAAAGAAAACCTTCTATTGTATATACATTATAAATCATTCATTGCCATGTGTCTGGATTACTAAAAGAGAATTTCTAGAGTCACCTTTTCTGTCCTTGCCCATGTTCCCCCGTTTTGCTCTGAGAAGCAGAAATCAGGTAGGGGGACAGAGCTATTCGGATCGAGTTACACGTTGGCAAGCTCACGTCAGCCACCGAAATACATCAGCAACATATCTATTTTCTCAATTTGAATTCCTTTACCCTAAAACGCTGCCTGAAAAAAGAAGGCGTTCAGCGGAATCCAGGTTCATCACCCGCCAGGAACACACACACCGGGAGAGACTCCAAAACGGGAAATAAATGTTCCTATCCTCAGGACCTTAAACACCTAGTAAATGACTAAAAAATAACTGCAAAGGATGGCAGGGTGATGAGTGCCACAGAGGGAGTCTCCACTAGGTGTTGGGTTTAAGCTGGAAGGAGATATTAATTTAAACCATATGTGGTGGGGGTGGGGTGATTGGGGAAAACTTCTTAGGGGGGTAGAGTTTGGGAGAAACCCAGAGAGGCATCCGTAACCTTTTCTTGTGCTTATGGACCCATTCTCAGAATAATGCTTTAAAACCTATTAAATAAGACACAAAATATTATAATGGAAACCAATTTTATTGAAGACACAGTTGTTGAAATATCAAAAAAATTATGAAATAGTAATAAGTACACTTCTTTCTAAGGTATTAAATAAAAATTTCCAGTTGCAGATCTAATAACTATTGTAATTTTGAAGTAGTGATGAGCATAAGTGATAATTCAAGATATTTGCAGTGACTGTAATGTGATATGAATGTATTTGATTTCTATTTGTGACAAAGTCACGTGTACTTCTAGTGCTTCTGTAGTTTGTTCCCTAAATTCATAATAGAAGGAAACGCTACATTTCAGTTAGGAGTTAGTGAAAGTCAAGATGTAATTTTTCTTTAATCCAAGTTCATAAAGCCCCTTAATTTGATGTCTGGCCCTTTGAGGATCCAGAGTGCAGGTTAAGAAATGTTGGCTTGATCCCCAAACCAGGCAAAGACCCCATCAAAAAGGAGAATTACAGACCGATTTCCCTAATGAATATGGACGCCAAAATTCTCAACAAGATCCTGGCTAATAGAATCCAACAGTATATTAAAAGGATTATCCATCATGACCAAGTGGGATACATCCCTGGGATGCAAGGGTGGTTCAACATTCACAAATCAATCAGTGTCACAGATTTTATCCAGAAGGAAAAAGCCAAAAAATCATATGATTCTCTCAATAGATGCAGAAAAAGCATTTGACAAAATACAGCATCCTTTCCTGATTAAAACCCTTCAGAGGGTAGGGATAGAGGGTACATTCCTCAATCTCATAAAAACCATCTATGAAAAGTCTACAGCAAATATCATTCTCAATGGGGAAAAGCTGGAGGCCTTTCCCTTAAGATCAGGAACACGACAAGGATGCCCACTCTCGCCACTATTATTCAACATAGTACTAGAAGTCCTTGCAACAGCAGTCAGACAACAAAAAGGGATAAAAGGTATCCAAACCGGCAAAGAAGAAGTCAAAATGTCTCTCTTCGCAGATGACATGATACTCTATATGGAAAACCCAAAAGAATCCACTCCCAAATTACTAGAAGTTATAGAGCAATTCAGTAATGTGGCGGGTTACAAAATCAATGCTCAGAAATCAGTTGCATTTCTATACATGAATAATGGGACTGAAGAAAGAGAAATTAGGAAATCCATCCCATTTACAATAGCACCAAAAACGATACGTTACCTTGGAATTAACTTAACCAGAGACGTAAAGGACCTATATTCTAGAAACTATAAATCACTCTTGAAAGACATTGAGGAAGACACAAAAAGATGGAAAAATATTCCATGCTCATGGATCGGAAGAATTAACATAGTTAAAATGTCCATGCTACCCAGAACAATCTACACTTTCAATGCTATCCCGATCAAAATACTGATGACATTTTTCAAAGAACTGGAACAAATAGTCCTTAAATTTGTATGGAAACAGAAAAGGCCCGAATCACCAAGGAACTGTTGAAAAGGAAAAACAAAGCTGGGGTATCACAATGCCGGATTTCAAGCTGTACTACAAAGCTGTGATCACAAAGACAGCATGGTACTGGCACAAAAACAGACACAAAGACCAATGGAACAGAATAGAGAACCCAGAAATGGACTCTCGGTTCTTTGGGCAACTAATCTTTGATAAAGCAGGAAAAAACATCCGGTGGAAAAAAGACAGTCTCTTCAATAAATGGTGCTGGGAAAATCTACATGCAAAAGAATGAAACTTGACCACTCTCCCACACCATACACAAAGATAAACTCCAAATGGACGAAAGACCTCGATGTGAGACAGGAATCCATCAAAATCCTAGAGGAGAACATAGGCAGCAACCTCTACCACATCAGCCAAAGCAAACTTTTTCATGACACATCTCCAAAGGCAAGAGAAACAAAAGATAAAATGAACTTGTGGGACTTCATCAAGATAAAAAGCTTCTGCACAGCCAAGGAAACAGTCGAAAAAACTCAGAGGCAGCCCATGGAATGGGAGAATATATTTGCAAATGACGCTACAGATAAAAGACTGGTATCCAAGATCTACAAAGAATTTCTCAAACTCAATACGTGAGAAACAAATAGACAAATCATAAAATGGGCAGAAGATATGAACAGACACTTTTCCAATGATGACATACAAATGGCTAACAGACACATGAAAAGATGTTCAAAATCATTGGCCATCAGGGAAATTCAAATCAAAACCACACTAAGATACCACCTTACGCCAGTTAGAATGGCAAAAATTGACAAGGCAAGAAACAACAATTGCTGGAGAGGATGTGGAGAAAGGGGATCCCTCCTACATTGTTGGTGGGAATGCAAGTTGGTACAACCACTCTGGAAAACAGTGTGGAGGTCCCTTCAAAAGTTAAAAATTGAGCTACCCTATGATCCAGCCATTGCACTACTGGGTATTTACCCCAAAGACACAGACATATTGAAGAGAAGGGCCATATGCACCCCAATGTTCATAGCAGCTTTGTCCACAATAGCTAAATCGTGGAAGGAGCCGAGATGCCCTTCAACAGATGACTGGATTAAGAAGTTGTGGTCCATATATACAATGGAATATTACTCAGCTATCAAAAAGAACGATTTCTCAACATTTGCTGCAACATGGACGGGACTGGAGGAGATAATGCTAAGTGAAATAAGTCAAGCAGAGAAAGACAATTATCATATGGTTTCTCTCATCTATGGAACATAAGAACTAGGAAGATCGGTAGGGGAAGAAAGGGATAAAGAAAGGGGGGTAATCAGAAGGGGGAATGAAGCATGAGAGACTATGGACTCTGAGAAACAAACCGAGGGCTTCAGAGGGGAGGGGGGTGGGGGAATGGGATAGGCTGGTGATGGGTAGTAAGGAGGGCACATATTGCATGGTGCACTGGGTGTTATACGCAACTAATGAATCATCGAACTTTACATCAGAAACCAGGGATGTACTGTATGATGACTAACATAATATAATAAAAAAACATTAAAAACAATTAAAAAAAAAAGAAATGTTGGCTTAGAAATATGAGTGAGACTGGGCGTCTGGGTGGCTCAGTGAGTTAAGCATCTGACTCTTGATTTCGACTCAGGCCATGATCTCAGGGTCCTGGGATCAAGCCCGGGGTGGGACCTGAGTTCAGTGGGGAGTCTGCTAATCTCCCTTTCCCTCTGCCCCTCCCCCCGCTCACACACTCTCACACGCATGTGCTCTCTCTTTTAAATAAATAAATCTTAAAAAAAAAAAAAATATATATATATATATATATATATATATATATATATATATATATATATGTAAGACATTGACAAGGACCTGGAGAAAGAGGAGAGAAGTGAGAGGTGGAGGGCTTTCCAGGTAGAACAACCTGAGCAAAGACCTGGGGGACAGGGCATAGAGGGGGTTTGAAGCCTGTGTGTGGTGCCCACACAGCGTGGGGAAGGACAAGAAAATGATGGATGGACAGGAAGAGGAGAGACAGCTAGGGGCTTGGGATCCCAGACTGAGGAGTTGTATCAGTGTGGAACCATCAGTGATGTTTTATGCAGAGAACTGATGGAGTCTATCTTTGTTTTAGGAAAGTAATTTGCAGCATAATGGGAGTTGGGTTAAAAATATTGGAAGCAGGAAGCCTTTTAGTAGTTTATCGCATTGGTTAGGAGAAATCTATTGAGAGCTTGAAGTAATTCAGTAGAAGTGACAAAGAGAAGACCCAAGCAAGAGAGAGAGGGAGAGGGGATGGGCAGATTGAGAGGACTTGGCGACTGAATGAAGAAGGTAGATAACAGAACGGGGAGAAAAGCTGACAAGTGTTTACCTTGTCATACAGGCGAAATGAACCCAAGTAGAGGGCACAGCATGATGGGTCAGTTTGTGGTAAAGGAATGAAAAGTTCTTTTTGGGTATATTGAAATTCGAGGTACTCATGGGCTACTCATGTGGGAATAAATGTCCAGCAGGTTGTTGGAGATGTGAGTCCAGAGCTTGGAGAAAAGTTCAGGGCTGGAGATGGAGATGTGGTAATCATGAGAAACACAGCTGAAATCAGAGGACAGACAGAAATTGCCGAAGGAGACTAAGGGTGCCGGAGACTGAATCTCATGCGACTTCCCAGGCTGAGCAGAGTACGCTTCAAGAACTGCTTAGCAGTTTTGCATATTTAGTTCTTCCTTCTTCAATTCGACAACGTGAAAAATGTACCTGTTAGGTCTCAGATTTTCTACTTCCTCCAAGATCGATAATGCATTGGGCTGCTTTCAAGGAATTAATATTTCCAGTAAAGAAGTCGACATGTGGACAAACAAATACGACTTAGTAGAAGATGTGAAATAACGGAACTATGTACACAGTACAGGGATGACGGAGAGAGAGGTGATTAACTATGGGGTGAAGGAAAAGGACAGCTCCTTAACGAAGGTGACATCTAATCTGGGTTTTAAGGGATGAATAGTAGTTTGCCAGGTGGGAAGGGCATTTTAAGTAGTGGGAATGGAATGTGCAGGCGCTTGGGGTGCTCAAGGAACTGCCTTCTTTGCATTGTTTCTTATGATTATTCTTGTCCTGTGTCATACAATATTTGAATATTTACAAGACTGGAAGTCTTGTCTCTGTGACTAGCCCCTCTCTTTCTCTTAAAGAAGAACCCTCAAATTCAGTTATAAAACTTTATGCTTAATCAAAATCTTTTTGGTTGAAATTAACTCCACTTTCTCTGTTTTTTTTTCTTTTTTTTTTCTTTTTTTTTTTTTTTGGTGTTATTAACTGTACCAAACAAAAAAAGGTTTATTTAGTACTTCAAGTTATAGTAACATTTTTTAAATAATATTTTTTATTATATTATGTTAGTCACCATACAGTACATCCCTAGTTTTTGATGTAAAGTTCGGTGATTCATTAGTTGCATATAACACCCAGTGCACCATGCAATACATGCCCTCCTTAATACCCATCACCAGCCTATCCCAATCCCCCACCCCCCTCCCCTCTGAAGCCCTCAGTTTGTTTCCCAGAGTCCATAGTCTCTCATGCTTCATTCCCCCTTCTGTTTAACATTTTTAAGGCATCAGTGGCCTGGAGGTGTTTTAAGTCAAGGAGTATGTTTATGCAACACTTAGAAAAATTAAACTTGTGAATTGCATAAGTTCATGTGCTACCGGACTTACTAAAAAGGCCAGAATGTTTCTTCATATAAATGTACAATTGAATGTTTATTTTTTTTATTTTTATTTTTTTTAATAATGATTTTTTATTATGTTAGTCACCATACAGTACATCCCCGGTTTTCGATGTAAGGCTCGATGATTCATCAGTTGTGTATAACACCCAGTGCACCATGCAATATGTGCCCTCCTTACTACCCATCACCGGTCTATCCCATTCCCCCACCCCCCTCCCCTCTGTAGCCCTCAGTTTGTTTCTCATAGTCCATAGTCTCTCATGTTTCATTCCCCCTTCTGATTACCCCCCCTTTCTTTATCTCTTTCTTCCCCTACTGATCATTCTAGTTCTTATGTTCCATAGATGAGAGAAATCATGATAGTTGTCTTTCTCTGCTTGACTTATTTCACTAAGCATTATCTCCTCCAGTGCCGTCCATGTTGTAGCAAATGTTGAGAACTCATTCTTTCTGATTGCTGAGTAATATTCCATTGTATATATGGACCACAACTTCTTAATCCAGTCATCTGTTGAAGGGCATCTCGGCTCCTTCCACGATTTAGCTATTGTGGACATTGCTGCTATGAAATTTGGGGTGCATATGGCCCTTCTCTTCACTACGTCTGTATCTTTGGGGTAAACACCCAGTAGTGCAATGGCTGGATCATAGGGTAGCTCAATTTTTAACTTTTTAAGGGACCTCCACACGGTTTTCCAGAGTGGCTGTACCAACTTGCATTCCCACCAACAATGTAGGAGGGATCCCCTTTCTCCACATCCTCTCCAACAATTGTTGTTTCTTGCCTTGTCTATTTTTGCCATTCTAACTGGCGTAAGGTGGTATCTCAGTGTGGTTTTGATTTGAATTTCCTTGATGGCTAATGATTTTGAACATTTTTTCATGTGTCTGTTAGCCATTTGTATGTCTTCATTCGAAAAGTGTCTGTTCATATCTTCTGCCCATTTTTTGATTTGTTTATTTGTTTCTCGTGTATTGAGTTTGAGAAGTTCTTTGTAGATCTTGGATACCAGTCCTTTATCTGTAGTGTCATTTGCAAATATCTTCTCCCATTCCGTGGGCTGCCTCTTAGTTTTTCTGACTGTTTCCTTGGCTGTGCAGAAACTTTTAATCTTGATGAAGTCCCATAAATTCATTTTGTCTTTTGTTTCTCTTGCCTTTGGGGATGTATCATGAAAAAGGTTGCTTTGGCTGATGTCGTAGAGGTTGCTGCCTATGTTCTCCTCTAGAATTTTGATGGATTCCCGTCTCACATCGAGGTCTTTCATCCATTTGGAGTTTATTTTTGTGTATGGTGTGAGATAGTGGTCAAGTGTCATTCTTTTGCATGAGGCTGTCCAATTTTCCCAGCACCATTTATTGAAGAGACTGTCTTTTTCCCACCGGATGTTTTTTCCTGCTTTATCAAATATTAGTTGCCCAAAGAGCTGAGGGTCCATTTCTGGACTCTCTATTCTGTTCCATTGATCTATGTGTCTGTTTTTGTGCCAGTACCATGCTGTCTTGGTGATCACAGCTTTGTAGTACAGCTCGAAATCCGGCATTGTGATGCCCCCAGCTTTGTTTTTCCTTTGCAACAGTTCCTTGGAGATTCGGGGTCTTTTCTGGTTCCATACAAATTAAGGACTATTTGTTCCAGTTAACTATGTTAATGCTTCCGATCCATGAGCATGGAATATTTTTCCATCTTTTTATGTCTTCCTCAATGTCTTTTAAGAGTGATTTATAGTTTCTAGAATAAAGGTCCTTTACGTCTCTGGTTAAGTTAATTCCAAGGTAACGTATGGTTTTTGGTGCTATTGTAAATGGGATGGATTCCCTGATTTCTCTTTCTTCGTTCTCGTTATTCGTGTACAGAAATGCAACTGATTTCTGAGCATTGATTTTGTATCCTGCCACGTTACTGAATTGCTCTATAACTTCTAATAGTTTGGGAGTGGATTCTTTTGGGTTTTCCATATAGAGTATCATGTCATCTGCGAAGAGAGACATTTTGACTTCTTCTTTGCCGATTTGAATACCTTTGATCCCTTTTTGTTGTCTGATTGCTGTTGCAAGGACTTCTAGTACTATGTTGAATAATAGTGGCGAGAGTGGGCATCCTTGTCGTGTTCCTGATCTTAAGGGAAAGGCTTCCAGCTTTTCCCCATTGAGAATAATATTTGCAGTAGGCTTTTCATAGATGGCTTTTATGAGATTGAGAAATGTACCTTCTATTCCTACACTCTGAAGGGTTTTAATCAGGAAAGGATGCTGTATTTTGTCAAATGCTTTTTCGGCATCGATTGAGAGGATCATATGGTTCTTGAGTCTTTTCTTGTTGATATGATGTATCACGCTGATTGATTTGCGAATATTGAACCACGCTTGCATCCCAGGTATGAATCCCACTTGATCGTGATGGATAATCCTTTTAATGAACTGTTGGATTCTATTAGCAAGTATCTTGTTGAGGATTTTGGAATCCATATTCATTAGGGAAATCGGTCTGTAATTCTCCTTTTTGAGGGGGTCTTTGCCTGGTTTGGGGATCAAGGTAATATTGGCCTCATAGAATGAGTTTGGTAGCTTTCCTTCTGTTTCTATTTTTTGAAATAGCTTTAGGAGAATAGGTATTATTTCTTCTTTGAATGTTTGGTAGAATTCCCTGGGAAAACTGTCCGGGCCTGGAGTTTTGTTATTTGGAAGGTTGTTTATCACTGACTCAATTTCTTCATAATTAATTGGCCTGTTTAAGAAATCAATTTCTTCCTTTTTCAATCTTGGTAGTTTATAGGTTTCCAGGAAGGATTCCATCTCTTCCAGATTGCTTAGTTTATTGGCATATAGCTGTTGATAAAAATTTCTAATAATCCTTCCAATTTCAATGGTGTTCGTCGTGACCTCTCCTTTTTCATTCATAATTTTAATAATTTGGGTCCTTTCTCTTTTCTTTTGGATAAGTCTTGCCAGTGGTCTGTCAATTTTATTGATTCTCTCCAAGAACCAGCTTCTAGTCCTGTTGATCTGCTCTACTGTACTTCTGGTTTCTGCTTGATTGATTTCAGCTTTAATTCTGGTCAACTGCTTCCTTGTGCGTGGATTAGGCCTGTCCCTCTGTTGCTGTTCCAGCTTCTTGAGGTGAGAATATAAAAACTGCATTTTAGATTTTTCTATTCTTTTGAGTGAGGCTTGGATGGCTATGTATTTCCCCCTTAGGACTGCCTTTGCAGTATCCCATAGGTTTTGGACTGTTGTATTTTCATTCTCATTGGTCTCCATAAATTGTTTAATTTGATTTTTGATTTCCTGGTTTATCGAGTCATTCCTGAGCAGGATGGTTCTTAGTCTCCAAGTGTTTGAGTTTCTTCCAAATTTTTCCTTGTGGTTGAGTTCCAATTTCAGAGCGTTGTGGTCTGAGAATATGCAGGGGATAATTTCAATCTTTTGGTATCGGCTGAGACCTGTTTTGTGTCCCAGAACATGGTCTATTCTTGAAAATGTTCCATGGGCATTAGAATAGAATGAGTATTCTTTGGTTCTGGGGTGTAGTGTTCTATATATTTCTAAGAGGTCCAACTCGTCGAGTATGGCATTCAAAGCCTTTGATTCTTTGCTTAGTTTTTGCCAGGGTGTTCTGTCTATTTCTGAGAGTGGAGTGTTGAGGTCCCCTACTATTAATGTATTTTTATCTATATGTCTCTTTATTCTGGTTAAGAGTTGGCTTGTGTATCTTGCTGCTCCCCTGTTGGGGGCATATATATTTATAATTGTCATATCCACTTGTTGAATACTTCCTTTAAGAATAATATAGTGCCCTTCTGCATCTCTAACTATAGTCTGTAGTTTAAAATCCAATTTATCTGATATGAGAATTGCTACCCCAGCTTTCTTTTGAGGTCCATTTGCGTGAAAGATGGTACTCCATCCCCTTACTCTCAGTCTGAATGCATCTTTGGGTTCGAAATGAGTCTCTTGTAGACAGCAAATGGATGGGTCATGTCTTTTTATCCAATCTGCAACCCTGTGGCGTTTAAAGCAAGAATTTAAACCATTAATGTTAAGGCTGAGTACTGAGAGATATGCTTTTAATTCGGCCATGTTGTCAGTAAAGTCTTTGTTTGTATTGGCTGTGACTTTCTGTTTTGTATCACTCTTGGGGCCTTTTTACTTTTATAGAACCCCCCGTAATACCTCCTGTAGGGCTGGTTTCGTGGTTATGAAATTGGCTAGTGACTGTCGATTCTGAAATGTCTTTATTTCTCCATCAATTGTGAATGACAGCCTTGCTGGATAAAGGATCCTTGGCTGCATGTTTTTCTCTGAAAGAGCTTTAAAAATGCTCCCCCAACCCTTTCTCTCATTCCAGGTCTGTGTAGACAGGTCTGACGTAATTCTGATGCCTTTGCCTTGGTACGTGAGAAATTTCTTTGCCCTGGCCGCTTTCAATACTGTATCCTTGGATCTCATATTTGCGAATTGCACTATGACGTGACGTGGTGTAGGTCTGTCATGGTTGAGCTTGGGAGGGGTCCTCTCTGCCTCTTGGACATGAATTTTTGTTTCCCTTGCTAGATTAGGGAAGTTTTCAGCTACAATTTGTTCAAATATCTCTTCTAGACCTCTGTTTTTCTCCACCCCCTCGGGGATGCCGATGATTCTAACATTGGATCGTTTCGTTGAGTCAGTAATCTCCCGTAGCCAACGTTCGTGGGCGTGGATTTTTTTAAGACCATCTTCTATTTTTATTTTTTCCTCTATTAATCCATCCTCCAATTCACTAACCCTTTCCTCCGCTTCGGTGACCCTGGCCGTCAGAGCCTCTAGTTTTGCCTGCATTTGGCTCATAGAATTTTTAATTTCTGTCAAATTCGCTCTCATTTCCGCCCTTAGGGATTCTATATTCTCAGTAATATTTTCCTGAATACTTTTTTCAAGTCTACTCATTATCTTGACCATTGTTACTCTGAATTCCATTTCTGATAATTTGGTTACATCCATATCCGTTACTTCTGTGGCAGAGGCCACTGACTCACTGTCTTTTCTTTGCTGGGGGGGGGCTTCTCCTTCTTGTCATTTTAATGAGGGGAGGTTGCGGGGTTGTCCAGAGTCCAAAATTATTGACTGGGTCCCAGGCCGTGCCCCTTGTTTTATAGGGATCTTAGAGATGTGGGCTTCTTCTATAAAGATTTTATTTATTTATTTATGTGGCAGCCAACCAGTGAGAGAGGGAACAGAAGCAGGGGAGTGGGAGAGGAAGAAGCTGGCTCCCAGCGGAGGAGCCCGATGAGGGACTCCTTTCCGGAACGCCGGGATCACGCCCTAAGCCGGAGACAGGCGCTCAATGACTGCGCCACCCAGGCGCCTCAGGTTGTGGGCTTCTTGATTTTTCAGCCTGCCTTCTGTGTTCTGGGGGAGGGGCCTGCCGCGCCGATACTCAGGCAGCCATGTTTGGGTAGAGTCTCCGCGTCCCCTCCGAGGGAGGATGGGGATGGGCACTCTCTGAGCCGGTATTTCCAGGCTTTTGTTCTCTGGCGGCTTTCCCTGGCGGCCGGCTATGCCTCTTCTGAGGGTCAGAGCAGCAGAGGCTGCATTGTCTCAGAACAGAGGGATTGCGGCCCGTTCTCCACTGATGTTCTGGCCACTTTAACTCTATTTCTGTTGGTGCTGCTCAACCCTGCAGCGTCCCGGGATGTGCGTCCCACACCCGGCGTCCCTGCCCTCACTTCCAGGGCCGGCGCGTCTCTGTCCTTTGTGTTTCTAATGCCGCCAGCCACCGGCCGCCCCGCAGGCTCCCGGGTCTCCCGGTCTCAGTCTATGCCTGGTGAGCACACCGCGATTCCGGAGTTTCGTGAGAAGCCTGGTGGCGTGCGCACCCGGTTCAGGGTCTCAGTCTGCTGTTTCGCGGGTGCCGACCGCGAGTCCGCCCGCTCCCCCGTGCAGGTGGCCCCCCAGCCGCCAGCCGCCCCGCGCGCACTCCGGGAGTTCCCGGTCTCAGTCTGGATCCCGTGAGCACACCGGGATTCCGGTGTTCCGGGAGATGCCTGGTGGCGTGCGTTCACGGCTCACCGGTCTCAGTCCGCTCTCTCGCGGGTGCCCTCCGTGAGTCCGCCCGCTCCCCCGTGCAGGTGGCTACCACTTCCCGGCGCCCAAACGCGGCGGCTCCCTCCCCCTTCCGTTTATCTTCCGATATCTGTGCAAGGTTTACAGCTCCCCTCTTCGTACCTCAATACTCAGCGCTGGAGATGTTCATTTGTAGAGATCCAGATGCATCATCCTGCGTCTCAGGCTGATTCCGTGGTTATTTAGGCTGGTCTGGTACCTATCCAGCTCGACTCAGGGGACCGGCTGAAAAAGGGGTCCCCTACTCCTCCGCCATCTTAACTCCCTCCCTGTTTTTTTTTCTTTTACATATGGAGATAAGTCAGCAATCATCCTTCGTTAAAAAAAAAAAAAATTGGTCTGTAAAGTATCCAGTGAGGGCAAAATTAAAAGTAATGCCATGTTTCATGGAACATAATTTTATCCAAAGTTTTCTGTGTCCCAGCTTTTTTTTTTTTTTTTGGTCCTTTCATAGAAATCAAAGCCATGTCAGGGTGCATGGGTTTAACTGAAGCACGTCAGCACTGCTCACGGTACGTCCCAGCTGGTTATGTTGGGTTTCAAGATAGAGCCATGAGTGGTATTTGTTGGATCAATGTTTATGTTTAAAATATGAGAAATCCCATCATGAAACCATTAAACATCATATTATTTTTGCTACTTTATATCTTTATAGTATTGTATCAAGACAAAGTTTTCTCCTCCAACTCTTTCTTGGGCTGAGGTTCTAATCATACTTTATGGAGCCCTGGCACATACCTACTGATGACAAAAGATATTCTTTGGAAAAATAAACAAATCAGAAAGACTCTGTATGCATAACAAGGGAGTTCTGCTTTAGTGTGCAATCAACTGCAGGAGAGATTTGTCTTTTACATATTTAATACTGAGCGTGGACTAGGAATGATTATTTTCCTTCATCTTCTCAATTATCCTGGAACTGCCAGAGCCATACACAGCTCTAGTAGAGAGAAAACTGGATGGAACCACTTGACTGAAAGCCCATGTCCAAGGTCAAGAGGAAAAAGCCAGGACACTGTACAGAAGGGTCAGGCATAAATGGAAGGTGAAGACAAAGGGACACCAGAGAGGAGGGACTCAATTACAGCCTGAGAGGAGACTCAAGGAGGAAAATGAGTTTTGCAACAACTTCTAGACTTCATGTACACACCTGTTTATCTTATCTATAAATTATATATATTACCATATGTCGAGCATTTACTTGTTTAGGAGAGACCAGTTCATACAAATGCCAATACTTAGAAGGTATACAGGAGTGGAATAAACAGCTAATATTTAAGAACAAGGGTTCCATTGCTTTCGTACTGTCTTGCACATATTTCAGGGTTTGGGGAGAAGGAAAGAAACTTTTCCTGGGAACTCTCTTTTCAGAGATGCAGGAATGGCCTAGAAATGGATCTTACTGAGTCCCCTTGTCTGAAATGCTAAACGAGTGGTTCCCATGTTACTAGATACAGCCAAAGTCTGGTCAAGCTTATAACTGACTCGTGTCTTGAATTTACTGATTAAATAATTAAACATTTGGTGGGGTTATGCAGCATTCCCCATGTCCCATGTCCAGTGTAGGGGCTGGGGGAAACAAGGAGGGGAATAAACAGAACCTTTCCTTGAGTTGCTGAGGGGTATTCAACATGTAAATATCCATTACCCTTCTATCCACCGCAAACATAAAAAAAAAGTCATAAAGTCTTTAGGAGGTAATGTTTTGCAGTGATTGGCTTTTTAGTAGTGGGATGTGTACTAAAAAGCCTCAGATAAGTTTAAAAATCCTAGTATGAATCTTCCTAAGGCCTAGCCTTGGCTCATACCTGCTCTCTGGTTCCTAAGGTCTATTAAATAACCTTTTCTTTGCCTATTGGATTTCACACAGGAGGCCTTTGAAATCCAAAGCATAGGCTATTAGGAATCTGATCTTTCTGGGAGACAGTGACAGCTACAAATTTAGTTTGAATCATTTATTTCCCCCTCTATACACCAATACCACCCCCACGTGTTGGCAGGGATAGTAGTGAACATATGCAGTTTTCTGACCCTCATTTCCAGGCCCAGGATGGGCCTTCCTACATCCAGTTAGTCCTTTCTCTAACCTGCCTTATCCACCGCCAAGGTTTTCTTTAAAGTTAGATCCAATCAGGTAATTCACAGGTTCTCCCATGGGGGAATGGTCTAAAGTCCTTAGAATGGCCTCTGTGCTTTCTACAGTCTATCTTTCCAGTGTCAGCTCCTTGTCCAGTGGCCACGTGGGGATCCTTGTGGTTTTGAGTGCTTTTATGATCTTTATGTTTAGTCTTGTCCCCCCCCCCCCGGAACAGGCTTCCCCTCTTAGTCTATTAAACATGTCAGGCTATTAAAGTCCAACTCATCTTTTAGGACTGGATTTAAATATTGCAGATATTTTGGAAGAGACTTCATTATTTCTTTCCTTAGTATGAATAGCTTTTCTCTCTGGGCTTTCATAGCACTTTATTTATATCTTCCATAACATTCAGGTTGTACGCATTAAACCAAATAGTACAACGCATAGTGTTTGCCACAATGAAAGTGTTCAATAAATATTAGCCATTAGTTTTACTTATCACATAATGTCTAAGAAAAACATTTCTATATTTGTGTAAGTAGTATATAAGTAAGTCCTCCACTGGTCCATAAGCTCTCTAAGAATAAAAAAAAAGACAGTGACTTACTCATTTTAGTGCCAAGAATCTTAGATCTGTGCCTTGTTACCTAGGAGAAGTGCAAAAGTATTTGTTGAACACTGACTGAATGAATACTACCAGAATCTAGAAAAAAAGTATAGAGTGGAACAGCTTCTGACCTGCTATGTGTCAAGGCATTCGGTCGGGCTTTATATACTTTACCTTATTCAATCCTTAAAACCACCCTGGGAGACATATTGATCTCACTTTACACAGGAGGAAATTGAGACTCAGGGAATTTAAATACTGTAGCCTAAGTCAACAGCCAGCAAGAAGAGAAGCTAGAATTTGAGGCCGTTGTATTTCTGACTCCAGCTCCCAGATTCTTGCTCCCATGTTACTCTGGCAGTTAGTGATATCACGTTGTCCCTAAAGGGACTAATATGTGCATGCCAAAATGGCTCTTAGCAAAGATTACTAATCCAGGGCTTAGAAAGATTACAGCAATTAGGGGCGCCTGGGTGGCACAGTCGTTAAGCGTCTGCCTTCGGCTCAGGGCGTGATCCCGGCGTTCTGGGATCGAGTCCCACATCAGGCTCCTCTGCTAGGAGCCTGCTTCTCCCTCTCCCACTCCCCCTGCTTATGTTCCCTCTCTCCCTGCTGTCTCTCTTTCTGTCAAATAAATAAAATCTTAAAAAAAAAAAAAAGAAAGATTACAGCAATTAAAAAAGAAATTCATTGTCCCAATCCAAAGTTAAAGTTCCGGATTTTTTTTCAGAGATGTCTCTACTCCCTTTGAAACATGTCTCTGGAATGAACCATAAAATAGCATTTAAATTGTAAATTCCCATGGGAACAAATCGACCATTTAGATAGTAACATGAATGAGTGTGTTGTCAGAGGACTCTAGATGTGTATAAATCCTTTAATTACCATTTCCAATGCTAATGTATATACTTTAATTAGAGGTATGTAGTAAGCATCTTTGTTAAAAAAAAAAAGAAAGAACCCCCCCCCCCCAAAAAAAAACTAGAACCATATGGATGTTGCCTCATTTTCATCTGAGCCCTTCCAGGGACTGTAAACCTTAAAATGATGTTGGAGCCCAGCACTTTTCCATCTGCCAAGAAAGGTGAGAACAATAAGTCTTTGTGCAAAGGCTAAATATACATAGAGAGGTGTAACCCTAAATTGCTCTTTGCTTCCACATGTCTTTGCCCCACTTTGCTTTGACTAATTATATAATAATCTGCAAAGTAGGAAAGCAAGTGATTGTTGCCTAGCTTACTGAGGACATGGTTTGTAGTAGGGATGCTTCGTTATGAGGCAGCTTCCAATTTGCCTTGAATGTCAAACGATAGCAATGGAAGCCTCCCGAGAGAGAACTGTTGAGAAGCCCAGAGAGAGAGAGAAAGTGGAAATGATTCGTTATGGTGTTGGCTCAGGCTCTGGGTTTGAAGTTTGGTCTGCCACTTAATAGCTCCGAAGTTGGCCTGCAGCAGGGTTTGAACTTCTCCAGAGCTCGGTTTTCTCATCTCTAAAATGGGAATAATAATGCCTTCTTTGCCAGGTGATCGTGAGATTTAGAGATAACGTGTGTCAAGTGGCTGGTAGCTAGGAAGCATGTGAGTCATCTCTGACATCATCACGGTGGATTTTGTTTTGTATGGAAAGAGCTTGTCTTCTAGCAGGATGAGAGGCCCAGAAAGGAATCAGGACGCAGGACAAATCTGATGCAAGTGGATGATAACTCTCTTGGTGCCTTTTTCTTGTTTCTCTGCCCTCCTCATGACCCCCTGCAGGTTACATTAATGTGCCAAACTCACCCTTATCCTCCCCTCTCTTTTTTTTCCTTCTCATTCTTTTAGACAAAAGAAAGTGGCAGAGCTAGTCAGACCAAGTAGTTACGGGCGGGCTCTGTTTGGAAGTCAAAAAAAATTGCTTCTCTTTCTTTTGCCCTGCCCGACTGTCCTCCTCTGGTCTCTTGCTCTGTACATGTCAGTAATAAAATGTATTGTGAGACAGATTAGCAAATGCATCACCTTGACACCTCGGTGAGTGAAGCATAGATTTGAATAATAGACTTTGCTGAAATGTCTTTCTGGGGGTGTCTAGTTCTGTTATTCACAAAACAATTGCCGTATCGGAAAACAACTGGTAGACCCCCTCCCCCAAATTGAGTATAATTCTCATAGATGTGGACTAAGGAAGCTATTTTCCCGAGGGATTCATTAGATTTTGATTAGCCTCTAATACATTTGTTCTGAACAACATAGAGGATTTCCCCCAGGCCAGGCTGGGGTTGCCAGCTGTGACAGAGATGGACATTTAATTTGTTTGTGATTGGGTTGTCAGGGCTGGACATTTGTCATGTGAGATTTCCTCTTTACTCCCCCCCCCAAATCTACTCCTAACAAGGGAAATCTTGAAACTGAGGCAGATTAAAAATTGATGATATGGAGTGTGTTGTGGGTTGTTTTCCATTTTATTTTACTTAGTGAAAATCATAATTTTGGGGCCAGTGATTAAAATTCCTGACGATGCTACAGGCAAAGCTCACATTGCTCACAAAACACCCCAGCAATCTCATCCCATTTTTTAGGGAAGATTTAATAGCAGGCCTGTTCAGTGAGGCACATACAAGTTCATTACCTTTATAAAACACTCTACAGGAATTTTACTAGTGTCCAAGGCAGTGCTGCTAGTGGTTTCCAGCCACACATTTCTACAAAAGAACAAAAGACAACCTTTTCCGGGTTAGCCTGGCTTTTTGGTTCTTTTTTGCTTCCTTGATGATTTCCTAAATTCAGTCATTGACACTGATTCTTGTGATCGTTTGTATTCGTTAACAACCTGCTCCGACTGTGGTATTGCGTTGTCCTCGTGGTGACAGTTGTTGTCGGAACGTTGTTGTCTAAACTGGAATCTGATCCCCTAGGCTTGGTGCATGCAACATTTCAGCTGAGATACAGGCTTGGGTTCTTTTATGCTGTTGCACGAAAGGTCAACCGAGGTTGGTGTGACTCAAACTTAATTTCTCAAAGGCAGACTGGGCAGAAGCAAAGCTGGTTTTTGTTTTAATGTTCTCTCTGGCCTTCAGCTTGCGTCTTTGGTCATCTCACGTCAGATATTTATTTGATGAAGTATTGCAGTTTTGATATCCATACTCTTTTTATTTTTTTAGAATTTTATTACTATTATTATTCTTGTTATTATTGTTTTTAGTAAGCTCTATGCCTAATGTGGGGCTTAAACTCACGACCCCAAGATCAAGAGTCGCATGTGCTACTGACTGGGCCAGCCAGGAGCCCTTCAATATCCACATTCTTCTCAGAGATTAGACCATGCCTCAAACCTGTGATTCAGTTTGGAGCCCTTTTTGTGGACGTGGCTTGATGGGGGTCTACCCAGTGTGTCCTGGGCCTGGAAGCTTGAAACGGTCACTCTCTCCCCCTCCCTGCTGTCCCAGCATCTGTGCCCCTTGGTTCTGAGCTCTGTGTGGAAATATTCTGAGTTGTAATACTTCTCTTAATTTCAGCTTTCGTATTATGTGGGCCCAGTTAGGACGGAGGCACTATATTAAATAAATATAATTTTAATCTGGCTTGTTCGGAGAAGTCGGCTCTATGTGACTATCCATATAGAGCAACGAGGGCCAATATTTGGCTCCATCACCAACCATGTGAGTGCTCGCAGGGCCTGTGGATTTATATTATGTACTCAAAAGTCTGAAGAAGCCAGTCTGGTTCCAGACTCAGTCTTCAAGAGAAGAGTTTGGTCAAGTCAGCAGAAGTGTGATACATTGTAAGCATGCATCACAAAGAACACCCATGGACGCACTGAAATGAGCACGAGAGGATGTTACCCTGAGCCCATGTTTGTTTTTGTTTCACAAGCAGTTGCTGTCACGGAAGGAAGGAACATTTTGCCTACAGCGGGAAGTTTCTAGTCATGGCTTTTCCACTACCTACGTGTGATCTTATGTAAGTCATCTAATCTTTCTTAAACGTTGGTTAGATGTCTGTCAAGGAGCTAATCTTACTTGATTTCAAAGGTTCCTTCTAGCTTTAAAAATTCCTATGATTCTCATGAAGGTGATGGTGACATTTCATTTGGCACCTAATTCTGTACAGATGTCTTGACTCAGAGTATTTTGGTTCTTGTACATTGAATCCATGGGCTTTACCATTCTCCTAATGTACCTTGGAGTAAAACGCATGCTTGTGTATCTATCTGCTCTCACATTTATACTATATATTACTTCTTTTTAATGGACATCATGAGAAAGGCCGGCGGATCTAAATGAAATATTACTGTTGTTGCATTCATTCTTACCTACTCTGTCAGGCTGGATGAATTAAGTAAAGAATGTTGTGTGCTACTGAAACTATATTTACCATATACTCAAGTGTCTGCATACAGCATAAACACAGATATTGAATATATTTTGGGTTTTCTTTACGAAGAACCAGAAAAGTTCCCAACTTGAAAATAAATTGAAAATCAAAAGGATGATTTGATTGTTAAATATGAGGCTGAGCTATTGTTACAGCACCCATTGTCTCGGGCAGACTGCACAGCTGGGGACTTCTCAGTTCCTTTTGTCCTTTACCTGGCAACTGAGCAGGTGAGAGGGGGCGAGGTAGATGTGAGAGGTACAGGTTATAAGATTATGAATAGTGGTGGGAAGGGTGAACTGAGGATCAAGAAACCTGTGGGGACTCCTGAGGATAGAAAAACCAGAGATCTTTGATCTCCAGCTCTGTGTATCCTTCAGAACATTTTATTTTTTTCCTCTTCTCTCTCTGTCCCCCCACCCTTCTTTTCCCCCCACCAGTTGTCTGGACAACTTCTCATCTTATTTCTTCTCTATAAAAACAGAATAGTCTTTTTTGGAAATCTCACTTTAGCGTGCATGATTCCAGATTTGAATAGTAAATTCACACCAGGGAGAATTTTACTTTGATATCTTTCCACAGAAAGAAGATGAAAGGGCTCAGGAGTCAAGGGCTGGAGAGGAGAACACGGCGTGGCTCTCCAATTTGGGAAGTGACTCTTAAAGTTTGCAGTAGTAGCTCTCGTCCTAGGCTGTCACTTGAAAACGATGTAGTGATGTCAGGATGTTCTGTTTTGCTTTGCTTTTTAACTTTTTAAAAGAGTTGCAAAATAATTTCTAGAGAATACAGTACACAACCCTTAAGTGTGCAGCTCTGTGATTGCATACACACACACTCCTCGTAATGACTTTTAGATAAAGACTTAGAATATCCTCAGCACCCAGAGGCTACCGTGTGACTCTTCCCAGCATATAAATTCATCCAAGTGTATTTCTCAATCTCTTGCAAACACGTTTCGAAGAAGGCTTATGTTTGTTTGACAGACGTTGCTAAGAAAAACATACTCCATAGCTTCCTTTTAAGAATCAAAATTCAAGCCCTAGAAAATTTATTTGGATAGCATTGTAAGTGTGGGTATTAGCTGCTCCCTATTTCCACATAGTTCCAAGGGAAACTGTTGCCATGATCTACAGGTATCTTTTTACAGAGGGTCATTGCAAGCCGCCACAGAATTCCAGCAGGCTCATTTACAATCACACTCATCCTCAGTAGCCGTCTTTGTGGCTTCCTGTGTAATGAGGTGATTTATCATGGTATGTCAGCCATAGAGAGTTCAGTATAAATGAATCTGGTTTCTTAAAAAAAAGGTATTTATATCTAAACACTTTTACAATAATCTGACATTGCCCTTTAAAGGTAAGCACATATTATGTGATTTGCATATGAAGAAACCAGGCATTACTCTTACTTGACTGACTGTCAGCTTCAGCAGCTGCACCTGGTAGTCCCCAGGTCTGTCATTGTTTCCATGATAAAGCTCATTTTTCAAGGGTTAATAACATAGACCTTAACATTCACTTTGGGTTGAAACTTGGCAACCACTATGAGTGTACAGCCGAAGGAGCTGATTTTAAACAAAAATGGCTTAAATTGATTTACCCTTTTCAAATTAGACTATGTCACAGTAATGGTACTTTGCATCAGTTCTAATGCTTTACATTTATTTAATGTTAAAATTTGTAAGCTATTATTCCCAGGTAGTGATTTGGGGGAGACCAGCCATTGGACAAGTTAAATAGAGATTGGTTTCCATTTCCATTGAGAATTCCAAAAGAACTTCGCAAATTTTGACTATTTTTCCTTTGTAATATCATTGTTGTTTTCAAAGAAGAAATGTTATTGCTCTTACCTTTAATAGAAGAGAGCAGTTGTGGGAGTAAGTGCAGTTTGAAAAGAAAGGTGGCAATAAAATGTTGGAAATCACATTTAGTGGTAGAACGCCCTGATCTCAGGATGGATTTCTCTCGGCTCAGCACCTCTGAGTGGTGTTCGAACTGGGCTAAGCTGGGGGGTGTGTAGTCCTTCATGGTGTTTAGTTTTTCGATTTTTAAAAACTGCACATCGAAAAAAAAAAAGAAGGGAATATTTGTATTCCCACCATCATACGCATTTTTGCTACTCTGTTCAAATGGGCATGTCTATTTTACATACGTTTGTTAAAAGTATGAACTCTTCCATTCTCCTTATTGAGCCAACAGAAGTTAAAACTCCACATTCATTTCTCTCTTTTTAAAATTACTTAGATGTCAGCATATTTGTATATTTAATGTATAGCCACATTCTAAAGAAAAAGTGCTGCTGGGCTATTTCTAGGCTGAAGCCATCTTCTCAGTGAGAGGAGAACTGGACTAATGAGGAGATCGTCCTGTCAATTTTGACCTTTGATCAATTTTTGACTGAGCATGATACAGACAGAAATTTGGAGAAGAGGTTCTCACATATATTAAACAGTGGGACTGAGTTATCATGTGTCAAAAGATGCAACTTCATTCATGTATTGTACAAAGACATGGCTAGGGAATAAAACAAGCTTTAAAGTAGTTAGTATTACAGAGTGATCTGTAATAAATTAAAGACACAAGGCTGGAGGAATATAGTCTAGATACAGCAAAGTTCAGAGGGAATGGCATTTGCCGTGGAGCCAGGCATTTTTGGATTCAAATTATTTGACCATTTACTAGGTCATTCGTGCAATCTCGAGCGTGCTAACCATCCCTGCTGATACTCAACAGAGTGTTAACAGTGGCTGCCTTCCAGCATTTTGCTAAGAATTTAAAATAATGTATGTAAAGTATTTGTTACATAGTAGTTGCTCAACAAATGGTGTTCTTATGATGGTATAATTGTAAGGATTTAAAAAATGAACTTATAAGTCATGGAGAGTTTCTGCCAGTTATATTACCTTATTCTGCAAGGTCTCAGGGTACACTTACATCTACAATCTTCTTGGTGGCAACTTCTTCAGAAATCTTCATAATTTCTTTATTTGACTTTTACCTCTAGGAAAAGACACTTAACACCTATACGATGGTCAAGGGGGACAATACTGCCCAAAGCAGTATCTATGGTATCTATATAGATGGCATATAGCCAACCAATCTGGTCTTTTCTATGGGAAGTTTAAATTCTAGTCATACAGAAAATAAGGCAGGAAAGTGGTAAATAAGCACTTATGCGCTAGAAAGAAGAGAAGAGAGAAACCATAATCTGGTGATCGTAAATAAATAATTTGCCGCAAAAGCAGTAAAACAAAGATCTGGGCCACTATAACGGCCGAACACTTGAGCCATGAGCCATAGACACATCTTCTGGAGGAGAAACTCTGTGAGTAGCTGTGGAGTGTTCCTATGAGTAATCCTACTAGAGTTGCTATTGTACTTAGAATGATATTTCCGTTCTCCCACAAGCCTGGTTCTATGTTGCCTTTGTAGGAATTCCTGTCTCTCACGTCCCAGTTATGTTACACCAAAACCCGTTTAACTGAGGTAATTTGAGTGTATCATCCATTAAGCCCTATAAATACATTGTTTGATCTATAATCAAAGTCAACTTAGAGAAAGGAGCCTAGGTATTTTCCCCAGGGTCCTAGTTAAGTCATGGATGTGTGGAGCAGTGTGGTATTTGGAGAAATGTGAAAGATTTAGTGTTCCTTGACCATAAAATGTGAGTCAGGGAGAAGGGAGAGATGAAGCTGTGGAGGTCAGCAGGGGCAAGCTCTTTAAGGCAAAATAAGGAATGTGAAGGAGCCTGCAAAATATCTTATAGCTGAGGGAGCCATTAAGGAATTTCTGAGAAGGGAAACGGTATTAGATTTTAGCAGAAAAAAAAAAAGGTTGTTTTGTGGAAGATCATTTGAAGGTGACAAGGCTAACTAGAGGGAGACAGATGGAGAAACTACTAAGTAGCCTAGCTTCTGAATACCAGGGGTTTAAATAAGGAAGTGGCAGTGGGAATGGGGAGGAGGATATGGTGTTCAATAAAATTTTCATTAAGTGAGAAATACCTGGTTAATGTAGAGAATGAAGTGGGCAGTGAAGGATGATTCCTAAGTTTCTCGTTTGGGCACCTCAGGGGGTTATGGTGATATCAATGTAGAAAGAGAATACAGGAGGAAGAGATGGATTTGGGAGAAGATGTTACACGCCATTTTGGACGTGCTGTTTGTGATGTCTACATGACATCTAGGTAGAGTTGTTCAGGAGGCAGTTATATGTATACTACGAAATTCAGGGGAGAAATCAGTGCTGGGGACAGAGAACACATCCTTTTTATGTGGTAGTTGGAGTCACAAGGGTGGAAGAGGTTGGGGGAGGGCAGAGGGGGAATAGCATTCAGAAGGGGAATAAACACCATCGAGAGGGTAGGCAGAGGAGGGATAGTCATGTCGAAAGGAGAGAACGGATAGGCAGAGTGGAGTAAAGAAAGTCAGGAGAGGATGGTAGAATTGCTGTTAAAAGAGGGTAGAGTTCACTAAAGAGGAAGTAATTATCAACATAATTCAGTGTTTCGGTGAACACAAAAAGATGACTCCTGAAACAAGGGTAGTTCCCGTAGGAAGGAGGGGTTAGAAGACATTGCAATGGAGCTCTGACTGGAAATGAATAGATACTGCTGGTTTGACAAGTTTAGCTGGAGATATGGTGGGGAGAGGAAAGAGGCTGGGGCCGTAGCTGAGGGAGATCCAGGGACAAGGGAGATACGGAATCAATGTAGGTGTTTTTTGTTTTTTGTTTCAGATAATGGGAGCAAGTTGAAGATGTTTATAGGCAGAAGAGGAGACAGTAGGGAGAGAGGACCTTACATGAGATATAAGTGAGGGAGTGTTCAACTGATGAAATGAGGTCCCAGAGGAGGGAGATGAGTCTTAAAGGCCAGAATCATCTCATTCCCTGAGGCTGAGGAAAAGTGGTGGCTGCACTGGGGTTGATAGCTGGAGAGTGAGATCATGCCTGTAGATTCCATTTCCCGGTGAGGAGGGAGGCAATGTCCACTGCGGTGAGTGAGAGGTGCAGGGCTGAGCCTCTAAGGAGGCTGGAGAAGGTCTGGGATTAGCAGTTACTTTCAGGAGTAGGAGAAGGAGCTGATTATAAGTTGATAAAATACTTATCGGAGCCTGAGGCAGAGAAATTCAGAGACCATGAATGTGTAGCGATGCCCTTCTGCAAGGTTATAGCGGGTGTTTCCAGGCAGCGCTCCGCTGCTAATAATTAAGGTTATATCTTGAAACCGCATTCAGGTTTCCATGCGTGGTCATTCGAGCGTGCGTGGTCCTCTTTGGGGTCATTCTGAATGCCCTGAAATGTGAATCGGGAGGGCTTCACGCTGAGTTGGTGGCATTTGGGCTGGACACTGTGGAGTGATTCTTAACCCTGTCTCATAATTTGTTTGGTTTTCTAGTTCATGCCATATTCTCCTGGAATGAGAGCACATGTGTTTGTTTTTTACATAAAGCAAATTCAAATTCGGGCGGATATGTTCAAGAACTTACTATCACTTCTTGGGCACCATGGGTTTTCCAAGGACCAAAACAGTTGCTGTGGCTATTTCTGCTTGCTTCCTGACAGAAAATATATTCGAGCCTTCGCTCAGGCACAAAACACGTGGATTTACAGTGTTTAACACTGGGGCCCCACTGACCTGCGGCTGCCTCGTCCTCATTATCTGCCTTACCTCCCTAAGACAGAGAAGTAGTTTGTATCAAATGGAGGCTTATCTGTAGCTTTGCTCCCAGCTCCAACTGAATGCCAAATTTCTTTGAGTATGAAAATGCTAGCAGAAATCTTTTCTTATAAAAATGGATCGCTTTTATTCTCTTTTTGCTCCTCTGACTTCTGGCTGGACATGTGAAAAAATGTCAAAACAGCCGTAGCCGAGGTGTGTCGGAGGCAGTAATGGCTCTTTTAACAGCAGGGAATAGAAAGATCTCAAAAGTGAAGCCTATTGTCAGGAGACTTGCGCCCGCCCTGGCCGACTTCCAAGGGAGAGTTAGTTTGGATTAGACTTGGGTTGGGTAACATTTAATTTCTGAAGTGGAGATTTAAATCAAATTGTTAACCTCTCCAAGTTTAACCACCCACAGGTGATGATGGCACTTTAAAAAAATTATATAAAAATGCCCAATTCTGGGTAATAATTATAATAACACAACACGCGTTCATCTCAAATTTCCTGTCTTTGAGCCTTGGCCTTAAAACACTGCGCCAATTTTTCATGCGTGGCTATTTGGAAATAGAGCTCTTTTTTGGTGTGATTGTGTAATGAAGTAATTACATACATAACTTCTGGATATTCAGTTAGTTTGATTCAAAAACACTTACCAAATAATTTGCCTCCAGATTTCAATTAGCAGAAGACTTCTCTACATTAGCCTTGCAAATGGAGTGGCCAAGCCATATTGATCATCAGACTGTAAGGAATTCTCTACGGCACAAAGGCCAAACCAAGGGTTTTCCAATAAGTGGCTCGTCATACACACATTTTTGAGCCAATGGAATGACAGTCCTCATTTGAAAGCAAACAGTATAAATTTGGCCCATACCACAGTGGGTGTGAAAATTGCAAGGTAAAATAAAACAGATGAGACCATTTAAGTTTGAAATGGAAGAACAGATCACTGGCAACAGCTATTTACTTTCACAGCCACTAAAATAGGGTGTTTTGTTGTGAAAACTATCAATACAGGGTGATGGATACCCTGCTTAAAGTGCCAATATGATGCCATTCTGAACTGCAAAACGATTTCATTACAAGTGTATGGGGAACCTTTAAACATGACATTACGATGCGACTATAATGTAAGATAACAATGGAAAAACAATTTCAGAGTAAGTGTAAGGAGACTATAACCATGCAGTTAGAAGGCCACTGGAATGTGAGATTATAATAGCTCAACATTAAAATGGTGAAAAGGATATGGTCAATTGCTTTTTTTTAAAACTGGGAATAACCTAGACAACATTTATACTCATGAATAGTACAGTCATGGGATGTATTTTAGGGAAGAGGAAAACTCGGCCCCAGTACAACCAGTTCTTATCCCCATTCAAAAGTGTATCCCCAACTTTTTTACCTTACCTGGGATTAAGCTGGAGACAGTTTTTGTCTGACCCCCATTCTCCTTCAACCATACCACTCTGAGGCTCTGTTGCAAGTTCATAAACATTTTCTCTCTTACTCACGTGTATCCCATGACTTGGCTGCGTTAGCCACCTATGGGGTATGATTCACATTCGACTAGGGTCATTTCATACTGTCTACCTTCCCTTTGTGGCCTCTGGTTATCACTTGACCGCAGCTGAAATCTCACCATTGGAAATGCAATTCCTTTGGGTCTAAAAGGAATTTTCATTATCAAGATCATCTAATGAATGAAAGTTGAAAAAACACTTATGAATATATAAAATTTAGGTACCTGTTTGAAGGTACTTACCTTTGAAGTTACCTTCAAGGTAACTAAATTTTATAAATTATAAAATTTATAAAAATTTTGTAAAAAAAATTGTTAGCATGAATAATCTAAGAAGCATAAATTTGTCATCAGCTAGACCTGAGGTCATATCCCAGCTCTTACATGGACTTGTATGTGAACCTGAAGACTCTCTAAGCCTTGATATCCTCATTGTAAAATGGAGCTAACAGTGGCACTTAATTCCTAGAGTACTTATGGAATGAAATAGTTGTTGTATGTGAAACATCTTGCCTAGTACCTGGCCTATATGAGGGTTTGTTTTTTTTTTAAAGATTTTATCTATTTATTTTAGAGAGAGAGTGCATCAGTGAGTGCGTGTGAGCAAATGGGGTAGGTGGAGGGGCAGAAGGAGAGAGAGAGAGAAAGAATCTCAAGCGGACTCTGCGCTGAGTACAGAGCCTGACACAGGGCTCAATCTCACAACCCCTAGATCATGACCTGAGCCGGAATCAGGAGTCTGACACTTAACCAACTCAGCCACCCAGGCACCCCAATATGAGGAATTCTGTGAATATTCTCTCCATGCAGATATAGAGCAGGATAAGAGAACAGGTTGAGATCCTGAAGAGTGAAGCCAACGAGAGAGAATGGGCTTAGTGACAGGGTGAGAGAGAGGATTTCTCCCTAATTTCGTTTATAATTGATCTTTGAGCCCGTCCAGTTCAGTTCTAATGGGACAGTCTGTTAGTCTTGATTATCTAAGGCATGCTTGTGTTTTCATATCTTTTCCTGCTATACCGCACCTTTAGGTTGTAGCGTTCGTCCCTAATCACACCTCACTTAGTACTGCTTTCTGTAGGATTCTGGAAAATTCTGTCCTTGAGAGATGACTGTGTCCACTGCCTGAGCTGTCACTGGGCCTCTTTCCTCTAAGCTCCTACCTTGCCTGGAGCTACCTTAAATAAAGTTACCTCATCTTGGATCACAACCTGGGGCTGCCATTTCCTAGCTGCTGAAGTTATACAAAAGTAGGGGCGCCTGGGTGGCTCAGTCGGTTAAGCGTCTGCCTTCGGCTCAGGTTATGTTCCCAGGGTCCTGGGATTGAGCCCCACATTGGGCTCCCTGCTCAGCAGGGAGTCTCCTTCTCCCTCTGCCCTCTCCCCCTGCTTGTGCTCACTCACGCTCTATCTCTCTCTCTCTGTCAAATAAATAGATAAAATTTAAAAAAAATAAATGAAGTTATACAAAAGTATGTAAATAAGAGTTTTGTTATGCCCTTGAACCAGTTTTAAATCTGTTCATCAATATCCTACCTAAAGGATCAATTCACTCATAAGATCAAACATGAGTTGGTGAGCATAGAAACTCCTCAGAGTTTTCTTCTGTTAAGAATCTTGATTTTACCTCTGGCATTATTTTTGTCTAAAACCCTCATAATGTTAACAAAACATTCTCATAAAGGAGTTACCTGGCTCTAAAAACATGTTCTTGGATCACTCAGGTTTAAGGGCGTCACTTAGTGTACCATTGGCTTATTTCCTTAAAAGTCCTTCTACAGGGATGAGTCCTTAAAGAAACAACTCACTAATCTTGAACTCCTTGAGAACAGGGCCCATGATGAACACATAGTTATGGTCCTAGGCTCTAGCAGTGCCAGACATTGAAAGTGATTAATAAATGATTCTTGGAGTAGATTTTATGTAAACTGTAAACCAAAAAAAATTATTCAAAGCAATCTAATCTGGGGTGATCTGAAAAGCAGTGCAACTGCTTTGTCCTCTGCCCACATTGAGTGCCAACTCTGTAAAAGACATGAAGGTAGGCACTGAGCACGTAACATGGACGTGGGGAAGAAACAGATTTCTTTCTTGTCTAATGTATGTGAGACCTTCGCATGCCTTATTACTTAGTTCATTTCATTTTTTAACACAGCCCTTAGATGTAAGCATTGCCATCCATATTTTATGACGAACACAGGCTAAGAGAGGCTGAGAGACTTGTCTGAAGTCATGTACGTGGAAGTGCTAGGATTTGAACATAACTGTTTTGCTACAAATGCTTTGCTATTTCCACTCTGTCCCATTGCTGCTCCTGTGTGAAATTAATTACAATCCAACAGAGGAGAAGAGACAAGAACATAAAGGACTGATGGGAAGATGGTGTGTGACAAGTATCATCTGAGCAGAATGAAACATACCAGAGGGTTTGAATGAGGAGAAGATCACTTCTGCCTGAGGTTCTGTCCTCATTATGCATTTTTCTCTTTTTTTCTTTTACCTGCTTTTTTGGGGATGCTGTTTTCCCCAATGGCATGCCCTCTCTTTTTACAGGCAATGGTCAACACTGACTTTACAACCTGCTTGAGCCAGTAATTGTCACATACTAAAACACCCTAGTTCCTAGGCCACTGCTGTCTTCTAGATCCCTCCTCTCTCCACTGAGTGTTGAAGGTATCCTCTTTCAGGCCCAAATCACATCCACTTTCTGAGAACACTTCCCCCATCACAATTAGTATTACCTTCTATTTTCTTCTGCCAGCACACTGGTCATATATCTGTTTGGTACTTGTTCCCTACTACCTAGCACGGTGGAGTATCCTGATGGCAGGTCAAGCTGTGTTTTCCTTTGGGATTTGGACATCTCTGGGCAAGTCTACCATACTAGCAAGGTGGACCTCTTAGTAGTCCACCTAACTGAGGGATGGATAATTCTCTTTGGGTGTCAGGGATAAGGTTGGGAAAACAGAGAATCAGAAACACATGCTTTGTCCTCAACATATTATGGGAGAAGGATGGGTTTCCTTTATGACTCCAGCCTTCCTCGTGCCCCCATCCAGTTGTGTCTGAGTCAGAAGGTGGTGGGCCATGCAAGATGCTATAACTAAAACATCTGAAACTGTTTTCATACAAACTGTGAGATGTCTGGGGCAAGAAAGTCACATCGCTAGAGACTGACATACAGAGTAACACTATGTGCATCTGGTATTGTTCTTAGGGCATCACACAGCAGGAGGTCACTGTGGGGATCACAGTCTGGCTGTGATCAGCTCATCACAGGCTTCAGCAGAGAGTCTTTGCTCCTGAAGTCTGTAGGTTTCTGGGGGAAGGGTTACGCTCTACGGCAGGGGGAACACAATTCCATGTGAAAGTGATGTACTGTTGATGAGCAAACTAGAACGTCTCCCAAATGGATGTTGTACTTCCTTTCCAATGTATGTAGAAACTATTATGATGACTAAATACAAATTTATGGAAAGAATTACTGAATTCATAGTAATCTGCATCAATACATGTTTTTTCAATTCTTAAATTTATTTTATTTTATATTTTTAAATTTTTTTTTAGAGAGAGTGCAAGCGGGGGGTGGAGGGGCAGAGGGAGAGGGGGAAAATCTTAAGCAGACTCCGTGCTGAGCGTGGAGCCTGAGGCAGCTCTCTATCTCATGACCCTGAGATCATGACTCGAGCCGAAATCAAGAGTCGGAGGTTTAACTGCCTGAGCCACCCAGCTGCCCCTATTTTTTCAATTAAGATATAAAACATACCTATTTTTGAATAAATATGAGTGAATATGAAGCTCTTCTGTGTTAGAAAGATGTTCTTACACTCCTCGATGCTGTGAGTGGTGAGCGGTGGAGTTAGTGATGCCTGGTGGTAGTTCCCACTGATGAATTAGCTCCACCAAGACTGGTACTGGCTCTTCTTTACCATTAAACACGTAAACGTTGGTGCCTGGCATTTAGTAAGTCAACTCTGACTGAGTGAATAAGTGAATGAATGCATAAAATTTGCATTGACAGATGTCTACCTTTCAGCCACTGGATTCTGACAAGTTACATAGAACTCCAGCTATAGGTTCCCAGAAAACAAGAAAAAAAAAGGCCTTCCAGCTTTCAGTCAGTTGGTACATAAATACTGTGCTAACTAATGTGATGCAGTCATGTGATACAGTCGTATGGGTCAGCCCACGTACTGGTGTATGAACTTGTTCCCATCCAAGGAGTCAGTTGGGATGGGAATAATAATTTAATATAGTGCACTTCACTTGTGACTGTCATAATAAAACCATAGTTATAAGAAAAAGACCCATGTCATTTGAATTTTCTTTCACTAACTTTAAAATATGATTTATGGGGCACCCATATGGCTCAGTTGGTTAAGCGTCAGACTCTTGATTTCAGCTCAGGTCATGATCTCGGGGTCCTGGGATCAAACTCTGCATCAGGCTCCATGTTCAGTGCAGAGTCTGCTTGTCCTTCTGTCTTTCTCTCTGCTCCCCCCACCCCGCTCACATATTCTTTCTCTGTCAAATAAATAAATAATTAATTAAATATCTTAAAAAAATAAAATATGATTTATAAAGACTTTTGACTAAAAATGGAAAAACTCTTTATTCAATTCTTCAAAGGGAGTAAAACATGTACTCAGGATAATTTTAATTAAAACATTTTCCGTGAAGAGGTGTCAGCTTTGGTTGTGAGGTGAGCCAGGTCTCCTAATGGACTCTCATACATGGGTCAGAGATTGTACTCCAAACTCTATGAGTAAGACCAGTATAGGCAGTTCTGGTATTTGTCTTTTCCCTCACCCTGGGACTGTCAACTCTTAGAAATCCAAGTAGATCCTAATTTATAAACATTGAATTTATGCTCATGCCATTGAAGCATCATGGGAGAGATAATAAGAGGAAGTGAAATCAGGAAATTCAGAGACCCCCAAATGGTTCAAGAGGAAAGGAAGTTTAGAGATCATCATAGTCTAACCTGTCCATTTTACTGATATGGTCCCAAATACAAAGTGATTGGTACAACATCACATATCCAGTTGGTCCTAGCGTTAGGCCACTAAGATTTCTCTTGCCTCAAAACCTGTATTTGGCAGTGGTCTCCATTAAAAAAAACAAAACAACCCTCCCGCCCAAATGTATCCAGGTTTTAGCTCCAATATCACCTCTTCCAACATTAGATGACCTAATGACTCTCAATAGACATGTTTTCCATTTGCCCCTCTAGAACTTTTTCCTACCTGCCCCAGTGAGATGACCTTTAAAGACAATATCAGTAGGTTCCATTGTTGCCTGGCTTTTGGCTGGGTATGGCCAATGGGATACTTGGCAGGGTGTTGGCAGCGAGGAGGAAATTGAGGTCAGTGCATTTATTATCATGGTGACCTGGCAATATGACTGGATACATTGGTAGCTGTCTTCACTACTAAAAGCCACAGTTTCTATTGGGAGACCCTCCTCAGGTATAGCTTTCTCTTTGGGTTCTGGTAACTGCTCCTTTCCTTTGTCCATTCGGGCCTAGGGGGAGTATTGGCTCCCCACTTAACCTCTGCTTATAAAAGCAGAGGGAGAGTGACATGCAGACTCGGTGCTGAGCATGGAGCCTGACTCGGGGCTTGATCCCATGACCCTAAGATCATGACCTGAGCCAAAACCAGGAATCAGACACTTAATTGACTGAGCTACCCAGGCACCCGTGCCCACACCGTTTAAACAGTACTTTTATTAAACTCTCTTCAATTACTCCATTGAACATAAAGTCGATTTCCTCCTTGAACCCTGATTACTATACCCTTCTTCTGTTGCCTTATTTTTTCTCTCTCATAGCACAGACGACAAGCTATCTTCAACGTGAGTTTTTTGTTTTTGTTTGTTTGTTTTTACTTATTTATAATCTGGCTTTCCTGACCAGAATGTGTTTCCATGGCTTGGCACGGTGCCTGACACATAGTAGGTACTTGATAAATGTTTGTTGAATGAATAGATCCAGGCATCAAACTTCCAGCTCAAAATTCTTTCTACACATTACAATGAGAATAGCCCTCTAGAACTTTTAGGCATGAATCTACGTAAAGGGGAATTTTAATTCATTTCAATTACAATACAAGTTGTGTAGGCTTTTGTGGTTGGTAATTACTATTTAATATACGGTTTCTATGGTAAAATGTACTTTTGATTAATCCATTATTTTCCATTAGATTGTAGTTTCATGAAGGTAGGGACCAAGTGGACCTTGCCCATGGTTTATGTCTAAGGCTTTGGACACTGCCTGGTACAACGTAAGCTTTACTTTGCGTGAAATACCATGGTGACTTGGAGATACATAAGGCATAGTCTCTGTCCTGAGGGGCCCATAGTCTTACTGAAGAGACTAACATGAACAGAATCACAGGTGATGTAACGGGAAAGTGTTTCAGGATCGCAGAGAAAAGAAAAAGGCCAGTGAACTCCCTTAGATCATTTGGTGGAGGGGGAAGGGAACCTTCTAGGATTTTCCTTTTCTGAAACTACTTACTCAGCAGCATTATTTCAAAACTACAGATTCTGAAGTGAACTTTTGCAACCCAAACCAATTAGAAGCTGAGTATTTCATGTAAACAGAAAGCCTTTCTGCTTCGTGCTGCTGGTTTTATATTTTCCTTCTTTTATCCTTTTATTTTCTTCAGAAAAAAAAGTGAAAGAAGTAAAGATCTTTTTTGAATCTGGATTTTCTGAGTGTTGGTCATGTTCAAGAGATGATAAAATCTTGTTTTTCAAGAGTACTCTTTTAGAGCATCGTGAAACTTATCTGACATTGACTGCAGGGAAAAAAAATTACCAAGGGAAAAAAAAAAGCAAAGAAAGAAAAACTTGTTATATTCCCCACCAGAGGGAGACAATTTTTTTCCTTTTGCCTTTCAAAACCTAAATTCTGATTAACACAGATTTGAAGAGTACGATACAAGGTTTACTAGGGCTGATTAATACCCAAGGGAAAAAAACAAACTTACAATCTAATTTGTTTACTTTTGTCTTTTAATATCAAATTATTTTCGAGATCTAAGTTCTGTTCTGCCCGCGCAGTAAATGCTACTTAACATGCATGGAACTTTAAGAGCTACTTGTTATTTCAATGTCGACTTTCTCTCTAATTATATTAGTATGGATTCAGATAGGACACTGATAATAGAACAACATGGAATAATTTAGCATAATTATTTCCTGTAGTAAGTCATTTACAAATCAACCCTAAACTAATAGAGACATGGGTGTGGGGTGGTGGAGGAGGCCAAGCTGGTAACAATGTCTCTTTCTGTTGGCGAGACTGGAGATGAGGAAGTAAACTGAAACTGAGTTAGTTTTCAATCTGCTGCAACTCTCGAAACTTTTTCAAAAGAAATTGACTTACAGTAGTTGCTAATTTAGGAAAAACAATACATGAGTGGTAGCTCCTATCTAGGGCATATCTGTGCTTAGGATAATTAAACATTTTATAAAAAATGTAGAAAATTGTGCGAGACCTCCTGTACTTTTTAAAAGTCCAATTTCATGCCCAATTTAATAGAGAGAGTGTGAGATCTACATGTCCAGTGTAATTACTTGGACATTTCATTCTTCTCTATGGTTCTTTTCAGAAACCAGTTCAGAGCTGACCTTGTGTAAATGTTTTTTAAATGACTCTGAAACATTTTACAAATCCAGTTAGTGCACAGTCAGATCTCAGCTCACCTCATTTGACACAGGGTGCTGCCAAAGTGGCCTTACCGCTCATC
The DNA here is from genome assembly GCF_024610735.1 of Ursus americanus. Lineage (NCBI taxonomy): Eukaryota > Metazoa > Chordata > Mammalia > Carnivora > Ursidae > Ursus > Ursus americanus. Next base: position 40,676,455 of record NC_142138.1, on the reverse strand, counting down.
GCGACTCTTATTTACTTACTTTCTTTGTCATTTTTAGAAGGCCTGTAGCGAGGCTGTGGAACAGCTCTCAGAAGCTCACATTTAGGGGCGCCTGGGTGGCTCAGTTGTTAAGCGTCTGCCTTCGGCTCAGGGCGTGATCCTGGCGTTCTGGGATCGAGCCCCACATCGGGCTCCTCTGCTGGGAGCCTGCTTCTCCCACTCCCCCTGCTTGTGTTCCCTCTCTCGCTGGCTCTCTCTCTGTGTCAAATAAACAAATAAATAAAATTAAAAAAACCCTCACATTTAAATGTGGGATGATGTGGAGGCATCAGGTAAAATATTTGTCTGGTTCGGAGCATGAGTTTCTCATCATAATTCAGGGAAGGTAAGTGGATGCTTTGGAAAAGCACAGAGTGTCACTTACGTTTCACTTGCCTCAGGTATCATTTAATCAGTGAGCATGGTTAATAATTCTGCTTTTCTATTTGTCAGGATCTCAATATTTTTTCAATATGAGGTCTGCTCCAGTGTACTTTACATGACACTTTATAATTAGTGGTACTTGAGAATTTGGCAGTTTTAAAAATTCATACAACATTCTTAGTTACAATTTATAAATGATTTTAAAGTATAATTAACATTCATCTTTACGAGTTATATGCAAACAAATATGCAAATTCAGAAATAAATATGCAAACATATAAAATGTTTTTGAATTAAGTAGTCCTTAACATTTTTAATGAAATCAATATTTTATTCATATTTTGCACACAATTTTGAGTACTTACTGATTTGAGGGGGTCCACGGCATATAGGCTTTTGCATATTGCAAACTCTAACTACCAGCAACAGGAGGAAATGAGAATGAGTTCATTTTTTTTGGCGAAAACTGCAAGGATGATTTTGCAGACAAGTCTAATAGGTGCTGTTGAATGGGTTACTGGTGTAATTAAAATGGTCTTTTTGCTCCTTAAACTCCTTTTTTTTTAAAAAAAAGTAGGCCCCACACCCAGCGTGGAGCCCAATGTGGGGCTTGAACTCACAACCGTGAGATAAAGACCTGAGATAAAAATCAAGAGTCGGATGCTTCTCTGACTGAGCCACCCAGGCACCCTGCTCCTTGAACTCTTGACCTTACAAGGAAACTCTCCTTCCTTAGGTGACATAAAACCTGTTTGGATCTCAGGAAGATAAAGTTGAGGACATCAACAAAGTTCCCATTTAACTTCTTGAGTTCGTTGTTAATAAAGGCTACTAAACTGAATTTTTAACCATGGATTCTTGATGTATTAAAGTCTGAAAGGAGGAGAATGCAGGGGTCAGTATGAGATGAACAAAGGATTATTGGAAAATGCACCTTCAGTGGAAAAGTCACTAAGCAAGAGTAGAGATTCAGTAAGTTTACTTATGATTTTAAAGAAAATCTATTGAAAAGGTTAACTGACTCAAAATCTCTGTTTGCTCGTTCAACAAACACTCATCTTTCAAGGCTTGGCTTCCGTTCTTGCTCTTCAAGGCAGATTTCTCACTACCAGGGTCTTCCTTCTCTGAATTCCTACTGCATTAGTGAGTCAATCAGGCGAGGGGTTTCTTCCGTCATTCTGGGCAAGGACTACATTCGGTGCTATGGGGTACAAAGAAGTAGAAGACTTAGTCAATTAGCCCCACACATTTAGCTCTAAAATGTTCTTCAGTTTTTACCAGTATCCATGCTTTACTATTACTTTCTAAACGGCAAATTTCTTGAGGGAAAAGAACATCATTTATACAAGAAATGGTGAGAGGAATTTATTTTGAGTCGTGGCTCTGCTGAATCAGTAGCGGCTCACTGGGAGGCCGTGTAAAGAGGGATTCTGAGGTTGCATCATTAGTAGAACCAATACTGTCATGTTTTCGTCAGCCTTGCTCAAGTCAGAATCTTTTTTTGGTAGTAGCATTTCTTTTATTAGAGAATGAGAGCTTTACGATCCATTTAATTTCCCTTTTTTAGCTGCTGGAAACTCAGGGGAAAGTTTTAATATAATTTTCTTCGTCTCTTTATTACTTGATTTTTTCCCTTTTATTTTGTGGACTGTGTTACCGTACTGTAATTTGTTTTAAACAGCCAGTTGCTTTAAATCTTTTTGAAAGAAATAGATAATTACATATTCTTCTTTCTATAAACTTTATGGTGCCTAGCATAGGTCCAGGGCCCCAAGGAAGCATAGAATATATGCACTTTGATTGAGCGGCGAACACTGAACCTGGTGTTATCGGGGTCTCCTATGGTAAATGCACAACGAGGCATGAATGAGTGAGTGAATGAATGAATGAGTTCAGAGGGAATTCAAACCATGAGAAAGAGCATGATGGGATGTGATTTGCCAAGGAAAGCATCAGCCTGGCGATGAATCTTGGCTAATGCCTTTAAAAAAGGCATAGACTAAAGATTGGAATAGTAGGAAATAGCTTGGTGGGGAATAAAGGCTTAGCAGGAATTGAAAATAACAGAAGCCATAATGCAATAATATTTGACTCTTCTACGTGGGCCTATTTGCTTGGGGTGGAATGTAAGATTGCAGAGATCATCACTTAAAAAAAGATTCATTCAGGACACGTTAGTGTAGTCATGCGGACGGTATTTTCAGGGTGTTTTCAGGATGTTTGTTGATGAAGGTGATCCCGCTACCTACATTTATTTCAAATTCAAAAACAAAAGATACAAGATGTGATGATCTGAACTTGCTGATTTAGGGTAAAATAATTGATTTACATGCATCCCAAATTAATCCCTTCATAGAATCAGAATAAGGAATTGAAATTCTGATTTGCCGCAGACTGCTCCATAATGTCTGTGGGGACTGGCTTTGTTTAGTTGTTGCTGTACGAGTCGTAGGTAAACAACACACAGCTATATCCATGTGCATCTGGGTAGGCTTCGACGTACTTACTATGCAGCTTAAACATGAAAAAGCCAGATCTGCTGCACTTAGCAAAATAACTAAATCTCATTCAGTGTCAAACAAACCCCTACCACCTTCTTGTCAAGTAACCTTGGTCTTTCAAGACCGTCCCTCCACAATCAGTCACTTCCATATGCCTTTCATTCTTCCCTTATTCTAGGTTTTTTTCCTCAACGTTTTGTTTCTCTGGGCTGAATTTCATCTCAGTTGATTGCCCAATTCACTTTTCATTCAGTCATAATTGTTTTTTGAATTGTCTTAAATTCTCAAATGGATTATGACAATTTGAAAATTAACAATGGCGCCTTAATTGCATGGGGCCGTGTGATCCACAAAACCCTGTTGGCTGGTGTTTTCCCCCCACCTGTAATTTTTTCCAAACCAAATGTGAAAAGGTAGAAGCATACACACAAGCAGAAAATACACATCATTGTGATTTGCAAAAATGCTTGGTTTTCTAATATTTGGAAATCAACCACAGACACCTGTAAAACTATTTTAATATAGAAATGAATAAAAAATAATTCGATCAGGCTTTTTTCTTTCAAACTCAGTTTCTTTCTCTTGTGGAAGTGGGAACATACACAAGCAGGACACAACATTTTCTGTGTGTGTATGGAAATTAAAATTCAGAAAAATATCATTATTCTTTAATGATCTGACTTCAGCTGGGCTCTCACTGCAACTTGGCAATCCTCTTACTTGTCCCTGGTTGGCTTCCTCAAATTCCTCGTGAGGCAGTTGTTCCCAGTCTTTCAACTTGTGCCATTCTTCTTGTTCTCAGCCTTTAGCCTTGCTTCATAATTTACAGAGAATATAGCGATTTCTGAGCAGTCTCCTTGGAGTTTTCCTTGCTTCTACCTGCAGACTCACCTACGGAAGCACACAGGTTTTAATCTGTCTCTCCCTCAGTCTTGAAGGAAGAGGGTTTTTACCTTCATTCCAATGTTAACCTTTGGGGCGCATTGGCTTCCATCTCCTCTAGCCTCTCCTCTCCACGTCAAGCTCCTTCTTTCCCTCTCCCCTGGCTCCTTCTCTTCAGCCTACAGACGTGGTCACCGTCTACTAGAACCTTAACTTCCCCCAACCTCCCTTCTTGTCTTAGCCACAGTTGGCCCTCTGTGTCCAGCCAACTCTCTTTTCCACCTGTAACACCCCTCCCCATTCAATGGGCACTGGAGTGGAGGAGAAAAGGCCACACCTATCTCAGGTAATCACCTGGGAGCTCTTGCCCACTCATTCTCCTCTCCTAGCTCATCACCCCTGTTCTCTATTTCCTTGTTTTTAACCCCACTTTAGAGAGCTATTTCTGGGTCCTCAATATTCAGTCTTGCATGTTTCCCTGGTTGTAGCTTCCATGTACCTTCTCCTTTCTCCTGGATCCTCATCATACCTGGTGGGCTGAAGTTTGCCTTTTTCTACCAAAAAAGGGGGTCTCAGACGTTCTCCTGAGCTCTGAAGCACTTTGAAAATTGTTTCTACTTCCTCAGCTCCCACTCTCTTCTCATCCCATTGAACCATCTGGTCTTGCAAAATTATTGATGACTTCCTTATTGCTAGATCCAATGCCCCATTTCCAATTTTCAACATTTTCTCAGCTTTTCTTTCTTTCTTTCTTTCTTTCTTTCTTTCTTTCTTTCTTTCTTTCTTTCTTTCTTTCTTTCTTTCTTTCTCCCCCTCTCTTTCTTTCTTTTTTCTTTTTTTAGGTAATCTCTACACCCAATATGGGGCTCGAACTCATGAACCTAAGATCAAGAGTTGCTTATTCTTCTGACTGAGCCAGCCAGGCTCCACAACATTTTCTCAGCTTTCAACACTGTTGACTCTCTTGACTTCTTGATGCTTCTTCCATTGGCTTCCAGAACACCAATTGGTATACGTATCTTTACTGAATGCCTACTCTTCTGATATTTGAGATACAAAGGGGAGTAATACATGGTCTCTGCCCCCAAAGATATTACAGTGTAGAGGAGAAGAAAGGTAAATAGGGAAGTACAAATCAGGAAATAAAGTCTGTGCATGGAAGAGTACTCATTCGTGAACCTGAAGGACCAAAGAGGACTTCACTTACTTCTGAACTGGGTTTTGAGGGATGACCAGGAGCTACCTAGGTAGGATGGGGCCAAGGACAAGAGGTTTCAAGGTCCAAAGGAGAGAGAACATGAATGTTCAGATAACTTCAGTATGTTTGGTGTGATTGGAGCAGAAAGTTTGGTGAGTGTGCTGTAAGAAATACAGTTGGACAGGGCAAGGGCCAGGTCATAGAACGCCAGGAGCCATTTTAAAGAGTTTGGAAATTATGTAAAGCCAATGAGAGGCTATTGAAAAGTAGAATGCGAAAGAGTGACATGATCTGAGTTACATTTTAGAAGGATCACTCTGGCTGCTGAGTAGATAATGTGTCAAGTGGTGGAGGAGGGATGACAGGAGGCTGGATAACCGGCTGTGGTGGAAATCTAACCCAGATGCTCCTGGCCTGATACAGGCAAGCAGTCACGAGGGCAACAAAAGGTAGAAAGCTGTGATGGATTTTAACGGTATTAAGGAGAAATAATGGAAAAAGCTTGGCAGTTGATTGAATTATCCTCTGTAATTGTCTTCAGTTCCTTGCCATCTCACCATGGCATTTTTTACCTATAGAAACTATAGCATTTTTCACTTTTAATTTTATTTTTCTATTACTTACTGACCTTTTACTAGGACTCTGATTAATATCAATCCCTATTGCACAGCATGATGCCCTGTGGCTAGCAAGTAAAAAACAAATGCTGTTTGACCAAGTGACTCCACTTCCCTGGATAATGTTCACTGTTAATTTTAGCGTACACACCAGATTATCATCCTACCCCTATGACCCTCCCGTACATTATACGACTGACAGACTGCTTCATCTATTTTAAGTTTCAAAGTTGCAAATCAAACTTTCTCTTCCATTGAAACTCCTTAGAAATGTTTAGTTTTTTTTTAAATGTGTTTTTTATTATATTATGTTAGTCACCATACAGTACATTCCTGGTTTCTGATGTAAAGTTCGATGATTCATTAGTTGCATATAACACCCAGTGCACGATGCAATACATGCCCTCCTTACTACCCATCACCAGCCTATCCCATTCCCCCACCCCCTCCCCTCTGAAGCCCTCAGTTTGTTTCTCAGATTCCATAGTCTCTCATGCTTCATTCCCCCTTCTGATTACCCCCCTTTCTTTATCCCTTTCTTCCCCTACTGATCTTCCTAGTTCTTATGTTCCATAGATGAGAGAAACCATATGATAATTGTCTTTCTCTGCTTGACTTATTTCACTTAGTGAGAGAAATGTTTAGTTTTAATAATGTGAAGGCAAATACCCTATTGTCCTTTTACTTGCTTTCTACTGCTGATGTAAAAATTGCCACAACACAGAGGCTTAAAACTGCACAAATTTATTATCTCTGTAGATTAGAAGTCGGCTTGACTGGGTTTTATGCTCAGGGTGTTACAAAACTGAAATCAAGATGTCAGCTGAGCCGGGCTTCTATGTGTTTGCTCTGGAAAGAATTCACTTCCAAGCTTTTTGGGCTGATGGCCAACTTCAGTTCCTTGCAGTTGTAGGACTGAGGTCCTGGGTTTCTTGCTGGCTGTCAGCTGGGGACTGCTATGTTTGCTGAAGGCCATCCTCCTTCCTTTTTCATATGGCCTTCCCATCTTCAAACCAGCAACGCCGGCAATGGTGAATCAGGTCCTTCTTCTTTTTTTTTTTCTCCCCAGCTTTATTGAGGTATAGTCGAAAAATAAAATGGTAAGATATTTACAGTGTGATGATTTTACATATAAATATATATTGATATATCTTTTAGTATTTTTAATATATTTCAATGCGTTTTTAATCTCTGTTTTTATTTTTAACATATTTTATGTCTGTATGCTTTTATATTTGTGTACATTATATATAAATAAATTTATATATTTTATGAAGGAATTCTTCCCATTGGGTTAATGAACGCATCCATCGTATCCCCCCCCCTTTTTTTTTTTTTGGTGTGAGCATTAAAGTTCTATTCTCTTAGCAAATTTCAATTATACAATACAGTGTTGTCAGCTATAATTACCATGCTGTACATTAGATCCTCAGACCTTTTCATTTCCTGAGAGTTTAGAGCCTTTCACCAGCCTCTCCTTATTTGCCCCATTACTACCCCCACTCCCAGCCCCTGACAAGGACTTTTCTTACTCTGGGTTTCTAGGAGTTAGACTTTATTTAAGATTCTACACATTAAGTGATACTGTGCAGTACTTGTCTTCCTCCGTCCGGCTTATTTCACATAGCATAATGCCCTCCAGGCTCATCCACGTTGTCACAAATGAAAAGATTTCTGTCTTTTTAAGAAATACTCCATTGTATATTTGCACATTTTCTTCACTTATCTGTTTGATGGACACTTACGGTGTTTTCCTACCTAGGTAAGTCCTTTTCAGGCTTTGAATTTCTCTGATTTACCCTTCTAACCCTGCTCTCAGCTTCTTAGGACTCATCTGATTATATTGGGCCCGCCTGGATAATCCAAGATAATCTCCCTGGTTTAAATACATCTGCTTAGTAACCTGAATTACATCTGCAGAGTCCCCTTCACTATGCACTGTAACATATTCATGGCTGTGGTGTTGCATTATATTCACAGTCCGGGGACTAAGCTGGGGCATCTTTGGGTGGTCATTTTAGAAATTCTGTCTCCTACATCCTTATTTTAAATTGGAAAAAAATTATAAATAGAAACCACTCTAATGTCATATGTAAACTAACCGGTAGTGTTGGGCATACTTTTTTATGGTTAAGTGTCCCATTTCTTTTAATATGCATAATTTGTTACCTACTGAAATTTTAGATCTACTTGTTTAATCTTTCTACCCTTCCATCTGAAACTACTGTGTTAAAATGGGGAAGGATCAGATCTTCAGTAGCCAAGATGCCTGGATAAGAATGTCCCAATCATGAAGAAAATCTGATTTTGTGACATGAAACATTTAGAGAAGATTTTTAGCTATGGGGAAGGGGAAGGGAGGCAGGCAGTGTGAGCCTGCTGTAATTATTGCATGATTTTGTTTTCATGAAGGATGAAGAATTATGACTTTTTGGATAATCGAAATTCCCTGATAACCTCATATTCAGATAGGACTTTTCATTTATTCAGAATATTTAATGAGCATCTACCAGGCTCTCAGGCACTACTCTGTGCACCGGGAATAGAGAGGTGTACCAGGCATGCCAGATTCCAGTCTTTTCAGAACTTCTTGTTGCCCTGTACTTTGGTGAACCAAGGAGTAAAATGGCAAAAAATGGAGAGACAGGTTGTGGTCATCTCTTCTCATATGGATCAATGTGCTTAGAGAGCTTCCCACACCAATCTTCCTTTCTTCTTGAAAAGCAGCCTTGAATTCCAGATGGCTCAAGGAGAGATTCCAAAGAAGAGTTAGCCTTTACTAGTTTGACTCATCCAGGAGATAGGCCTACAGAGGTAGATAGGGTTGGAAAATTATTCTGATTAAACACTAGTGACTTTTCACTTTTCTAAAAGGTTGGCATAAAGAAAGGGAGAAATCACAAACAATAGCCTCAGGAGAAAGTTTCAGGGGCGACTGTAAATATTCAGCTGGCGAAGATCCAGCTTGTTGTATGGCATATTGGGAACATAGCTGGTGACACGACGAACAGTTAATAGTTCTTTGCTTTTGTGTTATCACCCTGTTTGGCGTCACTGAGGCCCCCGATGAGTTCCCAAACAATATCAAGGTGTGAATACAAATTGCCAATCTTGAAAAATCAGTTTGACAATCAAATAAAGCAAATTCCTGACTTTGTCTTTCTTTGATACAGAGCAAAGAACGCCAGTGCCATTGAGCTTGTTTGAGAATAAAGATGAGGAGATTGTCAGTCATTAGGTGCCGCACTAGCAAATGAAAACAATGCTTGAGAGGCCATCTATTACCAATTCAATTCAGCCATATTTGTAGATATAAACATGTAGTGAGTGTTTCTCCATTTCTTCTTCTTCTCCATTTTTTTTAGAAAAACAAAAGCTAAAACAAAGAAATCCACAACACCCACTGTTATAAGGAGCAGAAAACTTTTCTAGCCATGAAGATACTGAGAAAAGGCAACAGATCAATTTATATTTGTGAAACCAGGAATCTGGTTTCTGATGACTGTAGGAAAGGGCAGACATAGAAGTACAGCATGGCGTGCTTCTTCGCGAGAATTTAACCCTGGGTCCATATTACCTCCAGATCTGATAAGCACAAACCTGGAATCCAGTTTTCTTTCTTTCTTTCTTTCTTTCTTTCTTTCTTTCTTTCTTTCTTTCTTTCTTTCTTTCTTTCTTTCTTTCTTTCTTTCTCCCTTTCTCTCTTTCTCTCTCTCTCTCTCTGTCTCTCTCTCTCTCTTTCTCTCTCTCTTTCTCTCTCTCTTTCTCTCTCTCTTTCTCTCTCTCTTTCTCTCTCTCTTTCTTTCCTTCCTTCCTTCCTTCCTTCCTTCCTTCCTTCCTTCCTTCCTTCCTTCTATTTTTTTATTTGTCAGAGAGAGAGGGAGAGAGGCAGGCAGAGGGAGAAGCAGTCTCCCTGCTGAGCAAGGATCCCGATGAGGGACTTGATCCCAGGACCCTGGGACCATGACCTGAGCCTATGGCAGATGCTCCCGACTGAGCCACCCAGGCACCCATGGAGTCCAGTTTTCATGCAAGGAGAACACCCTGCCACTTCTGCCTTGAGTCATTTGCTGCGTGAACGCGGGCAAGTTTCTTATGCTTTTTGAACCCTTAATTTTAAAAAAAAGATTCTTACAACTAAACTAATAAAACCCATTTCCTAGAATTGTTACACATATGAAATCATGTGTCAAATACCTAGTACATCATTTGGTCTATGGTCTGTGCTTCATAAATGGAAGCTATCATTGCTAGTATTATTGCTTTTGTATAGAAGAGCGTTTCTGTATACTTCTCACACTCTCCCGCAAAAGCTTGAAACGCTTTGATACATTTATTATTAACTTCAAAGCATAGATTGAGAAATGGCAAAAATCTGCAGAACATTGTTCCTAAGCCACAGAGGTAAGAAAATGCCAGGTGTTGTCTCCTTAATCTGTACTTGCAATGCCCTGAAAAGTTCTGAGATGGCCTTACTGCTGCATCTTGTGCTCACGTCCAATGTTGTGTTGATGTCACCAGGAATTTTACTCATGTAAACGGCCCTGGATCAGGCTCCCAAACAAAAAGCAATCTAAAGATGCCCAAGAATCAAGAGGTGTCCAATAAGTGCCCACCCAAAGCAAACGTGTCTGGGTACCCATTAGTTGCAATAAACAGAGTGCATTTGGCAGTATGAGATCAACGTGAATGTATAAAATAGATTGCCAAACTATTTTTTTTTCCTGTATAAAATGTCAGTGAAAGAAAAAAGAGGGGGCTGGTAGTCCCATGGTTGGATAATTGTGTAATATTGCATAATGAGGACGGGCCATCTGATATTCAAGCTATGTCTGCTTTCTAGAGGCAGTACTTGGGCAGGGAAACCGACACTTCTTTGAACAGCCTTCTGAGCGTTGGCTTAAACAAAGCCAGTCCTGTGACTTTCGGGCCTGTTGTGGAGTAAAAAGCCATCATAGACCGCCATGTATATAGGTACAAGCATTTCTGAGGGAAATTTAATTTAGCAAACTATAAAAAAACACTCTCTTAGGAATATATCTTGTAAACTAGGGCATTAAGACTGTCTAAAACATATTAATTCAATATCTCTTGATTGGTCTTAAAAAAACTGTTTAAAATCAATGTCCTTTTATTTTTATCTTAGCATTTAATTTCATTTGCATATGACTAAGTCTGTTTCTTTTTGGTAAATTTAATTCGCTAGAGTTTGGACCCCAACACAGAAAGAATGGCATTCCCTGAGATAGGGCTGCCGACTCTGGCAAGCAGCATTGCAAGTAAATTTGATCTCTGTACTTTTTAAACTTCTCAGATGTGATCACTGACATTTGGCCTGATGAAGGAAACCCTGGGGACTGGAAAAACCCCGAGCTCGCTACTGTACTGACATGCAAAATGTCTTATAATCTGTCTTTATCTTCCATGGCTGCAGTAGTCTGGATAAATTAGACCAAATTGGGCTAAATACTGTCCTTGGCTACACTCACGTAGCTGTTTTCAAAAGCTAATAGGAGCTGTGTGTGCACATCCAAGGACAGAATTTGGCCCCTTTTGTCTTTGCACAAACAGTTGCTTTAGTTGAGATGATTATTCCTGAGTGACTGTTTTATAAGCAGTGTTTTTGCCCAGTTTAAATCTCTTTTCACTTTATTCTTCACAGCCGAGACATTTATGAATATGAAAACATGTAACTCAAAAATCTTCCGTTTCCAGAAAAATAAAAATCTCCCCAATAAAACTTGTGAGTATTTGCGAATGAACTGGGACGGAGGTAAAGCAAGTCTTAGAAACGGTGGCAAACACAGAAGTAACACTGAGAAGTGCTGATGCTCATTAATGATAGGTATCGGATTAAAATGTTTATAGCACATTGATCCTTGGTCTCTCCAAAGGGTAATCTGTCATTAAATTATATTTTCAAGGAAAATACAGACCATCAAATATATTTATTTATGCAGATGCAAAAAAAGAAACCCCCAAATTAAGCCTCCATATAGCTCTTTCCTTCTCCCTCAAAAATATATTACATAAATCTCACTTTTTTCCAAAGGCCAAACCTTTCAAAAAAGAAGAGAACCAGTCTGATAGAAAAGTTTTTATTACAGCAAATTGCAACCTTGAGTCATCTTTGAATTTCCTTCTAGAAAATCACACATAGAACCAGGCAAGGCCTTAAGGTTTTAGAGGGGACTTTTTGCATAAATCAATATAAGATATAAATACTATGAGAGATACCCTAGAATTTTTTGACTCTTTGAGGCACTTGGAAGGGTTTGCTCATTTCTTTTGTGCTTTGAGCAAATCTCTTTATTTATGGTTTCTTTCTGCCTTTTCTCTGAAGATGATCAATTTAAGAATGTATTTACTTATACATTAGAACAGGACTTGGAAAACTCATAATTATATACACTATTCATGCATTTACAATGGCAGGTTAAATATTTTCACTTTATGCAGGGTTAATAATTTATGCAAAAATAATCCCACTGATTTCTTTGAATGGTTGATAATTTGTCTAAAATAGTGGACCTTTTTTTTTTTTTTTAACTACCTGCCAATGTGAACAGATTCTAGGTCTTTGAGACCCATTTTATCTCTGCTTGAAACATTTTGAATACCAACTCCAAAAACTTGGCATTAATAAAACATTAAAGTTCCAACTTAAGCCCATAAAAGTCAGGAAATCCAGAGTTAAGGTCGACCCAGCTCTCTTAACTCTGTTCTGCTGCATGTATGCATGGGTGATGGGACAGCGGCACAGGCTGTTGCTTAAATCAGTCTTCCTGCATAATCTGAAAATGTAATTGAATTAGTGTATAAAGTATTTACATACCCTGCAGTGGAGAGCCCCACACACTATATTATCCACATCCCCTCTCAGGGTCCTCATTTTAACTCCTCGCTGCAGTGTTCCTGTGAGGCTTCCTCAAACATTCAGAAATTGGACTTGCAAATACAATTTCCCTTCTTTTACGAGGCTTCAAGATGAGTGATGCACACTCAGCTTTCCTAGTTGCCTTTCAGCTTCTGGCCAGACAGATAGAGTTTAGGTAACATTCTTCCTTTTGGTTAACATCCTCAGGGGTTGCTAGGTATTAGACAATGCCATTCTGTGGTTAAGGATTATTTTATGCTCTAATTCAACCAAATGCAAAACAGTTGCCATATTAATACGAAAATGAGAAACATTAGATGGAGTTTAGGAACATCTAGTTGTAGAGCAGGGTTTTTTTGGGGGGGGTTAAGGTCTTTCGTTTCAGATAGACCCACTTTCCAACAGAAATCTTGTTTTCCACTTAAACTATTACTTAAACTTTCCAAACCTCGTTTTTCTCTTCTGTGAAATGGGGGGTAACCATAGTCTTGATTTCTAGGATTCAATGAGATTGTGAGAATTTGAAAAGATGGTGTGTATAAAGTGCATGAGGTGTAGTAAGCCCTTAATAAATGGTGGCTGTTATTATTGTTATTATTCTTGTGAAAGATTTATTTATTTGAGAGAGAGAGAGAACAGCAGGGAGAAGCAGAGGGAGAGGGAGAGAGAGAATCCCAAGCAGACTCCCCGCTGAGCACAGAACCCTGGGGGAGCACTTTTTCCTGACTCTGAGATCATGACCTGAGCCAAAAGCAAGACTCAGATGCTTAACTAACTGAGTCACCGAGGCGCTCCTGGTGGCTATTATTATCATCCCTCATTTTGGTAAGAAATAATAACAGACTGCTTCAGGGCATGATCCCAGCGTTCTGGGAGCGAGCCCCGCATTGGGCTCCCTGCTCCGCTGGGAGCCTGCTTCTTCCTCTCCCACTCCCCCTGCTTGTGTTCCCTCTCTCGCTGGCTGTCTCTCTCTCTCTGTCAAATAAATAAATAAAATCTTAAAAAAAAAAAAAGAAATAACAGACTGCTTCAGTTCATTCCTTTTCCTTCATCTCTCATTGTTCAGAAACGTTTAAAATAAAATTTAACAATAAGCCTAAAAAGATGCTTATCCTCAGCCACAATAAAAAAAAAAAAAACTACAATGGTACCATTTTTCATCATTCAGATTGGCAAAGATGAAAACAAATGGTAATATCCTGTGTTGAGTATGGGGAAACAGGCTTTCTTATACACTGCTACTGGTATAAACTGGTATACCATTTTGACAGGCAGTCTGGTAATGTATATAAACCATTTAAAACATGCGTCTTGTTTGACTCAGCAATTCTGCTAGAAATTTATCTTCAGGAAATAATCAGATGAATTTTCAAGAATATTCATAAAAGTCTTATTGAAAAATTGCAGAGAACCTAAATGTTAACATGGGACTGTTAAAATAAATTATGGTACAATCGTACAATGGGATACTACGTAATCATTAAAAATGAATGAATTTTACATGTGTAATGGGTTTGATTGAGTAGTCATAAATTGCAGGGCAGATATTTGAAATGGCTTCTATTTTTTTCCCCAAAGCTGCTACCTCTGCTCTCTGTGGAACTTCCCTTTCTTTCTGAGTAGCAGCTTTGCTTAGCCACATCTCCATCTTTTTGCAGAGCTTTTCAATCACTTTTGATCACTTAAATAATCTCATTCTGTTTATTGAGACCCAAGACCAGCTTCCTGGGCCTGTGACCCATGCAATTGTACAAGTCTGGCTCTCAGAAGATCCTGAACTTGGTTTAATATGTGGCTGTGGCTGTCTTGGTTGTTTTTTTGTTTTTGTTTTTTGTTTTGTTTTGTTTTTTAAGATTTTATTTATTTGAGAGAGAGAGAGAGAGAGAGAGAGAGAGATGGAGGGAGAGCACAGAGGGAGAAGCAGACTCCCCACCGAGCAGAGAGCCCGATGTGGAGCTCGATCCCAGGCCCCTGAGATTATGACCTGAGCCGAAGGCAGACACTTAACCGACGGAGCCTGCCAGGTACCCCTCTCTTGGCATTCTTAAGAATTTTATTTTTGAATTTGTGTTTCATAAGTGAAATTTGATAAGACAATAGAGCCCGTGCAGGAACAGAAAAGATAAATGCAGTAAATGTGCCCGGCCTTCGTTCCCATCCCATTGGCGCACAGCATTCTCAATGACTCTGAGCACAGAATTCCATGATTTTCTGGAAGCATCCACCCTTCGTCCATGTGACTAGGAAGGAGCTGATTTCACAATTGGCCTCCAGGGGTTCATGTGAGACTCAAGCTTGGTCAAATACTCAGAGTATTTCATTTTCCTGGGTATATTGATTGGTTTGGAGATGATCATTTGAGCCATGTTGGTCCATACAGATCCTAAGACTTGTGTAAGAAATAGTAGGAATAGATTCTCCGCCTTTTGTTGCTAGGATTTAACCTAAGGACAGGTGAGCCTGGAGCTGCTGGTGGACACCATATGGACTCCAAAAATAATCCCAACACGGAGAATGGCAAAGGTGAGAGACAGATAGAAAGCAAGTCCTGGTAATATCATTTTAGTCCCCGGATCAAGCTATGCCTGCAACTAGCTGGAGTTTTTAAGTTATGTGAGACTGTGTGTGCTCAAGATAGCTTGCATTAGATTTTGTCCCTTGGAACAGAATTCTGGATAGCATGTACGGTATACATTCATTAATGATTGTATATAACAGATATCTTTAAAAATATATATGCAACTGGTAACAGTAGATATCCAAGTCAGGGAAGGTTATGAAGAGGGCTTTCATTTACAACTTTGTCCTGTTCTCTGGTGTTAGAATTTTGTAAAGCAGGTATTTATTACTTTACAACCAGCAGAAGTAATAAGGATGTTTCTATTTTGGGGAAAAAAAGCCAATGAAACTTAATCTTAATGTAATAATTTCCAATATGGACACAAGAGCAGATGTCTTAGAGTAGATCTCACAAGGAATATTCAGCAACAGAAGCTGGTATGCCCATGCCAACTTCTCTGCAGAATTCCATGGGCGTGCGGAGCAGCCACAGAGCCATAACACAAGCCTTTTACCAACATTTTCACTGGTTGATGCCATGCAGAAAACAGCAAATAGGAGATGAATGAGTTTGGTCTTACTAACTGCCTAGAGGTGAAAATTTTAATTCTAGAGTAGGCAAATTTTTATCTTACTGTGTTCTAATGCATGCCTGTGTGACTAGAAGGAGAAGATTTGGGTTCCAAGCAGTATCAAAAGAGGGTGTTGAAAGGTGGAAAGGAGTAAAGTCAAGCAGCTAAGGAAGCAACCTTGTGGAGAGCATTGAGAGAACCCTGCAGAAATGTTTTCACTAGCCCAGGGTTCTGCTAGGAGGAATTGCTGTATACCCCGTCGTAGGTATCCAGTGGTAGCGTTTCATGCATATGGTTGTGCTCAGGGCTCGCGCAGCCATCAGCAGCATCTGGAGGGACTGGGAGCAAGGACCCCATTTTCCCAGCATCTGCACAGAGTCTGCTCTGTCAGGCCCTGCTGCGTGTCCTGGGGGCCATCCTCCAGCGCAGGACTCCATCTTCTGCTCCGCATTGCAGCCCTCCTCTTCCCTGCCTAGATAATCCTCTTCCCTCCAAACCAGAACACACACAGGCATCTTCCCCAACCAGTTGCATAAGCTAGGAAAATTTGTTTCCAACGTTCTCAAGGATGAAGATTTGTGTGGTTTCTCTCAGTCTGACATGGCTTTTTAATGTATATGTAGGAGAGCACAACTGTTATCCTTCATTTGTACTCAGTGAAGCGGGTGGTTTCTTGGACATTTGCTTTGCCAGAGGGAGAGTCTGAGGACACTGGCTGAGGTCGAGAAGAAAGGAAGAGAGGAGCTGGGCCTCCGGGAGGCAGCCGTGGCTCCTGCGCCATCTTGCTCACGCTGGCCTTTGGGATCAGTGGGGCGTGTCACAGTGCTGGGATCGCAAACGCTATTTAGCTAGCGCTAGATTTGTTTTTAAAGTAATATGAGCATCAGTAAAATGTTTAAATGGAACAAAAGAAAACCCAGTGAAAAGGCATTCTTCCTGTCACCCCACCCCCCTTCCGTCCCGAGGCCAGCACTGCCAGCGTGTGCTTTCTGCTGGACAGCCTGTGCCCGTTGATGCCTGCCTGCCTTGTTTTTCACCTTGCCTTTACCTTGGCTTTGACCTGTTAAGTAAGGTCCTAAACTGCAATCTGAAGATGACACTCAGCTCTGCACTTTAGCAGTCTTTCCTTAGGCAAAACAATGACTAAAGAAACACATGCAAGCACTTGAAAGCCCTCACTCTGGGTACATGATTAACTCCCGTACCTGTTTTTCACACCTTCCGTTGCGTAAAGCCAAGCAGGTGACTGGAACATTCTCTATTTCTGCAGCATGAGGTACTTCCAATTCACTGCAAAACAAAGTTCAAGCTGCTAAAAAAACTAGTTTTTAATTACCTTGAAATGCAAGTTGCAAGGAGGCAGCCTGACAGCTCTCATCAATGAGATCAGTAAGCTGTGAAGACATGTGGCCAGCTCTGTCTTGTCATTAATATATACAGTGTGATCAGATGCCATCATAATCGTTATTATTACAGGATCATGAAGATTTGGAGTAACAGAAAAAGCAAGTATCTTTGTTGGAAAGGTTAGCCAAAGAAATAGACTGAACTCATCAATAAAACAGGGGTACAAAGAGAGATGAGTCTTTAGAGGGAATTCTTATCAAAACCTAGTAAGCAAAAACTTTTACAATAATGTGGGCAAATAAGGTCCTAGTAGATTACTTTGCACCAAACTAAATTTTGAAATAAATAATAGCAATGGTTTTCCAATGCCTATCATCAACCTTGGCTAGGAATATAAATTGGCTTTCTCAGATAACTCGGTGTAGTTGACTAAATTTGCATGACTGAGGTTTTATAAATTTAAGCAATGGGATACATGTAATTATAAAGTTCCTGAAGAAACAAGTTTCCCACATAAAGCAATAACAGCGTATTTTTCCTCTAAAATGCGTGTGTGCGCGTGCCTGTGCACATTCTGCACGCTTTGCCCACAGATCATCAGGAAGAGGGCTTTCAAGAGGATCTTTTTCTTGCTGTAGTGTCAGATCTTAAAGTAAGATTTAAGGGCTGGAAAGTCTGATTGAGTGAGACTGAGACGTGATTTCTAGTAGCCCCGCTCACCAGAGCATGGAGAGCAGAAAATGCTATTTCTATATGTTGGAGGTTAGACATTTTGGGACATGTTTTAATTCAGCCTTTTCTTTTGAAATCAAATAGATGCTGTAGCTATCTTGAGATGTGTGGTTGCTTATTATAGTTAATGGATTGTTCATCCTCTCTGTCCTTGGGATCATCCTAAGTATGAGCATAAAACCGAGATCATGTTGCACATAAAAACCAATCAGCCTGGAGTTGGTCCACAAGGTGCTGAACGTTCATGAGAGCAGATGGGAAACATAATGTTTAATAAAGAGTTAGAGGACCAGGTGGTACAAAACAAGCTGAGAGAAAGGGATAATTTTATTTCAGGTGAACCTCTGTGACACGTCTTGGACCCGAAGACAGATTAAAATGATCCCAGGGCCGCGACTTCCGGCCACTTCCCCCCAATGGCTGCCCCCGCGTACGTCGTCAGCTTTCCACTCCGGCGGCACCGTCGCCTGCATCTGTGAAGAACTCAACAGTTTCTCAGGTTTATGAAGATGTCTGAAGTGAGTCATTCGCAAATGAATATCCATATGAGGAAATGACAGAATTCTGCTAAATATGTTTATATTTGAACAACTGAGATATCTGAGCTTGATTTAGAAAGGGATGTGCAAAAGTTTATATAAATGACAGTTAAAGAGATAAGTGTCACAATGTTTACTGATGAGGTTTCTATTTATCCGAACGTTTAGAAGTGAAGCGAAACACGGATTGCGGGTGAGAGCCCGAGCCGTTTTGAGGCTGACTTTGCCCTCCCGACTTGCGGCCCACGGAGGTAGCAGGAAGGTAGTACCCACCTGTCCGCATGTCCTCTGGAGAGGTCAGGGGCCGAGGCCTTTGACAGCTTAAGTCCAGCCTCCTTCATTTTTCACCGTGTTTACGGAAACAATGAAATCTAGGCTGGAGAGGCGGCTTGAAATTCCGTTGTGACCCGCCGCGCCGGGCTCTGGCCTTCGTGGAGAAGGGCAGCCGTGGGCCACAGCGAGCGCTTTGGTTGGTGGCCTTGCTGAGGAGCGGGGCCGGTCAGGCGGCTCATGGCCGCCCCGCTGCGTTCTTTGTTCTACGCCCTGGCTGTGCCCTTTCCTGTTCTGCTTCGTCTGCTTCTGACGTCTGCGAGCGTCAAGGAGCACCTCCCACTTGCGCTCCTCGCGGTCTCACGTCGAAGGGCCTGGAGGAAGCCGGCGAACAGCGGTAGCCTCGCCTCCGGCCTCGCAGCCCCACCGGTGTTTGCAGCGGGGCTGGCGGTTGGGCAGTGCGCCTCCACGCGGTGCGGATGTGCTCCGGGATGTGTCGAATGGGGCTGGGGACTATTTCAAACCACTCCTTAAATGACAGAATTGAAATGTGGTGCTGCCCAGGCGGCCTGGGATGGAGAAGTTCCGAGTGAAAAGTTAGAGCCTGATTTTTCTTGAAGACGAAATGGAGCCCTGGGGTATGTGGTTTTCAGGCTTTCTCTATTTGTTACTTTTGGAAATGGACTTTTCACAGTTTTACTTCCCCTGTGTCTTAAGCCTTTGGTTTTACGTCTCCGTGCAACTCTGGATAGGAAATTTGGGATTGTTCTTTTTGCCTCTATTCTAGTCAATGGGCCCAGAGGTGAAGCAACAATGGATACAGCCATTAAGAACCGTGAACCAGCCGTTAGCTTTAAAGTATAATGGGTGTCCCTGACATGGTATCAGATGTGAAAGAACGGGAGCGGGCAAAGGATCCCGCATCGTCAGAGGTTCACAAACCCTGGATCTCAGTTATGAGTCCTGGAAAGAGAAAGATCTAGCCTGCCTTCCTTCTTTCCTTCCTTCCTTCCTTCCTTCCTTCCTTCCTTCCTTCCCTCTTTTTCTTTTCTTTTTGTATCCTAAGTGGATTTTTTTTTTTTTTTTTACACAAAGCAAAGAAATACAACTTTTAGAGAAGGACACATACACAAATTCCCTGAAAGGGTAATTTAGATCTACTATTCAAGTCTTACTTTAAGGTCTCAGAGAGTTAGTCTTAATTATGTAGACAAATATCTCACAAAAAGACCCCATAGCTTGTGATCTTTGAATAGAGGCACACAAAGAAGGCCAAGCTTTAGGATTTTCAGGGCCAGATAAAATATAACAACCTTAACTAATCTTGCAGCAGTAAATACTTTTGCTGTTATAGCAAAATGTTTATCCAATAGAGGACATTCATGTACCATCCACGGTGTCTGTCGTGACCCAGGATGAGCAGTGCTATTATTAGTATTTCTCTTACAGGAGATTCAGCATGGGGTGTCCAGTATTAGGACTTGGAGGGCAGCCCCGAATGAAGACATGGGTGCACCTTTCATTCTGGTCTGGGGTCAACTCTGTTTGATTCACTTCATTCAAGATAGGCATGGGGAAGTTACTGTCTTGGAGGACATGAATCTGCATCTGGAAATCGTTACATAAACTATTACATCTGAAGCAATGACACTCTTCTGCAAGCACATTGGCAAAAATTCCTTCTATGCACTTGACCAGCTATGGAATAGCTGTTCTAATTCAGACTTCCATGGTGGAGCTAAGGACTCCAGGAGAAGTTTCTGTCATGGTGCCTGAAGACTGGACTGTACGTCTCTACATACCAATACCAGATGCCACACAGTTTGTGGAGTTCTCATTATACCTGAGGTAACTTTTAAGTTGTCATCTTCCCTCTTGTTTTTTGTGACTGTTTGAACCAAGGGCTATTGCCTGGTCTAATTTCCCAGCCCTTAGTGCGACAGGCTTTGCAAACAGGCCCTGGGTATTAGGACTACAGCCTTTTAATCCTCTGGCGAGCACGTCTCAAATGGAAAGTAATTTTTTCTCACATGGTTCAGTTGCCAATGGCCAAGTGTAGGAATTTCTTCTACAGCATCCTGACCATCCTCTGTCACCCCTGGTTGGCCACTCTCGGTGATGGGGCATTTACCAGTTCTTCAGCTAGTCCTCTCTGTTTGAGCAGCTTTTATTAGTAGAAAGTTTTTATGTAGAAAACTCAAATCTGCCTCCTTGTCCCTTCAAACTTTTGCCTCAGTTCTGCTCTCTGGAGCTAAAAAATATAGATCGATTCCCTCTTAAGTTAGAAGTTCAAAATATTAAAGAGAATTTTCTTGTTCTCCCTAGATCTTCACCTTTCCAGGTAAAACTTATATCACTCATTCTTTCAAAAAACGTTTATTGTGTAGTTACAAACGCTGGGTTAGATGGAATGGGTGACGGAAGGGTGATTCAGATAACTGCTTCTCATGGACTTTGCTTACAGAACTGGCAACACACTGACCAACTTCTTCTAGATGAACATTACTGTCCTTTGTTTCTAGATTAAGAGCTCCTTGAGGGTAGAAACCATGGCTTCTCATGAGTATCCCCAGAGCCTCCTATTAGACACATAAATGGATGCACAATAAATGCTTTCTGACTTTCCTCCGCTCCTCTAAAATGGAGGCCCCTATACTTGATCTACAGTGTTGTTCCCTTGGTTTGACCAGTACTGAGCATGGTAGAGGCATGATACTTCTTGCCAGGATCCTCACATGGCCTGTGGGCTCGCAACACCTCGGTCCACATAGATGGCTATAAGATTTGGTCTCACATGTTCATCTCATTTAAATGGCCTAACAATCCCAAGAGGTAGATACTGTTCTGCCCAGTTTTTACATGAGAAAACAGAGATAAGGGAGTTAAATTGACTTAAACCACGGGTGTTCTCTAATTCCATATTCAAGACTTTTTCTAATACAGACCCTAGTTCCTAGTTTTCCACCATTTTCCAAATTTACACCTGAGTTTTTTTATCCCAGTGTAGAACCATACCTTACTCAATAGTACTTACTAATTATATTTTGTTAGTTCTGGCCTATACTTCTTGAGTCCTTCTGGAGTCTTAGTATGTATATTTTACCATCTTTGCTCTTCCTTTCAGTTTGTGTACTTGTTACCAATGTGCTGGGCTTATTCTTTTATAAAATTTACTGATGAGAAATGTTCTTGGTCCAAAGGCAAAGAGAAACCTTGTACCAGGATGACATTGAGGCATCAATGCTGTTTTGGGCACACTCCCTCAACTCTTCTGTCATGTCGTCCACATTCTTCCATCTTTGTAAGCTTTATTGTGTGTTTCTCCCTCATAATATTTTCGCTTTCCTCCCTGCTGCCACACCCGTTTATGTACTATATGTTTTAAAATATGGGGGAGAAGGTGTGTTTAAGGGGAAATGAAAGCCTTGATGCAAACTAATACATTTTCCCAAAAGAAACACTCATTTCAATGTATACATGCAAAACTTTAAAGCCTGATTAAAAAATGTATGAAGAAGCTCTATCATGTGGAGGATGTTACCTAGGAGCTGAATTACAGGATTTGCTTGTCTCTCTTTTTCTCTTGCCTTGGGCAATCTAGTCTAATTACAAAACTTGCCTTTCATTCTGTTTAGTGTTTCTCAGCTATGCATGAGAAAAGTTAATCAAAAAATAAAATGAAAAACTGTGATGGCTAATCGAAGTCCCGTACACAGATTTCTCTGCTGTTGCCTAACCCGTCCGCGGGGATGATCTCCAAAGTGTTACCTTTAAAGCATCATCAGATGCACTGTGCCTACTGGTCTCTGCTTCTCTTAAAGAAAGAGAAAAGATTCCTTTAATTTCAGAAGTTTGGAAAATTAGAAATGGAAAGAAAATTATGGATTTTTCTATCTTCATTTATCCCCTAACTGTAATTGCTGGAAGGTTTTATAATCATAGAAGACACTGGACCAACAACCCCGGCGATGGGTAATCTCTTTAGAGCAGATAGAAAAAGGCAATTTACCAGCTCACCTTATCCTCTAGTATGCTCTTGTAGGGGAGGAAAATAACTCTCTTTCCCTCTACCCATCTTAGGTTCATTGGTTGGGGCCTTGTAAATTAGACTGACAAAAGACAGATTAACAAGAAAAAAACAAATGGGTTTATTAACAAGTGCATCTTACGTACACATGGGAGTACTCAGTAATGGGTAACTTGAAGGAGTGGTTAGAACCTGGGCATAAATAACATCCTAACAAAAGAACAATACATTTTTAGAGAAGGCACAAGACTAAGGAAAAGGACTTTGAATTTCTAGGGTGGCAAATTGTGGTAAGGTTAACACAGTGGGGAACTAATGGCAGATAAGGTCTAGTCAGTGGAGTTTGTTATATCGAATCCTCTGGTGCCCTCTCTGGGCAGATAAGGGTCTAGAGTTGTCTTCAGTAATGTCTGTCCTTCCTGGTAAAAGGTGGACCCCTTTATGAATCTGTATCCTGCTTTTAGGCAAATAGGGGGAGGGCAGAGAAGTTTTCTTACATCTGTTTCTTGTCAGTTGCCTTCAGCTCAAAGTAATCCTATGCCAAAGAGGCACATTTTGGGGTGGCACATTCTGCTCCCCATCACTGTGGAAGGACATTGGAATAAAAGGATTGCTGATGCTTGGCTGATCCTCTTTCTGGCTTCCTCATCTAGAATGTAGCCCCAAATGCCAACCACTAGGACCAATCCTGGCTGTGGTTTTGTGTGGGTTTTTGTCAAGGGCTGAGATGTCATCTTAGATCATTTCAAGTCCCCTCTGTGACAACATTACTGCAACCAAAAACAATGTGACTGAGGTAGTGCCTTTAATTAAGTTAACTAACACTGATAAAATCACATAAAATTTGTTCTTTGGGAGCTGAAAGAAAAGATATAGGAAGAGGGTGGGAGATTGGTGAAGACTTTTGAAAGCTCTGATATTGTTTTGGAGGGTTGGTGGCAGTGGTAGGGGGCTGATGGTGGACAAAAATTAGCATGTTATCAATGCAAGTTTGTGGCATTTTGTCAGACAAAAGGAGATTTCTGGATGGTGTGTGTCCATTGCTTCTGTGGCCTAAACAACCCTGTGTTTCTCAGTTGTTTGAAGTGAGTGGTGTTGAGAAGCAACATATGCTTCTCCCCCTCCATGCAGAGCAATGAAATTTGGAAATATGTGTTAAAAGAGAAAACATAGTTTCCTATAGCAATTTATCTCCAAGAAAAGACAGCTTCCTGGGATAGTGTTAATGGTGCTAAAATCTCACTGAGAAAAATAATTCAATCGCCCAAATTTGGGCTTCGCTCATGCAGCAGCTGGCTCAGCAGAGTGGCAAGGGGCCATCAGTCTGCTTTGGAGTAAGGTGTGCTTAGGAATCATGTGGATGGAGCCTCCCTTTACTGATACTGGGCAAGATAAAAGAGGCCTGGGGACTTTCAAAGTAATATATACCATTCACATAACACAGTATTGTGTAAGTCTTATGAAGTTTTTTTTTTTAATGCTCTTTAAACGTGCATTCATAACAAGCGTAAGAGCCTAAATAAAAGGAAAAATATGTTAGAGTCCATTGAACAAATCTGTGAATGCTTTATCAATAACAGCAACGTGACCAAGGTCCTGTGCACTTGTTTTTTTTGTAAATCTTGAAGACCGGGGACCTCAAGGCATTAAACATATTACTTTCTATGTTAAGTTCCTGGCTGACACAAATTTGGTATTCCAAATTTTAGCCAGCAGTTGGCTCAACAATTGGGAGGCCAATTGACCAAAAGTTCTACCTTTGACTGTTTCAAGGTCATATATAGGACAGACAAAATAGTTAGAAATGTTCCAGAGAACCACCAACAGCATGGAGTGAGAGGTAGAGTCTGGAGTTGTTTTGCACACCAAAAAGAGACATTTTTCTAAATTGAGGTATAATTGACATACAACATTATATTAGTCTCAGGTGTATGGCCTAGGAATTCAATATTTGTATAATTTGCAAAATGATGCAAAATGATCACCACAATAAGTCTAGTTAATATCCATCACCATACATAGCTATAGAATTTTTTCTTGTGATGAGAACTTTTAAGATTTGCTTTCTTAGCAACTTTCAAATATGTGATACAATATTATTAATCATGGTCACCATGCTGTATATTATAGTCTCAGAATTTATTTATTTTACAACTGACAGTTTGTACCTTTTGACTCCCTTCACCAATTTCGCCCACCTTCCACACTCCACACCTACCTCTGGTAACCACCCATCTGTTCTCTGTATATGTAAGATCGGTTTTGGTTTTTTTTTGTTATTGTTGGTCTTTTAGATTCCACATATAAGGGACATCCTATAGCATTTGTCTTTCTTTGACTCATTTCACTTAGCATAATGCCCTCAAGGTCCATGTGGGTTGCAAATGGCAAGATTTCATTCTTTTTTATGGCTGAATAATATTCCACTGTAGACAGTTGACCTTTGAGCAATGAGGGGATTAGGGGCACTAACCTCCTCCAACCCCACCTTGTGCAGTTAAAAATCCATGTATAGCTTTTGATTCCCTAAAAACTGAGCTACTGATAGCCTTCTATTGACTGGAAGCTTTACTGATAACATAAATAGTCGATTAACACATATTTTCGTATGTTAAATTATTATATAATGTATTCTTACAATAAAGTGAGCTCCAGAAAGGAAAATGTTATTAAGAATCATAAGAAAGAGGGGTAACTGGATGGCTCAGTCAGTTAAGTGCCTACTTTGGGCTCAGGTCATGATAATGGAGTCCCGGGTTCCAGCCCTGCATCAGGCTCCCTGCTCAGCGGAGAGCCTGCTTCTCCCTCTGCCCCTCCGCCTGCTCATATGTGCTCTCTCTCTCAAAAATAAATAAACCTTAAAAAAAAAAGAATCATAAGGAAGAGAAAATACGTTTATAGTACTGTACTGTATTTATTTAAAAAAAAAAAAATCTATGGGTAAATGGACCCGATCAGTTCAAACCTATGTTGTTCAAGGGTCAACTATATATACACTGCAATTTCTTTACTCGTTCATCCATTGATGGACACTTAGGTTGCTCCTGTGTTTTGGCTATTATAAATAATGCTGCAGTGAACATGAGGGTGCATGTATCTTTCTTGGTTAGTGTTTTGATTTTCTTCGGATAAATACCCAGAAGTGGAATTGCTGGATCATATGGTGGTTCTATTTTTAATTTTTTGAGGAACTTCCATGCTGTTTTAAAGAGGCATAATTTATAACTGAGATCCAGTGAGCTGTCCAGGACTACTGAGGTATCTCGCTTCATTACCGTGAAAGTTTTGGCCACACGAACATAGGGTCATGCTAAATAGCAAAATCAGCAATGTGGTGTTATGAAAAGATCACTGACTCCGGCATCAGGAGACCTGAGTCTTCATCCCGTGGGATAATCAATCATAATCTTCGTTTGTGAGCATTACTGTATCACTACGTGCAGGCATCTTTGAATATACTTTTTCTAGCCTGTGCAATCCGGCAGCCAGGAAGATATAATCATCCCGTGTTCAAGTTGAAGAAACAATTTTGGAGAGATTAAGGGACCCTCCCAAGGTCACTAAGCTAGTAAATAGCAGAGTAAAAATTCAAGCTCAAGACTGTCTCCTGAGGCTCTGTCTGCTGAACGCTCCATGTTATTTCCTGTAGCTTTGTCTTTCCTTCTACCATTTCTCCTTCTAGGAATATCCTTTTTGCTTGCCTCAGTCTGTATGACTTTTGGTTATTCTTCAAGCCTGACTCCAGTCTAAGATTTTTAGGAAGACTTCTAGGAACACTCCCATCCACTGATCTCTCCCCATTGTAACCTCACAGCCCTTCTTAGCGCTGCTCCCTTGCTGACACTTGCTTACATCTCTGGTATGTTCTCTGTAGCCTTTGTCACTTCCTATTTATTGTGAATGGTGTTTTCAGTGTGATACCTTTCCCTCTCTCCTCTCGCTCATTTATGAATTTGGCAGACATTTGGGGAAAATCATTAAAATATAGAAAAATACCATATATCTTACTACCCCAAATTAACAAAATTTACCATTTAAAATTCCTGGCTTCAAATATTTTTCTTTAAATAAAGAAATAGCACCTTACCAATCAAGTTGAGGTTCACATTACACATTTTCCAATCCCATTCATCTTCTCCTTCTCCAGGGGTAACCACTAATCTAAATTTGGTACCTAACCTCTCAATCTCTGTTTTTTACTTTTTGTTACACACTGTGTATTTGCAAGCAATACATAATGTCAGTTTGTAATCTCTTTTGCTAAAGAATATAATGTAATTATTGCATATATCTTTTGAAAATTTGCTTTTTCACTCAATATATTTTAAAAACTAGCCATTTTGATATATTTAAATTAATTTATTCATTTAAATTGTAGTATTCCATTTCATGAACATAAATGTCTTATTTATCTAATCCTCTATTTATGGGCATTGAGGCTCTTATAGGAGGCTATTTCAGGTATTGGTTTCTCCTTTACTATTAGACACTAAATTCTCTGAAGGACTGTGGATTATGCCTCTTTTTGCTTAGCACTGTCATTGCAATCCAATAAATGTATGCTGAATGAGTTGATGAAAATATCTGAGCAAGTGACGGTCTTCAACCTTGAGAAGGTTAACATGATTGAAAGCAGGTATAGGGTGGCATCAAAGAAGTCACTTGAAATAACAATTTTTTTCTTGTATTTATGGGGATGGAAAAGTAGGGTAATAAAAAGCTACTTGAAATAATACTGAGGGGCATGTGGGTGGCTCAGTCAGTTGAGCGTCTGACTCTTGGTTTCCGCCTGGGTTGTGATCTCATGGGTCATGAGATAGAGCCCCACATCAGGCTCCATGCTTGGTGTGTGGGGGTGTTTGCTTGAGGATTATCTCCCTCTGCCCTTACACCCACTCATGGGTGCTCCCTCTGTCTCTCAAAAAAAAAAAAAAAAAAAAAAAGAAGAAGAAGAAGTAATACTGAGATGAGGAGGGGTAAGTTAGTAAATTTTTTTGTGATCCTAATGAAATTTGTGAAAGACTAGTAACAGAAAATATGTAAAATAATTGATGAAGCTACAAGGAAAAATGCTTAGAAATGTGCTTAAGTATGTCAGTGCTGGTTTATGGTCAGACAGTGGAAGTTCTGTATCTACTTCTAACTGGGCCATCTCCATGATTCACCTTGGAGAAATCTAATTACCCTTGAATATTTGACCTTCAATGTGTCAACATAAACAGTTCTTCAACCTGGTTTCATGGAGATCTGGCAGCTGTGCTTAACAGATAACTTTTTTCTTTAGAAGTATTAAAGGCCATGGTCTATTTCTTTAATTTTGTATCTTCCCTTCTGACCCTTTTGCACTTTTGTTACTTTCTGATTCTTATCCAAATGGATAACACCCAATGATGGGGAGAGAGGTGTGAAGTCAGGAGGTAGGGGTTATTGCAGGGAAGAAATGAGTTTATACTTGTGAAACCTTAGGGTAATGTCTGTCACAGGTTTCGATTTCAAGACCTGTTAATTACTACTCCTTTCTTTTATATTTCTTACAGCAGATATAAATTGTTATTTTATAGGCTCTATTCTAAGTCTGCCAGAATGAATGCAGAACTCTTCATGTTTCTTCAGCCCAAGGTTATGATTTGTTCTGAGAATTCTGGTGGGCAAAGAGCAAGGGTCTCCACAGTGAGAAGAAGTGAACTCCAAACACTCTCCATCCGTCAGGGTTGTCAAATGATAAGCAGGGACAGCAGGATTGGGCTTTGATTGGAGAATTAGAATGAAGCTGTATTAAGCTTATTATTTCATATGTAGCTTCTCGTGATGTTGGTTATAATTTGGTAGCTATAGATCCACTCTCCCCTACTCGCCCATCACTCAGTGATCTATTATTCAACATTTATTTGATGAATATAAAGCACGTACGAGGTGCCTAAAGCAAGTACGAGGTACTTGAGATACGTGGATGAACAAACAGGAAAGAATTCCTCCCCTCCCATAGCTTACATTCTAGCTTGGGAGGACAGAAAATGAACAAAAAATATGATTAGTGAATTGTATAGCACACGGGAAGGTGGTAAGTGCTATGGAAAAAGAAAAGGTAGATCCAAATAAGGGAGATCAGGAGGGCCTGATAGAGGTAGGATGGTCAAGGTTCATTGACAAGGTGAGAAATGAGCAAAAAATTGAAGGAGGTGAGGAAATTGTCTGTGCAAAGATATGTGTGGGCAGAAGAGCTGGCACCAAGGCTATGCCTGTCGTGTGTGGTGTGAGAAGGGCTGCTTGACTGGAGTGAGTGAGCAAGGAAGGAAGCAATCGGAGGTGAAATCAGAGGGGTTATGGAGGCCAGATGAGGTAGGGTCTGTAGGCCATTGTGAAAATGTTGGTGAGCCAATGGAGGGCTCAAATTAGTGTTTCAAAAGACCACTCTGACTTCTGTGTTGAGAACAGGTTCTAAGGGACAAGATCCAGGAGAGAGATGGCAGTCAAGGTAAGAAGTAATTCAATTCTGACACATTTTTAAACTAGAGCCAGTATCCCAATGGATTAGATGTAGGGTATGAGAGAAATAAAGGGACTAAAATGCCCCAAAGACTTTTTTGACAGAGCATCTGAAAAGATGGAGCTTCCATCAACTGGACTGTCTGGATTAGGTTTGGGCAAGAACATGAAGGATACTTTTTTTAGAAGTCTATTAGCCATCCGCATATACCAATCTGGAGTTCAGGAAAAAGGTCTTGGTTAAAGATATAAACTTGGTTAAAGATATAAAGATATAAACTTGGTTAAAGATATAAAGATATAAAGATATAAACTATCTATCTGGCATATAGATAGAGTTTAAAACCAAGGGATTGGATAAGATCACCAAGGGAGTGAACGCACACAGAAAAGAAGACCAACAACTTTAAAGATATAAAGATATAAACTTGGTTAAAGATATAAAGATATAAACTATCTATCTGGCATATAGATAGAGTTTAAAACCAAGGGATTGGATAAGATCACCAAGGGAGTGAACGCACACAGAAAAGAAGACCAACAACTCAGTGCTGGGAGCACTCCAACATTAGGGCCTTGGGGTGCAGAAGAGAAATCAGCAAAGAAAAATGAGGAGTGACCAGTGAGGTAGGGAGAGAGGTGGGTGAGTCATAGATGCCCAACAGAGAAGGTGTATTAAGGAGGGAGTGATCACATATGTCAAATGATGACGATGAATTAAGTCAGATGAGGAGTAACAGTTGACTCATGGATCTAACTCTGTGAAAGTCATTTGATAACATTGATGAGAGCAGTCATGGGATATGTGGAAATCAATGGTTAAGGGAGAATGGCAGGAGATGAATTGCAGATAGCAAGTAGACTAATAGTCAAGACTAGTCTCCTAAATGGAATTTGAGCACTCTGTGTGCTCAAATACTCTTCCCCTGGCTCATTAACGTGCCCAAAATATCAAAGGCAGAATTTCCTTACTTCCCTTTAGGAGAGCCCCTGTATTCAACCACTGAAAATGTAAATATCTTGAAATTGGTATCTCAAAGTTACTAATACCGTGCTATGGATTTGTCTGTTTGCACTGATTCTTGGGGTGACAATGATATTGTAGAATTTCAGGGCTATAAGTGATTTTAGGTATGTCGTAGCCCAGTCCCTATTAACAGAGGTATATATAGGGAAAGTGATTGGCTCAAGGTCACATACTTGATGGATGACAGAGCTGACATGAGGATCCAGGATTTCTGTTCTAGTGCCTTTTCAATCTCATAATATTTTATCTTGAATTTGATCCAACACATATGTAGGACAAGTGAAGGCAGCAGGAGATGTTATGGAAATGTCTGTTATGTGAAAGAATGAATGAATGAACAAATAGAAGAGCAAAGGCAAGGCAAAGTTTTAAATGTATGGGAAAACCAGTTGCGGGTTCATCAGGCTGATGGTAGGTAAGATTTGCTGCGAGGTACAAGAGAAAAAAGGCAGGGTGAGAAATTGTAACAGCTAAGGGAGAAAGAAGTGAGAGCTGCACACTGCAGCATAAGTGCTTTTTACCTTGAAAGCATCAGAGATGTTTAAAATTATTTTAAAAGTAAGTGCAAACTGTTAATGAGGGTTAATGGAAGGGACCGAAGATAGAGCAGCTCTTTACTAACAAGAATTGGGATGATGGCATTTTTTTAAATCCTTGCTGACAACATAAGAAAACTACCGACTTGGAGGCAGCAAGTTTACAACTGCCTGAAAATAACCAGATACAAGAGGTTTCAACTTGCTGGAACTCTTATTATATGCTTGAATGACTCCTGGAACAAAAGAAATCTGTGCATGATTGTTTAGGAAAGTGTAAGATAAGCAAAGCGTATGTTTTCTAACATCTACTGACTGTAATCTGATAGCCGTGTTATATTGGTCTCTGCTCATTTTAAGGTTATGTGATGAAGATGACTTTAGTGGTTCTTAAGTTCAGTACATAAATAAATGATGTTAAGACTCCACTTTAACTTATGCCCCTCAATTTTTCATACATATTTGCTGCTTTTCTTTCGGAAAAGAAAATGTACATTACTTGTTCTCCTGGAAACATTCCATCCTTTTTTATGCTTTTCCTTTCTCTTTTGAAAGATCCCCCTCACACTGCATAAATAGAAATGTCCCTGAGATTCATTTGATTTCATGGATGGCAGAGTGCTCATTTCAAATATCTTTGGGAGAACCAGATAAAATAGCTACACTATACTGCATTACCTGATTTAGTGCTGGGGACCGTTTGAGGACTAGATGGCTATGGGAAATTGTAATGGGAAACTCAAGTTGGTTTTCACTTCAAGTTCAGTGCTTTGAATCCAGTGGAGTTGAGGGTAGTCAAAAGTTATCACTCTCTGATTTGACTGTTCACTGTTCCAAGGGAAATAAGCCACTGGTGCCTCTGTTTTGCCGGTGGGAAGGAAAACGCTCCTATCACCTTGGTGCTAAATGGCAGTTCCTGAGCAGTGTCAGCAGAGAACTGGCTGGGAAAGGGGACTTGTCCTTTCTCTCTCGCAGCCATGATTTTGTCAGGGCGAAGGCATACTGGTGAAGCAGTTGGGGAAATCCTACACTTCTGTTTATCGGGCTGCGTCTGTTCTTGGGAGAAAGAGAAGCCATCTCTTTCCAATGCTGTCAATCTGGTACCCCCAGCCACCACCAGAAGCCACTTCAATTTATTTCTTCAGTTCTTTGCAGTTCTCTTTTGCAGAGAGTTTATTGTAAAGATGTATTAACCAGTAAGACGCCTTTAGGATAAATTGTGCTCAACTTGGGAAGGAGATAGCAACTTTTGCAAAGGTGCCCACGGTAGTTTAAGTAGGAGAAAAAGTAGTAGAGCTTGACGCTGCTGGAAGTGTCACTACGTCTGTCTATCTCGGTCCGCTCTCTTTCTATTTGCATGAGCTTTACATTGCTTATTTCCTCTTCTCATGAGCTTCCTTCCCTTCATACTTAACATTGTTTCTGCTCATTCACTCTTGCAACTATTATTTATTTACATTTATATTTATATTTATATTTATTTGTTGTATTTGGTTAGTTAGTTCCTGCTCCCTTGATTTTTGCTACCTACAAGGAGGAAGTAGACATTCCTATAATAATATTGGAGCTTTCCCTCTGTATTAGGTCATAGCTAGAGCAGGCTAGCATTCCCAAGGGAGGGACATAACACTTGATCTTACTAGCTAGGATTAGGTGATTTCCCTTGGCTTCAAGCTGTTTACATAGTTTTCCCAGGGAAACCGAGTAGGGCCAGTTTCCCTTGGTGGCCAACCCTTGGCTTGAGGCAGAGAGGAAAATGATGTTTAGTTCCTTTTTCTCTGCAGACACAGAATCATTCATGTGAAGTCTTATTTTATAAGTTTAAATGAGCCTTCAACAGTGTTCTAGGCACTGACAGTATTCGGAAGTCTGACTAAGCCACGTCTCCAGCCTAGAGAATTACTAGTGTAGGACATTCAGCAGTGGGAATCCCTGGGAAGGTACGACCGGCCCTTAAGAGCTATGGATAGCGTAGTTGATAACCAATTTCTCTCTTTGCCAGGTGGAGCAATGTAAAATTAGAAAAAAAAAAAATCCTATGTGCTTTGGCAAACAATTTTGAGTCTGTTGCTTAAAAAATGATGGGTAAATTAAAAGATGAGAGAAATACATCCAGGTAACTTTAACAGTCGAATGCTGAGCAGTAATTACACATCAAATCTGGAATCACCAAACTGAAACAGAGGCTTGTCTCTTCTTTTTATGTGTAGTCTGAGGTTTGTTTGAAATTCTAAAGCATTTTGCAGATTATTGGGAAACGACTACATGTAAAAAAGCAGAGGAAAACTTAAAACGGGTCTATTTTAGGTTATTCTTTAGATTTTCTGTAGGTTCTTAGGGAACTTCTGAAGCATTTTGTTTCTATTATTATTTCTTCCTACGTCACTAGATATGCTTACTAAGCTTGGAAAATGTTCAAGGGCTACGTGACATGGTCATGACATTGAAGTCCTTTTACTACTTTATCTTGTAGGACTCTGAAACACCATCTGGTAGACATTAGTTTCTTTAATGCCCCTTGAGCAAGTCTCAACCCTAGGTGGTTATCCCATAGCAGAGGTCCTTTTCCTACCTTTGCTTCACCGATTGACATCTTCTGATCCTTTAGTCTTCCATTCAATACTTGCTTTCTCCAGAGAATACTTTATGAATGAGTGAATAAACTGGGTTCCATTTTGTAAATAAATCTCAGCCCAAGATTATGACTAGGTGCCAAAATGCCCCTTTCTCTCCTAAATTTGTCTTATTTTTTTCCCTTAGATTTGGCTCTTTTTCTTTTCCCCTCTCCTTTTTTCAATTCATGATATTAATTTTTGACCTATTATTGCAATTGGAGTGAGAATGCAAAGCACATGGGAACAAAAGTATTCAACATCTTTTATTCATTAATGCAATGTTTTCTGCTTTGTATTTTTTTATTATCAATGTAAATTTTAATAAATTCCAGGTAGAATTTTTTTAAATGTCAAAGAGGTACACACTCTGCACAGAGGTGCTGACTTTTTTTTTTAAATGTTTTTTTTATTGTATTATGTTAGTCACCATACAGTACATCCCTGGTTTTTGATGTAAAGTTCGATGATTCATTAGTTGCATATAACACCCAGTGCACCATGCAATACGTGCCCTCCTTACTACCCATCACCAGTCTATCCCATTCCACCACCCCCCTCCCCTCTGAAGCCCTCAGTTTGTTTCTTATAGTCCATAGTCTCTCATGCTTCATTCCCCCTTCTGATTACCCCCCCTTTCTTTATCCCTTTCTTCCCCTACCGTATTTTAAAAGCTTCAGTGAATAAACGTAAAGTCTATTTAAAAGACAATCAAGAAATCAAAGACCATTTAAGGGAGGCTGCTGTGACTTAGGAATGAAAAAAAAATGCTCAGTTTTAGTTAGTGGTGAGGAAGAGGAATAGGAAAATTTCGGAAAAGTCACTTGGTTTGGTGGAAAGAACATGAGCTTTAGAAGGTAACGGGAGAAGGTGAATCACATCTGAGTATCTATAATATTTAAGGCATTATATTAGGTAGTGCCTCTACCTGATATTAACACTCTGATGGAGGTGCAATTAATCCTATTTTATAGAAGCAAAATTGATTCTCACAGACACAGTACTTTGTCTAGAGTTGCACAGCCAATAAAGAGCAGGACTGAGATTTATTTATTTTTTTAAGGATTTTATTCATTTTATGAGGGGGAGGGGCAGAGGGGGAGAGAATCTCAAGCAGACTCTGCACTCAGCATGGAGCCCAACGCAGGACTTGATCTCATGACCTGAAGATCATGATCTGAATTGAAACCAAGAGTCTGATGCTTAACTGACTGAACCACCCAGGCGCTCCACAGTGGGACTGAGATTTAAACATAAATATGATCCCCAAACCCATGTCCATTGCAGTGTCTCATAGTCATAACTATATCAAAATATCTATAGGAGTCAGGTGGACACAGGTTTGACTCCAACCTTCAAACTTACTAACTTATACCTGTCTCACCTGATAGATTTCCTGTATATTGATACCGAGTGAAGAATAGTTTTAATGTTATATATTTAATATTATGTATATTTTACCGGAGGGAACTCCAACATATGCCATAATTAGAAATCCTGCCAGCATATGCCACAATAGGAAAATTGAGGAAATTAGATATTAGAGTAATTCCCAATAGTCTCAGGAACAGCTAAAGGCAAAAAAATGTCCTACAAAGTTCTACCTTCTATGGTGACTCTGCCTAGAGCTGGGTGTTTGTTATAGAGAAAGCCTCTAGTTTTTACCACCCAAAGTTGTAATGCGTTGTGTAAGTGATATGCAGACATATCAGTAACCTCTCTTAGAGAAGAATCTTTTTCTCATGAGTGGTTGTGGACTCAAATGAGGTCATAGCAATGAATATACATAGGAACCACATTTTATTAAGGTTATGGAACAGTATAAATTAAACATGATACAAACTTCGGAGAAATCAAATTGAGGTTACAGCACTACATTTGGGGCACTACATAATCTCTGCTTGGGCTTGGCTAACATTTGCTCACTTCCTGACTTCATACTTAATCTGAGAAATCCTTGAGGGGAATGTTCTCAGCCAGGGGCCCCATTCTGTGGAACTTTTCTCTGTGAAGTTTAAGAAAATCTTCAAAAATATTACTTCTGCAGTTCTGGGCACTTCAGCTACTTGGTTGAAATCTTCATTTAGTTGAAATGTCAGTCTGTTTGGGGGGGTCCCTTTTTTGGTTTGGGATTTTAATCAGTTTTGTGCAAAAACATATGGGCTGTCATGGGCTCGGTTCTGTGATGTCTTGGAGGGATGATGAAGAATATATTCTTTTCTGTTTGCATGTTGGTCTTCAATTTCATTGTCTGTAAATTGAGGGGTTTAGACTACATAAATGGTTCTTCACCTTTTTTGGAGTCAGAGCCTCCTTTTAGAAGCTGATGGATACTCTTCTTAAAAAATGTCCTTAGCTGCAATTTCTAGGGGTTGACATACTACTTAAAGGACTCCCAGGAACCCGAGAACCCCTGGTTGGAGAATCTGTG
The DNA here is from genome assembly GCF_024610735.1 of Ursus americanus. NCBI lineage: Eukaryota > Metazoa > Chordata > Mammalia > Carnivora > Ursidae > Ursus > Ursus americanus. The sequence continues at coordinate 40,640,840 of NC_142138.1, read as the reverse complement.
GACTAAATTATCTCTTGGGTCCCTTCTAGTTCAGATATTATATTATTCATATTTTCTGTGATGATTTGGGTGATTGTTAGGATGCTAGTAAAAATGGAATATGAACTATTTAGGTAGATTTAACTTTCATAGCCCTAAATGGCAAAATGTCATCTGATAATTTCCTCTTTTTTTTTCAACAGAATTTCTGAACCATGTCTGCTCTTTAAAATCACCTGGGAGAGCTTTTAAAAATTCCAATGCCTGGCCACACCCCAAATCACTTAAATCAGAGTCTCTGGAGGTAGATTCCAGACATCAGTCTATTAAGCTCCTCAGTTGGTTTCATTGTGCAGCCAGGTTGAGAGTCAGTGCCCTGGCAGGATTAAAACATCTTCAGAAGTTCCAGATAACAGGAACATCAACCACAAGCTGAAGATAAAAGGACATTCCATTCTTTGTCTGCTCTCAAATGTTTGGTATTGAGTACTGTATTTCCAGCTCAAAATAAGGGTTTGAAAACTCTTGTGTGTCATCTTGCCTCCCAATGTGTTATGATCTTTTCTAAGCTGGGCAAGTGCTACAAATACTGAATGGCCTTCCTGGTCCCATATATAGATGTAGGAAGGACATATTAGGATATGCTCTGCTCTGCCACAAGCACACATCAGTAGAGATTTGTTTTCAACATAAGAACAATTACCATTGTCATATTCCGAACTGTGTGCAAATTATTTTATTATAAACTCACTGTTGGTCCCTATTTAACTGGGAAATCATTTGTTCTAAATTTATCTATTCTCTCTGCATGGCATTGACATTTGCCGGCAATGCCAGACTTGCTTCACTTATAAGAAAAAAGATTCCATGGAGAACAGGCAGTGCTCTCATCTAACTGATTAATAATCTCTAGAGGATCTTTGGAACTGGCATGTTAACTCTTCCTGCTCTCCTGCGAATTTTGACTTTCACTGAACTCAGAAACACAAACAATGGTTTTCATGAAATGGGGCAGTAAAAGCTTTCTTCATCAGACCGGCTCTCCAAAGAAAGAATGCTCACTGCCAAAGCTTAAAGATGAGAAATGAGATGTGTAATGAAAAGTTGTTTGTTTTCAAGAGTTTACAAGTCAATTTGGGTCACTTCATCAGCCAAATTTTTATCTCTGTACTAGGCAACTATTACTTGTTTTCAGCTTGAAAAAAAAAAACAAACAGTCCATCTTTGCTTTCCATGGCGTCTGTAGTATGTTGCAACCATTCTGCAATTTAATGCAGACAAAGACTCTCTAAAGTCACATGGTCTGTTTGAGTAATAGGAGTCCATTAAGAATGAACAGAGACATCCTGTATTATCGTGATTTCTCCCTTTGTGGGTTTTACAATTTTCCTACCAAGCTCTGGTGTTTTAAGATGACATTTTGCACATTGGATTTAACTACCTGAGAGCCTATGGACACGGAATTGCCGGCAGCCAGTTGGTAGCCTGGCAGGACCTTACTTAATCATGACTATCTGCTTACTACTTCTTTTTAGTATAAAGACGAACTCCTTCAGGAGGATGTCTTGATTTACAGACATCCTTTTGTTATCTTCTAGAAATGCTATTCAAATCTAGAACTAAGGCAAAAGTCAGATAGGAATCTTCAGCGTCATTAAGTGGCACAATCTGAGTGTAAATTTCATGGCACCGGCAAGGGCTCCAGATCTTGATAGTGACTGTTGCTAACCCAAATATTGCCACTGGGGAAAGGCTGCCCATTAATAATTACTATTCTAAACACATGGAAGCACCAGGAAAACCTTTGCTTTAGCTGTGGTGTGTTCGATTGCAAACAACAATGGCATACATATGTTTATGTAATTATTTCCTACACGTGTTTCATTTGGAAACAGGCTTAAAGTTATGTTGCCCACTCTTGATAAAAACAAAAAGAAGTAAACAATGAAAACAAAAGGCAAACTGATTTAACACTGACTTGCCAAAAATCTCACTTTTAAATTGGTGTCGTTCACCAGAAAACAAAACACTCGCTATTATTTGGGCTTTGGTCATAGCTCAGCACCTAGTAGGCTGTCAATAATAAACATAGACAGAATAAAATGAATGAATGAAGGTATCTGTAATGTATATTTGAACATAAGAGCCACATTTTGAATAGAAGATCATATGTGCTTTCTTTTCTTTAAAAATCTATAAAATTTATATCAAACCTCACAATTTTTATTACAAGTTTTCATGATTAAATTATTGCCCCCATCTACTCAGGCTGCTTTTAATATTGTCTTTGTTCATGTAACCATGGCAACATCTTTGACATCTATACTTCAGGTTCTGATCTCTCATTCCACAATGGGTCACTTTGCTCTGCATCATTCATAACAGAAATCATCTGAGGGCACAGGCAGTCTTGGAATGGGATTATATTTTTCATATCCTTTCTGTTAAGGGCTGAATTGTGCCCTCCCCAAATCCTTATGTTGAAATCTTTACTCCTAGGACGTTAGTATGCGACTGTATTTGGAGATAGGGTCGTTAAAGAGGTAATTATATTAAAATGAGGTCATTAGGATGGGCCCTAACCCAATTTGACTAGTATCCTTGTAAGAAGAGGAAATTCAGACACAGATATGCACAGATGAAGACCACGTGAAGACACAGGTTGAAGATGGGCATCTCCAAGTCAAGGAGAGAGGCCTCAGAAGAAACCAACTCTGCAACACCTTGATTTCAGACTTAAGCTTTTAGAACTGTGAGAAAATAAATTTCTGTTGTTTAAGCCACCCAATCTGTGTTACTTCGTTGTATGGCAACCATAGCAAACTAATACAACTACCTTGGTTTTCGAAATTTTCACTCTTCCTTTCCAAATATCACTAGCCCTTGAAAGTTTGAAATATATTCTGAGCTTCATGTTTATGCAACTTTCAGGTTTGTTTGCTTTCCCAGCGTCTCCTAGACCACCAATAAATCTGACCATATGATTTTTCCCAGATTATCTCCTTCGCTGATATTAACAGTTACATATTTCCTAGTTTTTGCAACATATCAAATAGGAGATCTTTTAGGAAGTGCCTATAAATCAGAAAGGGTTTGTTTATCATAGTTTTAGCTAAGTCATCTGAAGAGGAAGATTTTCCAACTATGACATGTAGATGTATCATTTAAAATGGAACTTGGGGAGAAATTCCAATAGATCCAGATTCATTGAGACTATGAATTTATATAGGTTGCACATTATTATTTTTCTGTCTTATAAGCTTGCCCATTCTAACATTCTATAGCAATGAAGAAATACAAAGACACTGAAACAGATGATTAAAATTTGGTATTTGGCATGGGATCCAGTGTCCACTGAGATTCAAGTTTGGGGTGGTCGGAATTAAGGTCAGCCTGGTAGAGCAGGCAGCCATCCAAATGCTGTGAAGAGCTAAGGAAGCCCAGAGAGGCCATTGTTTTCCAAATCTTTCCTCAACTCACAAGCCAGGGTTAGACAAGCTATTGTTAGAGAATTTATGTTTTGGGTCAGGAAAATTTTCAATCATTAAAAATTTCTTCAAAAAGCCAAAAAATATGATCAGAGGAGCAGAGCAGCATTTGGCCCTGTGGTGGTAATGTGATGAAAGTGACTTTATTTAGGGTTATCATTAGTCTGACAAATTGGAAAAACAAATGAAACAATCCTTTCCTTTGGATGATGTTGGGGGCTACTGAAATCTTTCCCTAATTAGGGATTAAGAGCATTAGCTCTCTGGGGATTTGGATGTTAAGCCTGGACTTAATGTGCCACGGAGTTTAAAGGGCAAGTACGATGATGGGCATATCATGCTCTGCGCATTGAGTAATTTCTAAAGGCTTCACGTGAGGGCAATGTGCAAACAGCCCCGTACAATCATGCTTAATGAGAAATCATATTTTAATGTATAATCATGAAATGGTTACTTAGTCTTGGAAGTCTGAAATTTGTCATGTTCCTTTAGAAAGCAGGCACATGTGCAGATATATTCCTCGTCATTCCATTAACCATAAATCTCTGTTAATAGGCACTTCTGATATATTGATAATGAAAGGATGACTAATGTTTCTAATGATGACCCTGAGGCATGACAAAATTCTTAAATGCTTTTTGAATCTTCAAAGAGAATAAATTATATTTCTCATGACCCAAATTTATTTTTATCATATTCTAATTCCCTGGAAAGTAGTAGTTTGTATATAGTATGATACACATATTCAACATGGCAAATGCAAAAGCAGGGGCTTTGGAATCACACAACTTGATGTATATCATGGCTCTTCATTTGCTAGCCCAGTGAGTTCAGAAGAGTTCTGTAACATCACTCACCCTTGGTCTTTGCATCTGAAAAATGGGCATAACAATACCTACCTTGCAGGACATCGTGAGAACTAAATGATATAAAATACAATGGAACATGCTTGCCACATATAGGGGTCAGGAAATGTTCCATTCCTGCCTTCCTTGTCCAACACATTAGTCAAAACACTCCATTTGCTGACCACATCAGATAAAGAATTGGTTCTGCATCTTAACAGATTAGAGGCCCTGGAAGAAAGATTATAATAAGAATAGTAGGAGAATGCGTCAGTTGGAGGGGGGCTGCCTTTTACCTAGGCTTGTTTTCAGGGTGCTGGCTGCTGTGGCTTTAATTTGCAGGCTTATTTTCTTTAGGATAATGAATTTTTATTTAAATTTGGTGAATTTCCTTTGAGCTCCTTTTAAGTCATCTGAACACAGGAAACACTTTTTCATGCTTTTAGAGTTTTTCTGATTGACTTTGTTCTCCAAAAAGGGCTGATTTTAATATTCTAAGTGATAAAAAGTGCCTTTGACACGATTGAAGCAATTTAATTAGTAAATCCGGAAATTATAAAGGATTGGAAATCACACCCTCCATGCTTTTAATAAAACAGAGTAGTGAAACTTCTGATAGGTGCATACCACGTGTTGAAAGAATTCTGTACCACACACATTGAAAGAAACGAAGAAATTGAGAGAACTTTATGAGCGACCTACTAAGGGAATTACATGACTAGGTAATTACGTGATCAGTATACATCATGGATCAAAACTTCTGAGGTTTCATAATTTAGACAAAGTACATATTAAGCATTTAAAAATGCAAAATCATTAAAGCCACGCATTGAGATTCAACATGTTAGGTAGGAAAAAGGGGCTAGCGTAATCGTGAGGCAGACTAATTTTTGAATTACTTAACCTCAGAGTATCTTAATCCTGGAGTAAGCAATATGCAAAGGATCATTTAATGTTGTAGCTAATAGGACTTTTAGTGTCAGGCTGTCCATCTCATGATGATGGCGTATGAATTATTTCTAGTCAGTTTACTATGAGTACTCTCCTATAGTATGTCGTCACTAAACAGGGAACATGGCTATAACTGCTAGGCATAAACATAATAACATGTTCAACTGTAAAACTATCTACAGTATATAAATACCGATGCTGTACTCAAAAGCACCATCATTTTTTATTGCCTTGGTAATGGAGTGTTCCAGAGAGACATGTATATGGATGATTAGTGATTGGTGGATTTTGTTCTGGTATTTTCAAATATTAAAGAGCAACCTTGATCACCAGTGGTTGGAGGAATCAAAGAGTAGCTGATTCCTCCTAAGAAAACAAATTAGAGGGTCAAACTCTGGTAATGTTTCATCCTAAATTGTAGGTAATGATAAGGAATATCAACAAGTACACTTCAAATATGGTAGGTGAAAACACAGGCTGGTACTAATAATACTAATAATATTAGGGCATTATATGAAGAATTATAATGTAGTTTTTACTCATAATAGCAGTTTATAAATAATGAGGATAATTGGGTAATTGGATCTTTTTCAGTGTTAATTTAATGATATTTTAATTCAAGATGATAGGGTACAGTAAGCGATAATAAAATTTTTGAAATGTAAGATTAGTCAATGGCAGGGTAAGTTTAAGAGACACTTGGAGAATTGGAGAGCTAAAAGTTCAACCAGAGGAAATGAAGCATGTGCATGGGTAGAGAATCAGAAGAGAATCCTACTAATGAACCTAAGACACAGTAGGTTTTGACCCAGTTCTTGTTCACAATGTTTCCATGTTTTTGCTTTTGCACTGAAACAATTTTTGCAAAATGTGAGTATCTGGGAATGGAGAACCTTTCAGAGAAATTCTGAAATGGGTGGATCTGTTCTAAGAGCTGAGCAAGGCTTATGAGTCACAATCCCAACTCCCTAAAACTTGGTGAGGTCAAGTTGACCTTTGTGACATGCATGCTGTATATCTTTTTTATCTCTGTTATACACTGATAAAAGCTGGTACATGACCTGTTCATTTGAAGGGTAATTTTTGGTATCATCTGAGCAGAAAATTCCTTCGGATCTTCATTTTTGTTCAGAGATGCCACATTCTCTAGCCAATTTCTCATAACATATATGGAAATTGTAACCCCCCCTACAGATTATTACTAATATTAGAAGAAGGTTGCTTTTGACCTACTACCAATGTTTCAAGCTTTGGTATCTTTGTGATAATTGCTAAAAATTTCAGTTATAGTCAAGATATATATGCCAACTACTTTGAATGTTCTTTGTAGATAATTAAGTTTTTGAATACTGGCAAAATAAAACATATAATTTCCCCGAATTTCAAAGAGTATATTGAGTTTTGGGCACTGTCGAGAGTAGTGTAGAGGTCTTTCACACATGTGAATATAAGGTCACTGTAGAAACTGCCTCTAAATCACTGTACAATTTTTTGGAACCTCACCTTGAGAACAGTTGCAAACTATGCATATCACTACTGTCATCTTTGCTGTAGGAACTAAATTCCCTTTAACATGTAGCTATACTTCCATTAATAAAGAATTGGGATGGCACATATGGTTTGCCTAGAGCTGGTTGTTTCATTACTTCCTTTCTTTTTCTTTTCTTTTTTTTCAATAAGCCTTAAAGCCCTAATTTGCTTCAGCTGCTGTAAATTGGTTTCTAGTAATTTTCACATCTTCATCTTGCATTGACATCCATAAATATAAGGGCACATATTAAATCCTTAGTTATATTTGTGGGAACCCATGATCTGCTAGGACTAAAGTCTGTGTGAAGGATATCTCTAGGCATATTTCTTCTGGCATTATGCAACAGAAGTCAAGATGGTCTATGTAGGAATAAACATTGTCCAATTGGGAAGAGATCAGTTTCAAAGAAATAATTAGACTCTGTTTTATGCACTACAATGCAATTATGAAACATATGATGCTCCATGAAATGACTTTATGTTATTTTCTGGAGTCCCGAGGGCACTAAAATGACACGAAGGTAAAGAGAAGAGAGTAACTTCTTTGTTACTGGGGGGCAGAGTTGACTGTCAGTAAACCTGTGAATTAAGGTAGTATTTACTTTTTGGCACCCCCTTACTTCTTCTTTTAGTGCCCATTTCTCTTTCAAAGTGTTCTCTTCTTTGCTTACAGCTATAATCAATTAAGTTCCACCAAGAGTAGATGAAAATGGTTTATACTGCCTTGTTGGAGGGTTTTTTTTTTTTTTTTGTAGTTTGGTGAGAGTGTTTTGATGACAAAAAGGTTCAAAATAGAAAAAAGAATGAATTTCTAATGTGGAATTTCAAACTTCATGCTTGACACTTAGGTAGAGAAAGATACCTGTCAGATGGAATCACTCTGATTACTACCTACTCCAGATGGGCTCTGCTTGGGCAAAGCTGCCCACGGGGAGTGCAGCACACATGCTTTGGAATAGGCATGCCTACAGAGGGGACTAATGCATTTGTTTTTTCTGTGCTGATCATGGCAGGTCTTAGGTAGGGCCATCAGGTAATTTATCATGCAATAATGAAAGCCTGGCTGCCTAGCCCACCTAAAGATGGCTTTGAGGGCCATTGTAGACCCACAGCCTCTTTGAGTCTGCTGAGGTTGGTTAGGTCCCTGACAACATGGCAACTGGACTCCTCCCTCTGCCTGTTTGTGCTTTCCATCTCTCTTCTCCAGGTGTTGCTACCAAGGGAACTCTGTAATCTACATTCTGCATGTGAAACTCTCCCAGAATGGGCTTCCTGGAGAACTAAACCACTATGGACAAGAAACTGATTTGCCCCCTCAGAAATCCTGTAGAGTTTTCCCAGTGGCGGTGTTGGTGGCCGACAAAGGGGACACTCAGCGTGGAGCAAGGGAGGTGCTCAGCGCAGACTTCCAATGGCTCAGGAAGAGCCCTCAGGAGAAAGAAATGGGGATGACATGTAGCCCCTCTAGAAAATGCCCATTCCCTGGAACCACACTGCCTAGGTTAAAAAAAAACTGGCTCTATCACTTACTAGTCTGGTTACGGGGCAAGTTACTTAACCTCTCAGTGCCTCAATTTCCTTATTAGTACAATGGAGATAAATAATAAAAATGAAGATGATATGAGACTTAAATGACTTAATATATATAAAGGGCTTATAATGGTTCCTCATACATAGTAAGGGATAAGTAAAAGTTCCAATAATTAAACTTATTTTTCTGTAAGTGTTCATACTGGGAAGAGTTCCACAGGAGAGCAATTTCTATTTTTTAAATTTTTGTATACTTTTTAAATTTTTAAAAAATATTTGAGAGGGAGAGAGAGAGAGAGAGAGAGCATACAGCAGGGGGAGGGAGAAACAGAACCCCCACTGAGCAGGGAGCCCAACATGGGGCTCGGTCCCAGGACCCTGGGATCATGACCTGAGCCAAAGGCAGATGCTTAACCAACTGAGCCACCCAGGCGCCCTAGGAAAGCAATTTCTAGGACGTAGTTGAGACTCCTGAGAGTTTGTTTTTGTTTTTGTTTTGCTTTTCCAAATCACTTCCAAATGTTACCGTTGTTATTTAAATCAGTAAACTTTTAAAACACCTTATGAAGATACGGTGATAGTTTGATGGTTTCTTCAAATGCTACCTCTCAGTTATTGGTAGTGGTTTAACATTGAGTTAGTCACCTGTGCTAGAAAAAGGAAAAAATCAGTGAATGAAAAAGTATATTTTACTCCTGGTTCACTTAGCTCATTTCAAAGGATTTAGGAAACTTGTGAATGTACATTGTTTTCTTTTTTTAAGCTAAAACCTATATTTTAATCGGACTTCCTTAGTTTTTACCCAGTGTCCTTTTCTTGTTCTAGGATCCCATCCAGGATACCACATTACGTTTAGTCATTATGTCTCAGGCTCTCCTAGGCTGTGACAGTTTCTCAGACTTATCTTGTTTTCGATGGCTTTGACAGTTTTGAGGAGTGCTAGTCAGGTATTTTGTAGACTGTCTCTCAATTGAGGTTTGTGTCATGTTTTTCTCTTAATTCGATTGGGGTTATGGGTTTTTGGAAAGAAGATTACAATGGTAAAGTACCATTCTCAACACATCATCTCTCAGATCATCATCTCAGGGATGTATACTATTAACATGAATCATCACTATTGATGTTGACCTTGATCACCTGGCTGAGGTAGTGTTTGTCAGCTCTTTCCGCTGACACGTTACTCTTTTGCCCACTTTCCAAACCCTATTCTTTGGCGGAAAGTTACTACGTACAACCCACGCATAAGAAGTGCAGAGTTATGCTTCATCTTCTTGTGGATAGAATATCTACACAAATTATTTGGAAATTTTCTGCACAGGAGATTCGTCTCTTCGCCCTCATTTATTTAACCATTTATTTATATCAATATGGATTCATAGTATCTATTTTACATTTTGGATTATAATCCAAATGTACTTCATTTATTTTGTTGCCCCAATTTTTCTTTATTTTTTAAAGATTTCTTTATTTTATTTTTTAAACGCTCATTTATTTATTTATTTAGAGGGTGCCGAGGTGGGGAGGAGCAGAGGGAGTGGGAGAAAGAGAAACTTCAGCAGACTCTGAGCTCAGCGCAGAGCCTGACCCAGGGCTCCATCCTATGACCCTGAGATCACCACCTGAGCCGAAACCAAGAGTCCGGCACTTAACTGACTGAACCACCCAGGTGCCCTTATTTATTTATTTGAGAGAGAGAGAGAGAAGAGCTCTCATGAGCCGGGGGAAGGGCAGGGGGAGAGAGAGAATCCCAAGCAGACTCCCTGTTGACCGAGCAGAGCCCAATGCGGGCTCCATCGCACAACCAGGGGATCATGACCTGAGCCAAAATCAAGAGTCCGACGCGTAACTGACTAAGCCACCCAGGTGCCCCTGTTTTCTTTTTTGATTTTAAGACAGATTTTTAAGTGGAACTGAGATGATTTATTTTCTCTGTGGCTTGTGAGTCTCAAAGAACCTAAATGGAGAAGGTAAAGCATATTGGCAAGTTTTCATTTAATCTCTAGACAATTAGCATTTTTAAATAAAGAAGATAGCTTCTTTTAATTGGTAATATTTCTTACTGAATTAGAATTACTTACTGAATTATTTGCTTTTTCTCTTGTACAACAAGGTGTTGCCTATTTGACTTGTATTTGAAAGCAGCTTTCTTGGTGTGCAAACATTTTTATTGTTTGGAAGAATTCTGTAGCTTAGGCCTCAGTAAATATTAGGGTAATAATTATGAAGTAGTATGATTGAGTTGGTTATCACCCAGGGGTGACTTAAAGTTCAGTGTTAAGAGGGATGCTTATGCATTTGATTATGCTTAGTACAATTAACCGTTTTAAGCGGCTACTTTAGAAAGTGTATTATGAACACTTCATTCTAGTCACAGTGGTGCGACAATTCTGACACAGTCTATATGCTTGAACATTTGCATATTCATAATGCAGAAGATATGCGTATTTGTAAGTGACCCGGGTAGTCACATTGCCACTTTATCAATATCAATTTTCACTGCACACCCACAAGATTTGTAGAACACCTTTCAATGCTGGTTTTTATTAAAATATTTTGAACACGGCAGACAAATATTCAAGGGTATTTAAAATGAAAGACATATTCATGGGTATTTATTTATTTAAAGATTTTGTTTATTCATTTGACAGAGAGTGAGACAGCAAGAGAGGGAACACAAGCAGGGGGAGTGTGAGAGGGAGAAGCAGGCGGGGCTCGATCCCAGGACCCTGGGATCATGATCTGACCAAAGGCAGACACTTAACAACTGAGCCACCCAGGCACCCCTATTCATGGGTATTTAAAATTAAATACAAATGTCTGCTTCTATGAAGAGATCAGGCAAAACTCAGTTTGGGCACTTTAGACAAATACAGCACACTGTTATTATTTGGAAATTATCTGTAATTCTGAGTGGTGAACCTCTTTTGGTTTTGTAGATATTGAATTAGTTACAGGATTTCGGTGCCCCCAAAAGGTAATGATCATGCTAATAACAGTTATGTTTTTTGAGTGTCTAAGGTGTGCTAGGCGTTCCTGGGGGACTTTGCAAATAAAATCTCTATGCTAATTCTGCCAAATTGGCATTGTTGCTATTTTCTTCTCACAATGGAAGACAGTTGTCACTCAGAGAGCAAGCGCCTGGCCTTATTTCTTTTCTGTCAACTCACCAAACTGGCTTCAACTCAGGACCCCTGTGCTGTTCCCTTTGCTTTGAATAATCTTTTCCACACCAGCCTTTGCATGCCTGGCCCTCTGTGTCATTCAGATCTTACCTGGGCCATGTTCCGCTCCTTGAGGCCTTCCCTTACTACCGAAACATGCTATCCCACTGCAGCCTCCCTCCACTCACTTTGCACAGATTTAATGTTATTTGAAATTATTTTCTTCCTTTACCTGATAATTTTCTTTTCCCTACCAGAGGATTTTGCCTTCACGAAATGGGGACTTTAGTCTTGTTACCCCACTGTATCTGCAGCCAGAGCCGCTGTATAATACATATTTGTTGACTGAATTAACAGATAAATCCTATAGACCTAGTGAAGTCTAAAGCTGGGATTTGAATCCAAGTCTGTTTGGCTTCAGGGTCTATGCACTTTCTGCTCTATCACTTTGTTTTCCAGCTGGGTCTAGTGTTTAATATCTGAATAAATATCAAATATCCAGGCTTGATCCATGATATTTGATCAAAAACACATTTAAGTTTTGGCAAATAATAGATTCTACCAAAAATAAAAGCTGATTGCTTCAAAGGTTCCATAATATTATGCTTCTCTTTGCTGCTGCAGAAGTAACCCTAGCTAACAGGAAACTGTCACGATAATGCTAAATATTTGTTATAGTTTTATAGACTTACATACATTTCACAGACTCTGAGTATTTCAAAAAGCGATTCTTTGTTAGATTAATTTGAATTGTTATAGAGATATAAAAGTAGAAAAAAACCTACTTTCTATTAAAAAAAAAATCTTTCGCCATCCAGAGTTTTCACAAATTTGGATTATCCTTCCCAACAGTTAGATGGAATTACTGAGGTTTCACTGAATTTCTAAACTCTTTTTTTCACCAACAGATGTGCACAAATGTCTCTTTTGAGGGGGTATGTAAACCATCACGATTTCAGGAAATGAGGCCACGGTTGAGACATTTGAAGGAAAACAAAGTGTTGCAGAACAGCTGACTGCATAACTAAGAAATCAATCATTGCCCAGGCTGCTTTATTGGCATAATTGGCAATGATTTATAGAATGATGGCAGGAGTCCAACTGGGCATGTGTATCCTTAATACCGTTATAGCACTCCGGCATGGAACTTCGTCAACGCGACATGATTGGACTGGGGAAGAAGTTTTAGAGACACCTATTTAAATTAGCTAATAATCGACAAGAAAATATTTCCCAGGAATTTATTTTGTCAAATAGAGTGAACATTTGTGAGGTATTTTAATGGAATACTGAAACAAAATTGTGCTTAAAGCAAATAAATCAGAAAACATCTCTCCAGTGCTTGTGTAGTATCTAGTATTCTGCATATATCTAGTGTGATAGTGCTTTATTAACCAATATTGTCATATGAAAAAAAGTTCTGTACAGAAAATAATTATGTCCGTTGAGTGCTGAGGACACGGGAAGGGACTTAGAGGCAGTGAGTGTGCCATTGGCCAACTGATGGATTTGGTTCATTTAAAAGGAGTAATGTAAGGTTTATCTACTGTGCTGCATCTTGTAACTTACTTGTTAAATTTATTCAGGAAAGATGGCTTTAGTGATTTTTCTGGAAACTAACTAGTGGGTTGTGAGAGATAATTAACAAAACTTCCTGTTTCTTCTCTTGGAACAGATGGGTATTTTTGAAATGCAGCAGAACACTGAGCTCAGTTTGAGGGCATGCATAGTTGAGTTGCTTCTATTTGTATAATGAGGTGCTACTTGCCTGTATTCCAGAGGTCTACAGCCTTTTATCTGCAGAGTCATACAACTGGTTTCCACGGAACTAAGCAGCTAAATGTAGCAGCCAATATTGGCGTCAGAACCAGACTTTTAAGGACACTGCCCCAAAGCAGCGTGTTTTTTTTTTTTCTCTTGTTTTTTTCTACCTGATAAAACACATCTCATCTACCTTATTATCCTAGCTATATGGGTGCCAACATTCGAAAATGGCCTAGCTCTCTGGGTGGAACTTATTGAAAGGGCAGATATGAAGCAAAGGTTCATTGCTAAAGTGTCAGCGTTTGGAATCTAGAATCAGTAAAATCGTTAAAAGACAGGAGGAGAGAGACAGAGGACAGCCGATGCACAAAAATCTCCCTGTTGATTGAATATTCAGATGAGAACTGCTCCTAGTGGTTTTGGCAAATGTGGATGATTATAGCAGAAAGCAGGGGCTTTTAATGGAGTTTCCATGTTTCTGATATATTTCTTAGACCAAACAGCCATTGTAGGTATAAATTCTATTGATAACTCTTGAGAGTACATTGCCTGTTTATGTATTTGCTCTTCATGAGAGGAGAATTTACCAAGAAGCTAATAAAGCTTGGCCTTTTATTTGTAAGGATCCCTTCCAAGTTCTCCCAATGAGAAAAGCTAGGAATCTGTATGTAATTTTGTACTGGATTTTCTTAAAGAGTCCCTCCCCTCCCCCAAATGAATAAAGTTCATGTCCACACAACCTAGATCGGCTCCTGTTTGAACAAAGGAGGTAGAAAGGGCTTTCTGGTTTTTAGAAGGTAAACGGTGTCTCAATAGTTTCTGTGGGAGAAGGAATGTGGGTTGACTTAACCCACTGTCTTAAACTTAACTTGATTACTGAATGCCAAGCCCAGACAAAAGGATGGAGAAATGTAGAGGGAGCCATGGGACTACCATGAAATTTGATAGCTATTCAGTTTTTACTGTCATTGAGCAATAGAGATAAATATGATGGGGGCTTACAAAAGCTGCTTTTGGTTGGAACTTCGGATGGTGAGCTCCTTGAGGGCAAGTTTAAATAAATGTTCCATTTGCGTTCAGAGAGGTTGCTGAGCAGTGGTCTCCAACAGCAATATTTAAAACAACTCGTTGTGGCTCATTTAGATAACCTGGGTCCTTCATTAACTAAAAGAGAAGTAGAACTTAAATTGCTTCAAGCCAAGTGATATATTTCCTGACTTGTGCGCTATAGTAAAGCTTAGGAATACACATTTTGGGTAAAATACACATATAGTCCATTTTCTTCCTTATTCAAAAAAATGTGGATAGCATATTCATTATTTAAAGTCCAAATCCTTACTGTGGATATATATATATCCACATATATATATCCACAAAAGTAATATAACTTTTCAGTTTTATCTTCTACCACCCTGAACTCCTCCTATCCATGTTCCTTCTCACCAGAAGACACAGCACCTCCAAATAATCTGCTCTGTTTTCACACTGATTCCTGAGGTTGAATGCTTTCATTTCCTACCTGCCAAATACAGTAACTTACACACAGTAAACCTGTAATGAAAGTCTGTTATATTATTACTTCATCTATGAATAAAACAAACAAACCCCAAACCAGAACTTGCTCCAGGCAAGTGTGGAAGGATTTGCTCCTCTACTGATCATAATTTTTTATGCTTGTTTCAGGAAGGAGTCCATATTCTTTGATATGGAATACTGGAAATAGTTTTGAATCTAGTCTTTGCTTCCTTCTCCAGTTTCATCTCTTACCATCTTTGTTAGTTGTTCATAACTGGTCCTGACTCCTGGCCTTCACACATATTGCTCCGAACACCTGGAATGTTCCTTTTACCCCATCTGTCTCAACTTCCTTCCCTTGGCTAATTTGTCCTGGTCCTTTGAGGATCACTCAGCTCAGGAATCACCTCCTCGGGAAGCCATCTCTCACCTAATACTCCCCCTGCCCCGCCTCCATGGGGTTCATTTTTATTTGTTTTTATGGGGTCTTATGGTTACTCTACAATAGCAATGACCACATTTTGGGGGGGGGATTTACTGTTTATTTAATTGTATTTCCTCAGTAGACATAATAGCCCCTGAAGGGCATGATCTCTTATTTACTGTGGTATCCCTGGACAAAATACAGTGCTCAGCCCAAATATTTATTGAATAAATATATTTCAGTTATCTATAAACAACTAGTTATGAGAGTTATAGGTATAGAGGAATGAGTTTTGCTTATATATCCCTGAGTTCATTAGAAGAAGCCTGCTAAAGTAGAGAAATGTTACTATATAGCACTTATACTGCCAAAAGTATAAGTTAGATGTCAAGAAAATTCTCATACATAGTGTAGGCACATATCCCTTCTATCTCTCCTGAGGAAGAAAAACGCTGTCTCCTGCTGTTACAACTCTTATAGTAATACGTTAATATCACAGTGGGTAACATGTCTTAAAAGAATCAGAAATTGGTCCAAGGACACAGGGAAAATTGCTACTGAAAATCATTTAAGTTCTTGTACAGAGAAGCTTTTACGATATCACCTAAATGAAAAAAAAAATGTTTTTAAAGCTATATATCAAGAGCTACATTCTACATGAAAATGAAAAATAACAACAGAAGAAGAAGAATAGCACTCTGTTCATTTTATTTTTTTAAAGAAAAGAAAACCTGGGTGTATTTTGCCCTTTGTATCCTGTTTTCTCATAACAAAATACTTAAACTTGTGTTTTGGTGTTACTTAAGTCGTACAACATAGTCTTATATTCAAAACTAGCACGGCCGAGAAATTGGTGCAGGGGTTGTGCTTTAACTGTGTCACCCAAGGGAAACTTCAAGCATTCTAACAAGATGGCAGACTGAACACAAACATCCAGAAATAAAATCAAATATGGGAAATACAAAGGAATCAACCAAAAGAAAAGGAGGGATGCCATTGGTAGATGAGTTATTTCAACAAATTTCTGAAAGATAGAAGAATAGAAGCCTGTTGATGACTTTTTTCTTTTTTCAGTTGAGAAAATGCCAACCCAGGACATTGGAGCAGGGACAGTGACAATGCAAAGAACTGACCTGCTAGGAAAAACTCCAAAGGAACTTCAGTTCAGAGTTAGCAAATACAGCACGTCTATCCAGATGTTTCACCCTCACTAATGGATGTGCTTGAAAGACAGAACAGAGGAAAGGAAATGATCAAAACGAGAGAAGAAAAATATCTAGAGCTGAATAGAAAGACACAAGTCTTTGTTCTTGAAAAATCCCACCCAATGTTGAGATGAATGATTGCAAAAAGACCTACACGTCTAAACAGCGTCGTGACACTTCAGATATCAGGATTAACCAGTATGTCTGAGAAGCTTCCAGAGAGAAAATGTAGGTAAAAAAGAAAGAAACAAGAATCAGGCTGATAGGTGGCAATCTTAAATGTATGGGATCTTGAAGATAATAGAGCAATACAAAGCCTGCAAAGTTCTGGGGAAAAAATTAGAACCAATCAAAATATGAAGGGAAAAAAGGCATTTTCAAACATATAAGGACTTGGAACATTTACTTGCAGGCACTCTTGCTTAGAAAATTATGGCGTACTCTGGAAAAATGAGGGGAAATATCCATGGAAGAGAAAAACGGTCATAAAAGAAACTGGAACTAAACCAAGAGTCCAGAGAAAAGACCCTGCAGCGTGACAGTTGAGCCGAAAGCTTCTGAATCCCCCTGGAAGCATGACTCTAGGAGGAAAGAAATAGATTAAGATTAGACCAATGGGTTAAGAGCTGATGTCATGAATGACAGGGCAAAGCAGGCATGTTTCTTCTCTTTTAAGAAAACAGAAAAGAGAATTAGAAAAGGGGAAACAAACAAAAAACTGTACAGGAAAGTCACAATCCAATAGGAAGCAAACTAAAATGCAGCATGAGTTTCATCTCTGTAGAAATACAAAAAAAATAATGCATGTGACTTGCATGTTAGGAATATTTTCCCTGAGTTGCCTGGGGATGTAATATTGGAACCTATATCCCATAGGGTTTGGTTACAAGTAATAGATACCTCCGAATACCAGAGGCTTAAGGAAGACAGATTTATTTTTCTCTTGCATGAAAGAAGGAACTTTAGAGCTGATATAATGGCTTCAAGATCATTGAGGGACCCAGGATCTTTCCAACTTGTTGCTCTGCCAACCTCCACCTATGGCTTCCATATAAAAGTAATTGTCAGAAAAACCCACATAATAAACTATTAAAAGAGAATGTTTCTGGAAGTAGAGCTAGGATGGAGCAGGTCAGAGCAGCAATTGTTTTTTTATTATACACCAGTATTTATATATTTTTAACAGGTACAAGTATTATTTTGATTAGAAGTAATACAAAGAATAAAAGAATTAGTAAAGGGAAAGATTAATTTTGTATTCCTTTCGTTCTAATGCCACCTTCTCAAAGAAACCTTGCTGATTGCCTTTCTGAAATGCCACAATCACTCTTCTTATTCTTAAGAAACTCTCTAGTTCATTATCTTGTTTTTACTTTTCTTCATTAGCAGTTGTCAGTGTCTGCAGTCTCAAAATTTTATTTGTTTGTGTGTAAATTGACACCTCCTCTAACTAGAATGTAAGTTCTATAAAGAAAGGGGCATTTAAAAAATTGTTCATTTCTGTGTCTCCAAACCCCACAATTGTCCTTGGAGTATAGTAAGCATTTTATACATATTCATTGAATAAATAAGCACCCAAACAAATATTTAGAAGTTACTAGAATCAGAGGGAGATAAATAAGAAGGTTGGACAGGAGCTTTTTTTTTTTTTTTTTTTAAGATTTTATTTATTTGAGAGAGAGAGATCATGAGCAGGGGGGAGAGGCAGAGGGAGAAGCAGACTCCCCACTGAGCAGGGAGCCCCATGAGGGGATCATGACCTGAGCTAAAGGCAGATGCTTAACTGAATGAGCCCCCCAGGTGCCCCTGGACGGGAGCTTTATCAATAAGAAACCTATAGTTCACAATGGTATTTAAAAAAATATTGTAAGAAATGCCTTAGATCGAAGTTTCACAAGATAGCACTCTAGTTTATTGAGGTATTTTTGCAAAATGGTCTCCATGATTGAAACAATTTTGGGAAATGATACATGCCATATATATATATATATCCTAAAAGATTTATAATGTGTATTGGTATATAAAAAGTTCTGATGAGAATTACAATAAATAAATAAACTTGCTTAATTCAACATTGACACAAAACTCTTCTATGTCATAATAATTTTATTAGCATCTTGTAGAGCTAGACCTCCATGCAGCATATTTTCAGAAATGCTGCTAAATGTGTTACTTGAAGATCACGTGGAGTTCACTGTATATAAGTTTTGAGGAATTCAAAGAAATAGGAACAATACAGATTCAAATGTGGTGGGACAGTGATCATGGGATTCTTGTCATAACATATGAAAAAAATAAGAAGTGTGAATTTGTCCTATTTCTCTCTCTGGACAAATGGTTGTGAGAGAAGAATGTTGGGATGGAACCGCATGGCTGGGTGTAGAAAATGGCTTGTCTTTTTCACATGTGCAGAGGGCCGGGCTGTTAGCTACTTCCTATACTCAGAAGGAAGTTCAAGGTAGTGTATTTGCACAATTATATCCTTTCCTTGTTAAATCACTTTACTTGAAGCACACCAAGTACAATTGAGGCTTCATAGAAAGACATGAGATACTCTAAAGCAATCAGAAATATTTAACCATTCTGATATACTTTGTACTCCTCCAAAACACTCACAAAGATCTCCCAATCCTATGTTTATTTCCAAAGATTATCAAATGAAGTTAATGTGTTTTTAAATTATATGTCTCTTTGATTTTAATTTTCTTAGCATATGGTGGGGGTTTTTTCGTAACAATTGAAATAGGTAGTTACCTTCTAAACTCTGCCGCAACCTTATTATTATGTTATACAAATCATAATTCCCAATCATTTTGGCCATGTTTTTTGTGGATATCTATTTTATGGATCATAATTATAGTATTAAGTACTTATTAAGTACTGCTTAAGGATTCTTTTCATTACTTCTAACTTCTGGGGTAAATCAAAATTAGTTTGTCCACTTCGCTGCTTAGGAAACAAAAATCTTTAACCATCCCAGTTAAATTAGGTCTATTAAAAAATCCACAAAGCCTTTATCCAATAACATCACACCAATTCTTATAGACTGTCATATTTAAATTTTATTGACTAATTTGCACAGCACCTAGAAAACAGCCCATATAAACAAGGTTTTCTTATTTTTTTCCTACAGTTGGGCCCCCACATATAGAACTCAAGTGGTTGACTCATTTAAGAGTCAGTGATACAGGGGCGCCTGGGTGGCACAGCGGTTAAGCGTCTGCCTTCGGCTCAGGGCGTGATCCCAGCGTTATGGGATCGAGCGCCACATCAGGCTCTTCCGCTATGAGCCTGCTTCTTCCTCTCCCACTCCCCCTCCTTGTGTTCCCTCTCTCTCTGGCTGTCTCTATCTCTGTCGAATAAATAAATAAAATCTTTAAAAAAAAAAAAGTCAGTGATACTACTTTCCTGGGCTTTTACATCAAAACATTATGCACATGGAAAAGTCATTTGAATCTTTAGTTAGGGCTCATTCTAGACTGGCCTTGAATCAAATCCCTGACTTGGGTTTTGCCAGGAAATTTCTCAATCTGACCAGTGCATACATATTGAGTCATTTGAAATTCCCATTTTTTATTGGCCAAAACTGGTTGACTCTCAGGAATTTAATATGTCCAGCCTAATAGAGGTAGAGCCCAAGAACCATCTTAGCCCTCTCTGTCCCTAGGGCAAACTAATCTCACATGTCAGTCAGCTCTAGCTGCTATCCAGTCAGGTAGCATATTTAACCGTTTCAGCAAGAAAGAAGTGGTAGCACTTGCTCTGATGTAAAGTGATAGTTAATTTCCAAGTTTGGCTAAAACTTAGAAAACACTGTATTCTTTTGGTGGGTGAGTGAAATGGAAACCTAATGGCATGACCAACTATCAGATATCAGACCAAAATATCACTTTTGCCTGTTGTGCTGAAAAATCCCAGGTCAAACAACTTAACTTCAAAGAAAAACTTTCCACGGCCTATCTTGTCTTTCTCTGGGCTAAAATGTATTTTACAATCTGATTTGATTGATGAGTTACATTGTGTTTGAATGTCTAGAGTATGGCAGAAATACTGCTGTGCGAATTCCTCCAAATTCACCTGGGTTGCTGATATGTCTGCACCTGGGCTTGACACCAGGTGACATGAAATATGAATGTCCTGTCACGCTATTTTAGCTAAACTCAAGTAGAAAAGCATCTAAAACATCAATATTTTTGGCCAGCTTTCCTAAGTTTTGGTCACAGAAGTGAATGTTTCAAGGTTCCTCAATAAATTATTATATACCTTTGACTCCGTGAAGACTTGCAGCTCCACAGACCAAACCCGGTTGTGTGGGGTGAAGATTGGAGAACAATGTCCCTTGTTGTAGAACAAGAGAATGGCATGATCAGATCTCTATGGGAGCAGTGAGAATAATAGATGGAGCAGTGTGGCAAATTGGATTTTACAAAGATGGAAGCAACATTATCTTCCCACCCAAACTTCTACAACCCTGCCATGCCCCCATCAAGAGGTAGAGTACACATTCCCCTTCCCTAGTTCCCCATCTCCAGCCTTTGAAACTGGGTGGGTTTTTGCAACTGTCCGGACCTATAGAGTTTGGTGAAAACGACGCTCCGTGCCTTCTAAGGATAGGATACAAAACTGTCATGCCCTTCCCCCATAGGACTCTCGCTTTTAGAATCCAGATATCATGGCATGAGGGAGTCCAAGAAACCCATGGAGAGGCCCACAATGAGAAGAATTGAGGGTCATTGCCCAGGGTCCTGGTCTCGCTCTAGCCAATAGCCAGCACCAGCTGGGCTAGCATGTGAGCGGACCATTGTGAAAGTGGATCTTCCAGCCCCAGGTGAGCTCTTACAGCTGACGCTACACAGAGCCACAAAGAGCCATCTTCCCTGAGGTCCTGACCAAATTTGAGATTCATAAGCAAAATCAGGAATTATTATTGCTTAAAACACGATGTTTTAGAGTGATCTGTTACATAGCAATAACCCAAACAGCTAATTTAGTCAGCCTTAATTGAGGCACAGACAGTACACAAGGAGCAAACTGTGCCTCCTCCTCAATGTATGTCCCCCCTTGGCTTTCTTTCCCTGGTCTGAATCATCCCAGTTCCCTCTGCCTTGCCTCGTATCACCTACTTCTTTTTCATTGTTTTGATTACTCTTCCCTAAATCCCCTCTCAGGTTTTAAGACCCCAAGCTAGACACATTATGTTAATAAAGGCTTGATTAAAGCTGAGAGTAATTAGAGGATTAAGTGTAATTCCTACATTCTATTATCTTATTTATAGAACTTGATGGCAGGCTCTAAATTTTAACAGCAAGTGCTGAATTTAGGACTTAACCTGACACCGAGTTCCTTCCAACTTCAACAGACTTTAACATTTTTTGTTTAAATTAAATATTGCCTGCACCCAGAAAGTTATACAGGAGACTACAACAAACGCCCACCCAGTCTCTCTTTGTATCAACTTTTAACCTTCTACCACTTTTGCTATAGATTAAAAAGGTAATAATAAATTGCAGAGACAATTGACTAGCCCTCTCTGATACTGTTCCCTCCCCCAGAAAAAACTACTGTCCTCCTCAATGGGTTGTTCATCATTCCCATGACTGTTTCATATAATTATGATACATGTATATATCCATAAATAGTATATAATATTGCTTTGTTTTAAACACTTATTATAAATGAAAATTTTACATATGCTTCTGCATCTTATTTTTTTTGTTATGTCCCTTTTAGCTCCTATATGATATTTTATTGTGTGACTATAACCATAATTAATCAGATCTACTGTTGATGAATGTGTAGGTAGAATCAGATTTTTGCTGTCACAGGTCCTGCTGTAATGCACATTCTTGTACATGTCTTACACACATGCGAAGAAGTTCCCCGCTAGCTATACCTGGAGGATGAACTGCAGAGTATTAAGGATACATACAACCTTGGCTTTAGTAGATATTGACAAATTGCTTTTTTTGAATGTATTTCTGCCAATTCAATTTCCATCAGAATTGTTGAAAGTTCTTGTTCCTTCAGATTCTTACCAAAATGTGGGGTTATCAGACTTTCTGATTTTTGACCATCAAATGATTATGGAATGCAATTTAATGAGTTTTACATTTCTTTGTTTACTAATGCTGTAGAGTATCTTTTGTATATTTGTATTCCTTTTCTATTTCTCTAATTGATTTTTGTCCTTTCCCTATTCATTTGTGAGATTTACATACAAATCTTTCATATTAACTTTTTGTTAACTATGTGTGTTGCAGATACTTTCTTCCAGCTTCATAGATTGCATTTTAACTTTGGTCAGTGTCTTTTATTGAACTGAAATTTAAAAAATTTATTGTCAAATTTATTTATCTTTTTCTTTATGGTTTGTACTTTTTTCCGTCCTTATTAAGTGGATCTGTTCCTTCCTGGAAATCATTAAGTATCTTCTCTACTTTTTTTCCCAAATGTTAACTATTTACTTTTTACATTTGGATCTTTCATTTTTTTCCCCAATTTATTTTTGATATGATGTGAAGAAAGAATCGATCTTTTTTTCCACCTGGATAACTTATTGGTCTTGACCATGTTTTCTGAACAGTTAGTCCATCTTCATGGATTTGTACCATCATCTCAGACATAAACAACATTTCTATGTGTTTCTTAATTCTGGTCTCTTTTTTCTGCTCTCCTGTTCTATCTGTCTAGACTTGTATCAAAATCACTGTCTTAATTAATATAAGTTTATTCTAAAAATGATAGAATAAGTTTTTCCACCTCGTTTTTCAAAATTATATTAGTGATTCTTGGTTTTTATCCTTTTCTCTGTGAATTTTAGGATCAGCTTGTCATGTTCTTCAAAAATACTCTTTGGGACCTTGATGGAATTAATTTGTGAGAAAATTAACATCTTTATAATTTTGAGTCTCTCCATTCATGACTGTACTGTATCCTATCTCCATTTATTTAGGTCTTTTTTTTGTCCCCTTATAAGCTTTTATAATTTTAACCATAAACAGAGTTGATCCTCATTATTCATGGATTTCATATTTGTGAATTTGTCTACTTCCTAAAATTTATTTGTGACCCCTATGTCAATACTCACTGTGCTTTCATGGTCATTCACAAACGTGCAGAGTAGCAAAAAACTTGAGTTGACCGAGATATATCTGTGTTCCCAGCTGAGTTCCGGCAAAGTGATGTTTTGCTTTCTTGTTTAGTTCTCATATTGTAAACATAAGTATCCTTTCTGCAGTTTGTTTAGTGCCATATCTTTCATACTTTCAGGCCCTCTTTTGGCAATTTTACTGTTTAAAATGCCCCTCCAAGTGTAGTGCTGAAACTTTATCTAGTGTTCTTAAGTGCGAGAAGGCTGGGGTGCGCCTTTTGGAGAAAATACAGGTGGTATATTACCTTTGTTCAGGCATGAGTTATAGTGCTGTTGCCTGTGAGTTTAGTGTTAATGAATCAACAATATATATTAAGTGAGGTCTTTAAAAACAGAAACACACATGAAACAAGGTTATATATTGATCAGTGAAAATGTGACCAGAAACTTGCAGGAACCCTACCCTGTATTTCCCTTGGGAGCAATGGTTCAGTATTTGCCACTTGAAAGTTTGTGGCAACTTTGTAGAACACAATTACTACAAATAATGAGAATCGACTGTATCCTAAACATTTTTTATTCTATTTATTTCAAAGTACCTTGTATTTTATGTAATTGTAAATAGTATCTGTTTTTACGTTATATTTTCTAACTTGCTTTCACTGGTGTTGAATATTGATTTTGATATGCTAATCTCGTGTCCCAGCTTTGTCATTTTACTAGCTGTGAGAGTCTTGGCAAGTTTTTTACTGGGGCTGCCCTAACAAAGGAGCACAAACCGGAAGGCTCAGAACAATAGAAATTTATTGTCTCACAGTTCTGGAGGCTAAAAGTCTGAAATCGAACTCTCGGTAGGTTCGTGTTCCCCCCCAAAACTATAAGGGACTCCTTCCTTTCCTCTTCCTAGCTCCTGTTGGTTGCCGGGAACCTTTGGCATTCCTTCGTTAGTAGCTGCATGACTCCAATCTCTGACTTTGTGGTCACATGGCATTCTTTCTGTGTGTGTCTAGGTCCAAATTCACCTCTTCTTAAAAGGGCATCAATCATATTGGATTAGGGCCCACCCTAACAATGTCATCTGAAATTGGTTATACCTGCAAAGATCTGATTTTCAATAAGGTCATAGTCACAGGTACTAGGGGTTAGGGGTTCACCATGTCTTTTGGGGAACACAATTCAACCTGTAACAGAAGTTATTTTATTTTTCTGTACATCAGTTTTCTTTGGAAATAGTAATTGCATTATTCTCAATCTAATTGTATTAGATTAGTTAATATTATTAGTTAATAATATATGGACAGTACCTAGAACAGTGCCTGGCCCACAGTAAGAATACAATATGTGTTAGCTAATTACTGGGTGCCTAGGTAGCTCAGTCAATTAAACGTCTGCCTTCAGCTCAGGTGATCACCTCAGGGTCCTGGGATCGAGTTCCATGTCAGGATCCCTACTCAGCGGGGAATCTGCTTCTTTCCCTCCCCCCTCCCTCCCTCTGCTCCTGCCCTCTCTCCCAAATAAATATATAAAATCTTTTAAAAAAATTTAAAAAATGTGTCAGCTAGTTAAATTACTTTTATCTAACCACTTTTTTGAACTCTGTTCCTGGTTTCAATAGTTTGTGTATAGATTATTTTGAATATACGCTATACATAATCATGTTGTATGGAGATGGTAATTTTATCTTTTCTAATTTTTATACATTTTATTTTACTTTCTTACCTTATTATTGTAAGACCTCCATGATAATATTGTATAAAAGCAGTGATAACAGGATAGTGGGCATCTTGTTTATGATTTAAATGGGAGTTATTTTATAATTTTATCATTAAATATGATTGCTATAGGTTTACAATGATGTCATTTCTCAGGTTAAGAAAGTTTATTTCCAGTCATAGTTTTTAAAGGGTTTTGTTTTTAAAGATTTTATTTATTTATTTGAGAGGCAAAGCAATAGAGAGAGAGCGCTAGTGCACGCACAGGCGGCGGGGGGGGGGGGTGAGGGAGGGGTAGTGGGAGAGGGAGAAGCAGGCTTCCTTAGATGTGGGGCTCAAACCCAGGACCCTGATATCATGACCTGAGCTGAAGGCAGACGCTTAACCCTACCTGAGTCACCCAGAAGCTCCTAAAGGGTTTTAAAAATAAATTTTGAATGAGTATTAAACAATTTTAAAATGTATTTCTTAAGACAATTATGTTTTTCCCCCCTTCAATATCAAGTCCCAAAGGATAGGAATTAGCAGCAAATGAAAGTTTGGGCTATAGGTTAGGAGGTGACTGGAAACTAGTTGGAATCAGACTGGGTTGGGAACAAAGGAAGTAACACAAATTACATTTGAATGACTGTCTTGTTTTGCAGGTGCAAAGTATAGGGAGGATGAGGTTGGAGTTGGTAATAACAATAATAATAATAACAATAACAGGGGTACCTGGGTGGCTCAGTCATTAAGTGTCTGTCTTCTGCTCAGGGTGTGATCCCAGAGTACTGGGATCGAGCTGCATCGGGCTCCCTACTGGGAGCCTGCTTCTTCCTCTCCCACTCCCCGTGCTTGTGTTCCCCCTCTCGCTGGCTGTCTCTCTCTCTGTCAAATAAATCAATTTAAAAAATCTTAAAAAAAAACCCCAATAATAATAACAGCAACATGATAAGTAACAGTTAACATTAACATTCCTCACCAAATCCTTCCAACACAATAGAAATAAAAGGACATACATTTCCTTTTGTAGTTTACAAAGTACAGTTATTTGGGGAGCTCTAATGAAGCACCAGCATTAAAAAAAAATCCGAAATAATGAAGGAAAAAATGTTTACAACACTTTGACCAGGAGACAGTATAATTCCGATTTCATGCTTAGTCACAAAATCAT
This sequence comes from Ursus americanus, assembly GCF_024610735.1. Classification (NCBI taxonomy): domain Eukaryota; kingdom Metazoa; phylum Chordata; class Mammalia; order Carnivora; family Ursidae; genus Ursus; species Ursus americanus. Next base: position 40,614,493 of record NC_142138.1, on the reverse strand, counting down.
CCTAAATGACTTGTTGAAATTTGATCTGTAGTGTGGTATAAATTCTATGGTGGGCCATCTCATCCCCAGGTGTTCGGGCTCCGTGAGGGTCCCTAGGAGGCTGATCATTCCCCCCCACACCCTCTCTGCCCCCCCCCCCCGTTCTTTCTGCTAATCAAATAATTTTTATTGTTATTTGAAAGTTTGTTGCACTGGGATAGATCATCTTTTTGGGATGTGGACAAGGTAAAAATCTGGCTCAGGTCCATATAAAACATTGTGAAACCTGTTTGTGATGAATGTTTGGGCAGGCTTTGTAGCTGATGTATCTCCTTAGATGACAACTGGGTCCTGGCCTGAACCTCTGCGCTCACCTTCTGTTTATACCATCAATGAGTAATCTCCTGTGGTTTACACCTTAGGGGTTGCCGCTTGACTTCAAATCCTCAGAGTGAAAAAAGCAGAGGGGAAGCAAGGAGCGCATGGTATCTGGAATCATTTCAGAGTTTCTGTGAAGTGAGAAGGACTCAGCACTGTTTACCTCCTTGCTTCTGAGCTATTAGTCCTAGTCACTGGCAGTGGAGTTAGCCATGATTGAAGGCTATAAGTGCACAAATCAAAAGGCAATTCAGGCATGTTTCTGGTCGGGTTTGGGACCTGCTTCCATAAGTTCCGGTGGAAAAAAGGAAGATTTCTATCTGCTTAACAGCTTGTTTTTCAGGTTCCTTAAACGACCTACAAAAAAGTAAATGCTCAGTAAGAGTTATAAATTATCCTGAAACTGGCTTCTCATTTTCTCCCTTACTCCTTCCTTCTTTCCCCTTTCCTCCTTCCCACCAACACACACCTCGTAAGGGTCCATCCTATGTGTCAGAGATGGATGCTAAGTCCAAAGTACCCAGCATAGGTTCTAGTTTAGAACAAGTACTCAGTAAGCGATTACTATCCCTAACGAGAGCATGGCAAATTTGGGTGCGATTTGTTACCACACGCAGTGAGCATCTTACCAAGGAGAGGCTTCCGCACGATGCCTTCTTCTGCTTAGAAGTTGATGTTCATGATAGCACCGCTCATTGGTCGGAAAAATGACAACAACGAAATTATGCAAAATCCAATTTCTAGTGACGTTTCTATAGGGAGGGTGAAACAAAATCTCTGAAAGCCTTGATTCAAACATTGGGCTAATGAGGACATGTGGCCATAGATGATTTGAAGACTGGAAAAAGTTAATGGGTGACTATTTAAAAATATACGTAAAGACTTTTTTTCCAGTTTGGAGGACTGCTTTTTCTAAGTTCGCACACAAATTCCTTTTTATAGCGGGTAGGCTGCCTTTCTCAGCTGCACACTGTCATTCCTAAACAATTCTAGAGCTAAAAATTTTAAGTGCTGTCACCCAAAATTGCTAGACAGAACTTACTCTTTAATTTGTCTGTCACTCTGTCTGTCACTCCCCTTGCACTTTGTGGCGAGGCATTGGTTCAACTGTCATATCTTGAGTTCCTTTCCAGTAAAAAGAGGGGGCCTGTGTTACCCCTATAATGACCAGAGTGGTCACCCACAGCTGCCCAGGGCTATTTTGACCTACAACTTGGAGGGGGGGGGTCCAGCTGACAAAGGGCAAGTAACAAATCTTTATTCTTTTTACATGAATAGTCCCTCACCTCAAAACTGTCAATTAGTAGTAGAGACTCAAAAACTGAGAAGCAATGATGGGGACACATTTAAAAACTGGTCACCCCGACCTTTAATTATGATTGTGCTTTAAGCAGATGACTTGCTGGAGTGCCAAGCTCAGCAATGCTTCACAGAGGCAGGTACGAAGCGCATTTGGCTTCCCTAATGGAAGGTGTAAGGAACTTGCACAAATCAATGGGTGGGAAAGACCATTAAATAGCTAATTACTCTTCTTGACTTTCCCTGTGTGGTGCATCTAACCTGGGGGAAAACACTTGGAGGGGAATAGTTTACTCAGTTCGCCTGCCTTTTTCTCACTCTCTGAGCACGGAGTTTCTGGAGGCAGAACCTGCTGAAGGACGCTACAGGTTCCAGAGGGAAGGAGAGACTGTGTCACAGTCAGGCTGAGTGATAGGGTCCCAAGAAGAGTCCACAAGTAAACTTTGATTTAATCTCTACCTCCCAACCCAAATCCTTTCTGATTATTGCCAGAAGTCCTTGGGTGAGGCTAGGGGTAAAGAAAGAGCATCTCTTGCACTCCAATGTTATGACATTCTCTCTTCCTGCTCCCAAATGGGGATCCTTGGCCCCCGCCAATGTGGAGGCACACCTTCCTCTCACCTGTGTCCGCCCTGGTACTAGGCCACAATGCACGTTCGGTGTGTGTGTGTGGTTACTTACACAGACCTTAATAATGCAGGGCTTTGTTCTATGGACTCTTTGTATACAGGGTTCTTCTCTCTGTGATTTTGGCTTCGGACCCGGGGCAAGGGATGGGGAGCAGGTCGAGGACACCAGAGCCTGGTGCTCTTCACTGTGCTGTTCTAAGACCACCCTCTTCTCTAATCGCCTGCCCCAGGGCTGGCCCTTAGCTTGACCTCTGTGACTCCTTGACCCTCCATCCACACTGTCCTGTTCTCCACTGAGCCTCACTTTCTACATCCTAGGGGATGAGGGGGTGATGAGGCTGATTTTCAGTCCCACCGCCCATCAGACAGAGCCCCAGATGCATCTGATTTTGCAGTGAACGCCCGTCTCGGGCCTTCGTTCTGGGACCTCTACAAAAGTAATGACCGCTATCTTTTTTTTAGTGTTTTAAATGAACAACTTGATTTTTAAGGCAAAATTATTCACGGAAATAATACTAGAAGAGGTTGGAGGACATAAAGCATTTTAAATACTCTATCTACTAATGATTTCATTTTTTTAAAAAAAACATGTCAGGTTTTGGAAATGTGAACAGGGTAACTTTTTCTGGGTCTTTAATGGAAGGTTCAATAGTGGAAGAATACTTACCTGCCTCTGCAAAAATTATTTTTTGGGCAACTCTCTAGGAGTTGACACTATTAATTTTATGTTCGTCTTCTTGCATAGAATGTTCTAAAATAGCAGATGACTCCCACAGCTCAGTTTCCGTGTGTCCCCTGATCTCCCACCCCTCCTCCCATGTGAAGAGCTAACATTTTTCTGACTGGCTTCCTTTCTGTCCTTCTCGAATTTCAGTTGAAGTCCATTTTGGAGACTTGTGCCTAGAGTTTAAAAAACTTTATTGATGAGAGGCTTTGCTCTAATATATAATTAATGAGTCAGAACTCTATGTCCACGATGCTTTTTAAGTGCCAACAAAGTGTTTTAATTAACATAATAAGGTCTTCATTTTGTTCTTAAACCTTTTGGACTTGCTTGATACATTTATCAAGTATGATTCCAAAAGTTCTTACATGGGCAATGTGCAGTGTGTGCTTAATAGATAACGTTAATAAACTCACACTCAATCACAACACTAAAAGCCGCTTCCATCTGGATTTACTGGCAATAAAAAGAGACATTACGGAACTTTGGGAATTTGATCAAGGCGCCAAATACTAGTCTTAGATTACAAAATTGTAGAATCTAACTACTTGGGAAAACAAAGCAATCAAGGACAGACTTTTGGTAAAAGCTTTGCACTGTAGATTAATAATTAATGTGTTAAATGTACTTTGTAATAAACTCTATCATCATGGATTACTTTTGATAGCTAAATTGGCAATGATACCCCAGTGTGGCTTCATTGACTCACACTTTCAATTTTACTTGCTATATTTATCAGGTTAAATGACAGTGAACCTATTATAGGCCTATTTTAACTTGCTTAGAAATCATAATTAATTTAAAAATATTGATGGAGACTGCAAAAATTATACAAAAATTGGCAAAGTTACAAATAACAGGAGGTCTTTAAAAGAGAAAGTGGCATAATCTACTTTTAAGGTAAATAAGTAGCATTCAATAGGGAAAAGCATTTCAAAGGAACTAATTAATGTTTTTCATTCAAGAGAGTGTTGAAGGTAGTGCTATCTGATTATTATATGTGGATAATAAAGATGAAATATTCAGAAAGTTAGTCTAAAAATAGTCAAATGCTTCAGAAACAAGTAAATTATATCTTATGATTTGTATATAATATAATTAATATATAAATTATGTTACATCAATTCTGAGGTCAGAAAATAGAAGTAGCCGTGAGAATTAAATGTCTAGAAGACTGAGAAGAATATCCTTTGTGATGTGTTTAAGTCCAGAACTCTCAGCATTTTTTTCAGAAATTAAATATAAATCCTACCAGAATCCTTTAGAACACACGGAGAATGGCAAACCAAATAGACCATCTCTTAGAAAAGTGAATTTTATTTCCTCAATCTTTGCCTTAACCTTAAGGAAATTGTATTTATTTCTATTTTCATAGGGCACTCCATTTTCAGAAGAGGGATATTCAAGGGTCATGCTGGAGCTAAGGTACAGGGTTACTGCAAAAATCTGTAATTCATCACTTGTTTTGAGAGTCCCTTATTCCCTACCCCAAAGAACAATAATCTCACACACACTTAGAACTTTACTTGTTGCAAAGGCTTTTTTGTTTTTCAATCATATGATGCTGTTCATTATTTAAAAACTCACACAAAACAATACTATATTTATTATGGGTATATGTAAATAGATTATGTGAAAAAAAAATCTGCCACCGACAACAGTGGTGACTTCCGTAGAAGAAATAAAGACTGAAGTCTTTATTTGAAGATCAAAGGGGACTGAACCCACAAAGCACCCTCACACACACTATTTCTTTCAGCCTTGAAAGACTTGTAAAGTTCAGTTTGTATAGGAAGCCCCTCTATGTTCATCTCACAAATAGTTGAGAACCTACTATATTTCAGCTGCTTGGGATACATCAGTGAACAAAGTCTGTGACCTCAGAACTGACGCTCTCGTGGGGAACACAGACAAAAAAATAACATGTAAAAAACAAGTAGAGTAAATAGGATGTTAGAGGATGATAATTAGTATAGAGAAGGAAAAAGAAAAGATTGGAAGGAAGTGAGGTGTTACCCATGGGGATATGTGGGTGAAGAGCATTCCAAGATGAGAGACCAGTCAGGGCCAGATCCACGGTGGGGAGAGGGGGGCGGGGAATGCCAATCCCCTCAAGGAAATGCAAGGTGGCTTATGTGGTTAGAGCAGTGAGGAAGAGATGAAGTAAGCCAGCAGACAGTACAGACCACCATAAAGTCTTTGGTTCTTCCTTGAAGGGGAATGTGGAGCTATGAGAGGAGTTTGAGCAGAGGAGTGACACAATCTCACTTGAGTTCGAAAAGTTCCCCCCAGCTGTTTGTTGAGGTAGAGTGTAGAGGACAAGGTTATCAGGGAGGCCAGTCAGGAGGCTCAGGCACTAATCTAGGAGAGGGCTGAGGCGGCTCAGACCCAGGAAGTTGCACTGGAAATAGTGAGAAATGACCAACCACAATTTGAACATATTTTGAAGGAATAGCAGACAGGATTTCGTGAGATTGGATGAGGGTAAAAGAGAAGGACGTGTGAAGAAGGACTCCAAGGTTCTTTGGCCTGAACACCTGGAAGGAGGGAGTTGCCATCAATGGAAATAGAGGGAAGGCTGCACGTGGAACAGGTTTTGGGGGATGGCTGGAATTCAGAAGTGGACGTGTAAAGTTTGATATTGTCTTTTTTTTTTTTTCAGAGATTTTTATTTATTTGGGAGAGAGAGTGAGCGAGCAAGAGAGAGAGCACAGGCCGGGGGAGGGACAGAGGGAGAGGGAGAAGCAGACTCCGCTGAGCAGGGATCCTGACATGGGACTCGATCCCGGGACTCCGGGATCATGATCAAGGCTGAAGGCAGGCGCTCAACTGACTGAGCCACCCAGGCATCCCCTAATATTGTCTTTTAGTATATCTAGGTCAACGGCCAAGAAGGAAATGAGATGTGAGAAGTTGGAGTTTGGGAGATGAATCTGGAGTGGGTATATGGATCTGCATTTGGGAACTGTCAATGGGGTGATGGTGTTTAAAACCTCGAGTGCATGAGACTGCCAAAGCAGTAAGGGTGCAGAGAGATGAGAGGATCGGGGACCCCGTCCCTCTTCATGCTGCAGGCATGAAACACACACTTAGCGAGCTAACTATGTAACTGTAGTAACGAGCAAGTGCTATGCGGAAAATCTCATGGGGCTCTGGGGTGGATGATGGTCAGGGCGAGCCTCCCGCAGAACGTGACCCTTTCAAGGAGACCTGAAGGAGAAGTAGGAAGGAGTCAGCCTACGAAGGGAGAGAGGTTGAGTGAAGAGAACCAGCGCAGAGCAGTTGTGTGAGCAAGAGACCTGGGGCCACCTGGCCGATGGGCGGAACAGAGCGCGGGCGGGCAAGTGTGGCAAGAACTCGGTGTGCCAGAGTGAGGATGACCTGAAATGTGGTTGAAGGGGAAGGTAGGGACTAGATTGAGCAAGGGGCTGCAGGCCATGTGAGGATTTCGAATTTCTGAGCAATGGGAAACCATTCAAAATGCTAAGAAGAAAAAGACTAGAAAGCAATTAAAATCCTTTAGCTGGAAAGAGGTGAATAATGAAGAGGACGGTGTAATGGAAGTTTCTGCTTAAAATGTGTGTTAAACAGGCGGGAGAAAGCAGGATGAATGGATGGTAAAATTGCAACACCGGCTCTTGAGGTACAATGACTGAAACCAAAACAAGGTGGAATTGGGAGTAATACTTAATTTTACGGTCATTTTATTTAAAAAACTGAAAACCTCACAAAAGCTAGAGAGGAATAATAGAAAGCGGGTATGGTGTGGCTGGTGATGTGACCCCCAGCCTGAGAGCTGCAAAGCCTTTTTTAAATTGGCAAGCAGAATGGCACCGGGCGTGTGAAATCATGAATGATACGGAAGCGACCAGGCGGCCGGCCCCGTTTGTCCTTTGTTGTCATGTTAGAACAGGTCATGGTTAACAAGGGGAGACAAGCTGTTTTCCATCTACCCTGAGAACCCAAAAAGAAAAAAAAAAGCCTCTTCTAAGGATTGAGGAGAGGTCGGAGCAAGAATGTTTTTTTTTTTTTTTAAAGATTTTATTTATTTATTCGACAGAGATAGAGACAGCCAGCGAGAGAGGGAACACAAGCAGGGGGAGTGGGAGAGGAAGAAGCAGGCTCATAGCAGAGGAGCCTGACGTGGGGCTCGATCCCAGGACGCCGGGATCACGCCCTGAGCTGAAGGCAGGCGCTTAACCGCTGTGCCACCCAGGCACCCCCCGGAGCAAGAATGTTTTGACATGAGGACACATGGTAATAAATTTTGTGGGCTTGCCTTTTCTGCAAGTCTTTAGGAGCTGGACAGACCGAAGATTGACAATGCTTAAAGTAAGTTAACTATGGTGAATCTTAGGGTGGTTTGTTACTTGGACTTATTAGTTTTAACTGCCTCTAACTAGGAAACCATTCCGGGAGGCGGGAATGATGAGACTTAGTAGCGCAGAGAGCTAGAAGGGGGAGTTTGTGGGATTTTGTAGAAAGTTGCTGGGGCCATGAGGGGTAGCTGCAAAAGCAACAGTGTATCATTCAGGGAGTTCTGGGGGTTCCCCCCCACAGTATGCAGTTAAATTTGCCAATGTAGGAGGCAGATTCTCATCTGCGTGGGGAGGTACACAAAAGGGGAAGGACACAATTCTTCTAGCCCCATGCTTTTGTGAATATAATGGACAGCTAATCCTGAATCAAAGAGAAGATTTTTTTAAAAAGATTTTATTTATTTATTCGTTTGAGACAGAGAGAGAGAGAGAGAGAGAGAGAGAAGCAGGCTCCCTGCTGAGCAGGGAGCCCCACGGGGTGGGGGTGGGGCTTGATCCCAGGACCCTGGGATCATAACCTGAGCCGAAGGAAGACACTTAACTGACTGAACCACCCAGGCGCCCCCAAACGGAAGATCTTAAAAATGTAAGAACTGTAAGATTACTTGCCAACCAAATACTAAACAATCTTACAGAAATGTCTTAAAGAACAATCTCATTAGCTCCTTCCCTCCTCCCTCCCTTCCTTCCTTCCTTCCTTCCTTCCTTCCTTCCTTCCTTCCTTCCTTCCTTCCTTCCAAAATGGTAATTGAGCTCCTTTGTGTGGGGAGCAGTGCTATTGGATTGGTCCTTATCCTTATGGGGTTTCCTCTAGTGGGGAAAACAAATAGTAAACAAGGAAATGAATAAATTTGATTTGTCCTCTGAGAGTAACACACCAGGTGGGGAGGGAGAAGTAATGGATCAGGCTGGGGCAGGGGAGCCATCTGAGATCAGGGGTTCAGGGAAGTTTTATCTGGGGAGTTTACATTCAAGCTGAGACCTGAGAATGAGAAGCTTATAATCTGAGGCATTAGATCATCCCCATTCACATGCCCTGTGCTAGGTCAAGTGGCTTCAATTTAATTTTGTTCTTTTCAAAAATCTCCTTATGTGGTGAAGCCTTTATGTCAGTTTATGACAACTTTTAGAAAGCCTAACACTCCTGCCACTTAAGTTATAGCTTCCATTTACTTGCAGGCATAATTCTTTATCAACATCTATTTTCAACCATCTTAATGCAATGGAAGCCTGGTACCCACAACACTAGAGCTCCTAGTACAGGCTCAATAGGAAAAGAATTGTTTGCTAAATAAAATGTTTGCCAACAGTTTGCACGTTCAACTGTAGGGGGAGTGAATATTCATAATAGGAAAAAGTCCACTGCAAAAAATGAATCTAATGGTTACTAGGGATTTGGAAACTTGGAAATATCATCAAAATATAAATATTGCTATATTACCAAGATTGCATATTATTCTGTGTTATTAAATCATAAAAAACTCAACTTTTACCGCAATCGGGTTTTGAATGCTCAACATTCTCATGCCATTTAACTAGAACACATTTTTCTAGATACAAATGGATATATTAACTTCCATAAAAGTGTTATCTTTTTACAGTATATTTAATTCAGATCCAGTTTCTATTTCCACTAAAATAATTGCTTATAATACACACACTCGATTTTATATGACTAATTAGAACAGTGTATGGGAAAAAATAGGTTTGCAGGTAATATTGAAATTAAATATGTTAATCTGTACCTCTGTGTGCACATTTTATATGAGCTTTAATTTGCCAAATAAATTATAGTTCTGTGTTTATAAGGTGCCCTTGAAAGAGTGTCCTATTTTTGAGCACTAATACCATGGGGAAACAAATATACAAAGCTTTTAGCTATAGGCTACACTTGCATAAATTAAGGCAAGAGCTGTTGGTTGGTAAGTAGAGCTATGGTATCCTTAGCTTTTTAAACACTCTGAATTGTTAACACAATTTTTTTTAGTATGGTTACTAATATTAAGATAATAAATAATATTTAGTTTCAATATCGCACCCTTCAGCCAGGGCATAAATTCATTTTGAATGCTGTGTTGAATTAATGTATAATAAACATACTGCAGTTTGCTATCAGGAATTCTCAATGAAATGCAGGAAGTCAGTTCTTTGCTTATGCATTAGCACTGCCCGTCTTGCTCTGTTTAATTTTAGCTATTTATAAAATTGCTCTACTGACAGTCCTCTTTATTTTAATGTGATTGTTTTAAGGTTAACCAGAAATGGTACGGTGTGTTTTCTGAAATAGGTTATAGTGCTGATGTAGGAATACGGGTCCTTCACAAAAATCCCTTTCACAATTAGCCACCTGCAGTCAGGACACCCAGCTGCCTAATTGGTGAATTGTGGGGTTTCCCGTGGGGCAGGCAGGGGCCTGCGAAGGAGCTGTTGAGTATCTCAGAAGGGAGTTGGAGCACAGAGGACTTGGGGAAACAATGTTGCTGATGGAATCAGAGTCTGATAACAGTGACAGCAATTGCCACCTACTTTAGAGCCAAATGACAGCTGTATTTAAAATGTTATTTATTATTGTCTGATAGGTTGGCTCCTTTTTATGATATTTATTTAAATAACATCTAGGACTTTCTCCTTAAAAGTAGCTCCGGGGCGTGAATCTTGATGAAGGAGTACAGTGAATTCCCTGATTGGACCCAGGTTTGCAACCCAAGGAAGTAGTAAGGAAGCCTTCAAAAAGGATAAAAGCTAATATTACTCCGTGTCATCCAGCTCAGCTTGCCATGACAAAATACTACAGATTGGGTGCCTTAAACAACAGAAATTTGTTTTCTCACAGTTCTATAGGCTGGAAGTCTAAGATCAGAGTGCCAGCATGGGGAGGTTCTGGTAAGAACTCTTTCTGGTTTGCAGTTGGCTGCCATCTTGCTATGTCCTCACTAGCAAGGAGAATGAGTAAGCTCTGGTATTTCTTCTTATAAGGGTGTTAATGCTCTTGGACCAGGGCTCTACTCTAATGGTCTCATTTAATCTTAATTGCCTCTACAAAGGCCCCATCTCCAAATACAGTCACATTGGGGGTTAGGGTTTCAGCATATAAATTTTGGCGGGACAAAATTCAGCCCATAACATACTCTAAATTATTTAATACAGGGTTTTTTAAATTGGGGTTTTTAATAGGGACTTTAAAATAGGAGTTCATAATGGGTTTTTGTTTTTTTTGGGGGGGGGGGGTTGGTTCCAAAGAACCCGTTGGCAGTTTGGTAAAGCCTATGGGCTCCCTCTCAGAATAAAGTGTTTAAATGCATAAAGTAAATTACATAGGCTTACAAAGGAAACCAATTTTGTGGAAAGGCAGTTAGCAAAATATTAAAACGTTGTGATTTAGAAATATGTTTTGTTTTTATTAACACATTAGTTAACATGCTCTGGTAGTTTGTCTAATAACTACCATAATTTTGATGTAGTGTTGGGTAAAATGATATTTTGAAATATTTGTAGTAACTGTAATTTGAAAATGTTTGTGATTTTTATTGGTGACAAAATCACAGGCCTGGTAATACCATTGTGAGTGGTTCCTAACATCCATAATGGAAGGAAATGTAACATTTTAATCAGAGATAAGGAGATAAAAGTAAATTTTTGTTTTTATCCAAATTCAAAGACTTTCTTACTTTTATGTATGGACCACAAGTTAAGAACTCCTGGATAGGTCACTTTTTGAGATGTGTTTGCAATTTTAAAATCTGTTTTTATATTAGTAATGCTTATAATCATAAAAAGTATATCAGCTATTATTATACTTAATAACAGAATTATTTGTGGTTTTTGTTATAGTGGGATTTGGTTTTAAAGAATATTTTAGAAGTTGTGGTTTTCTGCTAGGGCTAAAATTGGTGTAAGAAAAGGTTAAGATGGTAAAATTATTTTAATAACTAACTCCATTTATGAGGAATTATTACAGCATGAGGATCCGTTTTTAAATTCACTTGCCAAATACAGGCATACTTCCTTTTTCTAACTGACTGATTTAGGAAAGCCATATATTTTGTGGGCATTGCTAAAATTCCCATCAAAGAAAAATAAATCTGGGTTCACTCCATATGAAATAGTGCATCTATGATTTTATCTCATGGTAGTTTCTCAGCTTGAGCCTTTCAGAAAAGGAAAATATGTGACCAAAAAAGCAAAACTATTTTCCTTACTGAAGAAAAAAGACTACTTTCCCAAAAAGCCAACCTAAGAGGAGGCAGTATGTTCAGGAAGCATGGCTGGAATGTTAAGAAGTTCTACTTGAGTAAAAGCCCTAAGATACCTTTGGGGAGTTAAGCGCTGGACAAAGAATTTGGGGTATTTTAAAAAATTTTTTAAATAGCCAGCCCACCTTATGGGGCAGAAGTTTGATGACCTGAATCACTTAAGAAATGCTTTAATCCCAGAGACATACCCAGGCTGCCATTTCCTTCAGGACAAGTACCAAGATGGGATATGTTACAAAAAAAAGCAGCCAGGCCTATTTCAGGTCAAGTCTGAGGCTATAGGATCTTTTCAGTGAAATGGGCATTTAGTATTTATGACTTTCTGTTCTGTGTTTCTGTTCCCAGAATCCACAAAAAATATTTGGCTTCCTTATTTGTGTCTGTCTCTTTAGATATATTTCATCATCTAATAGACAAACCTGTAGTTGTCATAATGATAGTTTGTGTGACACCCAAACTTGCCTAAGAAATGTATCTTTATTGTATTTGCTGGTCAGATGATAAAATCAAGATTCCAGAGGTGTAGTGGTTTGTCCAAGACCACAGCACTGGAATATTGCGATGTTTGGACTAGAGCCTAAGTTATTTATGTCTGAATCCCATGTTCTTTTCACTAGACAATGTGGCCTTATTTAAAACCTCTTTAAGGAATGGACAGTGTCTCACAGGAAATCACATTTCAAAAAATATTCAATAGATCTACTTATTAATATCTGGTCAATAAATATGAATTAAATGGTTACAATGTGACAAGGTACTAGCTAGGCACTGACATTACAATGTGAACCAAACAGATATGGTCTCTAAGTGAAGTTTACAAACAAGTGGGATGGGGTGAAATATATAAGTATAGTAAAGTGCGTGACGCGCCCCATGTAGGAGGGGCTGGGTTTGCTTTAATGGACGTCAACATCTGACCGTATTGAGTTGTGTCCTTCATAATGGTCTTCACACGGCATGTACATGTATCACTGTTACTCAGAATATGGGAAGAGATGTCTTTCTGCCTGGGTTGAATCCTTGTTCCTTTATGTACTTGCTCGTGTGATCTTGGCCAAGATTCTTAACCTCCATGTCCCTCAGCTTCTTCATCTGTAAAATGTGATAACGACAGTATCTACCTCAAAGAGTTTTTGTAGAGATGTGAGATAATGCACAGAACAGTCCCTGATACATAGAAGTGCTTAATAAATGATAGCTGTTATGATTTTTGTTCTTTCTTCTTTCCTTAGCGTATGACAAGTGTTCCCTTGAACTTGCTCCTATAGCTTGCTCTGGGTTGATGTCCACAATTACTACATGCTGATCCTGACGCCATTGCCACCCTGTCCAGGCCCTGATGTTTTGACTTCAAAGAAGAGTGTCTTTGCAAGTCTTATATCAATGCGATCTGGTCCATTTCATAAAGTTCTGCCTAATACCCGTGTTAAGACTCAGCTTTTCACCTTTAGTCTTAAAGGAGGCAGAGACGGGCCTCATATCTTTGTTGAAATTCTGCAATATGCAATTTGAAGTTGGATTGACCTTCAAGCTGACAAAGTAAAATAAACAGTTTTATAAATGAAAATGGCTAATCTGAAATAGATCACAGCTAAGAACTTCATTTTTTATTCATTCTCTTCATACAAGGTTGATATCACACAAGTGAACATCTAATATTGTACTTCATTGTGGGGCTCACCGAAGAAATGCAGTGAGAGGAAATTAAGGACACAATGGACTGGCAGAAGCCAGAGAATGTGTCTGTGGTCCCTTATTTCAGAGAGCTATTGTATTTAAATGTAGCCGTGCCTAATTAAAAAAAAATAGTTACTAAAATTTTATTGTTAGATTCTTTTTCTTTTGAACTGTTCCGGGTTCCTAGAAATCAACTTAAATGGACAGTTTTCGCTATTTTTTTTTTAACGTGGCAGAGCATCACAGAGTTTAGGAAATCTGCCCGAAGGTGCGAAGCGTTAGTTGCTTCAAACACATGTCTTTTGAGGTGCACTTTATAGCCATTTCAATTTTTTTCAGGAAAGAAAATCCATTAATTAAGAGCCCAAATATTTACCAGAGAAAATATAGTAAAAGAACAGAAATTTGTAATAATGTGGGAAATAAATCACAGGATCTAAACATGTCCTCATACTTTCCTGAGAGCTAAATCCAGTGGCTTTGCACAAAAGAGAAGCTTTAATACTGGTCTAAGGGCTTGTTCCTGAGATTCGCTGAGCAGTCTGGGCAATGACGCTCGCTTGGGTTTTGAAGCCCAAGTTCAGGGAAGGCAGTGGACCCAGCTGTCTTAGTGGGGACAGGCTGAGGGTGATGAATAAGCACTGGGCTCGCGGCTGGCTAGACTGTATGGAACCGCGCACTCATGGTACGGATGGTATAACACCAAGACTGATGGCCTGGAAGAGGCATCCCCTGCACATTTCTAGAGCAGCCTCCGACTTTGTTGCAGATCCTTACACATACACACACACACATAAACACACGTACGTAAAGCTGAGCGTGTGGGAGGGCATTTGAACCTTCTAAAGGTCTGAGACCCTCTCTCACTCATATGTTGTCATCTTGGTTCGTGATTTTTGGTTCCAGAAACTTAGAGCTCTAACGGTCCTGGGAAACATTGTTTATCTCTTTGTACTAATTTTCTTCTGCGTATCTCAGAAATGTAACTCTTCTTGATTTACCCGAGTGGTGCCCATGTCTAGTCTTTCTATTAAGCCGACCATATCAGTACCTTTAATATGATAGTTTTGTGATTTTACATATAAAACTTAATGAAGGTTTATTTATTAGTTTCAAAGGATACACCATCTAAACCTAGCAGTGTTAAAAGTATATTTAACTAACTCCCAAAATGCATAACAATTGAAAAACAGGGGGAAATTCTAGAAATTATATCAAATATAGAGATGGATCCAGTTACTGACTTAAATTCATGTCTAAAGTCCTACCTTCTTATATAGTCTTGGTATTATTGGAACACTGGGTTCCTGTGATGTGTTGTTTTTTCCTTTCACTTTTTGTGTTAATGTTCCAAAGGGAGACAACCAAAATATCATCGTTGATTTAAATCTCTCCGGAGACACCCAGTACCACTGATCGTCTCTTTCCTCTGATTCTCCTCTGCAGAAATTCAGTGTCCAGATGTTTCAGAATCCAGATGGCCTATGAATCCTCTATCACCCAGAAAGGAGGAAAATATGCATGAAAGTGGAACACTGAAAAGAAAAAAAAATAATTTAGTGTTGGCAATGTAATGGTGACATACAGGGCTCAAGGAGAAACTTCTTTTCTGAAAGCAGCAACTTAATAAAATGCATGTTTTAGGCTCTATCAGCAAGCCAAATTTTCATCCCTGCCTCTTCTTTCCATCACCATTAAGAGGCTTGCAGAGATCCACACTGTTTAAAGGGCAGACAGCATGGAAGAACTATCATGTACAATTTAAAGTAGCAGCTAAAATTGGAATGGTCACAAGAAAGCCTGTTTCTTTGCAATTAAATTGACAAGCTGTCTATGATTACCCTAGGGAACTTGGCAGCTGAGTGATAAAAAGACTGCAGAGTGTTGAAAGGTCTAACGCAACATACTAGGTGGACAAAGACCACATCTGCTTAATATACTGATTGGGAGAGTTCTGGAATGTACTTGGCTAAATTAGCCGAGGAGGGATACTAATGATACTTTTTCCTAAGATCCTCTGCTCAGACCCATTTTAGAAATTGGCCACAAATGTTTGGAAGCATGCATTATAAATGGTATAGTACAGTACCTGATGTTCTTTAGCATGAACCTACCTTTACAAATCACCAGAACTGAGCAGAAGTTTAGAAAGAAATAATAATAAAAACTCTACCATCAAATGTTTATGAAATTTATATATATGTACTTCATATAAAAACTGGGTTCCCAAAAGAAGAATTATAATGATATCTACACCCAAAGAGTTGAACGACCCTGGATGATTTAATGCAATATATTAGGCAAGAATTACATGGTATTTTCATTGTTGGGTGTCCCTTGAGTTGGGGAAGCTGAAAATTAGGTCACAAAGGGGAAAACAATAATCAGATTTTCTGTGGCAGCAATTTATGAAGACTAACATACACCCATTCAGCAGTGTCTTCTTAATTTTAGTTAGTGCATTCCTTAAAAGGGAGAATAAAAGGTAAAGGTTTCTTCTGATACATTTCATAGGTATTAACAATACTCTATGCTAAAGAAGTAAATGGTGACCATATTTACTTGCCTATCTGTTCTTTCTGAAGGCTGAGGATCATTTATTTCAGCAAACTTGGAAAATAGTTTGTGAGTATTTCCAAAGTAGGATTACCCTAAACAGGGTTCCTGAAGCAGAAGCATATTATAGCCTACCTTGGCATTCACTTCAAAAACCAGAGAATTTCCAATTAGCTAGCTAATGTTGGCTGGTCTTTGAGACCGTGTGATACTTCAACAAAATTATTCAAAGCTCAGTCACTCAAATGTGCAATGACTTCAATGTTAGATAAAGATTCTTAACATCACTAATTATTAGGAAAATGCAAATCAAAACCACAATGAGTATACCTCATATCTGCTGGAATGACTATTATAAAAAGACAGGAAATAGCAAGTATTGGAGAGGCTGTGCAGAAAAGTGAACGTATGAGCACTGTTGGTGGGATTGTAATGGATGCAGCTGTTATGGGAAACAGTATGGAGATTCCTCAAAAAAATTAAGAGTAGAAATACCATATGACCCAGCTATTTGACTTCTAGGTATTTATCTGAAAAATATGAAAACACGGTTTTGAAAAGATATATGCACCCCTATGTTCCATTTGCAGCATTGTTTACAAAGCCAAGATATGGAAGCAACCCAAGTGTTCATTGATAGACGAATGGATAAAGATGTGATATAGATATATATACATATATAGATAGATATTCCATTGTATGTGTATATATATATTTCCATTGTACATATATACAACGTATGTATGATTGTATATCATACATCGATATACACTGTATATATATATACACACTGGAATATTACTGGGCCATAAAAAGGATGAAATCTTGCCATCTGTGACAACCTGGATGGACCTTGAGGGTATTGTGCTGAACAAATTAAGCCAGATAGAGACAAATACTGGTTGACTTCACTCATAGGTGGAATCTAAAAAAAAAGTCTAAGAAAACAAATGAATGAACAAAAGAAAACAAAAACAAACTCATAGATATGGAGAACAGACCAGTGGTTCCCAGAGAGGAAGGGGGTTGGAGCTGGGCAAAATGGATGAAGGGGATTAACTGTATGGTGCTGGTAACCAGACTTGGGGTGGCGATTAGTTTGTAGTGTATACGGATGTGGAATTATAAAGCCATACACCTGAAACATATAGAATTAGCAAAAAAAAAAAGAAGAAGAAAATGTTACTTATGAACTGGTAAGAATCTGTAGAACAAATGTCAACACAGGGGAATCCACTCATGAAATTGAATATGGTTTGAATCCCATATTCAGAGATAACTTATTATGACATAGATCTCCATTTGCTGACATATGGAAATTGTTACAAATAGTATGTATTGCTTGACTGCATTTTTATAAAGCTTCGTGTATATTTTAAAAAGATTCCTCAATAGGATACTTGGATTAATGAAACAATAATACCTTATTTTAACGTAACACATTACAGTTTGTAGTGACTGTACATCCAGAGTCACCATTTTTTTCTCCCCTGTAACAATCTCACAGCGTAGATATTGTTGCCCCATTTTAAAGATAAGGGAAGGGAAGCCCAGAAAGGTGAAGTGAGTGATTTTCCTAAAGTCACAGAGAAATCGGCAGAGTTGTCTCTTTTCACTGTAAAGGAAGATTGAGACAGGTTCTGAGGTGGGACATAGCATGAAACATTTGAAAAAAGTCTTTCATTTGCAAAACCTAAGTCAACACATTTGTGTAAATTGAACATTCAAACTTCCCTTTTGGGATAACTGGATGAGATGCTACATGTCGGCTGATGCCTTCAGCCAGACCCCTAAGAATCTGAATCTAATTATTGAGGGAAAAAATACGTGTACTCTTTCCTCCCATCGTGTTGAAGGTTATAGACTTATGTACTCATGACTTGCTTTTTCTAAGAAAATGTGCATGAGGCAGGAAAGCTGCCATACATTCCTGTTTCCAAATGTCCCTGCTGCTACCAGCGAGTGCAATGCCTTACACAAAAGTAGGATAGAATAAATGCCTTTTGATGTTAATTATGATTTCTGACAGCAACCAAGTCTCGCTCCAAAACAATAGTTTTAGATTCATCCAACTCTTGATTATCCCTGGAAATAGGGACAAGGAATAGCATGGATAATGGAAATCCACAGACAAACATGAACCTCATTTTGCAAATGGCTTCAATCTTCTCTCTCAGCAAACCTTTAACTATGGCTAATAACAAAATTAGGTTGACTGGTTTGAGGTTTATCATTTTTCCCCCCTGTTCTTGTTGACGTACTGCAGAGTGGAAAAAGGGTTTCCAGAAAATAGGTAACAGGATTAATAAAATCAAGAGTTGATTGCAGTAAAACATCTCTTTGTTTTATTTTGACAACTGTGGTACAGGCATGTGGGTGTTTAACAAATGCTTTTTAATGAGAGGGATGTATGATGATAAAAATATATCATCCCATCTCTTCCTCTTCTATCACTGACCCAGATCACAGTTTCTCGGGTTGCTCAGAAACCCTCATACCTGTCTTGTGTGTTAGAACGTTACTTAATGTTATCCAGCATTTATTATAAATCAGCAAATAAACTTCTAGCAGTAAGGACACAAAGTCTTTAAAAATATAGCATCATGTAAGATTAACATTCAGAATGGAGTATATATTTTTATAGTTATAATAATATTAGGTATCTTTAAAAATGGTCAGGCCACTTGACACATTTACAAAAATGCTTTCTCTTTACCCAAGAAAAATGTACTGAGGAAAGGAGATACGAAAATTATTGATATGTTTATTTTATGACAGTGCTACATTGTATATAAATACAGGGACCTTGCATGAAGTAGGGTGTGGGGAGACACCTTCTAGAATTAGAAACAGTAACTGGATCAGCAGGGATTCTCTGCAATATCTGCTGCTTCTTTTTTCCTTATCAAGATAACTTGGATTGTTAAGATTGGATAATTTTAATTGGTTGAAGTTGAAGTTTAATATCCAGTTTAATTGGATAATAACTTGGGTCAGTTAAAATTTCTCACCTCCCCAGATTCTTTTAAAGCTAAGGTCATGTGACTAGTTCTATCCAATGATATGTGAGCAAACGCTACCGGGTTGGGGGGAAGGAAGCTCTTGGCAAACTACTGTTTTCCTATTAAAAGGAACAAACTCAGCTGGTACATTACCTTTTGCCCTTCCTTCTTTTCGCTTGGCATGCAGACACAATGGCTGGAGGCAAAGGGACCATCTTGTGACCATCAGGGGAAAAAATAGGGTACTAAGGATAATAGGAAAGACAGAGGAAATTGAGTCTCTGATGAAATTTGGGGCCACAGAACTAGCCCTGGCCTGCCTCCCCCCAAATGAAGAATTCCTATTTGATTAAACCAGTTGACTAGTAGTACAAACAGGTGAACAACAGAGTGTGACACAACACGTTGGTTAGAGTATAGTCTCTGAGAATATAGGCTCCTACTACTCGACTTTGGCAGTCACTCTTAGGTTTTCTTCACATTTCCCGAAGTCATGATATATTCCAGCCACAGTTTCTTCCAGCTAGTAGTCAGAATTTGTTGGTCAAGCCTTTCAGGCTATGATAATGTTTGTAATGCTATTAATAAAGTTCAGGAACTTGCATCAATTCCTAATTGCCTGGTAATTTTTATATTTGGTTTCTTAGACTACTGTCTTAATGGCATCTCAAGTTACCATAAAAGTTGAAGTTTAGTATCTGGAATGAAACACGTATATATCTAGGTGTACACATACACATATTGAAAATAGATCTTAGAAATCAATGTCATACAGGTCAACAATGAGCAAGGTTTGTTTGGCATGTTCTTTAAAGCATAAGCTTTTCGAAAAGGTGCATTCTATGGGATAATTTAGAATTAGAGCTATGATTGCCAATAGCCTACTAGAACTATAAAGAAGTGAACCTTTTTAATACATGTTGGAGATGGGGAATTACAAAATGACGTCTATGGTTGGAAAAAGACCATCACAAAGTTAACAAGCGGATGGCGAATTAAGCCAGCGTACGATTTCCCCCATTTTTTCTCATCTTATGAAAACATCCCGAGTTTTGGGGCTGGACTCCGTGCTTTTGCACTTACTGCATTATGTAAACATTATCTGTGTCCAGGTAGGTATTCCCCAGGTGTCTGTAAGCTCCTGAAGGACTGGGACCATATTTATTCACCTCAGTTTCCTTAATGTCTGTCACTAATGCTGATTAAATCCAATATGGTGAGCTAGGAAAAGAGCAGGAGTTCGGGTACTTAGAATTGCAGGCTTTTCCTTTAATTCCCTTTCCTTTTGGCTTTCCAGCTAGAGAGAAGGGTGGAGTAAATAGAAATAGGGCAGATGCAGGGGTTTGGACACTTGTTTTGAGGGGGCTGTAAATAAATCCTCGAAAATCCTTCACAAACCAGGAATGATAAATAACATGTGCTTTTTAGCTTGGGAGGAGCATAGAGAGCAGAACTATCAACAAAAAGAATTCATAACCAGTGGGGGAAAATACCTAATTGTTTAAATCGTCTGTATATCCATAAATTATGCTTTCCATGGCTTATGGGTATCCTACTTAAATATTGCCTTCTTTAGTTTATATGCTAATTTTTATTTTTATTTTTTATTTTTTTTTAAAGATTTTATTTATTTATTTGACAGAGATAGTGAGACAGCCAGCGAGAGAGGGAACACAAGCAGGGGGAGTGGGAGAGGAAGAAGCAGGCTCATAGCGGAGGAGACTGATGTGGGGCTCGATCCCATAACGCCGGGATCACGCCCTGAGCCGAAGGCAGACGCTTAACTGCTGTGCCACCCTGGCGCCCCTATATGCTAATTTTTAAATAATTTCTGACTATTTTAATAAAACTTTCTGTTTCTGTAAGAAAAGTTTAATCGAATGGGAAAACATGTAATAGTTGTAGATAATCATGACTAGGGAAAACTTGCTATTTGGACCCTGGGCTCACAACAAAAGACACCATTATTCATTAGAGATAAATTATTTGGAGGAAATAATAACTCTAGATTGTGCGCAAATTTCAGGATATAAACAGGCAGTAAACATCACACAGTATGATTTTTTTGATTTGCCGGATTACCAATTCCTGCCTATTGCTGCGTATAAGGAGAGCTGGCATCTCCTTTAATAACCTTCAAAGTTTCTACAAATCAGACGCTGGTTTCTAATGTATGTGGTCACCATCGGTTAACTAGAGTATCCAGGCAACCAGGGCATTACATTTTCTACCCACATGGAACTCAGCTAGATTCCTGGCCTCATAAGGACAGCTCTCGAAGGTGATGAAGAGCCATAAAGTATCCCAGAACCCAGGGTTTCAGAAACACTGCTGCCAAGTTCATCTGCTTTAAGTGTTAGGCTCTTGCCCAAACTCGTCAGTCATTAAAAAAAAAAAAAGGAAAGAGAAAGAAAAGTCTGAGAGAAAAAAGCTGAGGAGTTGGAGTTGGCTACAATCCTTACCTAATTTTTCATTGCTTCATGTTAGCCAGGAATAATTAGACTAAAGCATAACTGTTCAATTAACTTTCAAGACTGACAAATTGAAATGAATTTTATTGTCACATTTAGGTAGCTTAGGCATTTCCAAAATGTGGATGTTTTCAAATGACGATGAGGATCATTCATTCCTCACAAGGGAGCTCACAAGCTGAGGAACGCCACAGAACACTTTCTGATTTTATATGTTAGGGTGATTTGGAACAGAAAACCACAAAGACCTCTGAGGGCATCTCTTCAGGGTCTTCCGGAGTGCAGGATCCCAGATCCCACCCCAGAGCACGGTGTGCTCCACGGCCACGCACGGATGCGGATGAGGAAGGCTGCCTTCTCCCTGCCTGGCTGTGGGCTGCTGGTGACACTGGGCAGCATGCTTTTCCTCTGAGGGCTGATGGTTTTAGGACACCCTGTCTCTGAGCAGATGAAGCACCCTTGCTGTGGGTCAGGCTCTGACATTCTCATCATGCTCCTGGGATGAAACTCTCACAACTGCCTACAATTCACCTTGACGGCGGCCATTCCTTGCGTCTCTCAGGTTCTCCACTTGTTCATTCTCATGAGGCAATTTGTCACCCTTTCTTCCTCAGAAGCACGGCAAAGAAAGACTCTTTCGGACACCAACGCACTTACAATCGCCTTCTGCCTGTCTACAAACATTCCCGTGGACTCTTCCTTTCTTCTCTTGACCTAACTTTGACCCTACGTTTGAGACATCTTAAAAACCACTTACTTTCTCTCTACAGTCCTTATTTTGCCAGATTATTATTTTTTACACAGTCTCTGCCCTTCCCATGGTTCCTCTACTACCATCTGGCTCCTGATTCTTCGAAACTCATTTTATCACCTGGATTTATCATTCCTAACCTCTCCCACATCCCATTAATTCTGTTCCTGCATTCCCTTGGTTGCCCCGTGCTCTTGAGTCCCTTTCCAGTTTCCTTCCTTCGGCCTCCCTGTGAGGCTGGATGTGGGGAGAGACCACTGGTCTGGGAGAGGGGAGATCTGGGCCTGGCGGTAGAGCCTGTGTGAGAATCGGCAGCCACTTCACTTCTCTCAGCCTTCGGCGTTTCCTCTGGCTCAAAAGTCCATGATTCTAGGATGTCTTTATACTTTCAGAGAGAAGTCAGGAAAAATTACAGTGTAGTTGTTGTGCCAGAAAAATTAACTGCAATGGATGAGCTCTTTCCTTAGCAAAAACAAGGGAGTCACGGGATTATTTGCTGACGTGACACTGAGAAAGCTGGAGTTGGGACCCGGGATGGCATAGTGGCTTTTCTGAAGGAAAAGCAAGCTCGTGGTTTATTAAATTGGATTAAAACTCGTCAAGTTAAATAGAGTCAATAGCACCCTGCGAGTGAAGTAAACAAGAGCTCTTCTCTGTTTTTCCCAACTCAGTACTGGATTTTAAAGATGTGTTTCTCAGATGTCTAGGATTGAAGTTTCCATTCTGTAATAATGGAAAATAACCAAGGCCTTTATTTTAAACAAAAACCACTGTGGAGGTGGATCCAGGATGCGAGCAGAAATAATACATTATTTTACATAGCTGACATGGTACATTTGAGGGATAAAACACTGCACACACTATAAACAAATGAAAAGCCCCAGTCAGTCCTGTTAGGCCCAAGCTATGATCGATTGCAAACCGAGGGTTGTAAAGTCAGTAACAGTCTGGAACCATGGTTTATCAACAGTTTTATTTTCCTGAGACAACTTTATCCCAGAGAGGTGGAAAAGTGCGGCGCCTCGGGTTCCAAGAGGATTGTGTGATTTTCGGAGTATTTTCATCTTATAAGGTTTGCAGTCGGCAAAGTTGTTTTCACAAACTCCCTCACGAAATGTATTTGGGCATAACTGCTCTCAGGGGTTTTATTAGCCCCTTGGGTTGGCCCTGAGAAGAACACACTCGGAAACGTAAGTCGCAAACTGGAAAATGTTATTTTGATTTAAAAAAAAAAGAAAAAAGAAAAAGAAAAATCTGCAATGCCCAGCCCACCTTTGTGGGTTGCTTTCTCTTTCTTTCTTCCCCACCCCCTCCCTTCGTTAAGGGAAGGCAATCGGCAGGGTGGGAAGCATTTTTTATTGTGCCTCCCAATCTTTTCTGAATAGTCGTTTAAAAGTGCATAATAAAGTCATCCCTTTCAAAGCCCTTGCTTTTTGTGCGTGATGGTGGGGAGAGAGGAGGAGGAGTGCCTGCACGTTTACAGCGCCATTCCCGGGTTCTCCGAGAGCGGCTGCCCTCGAGGGCGGCCCCAGCACCTCTCACCTCGGTTCCCAAACAGAAATCCCCACCTGCCCAGCATCCCTAAGCCGGCGCGGGGGCACGCGGGCCGAGCGGCGCGGGAGTCACCTACGCCTCTCCCCACGCGGCTAGCTAACGGTTTCTCATTTATTCCGCGTCTAGGTGGTGGGCCGGCGGGAAGCCCCCGGGCTGGAGATCGGGGGGCTGGGGGAGGAGGGCCCGGGGGGGACTGAGCGGCCGCGACAAAAGGCTGCGGCCGGGGGGTTCGGGGAGCTAGCGCGGCCGCGGGGCGCGGGCGGGCCGGGTGGAGGCGCGCTCCGGCTGAGCGGCGCCCGCGGCAGCCCCAGCGGCAGCTGCGGCGAGAGGAGCGCGGGCGGCGCGGGGAGCGGGCGGGACGCGCCCAGAGACACGCAGAGAAAGGGCAGCGCCGCCGCCTGCTGCCGTCCTCGGCGCGGTTAATCACGCGCTCCCCTCTCGCTGCTGATTTGCAAGAGCAGATTAATCAGAGAGCGCGGCTTGATGAAATTTGCTGTTATTGTGCCCATTTTTAGCAACATCTTTTATTATCTTCATTATTCATTTACAGGGGACCGGCATCAATTATGCAAATGAGTTCACAGACTTTGCAGATTACTTCATTTGCCGCTATTGTTTGTGGAAATTTAATTATTAAATATTATTAAGCTTGCGTTTTCTTCAATTTTCCAAGGCTTAGTTTCATTTGATTTTTCCTCCAGCTGCTCTTCTTTCCTTTCAGTGCCAAAACAGCTCCTCATCAAAGCGGCTCTGGCATGTGAAGACCAAATAAAATCTCCTCAATTTAATAATTTTGATGTTAGTCCCTTGTTCTCAGCTGCTTGCTCAAAGCAATGCAGAGAGGAACGCAGAGCACATTCAATTTAATGAGCAGAAATTGAATTCAAGTTTGTTCGGAATTGACTTCAATTAAGCAGAGTCTTAATGATAAATTAATCTCTTTTCTTTATTCCCTAGAATTTGTTTTTCAAAGTAGGAAATTGGACTACATTGAAAGACCAAATAAAGAATACCAATTTTAACTAGATCATGGAACTGATAGCAAAATTTAATTCTTTATAGTAACGTACTTGGACAAATAGCATTTTTTCTGTGGCATGTATGATAATTTATATTCATTGTTACCACTTACACTTCCATGGCATGGATAAAATGGCAGTTGAATTAAATATGGGCTTGTAATAGACTTCAGAGTTTTAATCTTTATTAAGAAACTCTAATTGAATGCATAATTAGCTTTTCAGGCTTTAGGAAATTCGGTTTAGTGTCTATGTGAACTGAAAACATTGATCAGGAATTTTAAAGCAATTTTTATGAGTTTATTTTTGAGGAGAAATTATCAGGCTGTATATAAAATGTCATTTTAAACTGAATAGCAAGACTCCAAGAGGCAAGGAATTAGGTTCATCCTGTGTTGTTACGGACGCCGAGCCAGGGCTTCCTTGGAACCAGGGCCAACACTGGTAATTTTAAGTTCCTTTTATTAAAACCTCTAATGTTCCTTCAGGCCACCAAATCCATTATTCCTGTCCAGACCCTGCTGAAAATCAAACTCATAGCTACTTGGGGATTTTAATGAGGGCGTCCATATTGATTGCATGGTTATACTGTTTGGGTTTGCTGCCACTGTCAAAAATATACCTGACATTTTTTTTCATCTGAATCATGGATCATCTTTTCTGGAACATGCAGAGCATAATTCTCCATGCTCCAGTCTGCAAAGCACTCTATCTACATATGCCAAATGTATTATTGCAGTTCCTTCAGGAGTGACCTTAGAAGAGGGGATGTTTGTTCCAAAGAACTTCAAGCTGTTCACTGTGGTATATTCATAGTCACAAATTTAAAATACATCAGTGTGAGAAAATGCATTTAGGCTGTGTACTGTTTCACAGAGTGTGCGGGTCCCCTCCCCTCTGCTTCCTGCTCCTTCCATGTGCGCGTTTTATTACTCTTGGCCACTCAGACATGGTGCGTGCAAATTTGACTTTGCCGTGAATTTTAAATTGAATTGCATGGATGGAGATTATCTTCTTTGTGTGACAGTACAGTATCGTCATTTCCAGTACTTTCCAGGGTCCACCTGCTCTATGTTGGAATTAAAGATTTATATAATAATAGAATTTTAAAATTGACAGGGTGCTTCACAATCACCTGGTCCAACTCCCATGTTTTATAGATGAGGAAACTGAGGCCCATAAATGTTATGTAATTTTCCCAAGGCCACAGAGTCAGCCAGAGGCAGAGCCAGGACTAAAACTTGCAGGTTTAACTAACTTCTGGGCCAAAGAGATTCTTTTTTCACTATTCAAGTCTGCTTCCGAGTTGTGTAGTGACATCTTTGAGTAAGTGGAAACTAGTTTAAAAAAGACAGGAATTAATTTATTGTCTTGTTCAAACTGGGAAATATATTGATTAAAGTGCATAAAAGCACACACAAACCCGGTAAGCCTATTTATCTGGAACTTAGACAATTGGGAAGCCGAAATAACGGGATTGCTTTGTGCTCTACTTTAGTGGGAAGGGAACAAATGAAAAGTTAATAAGGTAGTATCAGGGATTTTTTTTTTTTTTAACAAAAACCCAGGAAGCTTTATAGTGTGCTGGGCTCTGTGCATATTAAGTCCTATATTCTACAGTGGGGGTTGACAACATTTTCAATGAGTATTTCCAGCATTTATTTATTCCATCCCCCATGAAGCAGTGGTATCTCAAACCTCCTTCGTTTCATTGCAATGTTTCATTCGTTCGACCTTAATGAGCTGTGAGTAGCGGGCAATTTGCTGGATGTTGAAAATATGAAGAATGATAAGGCTGTAGGAAGTTACAGTTTAGCTAGTGGGGAAAACAGAAAGGAAACAATAATTACTGTATGAAGTAGTAAGTGTTCTGCTGTGCACAGAGCGCTGGGGCACGTGGAGGAGGGGTATCTACCGAAACCAGAGGCCTGGGAAGGCTTCTCCCTGCAGTGTTTGCTTCAGCCCGACTTCCAAGGGCAAGCCGCCAAGAAGAAGGTGTGGGTGGTATAGGGCAGGGGGTGGGAGCAAAGGAGGTTTTACCGGGTGGAAGGAAGAGCATGTGGCATGGCAAAGGGGCATGGACTGGAATGAAAGCTGGCTCTAGGTTTGTGCCAGGATGTGCCTGGAGATTGAACTACAAAGCCGGGGTTAAGACCAGTAAGTGAAAGTGCTTTCTGTGTTAAGGATCAATCATTTCTTCGTTTAGTCTGGAGGGCAACTGTTTACGCAGTTGCCACGGGAGTACGGATATTCCTGGGTCCGTGGTAATCTCATCTGTATCTCTTATTAACTAGTATCTTAGTTATTGCTTCAGCAGTGATTGTTACCTGTAACAAAAAGCACGTTAGAGGAATTTGGAGGATGGAAAGGGGGCAGGAAATGGGAGGAGCAAAGAAGAAAAGAATGGACGCATTGATGAGGGTGGAAAGGAGGCACTTGAAAAGAACTTTCTATTCATGGCTTTGCCTAGGAGGCAGGTAGGTCTCTTTCATTAGCCTTGACCCTGGGGCCCTTAAAATCTTCTGTGCACCTCTGTCCTTGGACAATGGCTAGAATTTTACAACTTCTCTCTTGGTAAAACTGTATAATGAGCATTTGTAATGATGATTTGTAATGTCTGTAATGATGATTTTCTAAGAACTCAACACCCAATAAAATTAAAACAGATAAAATCTTATTAAGTCTTGTGAGAGTATTGTATCAAGTTTTTGAGAATCAGTCTCCAACTTATGATGACTAGGGGTAGTTCAGTTAATAAAAACATGGAGTTAACCAGAGTACCACATTTTTCCCACCATTCTAATAAATTACTTTCTTTTTTTTTTTAAGATTTTTTAATTTTTATTTATTCGACAGGATAGAGACAGCCAGCGAGAGAGGGAACACAAGCAGGGGGAGTGGGAGAGGAAGAAGCAGGCTCATAGTGGAGGAGCCTGATGTGGGACTCGATCCCGGAACGCCAGGATCATGCCCTGAGCTGAAGGCAGACGCTTAACCGCTGTGCCACCCAGGTGCCCCATACTTTCTAAATACATTTTATTTTCAGATCTATAAAATTGGGTTTTCAGTCTTCTATGTTAGAAAACTAACATAAATATAAACATATCATACACAAAAGCAGTTCAGATAAAATCAATGACATTTTCTTCTAAATTAAAAGAAAAAAACCTCAGGCAGAATTATATAGAATCATATAATTTCAATAATTTCATCACCATGTGTTGAAAAAAACTTTTGACAAATATTTTAAAGCAGTAGGGATCAAAACAAAAGCTGTAGGAGAAGTGATGTCACCATAGTGACATAGTGAAGGTTATATTTTTTATCTACAGTTGATTCAATTTGAAGATCTGCTCAAACTTCAGTTAAGTGTGGAAAGGGCGGGGACTTTGCTTTATACCTCTCAGTTGAAGCTGAAATTAATAAGTAAGTATATATATATATTTATACATGTATGCACACATGTGTGTGTATATAAATTAAATACCAGCTAAAATCATTCACAATAGCCAAGATATAGAAATGAACTAAGTGTCCATCAATGGATAGATGGATAAAGAAGATATATAAATATCTACATACATGCATAGAGAGAGAGAATGAGTCTGAGTGCAAGTACAGTGGACTATTTTTCAGCCTTAAGAAGGAAATCCTGCCATTTGCAACCACATGGATGGACCTTGAGGGATTATGCTAAGTGAAATAAGGCAGACTGAGAAAGACAAATACTTAATGGTATCACTTATATGTGGAATCTAAAAAAAAAAAGACCCATAAAAACAGAGTGGCAAGGTGGTTACCTGGGGGCGGCAGGAAATAGGGAGAGGTTGGTATAGGGGTACAAACTTTCAGCTCTAAAATAAAGTCTGAGAGGCTAACGTAAAACATGGTGAATATAGTTGATAACGCCATATTGTATAATTTGCTGAGAGTAGAACTTAAATGTGCCAGTAACTAAAATAAATAAGGTGATTGGATGTGTTAGTTAACTAAATGATGGGAAATCCTTTCACAATGTATACATATATTAAATCACCATGATGTACACTTCAAATATCTTACAATATTATATGTCAATTATACAGACTGTACAATTATATAAAGCTGAAGAAAAATACTGGCTGAGAAAAATTCTATGTGTGTCTAAGGAATATCTGAGTGCAAGATTATAGGCCTTGTAGATGGCCAGTTAATCAGATATAATGTTAGAACCCCAACCGATAGATGTTATTTCTTCTCTACGGTTCTCCTGAGGAATTTAGCTGTTGCCTTGTCAGGCTTGACCAATACACGTTTTCTGCCTCATCTATCAACTTTACAATCCCAAATCAACCCACTGGGTTCTCTTGTCCTTGTGTCTCTCTAGGTTCCTCTTGAAAACATGTCTCTCTTGACCTGACCCCCCCCCCCCGGCCAATCTGAAGCAGCATAAGTAACTTATTGGATTTAGTGTCTCTTTTCTTCCTGTGATAACCTAACTGCTTTGCCATTTATTCTTTTAGAATCTGACAGATGTTCTAATTTACCATATTTTGGGGTTCTACTTAATTCAGCGCAACCAACATTTGTTGAACCCTCTGTAGAAGGCATTATATGAAAAATCTCAGGAGCTGCGAAGATGACTACAATGCTTACTCTGTCCTGAAGTGGTTCGTATGTGAGTGGTCAAGGTAACAGAGAAGCAAATAATTGACATCAATGTAATAAATATTATAACGGAGATAGAGGCAGGGCTCTGGGGAGAGAGGCTGAAGGATCACTTAAATAAGAAGGAAACTGAACCTGAGTTCACTTAAGGTGAACTGAACCTGAGCTAAAGAATCAGTCGGAGCTCGTCAAGGTAGAGAGGGCAACTGTGGAGGAGAGCAGACGGAGCAGGAGTCTTGCAGCCAGGTAACTGGGTTAGAATCTGCCATATACTTGCTGACTCAACTGCTCCACCTCTCTGAAACTCAGCATTCAAGAATGAGCGTATCCAGCTTGCTGGGCAGGTGGTCATAGACCAGGTCAGAGTATCTCCGTCTGCATATTTGCATTCCTTTTCTGATGTTTAGATCTTTCGATCTGGGAGGGAAAGAATTTGGCCTCTGGACACTGTCCCTCCCCAACCCCTCCACTGCCCATCCCCTAATTCCTTTTCTTCAGTGTGCCTAGAAGAAAAGGCAAGTCTCAGGGTGAGGTCTACACAGAGGCAGGGACTGGCGAAGGGAGGAAAGCAGAGATACTTGAGACTCGTGTGTGTGTGTGTGTGTGTGTGTGTGTGTGTGTGTGTGTGTGTGTGTAGAGGGTTGGTTATTCCTGCTCTTTTGTTTCTTTCTGCCCTAGTTTCCTCACAAAGAAAAAGAAGGAATAAATGTGAGAGGAAAAAGTAGAAAACTTCCTCCTTCCCTTATACTTCCTCTTTGCACCAACCGATTGTTTGTATGCTTAAACTTCCTAGCAAACATTAAGCACTCAGTAAATCTATGATGAGCAAATATTAAAAAAAAAAAAAGCTGGGAAACAAGGCAGATGGAATAAAAGGAATCTAGTTGGATGAGTCTCTTAGAGCTTTGGCATTTTTTTGAGGGTAAGAATCAGGTATTTTATTCTTTACTTCCTTCCTCCCCATCTTTGGCAAATGGCTCTCAAACAAACAGGCATATCCTATGAAAATAAAAAGCATCAAAACTGTTTCCTTTCGTACACAGAAAGAGTGATATAAAAGGGTTAACTTTGATTAAAAAATAACAACGGGGAACCCGAATATGCTTACAGTAAACGTCCATGCAATATTGTGACACAGCACTGGAGGAGGGACGTTGGAGGACGTGCGTGGAAATGAGAGAAGGCGGGTGGAAGAGACAAAGGAGGGGAGAGAGAGGGAGGCCGAGGAAGTAGAGACAGAAAAATAAACTGGAGAAAAATGAACACAGGACGGGAGACAGAGGGAAAGTGGCGGGGGCAGGGGGTGGGGGTGGACAAAGGAGAAGATCATCAAAGGAAAAGGGGAGAGTGTGTACGAGTCTGCCATGTGGGAAACGTTCTTTTCATACTCAGGGATTCCTTTCTGTGGTGGGCTTCCCAGTGTCGTCACCTCATCATCTTTCCTCAAAATTCTCATTAACCACTGTTTATAGCTGTTTGACTGCGGCTTACCTTTGGATTTTCAAGGGCTTGACTCATAATGGGCTAGATAATCATAGTAGCTCGTCATGGGGAAAGAATTATTCTCTTGGAGTGTTATCTCTGGCACATATCTGGGCCCCAAGAAAAGGCTCTTCCTGTTCCTACATTAGGAAGGTGGAAGTTTATTGAGATCGCCTCCTTTCAGGAGCAGGGTTTGATTTTTTTTTTCCCCCAAGATGACATAGTATCTCAAAATTAGGTAAGTATCATTTTCTTTTCTTTTTGTTTTAAAGGTTTATTTTATTTATTTGAGAGAGAGAGAGATAGAGAGAGGGAGGGAGG
The DNA here is from genome assembly GCF_024610735.1 of Ursus americanus. Classification (NCBI taxonomy): domain Eukaryota; kingdom Metazoa; phylum Chordata; class Mammalia; order Carnivora; family Ursidae; genus Ursus; species Ursus americanus. The sequence continues at coordinate 40,583,432 of NC_142138.1, read as the reverse complement.
GAGAGTCTGAGTGGGGGGAGGGGCAGAGGGAGAGAGAGAATCTCAAGCAGGCAGAGCCTGACACAGGGCTCAATCTCACAACCTGAAGGGAAATCGAGAATCAGACAGTTAACCGACTGAGCCATCCGGGCGCCCCATCTAAAGCATCATTTTCTTGGTCGCATTTTTGAAAAAGCAAATCGTGCGTCCTGTGGTATTTCCTTCTGGGGAAAAGTGTTCTTGAGTCACAGGAAAGCAGCACGCCACCGGCTTAGAACACTATCAAAGTGAGAGCTGGGGATGAGGGCCTTGGCAGGAAAGGTATTTATGGGAGGGCTATCAGTTTTTAGGTTGTTGTTGTTGTTTTTTTTAAATATTCTGTTAAATTAACAAATAAGCTGAAGTAGAATCGAGAAGGGAAAATAATACTGAAAAAGTAAAAAAGTCTGAACTTCCTGTTTTATGGAATTTCATGAATTTTTAGGAAATGCCTTGCCAGGAGAGGAACTGTGACTTTAATGCAGCTTTGAAACGTAGGATGAAAACATGGAGATTTTTCTGTTTGTTCTTCTGCTTGTTTCCATTTCCATGAATAGCTCTCTACTTTGGGGACCTTCTCCCACTACAGCTCGTGTGCTGTTTCCGTTGGCTTTTGAATGTCGATAACCAAAGATGTTTACTGTCCTTTAATGAAAAAAAAAATCTTGTGTTTGTTTCTTAGGTGGGGAGGGGAGGGTTGCCAACATGCCATTTTGGCGCCTGTATTTAAAAAAAAAGTCACCCTCCTTATTTAGCATCGTCCTTCATAATACAAATTGCAAATAAGGCAGCATGCCAGTGTTGAAAAGTAATTTCAATTAAAATTCCCAGGGCTTTTCAGGGGCGACACAGGAGTCAGTCTTCACACATTGTCCTTGAATCTGGGCACAGCTTACCTGGAAAGCTTCAAAGAAGGACAAGTAATTTTAGTGTCACCTCCCTGTCCCTTCTGCCTCCCCCTGCCCCTCAAACCATAAACAAAGAAATGAGTGCCCTTTCCACAAAAACGGGAGGTTCGGTGACCGTTTGTGTGGAAAAGCAGGTAATGGACTATTAAATAGTTGTTTGTGAAATCACTGCACGGTCCTCTGTTTACTTGTTTCCGCAAAAGTATTTCTGTTTACCCAGTTCTGGATAAAAAGTGGATCATGTGACAAGGCCCCAGAGTAAACAATGTCCCGAGAAATAGATATTTCCTTTGGTCTTCTGGTTCAGACCTCTGCATTTTCTGTTGTTATGCAAATGAAGGAGGGGATGTGTGGACCCGCTATTTTAATCCGGGCAGGTAGGGCTGGTGTGGTGTGTTGGAATAGCCTGTCCCAAGGGACCCTTTGCCCCTTGCCCCAAAGTATCTCCCTCAGCACCTTGTCATGGTGTTTAAAGGTCACACACTTCTGCTCTCCTTTATGTTAAGGCTGCTGGTAAAATCAGGAGTTGCTTCGGAGGAGTGACATTAAACTGACATCATTAACATTTTAGATCAAATAAGACTTACATGTATTGAGTGTTTATTTATGAGCTAGGCTTTATGTCAGAGATGTTATCCTTATTATTTACCTTATTATTCACAAGAATGTTATAAAGCCGGTATTATTATTATTATCCTCAGGTTGCAGATGAGGAGACAAAGACATACGAGGGTTATTTGCCAAGTCTTAGAGTGGGCAAGCAGGGGAGCTAGGTTTTTACCCAGATTCTCTGATTGCTGAGTCCGAGTTTCTTCCGACTTGGCGTCAGCAGAGAATGGCGTCCAGGAAAAAAAGAGTATGAGGTTAAACTTTAATGTGGTGAGTCTGGGAAGGTGTTGTCCGGCAGATGAGGGCGTGTGCATAAAGCGAAGGCTAAGTGGTGGGAGAGTAGATGTCGTGAGCGCCTGATCACTGCTGGGGGCTTGGAAGCGAAGGACTTGTGGAAATGAGCATGGAAAAAGAGGAGCTAAGGAGGCGGAAAGTTAATTTTGCAGATTTGCTTGTGGCCAATCTGATGGACTCATTTTCCTAGCTGTCTCCTAGATCCTGAAAATGCCGGACTTCTGCCCTTCTTTCATGTTTGTCAGTTACATGGCTTCCATGTGTTTCTGCAGCCAGGAGGTCTTGCGATCCTTATAGGCATTTTGATTCCCAATGCAGCTAAGGAACCCAAGACGCAGAGGTTTCGCTGGCCAGACCAAGTAGAACCCACGTTGTTGGCTCTGAGCCCAGGACTCTCTCCAGCGCCCCCCGCTGGCAGCCTCCCATTTGCTGCCCCGGATTGTCCTGCGCCTTGCTCCGCTTAGCTCTCATACCGAACACTGTCATTCTCTGTTCATCTCTTTCATTCCTAAGAGATGGTACAAATTATACACTCACTCCTCCAATCTCGATTTCGTATTTGGGTTCTGTTAATTCATTGTTATGTGCAGAATGCCTTCAGTGAACACAACAAGCTGCAGAAAATATAATTCTCCCTTAATGTATATTTACTAAGTGTATTTATTATTCATCAGGATGTGCATTTTAAAATGTGAGTCTAGATTCCCTCACTTTTAATCCCAAACAAATGTTAAAAGATTTATTTTTATAATAATCCCAGAATGAGAGCTAAGTAAGCCTCCCTGAACACGGCTTGCCAAGTAGTGGATGTTAGCTCTCTCTCCACGCTAGATGCTCGATCTGCGCTTGCTATCGTCTCTTACTGTTCCTCGTGGTGATGCACAGAAGCGTACTAGCACACCAGGGCTCGTCAATGGTTGCAATTTGTTGGCACGGACTCTAGGGAAGAAGCATTGCAAGGGAAAATGTTAAAGTCGCTGCCTTTCTTTTCAAGATATAGATAGATATGGTGGGAGAAATAAAGGCAGATGGATGAAGAAAAGGGAATATGTGGGCCAAAAGATAAGAAAATGCACAAAAATAAACTTCAAAGACCTCAAGGTGCTATCAACATGCAAGTGTTTGAATAGCATATAAAGAATTTAACGTGAATGCATTAAGCATCACAGAATGAATAATTCCTCCTTTCCCATCCTACAAGAACAGAAGGCTCTAGGGGGCGGGTGCCAGTGTAAGGTTAGGACAGCAGAGGATTCCTAACATCAGTCAGAGGCCCTTGTACTTGGCAACACAACAGCGTGTTTGCTGTCCTCTCTGTGGCTACGTGTGGAGTCCATCTGAACAGGGCGCTTCAGCTGACTTTGGTGAGAGACTTCACTCATTAGCGGTCTTACAATTCTAAATGGCATCTATCTCACGCATTCCTCAAGATCAAGGAGTTTTCTGGTTATCAGTTGGTGAGTCTTTTTTTAGGGAAGTACTAGGGAAGAGCTTCATTTCCACCCAAATGTTTTTGTGTGTGTGTGAACTCATAATACCCACAATACGTGAATAATCAATGTTGAAATCTGTGTTGAAACAGTTCAGTTAAAAAAATAGTTCAGTTGAAGACGTCATTCAATATAAATCTTGGAATATTCTCTTCTTGGAGGTTGAGCATCACTACATGTAAAACACCAGCACGGAGAGTTGTACAGGTCGAGCTATGAACATAGCAAGGAGAGAAGTTAAGAAGAGAGTGATGCTATGGTTTTATCCAACAATTCTTATTTTCTTACATTGGGTGGAGTCAATGAAGCCAAAGCAGACACTGATCCCTATAGTTTTGAATATACTTTCGAAAGAGAAGAGGTGAAGATGGAGGGAAGGGTGTTCTCTTGTCCAGAAGACAGATGCAGAGTCCTTTATAAACCTCCTTCTGTGATGAATTCTTCAAATAAAATTTCAATGGAGAAAAATAATTTGGGGAGCTATTTGCATTTCATGCAAACGTAATTGTGTACAGTACAGGGAGGGAAACTGAGCGTGGTTTCTCCCTACATTTCAGATGGAATCCCATCATGTGCATAATGTTGGTATGCCAGCTGGGTCATCTTTAAGGTTAAAGAAGAGTCAGGTTTATCCAAAGAATCACTTGTAATCATGCAATATAACAATTTGACAAAAACAAGTAAAACAGTTTTAAAGAAATAATAGAAAATGGCCACTTTATAAAATTAAAAGAGAAAATGATGGCAAATCAAATAAACTATTTGTAATGTGGTTCATCTTTAGCCTCTGTCTCAAGCCTCTCTGTTCAATGCCACTGTTGCTTCTTCTCTCAAAAATTTCCTGTTGACCAATGCTTTCCGAGTTAGCTCATCCTACTTGGAACAAAACCATCCTCCTCGCTGTGAGATACTAAGTGACATGCCCTCTGAATTCTTGCCATAGCCTTTAGCATTTGATAAACGAATTGAATGGAAATAATTGGGCATCTTTTGCTGAATTTGATGCCTGTAATAAATGTCACTGGTATCATACAAAACAATTTATAAATTATTTTGAAAAGAATCGTTTCAACTACAGAGCAGGCAGTGAAGGAGACAAATGGGAAGGATTTGCAAGAGGGCATTTCTATAACGACATCATAAGAGCCAAGAGGATTTCAGTAGCGATTCTATTCATGCCACAAAGGAAATAAACAAAGTAGTGGGTTCAATGGTTCTAGGATTTTTTAATCCTGTTTTTTTTTTTAACTTTTTTCTTACCCTTTAGTGAGTGATTAGAAAGAAAATAAAAGGAGTTGATGGTACAGAGACTTTCAATCAGTTTACGAATTAGTGTTGCTTATGTGAATTTATGTTACCTACCCATTAAGTTTCATGAAACCCCTTTGCTAACCAACAGAATGGTCTGGGACAAGATGACTTGGATTTTTACAATCCTTTGTTTCAAAAGAGTGCAGATGTGGAAATAACAATGGTTAGCATGGCGTGCTACACCAAACAGGTTTTACAGTTTTAGTAAAATTTCCAAATGAGCATCATATCACTGAAATGTTGTCAAAGGTTATGTTTAGTCCATGAGACAAACTCAAAAACAATGAAGTTTTTCTCTCATGCAAATTCCCAAGATGAGAAAAAATTAAAAAAGCAAATTAAGTGGAGAGAAGTAAATGAGACATTATTTCTCCAAAGTTGTTTTATTGCCTGCCAGGAAAATATCTTCAGGAGATGGACTGAATAGGAAAAGACTTTTGTAGTGAGCGTCTGAGCCACAGCAGATTTGTGGGTATTATTGGCTTTTTCAGACATCAAAAGCAAACTGTGTGAAAGATGATGGAGGTGCTCAAACAGGAATGGGGAATGAAAATGAGCAAATAGGAGATCATGCTCAATAAAAACACAAAATGATAATCAGAATAAATGAGACTATCAGTGCACAAGTAGAAGAAAATCAACTAGGAACATCTGTTCAGGTGAGGCTGAAATTAAGAGAATAATCAGGCTCTGGTCGTGTGCATTTGGAAAAAGCCTATGAGAGATATGATGGGTAGCATCTCATCCTTCGCCCATGTGGAATAATCGTATACTACCTTTGTACTTTCATTGAAATTGGGTTTTGTGGCTGTGGATGTTATATCTTCCAAGAAACATAGGTCTGCAGCAAAAATGCAATTGGATGCACATTGCAGATTAAGAAAATTTTAACGGTGAAATGAAAATTTCTTAGAGAAATATGCAAAGATGTAGTAGTTATGAAAAACATTTCTAAGCAAGCCTCGAAATGAATGAAATCATAATAGTGTCAGAACACAAAAATCTCTGGAGAAATAACATACATATAACATAGAGAATGTTAAAATCAAATATATTGACTTCTGGTTCTGGAAAAGACAGGACACACACACACACCTTCTTCCTATTCCTTTGCTAAATACTGTTAAAAACTCTGGATATTTCATATAAAACAAACATGAGAAAATTCTGAAAGATGGACGGAAGAAGGCAGACCAGTTAGGGACCTTCAGACCTGAGGAACAACATGGCAGTGAGCCCTGGGTTCTATTTTTACCACATTTACCCCACACTGGGTGCTGGAGAAGCCAGCAACCTAGAAATGCCAAAATTGCAAGCAAACACATAAATAAGCCCCAGTAAATGTCTGATTTGCTCTCTAGCCAGAGGAGCAGGGAAACTCAGCCTAGCAAGACAAAAAAAACTTTTTTTTTTTTTTAAAGATTTTATTTATTTATGTGACAGAGAGACAGCCAGCGAGAGAGGGAACACAGCAAGCGAGTGAGAGAGGAAGAAGCAGGCTCCCAGCAGAGGAGCCCGATGTGGGACTCGATCCCGGAACGCCGGGATCACGCCCTGAGCCGAAGGCAGACGCTTTAACGACTGCGCCACCCAGGCGCCCCAAGACAAAAAAAAAAAAACTTTTAGAAGATACTTCCCTACCCTACTCCAGCCAAACACTGTGGGAAAAAAATGGTGGCCTGACTCCCACTCTTGTCAACAGAGGCTGAATGGGGAGACTGGACTTCCACCTTCACCTGGAGGTAATGAGAGATCTCTCACTCCTCACTGAAGTTGTGTCAGAGAGGCTGAATAGGAATCTGGAACTTGTACCATCTCCCAGAGGTTCTGAGCCACCCTCAACCATATTGTCCATGTTTGGAGCAGTGATGAGACACCTCTCCCTCTCCCAGCCAGGGTGACGTCAGTGGAAGCCTAGTAGGGAGCCTGAATTTCAACTCCCACCCAGCAGAACTGAGGCAGCTCCCCCTTCCGCAGCCACCGCTGTGTCAGAGGAGACCTGCCAAAAAAGAAGACTTAACTAAGATCCAAAGTCTCATAACATAATACCCACAATGTCCAGAATACAGTGAAAAGAATCACATGTCATATCAAGAACCAGGAAAATCTCATCTTGAATGAGAGAAGACAACAGAGTCTAACACAAGGATGGCATAGGTGTTGGAATTACCTGACAAAAATTTTAAAGCAGCCATCATAAAATGCTTCAGTGAGCAACTATGAACACACTTGAAACAAAGGAAGAAATGGAAAATATCAGCAAAGAGATAGGATATGAAGTAGTACCAATGGAAGTGCTAGAACTGAACAATATAATAACCAAACTAAAAACTTATTGGATAGGCTCAACAGTGGAATGGAGAGGACAGAAGAAAGAATCAGTGAACTTGAAAATAGAACAATAGAAATCACTCAGTCTGAACAACAGAGAGAAAAAATAGATTTAAAAATAATGAACAGAGCCTCAGGGACCTATGAAACTATCACAAATGATCTGACAATTGTATCAACTAAGTCCCAGGAGGAGTAGAGGAAAATCATGGGGCTCAAAACATATTCAAAGAAATCATGGCTGAAAAATTGTCAAGTTTGGCATGAGAAACCTACAGATTTAAGAAACTGAGTTAATCTCAAACAGTCTAAATCCCATGAAATCCACACCAAGACCTATCAGAGGAGGTAGCCTCAACGCGCGATTGCTTCAGCGCTCTGGAAGCTTGCAGAAGCACATGAACGCATGCACAATATCCCTCAGGGACGTCGGCAGTTGGAAATATTAACTGCTTCACAGGCAAATTTCTGAATTGTTTTATTCTCCCTCCCCAGTTAATCTTGTAAAATAGTACATAATCTATGTTGGTCACATTGACACAAATACACATCTTTAAATGACTTTTTAAATAAAAGGAACTACTTAAAAAAGATAAAACCAAAACGTCAAATACATATTAAATTATTGTATAGTTCCTATTATGTGCAAGGCATTGCAATTGCTCTCACCTGAATGTTTGGTCTGTCATTTGGGGGGAAATATCTATTTTGCTAGACCAGGAAGTGAATACTGCTGGTGTTTTGTACTAGAAGCCTCATGTTGTGAAGAAGAAAGTGGGTAGAAAGAACAGAATTGAGAGAGAGGTCATAATTTCAAAGTTTGCCCAACCGTTGTGACTGAAAATTCCTGCTACTGAATATGATCACTGCAGGAAATTCTATGTGAAAAAAAAAAGGTAACTAGTACACAAGTCTCTGAAAATCACCGCTAAAGCTGTTACATAGTAGATATGCAGTAAATATTTGGTGAATGAATAAAAGAAAGAACAAATGACACACTTAGACCTAAGGATTTAATTTTTTTTTGACAATATAACTGTGAAAAACAGTCTTGGCCACTGTGTAGGAGTACTTATGAATCTTGTGTCTTCTGTTTAAGTATGTGTGTGTGTTTTGTTTAAAAAAGCCTTTCCTGTCCTAAGGCAATAGACCTTTCCTTCTATATTTTCCCTTAGTTGAGCATTTTGATTATTTACATGCCCACTTTCAGAGTAAGTCTTGACTAGCAACTTTCGAAGACCCCACAGAGAACTTTCCAGAGTCCCACACATCAGGTGAGTCTTTGAGTGACCACAGTCTATCTACCAATGTGATTTTCTCAAGCCATTGTGGTGAAGAGTAATTGCAATAATGTTAGCTTACATTGCAGAGTGTTTCCTAAGATGTGCTCTGAAGAATGCTAGTTGTGTGGGTTATTAACTAATATTATTCAAAACAGTATGTGAAACAATGGGATTAAAAAGTTAAGCCCATATATTAATGTAGAAATTATCACCTTTAATAGAGTAGCTTTAAACCCTCTGACATAACCATACATCACAAGCCCTTAGGTACTTTTAAAAAACAGATTTATTGTCCTCACCCCAAGAGTGTATGCTCGCCTCAAGGATGAGTCCAGATCCGGTTGCTCAGTGTGTGGGGATGGGGGATGGGATTGTATGTTCATTTTGGTAATTCTCTCTGGGTGATTCTGAAATATTTCTATTGCTCTCCACCAACTTCCTCTCCAATTTTGAGAATCACAGGGTTAGTATGTTCAACCAGTGATTCTCCAACATGGAAAAGTTTTCCCAAACTCGGGTGAGCTCAAAACCCCATTCTCATGCAGAGCTGGGGCCAGTAGATGGTAAACATTTATTTGGAAGACTCTTACGGTGGTTTCACCATTGACAAAGTCTTGCTTACATCTGAGTTTATTTGATTCTTACTATCCCTGTGATACAAACGTTTTTTATCTCCATGTTAAAAACAAGGAAACTAAGTTAGAGGTGAGGGGGGCTAGGACTCAAATGTAAATCTTTGGAAATTTAGGTCTGGATCTCCTTCAATGGCCAAAGCTCAGACTGAACTGAGCTATTAGCACAAAATTTGTTATGAAGGAATCAAGTATTAAAGAGACTTTAAAGATTTTATTTATTTATTTATTTGAGAAAGAGAGAAAGAGAGAGAGAATGCACGAGCGGGGGGCGGGGCGCAGAGGGAAAGGGAGAAGGAGACTCCCCGCTGAGCAGGGAGCCCTACGCGGGGCTCCACGCAGGGCTCCACGTGGGGCTCAATCCCAGGACTCACAGATCATGACTTGAGCAGACGGTAGATGCTTAACCGACTGAGCCACCCAGACGGCCCAATAGTGTTAAAAAGACTTTAAACCCACCTCTTCAGGATTTTCATGAAGTTAAAACTCCATAAGTGCCATGGAGAAAAATGATATAAAGGATATACTGTAAAGGTGTAGTTTAAGTATTACAAAGCCCTATGTCAACATGAACTCTAAAAATTCATGGTTCTCTTCTCAATAATTCAGATCTGTTTTTGAAAGTGCGTATTTATATATAAAAAGAGAAGAACTCTAAAGCTGGCATAATACTGTCAGCTGTTGGCCATATGGAAAAATTTAAATTGTCATAGAAGCTGGCCAGTTATAAAATGTTTTAGATAGATTTTTTTTAAAAAAAATCACATTTTAAGCATTTGAGCAATATGCTCAAAAATACATTGGTGAACTGCAGTAGCAATTGCTTTGGCTGTAATTTCCATGGTCCTTCCATATGCAATTATTTTTTTTATCTGACCTGTGTAACAGGCAATGAAATATGTTTTTGATGGGGATAAAGATGTTAAAATGGAACATTTTCCAAAAATACATTTTTTAGCTTTCACCTATAGATACCTGTGTGTAGTATTAACCGGATGTAGTTAGATATCATTATTAGGTATCATTTATTGAACATCTGCTATGTGCAAGGCCCTGCAATGTAGACGGTGTTCTATACATAAAGGGATGGGATAAGAAAATTGTTTGAAATTAATTTCAAACCTAGCTTTGTCTGGTTTCAATTTTTTTGTTTTTTGCATTTAGCTTTTATATTTATATCATTAAAATCACTTTACTTCAAAAGCAATGTTTTTTCATTGTAGAAGATTTGGAAAATATTGAAAAAATAGCAATAATCAAATATTGAAAATGTATATCATCTGTCATCTCACCACCAAGAAATGACTACCATTAGTATTTTGAAGTGTTTTCCATTCTTTTTTTTAATGAATATGCATATTAAACTCTTTTTTAAAAAAGGGGATCATGCTGTTTTGTGGTTTTCTTTTTAATTAACAGTATTTTCAGAACACCTTTTTCGTGTTATTGAATACTATGATAATTTTTAAGAGCTGCATAGTGTTTCATTTTATGGGTGTTCATTAATTTAATTAATCACTCCATTACTTTTAGACACATAAATCATTTCATTTTTTTATTATTATCAACAACTCTATTATCTTTGTCAGTAAACATTTGTGCCCATCTCTGATTATTTTTATAGAATGAAGTGGTAAAAATAGACTTTTGGGATTAAGGCTTATAATGTATGTTATAAATTATCATCCAAGAATGTATCAATTTACATTTGTACCAGCAGTCAGTGATAGCTCCTCTTTTACTTTTTTATATTTTTGCTAACACTGGATATTTTAAAAATCCATTTTTTAAACTTATAGCTATTCTATGCTGCCTCTCTGTGCATTCAAATTGCAGGTCTTTACATGAAACATTCTAGATAGTTATCAAGCATCCTGAATTTTATTTATTTATTAATTTTCTATTAAGTCATTTATTTATTTAATGTGTCCGTGAGGAACCCATGTTATGTGCCAGACTCTGTTTTAGGTGCTGGGGATTGAATGGTGAATGAAACAAAAGTCCTGCTTGCTTAGGCTGATTTTGCTGAAGAATCACTACTAATAATATAAAACAGCAAATATTTAATATTTCAGCATACCCCTGTCGTATACCATATCATATTTATTTTAATCATTGTCTTGCTAAGCAGAGAGATTCATAGCCAAGTCTAAGGTATACAAATGTATAAAACTAGTGTGAGAAATTAGATTATCTTTTGAGTTTAATATCAGATTATTAGGAAATGACAAGGCGTATTAGAAACAGGTCTCATACATGTTTAGTGGCTTTATAACATGCTGTTCAGTATTGCAAGTTATTTGGTACGTCAGGTGTGCAAGTTTAGTTAAAAATATACAGAATTAACAGGAAATTCTAGGCTCTTGCTAAAATGCAACTTTTGGGGATGAAAGAGAAATAAACAGAAAGTGTTTTAGGGAAAAAGAAGAGATTCATGAACTTTACCATCTCCTAGTGCTACCCGTCAGAATGTCTATAACTGGATCAAACCATTTATTATAAATAGCACTCTGGCATGAGAAGAAATCAGGGTATGAGAATGCCATGGTCTTAGGCTAATGTCATCTGGCTTAACTAAATGTTTCAAATTCTACTTTTAAAATACCTTTGTGACTAATATCACATAGCTAAAACGGACAGTGACTGTGAATATGTTCTTTTTCCTTTAATACGGAAAAAAAATAGTCATAGACAGACAGACCTTTCTTATAATTTGTTTTCTTGTCATTTAAAAAAAATTTCCTTTGTAAAAAACTTTTAGAGTAAGAATTAGTTTGTTTTAGGGAAAGATATCTAACTTGAAGGAAATGTTCCAATGTATTTGCTACCTTAAAATGCAAAACATGTTTAGTCCTGTTTTCCTACTTTCCTCTACATGTTTGATAAATGCTAGATGGTAAAGTGATGTATTAACTTGGGACCGTATTTTCTATCCCAATGATTTGGCTTCACTCACCAAACATACTGTACACCAGATTTTACAAACCACAGGAAAACTGGCACAAATTTTGAGTATTTTGCTTTATAAAATGAGACACTGTATTTACTAAAGTTTGAAAAATGTTTTTTTGATATTGTTTCAATAAATCTCTGGCCTTGAAACAAATGCAAATAAAATGTTTAAGCCTTAAGCATTTGCTATAAGTAAAATTTGCAATGCCTTTCAAATAATCAGAGAGAATGCGGAGATGGAATTCAATTAAAGCCCAGTAATGTCTTTAAAATTTCCATTGCAAAAGCTGTGGAAGTCTTGTTTGAATTTAGGAAACATTATTGAAGTATTTGGTTTATAGATAGGAGTCATGAAAAGATAAGATAAAATTCTGGTGTTACATTTATGTTTTGAAGACATATCTACTCTGCAGTGGCATGAGAAATGTAGTAGGGGTACATGGTGCTGAAAATCACTGTAGCGTCACACTTAAACACTTAGAAACCAAGGCAGTTAATATAATTTATATATACATAAACTAAATTATATCTATACTAGAGACTTCTTGGATAGAAACACTTTTACCCAGTATTTTAATCAAGTATGCTATCATTTCTGCTCGATTCGATGCATGCAGCACACAAATTTGCTGATATGTGTTTCACTTAATGGATGTAATATGTGTAATGTGCTATTAATGTCTATTAGAAATACATATAATAGTGAGGAGGCACTTTAATCAGAAATAGTTGCTATTTCTTGAAATCAGAAAGATCACAATAACAGTGAGGTAGGTTTGTTCTATTTTTTAAAGCGATAGTTCTCTTGTCTCTGAATTGAAATAGTAATGCACTCATGTTCTTATTCTGCATAAATTTGCATGACTAATTCCCAAAGCTCTAATTTGAAGTAAGTAAAATAAAAGGATGCAAACCTGTTCTAGCTGTATGCATGCCCTGATATTTAGAGGAAGCACTCATAACATGTTTTTAAATATTTATTTATTTATTTTCGAGAGGAGGGGAGGGGCAGAGGGAGAGGGAAAGGGAGAGAGAGAGAGAGAGAAAAATCTCGAGCAGACTCCCCACTGAGTGCGGAGCCCAGTGCAAGGCTCCATCTCAGGATCTTGAGATCATGACCAGAGCCGAAATCAAGAGCCAATAGCTTAACCGACTGAGCACCCAGGCACCCCATAACAGACTTTTTAAAGAATTAATTTGATTACCTTTCATGTCAAGGAATAAGGGAATGAAAATAGGAAGTAGGTGAGAGCAAGAGTGAGTGAGGGAGAGGGAAAGCACAGGGTGCTTATTAATGAGTGTGTGTGTGTAAAACGGTTTATTGAGATATAATTCACGTATCATATAATTCACCCTTTTGAAGTGTACAATGTAATGGCTTTTCATCTACCCACAGTTGTGCAACAATCACACTAATTTTAGGGCATTTTTATCATATAACCATTAGTGGTCACTCTCCATCCCCTACTCCTCCCAGATTCTGGTAACCACTAATCTACTTTCTGTCTCTACCAACTTTAGTATATTTTCAGGGAAATATCCAATTTTATTTCATTTCATAGCAACTGGGTCTAAATGTTATGTTTTGTGTTTCATGATTGATTATATTGAACCTATTATGTTTTGGAAATTTAGTTTTGAGTGGAATTCCAGCTTTCTGATGTTTACGAAACTGAGAAAATTTCAAATAAGCATCTAAAATTATTTATAATTGTGTTGCAAAGGGCCAACTGTGTTATTTAATTAAATAGGATGGGGTTCAGTTCAAGCAGTTGATTTGTTATTTTTACCTCTAGTCTCAGATGAACCTAGGGAATGACAATATTAAGGAGGAAAGAAAGGCCCAACTCTCAAATTTCCCATAGTGTAGATTAAATTGTTATTGGAAATTTGTAGCTGTTTGTAATTTTGTCAATCACAAATCAGTATCCCCTCTCCCAACCGCAATAATCATGCAAAAAATTATGGGGGAAAAGATGTTTAGGCTCTCATGAGTTTTACAATCTAGGTGAATCTGATCTTACTTTTATTCTTTAAGCACCTTTTCCTAAGAATAAAAAACAATCTTTAAAAAATTAATACCACTGATAACTCTATTGGTCTGAATCTCCTCAGCATTTATTTCTATCTGTATCTACAACCAAATCAGGGGGTAAGAAGTTGCTTCTCTATTTTTCTGTTGTCTGTGTTCTTAGAAACTGCATTCATATTTTTCAAACATTTTATTATAAAATAAAATGCAAGTGCAAGACTCACCAGACACCAAAACACCAAAATATGTAGCTAGTAAATTGTTATAAAGTGAAAACCATTGTGACCACCATCTGAGACAAGAAATAGAACTTTCCAGTCACCCTAGTCTCTTCCCCTGGAATCCTGACTTCTATAGTCATCTCTTCTAGAAATTTCTTTATGGTTTGCTCACTTCCCTAGGCACTATAGGTTAGTTTTGCATATTAAAAAAATTGATGTCTCTTAAGTGTCTTTTAATACACAATTAAAATTTGACAATTAACCTTTCCTTTATTTATAATTTATCTATCAAAAAACCCTGGGTGTTTGTTGAGTTTCCTACAGCCTGGATTTTTCTGATGCTATATTCATGAAGCTGTTCTACATGTTTCTCTGTCCTCTCTGTATTTTTTGAACATTGGCAGCTGGATCCAGAGGCTGGATGAGACATAGTTTTAATGGCTTAGCAGTATTATAGGCGGTACTTACATATATTTTTTCATCAGGAGGTTTTTGCTTTTTTGTTGTTTTTAATTGCCACTGATGTTCAACGCCTGGATCTGTTAATTCAATGAGGATTGTAAAATGGTGATATTCTTTCAAGTTGTTTTTATTTATTAGCTGTAATAATTTTTTAAGAAGATACTTTTCCTTATCTATTATCTATAATCGGGGTGTCTGGGTGGCTCAGGTAATTACCCTGGGGTCGAGTCCCGCATTGGACTCCCTGCTGAGCAGGGAGCTTGTTTCTCCCTCTGCTTGTGCTCTCTCTCTCTAGCTCTCTGACAAATAAATAAATAAAATCTATAAAAAATATTATCTGTAATCTATTGATAAAGATCACATAGGAAAGACCAGATTAATTCTTGATATTTTTGTTTGTTTGTTTGGTGTTCAAGACAATGAATTGATTTCTTTCTTTCTTTTTTTTTTTTTTAAAGATTTTATTTATTTATTTAACACAGATAGAGACAGCCAGCTAGAGAGGGAACACAAGCAGGGGGAGTGGGAGAGGAAGAAGCAGGCTCATAGCGGAGGAGCCTGATGTGGGGCTCGATCCCATAACGCCGGGATCACGTCGGGAGCGGAAGGCAGACGCTTAATGGCTGTGCCACCCAGGCGCCCCGACAATGAATTGATTTCTTAACATTTGCCGAAGATGATTAAATTTTTTAGTTCATGACATTTTTCTGAATTCATGGATTTAAGCATAGTTTATAGATTTCAATCCATTATAATCTTATCCTTATTACATAAAGCTCATTTTTTCCTATCTTTGAACCCTTGGCTTCTTCCCTTAAGTTGTCTCCTGAGTTATATATACATATCACCCTGTAGTCTGATCATTTCCTTGCTACATGGTATGTACATGTTCTAAGGCAACTTCGTACATTTACTATCCTTGACCCAAACGAAGTTAGCCATTTCTCTAAACAGTCATAGTTTCATTTAAAGGGAAATTGTATGCTGATGGTAACGTCTGGGCTCTTGTGGTATTTGTTGATTCTGGGTTGAGGCAGATTTATTATCTTACAATTCTGGAAGTCAGAAAATCCAAAATGGATTTTGCTGGGCTATCATCAAGGTGTCTAGATTCTCTAGGAGGGAATCTGTTTTCTTGCTCATTCCAGCTTCTAGAGGCCATCTGCATTCCTTGGCATGTGGCTCCCTTTTTCCATTTTCAAAGTGAGTCAGGTTGAGTCCTTTTCATATTTACTCTGATAGCCTCGCCTCCTTCCACATTTAAGGACCCCTGTGTTTGCATTGAACCCACCTGGAAAATCCAGGCTACTCTTCCTATCCTAGGTCAGCTGATTAGCAACATTAATTCCATCTGAACTCTTAATTCTCCCTTTGCCATGTAATGTAACCTATTCCCAACTTCCAGGAATTAGGACATCACTGGGGAGGGGACATTATTCTGCCTATCATATGATTTTTTAAATTATTTTTTATTAAAAAATTTTAAAGGATTTTATTTATTTATCTATCTATTTATCTATCTATTTATTTATTTATTTGATGGGTGGGGGAGGAGCAGAGGGAGAGGGACAACACAAGCAGACGCTGCACTGAGCGTGAGCTCAATGCAGGGCTCATTCTCAGGACGCCAAGATCACAACCTGAACTGAAACCAAGAGTCAGACGCTTAACCAACTGAGCCACCCAGGCGCCCCTATCATATGATATGAATCTATCTACGATAAGAGTGGTCAGGGAAGTTTTGTTTTGTTTTTGATTTTTTAAGGGATTGACATTTACATAGAAGCTTGTGGAATACATGGGGATAAGCTGGGTGAAAACAGGGATACAGGTGAGGATGCAGGACAGCAAGGGGTAGGCTGTGGCAGTAGTTCAGATGGGAAATGATGAGAACTTAGACGAAAATGGTGGCTGTGGAATAGGAGATAAATAGGAGATAGATTGAAGATAGCAATAATCCACTTTCAAGCACTGAAATGTGACCTCATTATCTTCAGGTAGTTGTTGTTTTGTTTTTGATGTTGTTAGAACATTCACTTTTCTGCTCTTGTTTCTAATGGCATCTATGAAGTGTTCTTGTTTTAGAGACTCTGAAAGCCAATCCTAGAGGAATCAAATAGAATCTTCTCCAAAAAAGTTATTTCAGACCCTTCTGGATGTAGTTAAGGACACGGATTTGAAATTACATGTATGTTTCACTTCCAGGGGCCATAGGAAGCACAGCTTGGCTTCTTATGATAAGATTCAGAAGGTTTGGATCTGTGAGTTGTTGGCTACACTTCCACATCGAAAAGTTTTGGTTTTCTTTGGTCAATCTGTGATGATCTCTATATGACAAATCTTTAAAGGGCCCAATTCGCAGCTTAGTTGCCAACTGGTGTATTTTGGGCCTAGAGTTGTTTAAAACTGAATACCGGGGCCTTATAGAATAGGACATTTTTTTTTTTCTAGTCTAGGAGTATTCTGATTGGGTCTTTCCTCGTATGTGAATTTCTGTATATTTTGTTATTATATCCAAGGCTCTGGTTGTACCCTCATTGACGTTCTCCCGTGTCTGGGCTTGTGTGATACATTGGCAGAGCCTGTGGTACTTTGTGTTTATTTGTATGAAGGACAGAGATTTGTAAGCTACTTCTATATAAGTAGAGTTGGGTGAGAAGAATGAGGGAACTGGAAAGGACAGCATGCAGTTCTTAGAGGCAAGAAGTAGATCAGTTTTCTACAAAGACTCTAAGCTATGAAGGCAGAAGTAGTGTTGTTGGAGGCCCAAGTGACAGAATGATGGAGGGGTGCATTCTGTCCATTTCTGTGAAAGCCTAGGGAGGTTTCACACAGTGAGGTTTGAAGATAACACAGACTCACTTTAACCCTGTGGCCTTTGCAGTTTGGGTTATATGAGTATAAATAGGAGACAGCATCTCAGGCAGGGAAAATTTATTTTTTAATGATGGCACTGGTAGCAATGTGGGTGAAAATTTCCCTCAAGTGATGTCCTGAGCAGTAGAAACCTAGAAGCAGGGTGAGGGAGGATGAGGCATAGTGTAAGTATAAGATATGGTATTCGGAAGAACGTGGGACACCCCCCAGCACTCCCTGAGATAGCTTGAGGAGACTGACTGGAGGCTGAGTTCCAGCAATGTGCAAAGACGACAGTGAAATTTGGGTTGTTGCTCTTTGGGTAACCTCATTGTTATCAGCAGTTTGGAGAGGATTGGGGAAAACTTTGGATCACGATTGTTACATGTTGTCTCTTCTCATTTAGAAGAAAGGGTCTAATACTCTATTGGATGTCTCATGGCTGGAGCAGATTTAGAGAATAATTCGCACTGTTAGTTTGATGCCTGACACATGGCTAAGATTACCCAGATATTTGAGGAGTTGTGTTCTTAAATTCAGAGGTTGTTGGAATATCCACAGCTTGAGACCTGCTTTGTTTGGGAAAGCAGAGGAGAGCAATTCTGATCCTCTAAGTTTTCTAGATGTAACATGTTATCAAAAGAGTAGTGCCATACACAGGTTACATTTCAGAGCTCTAGCGGAAAATTGGAGCTTTATACATATTGTCTTTTTAATTTACACAACAGCTGCAAAGTAGGTGTTATGTCATTTTCAGATGTGGGAACTCAAGTTCCAAAATATTCAAAAGCCTTGTTAAAAGTTACATAACTATGAAGACAGGATTCGGTCAGGTGTCTGACTCCTTCCGCTATTCCCTGTTGCTTCCTCTTTAAGGTAGAGGGACAGTGATAGAACAATGCAGAAAATGACCTTTTCAGGTCTGGTTCCGGTGTTCTTCATGCTTTGTAAGACTTGCATTAAGAAACAAACAGAATTAAAAATCTCTCTCTCTCTCCTCTGCTCATCTTTGCTGGAGTTGTTACTTCTCCTTGGTAGCGTCGATATCTTCATTAGATACTGAAACAAACACTTCTGGTGCAATCATTGCAAATGGTTTGGAAACAGTGGTTTCTTTGGCCTGTTTTTAAATAAAGCCTACTTTTAAGAGAACAGCTACTGAAGTTTTGGGGTTTATTTGTTTTAGCAACTAGCATTATGCCAATTTAAATGCCTCCCCTTTAATCATGCATTTAATCTCGGTTCTTTTGGCTATGAAAAACAGATGTCTACGTAGGCTGACTAAAGAAAAGACTTTTTCCTATGTGCAGTGAAATCGTAACAGGAAAGCTCCGTTGTTTCACTTGTGGTAACTCTGCTTCCCATTCAGCAATTGTACCCTTCTTAGCTGACCGACGCTTCTCACTCTATGCCTCTCTCACGTCATTAGCTTCTAAATGGCTTTGGCCTGCCGTGGATCTTACCCAATCTCATGAATATTTTCACATGCATCTTTATTTCTAACCAATCGTTTTTTCTTTTTTTTTTCGATCTTCTCCAAAATGGAATCTCATTTGTCTAGTTTATTTTTTTAGTCCATGTGCACCATTGGTCTTTGGCTAGCGTATGGATTTGTTTTTTTTAAAGATTTTATATATTTATTTGTTTTAGAGAGAGCGAGCAAGTGAGAGTTGGGGGAAGGGCAGAGGGGGAGGAAGAGGGAGAGGGAGAATGAGAGAGAATCTTGAGCAGACTCCATGTTGAGTATGAGTCTGACAGCAGGGCTCGGTCCCAGGACCCCAGGATCATGACCTGAGCCGAAACCAAGAGTTGGATGCTTAACCAACTGAGCCACCCAGGCACCCCTGGAGTTTTGTTATTTAACCCAGGGTTGATGCCATTTGCTAACTTAAAATGAGAATAATAGGGCTCATAAACATTTTAGGAGGAGCTAGCAGCAGGGAGTATACTGGTTCTACTATTTGCCACAAATAAATACCAATTTGTAATTATCAAAATCTCTCATACCTTGTGTTTAAATGTTTCAAATGGTCATATGGACACTTCATAATATTTCTAATAGGTTATATTTGGAACTGTTGAAAGAAGAGTCTTTCATGACTCAAATAATATATACAGTAGACCCCCTTATCTGTGGTTTTGTTTTCCTCAGCTTTAGTTATCTTTGGTCAACACAGCCCAGAAGTAGATGACCTTCTTCCTTCCTTCCTTCCTTCCTTCCTTCCTTCCTTCCTTCCTTCCTTCCGTTTGTTTGTTTTTTTGAGTGTGGGTAGGGGCAGAGGGAGAGGGAGACAGAGTCTTAAGCAGACTCCATGCTGAGAGAAAAGCCCCTGCAGGGCTTGATCCCATGACCCTGAGATCATGACCTGATCTGAAACCAAGAGTCGGATGCTTAACTGACTGTGCCACTCAGGTACCCCACATGACCCTTTTTCTGACATATGGTCAGAAGTTCCATAGTAGCCTAACACTATGTCACAACACCTATGCCCTTCACCTTACTTCATCTCATCACATAGGTATTTAATCGTTTCACATCATTACAAGAAGAAGGGTAAATACAGTATGATAAGGTATTTTGAGAGAGAGAGAGAGCATATTCACGTAACTTTTATTACAGTATATTGTTATGGTTGTTCTATTTTGTTATTAGTTACTGTTAATCTCTTACTGTGCCTAATTTAGAAATTAAAGGTTATCATAGGTGTGTATGTATAGGAAAAAACATAGTGTATATAGGATTTGGTACTATCTGTGATTACTGTATCCCCTGTGGTAAGTGGAGTGGGGGGAGGTGGCTGTTGGGGACCAGAAAGAGACAACACGGAAAAAGAAAATTGGGTGAAGTGTGGACTCTCTAAGTTTGATGTTAAATTGGTATTTAGTTCACAAGTTAAATGGACTTTGGCTTTAGTAATGTCTATCAATGGATTACACTGACAACTATTTACCAAGTGACCCGTTATAACCCTATAAAGTTAACGGAGTTCAATGCAGAAAGAATTACCAGCAAAGTCCCATGCTGAGGATTGTTTGAATCATGCAATCAACTAATATTTATTAGTTCCTATGATCCAGTTAGGAGTTGGGTTGCGGTGATAAATTTTAGGTAGCCTTTGTCCTGTAATTTATTGGTGGGGAGGAGGGAGGAGATAGACACATGTTCTGGACCTCTATAGCACAGAGTTATACCTGCAGGAATTACACAGAAACACTGACGTTTAGGAAAGATTACAAGAAATACCCAAGAGATAGCGGGTGTGAGTCAAGAAGAGCTTTTCAGAGCATTTCAGGCCTGAGCTGAGTGTTGAAGCATGAAGGGTATAACCAGGTGAACGTGAAGTTGGAGAAGAATGTGAATTGGCATGGATATGTCTGTGTATGCTATCCTTTGTGTTACCGAGTTCAAGCTTCAGGGCTATTATTTTCACCTTACTGGCTAACAATTAAAAAAAGGAAGAGGATTATAGTTTCTGTTAAGGATATCAGTTCAAAACCCAAGTAAAGCAGAGCAAGGTGTGGTATTCTAAGTATTTTCCTTACCTCCTGTGGCAAATGCCATATTTCATATCCAGATGTGACTACAAGTGACAATTGTAACTGCAGCATGTTGACTCTGAAAAAATTTTTGTATGCACTTGAAAAATACCCAAAGGACCTCTAGATCTTTCACATTTATTTATTTATATTTTTTACTTTTAGTGTTCACTTTCTTTTCATGACTATTTCACTGATTTTTTAAAAAGGTATGTAGTTTATTTAATAAAGTTTCCCAAGTACTCTTGAGTTCCAAATGGACTTGAATTCATTTTATTTTTATGGGCTGCTGGTCTTTAATCTCTTATCACAGAATCAGAAATGTACCTGTTACATACTGGTAAATTAGTTATCAATCCCTTGGGCAGTATATTTTAATATCAGTATTATAGGGAAGATGATATAAATCTTGTGTACAGTATTATTAGCTTAGGCAGCTGCTGACTTAAAAAGGCCAGTTTAACAAGTCACCACTGTATTATGTTTAATTAGGTACAGTTTATATAATGAGGTGTTCAGTTCTAATGGAAAGACATGCTGTGAGCAGCACATCTGCAGGAATAACTATTACAATCAGCATTGCAGAGACCCATGGAACTGCAAATTAGACTTACTTATCTAGAAATAAATTACATCCCAATGCCTTCATAAAGCTCATTAATTAATTCCACTGGCATAAAGGTCTTTTTCTTAATTTCATGTTCCATTAGCATAATAAACACAATTTGAGTTACAACAGTATGATCAGTTTAATGGATGCTATTTATTTTAGTTTTTTATTTAAAGTCCCGGTAACGTAGAATTAACATCAATATGCTGCTTGGTCCTTTATTAAAAATTCCCATAGGATAACCAACACAGATGTTCAATACAGCATCATATATTTGCTGCATTTTACGACTCTACTAATTGGCCATATGGAAAGGTGTTGCTTGGGTGTAATTTTAAAAAAAAAAAACCTGCTAAATTATATGGATTGTAATAATTACAATTAGTTTATATGTAAAGTTGGATAGGTTAATACATATTGCCTATTGCAAGCAAATAAGAGTAAACAAACTTTTGGTGCCATGTTTATTTAAAAGAAATTTTGGCAGTATCTTAAATTCTTTTTAAAATGATAACTTTGCTTACATTCTGGAATTATATAACATGGTCTCCATTGTGAAGTATGAAGTTTTAGACCCTTATATTTTTAAACTGATTCTGTGCACTTTGTTAATATGTATGACATTAATGTATAGATAATGCTTATACTATGAAATTCTGGGTTAATTGCACCTGATAATGTCTTGTATATAATTATCAAATATGCTTTTTGAGTGATCTTATATATAGTGTCTTACTGATGTCCCACATTATATTTACTACTGAAATAAAATGCACTGCAAAACACACATAAAATTCCTTCTCTTTAGTCAAAATATCTTTATTTTTATCACATTTTCTTTTTTCTCAATGTATCTTCTCTGCTACAAAACATAATTTATGTTTTCTTTATTGTATTTTTACTTTTGAATAACCTATTTTGAATAAGTTTTCAAAATAAGGTATTTTGAATACTTTTGAACTACTTATTTTCAACATTTAATTAATCTGATATTTCTGTATGAGCTACTGTGGCTGTGTAACAAATTATTTCCAAACTTGGTGGCTCAAACAACAATCATTTATTAACTCTCCTGTTTTCTGTGGGTTCAATCTTTGAAAGTGCTCAGCTGGACATCTCTTGGGATCTCCCATGCATTTGCAGTTAGATGTTGGCTAGGGGTGCCATCATCTGAAGTCTTGACTGGTGGTGGTGGACCCACTTTCAGGGTGGCTCTCTCACCATTGCTGAGAGTTGGCCATGAGTCTCAGTTTTCTACATCTGGGGAGCTCCACAGGGCTGCTGGGGTGTCTTCATGAGACAGCAACTGACTTCCTCCAGAGTGAGAGATCCTGAGTCTAAGGCAGACACTGAAATACCTTTTATAACCTAGAGTTGGAAGTCAAATGCCATCACTTCTCTCATATCCTATTGGTTACATAGGCCAGCCTTAAGTCAGTGTGGGAGAGTAATACATAAGGAATGAACACTAGGAGACAAGGCTATTAGGGGCTGGTAATCACAGTCCCCTCCCTAATAATTCACATCCTTCTCAAATGCAAAATATACTTCTCCCTCTCAAAGCTCCCAAAAGTCTCAGCTGTTACAGCATCAGCTCAAGCTCTAGGATCAGGATCTTGTCATCTAACTCGGGTTTAGATATGAATAAGGCTACATAACTAACAGTCCTTGAGTATAGTTTCTTATTCGAAGGCCTCTGAGCTAAAGCAATATCTTATATGATTCTCCATCCAACCAAATACAATGTTGTCCCCGGCAAGAATAGTCCTATCAACTCTAGTGTCTCAGACTGGGAAAGATGAGCATCACACAAGTCCCTGCTCCAAAGGATTGATTGATTGAATTTTTAAAAATGATTTTATTTATTTATTTGAGAAAGAGAGAGAGAGAGAGAGCACAAGCAGGGGGAGGGGCAAAGGGAGACAGAGAAGCAGACTCCCTACTGAGCAGGGAGCCAAACACAGGACTGGATTCCAGGACCTTGAAATTATGACCTGAGCCAAAGGCAATGCTTAACCAACTGATCTACCCAAGTGCCCCACTCCAAAGGATTCTGAAGCCCAGTCAGGCACATGTTGCCAGTCCCTGGATTAGGGCTCAGTTCTAAAGCCTAGAAATGATTCCCTTTGGCCTCTGGGTTTTGGTTCTTCTCCCTGAATTCACCTTCCTTTTCAATAAAAAAATGGCCTCCAGATGCCGGAGTCTCCAGCAGGCATCTGACTGAAATCTTGTGAGAGACCCCAAATGATACCTTCTCAGCTGGGACTTCTGTGATTTCATGATCCACAGAAATCACAAGAGATAAAAATTGATTATTATGGTGGTAAGTCACTGTGTTTTGGGGAAATTTGTTGCAGAATCATAAACACTGATACAGATTAGTACCAGAAGTAGGGTGTTGCTGAAACAAAACCCAAAAAATATGGCAGTTGCTTTGGCGTTGGGTGGTGAGTGGAAGCTAGAAGGGCCTTGAGACTGTTAACGGAGCCCTTCAAGAGGCTATTCCAGAAAGAAAGTGAGAAACATGCTATTGTAAGCTGGAAAAAAGGGGATTACTGTTAGATCTTTATGGAAGTTTCAGCACTGTCACTTGTGGTAACATTGAAAGTAGAAAATGTACTTCAGAACCTGGGTGATCTATCTAAGGATATTTCTAGGCCAAGTGTTGACATTGCTACCTGGTCATTTCTTTGTTTAGAGTAAAGCACAAGAGGAACAAGAAAAGTTCAAAGAAGTTCAGTTAAATCCTAAGGAGCTGAGTTCAAAAAATAAAATTTTTTTCTCACGCCCAGGCTCTCCAGAGAGCAAACAATGCTAAAAGTAAGAAAAGGCTTCTGGGAAAATATCAAATCCAGGCACTGTCAGGAAAACATAGTGAAGCCAGTGTATGTGACTATAACATCTTTTGTGAGAGAACTCAGAAAGATTTAAGGAAGTGCCTGTAACAGAAAAAAAAAATTCCCTGTGCAGACTTTAAAAGCATTCTTCACAAAACATTTCCACTGAACAACAGAGCTTCTGAGAATATTGAGGGTGGTTTTCTACAGCAGCATTATGAGAAACTTATAGTTGATAAGGACATATTGAAACAAGATTTGTAGTGTGGTTTTTCTTTAGCAGAGTGAGCCTTAATAAGATTTGTAGGAGACCCACAAAAGTTTTAAGAGAATTGTACTCATGGAACCACTGCCAGCTTGACCTGAAAGGGACAAAGACAATTCAAATTAGAAAGGCCTTTGGACTCCCTACCTTCTCATATAGGAAGCAGAGTGAGGAAACTCTGTTGCAAGGATCATTGAGGGTCATTTTGAGAGTATCTTTGTGAGTAAATATGATGCATTATCATTTAAAATACTTGTGCTGTGACATTCATATTAATTGCACCTGTTAATGTTTAGCATATAGTTACCAGCTCAACTTTTTTGTTGATCTCAAATGCAATGTATTATTAAAATCCCATATTATATCTTGCTGCAGAACACAGAACATATTTATACATTTTTATTTTCTAGAAAAGCAAGTCATCAAATCTTTTCTTCTATTTTTTTCTCATGGCACCCCCACTATGAAATGCAAAATTCCACTGTTACATTGGAACTTCTTCTTAACACTGTTTAAATGATCTATACCCAATATTTAGTTAACTTTGTATTTTTCAATGCAACCCTCAAATCACAAGTCACTCACTGTTACCACTTTTCCCATAATATGTACAAATACATTACATTTTTAAAAAATGGCTGGGAGGTCTCTAATCTATGACAGAATTACATATGTACCCATTATTTACTGTTAAAAGAGTATCTGACCACCAAATTTGTAAACCTTGCTATTGAAGATCTTCTGCACAATAAAGCAGTCATCTGAGTTTTCATTTAAAGTGGAGTCAGATATTCTTACCCCATTCTTTCCATGCTGACTCTCCAGCAGGGATCTTACTGAAAGCTTGTGAGAGACCCCAAATGATACCTTCTCAGCTGAGACCTTTGTGAATTCATTATCCACAGAAATCACAAGAGATAACAAATGATTATTATGGTGGTAAGTCAAACCAGTTGTTTCTTGTGTTGTTAATTTTAGCCATCCTGACAGGTGTGAGATAGTATCTCATTGTGGTTTTGATTTGTATTTCCCTGCTGATGAGTGATGTTGAACCTCTTTTCATGTGTCTGTTGGCCATCTGGGTGTCTTTTTTGGGAAAACTGTCTATTCATTTCTTCTGCCCATTTCTTAACTGAGTTATTAATTTTTTGGGTGTTGAGTTTGATATGTTCTTTGTAGATTTTGGATACTAACCCTTTATCAGATGTCATTTGAAAATAACTTCTTCCATTATGTGGGCTGCCTTTTAGTTTTGTTGATTGTTTCCTTTGCTGTGCAGAAGCTTTTTATCTTGAAATCTCAATGTTCATCTTTGCTTTTGTTTCCCTTTCCTGTGTTGACATGTGTAGTAAGAAGTTGCTACAGTCAAGGTCAAAGAGGTTTTTGCCTGTGTTCTCCTCTGATGGTTTCCTGTCTCTCATTTAGGTCTTTCATCCATTTTGAATTTATTTTTGTGTATGGTATAAGAAAGTGGTCCAGTTTCATTCTTCTGCATGTTGTTCTCTAGTTTTCCCAACACCATTTGTTGAAGAGACTGTCTTTTTTCCATTGGATATTCTTTCCTGCTTTGTCAAAGATTAGTTGACCATAAAGTTGTTCTGGGTTCTCTATTCTGTTCCACTGATCTATGTATTTGTTTTTGTGCCAGTACCATTCTGCCTTGATGACAACAGCTTTGTAATATAGGTTGAAATCCAGAATTGTGATGCCTTCAGCTTTGCTTTTCTTTTTCAAGATTGCTTTGGCTATTCGGGGTCTTTTGTGGTTTCATACAAATTTTAACATTGTTTGTACTAGCTCTCTGAAAAATGCTGGTGGTATTTTGATCAGGATTGCATTAAATGTATAGATTGCTTTGGGTAGTATAGACAATTTAACAATGTTCTTCCAATCCATGACCATGGAATGCTTTTCCATTTCTTTGTGTCCTCTTCAATTTCTTTCAGAAGTGTTCTATAGTTTTCAGAGTATACATATTTTACTTCTTTAGTTAGATTTATTCCTAGGGATCTTATTATTTTTGGTGCAATTGCAAATGGGATTGATTCCTTGATTTCTTTTTCTGCTGCTTCATTGTTGGTGTATAGAAATGCAACAGATTTCTACAATTGATTTTATATCCTGTGACTTTGCTGAATTCATGTATGAGTTCTAGCAATTTTTTAGTGGAGTCTTTCGGGTTCTCTACATAGAGTATCATGTCAACTGCAAAGAGTGAGATTTCGACTTCTTCCTTGCCAACATGGATGACTTTTATTTCTTTTTGTTGTCTGACTGTTCAGGTTAAGGCTTCTAGTACTATGTTAAATACTAATGGTGAAAGTGGACATCCTTGTCTTGTTTCTGACCATAGAGGAAAGGCTCTCGGTTTTTCCCCATTGAGGATGATATTAGCTGTGGGTCTTTCATATATGACCTTTATGTTGTTGAGGTATGTTACAACTACCCCTACTTTGTTGAAGGTTTTTATCAGGAAAGGATGTTGTATTTTGTCAAATGCTTTTTCTAGATCTGTTGACAGGATCATATGGTTCTTATACTCTCTTTTATTACTATGGTGTATCACATTCATTTGTGAATATTGAACCAGCCCTGCAGCATGAGAATAATTCCCATTTGATCATGGTGAATATTTCTTTTAATGTACTGTTGGATTCGATTTGCTAGTATTTTATTGAGAATTTTTTCATCCATGTTCATCAGTGATATTGCCCTGTAATTCTCCTATTTAGTGGGGTCTTTGTCTGGTTTTGGAATCAGGGTAATTTATCTGGCTTTGTAGAATGAGTTTGGAAGTTTTCCTTCCATTTCTATTTTTGGGAACAGTTTGAGAAGAATTGGTATTAACTCTTCTTTAAATGTCTGGTAGAATTCCCCTGCGAAGCCATCTGTCCCAGGACTTTTGTTTGTTGGGAGATTTTTGATTACTGATTCAATTTCTTTGCTGGTTCTGGGTCTGTTCAAATTTTCTATTTCCTCTTGTTTCAGTTTTGGTAGTTTTTAAGTTTCTAGGAATTTATCCATGTCTTCCAGGTTGCCCAGTTTTTTGGCATATAATTTTTCATGGTATTCTCATTGCATTTCTGTAGTGTTGGTTGTGATCTCTCCTCTGTCATTTGTGATTTTATCTATTTGGGTCCTTTCTCTTTTCTTTTTGATAAATCTGGCTAGAAGTTTATCAATTTTATTAATTCTTTTGGAGAACGAGCTCTTAGTTTCATTAATCCATTCTACTGTTTTTGTTGTTGTTGTTTCTATATCATTTATTTCTTCTCTAATTTTTTTTTTTATTTCCCTTCTGCTGGCTTTAGGTTTTATTTGCTGTTCCTTTTCTAGCTCCTTTAGGTGTAAGGTTAGGTTGTATGTTTGAGACTTTTCTTTCTTCTTGAGGTAGGCCTATAATGCAATAAAATTCCCTCTTAGGACTGCTTTTGCTGCATCCCAAAGATTTTGGTCTGTTGTGTTTTCATTTTCATTTGCTTTCATGTATTTTAAAAATTCTTCTTTGATTTCCTGATTAACCCATTCATTCTTCAGTAGGATGTTCTTTAACCTTCATGTATTTGAGGTCTTTCCAAATTTTTTCTTGTGGTCGACTTCCAATTTCATAGCATTGTGGTCAGAAAATATGTGTGGTATGGTCTTGACCTTTTTATACTGGTTGAGGCCTGATTTGTGACCTAGTATGTGATCTATTCTGGAGAATGTTCCATGTGCATTCGAGAAGAATGTATGTTCTGACTCCTTAGGATGAAATGTTCTGAATATATCTGTGAGATCCATCCAGTCTAGTGTGTCATTCAAAGCCATTATTTTCTTGATAATTTTCTGCTTAGATGATCTGTCTATTGCTATAAGTGGGGTGTTAAAATCCCCTACTATTATTGTATTAGCATTGATGAGTTTTTATGTGTTTGTTATTAATTGATTTATCTATTTGGGTGCTCCCAAGTTGGGGGCATAAATATTTACAATTGTTAGATCTTCTTGATGGATGGGCCACTTAATTATGCTATAACATCTTTCTTAATTTCTTTGTTGCAGTCTTTGTTTTAAAATCTACTTTGAGAGTCTGCTGTAAGTATGGCTGCTCTGGCTTTCTTTTGATGTCCATTAGCAGGGCAGGTGGTTCTCCATCCCTTCATTTTCAATCTGCACATGTCTTTAGGTCTAAAATGAATCTCTTGTAGGCAGCATATAGAAGGGTCTTGTTTTTGTTTTTGTTTTTAATCCATGCTGATACCCTATGTCTTTTGGTTGGCACATTTAGTCCATTTACATTCAGAGTGATTACTGAGAGATATGAATTTAGTGCCATTGTGTTGGTGTTTCTGTTGATGTTCTCTGTTCCTTTCAAGGCTTTGTAGCTTTTAGTCTTTTTTTCTCCACTCAAAGAGTCCCCATTAAAATTTCTTGCAGGGCTGGTTTACCAGTCATGAGCTCCTTTAGTTTTTCTTTGTTTGGAAAGTTCTTTATCTCTCCTTCTATTTTGAATGACAGCCTTGCTGGATAAGGAATTCTTGGGTGCATATTTTTCCCATTCAGCACATTGATATTTTCTTCTACTTGTTTGTGACCTGTCAGGTCTTTGTGGACAAATCTGCTACAAACCTAATCTGTCTTCTCTTGTAGGTTAAGGACCTTTTTTCCCTTGATGCTTTCAGGATTCTTTCCTTGTCTGTGTATTTTGTGAATTTGACTATGCTCTGCCTTGGTGATGGCCAGCTTTTGTTGAATTTAATGGTAGTTCTCTATGCTTATTGGATTTTGATATCTGTGTCCTTCCTCAGATTCAGGAAGTTTTCAGCTATAATTTGTTTGAATAAACTTTCTGCCCCTTTATCTCTCTCTTCATCTTCTGGGACTCCTGGATACAACTGCTATTACGTTTTACTAAGTTGCTGAGTTCTCTAAGTCTACCTTCATGGTCCATTACTATTTTTTCCTTCTTCTTTTCAGCTTCATTATTTTCCATAATTTTATCTTCTATATCATTGATGCGCTCCTCTGTTTTGTCCTTCTTCATTTTTATGTCTCCATTTGTGTTTGCATCTTGGTTATAGCATTTTTAATTTTGGCTTAATAAGATTTTAGTTCTTTTATCTCTGTAGTAACGGATTCTCTAGTGTCTTCTATGCTTTTTTCAAGCCCAGCTAGTATCTTTATAATCATTGTTTTATTTATTTATTTTTTATAATAAATTTCTATTATGTTAGTCACCATACAGTACATCCTTAGTTTTTGATGTCATGTTCCATGATTCATTATTTGCATATAACACCCAGTGGGATAGGCTGGTGATGGGTATTAAGGAGGGCACATATTGCATAATCATTGTTTTAAATTCTAGTTCAGACATCTTATTTATGTCTGTAGGGATTAAATCCCCCACTGTGAGTTCTACCTCATGTTCTTTCTTTTAGGGTGAATTCCTCCATCTTGTCATTTTGTCCAGAAAAGAAAAGAAGGAAGAGAAACAACAACAACAACAACAAAAACCAAAGCAAAAAACAAAAAACAAAAACCCCAAAAAACAAAAAAAAGAATCCTCCCCCCCCAAAAAAATAAATACAAAAACACAAAATGAGAAAACTGAAGAAGAGATGAGATCCTAGGTGTGTTTTGGTCTGCTTATTAAAGGAATCCCAAACTAGAAACTAGATCCCAAACTAGAAAACTAAAATGCTAAAAAACTAAAATAAAATGAGAGTAGACAAAGAAAGTAAAAAATATATGAAAAGCATATATATATAAATTAAAAATATAGTAACGAATTTTTAAAAAGGAATCGGAGAATATAGGAAAATACATGAAAAAATAATAAAAACAGAAAAATAAAAAATAAAAGTAAAAGGAACCTTGATGCTATTTCCCCTATCGCTGAAGCTTTGCAGCACTCTACGATCAATAAAGTTGATGGGAACTAATTGTGCTGGTCTTCTGGGGGTGGGGGCGGCCAATTCTCAGGCTGACGTGTTTCAGAGGAAATGCTTCTCCAGGGCCCAGGGGGCGGGGCTTGGTGTAGGGCTGCGGCCTCCACTAGGTGGTGCTGTTTTGCTCCCTGAAGGATTCGAACACTGACTAGCCGGATAAAAATGGCCACTTACTGGTCTCCAGCTTTGGACCTGAAAGTTCGTGTCCTCTACTCTTCGGTGAGCCCTCACAGGAAAGCAGTCAATCACCCTATTTGCTTCCCGGGTTTTCATCTGAACCCTGCATTCACCCTGCCGGGGTGGGAGCCTTTTTATCTCAGGTGAGTGACCAAATTTCAAAGTTCCAAACTTCAGGGTCGCTAGAGGCATGGGCCCGCTCTGTTCTTCAGGGGGAGGGTCTCCCCCCCGGGCAGCCCTGTCCAGGAAGGCGGTCCCTCTACCCTGAGGTGGTTGGCAGTTTATGTGGGCACCGAGACCTGGGGCTCTCTGCCGGCTTCCCGGCTCCCATCCCTGGGAAGAGCGCAGCACCTTGGCGCCACCCGTACTTCCTGCGACGCCGGGGATCCTCAGGCCACCCTGTCGCTCCTGGAATTGTGTCCCTCTTCGCCATCGGAGCACCTTTAAGCCCGGTACGTCCCCCACCATAGCGAACTTCAAAGTTCAGGTTTTGTGCTCCACCGCGTGTGCAGGCTCCCCCCCAGCCTCGGCAGCCACAGCTATGTCTTCACAAGTGAACTTCCCCAAGAGGCACCCACATTTTAGAGTCCGCTCTCAGTTGCCTGGTGAAATTCAGTCTTGCAGGTTATCCATGGTGCACTTCGCTTTGCAGTGTAAACCCTTTTGGCCACCAAACCTTTCCTCGGAGTAGCTAAGATATACCGTGAATCGATGGGTTTGAATATCCCGCTCTTTGATTTTTTTTCCAAATAAGGTTCTAGTGAATATGTTAATGCACAGGAAAGTGGGAAGGAAGAATAAAAATGAAGGGCAATGGAGAGTCTGCACGGAGGTAGTTAAGTTGAATGAACTTTTGTTTTCTTGTCATCAAAGGTATCTCCAGTTTCTTTTTTGACGTTTCATGTTTCAGAAAATTAAAAAAAAATTGGAAATGTCTTTTTCATTATATTTTAGAAGCTAAGGTTATTAAAGGACATTTAATCCAGTATTCTGATTTATTTATTCTTAAGTTAAACATTCTATTTCTTTATTATTTTGAATGTCTACAAATCTTAGTCTTTCTCCTAAGATATAGAAACATTTAATACACAGTATCTCATGCTTTTACTTATTGAAGATGGTTTATACTGAATTTGGTGATTTATAAGTGGGTTCTGAAGTTTTGGCAAAACATATTCATCTTGGCTTACTTTATACTGGATATAATAGCTTTTTAACTAGACTACTCAGATGAGTAGAAAAAGTGTCAGATTTAACTTTTAATGCACTGTCCTATAGATTCTGCTTTTGAGGTTGCTTGTTTTTCACAATGCTATATGTATCAAAAGTGCCTACTTTTTAATTTTGCAGACTACAGTTAAGTGGAGTTTAACTGATGGCTACAAGTATTGCAGAATTTCAGAATATAAGAACCACAATTTTCAAATGTCTAAATGTTATAGCTCTTTAGATAGAGACATCTGAATTTTTCTTTTTTTGCATTGAATGGCAAAGTCAACATTACTATCCAGCTGTATTGTTTTCACTGTATGGTAACTAATGAAGTGCTTCCATGCACCAAAGAACTACAATGCTGTAAAGTTGGAAGCAAAGTCACAATATGTATAATCATAGGGTTAGAATGGAATAAGGCAACTCCATTATGTCTTGCAAATAAACACCATTTAAAACTTTCAAACTCAGTATGTCTTCTGGTTAGCTAACGTAAAAGGATCATATTGAGTTGAGTCAACTCCTAGGGCTGCTGGACTTGATTATATAATTGGAGTGTTTACATGGATTCTACTCCTTGCTAGCTGGATGACTTTGAATAACTTATGTAAACTCTTTGAGATTTAGTAACCTTATTTTCAAATTGTGGGTAATATTACTAGCCTCACAGAATGAAATGAAATGATGTATGTAAAGGTTTTATCACTCAGACAGGAATGTAATAGATAGCAACAAAGATTATTTTCTACTCTTTGTTTCTTCAAGATTTATTTATACCTCTGCTATAATTTAGGCCAGAAAAAAATTAAATAAGATGAATTAAAAATCTGTAAATTAGTAACACAATTGTGCATAAATATTCTGGATAAAAGCTTTGGAGGACAATGTTGATACTATTGGCTAAAGTGAGGCTTGGGAATTATCTCTGGGTTTTGTTAATTTAAATTATTTCTCCCTTCTACTTCTGTTGATAACTTGGAATTGATTATAATAACTGAATCACACAACTTAATATTAAGAAGCTTAAAAAGTCTATCTGACTCTTTATACCAGCTTACTCAATTGGTTTGATATTAATTCAGAGATTATATCCTCTATGTAATTAATATACTGTTAGGGAATTCAAGTCTAAAAGAAAAGTCAGTTTCAAATGTCAGAGCTCAAGCAAAGATTGAGCAAATAGTTTCAAAATATTTTATAGGGGACTTAGTTGCACAAAAATAAAACTTTTAAAATAAGCCATTGTTCAGCATGTCAGACAAGGTATTACATTTTATTTGTGCCTTAATAGCACATCCATATAGATAAAAGGTTGTTTAAAAATCTTACAGAAAACTACAGGTGTCACTTTTCCTAATAAAAACTGCATTTTCCCTGTAGTTTATGCCTTTGATCCCTACGAACTCAGGAAAAATAAATGAAAATTTCTTTGCTTTCATTTGTAGTGATATGATGCACATTACTGACCTTCAGGAAGCAGTATCCACTGCCACATTGGAGCCCTGAGCCTCCTGGCACTTAGTGTGGACTGTTGCTTTCTGTATGCTTATTTCCTACATTTGTTACTTAGAAAAATAGGTGACGAGAAGATAGAAACAAATCGTCCCATGGTAATGACCAGGAAAGCAAACAATAGCATGAGTATGTTGATCTGCAGGCTTGGTGACCTTTTGTGTTTGTTTAAACAGCTTGTTTTAATTAGTAATGGATATCGCTTACTCTTATGAACATTATTGACAATTGAAAACAGCACCTTATAAGCGGAGGAATTGGAGAAATTTAATATGAGTGTTTGAGTTTAGTTTCTTTAGGGGGTTGCTTTGTTCTTGTCATAATGCTTGAAGTTAATGGACAACTAAAATGGAAAGCCTTCATGTGTCATACACTGAGTGAAGAGGACTGACAAAAAGCCATTAGTGTCCAGGGAAGAAAGACAAAGACAGAAATTCTATCATTTCCAGATGAGTCCTTATGATTCCCTGAACTCTTTATTAGCTTGACAGGCAAGAGGCAAGACTATTAATGCAAAGGTCAGATAGTTCAATTTTAGCCAGATTTTTTTTTTCATTACAATGGTAGTAGAAAAGTATCTAGAATGCTAGTGTTATGGAATCTAAGAGATGATTCTTTTGAAAAACAAATTTAATGGCTTTGATGTTCTAAGTGACAATTTTACCTGTCCTACTAAAAGGAAAGAATGTAACTTTTCATACCATGGAAGATTAAGCAGTTACTAAAAGGAAAAGTTGGATTATACTTATTTCTGGAGGTACTTTAAAAGACTTTAAAATAATTCTGAAAAGTTGCAGTTTCTTCTCACTCTGAAATACAGTTACAATATTCCCTAATAAAACCTGATAATAATGTCATTATTTTCAACCTGATGCAACATCAGGACCATCAACTTTATTCTTGTCAAATTATTCTAATGTATATAGCAGTACCATCATCTTTCCGGTATAAAATATTTTAAAGTAGCTCCAGAAATTACTTTCGTAGATTTTGTAAGCCATTTCTAATGTGACAGACATCTGTCCCTTGTTTTTTGCTCTGAACACAGAGGTTTCAGATAGGCGCTTGTTGTGATGTGCTGTTTTTAATTTTTTCCCATTAGCTGGTGCTTGTTTGGAAACAATGGCAATGCTATTTTGTTAGAAAAGCAGCCATCCTTGATCCCTTCGGTACTGGCGACACTGAGACACTTTTAAACAAGTCTTGGATTTGTACCTGGGAAAGTGTAGACCACCCTTCTTGACACTCACCATTCTTTGTCACTGAGGGATGCAAAGAGAGTGGAGACACATTTTGACCTGAAAAGTCATTTGGTCATTAGAGGGCTGACTGGGTGTGACTTTTACTTTGACTTGATTTTCATTTCCTTTTTCCCAGCAGTTTTACAGATGATGGTTATTGAAACTCTGGGTATACCTCCTCCTGTGTTATTTACTACACAGGGAAAAAAAAATCTAAAAGAAAAATAAACAGGTCATTAAGCAAGCAAACAAAAATACCCCAATCAGCTACTATATCCTATCTTATATGACATTGTTCATTTTTTTCTCTTTTGTTTATATTGTGGACAATTGGGACGCTAATATGTGTATTCATTAACTAATGTGAGGATTCACTATAGTATAGTGGAAATAGCACTGGACTGGTGGTCAAGACACCTAAGAATCATTTCTGGTTGGTCAGCTAATTAGCTTTGTGACCTTGGATAAGTAACTTAACTTTTCTGGACTCAGATTCCTTATCTCATTGTGATATTGCCCCCAAGGGGACAAAACTGATTCAACAATTTTAACCTTGGGATGAAGGGGGAAAAAAAATCTTAGTCTTTTTACATGTATAGTTACACACCCACACATACACACACACGTGTGCACAGTACATATGTATACAATACTTATCTCACAAATGGCTAGATAATGATGAATATCTGTTTTAGCTCTAATTTACAGTATCTTCTATAAATAAAGTTTATGTTTCCCTACTAACCCTTTTCAAGGACTTGAAGAGTGTATTTCAACCTTAAATATTAGTTATTATATCTTCTTATGGAAAGATACTCAGTATTCCCTTCAAAAATAAAACTTACCTTACTTTTCTCTGGTTTTAGTGAAGAGTATGCTTTTATATGGAAAGAAAAGATCACTTGTAGTGGCATAAACTGTTAGTTGGTAACCAAAATCTGTTTCCCTTCTTTCTGAATACAAAGCTATATTTTTGATGTTTGCTGATAGATGTACATGTGACTGAGTTCTGGTCAATGAAATATTAAGTGGAAGTACTCTATTTCGAGGCCTGATCTATCAGAAACTCTGATATAGCCTCCTCCCAGCTTTCTCCTATTTGAGCTAAATGGAACGATAATCCTTAGAACAGCCATGGGAGTCGCTGGAATCCTGAATTCCTTAATGACTGCATAGCTTGTTCCTGATGAATGAGCTGATTAAGACTCATCCATTAGTATGCTAGTATATACATATTATATATAGTATATACAGTCTACTGTTCTATGTATTTGAGATTGATCTGTGGACAACTGGAACATTTATATACCTGTGCCAACTTGCGCTATTATTATATCTAATAAGGACGTTGTTCCTCTATACCTGCTCTGTCCAATATAGTAGCCAGTATTTATCACATGTGGCTATTTAACTTTAAATTAATTTAAAATTATAATTTAAAAAATTAAATTTTAAATTAAATAATTTTGAATTTCAAATTAAAATTTTAATTTAAGTGCCTACCAGCTACAGGTGGCTAGTGGCTGCCATATTGGGCAGGGAAGATATAGACCTTTTCCACCATTATAGAAAGTTCTGATGGACAGCACTGAGCTATATTGTTGAGACTTGATGCTTGTACAGGCACATACACATGCCTGCGTGCACACACATGCACACACATACATGCAGGTGAACACATAAAAACACATATATAACGGAAGGGACACAGAATGGATCCAAATCCATGCGTTGCATTGTGACTCTCCACAATATCTTTTCTGCTGTAGACAGAATAACTGTTAGTTTGAAGAGAAATTATGGAAGTTCGGGGGAGTGGTGAGCATTATCACCAGAGATGGAGGTTAAGGGTGGAGCAGACTCACGTAACTACACGGTGCTACTCTTCTTTCTAATGACTTTTTCTCTCCTTAAGCTGTCTTCTTCATTTCATTCTCTAAAAATTAAAAACTACCCCACAGGTAAGCATTTGGCTGCTTGAGGAGATTATTGATAAGTGAGAAAGACATTGTCACTTGTCAGTAAAGTGATTCCTATCTTCTAAATAGGATTTCACCTTTCCATTAAGACTGTCATGGTGGTGGTGGCACCATATTATTCCCTTTCAAGTAGAGGAAAAGTAAAGAAGAGTTTAGGAAATTTTGTCTGATGTAATGGTTCTCAAACTTGGGGTGGGAGCATGACCCACCAGGGGTGAAAAATTGGCCTACATGATTCTATACTCTATCCTCGTTCGCACCGTCACCCTGATTGTGGCCATTCGAGTTACGAATCTGTGATCTTGCTCTTTGGTTTTGTGGAATTTTATACCGTGTTACTCAGTAATGGGCCACAGGTCCTTAGACAAGTCTGGCCTGCAGGGCTCTCGGAATAATGACCCCTTTTCTGTTTTTTGTCGTGGTCTTTAGGGTTTCATCTAACCCAGAAAAACAGAAAAAGAAGATGAGAGTGTGTGTCCAAGTTACGTGGACTTTTCAAATAACCTAAGCAACGTAGGGTTTCTTTCCCATTGAAGTTAACCCTCAGCTTTATTTCGTGGGGTTGGCAACTTACAAGGGAAAAAAAAAATGGAACAGTTGATTTAGTTCCCTACCACCCTACACTGCAGTAATTAGGACTATATAAAACTTTTAGATGTCTGGATAGCCGGCAGTTTTCTAGTGATATAAAATCAGTGCCTAGTGTTTTACAGGACCTACATATTATGTAACTGTCAGGAAAACAAGAATCCAAACTTCTTCTTCTTAGGTTATTTACTGACTTAGGAGACTTAGCTGTCGGTAAGTAGGTATGAAAATGAACGTCTAGGAATTATAAAACTCACACACAGAAGTCACGATTTGGCTTTTCCTCCCGCTTTCTCTGCTGACTTAAAAGAAAGCCTCTCTTCTTCTGTGGAATGACATGAATATGAAATCAAGGGGCAGGGTCTAGTACCTTTAAATTTACACCACAGCTTTCCGCAAGGCAGCCTAAAAGCTCATTTATTTTTATTCTGTTTTTTTTTTCCTAAGGAAACTGACAAGCCCTTTGGAGGTCCCTGCTGCTACAATCTCTACCTAATGTGGGATATGGGGCCCCTTTCAATGATTCTTGAAAGGTTTTCAAACTGGTTTTTAAGGAGCTAGTAGGCCACTTTGTAATAGGAAGAAGCATCTGACATTTAGAATCCTGCCCCCCAACGTGCAAACAATAGAAGAAGAAAAGCCGTGCCCTTGCTTGGGCTTCTGCTGTGCTAATTACAGAAATGTAAAGCCCAGCTGTGGTCAGACTAGCTCATCAAGGAGAGATGTGTTAGACCAAGAAAGCAAAAGAAGGACTGAAATGTTTTTCATCTTTATTCCTTGCATATTGTCTGTTAGAGCATTCAGCTCTGCTTAATTATAAACTATTTCTTTTTCCGTTTATAAACACGCTCTTTTCCCCTGCATTTAATGTGAATGAAGTTGCTTCTAGACTAGCGTATGGCCATGAGGTTGGAGCTCAAAGATTTCTTTCACACATCTATATGCAAATTAATATCAGTCTGTAAACCCAATGTGTTTAAAAATGAAAGGTACTTGTCCCCTGTTCCACATCCTTAACAACCCTACTCTACCCTAAAAACAAATAAAATTAACCCAACCAAACCAAAGGGAACAAACAAGCAAATTTTAGCTTTCTGAAAAAATTTTTATTTCAATTCAGCAGGAGAACCGAATATAATTTCAATATATTTTGTTTCTCCTTTTTATTTATTTATTTTGTACTTGCTTTTCCTGAGAATCTATGTCCAGATTTGAACTATAAGCATACTTTGCTATAGTTAACATTCTTGTTTTTTGTTAGTATGAGAAGACAGAGAAAAGCCAGACTAGAGTGGTATTGGTAAGTATGTGTTGGCAGTGCAAGCATTTTGGATCGACTAGTTTTACCAGACTCTAAAATATTGAAAAGTGTTTAGAAAATGGTTTTAATGCTTCTGTTTGCTTTTCTCATTTAGGAAGTGCAAGGCATTTGTACAGTGGAACTTGATTATAATGATGTTATATAATTGTCTGGGAAGGACCGTATTAATGCTATAGGTTTTTTTTTTTTTTTGTATCATAGGTGTGTAGGGTGGGCTTTACTAAATAATGATGATGATGATGATGATGATGATGATGATGATGATAGAAATGTATAGAAATTGTTCTAAATGCTTTAAATGGCAAGATAAAATCTCACTTACTTAGGAAGAAGGGATTAACACCACACATGGCTTTGCAGGTGGTACACCACATAAACTGTAGGAAGTATCATTCACATTGGTGGTTGATGAACATTTGTATATATACATACATACATATATACATACATATGTATATATACACGCGTGTGTGTGTATATATAAAATGACAATTTTCTGGCACATAGTAAAATACTTTGAGGAAGGAGTAGCTTTTTCTAAAGGCCCCAGCGGGTTTGGGGTAGGGCAAGAGGTGGGTGCTTTTATTTCCCCCTTTATAGCCTAGAGAAGCGAAGCAACCTGTCTGCAATCACATTACTAATGAGTTATAGATATTCAAATTTTCACTGGTTGACTCCATATTCTTTACACCTAATTATGGTTTTCTGATTTGACATGGAGCACCCTTGAGCTCAAGAAGAGAAGAATACCATATAATAGAGTTTTATTGTCTTTGTGAGCTTTTGAAAAACCTCTGGCACAAGACCTCTAAAGACTTGCCTGAAGAAAATACATCTGAAGAATATGTCCTGCTTTAGCTTAAGTATTTATTAGGAATCATTGTTCATTTGTTAGATTTGTGAGTCTTAACTGGTGGTCATTACACTACCAGTGGAGCCCCAGATTTGTCCGGGTGGAACCTAGGGTTTTTATAATAATTACAAAAATTTGAAAGGCTATAGCACCATTAAATAGAACAACTGAATATACTTTTAAAATGTTTTAAAGCAGGCTTTAAATATTGCTCGGGGTGGGATCCAAAGTTTGTGAGAAATTATCTGGTATATATAAAATGGGAAATACTGAGACAATGGCAGGAAGGGGAGTGTTATGGGGTCCTCTATTCTCTTCCTTATTTGCAAAGCTTAGTTTACCCAGTTAGCTAACTGAGACCTTTTGAGTTTTAGGAAATAAGATTTCTGAGAAGTGACAACTGAGGATAGCAGAGGAGTTGGGGTTATATTGGGGGAACAATAAACTCTTGGACACCAGAGGGACAGCTTAAGGTCACTAAACATGCTGTGGGTCATTGGGAAAACTAGGCTGGCTTCACAATCTGAGTTTTCTCTGCCCTGAAATGTGGCTCATGAAGAGGAAACCTCCCAATTCTTTCTTTCTTTCTCTCTTTCTTTCTCTCTTTCTTTCTTTCTTTCTTTCTTTCTTTCTTTCTTTCTTTCTTTCTCTCTCTCTCTCTCTCTCTCTTTCTTTCTTTCTTTCTTTCTTTCTTTCTTAAGATTTTATTATTTATTGACAGAGAGGAGAGAGAGAGAATGTGTGAGCACACAAGCACGGGGAGTGGGAGAGGGAGAAGCAGGCTTCCATGCCGAGCAGGGAGCCTGATTCAGGGCTCGATCCCAGGAGCCTGGGATCATGACCTGAGACGAAGGCAGCCGCCTAACTGACTGAGCCACCCAGGTGCCCTGGAAACCTCCCAGTTCTTGTAGTATAAGATGAATTCACTGTTTTAAATGAGTGTGTTCCAGTCAACAACCAGGTAGTGAGTGCTATGAACGTTCACAACGCTGTGCTACTCGGGGACACAAGGATATGCAATAATACTCATCAGTATTTGTAGAACACTCTAGAATGTACCCATTTATTTCTCAGACATCTACTGATTTTAAACCTTGGGGAGTAACTATGTGGCTATCCTCATTTAGAGAGGATAAAACCAAGCCTCCGAGACTTGCCTAAATTCCAGTACACAAAAGTGTCATATATGAAGTTCAACCTCAAGTCTTCCATCGTTGGAATCCATCTTATTTCCATTACACTAGATTCCCGGCCCTAAACAACTTTGCACTTTAGAGTGAGAGAAACATACATAGCCACAAATGTGGCAAGAGTATAACTGAAAACTCGAATGTGATAGTAGCATGGTTTACCAAAGTATTATAAACACTAGATTATAGTCCAAAACTGGGTTACAGAGTCTCATAGTGTGGCCTTTACATTTTAGGAGCAGTGTATTTTGTCTTTTAGAAGTCTGAGTCCTGTTTTTCTGAGTATGTTTTTAGAAACCATAGTGTGTTAGCTCTATATACTTGGGAATTAGACCTCTTCTTCCTTCTCAGGAATAGACAGCTTTCCACTCAACAGCTAGAGTGCTTAAAAGAAGCCTGCATTAAATTCCTTTTGACCTTTTCAGTCTATTTCCATGGATCCTCTCACTGGTAGCGTATTAGATTTTTTTTGCCTGTCTGCAGTTTGATACAAGTTTTGTTGATAGTCTTAAATAGATCAAGCCCATTAAATAAGGTATAATTGACATATGTAAACTCATAAAAATGAACAGTCCTCTGGGGACCAGTGACAATAAGCTCTTAAGTTTGAGAGGAGGTTTTTAGCAGGTATCTATCAAGGCTGTTCTGATTCAGATGTGGTAAGCACTGTAGTGATAAAGATTTAAGCAATTTCATCTCCAAACAGAGACTGAAATTACTTGACCTGGTAGAATTCCATAACCCACCTGCAGCTTTTGAGAGGTTGTAAAACATTTTTTGGGGGAATACTTTTGTTTTCAATGAAATTTTTGTTGTATTTCCTACCTTTACTCTCTGTGATATACTTGTTTTGATACACTGCAAATCAGTATGACTTAATTTTTTTTTCTATTTCCAAAATCAGTAATTTTTCTTTTTTCTCTTTTCTTTTTTAAGATTTATTTATTTATTTGAGAGAGAGATTGAAGAACAAGTGGGGGGAGGGGCAGAGGGAGAGAATCTCTATCAGACTTCTTGCTGAACGTGGAGCCCTACAAGGCCTGGATAAGGTGGGGGTGGGAGGGTGGATGGGCCTTGATCTTATGACGCATGAAATCATGACCTGAGCTGAAACCAAGAGTTGGACGATTAACTGATTGTGCCACCCAGGAGCCCCCAGATCAGCAATTTTTCTTAATTAACATGTCATGTGTTGGAGAAGAAGGATGGATTAGAAAATCTGAATTTGTCATACAACACTTGGATAGCTTTTTCTAAATAGTGTTTGTGATTTCCTATCAGTGGCCCTTCTGATGGTCATGTAAAAAAGTACTTAAGAATGGAAAAAGAATAAATTGTGGCTGTCTATAAAAATTGCTGGGGAAGCAGTCATCTTGTGACCTGTTGCACACCTGGGGATTGCCCAATCAGTGCCCTGGGCCTGGAGTATTCCCTAATAGGGAAGCTGGGTACTAATCTATTGCTTGGCCCTAGATTCTTCTTCCTTATCAGGAGAAATCTTCCCTGTCCTGGATGCACAGTGAATTTCTTGTATTGCTTATCAAGTGTCTGTCATGTGGCACCTGGCCAACCCTATTCTTCTCCACTCTTCTGCAGCCTGAGAGGAGTATGTGCAGTCCATTGTCCTGCATAGGCTCTTGGGAGAGACCCCTTGGCTATGAGAAACTGGCTCACAGTGCAGACACTGATCTTGCTTTATCTTTTCTTTTGGTGAGTAAAGCATTTTTCTGACTGGTGTCTTGTGTGTTGAGGTCTTTCCTGGGGATTCTGAACCCATAGAAGATGCAGTGGGCCAGTGTCTGTGGGTTCCTCTTTCTGGTGGTTGGCATTGTTGCGATCTGTGCCATCCTTCAAACAGTGGGAATCC
Organism: Ursus americanus; assembly: GCF_024610735.1. NCBI lineage: Eukaryota > Metazoa > Chordata > Mammalia > Carnivora > Ursidae > Ursus > Ursus americanus. Next base: position 40,540,911 of record NC_142138.1, on the reverse strand, counting down.
TCACCTAAGATTGGTAGCTGATCATCCTGTTTGACAAAAATGAAACCTAGTTTTCTTTTTTTATTAAACAAAAAAAATCTCAGTCTAGGGACGCTTGCATGGCTCAGTAGGTTAAGCGTCTACCTTTGCCTCAGGTCACGATCTCAGGGTCCTGGGATCGAGCCCCATGTCGGGCTCGCTACTCAGTAGAAAGTCTTCTTCTCCCTCTCCCTCTGCTGCTCCTCCTACTTGGCTGTCTCTCCCTCTCTTACGCTGTCAAATAAATAAATAAAATCTTAAAAAAAAATCTCAGTCTAGGAACTTCTAAAATAGTTATGAACACCTGGCAATAATGCCAAATGCACTTAAGAGGATCTCCTCACAAACGGGAAACATATTATTGAGAGATATGTGATTAATTCTATTTATGTTAATACCAGTTTTAATACAGTTTGTATATTTAATCTCTGGTAGGAGTAAGGTTAAAGATGTCATGTGTGTGGTATGGCTATTGTCCTGGTTTCACATGATTTTTTTTGACTTTCAGGAAGTTAGTCACCATCACCACAATGGTTGCCGCTTCGTCTTTTAGAACTCATTGGACACACAGTCACCAACTATGTTTTCTAAGACATTTTGTGAATCTGTCCACTTTCTTCCATCACCAACAGCCATGCTCCATGGGTTTTCTCAAAATTTTCTCAATATCTTGATATTTTTAGTGGGATTGGTCTTAGGGGAGGGATCCAGAAGTTATGCTAGTTCAGCCTCTTGGTCTAGTGGGTATTCCCATCTACCTTACTTATCTTGTTTATTTTCTGGTTTTCCTACCCTGAGATCTTGGAGTACAGGGATTTTGTCAATTTTGTTCACTATTTTATCTGTAGGTCCTAGAACAGTGACTCTTTTACATTAAGTTCTTAATACTTACTGAAGAAACTTTTTTGAAAAATAATAAGTATTCCTTAATTTTAAAAAGTCTATCCACTGAAAAAATGCAGCAAGGATCCTGCTCCTTGGAGATATTAGATATTTTCCTTTTGAGGGTGAGGGTGAGAGCAAGACAAGAATGCCAGCTCTCGTTGCAACAAAAACCAGTAACATCGCTTTAGAGCAGCAACTACTAACTACAAAATAAGGCACCAGCCATTACTTACACGTGATAAATTTTTTATATCCATTAAATTGGCAGAGATTAAAAAATGGGTAATGTCAGGTGTTGGCAGGGATATGGAGAAACAAGAACTTATAAGAACGCTGATGGGAGTATAAACTGGTACAGCCATCCTGGAGGGAGATCTGATACTACTCAAAGAAGTGAAGCATGTAGATAAGTCCACAAGTGGAAACATCTGTCCATTGTAGGATATTTGTAGTAGCAAGGATTAGGATGTATTAAAAAGGTGGCTAAGTAAATGATGGTATATGCATATGATGGGATACAGAAGTCAGAAGTAATGAATTATGTTCACTCAATTACATGCAAAATGAACAGAAACCAAAAGCATAATGTTTAGTGAACACATAGGAAACAGTATGTAATTATTAGTACATTTAGTACTTAAATATCGCCTACATAAGATTATATTTTAAGTTTAAATAAACTAAGCCACACTCTACTTTTTGAGGAAACATGTATGTCTAAGGAAATATGTATCCAATATATTATAGCAAAAATAAAATGGGTGGGTTTTTTTGTTTTTGTTTTTGTTTTTTGTCCCGACATATGATAGCCACGTGTCATGAACTGGAGTGCATGATAATTAAATTCTACATATCAGGGATTTAAAAAAAAGTGAGAAGATGGAGGGGTTTAAAAAAAAATAAGAAGATGGAGATAGGATTGGCAGCTTGGGTCTTAGAGGCAGTAGCAGGGTTCCCAGAATTTCTGCTCCTGGACTGCTGCATTGGCCTCTATACAGATTGGAAATGGAGATTTTCTAAGATTCAATGACTATAAAGTACTATTTTCGTAATGCTACTAGAGGTTGCAGACAAGGGAGCAGTCAGCCTGCTAGCTGGATGGTGGTGTGGATTTTTTTCATCTGAATTTTACTGTAATGCTACATTCCATTCAATTGTAAGAACTAAAGAAAAACCTTCATATGGAGGTCTTAGAAGCTGAAAATATCCTGCCCATAGAGATTCATGCCAGGGATCGTGCTAGCCACCGGATATGAAAAATTGAGTAAGAATCACTGTCTTCAACAAGCTCACAGTCTAGTGGGACAGGCAGAAACATAAGTAGATCGTTAAAATAAGATGGTATATGCAATCATAGATACCAGTTGGAATTAAAAAACAATGTTTGATATTTAAAATTCAAACTTTCCATATCTGTCCATGAATGATATAAAGTGACTCATTGATACCCATATTCATGAACTTAAAGAGTACCCATAGATGAAGGGGCAGAAAATAAACTGTTGGTTCCCCCTTTTTTTTATTATGTAAAACCAAATGTTTCCAAAATTTTCTAAGAAAAATAGCCTTATACATGATCAGAATGCAGATATAAACAGTATTCACTAAAATAAAATTTTAAAGTTTATATCTCAAATGCACCAGCCTAGGAGGCAAACCCATCACAGTCTTAGCACTTAAACTGTGTAATATGCAAATCATTTTCCCAGATGATTTTTTAATTTAAAGGTATGCAAGTTTAATTAAAAAAAATAGCTCTGTATTGCTCTGTGTACTGGTAAATCTAAACTATTAGAATGGATATTGGGGTAAGAATTTTTAATTTGTTTTTTGTTCTTCAGCATGCCAGTTAAATTATTTTCACAGTTAATGACATTTTAAATACAGAATTCAATTTCTTCAAGTTTTGTTGATAGTATCAATGCTGGACGGGCAATACTTTCCTCCCCTTTGGCTTTGATTCATGCCAGCGTCTGAAAAGACAATCAGGCCCTTCATCTGCAAGCTGTGGCTCATTTATATTTGTAGGCACTTACCTCTTGCTTGGAAATGGAAAAAAAGCGATGTCACTATCTTTGGAAGACAGGGAAAATGCACACTATCTTTGCGAAGGGTACTGAGGTGTCCCAACCTTGGAAAGACTATATTCAACTAAAAGAAAGAGCCAGGTCCTTGCTTCTAAGATTGTGGTTTGCTAGAATTAGTACTGTAAGGAATAAAGCACTTTGTAATGAAAAACTCTGAGAGTTCTGTTTTATTTTAATTCTTAAATACTGTCTTTTGCCCCCTTCCCTCTGGGCCGCACATTCATACACACTGACCCACATGATCCTGGCAGGGTAGAGTGGGTTTATCATGTAAGCCCTGCTCATCTACCCTAGAAGAGTCCAGAGAGCACACCTTTCACCACCACTGTGGTGAACTTGTGAAGGGAGCCCCAGCATCCTGAAGAGTCTATAGTCACTCTTCCTTGTAATTCAGAAATTACAGTGGAAATTGCTACTGTTGAATTGGACAACTAAATGCAGTGGGGATAACTGAATCCTAGGGTGGCAGGGGCCATGTGGTGGCCCTTAATTGCTAAAGACCATGGGGGTGTGGTTAAGATAATGGCCAATAGAATCAAAGCAGTATTCAGAATAATCTTGACTTGCATAGACCTATGGTATTGGCTAGTTGATCATGGTGTCCCTAGCAGTGAAATGGATGGGCAGGCTACTAAACTCTTACTTAATCTGTTAAATGAGAGAGTTCTAGGTCAAGTGAATAGCAGTGTAACTGAATCATCAAAGCGGAGAGTCAGGAACCCTCAATCAGTTCTCAGGCTTGAGCCAGTTTATAGACCCAGAACCTCATAAATGAAGCAAAGGCCAGGACTCCTTGATGAAGGGCCCTGCTACATTGCCTAAATTTATATTGTTAATCTTTCTCCCAGTCTTCCTAAAGGATCCCATGGCCTTTTACCAGGGTTAGTGTGCATTGAAAAGAGAAAAAAAGAAAAGAGTCACACTTTTGGGGGCTGGCTGTGAACTAACATTAATTCCAGAAAATGGGAAGTGTCACTGTGGTCTACGAGTCAGAATTGAAGCTTAAGGAGGTGAGTGATGAATGGAATTTTAGCCCAGGCCCATTTCACAGTGGGTTCAGTGGGTTCCCAAACTGCTGTGGACTGAATATTTGTGTACTGCCCCCCCAGTCCAAATTCATATGTTGAAACCTAATGCCCAGTGTGATGGTATTGGGAGGTGGGGCTTTTGGGAGGTGCTTAGTTTGTGAGGGCAGAGCCCTCATAAATGGGATTAGTGCCCTTATAAAAAAGAGCCCCACAGAGCTCCCAAGCTCCTTCCACCATGTGAGGACATAGTAAGAAGCTACCATCTATCAACAAAAAACTGGGCTCTCAGCAGACATCGAATCTGCTGGCATCTTGATCTTGGACTCCCCAGACTTTAGAACTGTGAGAAATACACTTTTATTGTTTATAAGCCATCTAGTTTATGGTATTGTTGCTATAGGAGCTTGAAGGGACTAAGACACAAACCCATCCTGTGGTTATTCCCTTTGTTCTGGAATGTATAATTGAAAAAGACACACTCAGGAACTGACAGAATTCTACTCTGGCCTTTAAAAATATGTATCTTGGTCTTTTTGGACTGCCATAATAAAATACCATAGACTGGGTGACTTAAACAACAGAAATTAATTTTCTTACAGTTCTGGAGGCTAGATATCTGAGATCAGCGTGCCAGCATGGTTGGGTTTGTTGAGGGCTCTCTTTATAGCTTTCAGATGGCCACCTTCTTGCTATATTCCCATGTGACTTTTCCTAAGTGCATACATGCAGAGAGAATGAACAAGCAAGCTCTCTGATATCTTTTCTTATAAGGACACTAATACTATCATGGAGGTCTCACCCTTATGATCCAATCAGTCCAACCCTATTTACCTCTCAGAGGCCCCATCTTCAAATATCACCACATTTGGGTTAGAATTTCAACATATGTTTCAGTTATATGTTGATATATCCCACTCCTGGGTCCCTGAAATTCATCCTTCTCACATGAAAAATGCATTCATTACATCCCCCAAACTGCAACATATATATACATTTATATATATATATATATATATATATATATGCATATATATATATGCATATATATATATGCATATATATATATATATATATATAAATTATAAAAAGAGATTTACCATAAGGGATTAGCTAGCCTGATTTTAGAGGCTGAGAAGTCCAATATGTGCAGTTAACAAGCTGGAGACTTAAGAGGGTTGATGGTAAAGTTCCAGTGTGAGTCCAAAGCCTAAGAGCAGGAGAGCCAATGGTGTAAGTTCTAGTCCAAATCTAAGACCAAAGGCAGAAGACCGATGTCCTAGTTTGAAGACATTCAGGCAGAGAGCAAGAATTCTCTCTTACTCAGCCTTTATTAGTCTATTGAGGTCTCCAACAGATTAGATGAGGCCCACCCACAGTGGGAAGAGTAACCTGCTATACTCAGTCTTCTGATTCAAATGTTAATCTCAGTCAGAAACATTGTCACAGACACATCCAGAAATTATGTTTAACCAAATACCTTGACACCCCATAATCCAGTCAAATTGACACATAAATTAACCATTACAAACCCACCCCCTTTTAACTTGGTGCTCATACACATATCCTTAAAATATGCTTAATCTCCAAATAAACACAATAACAAGACTGTAGTTCCTGTATAACTGCAAATGCACAAACTCCTTCCCCAATAGAAGAGATAAAGACTTTGAGTGATGTTTATACTTACTCTTGATATCCCATAACTTAAATCTCTGATGTACAATTGACAGTACTTAAATACCATGATATAAACTCAAGAGATCTTATAATACAATACAGTATCACTTATTTGTGTTTAGGACAGTATAAACATGCCAATGAAATATCCCTTGTCTCAAAAACTAGGGGGATGGAAAATGGTACTCAGAATACTGGTTGACCTATTAAGTTCTGATTAATGCACTAGAAGAAAATTTATTTATAGTATGCTTTCTTCCAGAAGGAATTGCATGTTGGGAACAAGGGTATGTAAAACATGACAAATTGGAAAAATAGAAAAAAGAGTGAGGTAAAATGGAGCTAGGAATAAGGTTCTAATTGATAACATGGCACACCAAGGGGGCAGGGTGTTGAGCACACATTTTTTCCTAAGCTTTCTTTATCAAAATCTGGTTCACAGCTTTCATGAAACAGACATTCTTGGCACTAGGTCAGATATAATTTTCTGAGTGATAAATGAATTAAAATGAGTTAAATTAGTTATTTGATGGTTTAACTAATTTGATTCAATCTTTCACTTTTTAAGTAATTTTTATGATGTTCTGGTAGAGTGAGAAAAAGCCTGGCTTCTGGAGCCAAATTTACTTGGTCTTTGCTCTTTTATTTGTTAGTTGTGTGGTCTTAGGCTGGTTACTTAACCTTTCTGGGTCTTACTTGCCCCATTTGTACGTAGATGTAGTAATACCTTTCTTATATGAGGTTAAAGTATATATAAGTCTCCTTATATTATACTTAATCCCCCTTTTCTTTCATCTTAGAGAATGTGGTATTTAGTTATAATGCAAACAAATTAATTCTCTGTGAAAACCTGTAAGTGGGGCACAGATTGCAAAATTGTTGGATCAGGTAGTATTAACACCATCTGACTTGTGCTGAATGCATGCTTAGGACAAAATAACTCCTTGTTTACAAATACACACATTCAAACAAAGATATATAATTCCATGTATGTGCACACACACACACACACACACACACACACACAGAGCCAGCCCACAATAGTTTATGTGAAAGTCAGTTTTTACATATTTGATTCTTTAACATTCTGGCTCAAGAAAGTAGCTCTGTACAACCTTGCAGTGAGGTGAAGAACATTCTGTAGTGTATTTGTGTGCTACAGGCTTCGGAGAGTTTTTCCTTTAGAACTGTCATGAAATAATTTTTGCATGGAGTTGAAAATTAATAGGTTGTTTATTTAAGAAGCGTTATTATCTGCTTGCAAGACCTCAGTCCACTGTATTTTCTCACACCTATCCCTCCACCTTCCTTCACATTTTTATCTAGGTGAATTAGGGTTCAAATTAGCATCCCAGAAACATCTGTGGGGACAAGAAGTCACAAAAGCATTCACATGATGTTTGGGTGGATGCCCTTGACATAGGAGTGGTGGAATTAAGTGAATTATCTGATTATATTAAAAAAATCTCAAGTCTCTTCCAATCCAAGATGGTGGAGCCATATCCTCCTGCCATTATGATTGCCTTTCTGAGTATCCACCCTTACCCTTGGTGGTAGTTGGCCTAATTTGATATATGCTAGGAATGGCTCTAATAATTGTTATGGGATGTATCTATTAGGGTCAACTTGAACACCAGACTACAGTTTGTTGGACTCTAACCACTGATGAAGTATCTTAAATGAAGCCTGCTCTGATTATTCTGTGATATTTGGGCTCATGTTTTGGCTTATTTTTCTGTACGTTTCAAAACACTATGACATTGATGTATTGCCTCAAAATGGTAAAAAAGGGTATCAGATACTGTGCTGAATGTGTCAGTTTGAAAATATCACAATATTCCCACATTTTGTAAAAACCAGCAGAAGAGTAAACTACAAAAGAAGTGATTCAAAAAATGTCTTTTAATAAAAGTTTAAAGTCTTCAAAATATATTTGCCCCTGGAGCAAACTTTTTTCATTTAATATTGTGTCTGTTAATTAGTGCTTCAAATTTGCAAATTCTTTATTGGTTTATATCAATGTAATACCCAAAGCTCATCTCATTGCCAGATTTGAATGAAATATGATCCTGTTTATTCTATTAAAATGAAGGCTTGAAATTGTTACCCAAATGCCACAGGAATTCTTGCCATTTTCTCATCAAATTCCTCATCAGATTTTTTGTTAAAGTCACATTGTTTTAGATTTTGTGCCTTGGCATTTAAATGAAATTCAATGTGCCCCACTGGAGGAAACATCTGTAGGGACATATTATGTACAATATCCATTCCAATCAAGCAGGAGTGTACTGAGTGCCTGAATGAGGAGCTTATTCTTGCTTCACTTTCCTCTGATGTGGCTATTGAGAAGATCTATAAGAGAGGGAACATTTATAAAAATTAAACCAGTGGAGCACAGTATTTTAAATGCTGAAATCAAATACTTTTTAAAGGCACAATATCAGTTTCAGTGAATGGATTCCTGCATCTTTCTTTTGATGTAACAGACCATATATATATATATATGGCATCTGATCCAGACTGGCCAGCTTAGAGAGTAATTAGGTGATGATGATTTTCAAGGTCCATGTGCCCCAGTAAGCTCGTGTTTACTTGATTTCAACAACCTACCATGTCCCTCAATAGCCAGCCTTAGTTCACACATTCTGTATAACCTTTTATGTTTGAATCTGACACAAAACACCTATAGCTAGTGCTGTGTCAAAGTGGTCAAGGGATGGGGACAGTTCCTATTCTATCTATAGAGCCATGCATCAATGGAAAATTTCCAAAATGATTCTTGGGAAGTGATCAGAACATGATGTCTAGAACTCCTATAAAATGGGGATAATTATTACACTGACCCCATAGGGCTTTAAGGTATATGGGGATCAAAATCAAAGTAGGTGTGCTAAGCACTTACCATGATGGTAAATGCCTGGTAAATATTAACTATTATTATTACTTCAGAGATGACTTCATAGAAGAGATAGGATTGGAATTGGATGGAGTTTCATCAGCCTCAGATTTAGGCATTCACATACGAGGAATAGCTTGCACGATGGTGTGAATGTAGGGAAGCAGGACGTGTGCCAAGAGAGGGTCACTAGACCAGTTTAGTTTTTGCTGAAGGCTTATAGTTATTGTCAACATCAAGTACACAGCCTATTAATGTATAAGCCACTGAACGACATGCCTGAATACAAAGAGAGCTGTGTAGTTTCAACCTAGACAATGCTCTATTAGGTGTGTTGTACATAAAAGAGATATTTCATTTCTAGGTACTTCAGTGTATAATTAAGTAACTGAAACACTGTATCGTAAACAACATGAACCATTCAGCAACCTCCTGTCAAAATGCACTTAGATTCCTGTTGGAAGACAGAGCTTCTTCTAAAAGAAATAACTCAATCTCCCAGTAAATACCAAAGTGAACCATTCTCTCATCTTTTCACTGCTTTGGTCCCTGCTTACCTTTGCTATAGTTATGACTTGTATTATGGCATGAATATGGAATTATGTCTTTACAGGTAAGAGGCAGATCATGTGACACATTATAAAGTGTAAATTGTAATTCTCATTTCTTTCCTGCCTCTCACAATTTCTTTCAAATCCAGGGCCGGCTTTGTAGGGCTGGTTTTTGTTCATTCTGTTCATTCAACTCCAAAAACTCTTGCATGGTAAAATTTAGACAATGCTGGGTTATATAAAATTATATGGGTTTCCTAACTTTAGGACTTACTGGAGTTCTTAATATGTTAATGAACATTTTAAAACTGTAAGAATAGGATGCAGTCTGCATGGTTTCTGACACTCATTTGGCATGGAACCCCTTTTCTATGTAACATGACAGAGACTCTGCTTTTTGGAATACCTTTTGGAATATGATGCTCAGTCTTATGGTCTTAGAGTTGATGGGATATTTATTTAACAGTGATGGATGCGAGTATGTTCTAGAAATGAACAATGTATTTTAAAATTATTTCAATTTAGTGGGAGTATAATACTTTACTTACATGACTTGATTCACTCAAAAAAATAAAGCATTTCCACTAGACTTGTGAACTCCTTAAAAGTAAGATAATTTATCATTCATCTTTGAAGCCTCAATATCATTCATAACCACTCTTTCCGCGGGAAATACTCTTTATAGAATGTGGATGGCCAGCAGCCATTTTATTTTCTCTGCTACATAGAAGCTTGTCTAAGAGAAGAGGAAGAGGAAAAAGAGGAAAAGAAGGAAAAAGAGGTAGATGACACTGTTTCAGCTCCTGGATTTAGCTATACTTGAAGCCAGTATACTCCAGACTTTTAATTTATGTGAACTTATTAAATTTCTTTTTACACTTAGGCTAAGTTTTTTATACTTGAACTGATTTTTTTTTACTTATAACCAAAAGTGTCCTTATATATCAGCATTGCAGTCAACAGATTCCAAATTATGAAATTGGTTAAGCAGAGGCAAGATGTCGCAAGCAGTGTGAGGATTCTCCCATGCATGACTAATGTGAGTGTAGCAGGCTGAGAGTTGACAACTCAATCCTATTCTATTATTACTGTCATAATCCCGATTATTTTTCCAGATAACGAAGTGCCCAGCTCAAAAACTCATTTGCTTCCTTTTTTGTTTGGGGGTGGCAACATGATGCAGTTTGGTACAGTGAGGTATACATAGAAATGTCAGCATTGGACACTCAGGGAGGTTCCTTGCGTGAGAGCCAGGCTCAGCTGGCATGTGCCTTTCACCTTGCCCTTCCCCCTTCCTCCTGTCCGTGCCAGCATCATAGTGTCTGAGAATACACAGACTGAGTCTGTACCCCAAGCATGTGGCAAGGCAGAGATGCAAGGCATTGTACCAATGCCACTGTGACACTGACACACCAGCCCAGGATTTTCAGCGTTCTGACCTCTTACTGTGTGAAAACAAACAAACAGGTCTCTATTTGCCATCCTAAGTTCAGTTTTCTGTTATGTGTCGTTGAACCTGCTTTGGAAATGATATCAGCAAGGAAGCTACCTACACTGTTGCCAATGTGTCTTGGGACAATTGAAAGCCTACCATGCCTGAGGCATTAGAGGAAGAAGGTGTAGACAGTGTTGGGTAACTGGAGGTGGTTGACGACTTCTTGCAGTCTTTTGTAGGTCCTCTAAGAAAGTCCTTCAGTGCAAGCCAGTCCTCATAGACACTCTGACCAGAAAAAGTCAGGTAATTTTGTGTCTTGTAGATGAAATCCAATGATGCAGTTAGTACAGTGCCAGCCCACCACAAAAATTAGTTGGATGAAAAATGGACATTTAGGGTGAGGAGCACTGAAAACAAACTTTGATGAATTCAGGAATTTAATTGACTCAGCCTTGGGCTTGCAAGTGGGGTGTTTTGATATGTTAGGTTGATTAAATAGCTCTATCACAATATTGCTCAATTATATGTCATGCTCATTATTGAGTCTATTATTTCATACAATTTAAAAAACTTTCTGTTCAAATAATGAGTCATGGAACATTGCATCAAAAACTGGGGTTGTACTGTATGGTGACTAATATAACAAAATAAAAATTATAAAAAAACCCCCCAAAACCAAAAAACTTTCTGTTGTTTTTGTCCTAATTTGGTAGTATGATATTTAAAAAATTCTATGCATAATGCAGTGGTAAAAAGCATAGACTCTGAGGGAAGTTCCTTGAATTTGAATCCCAGATAAACCCCTTATCTTGCCATTTGATCTTGGGCAAATTACTGAACCTCTTTGTGCCTTAGTTTCCTCATCTGTAAAAAGGGGATAATAATTGTACCTGCCTTATGGAGTTGTTACGAGGCTTGAAAGTGTTAACACGTTAAGCCCTTAGCATGTGCCTAACTTTAGTAAGCACTAAATATCAACTATTATTTTTTTTTAGTATTATAATAGCTGAAAAAAGTTTTTAGACTTGACTTTGAATTTAAAATGTAAAATTGTATTTTACAAAGTTTCATGGTTTCATATTTGGAGTACCTGATGAAGGTGTTTCTCGAGACGGTAGGCTAGGAAAAAAAATTGTTTGAGGGCCTAAATTGTCTATGTGTCCTGCTTTTGGGATTTATCCCCTCATGTGTCCTCGGTAATTTCTGTACAGGGGCTTAGGAAAGGTGACAGGTTTCACACAGAGGGAAACACAGAGAGATGGTATTTGTTTCTTGCAGCCCTTGTATTTCAGGGCATGCTAATAAAATTTGTTTCCTGGATGAAAGAATCTGGTAGCTTTGGGGTCTGCAGGAAACGCCCCTCCATCTAAGTGGACCTGCACTTCCCTCTATAGGCAAGCAGGTGTGTAAGCGTACCTCTCTACATAGCCACCTGCAGGGTGTGCACTGGTGGAAATTCTGACTTGGCTGTCATAATGGCCCTTTCCAGGTAAGGGCATCTCTTACCTGAGAAGCATGCTTCATCTAGATGAAAACACACTCCAGGACTGATCAAGGTCAGAGATGGAAAATTACCCTGTTCTCCTATGACCTCTCTTCTGCTGTGCCCTTTCAGTTTTCTTATTTCTTCCGTCTTAAAGATATATTGAAATCAAATTCAGTTTTTCTTTTGTTCTGTGTAGTCGGGGCTGACAGGGGTCCAGACATTTTATATCTCTACTAAGTGTTATTTTTTTTCATCCAATAATAGTAATACGCCGGTTAAGATTATTCACTAACACATCCAATCATAGAGCAATGATATTGAGAAATTAATGAAACTATGTTTCCACAGTGCTTTTACTGCCTATAGTATTGCCTATTTTCTTTTCCTATCTGTTCAGTTCACACTATTTAGATACTCCTTTTTGGGTAGAACATCCAAATACATCTTAAATGTTGGCCTTCAAAGTATTCAGCTAATGATCAAGATTAGTAGTCAGAGTGATATTTATTCATTTATTTAGGATTTATTTATTTATTTTTAGACAGGAGAGGGCAGGGGGAAAGGGAGAGAGACTCTTCAGCAGACTCTGAGCTGAGCACGGAGCCCGATGCAGGGCTCCATCTCAAGACCCTGAGATGGCTATCTGAACTGAAACCAAGAGTCAGATGCTTAGCCAACTGCACCACCCAGGTCCCCACAGCGTGATATTTAAGTACTAATTAAGTATACATACATGTGAATATATTTGAATGCACGTGGTTAAAATTAGTTGTCTTTGACACCCCTTATGGCACCAGAGATAGTGGCCTCGCTTGTCAGGGTTAGGCTTCCACAATTATGTCTGCAGACAGAATAGCTCTCACCTCTGGGCTGGATATTCATAATTGAGCCACTCGTAGGGCTACTAAGGACTTCATCGGAAGGTAACAGATATTTGAGGAAAATGATTTCTTTTGTAACTCCTGGATGAATAAAAAAGTATCCACTTAGGTAAAAATATTTTAAGGAGGAAAATTCAAACAGGTAAGATCTTTTTATCATGGAGGTGAGCTGGTGTTAGTTCTTGTTGACTCGTATGAGGTCATGGCTTTGACAATGTGTCGCTTATCTCTTTTTGATGAAGATTCTTTGATGTGGGTTTCAAAATATTTCCAACCTTGAAGATTAGTAGCTTTAGAGGCACGAGACTTTGTTTTTCAAGGAAGCACAGGTACCGTTATCTTCTTAGGAATAGTTTCTCCATATCAAAAGTATTTCCTACTCTATTGCTTCTTACTGTAAAAAATAATAATTTACGTAACACCAACCAATGACATGGGTCAGTGATAAACATGACCATAGATAGCATTTAGGTAGGTTTAATATCATTTACGTGAAAATCAAGTTATGGCTGGGCTTTCCTTCTTTTGTTTTTCTTTCTTTCTCTTTCTTTCTTTCTTTCTTTCTTTCTTTCTTTCTTTCTTTCTTTCTTTCTTTCTTTCTCTTTCTTTCTTTCTTTCTTTCTTTCTTTCTTTCTCTCTTTCTTTCTTTCTTTCTTTCTTTCTCTCTCTCTTTCTTTCTTTCTTTCCCTTTTACTGGAAACAATTGATAACATTGCTTTGAAAGAAATTAATATAAAGGATTAATTAGCAAAATCTAATATCCAATAAATGTAGTCTGGAAAAAAATTTCATGGGTAGCTGATTGTAACATTAAATGGAGGTAGAAAGGTAGAGGAACAAATAATGTTGTTGAGTCAGATTTTTCTTCTCCTTTTATTCACACCGTCATTGAAAGAGCAATCGAAGGAGAGCCATGAACTAGGAAGACTTAGGTCCTCATGAGAAACAAATCGGAGGCGTTAGGTAGCATCATAAAATAGCCATTTAGTGCATTGACTTCGTGTATTTAAAGATTATGAGATTTTACAGTAGTTGGGTTATAAAATATCAATTTAGAGCAACAGCAAATTTCCTGATATTCATTTCAGTTTATAGGCAATTCCTGTTCTGACACAAATGTATGGGCTTGGGTGACCAAGTTCTCTGGGCCAGTGCTGCATTTTCCTTTGGGGGGGGGCTTGGTGGGGGAGTCTCAATGGCTTTTACCCAGAAAATCAGCGGTATAAAATTTTCCTCTTTAGTCAAGCCATTTGTATTGTAGGAAGCTTTAAAATAGTTCCATTATTTACTGGAGCTCTCACAGTTTTTTCCTTTATAGCTCCTAGGCCAGCAAGGAGAAGGGGACTATCAAGGATGCTGAGTTTACATGATCCCACTTTGGGGGCTTTATGTAGCCTCTGAATCCTATACATCACTAATTGTGATAGCTAAAAATAAAGTGTGACTAAAAGAATACTGCCATTATGAACCACTTGCTATGTTAATATTCAGATGAAGAGTCTTTTTGGTTCATATCTCATTGTAAAATTAGGATTTTTTTTCTTTCCTTAAAGATGTATGCTTATTGAATGTATTTAAATTACTAGCTAATTTTTTCAGGGGGAAAAACCCTGAGGCAAGTGTAAAACCAGTAGCTACAGAAAGCTGGAGAATCAGATGTCTGCTGGGCAAATTGACAGAACTCATTAATCTTCGATGCAGTGTGCTATAGAGTCTGTCCTTTCACGCACCTGCCCAAGCCGAAAGTAATTACACGACGGTACTATTAATACTGAAGAGCTTGAGTGGGGAGAGGGTTATCTTCTCTTCTTAGTAATTGATTGCCAGCTGATTAGTGGACAACATTTTTCTTGCAGCATAATTGCCTTTGTGCTATTGTAGCCTCTCTGACCTGGGTTTAGGTCATCTCACTGATTTTGAGGCCCTGGCAATAGCATCACAGCCCTGAGAGTAATGAACTGGAACTCAATCACTGCAAATTCCCCAAACAGTAGATGCCTAGTTAAATGTATTTCAATGATATCCTGAATAACAGCAATCATACCAAAGATCACATTTTTTTTTCCTTCTGGGAAAACTATAGAATTCCATTTGGAAAAGTGTGTATTTGAGAAGGAATAAATGGAAATCATGATTTGTGCCTTTTCACCTTTAATGGCTGTGATGGACCCATCAGAAACTAGTTCTGTGGGATTTGTGTTTTTGTCGTTATTAATTCTCTATTTATTAAAAAGGGTCCTGCAGCTTTACAACCTCAGCTCAGGCATGGCCCTGGAGAGAGACCACGAGGCCAGCCTGGCAGCCCCTCCATCACACCAACACTAAGCTCACACATTTGGCTGCACCCTGTGCAGGCTGTGGGCATCCCCTGATCTCAGGGTAGGCAAAGGAGGTATTGGGGATGGACGGGCACAAATCTCAAGATTCACAGAACATGGCAGGCACACCTGATTGGCATGGCAGTAAATCATCCTGTATAGCTTTAAGAACAGTTGTGACACAGTAGAGTTCAAGTCCAGGAGAACTGGATGGTAATTGAATACAAAGGTTACTGGCCTCATCCATGGCCTGCTGGGATAGACCTTGTTTGAGCTCTGCCTAAATTCTGTCACCTGGGCAGGTGACAACCCAGAGGGCCAGGAAGAGCTGAGGGTGTTGCCAGA
Source organism: Ursus americanus (assembly GCF_024610735.1). Taxonomy (NCBI): domain Eukaryota; kingdom Metazoa; phylum Chordata; class Mammalia; order Carnivora; family Ursidae; genus Ursus; species Ursus americanus. Next base: position 40,525,304 of record NC_142138.1, on the reverse strand, counting down.
GCATCTGAGTTTGTTGGCACTCTCTGATGATCCTGGTGCTGGCTTTCTCCAAACCTAGCTGAAATGCTGCTGGAGTCCCTGTGTCCCACTCCTGCCCTGAGGCCCAATCAGAGGCAGAGAATATTGGCTACACTTATCCTGGTTCAAGCTGGGACTGACTTCTTCCACCTACAGCACAATGAACATGGATGAGCCCCTCTGGGAACATAAAACTGCTAATGAGAGCTACCCCTCAGCCTGCCCAGCCAGCCCCTCACTGGCATCAGGGGAACCTAAGGCAGTTCTGTGGGATTTTTAAGGACCTTGCGGACAAATGCTGGTGATATTCTTAGCTAACATTTTGGCCTTGTATTTAGGACAGCTGAAAACAAATTTGAGCCCAAGCAGAGAATTAGATTTTAATGCCATCTTATTGCATGGTAGCCATAAATATCAAATAATGACCTCTTTCTTATCATAAAAATATTTGATTATGTGCTTTTATGCCCTGTATAAGGTGCCAGGCTAAGAAGGGGAAAAGTGGGAAGTATGTTTTAAATCTGTGCATGTAATAGTTCAGCAAATTGGAAGTGAATGAATAGTGTAGGCTTTCCATCTAAATGTCAGTGATGCCAACAGGGTTTCGTTTGGTTCCCATGGGTAACCTTCACATTTATGTGGCTAGAAGTAAAAATATAACAATCCACTGCCTAACTTTAACAGCATTAAGCAGCAAAGCTCTAAACTTTTAAAGGTGAAAATGCTACCATATGGAAGAGAATTTAGTAGTCATTAAAATGAGTTTTGTGTTCTCAGAGTAGGCGGTCAGCATTTTCCTGATGTGAAAATTGAGATACAAAGAGGATCCTTGTAATGCCAACCATCTCCATTTCTTTTAGCCGAATCTTGCAATGCAAAAGCTGAGTATACTCAACAATATTTGCCCATATTTCTAATCAGGATCACTAACCCAGAAAAGCAGCGTTTCAAATTTAGCTAGTCATTTAGCAGCATTACTACATTTACATTTCAAGTCTCAAAGAGGTACAAGGAAGCTGGGTACTAGAGCACACTATCCTCAACCAAGGGTGCGGTATTGGCTACAAGCAGTGAACTTATTCTCAACTGTTGTCATTTGTGAATGCTTACATGTTGAGTGTTCTTGTTTAGTTTTGAGGAGTTTTATGACTATTATTAGTCCTAACATAACAGGAGCAGCAATGTTGCAAATTCTAGTCAGGAAAGGTATAGGTTATGATGCAGAGTTGAGTTAATTAAAAAGTGGGAAGGAATAAGACAATAACTATCATAATTCATTGTGAATTAGTCATTTGACAGCAAGAAAATTCTGAAATACAGAGTGAGTCAGCCATAATGTGAAAAGTACAGCATGTGTATATTCCACTAATAAGAGATGAAAAAATGTGATTGATGGCAAATATTTCGAGTGTGTGGCTAGAAGATCAAAGTAAATACTAAGTGCATATTAGCTTAATGTAAATTTAGTGGAAGGCTAAGAATTTGAGAACCTAAAAGCTAAACATAGTGTACCACTGATGAAACTTTCATCAAGCCCCCGATGGAACGTATTCCAATCTGCACAACATCAAAGTGAATGGTCAGTCCATTGAAGATGGAACTGTAACTGCTGAGGAGAGTTCCCTATTACCTTTGCTGTGATTATCATGAAGAGGGTTATTTGCTTCAGTAGACTCTCAGTGTAGATGAAATTCATCTATTTTAGAAAAAGATGCCTGATAAAATGATGTAAACAAGGTTTTAAGCTATGATGGGGCAACTCCCTCTCCTATTTGATGGAATTGATATGAAACTGTAGTTGAAACCCCTCATGCTTTTTATGCAGGCTATCCAAGGTCCCTTCAGAATATTGCTGAAGATCTATCTGTTATTTAAAAAGCTAAGCCAAGAGTCTAAGTTATACTCACTACTTTTGAAGATTGTTTTTTTCCCCACCATATCATTCCTGAGATTAAAAGACATTGTAACATAAATATGCTACTTATTTAAAAACTTCTTTATCCTGGTAATGCTCACAGACATTGACTTTTTTCCATTTTTCATTTAATGATCATCATTCTAATGTCTTAGTTGTTTACCGATGACCAAATTTTATCTTAATTCCATAACCAGTGGGCTAGGGTTTCATTTACTTTTGATTTAAGAAAGATTATCTGAGAGTCATGGTTAAAAATGACTAAGTTAAGGCATTTTTAAAATTTCTTTCCCTCAAAATCCACCAATTAAAATTATAAGAATGTTACCAGAAAAAGAAACACTCCATATAAAAAAAATAAAGTGTCAGCTACATCTGACCTCTTGTGTAAATAAGCATACCTACCTAGTGTGGTCTGAATGGGAGATGGTGAGGAGGCTGAGAATCCATGAATGCCATCTTGAACCTGGAGCAGATCCTATATTTCCCTAAAACTAAGTGTCTTTGATCTGAAAGAATCATATCTAAGGATCATTTTTCACTGGAGATAAAATATTAGGATGTGGGTGGGCCAAGAAAAAAGAGGGAAATAGCTCTGTAGAAATTTAGTGTAATATCACAGAACTTCAAGTTGGTATTTAGGAGCCAACATGTCAACAAACCATCTTATTCTTTATTTTAAAATCATCTGTCCGAAAGAGGTGGTGCTATAGGTGAAGGAGAGATGGTGCAAGTTGTGGTTAAAGGGGATGCTTTATAGTTTAAGGAGCCAGCAGAGTCTGAACATGGACATTTTAATTGTGCAACGAGCAGACCAACCCTAATATCTTTTCATTATAGGCATCACATTAACATATTCCTTAAAATACTGCTGAAAAGGTGCTATTTTTTTTTTTTTTTTTTTTTTTGCAAAGTGTGTTCAGTTGCAGCAAGAATTCCCTTGGCTTATCCCTAGCCACACCATTTTCCCCAGGCAGTAACAGACTTGTTAAGAGGAGTGTTTGAGACACATATCCCAGCAGTTTGAGTCTGCTTTGACTTAACTCTCTTTTCATGCCTTCACACATTCTTCCATAAATAGCCAGCTACATTTTAAGATGAGTAATAATCACAGAAGAACTAGCATGGACCTACATACATAAACTACAGAATAAGAGAGAAAAATAACATGATTGGAGGGCAAATGAAAAACATACTGCAGGAATAATTAAATAGGAAAAGGCAAAAATTTCAGCCTTAAGAAAATGCAAGCCACTGATTTCTCTTTGAAAAGAGCTCATAGAAAAAATAAAAACTGGTGATGTGAAAAGAGAACTTGCAGTGTTCAGGAAAGAAATGGATGAGAAAGTAAAAACACTGCAAGGATAAAGCCATATGAAAAAAAATGAGTAAACATGACTGAAAATACAACTCTAGTTATTGAAGTAGAGACTATAAAAAATGGGACAGAAAAAAATTTAATATATAAAATATATATAATATGTAATATATAAAATATATTTATATATTTAAAATATATAAAATAATATATAAAATAATATAATAGTGGGTAAGTTTCCTGAGATAAATACCTGGGTACATAGATAAACAGGATTTATTCTGTCCTAGAGAACAGTTGTTATAGAACTATCTGCACAAAAATATATCCTAAAAAACTTCAGGGGTAAAGAGAATCTTTCCTGTCAAGAGAGGAAAAATTATAAAACAAAAATGCATACAACATGATATTAGGCTAGCTTCAGTCTTTTGACAGTAATGGCCAATGCCAGAAGGGAGTGGGCAATATCTATAAATTTGTGAAGGAAATAAAATATTATCAAGGAATTTTATACCCAACCATCTTATCCTTCAAGCTTAAAGTTAAAGCATTCTTAATATGCAAGAACTCAGGGAACAAAACACTCATGAGTCTTTCTTGAAAAAATATTGGTTAATTGCAGCCAATCAAACATAGATCAAAATTAAAACTCATGAATAAAGAAACCATAGTGAAAAGGACTGCTCTTAAGGTTTGAAAAATAAGAAAGAATAACTGAAAAAGTCTTGGGAATATTGATTGGAGAATAAAATGTAAATGTTATAACCTATGATATAGTAAAATGAATAATTAATAAAATTTGGTGATATAGGGGGAGGAATTGAAAGAAGTGGGAATATACTAGTTTCTTCTTTTTCATACTAAGGACAATAGAGACTAATCAGAAGCACAGCTTTTTAAAAACTGCTGCTAACATTTCAATATTTTTCATAATCTCTTCATTGAATGGTGCTGGAAAATTGGACAGCTATATGCAAAAGAATGAAACTGGACCACTTTCTTACACTGTACCCAGAAATAAACTCACAATAGATTAAAGACCCTAAAGTGAGTCTTAAAACCATAAAATCTTAGAAGAAAACAGTCAGTAATCTTTTTGACATTGGCTATAGATACATTTTTCTAAATATGTCTCCTCAGACAAGGGAAACAAAGACAAAATTAAATTATTGGGATTACGCCCAAATAAAAAGCTTCTGTACAGCAAAGGAAACTACCAACAAAATAAAAGGGCGACCTACTGGATGGGAGAAGATATTTACAAATAATGTATCCAATAAGAAGTTAATATCCAAAATATATAAAGAATTGTTTCAACTTCACACCAGGAAAACCCAAGTAATCTAATTAAAAAATGGACAGAGGGCATGAATAGACATTTTTCTGAAGAAGACATATGGATGCCCAGCTGATACATGAAAAGATGCTCAATGTTACTAATCATCAGGGAAGTGCAAATCAAAACCAATGAGATGTCCCCTCACCCCTGTAAGAATGGCTAAAATAAAAAAGACAAGAAATGACGTGTTGTGGAGAGTCCTTAGTATGGAAGCTGTGGAGAAAAAGGAACCCTTGTGCACTTTTGGTGGGAATGCAAACTGGTGCACTTCAGATAACAGTACAGAGGTCCTCAAAAAATTAAAAATAGAAACCCCATATAACCCAATAATTCCATTACTGGCTATTTACCCAGGGAAAATGAAAACACTAATTCAAAAAAGATATATGCACCCCTATGTTTATTGCAGCGTTATTTAAATAACCAAGACATGGAAGCAACCCAAATGTCTTTTGATACGTGGATGGATAAAGGAGATGTGGTGTATACATATACAATGGAATATTGCTCAGCCATAAAAAAAGAATGAGATCTTGCCTTTGCAACATGGATAGAACCTAGAGGGTATTATGTTCAGCGAAGTAAGTCAGACAGAGAAGACAACTTGTCGTTCTAGGTGGCTAGTAGATTTTTAAAAAATACTTCTCTTGCTCCAAACATGTTTTTGTTTTGTTTTTGTTTTTGTTTTTTGGTATCCCTTCTATGGAATTGTTTCTATAGTCACACAGGATAATTAGTTGTATTACTTACAGTCATTTATTTTATTTTTGAAACCTAAAACATTGTTTTTAAATCAATACCTTTAGCTTGATTGCCTTCTTATTTATCCTCACACACACATCCCACTGTGTTTTAGTTGTTTTAAATATATATACATCCAAAGGACAAAGTTTTGCCAGCTTTGCGGATATTCAAATGAATTATTTCATAGGGGGAGTGGGAAAAAGTTAATCCTTAAGGCTATAAATAATTCTCTCATTTACGGGCTTTTTTGAGAGATGAAGTTGAATTAATACTTTAACTATTGTTACTCTTTACTATTGTAAAGCCCAAATGCTGTGAAACTGATTTTTTCCTCACAATTATCATGTACAAGATAATTTCGATGAAATAGTTTCATTTCCTAAATAGCAAATACTTACTGTTTTATCTATCTAGTTGGCTGTTTCTCAATCCCAATTACTGGGGGAGTGTTTCTCTTCTTTCAAGAGTTTATTTTTCCCCTATTTTAACTAGAGTTTGTTTTTACATGGTCCTGAGCCCCTGACAACAGTTATTTTGTCAGTAGGGGTGAGGGAACATGACACATAACCTGTCCAATGATAGTCTGTCCTGATCCAAAGTTGAGTACCTGACCCAAGGTGGGCCATTTAGAATTCTTCCCTAATTTTTTTTTTTAACTTGACCTGAGGAAATGTCTCTCAGATGGCAAAGTGGGGTGCTGTGGGGATTGCTAGCTGCCTGCTGCCACACTTGCATCATATGTGGAAGACTCTGGTCTTTGATGCTGAAGTTACTTTATCTCACTAGATAAAATTGGCATGAGCGAAAAATCAGACAATGATGGAGATTGGGAATCCTAGCATTGCTTACATTCCTGGCTGCATACTTTTGAAGCCTACTGTACTGTACCCCTACTCCTGCAATTTGGTCACTTAACTATTCCTTAGAGTTCTGGAGTCAAATATATATCTATATCTATCTATATTGTCTTATTGACTAGTTTGAACTTGGTTTCTGTTGCTTGCATTCGAAAAAGTTCAAAATAAGTGAGAGAATATTCTCCTTTCAGTGCTTAAAGTTCTAAGACTTTCTGCCTCTTTAAAAACTGCTTGTGTTGTTCTATCACATTCGTATTCACAATCTACTGAAGAAGTCAGGGAAGTCACAGTGACATTACAGGTTTTCCAATTAGAAGTGATTTCTGGGTCAAAGAAGAAAGAGAACTGAGAGCAGACCCTGAAGAGCTATGGGGCTGGATGGTGTACAGGGTGACTAAGGAAAAGGGGGATACAGAGATGAGTTACTTTCCAGAGAGTGAGTTCTACTCTCAAATATATACCTCTCTGTCTTTGGAATGTAACATTATATTCACTTAGAAATTTTTTGTTATATGTATCAAATCTATACATGTGGCAATATATAATGCAAATATGTCAGTCTGCCATCAATTCTCTCCCTTCTCAGTAAGTCCCAATCCCAAGAGTCAATCTCTTTAAACTGTTTACCATTTCTTTTGGTGCGTCCTTTCAAAAGACTAGATAACATATTTCTGTTTCTGTTTCAGGAGTCATACATTTTTGGCAATATCTATTAGCTCTTTGAAACAAAAGATGAGGATCTGGCTCATTTGCACCACCTTTCCTTCCCCAAATAGATGATATTTATATAACATTTAGTTCTTGCTTTGTCTTTGCTACTTTAAATCATATCCTTAAACATTATTTCTTGCTTCACCAATTCCCTTTAGTATTTCTTGACTCCCAAATTTTAAGAAGAAATTATTGTTATTCCTACTGGTTCGTTCTTCTCTCTTTTTCCTTTCACATACCATTTTCTGTCAGCTTCACTTGTATTTTTGCATTATTAAGACTGGTAGCAACATGCTCCATCCTACAATCACAATCAAGTATTCCATTCTTTGTGGAATAAATAGAAAAGTTGAAAAGCAATGAACAGTGTTTGTGTGATTATGGCTATTGTTTAATGTTGGTTCGGCTAGGGTGTTAAATTTTCCTTCTCTAAAGTCCTAAGTGGATATAAGAAGAAGTACCTGGGTCACAAGAGGAAAACCTTTCCTTGTAATAATTATAAATGAAATATTTTTTCTTGAATGCCATCAGTTGCTTTATTTATTTATTTTTTTTAAAGATTTTATTTATTTATTTGACAGAGATAGAGACAGCCAGCGAGAGAGGGAACACAAGCAGGGGGAGTGGGAGAGGAAGAAGCAGGCTCATAGCGGAGGAGCCTGATGTGGGGCTCGATCCCATAACGCCGGGATCACGCCCTGAGCCGAAGGCAGACGCTTAACCGCTGTGCCACCCAGGCGCCCCCCATCAGTTGCTTTAATTCTTGCCTTACTTTGTTTCATATTTGGAAGATTACTTGTTGGTACATATACTGAATTTTTAACTTACCTTTCTTTTTATTTATAATTTATTTAATTTGCTTTTCACTCCCCATTTAAATTATACTTTCTCTTCTATCAAACTCTTTTCTTTCCTTAGGATACTTGGTAGAATCTTCTGTCCTCCTATCTTAAGCTGGATGTGTTAATGTGCTGCCATCATCCTAAGACTTCTTTTGACTGCTCCCCTTGGCTGGACCTGGGGTTTCTGGATCTGATTTCTTTATATATTCCCTTGTTTTTTTGGAGACATATCCTTAAGTAACTTTTTGAAAAAAAAGCATATGTGAGAGATAAAATTTCTGGATGCTTATATATCAAAAAGTGTCTTTATTTTTCTTTGAAGCTTGAAAATAGGCTAGTTGAATATAGAATTCAAAGTTGAAAAAAATTTTCCTCAGAATTTGTTTTCTTATACTTATTCAGTGGATCTTTTGAATCTAAAGATTTTCTTTCTTCAGTGCTAGAAAATTCTCTTATATCTTTGATAATTATATCCCCCCCCCCCAGTTTTCCTCCATTGTTTCTTCCTGGGACTATATTAGTTAAGTACTTTAATCATAAATTTGTTTTCTGTCCCTCTTACCTTTTATCTAACATTCTTTTTCTTTTTGTATTTGTAGTCCACTTTCTCAGAGACTGTTTTTAGTCTTGGAAATTTTAAGCCCTTTGGTGTTTTGACTGAAGTTCAGTGCTGATTGGGGAGGAGAATTGTGATGACTACAGATGTGCCTTGTGTAGATGTTCAATACCCCAGTTTCAGCCCACTTCTTACTTCCTGCTCTGCCATGCTTTCTGACTCTGAGTCCAGGACTCAGTTAGTATTCTGTTAGGAAAATTGGCTTTTAAGTTTATAGAAGCTTCCTTTTATAATTTTTAAGGCTGAGGCTTTCTCTGCTTGCTTTATCCATCTGTCTTCTCCTTTATTCTAGAAGTTAGCGAAAGTATGTCACTTATGGGTACCCACTCATCCTTAAGTCTCTTTGCTATTACATATTTACTCTCTTTATGTACTTTTTAATGCTTTAGTTCAGTGGAATCTTGGGAAGGATAGGAAGGAAATTCAATTGCCTAATCTGCCATCTTGAACCCAAATTCAACAATTATATTGTTATATAAGTGACTATGAATTAAAAGAAGCTGTACAAATAATGTAAAAGAAGTTCATAGTAATTTATATTAATAGCAAGGAAAGCCCTTTGTATTTAAGTTTGTTTAGCAAAACACTTTCAATTTATGGTTTTAACAAGGATGTCTATTTAATTTTTATTTAAACAAACATTTTAATTTATATTTCATGAAAGCATAAGAATGCTATATATTAGGGGCACCTGAGTGGCTCAGTTTGTTAAATGTCTGCCTTCGGCTCAGGTCTTGATCCCAGGATCTAGTCCCACATCCTGCTCCTTGCTCAGCGGGGAGCCTGCTTTTCCCTCTGCCTGCCTTTCCCTCTGCTTGTGCTCTCTCTCTCTCAAATAAATAAATAAAATCTTAAAAAAAAAGAATGCTATATATTAGAATTCCATATCAATCAGATCAAAATAGCAGTTATATTTTAAGATATTAATTTCTATTATACATTGTTCTAAACTCAGGATATAAAATGAAGTATATGGCATTTGACCCTCATGGTACTTATTGATTTACTTGGAACACATATGTAATAATAAAGATATACTTACTTAATAAATGTTTATAGCATACGTAAAAAATGTATACATATTTCCTTGTTATTAAAGATTTCAGATCACCAGAGTAGCCAGGCTCAACATGGTATTTGTAAAATATCGTATTTGTATAACTGCTATGTAAATTGCTATTGAAATATGTGAGCTAATATTGTAAGGAAGGTCAATAGAGTGAGCAAAAGCATACTCATAGGAAAGCACAAATTGTTCTAGGTCAGTTTGGCTAGAGGGAGCACTGGGTTAGGTAAGAGCTGGGCTGGAAAGTTATCCTCACTTGCTTGATGGTCCAAATGAGGTGCTTGTTGCCAGAGGCCAGGGTGGAGATGCTGGGAACAATTAAACTACCTCTCTAGTATTTTCCCAAAACATCAGTTCTTTTTTAAGGAACAGAAATGTCAGCTGTCAAGTTATATTAAAAAATATTTGCTGGATTTTGAACTGGACCAGTATCTTCGATGCCAAAGACATCAGTTTCTTAAATTTAACTCCAAAAACAGAAGAAGCCAAGTAAGTTACCCTATAAACTGATGGGAGTTTGTGATTCTGATGCTTTATGGTAATTCTAATTGGTTGTTGTCTTAGTTTGGGCTGCTATAACAAAAATATCATATATTGGATGGCTTAAACAACAAACATTTATTTCTTACAGTTCTGGAGTCTGGGAAGTCCAAGGTCAGTGTGCTGGCAGATTCAGTGTCTACTGAGAGCTCACTTCTTGGTTCATAAACAACTATTCTCTTGTTGTGTCCTCACCTGATAGAGGAGGTGAGGGAGCTCTCTGCGGTCTCTTTTGTAAGGGTGCTAATCCCATTCATGATGGCTCTGCCCTTATGACCTAATCCTCTCCCAAAGGCCCTACCTCCAGGTATCATTACAATGGGGATTAGGTTTCATCATATTAATTTTGGAAGGACTCAGACATTCAGTCTATTGTTGCTGTTTATTGGGTAAGTAACTTAAATTCAATTTTGGTTTCCTTTTCTGTCAAATTGGCTGGCACTACTGCTCTGCCTCGTATAGTTTGTATAGTTTGATGAAGGAAAATGTCCAGGTGACTAGATTAGGTGTCAAGATCACAATATAAGGGATTCTGGGGCGCCTGGGTGACTCAGTCGGTTAAGTGTCTGCCTTCAGCTCAGGTCATGATCCCAGGGTTCTGAGATTGGGTCCCCTGTTAGGCTCCCTGCTCATTGCGAGCCTGCTTCTCCCTCTGCCTGCTGCTCTCCCTGCTTATGCAATCTCTCTATCGAATAAGTAAATAAAATCTTTAAACAACAACAACAACAAACCCACCATGTAAGGGATTCTGACTACTGTCCCTGTGGGTTTCAAGATAATTTTCCCTTTCATTTTCTGTGCGTAAAGTATTTCCAGATTCATAATATAACATTAGAAAAAGGAATATAATCTTTATATTTTCATGTAGGTAGATTTCAGAAACCTAAGTATTAAGCTTTCTTCAGCAGCACAAAGGAAATAAGTTTACTTATATCAGACCATGGTACCACTTGGAGAACGCATTTATTTTATATCTTTTTCCTCTGCCTACAAATGGTGGCTGTGTAGTATGCATTGAAATGTGAATGCTCTCATAATGTTCCAACTAGCTAAATGAAGATTTCCCTGAGGACTGGCCCTTTGAAAACAGGGCATCTATTACTCTTTTGGTGGGAATGGGTAGGAAAGATTCTTACAGATCCATATTCATTCCATTTATTAAGCAACAAAGAAAAGTCCCCCTCAATTTAATCTAACTAATTAAATTTAATTCCTTAAATTCCTCAGTCTCCAAACTTCTCTGCGTTTTGCAAACTATTCACTAACTCTTTCCTCTTATAGTTGTCATGGAAATGAGGAATCTCAAGAGGGCAAATTTAGATGATTTGAAGAAGGCTTGACATTTTTGGATTTATATACTGTTTCCTTTCCACTTGACTTCAGGAGTAGACTTTATTACAAGTATGGAGTGGGATTTTGAGGGTTAAATTTTCTCACCCACTCCTAATCTGCTCCAGTGGCATATGGGCCATGACATAATGGTGATATCCAAAAGGGAAGTGAAATACAATTTCTATTAATAGCTATCATGTGCTCATAACACTGATGTGCAGGACTTCTCTGCTAAATGAAGCTGGAGCAGGAGTATTTGACCTAGAAACCTAAACAGAGATTCCCACTCTATAGAATCTAGATCGTTAAGGATGGAGGTCAGAATCCTACTGTCTCAGGTTGGGTTCCCCAGGAAGCAGACTCTGTGTTAAAATGTAGTGTACAGGATGGTTATTACTGAGTGCCCGTGGATCCACACTTGTTGAAGGGAAGGCAAGGAAACAGGTGTGGACCAAGGAAGAAGTTGATCTATGATGCAGGCCCAGTGACAGCCTAGGTTAACTACTTGGGAGTTCTAGAGCTAGAATGGACCTTCAGAGTCTTCCTGAGGTGGGCCAAGATGGCCAGGCTTTTATAGTCCTGTATCAATCCCAGGATGCCCAGGGAAGATGAGTCACCTTGGAAGGTTGGGAATGACTGTCTATGACTAATGCAGTCCCCAGAAGAGCTGACAGTGGTTCTAGCAGTTAGTGTAACAAATCCTTCCTTGAAGGAGGATCTGGGTTGTATCACAGCATCTACCACACCAACCAAACATTCTTACCAATAGTCCACATGGACAGAGCTGCTGTCTGCCTCTTAAAGGCTGCTGCACTTAAAACCTGGAACTTACATGCAAAGACATCCCATTGCCTGAGTGCAGGAAGAGAAAAAAAGGAGTGGAGCCTGGATCTATTTTTAAATCACTACAACTATGACCTCTAGTAAAATGTGGCCAATGTATACCCGAATTATGAGCAATTGTGAGCACCCTGGGGAGAAGCTTTTAGGGAGTAAACAGATTAGCCAGAAGTGTTTAACCTCTTGTGCCTTCTCCTAAGAACTGGGGCAATATAACAACTAGAGAGAAGAAGGCACCCTATCTAACAATCTTGTCTGCCTAATCCCTATTAGATTATGACTTTATGTACTCTTCATTTGCATGGCAGTATTAAAACTGAACATCAATTATTTTGAAATTTAAAATGACATTTATACATATTGTATATCCTTTCCTAAATATGACATTTCAGAGAATAAATGTTTTAATCGATGGGTTCCAATGTCAGTAAATTTAAGTGGAGGTTACTATGGACTTCTTTGCTGAGGCTTACTATAAGATTTTTCTGATTTTCTTTTTTTATTGTTCTTACTTTTATTTGTTTAACTTTTATACCTTCTAGTTAGTGAATATCCCAACTCTGGTGCTATAAAAAATATGACATCTCAGTTTTTGGGTAATGAATGTAAGCAGCAAAAATAGAGGCCAAGACCTTCTTTTTTGAAGTTCACAGTTGTCCTTTGTAGCTGGGATTATTAAGTTTCCATTTAAGTAGACTGCAATAATGGAAAAAGATATTGAAAGAATTTTAAAGCTGTCTTTATATGCATCCGGCCAAATATAGCCTTCAAATAGTACCCCCTGGGATGTGGGCTTTACTGTCTTCAGGCAGAATCTGGCCTATTGAGTGTCCTTAAGAGTTATTGTGCAAAAAAAAGCAGAGACTTTTTTTTTTTTTTTAAATGTGCTAGTGCTCTGATATTTGTCTGCACTGGTATTAGTAACCATGAAGTACTTGAAAGCTTTTATTCTTAGCAACTATGAATGATATAATGAAATATTATTATATATATACACACACACATATATACATACACACACATATAATATATATAATTTAAATATATAATCTATAAGTGCCTGCATATATCATTTTTATAATTGTTTGAGAGCTATGACTTGGTCAGGTTGTCCTTTTCTGTCATGATTCAGATGTTGACTCTTGAAAAACAAGTTTGAGAATAGCAAACTGAGCTTGTCATTAGTAGATTAGTTGCAGCTACAAAGCCTTGTGTTCAGGATGAGTTCTTTTTTACTTGCCTGAAAAGTGTTTCTCTTGGAGAGCAATTACATCTGATTGACATGTTTTCATGTGCCTGCAGCCCTGGTGCATTTTTTCTTTGGAACGCTAAACAGGTCTAGATCAAGGACTGTTATTTTATATTTTTGGTCTTGTTGTTGTTTTCTGCTATTAACTAAAATCAGGATGCCAGAGAAAAACTTAGACACCTTGTAAAGTACATCTTAAAACAAATTATAAAATATGTATAAAGAGATGTGCATTTTTGTTGCGGGGGGTCACTAGACTGTAGCTGAGACAGAATTGCTAAAAGTCAATTGAAAGACAAGAACATACATAGTTGGGTATGTTAATGTTAGAAGCAATTTGTATTTTTTGTATAAATGTGGTTAATACCTTATTCCTCTTAAAGGTATCCAGTATAAGTAGAAAAATTGGAGGGGCTGAAAACTTATGCTCTTGTTTTGGATTTAATGCTCTATTGTGTGTGATTTTGAACAAGGCACTTAACTTTAATGGAATTACTTTTTGAATATGTAAAAAAAAAACCCACAAACTGAGGAACCAGATCATTTCTATGGATTCTTCAAATTCTAACACTCTGACTCTATGAAGTGTTAGTCATTTCTCTGACATGACCTTCTAACACAGAGAAGTAGAGAAACAAATGTGGATGGAACCTTGTAAATACCTCCAAGTCAACAACTTAAATACAACTCTGGCAAACAGTAGGAGCTGCTCCTCCAACTATATTTATCTTTTTTCCTCAAGTCAACAACTTAAATACAACTCTGGCAAACAGTAGGAGCTGCTCCTCGAACTACATTTATCTTTTTTCCTCCTTTAGACTATAAGGTTCTTGGGGATGGGGAAATGTCTTATGTTTGTTTTTACAGACGACTCTTCATCTTCCTATGATATTGACCCTCAAAAACATTTTATGTTTTATGAATGATTGAATGATATCTATTATGAATGTTTATCGATCCCAACAATCCTATCTTTGAATGATTGTATTTAAGGACAATTTATTGCACTTAGTCAATATCAGAATAAATAACTTGGATTTTTTTGTGGCTTTGGATGATTCTAGTATTCAGTACTAGATGTCTCAGGCGTATCAGTTTAACATTTTAATTGTGATCTGTAAATAAAAAGACTCTAGCCTGAAGGAGGAGTCCATTTACTGGCTTTCTCACTGTTTGGTTAGGTCCTCTGACTTCTCTCTTCTGATCATCTTCTATATTTCATATTGGGGATTATAAATAGGATGCCAAATGATTTAAAAGTCAAGCATTGAAAACATTGTAATGTTGTCATGGTTTACTCTCAAATGCAAAGTGTTCATGTTCCATGTCATATGATAAAACATAAATACATATTCTAATAGTGAAAAGCCTTCTCTGCACACCTAACAAGTGCAATCTGTTGTTCAAAGCACAAGGTACATATTCTGTGTCTTCTCACCTTCAGAGAACTTTTTATCCACAGATGAAGATAGACACAGAGAGAGCTTGAAAATCCCACACATGCCCTAAAAGCACTCTGGGAGTTCATAGTCAGAACAGCATTACATGTAGTTTTAGATTCTGCACTTACACTTCCTATCTTGACAATGAACATTTTTTTTTTTAACCAAAACTGTAGACCTTAGCCATGGTGACCCAAGACAATCCTGTTACGGAAATCTTTTGTGGCTTTAGAACAAATGGTTTTGCAGTTGCTTTAAGAGATCATAACTGATATACTTGTGTATTGGACATAGTTAACTGCACAGAACTACAGATGTCAAAATGAGTTTGTGTTGTGTTCCTATGCTAATACGTCTCTGCAGGGTTAATTTAAGAATACTGACTCCTTTCTCTGTTGCTCAAATTAACTGTAAGAGTGATTAGCAGATATCTGGATTGATTAATGTTTCAGTGTTTTTGTCACTTTTTAGGGAAAGCAGAATGTAGCAATGTGGCAGAGTACTGGGAAATTGTGATGAATAGTTTTGACTTCTAAATATAAAAAAGTTTACCCTAGTTTGAGTTTTCCACAGAAAGTTTAAGATTTCATAGTCATGGTGGTCTTTTTTGCTAGGATAGATGCCCTTCATATCGAATATATTGCATACATTCAATGTGTACTATATACACCCCCAACTATTTACAAACCCTGAGATAGTAGGAAATAAAAGATATAAACCACTGGAGGAGCTGGTTTTATGGGGAGACACACTCATTCTCTCAGGGAGCTTACAGTCTGATGGGGGAAGTAAACAATTTCTAAGAACTCTAGTGATTAAAACTATGGGTATGCTAAGGGCTGTAACACAGGAACAAAGGCTGTGGGAAAGCAGAGAGTAAGACCCATGAAGGCAGCAATGATTTTGTCTTGTTTGCTACTCTCATGCCCACTGTCTGGTTCAAAGCAGATGCTCAATAGATGGGTTGACTTTATGGTTAATTCTGCCTTGGTTTTTACAGTGAAGTAATATTTGAACTAAGCTTTAAAGAGTAAATAAGATTTTCTTTATGAAGAATAGACAACGTTCCGGGAAAAAACCCAGCAACAACAAAAGAATGTGTGTGTTAAGTAGCTGCATGTAATCCAGGGTAGCTAGTGTTAGGATGTTCATGGCAGGGCATGGCACAGGCCCCACGGTGAGACGTTCAGCCAGTGGGTATTAGAAAGGGATAGCAACTAGACACTACCTTTGCTGCTTCTTGTGTGTTGGAAATTTCTTATAGCTTGTCTATCACCCTGTATAGACAAGAGCCATATGACTGACAGACAAGGTGAGTACTTGATCCTCAACACATTTTTCACGTATTTTTACTCATAGTATTTCCCCATTAACAATTGTCTGTGGATTATGTGGCATTGTGCTTGCTTAGTTTTGTCAGCACAGTGTGGTAGAAATTGGCCAGCATTAAAAAAAGATGTGAATTTTAGGTTTCTCCTGAAAAGAGCAGAAGATCTGGTAATACTGGGCTCACATTCTAGCATGAGAGTGCTCTCCTGGAATGCTCCCCTGCCCCCCAAAACCAGGGCTGCCATCTCCCATTGGCTACACATGTAAGTCTTTATGCATGCCTGCCCCTTTGCCTATCTCCATGGCTCACCTGGGCCCTTTCAGCTTTTGAGTTTAACCTCAGCAACATGGCCCCTACCTAACCTAGGGGATGGCTATCAATTTATATGAACTTTATAAAAAATAAAGACATCATCTCTTTGCTTTTGTTTTTGTTTTTTCGAGTATTGTTGACACACAGGGTTACATCAGTTTCAGGTGTACAACTTAGTGATTTGACAAGTCTATACATTATGCTTTGTTCACCACAAGTGTAGCTACCATCTCTCCCTTTATGTCGCTATTAAGAGTATCATTGATTGTATTCCTTAGGCTCTGCTTTTTATTCCTGTGACTTACTTGTTCCAAAACTGGAGGCCTGTGTCTCCCTCTCCCTTTTCCCCTTTTTGACCAGTCCTGGCCCCCACTCCTCTCCCCTCTGGCAACCATCAGTTTGTTTTCTGTATTTATAGTTCTGATTCTGCTTTTCATTTGCTTATTCATTTTTTAAAGATTCCATTCATGAGTGGAATCATGTGGTATTTGTCTTTCTCAGTCTGACTTATTTCACTTAGTATAATACCTTCTGGCTCCATCCATGTTATCTTAAATGGCATGCTCTCATCCCTTTTTATGGCTGTATAATATTTCATTGTGTATATACACCACATTTTCCTTATGCATTCGTCTATTGATGGACGCTTAGGTTGCTTTCATGTCTTGGCTATTGTAAATAGTTCTGCAATAAATATAGGGGAGCATATATCTTTTTGAGTTAGTGTTTTGTTTTTTTTTTTAAAGATTTTATTCATTTATTCGACAGAGATAGAGACAGCCAGCGAAAGAGGGAACACAAGCAGGGGGAGTGGGAGAGGAAGAAGCAGGCTCATAGCGGAAGAGCCTGATGTGGGGCTCGATCCCAGAACACCGGGATCACGCCCTGAGCCGAAGGCAGACGCTCAACCGCTGTGCCACCCAGGCGCCCCCTGAGTTAGTGTTTTTATCTTCTTTGGATAAATAGCTGATGGTGGAATTATTGGATCATATGGTATTTCTAGTTTTAATTATTTATCAGGCATATTGCTTATCTCATTTCATTCTTTCACTTTGTTTTGTTTTGTTTTTGTTCTTTCCTTTGGAACGCATTCCTCTGTCTCTTCATTTTGTTTGACTTTCTGTGTTTGTTTCTATGGATTAGGCAATGGCTATTTCTAAAGTTGAAGGAGTGGTCCCGTGTATGGTTACCCCTATGTAGACTGTGTGTACTTGGTGACTTTTCCTGGCTGGCTGGAGTAGTGGCTATATATTCTAGTTACTCTTTTAAACCATGGCTTTTTACAGAGAGAATTTTTAAAAGCAATGATAATAAAAGAAAAAAGAAAAGAAAAAAAAGCAAATAATAAAATAAAAGAAGAAAGAAAAAAGACAAAAGAAGAGAAAAAAAGAAAAGAAAAAAGAGAACAAGAAAGAAAAGAACAAAACCAAAATGAAAAAAAAAAATAGACATAAAACAAGAGAAGACAAATTTTAAAAAGTAAAACTAAAATAAAACAAAAAGGTAAAAATTAAAAGAAAACCCCACAAAACCACAGCTTGTTTTCTGTGCCCCACTACCACAGGGTGGCTGGTATGGGCTTGTGGACCCTGGGCTTGCTGAGGTTGCAGGCCCTTTGTGACAATCTGACCTGTGTGCCACGGTGTCCAAATCGTGCTCCAGACTAGGCTTCCAAGGTTGGTGGGAACATACACTGCGTCATTCTCCAGTCCCTCTTACCTGGGGAGCCTTCCCACAGCTCCTTTGCCAACTGGCAGAGTTCTAGTATTGGTTTTTTTTTTTTTTTTTTTTTTTATGTGCTAGTTGCTCTTTTAAACTGTGACTTTTCTTCTGTGCCCAAAGACAGAGGAAGCTGTTCCTGGTCCCTCAATACTCTCCCTCCCCACGGCCATTCACAATGTTGGGCGTGGAGCTTCCCTTTGTTACTGTGTCTCTGTCTGTCTCTCTTGCTGTTCCCTTGCCATTCACTCTGTCTTTGGTTGTTCAGTAGCTGTTCAGTCAGCCCTCAGTTCTTCTTCAGGAGCAATTATTCCATTAATAGGTGTGATTTGGTGTGTTGCATGGAGGAGGTGAGTTCAGACTCTTCCTATATCACCATCTTGAACTGGAACCCCCAAGACATCATCTCTTTGAATTGATGCATTCTCCACAAGTATTTTCCCTAACTTATTTTTTATCTTTTAATCCTACTTTTTATTTTTCTGGTACAGTTTTTATTCTTTATATAGTCTATTCTTTTACTTTGTTCTAGTCTATTCTTTTACTTTATTCTAGTTCTAGTTTTCTTTTTTTTTTTAAAACAATTATTTTAATTTATAAAAGTCTTCCATTGCTTTTTCCTCCCCTTCCTGCTCCTTTTCTGTCTTCCAATTGACTTTCAGTTTAGGTATTCCTCCTCTCACTATAGGCTTAAGACAAATTTTATATTCTTCTTATAGATAAGATATGATTATTTTTGGTTGAAATTTTACCTTTCCTATGCTATGTCATACAGGTCTACTCAAATACTGAATGTGTATGTATAATGGGATGTATTTTTAGTGGTCTCTTCTTTCCTACTGATCTGCCTTTTCTTATACTTGTCAATAAGTTCTAATTACTTTAGCTTTGTGGTTTTGTGTTTTAATATTTTGTTAAAATTAATCTCTGTCTTTAAAACAATTTTTACTCTTCTATTTATATTTTCAAATCAATTTTAGAATCAGCTGGTTAAGTTCCAGAACAAAAATCTATTGGGATTGGAATTAAAATTTTAATAAATGCACTAAACATTTTGAGAAAAACTTTTGTCTAATAAAATTTAAGGTTTCCCACTTAGGAACATGTTAGGCATCTTCTTTTATTCTGTTTCTTCCCCCCTTTTATATCTCTCAATAAAGTACTGCATTTATTGTCATATAAGACATTATTTCCTCTTAATTTAAATTTTGCTTTGTGATTATAAATGGGCTCTCTTTTGATTTACATTTTTTTCTATTACATTGTTTTTTGGTATATGAGAATATTTATCTCTTGTCTGGCTGTTATACCAAACTTTAATTAATTCTAATAGCTTTTCATTTTATTTCTTTCTATTTTTATGCTGTAAAAGTAAGTCAACTATATATAATCACATTTTGTTTCTTTCTTTCTAACGTTTGTAATTTTGTATTTTATGTCTTAAGAACTTTTGAAATGCTGTTAAATAAATAATGTGTGTATCTTTTAGCCAGTTGCTGGCATCATATAAGAACTCAACACATGTCAGATAATGTTATCATTAGTTATATTAATATTAAATAATAATAGCAATTTCACATATCTGTATTTTAATCATATCTTAATGAGATATCATCAAGCTGATGGCTTGAATTAGATATCTTAAAGATATGCTAACAAGATATACTACTATTAAGATGATTATCTTTTAAAATTTATTTGGTTTGAATTTAAATCTATTGATATATAATATCAATAGATTATATTGATATCAATATCAATAGATTTCCTAATTTTAGACTATTCATGCATTCTTATAATAAACACCTTAACTATATTAAGTTCTATTTGCTAGCATTTTATTTAGGTTTTAAAATATCTTTATAAGTGGTATTCTGCTGCATTTTTCCCCTGAAATTTATTAGAAATGCAAAAATTAGGGTATGTTTCTTCTTAGAATGATCTGAATTACTTTTGATCTTTTTCTAAAAATCCCTGAAACAGGTTATATAACTTGGCAAAGATCTGTTCCTTGAAAGTTTGAAGGAATTTACTGGTAAAGCTGTCATGACCCTGAGTTCTTTCTCTAGAGGCTCAGATGTGGCTTTTGGATAACTTTCTCAACTTGTTTTAATTTATAACCTGTTGGGTTAATTTTGATATATTTTAGTTCACATGAAGTATTAAATTCCTTGATATTTTGAAATTTATTAATATACAACCACATTAGACTCTAAATCTTCTCTATCTGCTATATTCCACTTCTCATTGTAAAAATTTGTGAAATTTTTACCCTTTTCTCTTGTTTAGATTTTCAGTTGCATAAATTCTCTGAACATTTTCACCCTGGTTTTTTGTTGATAATTGTTCAGTCAGCCATATGTGAATAAATTTCTTTTTTTTACAAGATTTCCTATGACTGTATTGTAATGACTCAAAACAGTGTATCAAGATTTCACTAGTTTCAGAATCTTGCCTAATATCCATGTATACTGGTTATTTTATAATGAAATTAACTTATTCCTGTTAGTACTGCCTTGATATTTCTGAACTGGCAATTTCAGCACATGCCCACAAATGTAACCCAATTGGATCTTTATGACACCATTAGCCTGTAATTCTCTAGTTCTTATGACTAATGTGTAGGCCAGACCTCATAAAACTCTGTATTTTAAATCATCTTAAGACATCTTCCCTAACAAGCATTTGGTATGCCTTAAGATATCTTTCCTAATAAGCATGTGCATTTAGATGCTCTTCTCATTCTTTAAGAAGCAATGAGTGCAGCAGTTAATTAACTTATTATAATGTCATAAATCCCAGCTCTAGCTATGGCCGTTGACTCCTCCCCCTCCCTTACCAAGAACATTTTCATTTATGATGAATTATCCCTTGGGTACTCAATGCAGAGGTGGTTGACCATGCAGAACTCAGGGTCAGACACAATAACACAGTCTATAGTGCTGGGTAATGACAAGCCTTCTACTCCTACCACTTACCTTTCTGTGCTTGGGTGCCTTTATGCTTCACTGAAATCAACACACACTGATGACAGGATGAGGGGCTTCTCTCCTCCAGATTTCAATTCTCTGGAAAGTAATCTTGAGGATGATTTGCATGTGGGTAGATGTATGGGGTTAGATTCCTGTCTCATGTGGTAATTAAACTGTTTATTTGAATACAACAGTAAGGGCTAGTAACTCCACAGGTTTTTGTTTGTTTTGAAGTGCTTTTTAATTGAGTAAATACAATTAGGAACTGTTCTGCATGCTTTTTAAAATTTTAATTTTTCTTCTTAACCTTGCCTCTTTTAGATTTTAAATACTTACTTTTGCTAAATGATGGCTACTGACAGAAGTTTGGACTGCTATAGATTTTCCTCTTTTTGTGGTTCTACTTATAACATTGCCCATTTAAACATATGGTTTCATTTAGTTAATTTTCAGTAACCTGTTTTGAAGATACCCATTTGTTATGGGTTGAATTGTGTCCCACCAGTAACCCCCAGTACCTCAGAATGTGATCTTATTTAGAAATAGAGTTGTTGCAGATGTAATTCATTAAGATGAGGTCATACTGGTATGGGGAGAGGCCCTTAATCAGATATGACTTGTGTGTTTATGAGAAGATGATGTGAAGACATGGGGGAAATGCCATGTGAAAATGGAGGCAGAGATTGGCGTAATGTATCTGTAAGGCAAGGGATACCACGGATCTCTGGCAACCACCAGAAGCTAGGAGAGAAACTTGGAACAGATTCTCCTTCAGAGCCTCTAGAAGGAACCAACCCTGCTGACACCCTGATCTTAGGCTTCCAGCCTCCAGAACTGTGAGAGAATAAATTTCTGTTTTAAGCAGCTCTGTGGTAATTTGTCACAGCAGCCCTAGGAAACTAATACACCATCCAAAGCACATGCCAAAGGAGTGCATTTCAGTACTGAATTAATCACTTCACTAGTTACAGGTTGTATAGCCCTCTGTAAACATCAGTTCTTTATTCCTAAAATTAGGATACTGTTTACACTTTGGAGTGAAGAGATAGCTTTGTAATGTGCTCAATGGAAGGCAACCGTTTGATTGTTTTTTTCCACAACTCAATTTTCAAGGCCTTTGTTGATCCTAAAATAATGGAAAAGTTGCCCCCCAAATTCTCTTCTGTACCAAAAGAGCTCTTATTTAGAATTTTAACAAGTTATAGTATAAATATGTATGATCTGGTTTGAATATCAAAATACTCACATGAGTAGGGCAGACGTTACTATTATCCTCATTTTAAAGATGAGGTAACTGAAGCTTTCAGTATTAAGACATTAAATAACTTACTCATTCAGGGTCACAGCGTTAAGTGGTAACCCAGGATTCAAACACTTGATTTCCAATCCCAGACTTTGCAACTACATTCTATCCATCACTATAGAATGCTTAAAGTGGTCTTTCAGGTCAGATCTTTTAGCAACAAATAAGTGACTTTTCAGTTATTCATACTTCATGTCTTTATTATCAAGAGTTTAATATATTTCAGCAGAATTATTATTTTTGAGTTCTTTGATTTATTATCTGTCTAAATCAATCACATATTTTCCTTCTAAAAATTCATTAATAAAAATTCATAATATAAACGTTTATTGAACATCTACTGTGTTCCCAACATTATTCTAGTCAGTAAGGATATAGTAGTGAACTATAAGTGCCTTTTTATTATGTAAATATTGTAATAATAATGAAACAGGTGTTATATATACCATCTCATTTAAAAATAAGTAAAGTGTAAGTAGGAATTCCCTAAATATCTTGCTTTCTTTTCTGCATTGTTCTGAGTGAGAATTATAGACACTCATCTTCCCAGCTTATGATTCATATTTTTTAAACTTGAGAAATACATGTTTTTGTGATCTTTTGCTCCACTCTTTGTATTTCACCTATGGCATCAGAATTTTTTGGTCTTCTTTTGTATGTGAGTTTCAAGAGAGCCAGGATAGATTCCGTTTATGGCTTGAATTTACTTTGTCTCTGTATAGATTCTGATTGGTCCCTGAAGACTTGATGTTTAATGCTCTTTGACAAACCTGATCTCCTCATTTTCTGACTACAGTCTACAATTATTACAGTTTTTTACAACCATTGTTAAATTGTGACAGTTTCTTTTCCAACATGATTATTGAACTCAATTACACCCTCATTTGGACTGCCTTCTGCTTTCTTTCTGGTGTCTTTACAATGTCTTATAGACTTTAGTGACTACTTTTCTTCATTCAGTACTCTTCCCAGGTTTTGGTTGGACCTGTAATTTCATAATCGTGATTATTATTCTGAAAGTTGAATACTATTTTCTTGCCAAGCTTCTTGCAACACTATGCAGGCATTTAGGAACAATTAAGTAAATTGCCCTCAAGTGTTCCCAGCCAGGTGAAGATGACCATGAAAGATAGATTTAGATATTTATGACCTAACAGAGAGAATCAGAGACGTAGAAACAAAGAGAAAAATGAAGTAAATCTCATATGGTACATAAAGTTACCAAAAAAACTAACTTCTTTAAAAATATTTTTTTTCTGATTGTAGAAATAATACATTCACATTGTAAAAAATAGACAATATAGATGTATCTATATAACATATACATTATATATATGTATGAACTCTACTTTTAAACTAAGGAAATAAAAATTTTCTATAATCACACTATCCAGAAATAACCATTGTTAACATTTTGGTATATATCCTTCTAGAATCTTCTCTATGCATATATCACCTAAAACAAAATAGAACAAAACAAAAATGAGATCATGCTCTGCATATTTTGTAGCCTCTTTTTTCCCCTTAATATAGTGCAGATATTTTTCCATATCAATAAATAAAGATCATTATCATCATTTTTAGGGTTCCATTTTATGGGCAGGTCATCATTCATTTAATTTTCAGACCCCTTTAATGGTCATTTATGTTACTTAGAATTTCAAATATTGTAATAAATTTTGTGATAAACATTCCCGAACAAATGTCGCTACATACTTGTCTATTTAATCCTAAGAATAAATGTTTAAAAGTATAATAGCTGTGTCTAAGGGACCCTCTACCTTTCCCCATGACCATTTCTTGTAAGATTAAGTCCTAATTTCTTAGCATGTTTACAAGATCTTGCAAAACCTAGTCTTAGCCTATTACTCTTCTAGAGTTAGATCAATACCCCAAAATGTACACTATACTGACTCACAGTTTTGTCAAAAGCCAATGTACTTCCACATCTTTATTCTTATTTCTACTCTTCTATCGAAAATATTTGTTTCCTGTTTAATTTCCTTTTCTATTAAATATCTAATTATCCTTTGTCATACAGCTCAAGTGTTAGTTTTTCCATATGTCTTCTTCTAATTCCTCATAAGTAAAATTACTTTCCCCTTGTCTGTGCTCCCATAATTATAATTTTTGGGTTGTAAGTTTTCTTGATGGTCTTTCCTTCTATCAGCCAATCATTAAATACTTAGTAAGCACCTACTAAGTGCCAGGCTTTGTGTTAGATGAGCAAAACAGGCTCATCTAATTATCTTATGCATTTTACTAATTATATTTTAGTAATATTTTCATTACAAAGTTGCCTTGAAGCAACCATGTGTAACAAAGAATTTATTAGCTAAACGATGATCCATTGACAGGACAGTGTAATTTTCAATTTCTACCACTAGGTGGCATGGACAATGGAAGTTGGCGTGATCCTAGTTTGGGCCAGGGTTAAAAATGACAAATAAGTAGCTTTCATCTCATTGGTCAATAATAATAAGTCATCAGTTGCTGTTTGGAGTGTGTGTTGAGAATGATTGTGAGGTGCACTCTGCTTAGTGGTCTGTTATGGGTCTGGGAGCAAAGCTATTTGCCATATTCGGGCTTGGGGCCTTGTCTGTTGCAACTGCTTAGGGTTTGGGGACCCAAGAGGGAATAAGGAGATCAGGTGGGGAGAGTAGATGGGGATAGGCAAAGGGCTAGGTGGGGGGGGGGGGGGGCGGAGAGGAACTTCAGGGCCTTGAATATTGTGCAAAGTGCCCTGAATTCTTCCATGTTGGGGAAGAAGACAATAGGTCAGGCCTGTCTTAATATGCTCTTTTATGTTCTTCATGGGCCATTGTTTCTCAGCATCTTGCTAAACATCCTCCATTAAGCTTGGGAGCCTGAGGACTTTAGGCTCTTTTGTTGTCAGTTTTCTTCTACCATGTGGCCCTACTTGATGGTGTCATGTCCTACATTCTAGACTCTCCTTTCCTGGCTGAAGATTGCTGGCCTCTCAGTGTCTCTGCTAGGCTACTAGTAATCTAAGTTATGTGGGCATGGGATACATATTAATTGGCCTTTTCTAGATATTATGAGGAATTTTGTTAAGAACATTCATGAATCTACACACTTTTATGTTTACTTCTTTAAGTCCAAAAAGATGCCTGTAGGCAGGATGACTCTACTTCCTGGCTTGCTGGGGACAGTCCTGGGATAAGCCTGTTGTCCTGGAATACTAATTAATAGTACCCTCTGTCATCCTGCCATAGAAATTTCATTTGCCCAAGTGTAAATTTTTAATGGTAAGAACTGGAGATACTTGTGAATATGGGGCCTTTTCGTATTGGCTCAAATAACACAATAGAACAAAACCTCTTCAATACAATCTTTAAGTCAAAAGAAATAGTAAAATAATTGGCATGAGCTGGGAATTAGGCTTTTATTCCAGAGTGGGGAAGGGGAACTGTGGAACAGGAGGGGTATAAAGTATTCTTAATATGGAAATACATCTTATTAAAACAGTATATTTAATCATTTGAATTAAATTGTACCATGCTATAATGGCACGTAACTACTTTGTCCTTTGGAGAAATACTCACTATTGATTCAAGATTATTAAAAAAAAAGACTAGGAAGCTCATGAATGTTTTTAACATTCCTTGTCATATATTAGCATAAAATAATAATTACCAAATTATGTGATGTTCTCAGGAACAACTCTTAAGAGCCTTGGAATCAAAATAACTCCATCAGTATCAATAGATTCAATGTGTGGCTTAGCTTTAATTGCACTTAGGAGAACCTATTTGTTTTTAGCATTTGAAAGCAAGTCTAAATTGTGTCCAGTGGGGGCACTTAGAGTAGCAGGCTTTGGCACCTGCCTCAGGTAAGGAAAGTTTTTGTTTATTTCATTAGTGCTTGATGCTTTGACAGACTATGGCTTTCTACTTACTGCAAGAAGAGCTGCCAGCTATCCCTGCTGGGAGAAGCTAGTATGGGACTAGCAATGAACTTTTGAAAGAAGTTATTATGCCTTATATGGTTGATGTCCCATGCAAATAAAAGAAGCATTTCATACTGTAGCTAAATCGAATTGGTACTTCATCCAGTGTAAATGTATGCCAGCACGCTTTCTGGCTTTTATCAAATACTGCATCTCTCTCCAAAGTAGCTTCCAAGTTCATCCGTCTATAGGGCAGCTGCAAGGCAGGGCTGGAGTAATGCAGACTCATGGATCTATATAGAAATAAAAAGGAATCAATCAGACCAGCACATGTTTACCAGTAATACCGAAATACAGATTCCAGGGATCCAACCTCCAAGATTCTGTAGGTCTAAGATGGGGGCTGCCTTTTTTTTTTTTTTTTAAACACATGGAGTCTTTCTGATGCAGAAAGTTAGCAACTTATTATAGGAAATACCGTTCTACTCTCCACCCAGTACTGAACCAAGCCTCATGATAAATGAAAAGAAATAATAGATGTGGTCTCTACCCTTAAAGAAGCTTAGGAATGCAAATATCTCCCAAACACTAACAGCTAATATTCATTGTGTTATTTCTAGAACACATCAAGCAAGCTCTGCATCAGAGCTTTTGCACTGGCTATTTCCTCCTCACAAACGAGTCTTCCCTCAGATATGTCTTTGGCCCACTCCTTTATCTCCTTTAAGTCTGTACTCAGATGTCACCTTCTTAATAAGCCCTCCTCCTTCTGCATTTAAGATTACAACTTCAGTGTTCCTTATATTCCTACTGTCTTAATTTTTTTCTATAGCACTTAAACCATTTGATAGAGTATCATTTTTTTTGATAGAGTATCATTTTAATACTATATATTTTACTTACTTGTCTGTTGTCTGAAATAGACCCCAAGAAAGCAGAAATTTTAGTCAGTTGTGCTCACTGCACTGCTAAATCTCCAGTCCTATATAGTGTCTAAAACATAGTGGGCACTGAGTAAGTATCTGTCGCCTGAGTGAATAATAACTACCGTTTATTGAGCACTTATTGTTCTAAGGGCTTTGCAATAATTCTGTTAATTTCCCCAAGAAGTCTAGAAGGTAGGAAGTATGATTATGTCCATTACGAATAAGGAAACTGAAGGAAAATACTGCAAGAAATCATCCAGGTGGTACATGATGGAGCTAGAATTTGAATCTGGGTGATAGGACTATAGACCTGATCCCCCCTTTTTTATTAAATTTTTTATTATGTTATGTTAGTCACCGTACAGTACATCATTAGTTTTTGATGTAGTGTTCCATGCTTCATTGTTTGTGTGTAACACCCAGTGCTCCATGCAATACGTGCCCTCCTTAATACCCATCACCGGCCTATCCCAATCCCCCACCTCCCTAAATCTGATCCTCTTAACCATATTCTTTACTAGCATAGATAATATATTTAATATTCTCTTTGTGTAAAATTCAAAAGGCAGAGCTCTTATGCTTGTTTTTTGTTGTGAAATTTGCAAAATTCTGAAGGCAAAGATTGATGAAGCAAATTGTGTAGGATCTAACGCCCTTGCTTTCTGATCTGGGGCTATCCTCCCAACAGGCTGGTGTTATTTCTAAAAAGCCTAACATTTTAGAATTAAGTCAATCTGACATTTGTAGCTACAGGGTTGACCAGGCTCTTGGTGGGCATGGGAGTGTTATGGGTGTTGTGGTGGGGAGCTCTCCGTCACCCATTCTCAATCCAGATGACCTGGAATCTTAAGGATAATACAATGAATCCATCCATTTGAGTCCTGTAAGATAAGATTAGATTCACTGACTTGGATAACTCTACTGGCTGATTTAGCTAATATGGTTCCTCTAGGTGAATGCCAGCCTAATCTTTTACCACCTCTTGTGTGTCCTTCCTAAAGCAGAGGGTTTAATCAATAAACCCTTTACCTCTGCTGTTTAACTCTTGTAAATATTTAAAACTTCTCTGAATTCTGACCCCTATCATTTTGATGATCTCAAGAGTCCTAGAAAAATCAAATACTTATTGGAATTATGTATGTTGGGAGGAATTTACTGATTGTTGATGATCATTCTTCCAAGTCCCTGCCGCAAGTGAACAACAACACACTAACTTACTACTTTTGCAAGGATATATGCTATTGGCTATATTATTGATTGATACTTATATATGGCCCTTGATCCATATTGTTTTGAATCATTAAGGAAGGCAGAGTTGGTCATTAAATAATGAAACCCATTCTATATTTCAAATTTATTACTCTGCTCCAATTCATTCGGAGATCATAACGCTGTTTTGATTTCACTTGGACTGAAAGCCAATTAATATGATTAACCTACTCTAGAATACCCTCTAAGAAAGGAGAACATGGATCTTGAGAATTTAGATGCCTCGCCTGCAGATGACTGTATCAGCTTCAAATATCACTTAAAATTTCTAACAACCACCTAACACGTACTTATGAAGAAAGAAGCCTATGGAAACTTTGTCCTCCACTGAGCAAGATTGCATTTGTAAAGATAATATTAATACAAAATTTTAATGCTCTGTGGATCATTATCTGGCAGCAGACCAACAGTAGAGCATAAAACATTAACAACTAAAAGGGGGTTCTGAGTCTTTAAAGTTTCTAATTGTGGTTCATTATAAAAAGCCACCAAAATCATCTTGAGCCAATTCATGGAAAATTAAATAGATTTGGTTTAATAAAATCTTCAGGTCTCTGAATAAATTATGAATGCATCCTGACTGTAAGAAGGGTACATTGACATTAGGAAATGGTAATGAACAGATATTCAAGAGGAGGGGGGGACTCTCTGCTGATCATCCCATTTGAAACTGATTAAAAGCTGATGAAATGAAAGTTTTTCATGGGTAGATGTGCAACAAGTCATGAGTTGTGGACTTTAATAATATATTTTCTTCACAAGCAATAACACAGCAATTAGGAGATGCTCATTGAGGTAGAAATAATGGTAACTGCTGTGCAGATTAGGTTTGCTGAAGGGAGCTCTCAGACATACACTAAAACAACATATTCCAGGTTCTTGTTGGTGTGTAATTTCTACTTTATTTACTTATCATCTCAGTTAAAGAGGACTCCTGGCAGTAATGAGGCTACATAGAAATGTTTAAGATGCTACAAATTATATAAAAGATAAATCTAATGATTACCTATTCTAATGACAGTGCAATCTTGTCTTTCCTCATGGGGAAATTGTATGGTTGTGAGAAGCTCATAGCTGGGGAGAGTGCCATGGTACAAATGTATTCATTATTTTTCTGCCTGCTTTGCTTCTGCATGGCTGTTCATGAAAGCTAGGTAATTCATTCGAGCAGGAACCACTTACCGAATGGTTCACAAACCTTTCACTGGTGCTGCAGTGCCTGTAAGCAACCTGGCAAATACATAAAAATAATACGCTGGAAAGCAGGATGGAAAATTTTTTAGCAAGGAGAGAATGACCTACAATGGTGTTACCAAAATAAGGGAAAAGAGGGTCGGGTGAAAATAGTATATTGCCACCCCATTTCTATTCACTATAATTGCCTTAAAAGTAAACACTCATGAAAGACACATAATGAAACTTAGAGAAGACCATATTTCTGAGGATTTCTGCATTCACTGGGGGAGGAAGCTAGACAAAACACAGAAGACTCGAGCAGAGTTCTGTGGTTTGTTTGAGCAATAACTCTGATTTGCAGAAGACAAAGATAATTTGTTTTTCTTTTTCTTAATTGTATTGTTCCAGTTCAAATGGATTTTCTTTTCTTTATCTCTTCCCTTTTCTCTTTCTTTCTTTCTTTCTTTCTTTCTTTCTTTCTTTCTTTCTTTTCATGAGAATCTCCCTTCTAAGGCTCTGCCATCTAAATACAAAAAAGCTTGAGAAAGTAAATAATACTCCACCTCCTCCTCATGGTCACCCCTCCTTTTTTATGAGGGAAGTGATTGAGAGAAGTCTATGTGGCAAGTAAGTGACTTGGGTGAATCTTGTGACTTGAAATGCACTTTGTTATTTTCCGTGAAAGAAAGATGTATCCAAACCTCTGGTATGATGCCTAGTATATCTTAAATGGCAAAAATAATTTTATGTGATCTTTTCTAATTTTCATTTTTTAATTCTCTGAGTTAAATAGCTCCCCTTCCTTCCCTCAGCCCCCATACCAAATCACTTAAAATTGGTGTTTAAAAAAAAATTGGTGTTTAGCATATGCTCCTACTTGTGTTGATTAGTAGCAGCATATTTGTGTGGCTCAGATTGAAATCTGTCCCTTTCATATCCTTACAGGTAGCAAGTGCTTTCTGATCATTCAGGTGTCTCTCAGAGGTGTGCATGACAAAATCCCTGATTGTCTCATCTCTTTGCAGTCCTGAGTCCATGATAGGCATTGCTAATAAGCATGTCTTTGTTTCTTTGGAGCCTGGAGATGGCCTCAAAATCTTTGTCAGTAAACGGTGGTCCACTGTCAGAACAGGCAAAAGTGAAAGCTATCCGCCACTTCTGCTGTAAGGCCACACTGTGCAGGAGTCAGTGCGATGTCGTCCTGAGCTCTGGACCTTGTTCTTGGCTTGTTCTTCCTTTTTATTTCTGACCACTTTCACAGTTCAAGAAAGGAAACAGTTCTAGATTTAGAGTCAAACAAACCAAGTTCTGTTATTCTCTTTGCCATGATAACTTACTTGCTGTGAAAACTTCTAAACCTTAGTGGTTTAATACAGTTAAAGTTTGTTTCTCATGCAGGTCCTAGACCAATGCTGTATTGTAGTGTGGATCTGCTCTGTGCCACTCTATACTCCCTCTCATCTAGGGACTGTGTCTTTCCTTAAAGTCTTGGAATCCTCCATTAGATCCTCTGCATTTAGCCCCAGAGGAAGGAAGAGAGAAAATTCCTGAATTCCAAGAGAAGTTTTAGGGAAATGTAGTTTAGATGTATGTCTAGGATAGGGATTAGTACACTTTTTCTGTGAAGGACCAGATAGTAAATATTTTAGGCTTTGTGGACCATACAGTCTGTTTTAATTACTCAATTCTGCCACTGTAGGACAAAAGCAATTCCTAGTAATATGTAAATGAATGGGTTTGGCTGTTATCCAACAAAATTTATTTACCAAAACAGGTGGCAGGCTCGATTTGACCAGCGAGCCGTAGTTTGCCAACACTACGAAAAGGTAGGTGGTTTGGTGAGCACGTAGCTGGGTCTCTTCTATGGTGATCCTACTGTTTGACCTTGGTAAAGTAATTTACCTTCTGTGAGTTTCAGTTTTTACATCAGTAAAAAAAAGAAAAAAAAAGATATGGCATCTGCCTTGATTTATCTCAGTATTGTTGTAAAGATCAAAAGGGAGAACGGATTATTAATACTTTATACATGTAAGACAACATATGTATGTATTCTTTTAAGAGTGTACAGAAATGGGGGTGCCTAGGTGGTGCAGTTGGTTAGGTATCCAGCTCTTGGTTTCAGCTCAGGTCATGATCTCAGGGTCGTGAGATCAAGCTCTGTGTTGGGCTCTGTTCTCAACATGGGGTCTGCTGTTCTCTCTCCCTCTCCCACTGCCCATTCCACTAGTGCTCTTTCTCTCTCTCTCAAATAAATAAATCTTTTTTTTAAAGATTTTTTATTTATTTATTCGACAGAGTTAGAGACAGCCAGCGAGAGAGGGAACACAAGCAGGGGAGTGGGAGAGGAAGAAGCAGGCTCCTAGCGGAGGAGCCTGATGTGGGGCTCGATCCCATAATGCCGGGATCACGCCCTGAGCCGAAGGCAGACGCTTAACTGCTGTGCCACCCAGGCGCCCCTCAAATAAATAAATCTTAAAAAAAAAAAAAAAAAGAGTGTACAGAAATGCCCATTGAGGACAGCTGTGACGTTCTGCTTCTAACAGACATGAGAACCTTCATATACTGGAACAAAACAAGGGGAAAACAATGTTATTTTTTTTAAGACACTTGAATATTAGTTAAAATTATTCCTTAAAATCCAATGGGCTTAAATTAATCCAATTCTTGATTTATTCTTTCTATGAAAATCCTAGGTTGGATCCAATTTAAGGATTCAGTGTACTTAGAAAAATAAATCCATGGTTGATTACGTCAGCCACCTGGAAAAAACTTTTATTTAGAGGACTTGTTATGGATGTGACTGGAATTTCTTTGGAAAGGATTCTTGTTGTAATAATAAAGGAAGTTTAACACTATACGAAAAGTATTCTAGTTTGAGCATTACAGACTCAGACAATAGAAATTTATTTCCTCACAATTTTAGATGCTGGAAGTATAAAATCAAGGTGTCGGCAAGGTTGGTTCATCCTTGGCTTGTAGATGGCTTTCTTCTCTATATCTTCAAGTGGTCTTCACTCTATGCCTGTATTCTAATCTCTTTTTGACACCAATCATATTGGATTAGGGCCCACTCATATGACCTCATTTTACCTTAATTACCCCTTTAAAGGCTCTATCTCCAAGTGTAGTCACATTCTGAAGTACTAGGGACTAGGACTTCAACATATGAATTTTTGGGAACACAGTTCAGTCCATAACACAAAGTTTCTGCTTTCACTCTAAAAAGATGGAGATATCTCTTAGAATCCGAAGCCAGTTTAACTTTGTCTCTTATAGGTATCTCTTTCAAGTTTTTCCTTTCCTCTTAACTACTGCTCTTTATTACCTTTTTCTCCCTTCATATTATTAAAAAATCTTTCCCAAATCCATGTGTCTTCCAGAAGTAGAGTTTGGATAAAAAGAGAACAAAGAGAACATTTAATTCTCTGTTATATTTTCACTTTTCTCTACAATTTCTCTTGTTGACCTCAGTAGTTTGAGTCTAGAGGGAACAGCTCTTAGGAAATGAAAAGATTAAAAATAGATACTAACTGGTGATAAAATCAAATGTATTTGTATTCCATAACTATAGAGAAGGCTCTACTCTGTGTGTGCGTTTCCTACCTTAACAATTTTATGCCAGTATGAATAGGGTTGTAATAAAAAATCCAAAAGTAGCATTATGAGTATTAATTAATGATTGAAAAGCATTTGAAAATGAAAAAGCATTCTGTGATTAAGCACAAGGCAATATTACCACTGTCATGTCAGCAAAACAAAACAAAACAGGGGCACCTGAGTGGCTCAGTGGGTTAAATGCCTGACTTCAGCTCAGGTCATGATCTTGGGGTTCTGGCATAGAGCCGTGTGTCGGGCTACCCACTCAGCAGGGAGTCTGCTTCTTCCTCTCCCTCTGTCCCTCCCCCACTCATGCTGTCTCTCTCTCTCTCTCTCTAATAAAGAAATAAATAAAATCTTGAAAAAATACCATTATGGCATGCTGGTTCTTAACTCTATCTGAAATTCTAGTTTTAATGTATTAAAGTGCTCAGATTTCCCTGTTTATAATTCTACATTATCAAAAGCTTATTCCTAAAAACATTTAAAGTCAAATGGAGCATGCTAGTAAATTCAACCTAAGTGTGGCCTTTTAAGCCCCATTCCTTTATTGTGACTTTCAGATAAACACAGTCGCAGGCTATGATTAGCACTTGATAATACCTTTGAGTTTTTTTATTTTAAACCTTATACAGACTCTTCATGTCTCCAAGCCTTCTTCCTATTCATTCAATACATATTTATTGCCAGGCATTGTGCTAGGTAGGTCCTGGGGACATAATCGTGGGCAAAACCAAATGTGACAAAATGGGAGAAAGTATTTGTGACCATATACCCGATAAGGGTCCATCATCTAGAGTATATAAATAACTCTTACAACTCAACAACAAAAAGACAAATAACCCAATTAAAAATTGGGCAAAAGACTTGAATAAACATTTTTCCAGAGAAAATATAAAAATGGCCAACAAGCACATGAAAAGATGCTCAATACCATTAATTGTTAGGGAAATGTAAATCAAAGCCACAATGAGATGACACTCCATACCCACTAGCATGACTATAATTTTTAAAGACGGAATACTTACCATTTACATTGACATGGCTGGAACTGGAGGGTATTATGCTGAGTGAAATAAGTCAGTCAGAGAAAGACAATTATCATATGGTTTCACTCATATGTAGACTATAAGGAACAGTGCAGAGGATCATAGCGGAAGGGAGGGAAAACTGAATGATAAGTCATCAGAGAGGGAGAAAAACCATGAGAGAATCTTAACTATAGGAAACAAACTGAGGGTTGCTGGAGGGGTGGTGGTGGGGGGGATGGGGTAATTGGGTGATGGGCATTGAGAGCACATGATGTGATGAGCACGGGGTGTTATATGCAACTGATGAATTATTGAACACTCCATCTGAAACTAATGATGTACTATATGTTGGCTAATTGATTTAAATTTTTAAAAATGGAAAATAACAAGTGCTGGATGAAGATGTGGAAAAATTGGAATGCTTGTATCCTACTGGTAGGAATGTAAAAAAGTACAATTGGGGAAAAGTTTGGTGGTTTCTAAAAAGTTTAAATACAGAATTACCTACTATATTACCCAGCAATTCACCTTCTAAAAATAGACCCAAAAGAATTGAAAGTGGGACCCAGACAAACACTTGCACACAAATTTCAGTATAAGGACTCTTCACAATAGCTAAGAGGTAGAAACAACCCAGAGGCTCATCAAACTGATGAATGGCTAAACAAAATGTGGTATATCCATATAGTGGAAGAGTATTCAATCAGAAAAACTAATTAAGTACTAAAATGTGCTTCAACATGGATGGACTTTGAAAACATTGTACTAAGTGAAAGAAGCCAGAAGGTCACATAAAAGGTCACGTATTGGACATATTGTCTAGTTCCATTTATATGAAATATTCCAAATAGATAAACCCGTAGAGATAGAAAGTAGATTAATGGTTACCAGGGGCTGGGGGGAGGGGAGCAATGGGGAGCTTAATGGGTTAAGTGGGGAGACAAATATTAATAGATATTAAATTATTCTATAAATAAATAATTTTGTGTGTCAGCCTGGTTGGGCTACAGTGTCAGATATTTGATCAAACAATATTCAGGATGTTTCTGTGAAGGTGTTTCTTTGGATGAGATTAACATTTAAATTAGTGGATTCTGAGTAAAACAAATTACCCTGCATAGTGTAGGTGCCCCTCATTCAGTCAACTGAAGGCCTTACTAGAACAAAGACTGACCTCCCCCGAGGGAGAAGCCATTCTGCCGGGAGACTGCAACTCTTACCTGAGTCTCCATCCTGTGGGCCTACCCTATCAGATTTTGGACTCTCTGAGCCTCCACAACCATATATGAATCAATTCCTTAAAAATCTCTCTCTCAGCCTCTCTCTTGGGGTATATATCCATATATCTTGTTGACTCTTTCTCTGGAGAACCCTGAATTATACAGGAAGATTCACTTGACTCCTGAAATCTGGGTAAAGGCTCTTGCTATGTATTCCCACAGCACCTTGTGCAGTTCCTATCCAAATTCTCACTGCAGTGTATAATAAGTATCTGTTTGCTGGTACCCCTACTACACCATGAACATTTTGAGTATAAGGACCATCTCTGTTTCGCTTACCATTTTATCAGCTCCACAGTTCTGAAGTTTAAGGTATGTTCTAGAAGCTTCTCTCTTCAGGAACAGTTTGAGATAGTTTTACTGCATTTATCTATAATTTGGTCACATATCATTCTTTGAATATTAAATTCTAATCTGAGTTCCAAACATTTCCCAAGATGGTCTCAGTAACACAGAGATCAGTGGGAAGCCAAGAGTAATAGAGATGTGGTATTGCCCAAGGAAACTTACCTTAAATCCATTTCCAAACCTATAAATATCCACACTCTGAGAACAGTCTGGAGTCTGAGTGTTTCTGAGCATAATTTTTTGTTGTTGTTGTTTTCTTAAGTCAAGAATTGCATATAATTTATAGATCACCCTGTACTTCTGGGGGCCACTGACCTTCTTCATAAGAATATACCTCCTCCCATAGCTTTAGCTTATAGAACCCTACTGCTAGGCCACCCATCATTTCTATAACTGATCATTGCCTCTATGTCTGAAGAATGACAAATTTCCTCATTTCCTTATTAATAACATATGTAACTGTATTGATGCCATCTCTCCTCCAAGACTGAGGCAAGACTTATGACAAACCAAAAAACTGCTTTAGAACTTTGTCATAACGTTATGCTAGAGTAGAATTCAGTATATGTTGGGTTGATTTTTGAGAGGAGTCCTCCCTTCTGATCATTATTATATTAGAAGGACTTCTGTTATCAGGAGAGTCTCCTATGCAGTGGTCTCCTGACTCCTATCAGGACAGTGCCACACTTAATTTCTGAAAGGCTAATGAGAAATCTGACTGCCTGTAACTTTTTATTTAATTGGTCCCTTACCATAGAAATGTTGACTTCCTGTTATTCACAGTTTCAGTCTGTCTGAACTCAGGCAGTTAACCACTCAGGAAAGAAACATCAACATTCTTTTAGCTTCTTGCTGACTACCAATGATGGAAAGTAGTTTACAATGGAGAGAAGGCTGCTGGCGTAGCTATGAGTCATTCCTGCCCAGATCTCCAGTGACTCATTTTCCTTCATTAAACTGAGCAGAGTCAATAGCCCTTCAGTTTTCTGAACAGTAGATCTAACTGCACTAATGACTGGCTGTTGAACAAGTTTAGCTATGTTCTAATTTATTTATTAAGCAACAGTAAAACAAGTATAAAGTACCCATCAGCGGATAATGGGAGGACATTAGTGTTTTTGCTCATGAATTAGACCTAAAACAGAGCTTCTTCCAGATGAAAATGGAGAAAGCTGGGCTTCTCCTGTCAGCATAAGAAAAAAGTCAATTTTTGAGGCTCTCCTACCTCTTGTTTTAGACCTTGTGCTGAACTGGTAGCCATCTGAGTGGTCCCATTCCCCTGGGCCTCCTTCCTTGGCCCAGTGTCTACATGACTTACATCCCACACCACTTTTTTCCTGCCTTGGCTCTGCCTCTGCACATCCCCTCCTTTTGTCCCACTTCTTTCTCACCACCTGAATACTCTGTTGGTCTCCTTGCCCCTCATGCAGCAGTCCACTAATATTTACTGATTTATACCTTAAAACCTCAGGGCTCTAGTATGCTAGACTTCAACATGATCTTCTCATCCCTAATAACATTTTAAAAAGAATTTTTAAGAACAATTTTTTGTAGTGACCCTGTATTTGTCATCTACCACAAAAACTAATGGGACTTCAGAAGAGAATTTAAGAGCGGAGCTTTGGAGTTTGATAGATCTTGGGTTGAAGCTGCCATCTGCTTACTAAGAGACTTTGGATAAGCTATTAAACGTTTTTAAGCCTCAAGTTTTCCTCTTCTGTAAAATAAGGATAATAATGATTTGTAGATTAATGAAGTAATGTATGTGCAAGAGCATTTTATTGAGGGGGATGATAAATTTTCTATCATGGTTATCTGAAGTCTAGTATACATGTTTTCTAACTGTCAAAAAGCATTTGGGGAATTTCTTAGCCATTACACAATCTTCGGTGGCTTTGAAACAAATATCTGGCCACATTCCTTGATTTTTTTTTTTTTCCATAGAAGCCAGAAACCAGTTGAGAGAGAAACTGAACTAGTTGCTATGAATGTGATTCATTTATATTCACAAAAGGTTGAAGAAAGGGAGCATTTATGTTACATGCAATTTGTTTACTTCACTGCCTGGAAACTAGTAGGCACTCAGTGCTTGGTTATAGTTACTATTATGATGATAGCAGGTAAGAGGAAACCTTTTTGGGGGTAACTGTGTTTTAATTGATCTTCCAAACCATCATTCTTTCAAAGGGTATTAACAGTACTATTAATAAGTAATGCCTTACTAATGTATAGTCTTTTTACTGACACATGTGTTATTTTCTTTAGTCCTGAAAACAACCCTGTGATTATTCCTGTTTAACATTCTCATTTATAATGAGCTGAGACTCAAAATAGAGTGATCATATAATTTTTTGTTTAAACTGAATGCTTTGGGAGTGAAAGGGCACTAAATTGGGATTGTCCTAGGCAAATCAGGATGTTTGTTTACCTTAATCAGGGAATTTATGACTGCTCCAAAGCCATCTAGCTTGGAAAGTGACAGATTTTAGAAGGCAAATGTTCTAATGACTCTATGTAAGACTCTACTAGAATTTCTGGGGAATGGTATAATGTAGGAAATTAGCCCCGTTCCAGTCTGTATGATCATCACCATAAACAAGTACAAATAAAGCTGTCACATCAAGTAGGTGCTAACCTATCTTGGAATGTGCTGGGCTAGCCATGAGGACAAGGGATTGTAATTGTTAGATGAGATTTCCCACACTTTTCTTAATTAATTGATTCATTTGTCTAACAAACCTATATTGAATCTCACAGAATCATTTATTTATTGCTGTATAACAAAACACCCAAAAATCAATGGCCTAAAACAACAAGAATTTTATTTGCTTATGGTTCTGTTGAGTCTGCCGTTTGACTGGGCTCAGCTGGATGGTTCATCTGTTGGTCTCACTTGGTGCCACTCATGTGGCTACTTTCATAAATGACAGCCCAGGAGGAGCTGGATGGCCTCATAGAGCCTCACTCACTTATCTAACAGTTGATTCTCCCTGTCAACTGGTTGGTGAAAGGAGCCTCAGCTGGAATGGCTCCCCATCATTGTTCCTTGTGGCTTCTCATCCTCAAAGACGCTAGCCCAGTCATCTTCACAAGGTGGCAGCATCACTTCATGAGAACAAAGGCAGATGCTTCCTGGCCTCTGGAGGCCTTGGCTCTGAACTAGCACACTGTAATTCTGCCTCATTCTATTGGTCAGGACAAGTTATAAAGTCAACCTGGATTAAAGGGGTAGGGAAATCAACTCTACTTCTGGATGATAGGAACAGCAAAGAGGAAGGTGGTACATACACAGATTGAAGGAATTTATAATTAGTTTTTGGAATCTACCTTAATTATTATTTATCAAGTCTTATCCTAGGCAGTGAAGACATGAAAATTGGTAATGAGCACTCATCTGCTTGGGAGAGGTAGGCAAGGAGACAGCAATTGCAATGGAAGGTGCGCCTTTGACAGAAGGGTGCGTATGGCATTTTGGAAGCACAGGAATAGAATTAGCTAAATCAAAATGGCAAACTACTATCAGAAAATTGGTCCTCTGGGCCTGAGAGTTTATTTTCATCATGCTTATCCTCTTATCCAAGACTCAGGGGTCAGATTTGAAGGTTCTGGAATAGTTTCATCATCCTGATCATTTCCTCCAGCCACCACTTAGAGATTTGAGAGTGAATTGGTAAGAGAATGAGAAGGTATTACGGGATAAATGTTTGTGTCTGTCCCCCCCGCCCCTTCACATGTTGAAACCCTATCCAGCCTGTCAATGAGATACTATTAGCACCTGGAGCCTTTGGGGAGTAGTTAGAATTAGATGAGGTCGGAGGGTGGAGCTCTTATGCATGGGATTAGTGCCCTTACAATAGTCAGGAGAGAGCTTCCTTCCTTTCTTTGCCCTCTAGGATGAGAGGATACAGCAAGTTGGCAGAACCTAGGCTTCACAACTGTGAGAAATAAATGTCGGTTGTTTATAAGCCACCCAGCCCATGGTAGTTTGTTATAACAGTCCTCACTGATGAAGAGAGAGTACAAGAAGGAGAGGAGTGGAGGGGGGAAGGAGGGTTTTTAGATGTTCTTCACCCACTTATGAATGGGTACAAGAAATTGAAGCATCACATAAGAATGAGGGGAAGGTCTTTTTTAACTATGAATGCCTTCAACTCTAATGCTGCTTTAAAGGCTTGGGAATTCTGAATTCAGTTTACATATATGATACCAGAATATTCAAAAGATACAAGAGACTTCAAGAGACTTTTTATCCAAACCATGTCTGGGAGTAGTCAATGTGCTGGCAGTTTGGCATTTGACTGGTATACCCTCAATTCAACATCCAAAAAGAAAGGTCAACTTAAGGATATTTGGTGAGTAAGTTCATCTCCTAGCCAGGAAGCATTAGATTGAAAGAGAGAAAAAAAAAAAACAAAACCTTGCTAGATAATAAAGCCAGTTAGATTTATTGTATATATGGCATTAGGGAATTCCTTTAATCACATATTCTCAAGTGCCTTTGGGAACTTGGACGATAATAAAGTGTATGCTGAGAGGAATCAGTGACAATGTTCTCCCCAAGGAGAAAAAATGATACTGAGGCTCATCATTCCTGTGTTTCTTGAGGGGCTCAGAAGAGCAAATCTCACAGCTGGCCACAACATGGCTAAGTGGAGCACTGGGCTGGAACCTGCTTAGGAAAACTGTTCTGATCCCTGGCTAGTTCTGTCCTGGAAAAGGCAGTTTTGTCCTGGTTTATTTAACAAGGTAAGGTAGCACAAGGGACTCAGAGAAAGCTGAATTGGAGCCCTCCTCCTAAGTCAGGCAATCATTATGAGCCCTACCTTTGGATCTCTGGGTGACTTCGTGGTTTGTGTCACTCGTGGTTTGTGTCACTAGCTAGAGGGGACCAGACCGAGGTCAGAGGGAGTTCCAGATGGTTGGGTCCAAACTATACCAGTTAGTGGCCCAGATGGCTCTCATAATCAAATTAAGTTCTGGGCTATCAATCAATGAGTGTATATTTAGCACCTATTATGTCCTCAACATTGTGAGGATAGAGAGGAAATATAAGACCAGTTTCTTGTGTCGTTTGAGCCTGCTGTCTAATTATGAGATAGAAGAGGATGAGAGGACAGATAACAAAAGTCAACTTCTATTTCCATTTTGGTGAAGCTGTGCAACATCAAACATATGGGAAAAATGATGCATGTGTTTATAAAAATATACCTTAAAAATCTCATTCCTTTATATGTGGTACATCACGCAGTTACAGAGAAGCTATTAAAATATGATCGAATATGATTTCCATTGATGAGGAGGTGTAGTAGAGAGTCATGTTAACAAGCAGGATAAAATCACTGCTATGAGGTCTCCGAGTCTCATTTGTTACCCTTGCCTCATTAATGACAGGCAAAAATAATAGGCAACCTATGTTGAGTACTACGTGCTGTGCATTCTTCAAAGTACTTCACATTCATTATCTAATTTAATCCCGTTAAAACCCTCTGAGATAGTTGCTGTCACCATTCCCAGGATCCGGGAACAAGTAACATGCTCAAGGTCACATAGCTAGGAAGTATGACAGGATGCCAGACTTGGGATAATCAAGAGTTTGGGTGATAG
Organism: Ursus americanus; assembly: GCF_024610735.1. NCBI lineage: Eukaryota > Metazoa > Chordata > Mammalia > Carnivora > Ursidae > Ursus > Ursus americanus. The sequence continues at coordinate 40,483,698 of NC_142138.1, read as the reverse complement.
TCACAGAGGCATCTGGCCCTGTTCTTGTGCTAATCAGAGTTCTTGGTTGCAAACAAGGGAAACTGACTCCAGTTAACTGAGGCAGAAATGGAATGCATTGGAAAGGATATTAGGGATTTCATAGAATAGCCAGGAAGTCTTGAGAACGAGGCTCAAAAAATAGGCAGGAGCCAAAGGATACTTGGCAGCAAATTCTATAGAGAATGCCACAGAATAGTCAATTTGGGAAGCTACTATTGAAGCTGCTGCCAGTGGCTACTTGCCCCTGGATCTCTGGACAGTCTACCCACAACTAGAGCCAACAACCACTCTCGGCCCCTCCATCTCCATGTCAAGTCAGGGTCACATGCCTATAACCCAGCATCGGGGAGGAGAGAAAGGAATTACCTGTCTCTCTTCACCTTGATTTCCCCCTCCTTTGGAATTGCCCTCGAATGTTTGTGTGCTGGGTAAGCCAATGGACACATACCTGACACATGCCCTTCTCAGTCTCCCCATTGTGTGACTGTATGCTGCTGGAATGCCCACACTGATCCCTGTCCACAGCCCCTGACACTGAGATGTCTTGCCTCACAATGACTTTTGCTGGTTTCTGTCTTCAGCACCACTGCTCACTCACATAACCTCACCTGTGCCTTTGCTCTGACGCCGGGCTGCTGTGGCAGTCCCACTGCTCCTGCTGCTGTTACAGGAACCATCTCATGTTGAAAGAGTTTTTCCTTCCTGGGAATTATGTATTGACTCAATCAATCTTAGATAGTTAGGCTTTAAGTCTCCTTTGGCTCAGGAGTTGGAAGAACATTTGAGTAATCACTTTCAACCTTGAAAGTATTCAAAAGTTTAACGAATTCAACTCATTTCAACAAATAATGAAAAAGCACCTAGTAAGCACCAGCTCTTTGTTAGGAACTGGGGATATAGAGAGGAATAGATACAGTTTCTAATGTCAGGGACTTTGCAGTTGAGTTATGAAAACAAATATGGACTTCTAATGTAGATATCTTTACTTAGTTAGCCCTCTTGTTACCTCTGAAATCTCTCTTGGTTAAAAGGATCTTACCAGAAAGCAAATGCATTCTGGATAAATGTAGTGACACATATTAATGAGTGCTTATTATACGTCAGCCAGTGTCCTAAGTGTTTTGCATTTAACTGACAATCACTGGAACAACCTTTTGAGAGATCATTATTCCTCTTACAGATGAGGAAACTACAGCAAAGAGAAATTAAGGAATTTATTAAATAACTTGCAGCTGGTAGGTGGTGGAGCTAGGTTTTAAGCTCCAATACCCTTGTTCCTAATTTTATGCTACATTATCTATCCTTCTAATGACATCTATCTGAAAACTGTGTTCTTTCTATTGGTAGGAAAAACCTAAACACTCTAGTTGTTCTTTCTCGCCCTTTTAGACTCATTTCCTGTTTTTTCTAAATCATCTATTAACCAGCATGCATATTTAAAAATTTGCTACATATTTAAAAATTACTGTTTATATTAATTTGAATTCACGTATGCTAAAAAGTTTCTAAATAAAGTGATACCAGTCAGCTGTACCATCAGCAATTGGCCTCATTAAAACAACAACAATGATCCGTATTATGATTCCTGCCACCCCATGATGCTTAGCAAAGTGTTGGATATAAAGTAGATGCTCAATAAAAGCTTTTTGATCCAGTGATTGTATATGCAGGGGTGCACAGCTAATAAATTTTATGGAACCAGGCCTCTCCTCAGCCCCTTGGGATTGAAACTTACAGAAGTTGTCAGAAGGATGAAGTGAAAGAAGTAGTTTGAATGTGATGCTTGGCAGCTGGATGATCCTGCTTCCCGTTGGGTGTCCCATTTTGGAAAAGTGAAGACCACCCACAAAGGGTCATTGGGCAAGTGCCCAAATTCTGAGTGAGATAGAGTGACCTTGGATGGAATTAATCTTATATAAGCAGGACCACAATCATTAATCATTCACAATAAGCTCTTACTTACGAACTAATTTCAAATAGACACATTGAATCCATTTTCCCAAGCAAAAATGAAGTTGGGTAAATCACAAACAGCTAAATTATAGTTTTGGCCCATGTATGCCGTTTTATTTTTTCATATTTGGAATTATTTGCCTCCTAGAGTAACCTAATACAATGGGAACACTCTGAAGAAAACTAAAGAGAATGAGTGTTTATAGAGACTTACATCTGATTTACATTTAAAGAGCATAAAACTAATTGCAGAGAGACTGCTACTAAAACATTAAACCTAGTAGACAGCTACGTATGAATGCTTTAAGAATGCCGATATGACTCCTTGAAATTGAAACCTTCGAAATTAATTTCCACTGCTAGAAATAAGGGTATCTTAAAATGTCCTCAGTAGACACAGATATATTGTAAACGATTCCAGACAAAGTAGCTGTTATATGAGAACATCTTTCTAATATGAGATTAAAATCTGGAATTGCAAGTGGTAATAAATATATCCATCTATATTAGTGCAAAAAAGTGACAGTATTTTAAGAGCAATAAGCAGGTAGACAGCTAATGGTCAGTGCCTATGATAAATTGCCTTGTCGTTATTGTAGTCTCTTTGATTTTCACTAAATAGCCTAATTTTTCTTTTTCTTATTACTGCATATGTATATGAAGAAAAAATTCCCCTTCAATGATATTATTTTTTAAGCCATCTGAAATAAAATACCTAAAAAAAAATACCCTTCCAAACTTCTGTTATGGAAGTTAGCACACCTAGTAGTCTTTTATGATGCAAAATTCTCTAACTGGGAAATTATATATTGCTTTAATATTATCATTTTCAAACATTTTGGAGCTTTCTTTTAGTAGTAGTTTCATGTAGCAACAGTTACTCTAAATGTAATAAAAGTAATATTTTTATGTGTTGAGAGTGTTATATTATTTATCAACTCCCATGTACTGTGCATAACCCTTTAAATCATTTGCATCCGTGTGTGTATGTTGTATGTGTGTGTGCACACACATAATGACCTGTTTTCTCTGAATGCTGTTTGTGCATTTGCCATTTTGTCGTGTCTTTGCTGTGATGTTGTCTGTGAAGGTTTAAATGAAATTTATAGCATGCATCATGTATTGTAAGTTTGTCTGTCATATAATAATCAGCATGCAAAAAAAAGCCACATATTTGGACTGTATATTTAAGCTTTGTAAGTAATCATATACAAAACAATGCAAAAATGTGAACATTGTATGGCAATTAATAACATCTCTGCCAGTGTAAATACGTTTTTTTCCCCATAAATCATTTCCAGCTTGTCAAAATGGATCTGTGCTGGCAAAGAAACAGGGTAATGTTTCAATTTTCTCCATCTGGCAAGAAATTTTCTGTTAGATTTCCTCCTTCCCTTTTTCAGTTACAGAATTTATATGAGCAACTACATATAGTATGATTAAGAAAGGGTGCGGTGTGGTAGGGTGCAGAACAAGGCTGAATATTAGGAGCTTGACTCCGAATAACTGCTCTAAATTGTACATTCATGTCACATGTGCATATAACAGAAAATATTTGGTTGTTGAAGCATAAAAATGATTCCCTTTGTAGCAAAACATTGCTCTCATTAAATAAAGCACAACTTTCTTTTAAAATGTTTTCCCTTAAGGACTTGAATCTATTTTAACTTGTTTGGAATAATTTTTTATACTGATTGTGGACGCATTTAAATCTTAAAAATTTTTATCATGTCACTTGAGAATATTGTAGAAATTCCAGTAGCAAATACACACACACACACACATAAATTCCCAGTACGGATCTAGGAAAGAATTTACCCTTTCATGACCCAGTATTCAAAACAAAACTCAAGAGAGCAAGGGCAGTATATACACGTTGTGTTTATAGGTCTCCAGCAGTAGCAGAGTGGTGGTGTTTTTAACCACAAAGGTGTATACAAACTACTCTGATCATGTGGATATGAATCCATTCACAAGCACCAAAATGCACTTATTTTCATGTAGTGATGGGTAATTTCCAACTTTCTTTTCTTGTTAGTATCAAAATGTTCTCAGAGCTTATATAGTGTATTCTGTGTAATCATTCAGTTCTATATAGCATGAGCAGGCAAAGGTTTGATAAAAAATAATGTATATTTGAGTTCTTGCGTGTGTCTTATGAGAAACCAAGCACAGTATAATAGGCATGCCAACAGCTGTCTGTGGAGCACCTTTCCCAGATATCTCTGCATTTGGAAGGGCGTAGATAATCCAGAAGCACAGAAAACTCATTTCTACCTGGTTTGGGGTTACACTGTAATATGTCTTAGGCAGCTCATTTTTCTCTTCAATTTTTAAAAAATGATAGTTAATTTGTATTAGTTCAATAATTGCACCCCAGTAAGGAAGGGGTAGGAGGGAAGGGAAATGTGCTGGGTAATGGTTTGGAGAATTCATAGGCAAGATAATCAATGCTTGTAAGCACAAACGTCCAGATAAACTTGTACAATGAGTGAACTGTAAGCGTTTTCCTCAGGAGGGTGATCAGTGCAGCATCTTTGGGTCACACGAGCAAACCAGCTCATGCATTTTTTGTGTATGACTTTATCCATCATGTAGGTCATTGAAGAGGTGGCTCCAGTGTGTTGATATTAATCACTTAGAGCCAGGGCGCTTCACTTGTCACTTAGCCTTGCTGCGGATAGTTTTAACTGCACATATGGAACATTATTTGTCATGCACTCTTCTGAGACCCCTAGAATGTCAGGACACAACAGATGATTAAAGGATTGAGAAGCAACCTTCACTCTGAATATCTTTGTCTTAAATTGTCAGATCAGGGCTTTAATGCAATTTGACGGTTTAGTTTTCTTTCACTTAAGTTTTATGGGCACATGCCAAAAATAATTTGTATGAAACTTCACCTGAAAAGTAGCCAGGAGCAAGGGAGGTGGAGTTAAAGTGTAATCAAGTAAATGGTTTGTTCCTCACTCCCCACCTGATTTCCTCCCTCTTCACTTTTTCTCTCCCCGCCCCCATCCTTGGGAGGATCTATTACTCAATCTAAGGCTTTTCTCGCTCACCTTTATTTGGGATTAAGTCTTCACACAGAGAGAGATTACCCTCACTTTTTACTGATCTTAATTAAATATGATTCCCTGTTTCCTTCGTTCCATCATTGCCTTCTACTCACAGCGCTCTACACGCATATAGGTTGCGTAGGATTCCTCAAGCTGAGCTACAAGTGAACTCCCGGAGCTACCTACAAATCCGTTCCGCAGAGGAAAGACAGGATTCCCTGTGGACGTAACGGAAAATGTGTATTGTAAATATTTCTACAAACAGATATTTAGGTCCAAAAATTTAATACAGTCATATCGAAAAGTGGGTCAAATATCTCAGTATTACAGATTTTAAAAGAAAAAAGGAATAATATTTGTACTGTATTGAAACAAAATTGCAAAAATTTCTGAACTGAACACCCAAGAACGTGTGATTATCGCAATGTGAGGCAACACTGGAGCATGCAGGGATGTGGAGAGGCTGGCGTGACGTCATCTACCTCAGCCTGGGAGGGGCCATTTTGCTGTTTCAGGCTGTTACCTGGAGAGCAGCAGAGAACAGAGAAGGGACACTTGGTCTGCCTCTGAGCTTCTCAATAAAGTTTAATCTCTTGCTTCCCTTTCCCTATGGTTGGACAACAACTCTGTAAAATCTTACATTTTTAAAAGGTCAGTTTCCCTCCCTTGTCTTGAAAGGTTTTGACTCTCACTTGCCAGAGGCAGTATTAGGCCAAAAGAGGTTCTCATAATTCCTTCCAGCTCCTAAGTGCTGTCGATTCTTAATCTTCCTTAGTCTGTCTTTTTTTATCTGTAAACTGGGAAAACTGATTTGTATTGGTTTGTCAAGTCTTAAGGAAAGGTTCTTTCTCCATCCAGGCTAAAACATCTGGCAATCTTTCCTTTGCCCTCATGCTGTTGATTGCGCTTGGGGAATCAAGGAAGAGACAAACCAGCAGCTGCTTTTCTTCTAGGTTGGGGGCTATTGACAAAAACTTGTACGTGGAGGCCCTCCGGGATTTATAATTACGACACTTTCTCATTTGAACGGTCCAGAAGTTATCATAGACAATGGGCTGGTTATTGCAGGCCCATATACTTAAGAAAATTAAGCTGCATTTTCCTATAAGGAAAGTAAAATTAAATGAAGGATCAAGTTATGAAGAAGTAGAATGTTTAATGAATTCAGGAGCCAGGGCTCGCTGCGTCACTTCTACACATGGCTTTAGTGCTTTGTTGGGACAGACCTCCCTAGGACTCTGCAGAGGGTGGGAGTCTGTATTGTATTTTTATAAATGGTAAGTTGACATTCATCTGGAGCAATTGAAAAGATAGAAGCTAGAAAATAACATGATCTAGTAATATTTTAATGATATTCCTCCTCCTTATGACATAATTTTACTTATTTCCACTACATTTAATCATAGCCTAAAGATATAACTTATAGTCTTGCCAACTACCCAAAAGGTTCAGATCATCTAAGGAGGAACTGTGAGATTGATCCTGTTTATCTATTTTTCATTTTTACAAGTAGGAAACTGAGGCATGGAGTACCTACATAATTTGCTTGAGGTCAGTGGTTAAGACCCTTCTAGAACATACTACCTAAAGGCAATAGAGCAAAAAATTTACAAGCCTAGGCTTGGAGGTCAGGCAGACCCAGATTCTGACTTTAGCACTTAGTAACTCCCCAAGCCTTAGTTTCTTCAACTATTAGCTGGAAGAGTAACACCTGTCTTATGGGGTTATTGTGTGCATAAATAAAATACATATGAAGCTCTTAGCATAACTATTGGTATACAGTTGTTACATGTAGTTATATTTATTAATATAGTTTTCTCACTTACTGTTATTTCATTTAAAGTATGCTGCCTGATTTACTGGCTTGGTTGATCTTTTGATAGCATCTTTTCATTCTTAATAGTATTAATTAGAGTAGAAGAAGAAAAAAAATGAAACTTAATTTCCTCTAAAGTCCTAAGGGATTTGTGTGGGTCAATTTATTAATGAAATGTGAAGAACATTTGGCAAACCCACCAAATGAGACAAGCATTGTAAAGAGCCTTTAGAAAGAATTGGTATCTAATGTTAATGTCTGTGGAATGGAACTGTCATGGGATAATGGCCTTTTGATGGTACAGAAAATACCAAGGCAGGGAGAAGACATTTATTTTTAAAGCACTAGACAATCACCTTTGGACAGTGTCCTTCCACCAAGTCTTTATTTCTAATAGACCAATAATTGATACAGATGTAATTATTTTTCTTGATGGATCTGATATCCTAGGCAATGGCCTTGCTCACTCTGTACAGCCATCAGGGTGCTGCATCCTCACTGGTCACCAGAACGAACCTTTTATCGTATAGTCTCTCCAATCAGAATTCTGAGTACCTGTGATTTTTTTCTCTCAATACCGAGAGCAGCACTTTATTTTCTTCTCTCAATACCAAGTGTAGCACCCTAGTATATTATTAGGGTGACCACAGACTCAGGGCATCAGCTTGCCTGCCTCACCTCATTTCAGGCAAGCCGTGGCCTTCTCTGAGACTTGTGGTCACCCTAGTGATATAACCATCAACTCAGGTATTTTTTGAGTCTCTTGTAAGCAAGAAAATCTATGTTTTGTGTGTGTGTGTGTGTGCGCGCGCGCACGCATGTGCATGTGTGTGATGCAATAAATAGTTTCAACACGGAGAATCAGATTTGCAGCAGACTATGATCTTTTTTTTTTTTTTAAGGATTTTATTTATTTATTTGACAGAGAGAGAGACAGGCAGCAAGAGAGGGAACACAAGCAGGGGGAGTGGGAGAGGAAGAAGCAGGCTCTCAGCAGAGGAGCCCGATGTGGGGCTCGATCCCAGAACTCCAGGATTATGCCCTGAGCCGAAGGCAGATGCTTAATGACTGAACCACCCGGGTGCCCCCAGACTATGATCTTTACAATAAACTTGAAGTACAAAAACTCAAACTCTGTGAAAGTTTCATGGAACCATTTCTGTTGAGGAAAGTATTTGAAGTAGCATAATAAAAACAACTGTACAGTCAATTCTGTATGCCTCATGGTATCAGAGTCCCTATTATCCAGAGGAAACCATTGTGTGTGCACATGCGCGCACTAGTGCATGTGACAGGGAGACATCCAGCACCTTCACTGGTTATTGTCATTCTTTTACGGAATGTAATGAAAACCTAGTAGAATGTTTCTGATTTGTTATTAATCTTGTTTAAAGGAAACATGAGACAAGGTTGATGGTTCAGATTGACTTTTTATTTGCTATGAGTGTGGTAATTTCAGCTGCATGCTATCTTGAATGTATGCATTTCAACTTAATGGATTTCTCAAGGGTCAAGTTATGGCCTTGCTACTGTGAAGTTCACCCCATAGTACTATAGAATAGTACTACAAAGAAAAGAAGGCCTTTAACCTTCTTTTCCAGGCCTACCCATAAACTCCAGTAGAGCTCAAATGGCAAGAGCAAGATTTCATCTTTTGTCTCCTGTCCTGAACTTCTCTGATACATGTCTTGAATTTTTATTCAAATTACTTTGGGTTTTAATTTATTCAGTCAAATGTCAACCAAGTGTTGTTTATCCTGTGGATTACATTCATGCTCACTGCAGAATTCTCTAACATTTGATTTCTAATTATTTTCTTGTTTATCCATGTGGTGGGATGTTTTGAATATTACCTTCTGACCACTGACCAGTTGGAATTATAATTTTCTCTCTTTCCTAAGCATCTGGTAGTAAAATTTGGCAAGCATGTAGTCTTAGCAAATCTAATGACTGCATTGCCCCAGCTTTTATTCCGTATAGCTCTGTCTTCCTTAGGTATTTATTGTACTTAAACAAGCCAGTGCATTTTGGCTTTTGGAATTGAGCCTTGTACACAATATACAACTGCAGCCTTTCTAAGATTTCTGAACATAAGACAAAAGGGCCTTGAGGTACATGTCCAAGGAATGTGAAACTAAAAGAAAGAGTTGACTCAAAACACTGTGAAGCTGGTTTTACAAGAGAGATACACCTTGAACTCCTTTCCACTACCTTCCATTCTATTTTTAAACTTGTTTCCTTCTACCCTCTTCTGAGCCCAATTCTCCTTCTTCTCCCATGCACATAATTGAATAGTACTGAACCTTTCCTCTGTCCCTGGCAACCAGGCTGATTTAGACTTGGGATGGGAAGAGAAGCATGATATTGGGCAAAGACAGTGCAGACTTTTGAAAAAGGCATTAAATCAAAAAAGAGGGGATCTGGTTCTATCAGAGTGAAGAAGTGAGCACAGTCAATGACACAGAAGATAATAGTCTAGAAAAAAACAGAAAAGAAGGTAAGCATGGTTAGAGAGTACATAGGGGCAAAATAGAATAGGAAACCTGAAAAGAAAGGGTGGGTCCAGATTATAAAGACCCTGGTGCCATGCTGAGGAATCAGGCATTCACATCTGGTAAAGGAGAGTTGGTGGAGGTTTCCAAGCAGATTTGGAATACAATTAGATTTATTATTTTAAGAAGGGGTCTTTGGGGGCACCTGGGTGGCTAAGTCAGTTAGGCATTCCAACTCTTGGTTTCAGCTCAGGTCATGATCTCAGGGTCATGGGATCGAGCCCTGCATCAGGCTCTGGGCTCAGGAAGGCATCTGCTTGAGGTTCTCTTTCTCCCTCTCCCTCTCCCCCTCATCCCCCTGGATGTACTCTCTCTCTCAAATAAATAAATAAAATCTTTAAAAAAAAGGGGGGGGTTCTTTGAAAACAGTTTGGAGAATGGGCTGAAGAAAAAAAAAGGCTGAAAACCAGGGAGACCCATTTAGGAAGATGTTATAATATACAAGGTCAGAAGGGATAAGAGCCTGAAATAATGGGATAGAAGAGACCAGAATTGAGAGATGTTTTTAGTGTTAGGGTGGACAAGATATAGTCATTAAAAATTGAAAGAGAAAGAGATATCAGAATCTAAGATAGTTCTGGGTTGGTGGGTATAATAGTTTGTTGAGGCTACTGTAACAAAGTACTATAAACTGAGTGACTGAATGATAGAAATGTATTTTCTCAGAGTCTGGAGGCTAGAAGTCAGAGATTAAGGTGTTGGCCATACTCTCTTTGAAAGCTTTAGGGAAGGATTTGTCCCACATCTTTCTCCTAGCTTCTGGTACTTCTTTGGCTTGTATAGCATAATTCCAATTGTTACATGGTGTTCCTCCGTGTATGTGTCTGTCTTTTTGCATGGCATTGTTTTTTGTTTGTTTGTTTGTTTGTTTTTTAATTAAGACACCAGTCATATTGGTTAGGGTCTCACCCTATTCCACTATGACCTCTTCTTAACTAATTACATTTGTAATGACCCTATTTCCAAAACACATCACATTCTCAGGTACTATGAATTAGGACTTCAACATATCACTTTTTAGGGGACACAGTTCAACCCATCACAGTTTGCTATCAAGCCTGTAGCATAAGAATCCTTTCCTGAGTTACCAGCTAGCCTGGCCTGCCCTGTAGAATTCAGATTTCACACCGCAACATCAACTCTTACCTAAATTTTTAGCCTGCTATCTTGCCTTATGGATTTTGGGCGTGTCAGCTCTCACAATCGCATGAGCCAATTCCTTAAAAGCTCTTGGTGTAGCTATAGATGTAGTTATAGATGTAGATATAAACGTAGATCTCCTTTTGGTTCTCTTCCTCTGAAGAACCCTGACTAAGATAATGGGGGAGGCTGAGTGCTTTTGGAAGGGTGGGGAAGAGTTGGAAAAGATCAAAGTGACAGTTAAATTCTTGAGAACAGAGCAAGATTCAAGCCCAGAAGGAAGTGAAAAAAAAAAAAAAAAAGAAGAAGAAAGAAGGAAAGGAGGAAAACATTACATATTTTTTGAGGTTCTAGGATATAACTTTATCACTCCAGTATTATTTCTATATCAACTTGCAAGTTCACAACTAGAGCTAGGCCCAACTAATCTTGGCTTGCCACCTTGAAATACAGTGTTCTAAATAAATTGAAAATATTGGTTAGGCCATACGAAATTACCAACACCTGACAATTTATTATATTACCAATGATACCGGTAATTTTGTGTAATTCAACCTAATATAAATTTGATTATTTACTTGTGTGGAATCTGCTTAGAAGTGCAAGCTGTTTTCTTGACTACCCTAGGACCAAAACCATTGTGTGACAGTTTGGGAGAGGTGTAGTTTGTGGAATCAGGTGTTAATGTTTGTCTTGGTTAGGTAGGAGCATTGTGGGTGGGTCACCTGGCTGGCACATTTAAGAATATCCACTTAAAGGCAATAACTAACAGTAGCCAATAGTTATCAAACGCAAAAACTGTGAAACACAGTACTAGTCATCAAACTTATATTATCTCCATTCATTTCTCACAAAACACTGTGAAATAGATACTATTATAATTGGTATTTTACAGTTAAGGAAACGGAGGACTAAAGAGTAGAATGACTTGCCCTAAATGGTGGAGCCAGGAATTGAGTCTAGGCATGTCTGAAGGGCCTGCACCGTCGTCCCTTAAGTTATATAGTTCTGATACAGTAGGTAGTACCTGAGGGCTGCTTCAAATGGGAACTGGAGTCCAAAGTCCATGGACATGACTAAGGCAGGAAACAGAAGCTAATAAAGCAGAGGATCAGGTACCAGAAGTACCAGACAAATTTTATTAAGTAGTTTTTCTGCTGTTTCTACTATGATGCTTGCTCTTCATTTATTCACTCAAAAATATTTATTAAACAGTACTATGTAGTAGGTATTGATCTAGATATGTGGGAGTCACCTTTGAACAAAACAATAAAGATCTCTACCCTTGAATAGCTATAATCCTAGATGGGGAGACAGAAAATAAGCAATAAACCTAATACGAAGAGATTTTATAGCATGTTAGAAGGCTATATGTGTGCAGTGTAAAAAATTAAATATAGATGAGTAGGGTGGTGCAGTAGTACTGCGGTAAGGTGGGAGGTAGGCAAGTTTCAGTGTTGCATAGCATGGGGAGGGCCACCTTTAGTGAGAAAGTATAATTGGAGCACAGCCTTGAAGAAAGTGAAGGAAGTAGTCAGGTAGATATCAGAGAGAAGAACATTCTTATCAGGTAAATGCGCTAAGGTGGGAATATACCTGGCTTGTTCTAAGAACATGCAAACAGAGTGAGGAAGTAGAGGGAGGAAAGGGGGTGAATAGTGAAGATGAGGCTAGACTAAAAGCTGGAGGCCTTGTACATAGCAGTGGGCTATGTTTTGGTTTTTACTATGAGTGAAATGGGAAAGGAGAAACCACTTCAGGGTTTTGAGCCAAAGAGTGATATGATCTGACATACTTTAAAAAGGGTTGCTCTGATTATTGTGCTAAGAAAGACTCTAAAGGGTCAAGAATGGAATCAAGGCAACCTATTAGAGACCATTTTAGTAATATAGCCATGGAATGATGGTGGCCAAGATTGGTGGTAGCAATGGGGGAGATGAGATGTCATAGGATTCTGGAGATACGTTGCAGGTAGAGCCAACATGAATGTAAGATAGGAGGAATCAGAGATGTCTGTGAAGATTTTGCCTGAGCAGCTGCAAGGAAGAAGTTACCAATTGACATCAATAAGTCTGCAAGTGGAGCAGATTTGGGGAGAAACTCATGAGTTCAGCTTTGAATGTGTTGAATGTAATATGTCCATTTGACATCCGCATGGAGATGTTGAACACAAGGTTGATATATAGGCCTGGAGATTGGAAAGAAAAGTCCAAGTAGAGATGTATATTTGGAAGTCTTCAACATTAAGATGTTATTAAAGCCATGACCCTGGGCTATATTACTGAGTAACGCCTTAAGATTGAGAAGAGAGGAAGCCCCAGGACTGATACCTAGCTCCCCATCCCCTTACCTTGGCATTAAGAAGTTCATGAGAAGAAGAGAAATCAGCAAAGGACACCAAGAAGGAATGACCAGGAAAGTTGGAGGAATATCATGGAATGGGTTGCCTTGGTGTTGGCATGAAAATGGCGTGAAAATCTCACACGTGTTTTCACTTTCCCAGCCACTGGTTGAGTGCAGAGGACTCCAAGGACCTGGCTGAGTGCAGAATAATGAGGTCTGAGGAGCCCGATCACTGGATGATGGCATGAAGCTGAGGCCCTTGCTGCCAACCTGGACTGTCATGAGGGCAAGAAGTAACATTGTACTGTGTTAAGCCTCTGAGGTTTGGGAGTTTTTTTAACAGCTGTTAGCCTACCCTGACTAACACCAGAACTGTTGCCATTTTAAAGGTGCCAACATCTCATTTTGAGAGCTTTAGCACATTTTAATTGTTGGTATACACATGAGTGTTAGTCATTATTAATGAGTCATTAAAGAAGTCCTTGCACTTAGAAAATCTTTATTTGCAGTGAGGATGTATTTGAAAGCAATAGCACGATTTTCAAAAAAATGATTTATCCTCAGATTTATGCTTACTTGAACTAGGTCTGAAAAATTATTCCAAGTTATGTATTCTGTCTACCCTGGGTTCTCAGTCTGAGTTGACCTGCCATAGGCCAAGTTTCAGCACAGTCTTGTCCCATCTTGGACTTCTGGGAACTGGAATGGGTGATGATGTGTTCTTGTTGCTCACCTTTAATTGGCTCCTGAAAACACCTGTTTCTGATGGGAAGCTGTCAGGTATATTTTGAGAAGCCCATTATTGATAAACCTTTGATCGACTATTACAGTTAAAGAAAAATGTCTGCCTTCCTCCAAATGCAGAGTTTGGAATTAAACTTGGAGAACTGGTTGGAAAATTAGTGTTGTAAGCATGAGGTTGATACTGTGAGCACTGTTTGATACATTTGAGTTTAAATTCTATCAGGATTTTAAATTCTATCTAGAAAAGGACAAGTTTGAATATCTATTACAATGGCTTTTCCGTACACATAACCTAAAATCCAAAGATATTATTGTGACCTACAGGGTACTACTTATTCCAGCTTCCTGCTATTTCCCTACCTGCCTCGCGCTGCTTTCCCTGCTGTTCCTGCAGCACTCTGCATGTGCTCCCTGATCAGGCTCTCTGCCTCTGATTCACCCACATGCTCACATGGCTTCTTCTTTGACTTCATCCTGATCTGAGGTCTCCCTGTCCATATGACAACTAAAAATTGTAGTTCCCGTCATTGCCTGTCCCCCTGCCCTAATTTGTTTTTCTTCATAGCATTTATCGTTAACCAACATGAAGCTACCTAGATGTTTGTTTCTTTGTTGATGGTCTAGTTTCTCCCACTAGAATGTAAGGTCCTACTAGAATGTAATGTTTCCTTCACTGCTGCATCTCCAGCACCAAGCACTGTGTCTGAGACATGGTAGGAGCTAGGCAAATATTCGTTGTATAAATGAGTAAATGGATGAATGAAGGGTTATGGTCATCTGATTTCTCAAAACAATCTTATCCGACCTTAGGAAAGACTAATTGTTCTTTTCTCACAATATAAAATACCATGACGGTAGCCAACCTAGGTAGGCTTTGAGCATCAGAAATTTTGGAAAATTTGAAAAAAAAAACGCTCTTGGCTCCAATTCCCCCTACACCCTCCTCTCCATCCCCTACTGCTTCTTTCATATTTTATTTATTTATTCAATAAACATTCAGTAAATATATATTGAGCATCATTTCTTCCCTAACCTACTGAGGAAAAAAGCTCCACCTCTCTGCTGATATTATATGTAGTGGAAATACTATCTTGAGTAAGACAGGATGCCTTCAAAGGAGAAAAAACCCATCGGCTGTTGTTGCTCAAAACTTTCCGGGGTCCCAAAGGGAGGGAAAAACACAGGCTCTGTCTGCATTTGTTACTATCCAATTTGTAGCCATGGAATCTATTGGTTTTCACATTTCCATATTTTTGAGGCACATTAACAACCATAAGGAAATACAGTAAATGTGAAAGCAGTTAGCTGTGTGTCAATAGAAAGTCGGCTTCGAAAATGCTTCCTGCCGCACCGATTCACAGAGTGCTGACCTACATGATTTCATAAACTCGGTTACCCGCTCGCAAAGTTATCTGGTGCTTAAAATGTAATAAGAGTTAGAGGCTTTTTTCTTTGTTTTCACTGTGAAAAACTGTGTTTCCTTTAGAGGAGCTCACAATTTATAGACTGAAAATATATAAAAGAATTATGTGTCAACAAAATGATGTTTAAGGTTTTAAATCATCCTAACAGTCAGCCCTGAGACTTCCTCACTAGACATCTCAGAGACTTTATGAAAGTTTTATTCTACAATTCCCTGCTTGCCTTTACTCGTAGCTGCTTCTTCCAGCTATTCATATAGTTTGAAAAATAGAGTTTATATGCTTTAAGTTGCAAGGCATTTAGAATTTTCATAATCTCTTTATTGTGGCTGAAGCAGTCAAAAAAATGAAGTCTACTGTTGATAATATTTCACTGTGCTTTTACTAGATTAACTGGAGCAAGAAGCTGGAACTTGTGGCATTTTTTAAATACTCTATTTTTAAGGAAGCTTTTATTAGGAGCAAGGTATAGGGTAATTAAATTAGTTTCAAAATACTTGGTAAAGATCCAGGAGCAGGGTGATAATGAACCTTTATAAAGAACAAATGCTGAAAATAAGATTCTTAAGAACATGCATTTTTGTTTTGTACCTTTCATAGAATGCAGCAATGTACTAAGCACTTAGTAGGTGATCATTAAGTCCTTGTTTAAATTAATCTATAAAAGTGTAATCAAGAACTATACATAGTTCGAGTGCCTGCATGGCTCAGTGGGTTGAACATCGGACTCTTGGTTTCCACTCGGGTCATGATCTCAGGCGTCTGAGATCGATCTCCCCATCAGGCTCCATGCTCAGCAGGGAGTCTGCTTGGGATTCTCTCCCTCTCCCTCTGCCTCTCTCTGCTCCTGCTTGCTCTCTCTCTCTCAAATAAATAAATAAATCTTTTTTAAAAAGAACTGTACATAGCATCAAATTTCAGGGTCCATATTTTACAAGATAGAGAGGAGTGTGGAATAACTTCCCTTGCATAATTATCAGTTAAAAAAAAAGTATCTGTAAATAATTGATGTTTTATAGTTAACCTATAAACTAACATAGTTAACCTAAGCTTATTGGCAGCAGATCTCCATCACCTGCCTCCTATACCCTTTCTTATTGGGTTCCTCATTTACGGATTTCCATAGCTATTCTATTTAGTGTTTACTATGCTCCAGATACTATATCTGCTCCTTTTTTTTTTTTTTAAGATCTTGTTTATTTGAGAGAGAGAGAGAGAGAGAGAGAGAGAACACGCACAGGGGGAGCGGCAGAGGGAGAAGCAGGCTCCCTGATCAGTAGGCAGCCCGACATGGGGCTCGATCCCAGGACCCCGAGATCATGACCTGAGCCGAAGTCAGACACGTAACCGACTGAGCCACATAGGTGCCCCCTATATCTGTTCTTTTACCCTTAGGAAGCTTATAGTCTAGGGGTAAAGACCAATGAGGAAAGAGGAAAATTCAGTGCTGTTTTAATTGGGCTCTTACTTACTAGAACTAAGATTCATCCCATTCTTTCTTCATGTGTTAGAGAGGTTAGTATAGAGATTATTATTAGAATATAAGCACACAATAACCCAGGGAAAGCTGAGCCTCCTGACATCAGAAAATGCAAGAATTGAAGGTAGTTCTGCATCCTGGTGGCTCTGGGATTTCAGTGGTTTCTGAGCAGGAGGTCAGAGTCCTCAATATAGTCTCTTGACTTCTCTGTCTCTTACCCTTCTGCTTACTTGTGGTTTCTGCTCTTTTAAAACTTTTTCTTGCGAGGGACCAGTCTTGATTTTTCTCTACATAATGGGCTTTCAGAATTTGCCCGTGCTTCTAACTTTTTTTATTTCTTAGTTCAAAAGACTTACAAACATGATAGAATTGGTCCAGGTCATGTTTTTCAGAGCAACCATGGCTGCCCTTTGACACTCTGTGCCTACCCCTGATTTCATCAACTGCAACAAGGGGGTAAAAGTCACATGGTAAGAACAGGTCTAAGAACTGTATGTTCATCAAAGGCTGCGGGAGGAGGCATAGAACAGGCACTGTGTTGATGTGCCTACTTCAAATTTATCCTTGAAAGTGCTAGGATGTGATGGTACACAGAATTCCCTAGGGTTACGGAATTGGACCACTTGGCCAAGTCTGAGAGAAGTCAGAGCATACGCTGTAGGAAAGATGACACTTAAGCAGTGTCAGTAAGGTTTAGTCAGAGTTAGCTAGTTGAAGGAGTGGGAAGCTGTGTTAGGCAGAGAACACTGCATGAGAATGGAATAGAGGCAGGAAGAAATGTGTTTCAGGGACTGAACCACATAGAGTTTAATCTTCCTGAACCTGGAATAGCTAAGCCCAGGATGGTGGGAGGTAAGAATAGAGCAGACAGGACCTGCTTGGAATGCATGGCAAAAGTAATGGGAACTGTTGTCTTATGCAGGGAAATGGCAAGGTCACATATACATTTTAGATATTTCATTCTGAGGGCAGATGGAAGATGTATATGAACATGCAGGACTGGAGGCAGAGGCACAAGGTAGGAGGATAATTCGGGTAAGAAATTTAAAGAATGCCAACTGGAAAATGCAAGTAGAAGTAAGAGGAGGTAATATATTGCAGAAATATTACTTGAGTAAAATCAAGTCTACTTAGTAACTAGTTAAGATGTGGTGGGTGATAGAGAAAAGCCCATGCTTCAGTTTGACAAAGTTGGTGGATGGTGGTGTCATAGTTGAGATGAGTAAGAAATAAAGGAGACTAGCTCTGGGGGAAGGGTGTTGGGAGAGAGGTGAGACAGAAGGAGCTGATATGTTGCAGGTACAGAAGAAGTAAATGACTGAGAATAAGAGGGAGAGAAGTAGTATTTTAGTCAAGGAAGTGGTCCATCCAGCTTTTCTTCGTATCACTGAAAGTACATTGGGAAGTTGACGAGGTGGGGCAAATATGAAAGATAATATGAAAGAAATTAACAATTCATCCAAAAAGAGATGTAGATTCATTCTCTTAGTCACAGATGACCACACCCGAGAACCACATGCTCCCAACCTAAGACCTTGCTGGATCTCCAGGTGAAATCCATTCCTTTTGATCCTGATGACGTAGTAGGAAGGTTTTCATTAAACTAACAGGAAAGTGTAGTTGGGGACACTAGGCCCTTCCTTCGAACAGATACCCACACTGTGGTGTACTCTAGTAAATAATTTAGAAGACAAAATTTGCTTACTGCCTGCAAATGAATTTGATGAATTGAAGAATTACTTAGGACAATGAGGTAAGTGGGAAACATTGAGGTTAGTAAACAAAAGAAGAAAAAAGTCAAACTACCAAAAGAATAGAATACATGATTGGTTTACTTTAGATGAGAATGACAGAAAAAAGATGGGTCATAGTGAACTATGGATTGAAGAGGATTCAACAATGTAAAAAAGCAAGTGTGATATTAAAATATATAAATCAATCATAATATTGAAAGATCTAAATAGAAGAATACATATAAGAACAAGCAGAGATTCATCTTCCTGGGAAGTCAGATTCCTAATCGAATACTGTATCTGTTAAAGTTCTTTGATTCTTAGTGACAGAAGCAGACACTGAATATGATTTAGGATGATTTCAATTATAAATAATAGAAAACCAAATCAAAATGGCTTCAACAAGAAAGGGAATCTTCTGCTTCATATAACTAAAAAGTTCAAGTTTCAGACCTCTTTAAGGATGTGGTTTCTTTGTTTTCGTCACAGTTATCACAGTGTTGGCCTCATCCCGGGACTAATTCTTCTTGTGATGGGAAGATAGTTCCTAGTACTGATACAACTAGGTCTTTATGCTTCACATCCAATGAGAAAGAACAAGTTTTAAGATAATTCCCACAGAAGAGAGAGGTAACCTCGTTCCCAGAATTCCTAACAAACATGTCTTATATTTGGTCCACATTCAGTTATGGCCCATTTCTGAACCGTTTGCTGTGGCCAAAGGGAGGAGATGTGATAATTAGCTTGAGTCCATCAAAATCTACCCTTAGAGAGAAAGATGAAGTGAATTCCACATCAAATCCATGGCTGGGATGTCCAGGCCCTGTTAGGAAGAAGCAAGGGGGCATGTGGGAGGTAAAACCAGCCAATATCTACCACAGTATGAAGCAGGAAACGATGTTTTGGGGAAGCCTGGAGGGTAACTCGGCATGATGCTTCAGCTTCCTGAGGGAAAGGCTAGAGAATCCACCTCGGACAGACGACAGCAACTAGGTCAGCTCCTGGAGCCTAGGGACCTAGGACCAGCTAACAGTTATTTCAGAGCATGCTGCCAGAATGAACCGCCGGATTGTTTTTAGCCTCTTGTTTTACTCTGCATACTGTTCAAACCACACTAGGGAGAGTTGGCCAAGCTTGGTTGATGAGCTCACAACTCAGCTAAGAGAGGTCAGAGAACCTTGACTGCTGGTCTCAAGAAAACCGTTCATAACTGAGGAGAGAGAATTATTTCTGAGGACACTGAGGTTGTTTTCTAAAGAAAGGCAGAAAGGAATCTGAATTGCCCCAAACGATTGTCCACTACAAGTATTATATTCCAAATATAAAAGGGGTATAACGAACTTAGAATGAAGAATTAAGTAAAGAAGATAATTATAGGACAAACACTTTTGGACAGAAAATATGCTATAATAACAAATTTTTATGGAGTACCTAATGTATGCAATGTGCTCTATTGATATGATGATCTGTATGATATCCTTTCTACCCTTCTGGACAATACAGTGAATTTTAGAGCTAGGAGGAAAGGAACTTAAAGTTCATGCAATCTGACATCTTATTTTTAAGGTAAAGAGAACAAGGTAAAGAAAGGTCAAATCGTGAATTTTGACACAGCATTATTCTAAACTATCTGCTGTCTTTGTCTGATGTTTTATCTACCTACTTAGTTCTGCAATGGTCATAAACAAAATAAACTTCAGAGAAAGGGCCCAGAATTATCTCAGCTCGGAGATAAGACTGAGAAGAGATTGGAATGTCTTCTCTGTCATCAAAAAGGGCAGGTCAGAACCCATTGTTAAGACTCTAGTTGTTCAAAGTCACTTTAAAACAAGAGTCACTAGTTGGAGGAACAAGAACATTTGCTCCAAGGTCTTTCAGTAGACACATGGTGGCTGTGAAGGCTGTATGCTTGGAACTTCTTTCCTGAGGACTAAAAAAAAAGCTAAATTAAAGATAAAATAAGTACATATGACTTCCATATAGTTGTATCCCCAAACAGAAGAGGGTGAGAGGGGCAGGGTCTCTGACTTTTAAAGGTGCCTTCTGCTTCTCAGATTCAGTAGCTTCGGGCTCCTAATTTGCAATTTAGTTTGAGAAATGTTTTCTTTCATATGCTCCTTTTAATCTGTTTGCTACTGTAGTACATTTAAACATCAGCAGATGGGGCCCTTGGTTCCTTTGAAGAATGTCAGGCTTGAATTTTGTTAATGTCTGTGGTCCATATGAATTTTTCTTGTTGTTTTACAGCATGTTAAATTTGCACACTCTTTATAGTTCACAAACCTTTATTTAATCAGGAAAAAGAAAACTCACTAATGACAAGAAATTCCTTTTTTCCCTCTTCCACTGTTCTATAGGGATAAGTTAGATCTGTTTACAAATGGAAAATGAATATAACGTAATACCCAGACAACAGCATCTTTGAAAGGACAGGAAAAGTCAGTGTCAAAATTAATCTGTTGTCCGTAAGTCGGGAAGCTGTGTGGGAGGCTTTCACTGCATGGGACCACAGGTGACAGGTCGCATCCAAGTTACCTTCATTCTGGATTACTTTCTTTTTGCTTTCCTGAATTTCATTTTGTGAAGGCATTGTGTGAACCGGCTGGTTTTGAGCACTCACCAATGATCATCATTTTTTTTTAAGTGACGTTTGTTGATAGTCCGTAAAGAGAACACCGGGTCATCTGGTCCTTGCATCTGTTCCAGTGGGTAAGTTGCCGCTTTTTCAACATGAGATCCTTTCCCAGGAAAAATGGGACAGCCCTTTGAGGAAGGAGTGTAGTTTGCAGGGCAGAAGAGATGGCAGCATTCAGTCCTCCTGGAGTCCTCACTTAATTTTCTGCCTGGCTTTTTAACCGGAACTTGCTCTGAGAATTAATCACTGTTCCTCTTGTGTCCCCCAAAATGGGATGACCCAGAATTTTATTTTTGGCCAAGTACTGTGAGATATCCAGAGCAAAAATGTTTCCTATGTGTGAAGCTTCATTATGTAAATACTTATTTCAATGGGCTTACTGCATCTCCGATTAGTATGATTTAATTGATAGATTGAAGGCATCCTCCTTTGTGTAATTAATATTTGTGTTGTAAATAAGCTCTTATGCTTGGACAGATCTTAATAGCAGATTCAAAACCCAGTTTAAGAAGACTAAGGGTATATCCCTGATGGAAGAGATAAGATTGGGCCTCCTTTTTGTCATTATTCTGAGTTTAAACAAATAGGTCTGTTTTCCAACGTGACTGACACCTCTTAAGAACTGATATTTTAGCTGGAAAGACTGCCTATATATTTTAAGGTACATTACAGATCACGCTCGTTTCCAAATTCAAGTCTTAAATAGCTCATAAATCGGTGAGGATGAAGTGTCTTCATTGATAATATTCTCTATATTTTTATAAATTTGCAACCTAATGTGGCAAATTGGGATGCAGTTTGCAGATTTAGGGTTTACAGAGTTTACACTGATGAGACTAATGTATTACTTCTGGGTAGAGATGATGTTTGCCTGTGGTTCGCCTGAAGCCAGTTTTAGGGAGGAATTGTTCAGTTCTCCTCTCCTTTTGTGCTGACATGCTAAGTGATATATACGGAAATTGTGTGCACTCCTTGTGCCCCAGTCTGAAGAACTGCTTGTGGGCAAATTTCATTAGTACTTGATTAGTACTTGTGCTAATTAAGCCAGGCACAATTTTGCCTCCAGTCCTAGTATGATGAGTTAAGGCTGGACTGAAAATGTGGCCCTCAATGCATATGTTGGAAGCCCATAAAGCCCATATAATCCCATAGAGAATTCTCACTCGACTCCCCCATTAAGAGGCTGAAAAAGTGGAACAGAGCCCTCCGTTTCCAGTGCAATTTGAGTTCACCCAGATATGTGATATGCTAATGTTTAGATTAAGCAGATGGCAAGGAAGGCAGTTGTTAGTTGAGGATTGTTTTCCCCTTTCTGCATATTATTTTCAAACAAACAGCTTAAGAGGTAAGTTACTCTACCTCCTCCCTTCGCTTCCTCTTGAATTAAAAAAAAAAAGTTAGAAATCCTTGGTTATATTATTATCAGCCTCTGTGGCCAAGTGTGCCCATCTTATTCAGGATATGGTTTAAGAGTGGTTTCCACTGCTTCGTGAGTTTTCTGCTAATTTTATCATTGCAAAAAAAGGGAGATAGGGCTTGGCTGAAGCAAAGAAAGGAGAGGAGGTGAATTTGGAAACAAAAGCTGCTTGGAACAGAAGAACAGATGTTATGCCTCCATGTCCTTGTCTAATTTCTCCTCAGGGCTTGGCAGCGCCGGCCCCGATTCTCGATTCTCCTGCTTTTCTGTGGTCCTCCTCCTCCTCCACCTCCTGCCTTCTCCCAGAGCTTTTCCCCCATACTACTTCCCTTGCAATTTTGGAGTTTTCCACGTGAGGTTTTTTTTTTTATTACATACATTATGATGTGGCATCTTGAGTCACTTTATTAAAAAACCTTCAGTAACCTTCAGAATTCCTCTGAGCTTGCTCAGCCTCTCACAAATGAAAAGGTGGAGTTTTAAGTATCAGGTTTATCATTTATAGAACCATAAAATTTTAGAGCCAGGACCAGACATCATTTCATCTCACTCCGTTTATATTTTTAGTAAGAGATTTTCAAGGCTCTGGAGTAGCGGGAAAAGATAGAGGTAGGAGCGCGAGGGGCAGAGATAGAGGCAGAGAGGTGAAGAAGTTTTAGGAAGTTTTGGGTTTTTTGGTTTGTTATTAATGCATTTCCTTTGGGGATTTCTCCAGAGACTGCAAAAAATATTTAACTGCTCTTCAGTTATGTTTGAGTACTAGGCTGACCTGTCTTTGAACACAACTCCTTGCTTCTGTAGGCTTCAGGGCCAGTTGGTTCAACTGGGTTAAGTGAACAAATTTGCAAAACCTGCCCTCACTTGTACTTATCTTCCTTCTCCTTCTCTTACTTGGGAAAGTATCCCTCCTTTCAGCCAAGACCAGGACCCTCGCTGCTGTCTGGATGTTACTGCCCTTCCTGCATTCTCAAGAACATTAGTTACCTCCTGCCCTTTTCTGCTTTGTCAATTTGTCCTTCTCTGTTAGATTATTCCCCTTGGCCTACAAAACTCAGCATGCATGATGCCCAGACCATGCATTTCCCTTCTGGTGTCCTCTCCATTTTGATTCTTGAGTGTTTTTGTCATCTCCATTTTCTTACCTCCTATTTACTCTAACCCATTCAAGTATGGCTTCAGAGCCCTTTAATTCATTGGAACTATTCTTGATGAGGCAATAAAATTTCTTGCTAATGACAGATCTGGCTCATATTTTTCTGTTTTCATCTTGTCTTTTCAGCAGCTGCTTGTGCAGTAGAGCAAGGCCCCAGACCCTCTTGAGGAACTTCTCTCTGAGTGTCCATGATGCCACATTCTCCTGTTTTCTTCCCACCCCTCTGGCTCTTTTATCTCATTCTCCCTTTTGGTCAGAAACTAATGTCTATTTTATTCAGTGAACAAATTCCATATAAGGCGTAATACTGAGTCTAGTATATTGTAGGCTCTCAAAAAATATTTGTTGACTGAGTAGATTCGATAGTTTCAGTTTAATGAGCATCACGATTTTTGCGGTAGAGATGAGCTGTGGTATGGTATATGGTAGCCACTAGCCGTAGGTCATTATTTAAATTTAAATTAATTGAAGTTAAAAATTAAAGTTAAATAAAGTTAAAAAATTCCATTCTTCAGTCATACTGACCAGATTTCAAGTGCTCAATGGCCACCTGTGACTAGTGACTACCATACTGGACAGTGCAGATTTTTAGAACATTTTCATCATTGCTGGAAGTTCTATTGGCTCGTGCTGTTCTAGAAAGTTTATTTTTATTTTGTTTTTTAAAAAGATTTTATTTATTTATTTGACAGAGAGAGAGGCAGCTAGAGAGAGAACACAGGCAGGGGGAGAGGGAGAGGGAGAAGCAGGCTCCTGCCGAGCAGAGAGCCCGTTGTGGGGCCCGATCCCAGAATGCTGGGATCATGACCTGAGGCAAAGGCAGAGGCTTAACGACTGAGCCACCCAGGCGCTCTAGTTCTAGAAAGTTTAAATTCAAGTGCAGTTTTGGAGCCTGGGCCATGTGAGTCATAAGGTCATGGAGAAATGGGCAAGAGACTGGATGATTCTACAGTACTATAAAAACACACAGGATAAATGCTCAACTAGGACAATGAGATATTTTAACCATAATGAAGCAATGGAGTGTAGTGTACTAGTTAAATGCATGAGATTGGTTATGGACAGATTTGACCTAGTCCTACTATACCATTTAACAGCTGTATGTCAAGAGCAAAGGTTCCACCCATTTTGCTCCTCTGTATCTCAGTTGTCTTACCTATCAAATAGGGTTAATAGTGGTACTTTTCTCATAGGGTTGTTGTAGAGATTGAAGAGATTGATATCCATGAAGTATTTAGTATTGTTCCTGGCACAAAGGGAGAGCTCAGTAAGTGACAGCTATTCTTCTTGACCGTTGTTGCACATCTTCAGGATGAAGGCACCTGTTCACACATCTGGTCTTCTATTCCATCAGTGCTCTTGAACCTTGGTGTCTTTTTTTTTTTTTTCTGTAAATAACATACTAGCAGTGAGTAAGGGGTCACACATACTAGGCAGATATGTCAGGAGAACAGGATTAGATATGAGAGAGTCTTGAAGAGTACAATTCACCTGGCAAAGTTTGGTACAGAATGAGTGGGATCTTCTAAGACGATGTATTTTCAGCTTGGATCCCTGTATCCACCGTGGCCACAGCTCGGAAGGTTGGTTGGAGTAGCTTCCTCCAGGAAGCTCCTACATGCTCCTCCCTGAATTACAGGGTCAGATAGTTGTTCTCTTTGGGCTGACAGCTCAAGGAAATGCTATTGTTTTTCCCCAGTTGGGAGAGTGCCTAATGGAACAACAGCCATCATAGCTTTGCCAGTGCTCCTCTAGTGGATCTTATGAGTTTCTCTATGAAGGTGTTGTCCAATCAGTTCCCTGTAACATGTCTATAACTACCCACAATTTTCAGTTTCATTGCAAGGATGCTGGAGAGTTAACTAACCTGTCGTCGCGGGGCCTGACAGTCTCTGAAGAAGCACTTCTGCAAGTACTTGTCACTTGTAGTTTCACATTTCTGACTCACTGTGCCCCATAAGCATGAATCCAGAAATTCCTTTAGGAAGGATATACATTTCACAAATTTTAGAATAGGTCTGATTATCATTCGTAGTCTCAGATTTTGATTTTCTTTTTATTAGAGACTTACTCAGCCCAGGTCAGCAGTAGTTTCTGTGAAGGGAATTGGTTTGCCAAGTTTAAACATAGAAAGTGGCTCTGACACACCTGTTTAGGGATTACTAATTTCACAAGTGCAGTAATTTGAGCAAATCACATGTGAAACACTTTTTTTTTTTTAAACATCCATTAGTAGCAAGAGCCCGACTGCCTCTATCTCTACCCTCCATAGCACCAGACCCAGCTGCTATTAGTAGATTCCACTAATGAGCTGCTTCATCTTCAAAAGTTCTTACGGTCAGCTTTTTATAAATCAAAGTGTTTTAATTCAATTTGATATCTACTGGAAACAGAAGATTGACTCAATTTTGCATTTTTTTGTTTTGTTCAGATATGACTAAAAATGACCAATTTCTGTATTTCTAGCATTCCCATTATCTTCCTGATCTCTGTGCCTGCTTAGTTCACTAGGTTAGGACTTGAAACCCATTGGTTTCAACGCCAGCCCATGGCCCCGTGAACCCCTGTAACCTACCTGATGGCACTGTCACAAGGGGGACAGCTAAACATCTGTAGATCATGGCAAACCTTATCTGAAACACAGCTCAGAACTCGCCCTTCTCAAGGTGGGTTATCCTTTATAAATAACAGTATACTCTCTAGGCTTTAACTGCACAAAATTGGGGTTACAAATGAAATTACAGCCAGAATGTTTAACTGGGCACCACAAAAGATGGTTTTCTAAGTGAAAAAAGATTAACTAGTAAACCCTGTCTCTTTCCTGTGATAATTCCATCAATACTCACCTCTTAAAAATATGAAAGGTAATTTTATGATTTGACGTATATGGAATGCTCTTTATATAGATCTGGGAGGTTAAAAAGAGAAAATGTTTCCCTCTCTATTGCTGAAATAGCCAATGAAAGAGAAAGAAGACTGACCAACAGCAGCCAGCTTCCTATGGGGAATATATTAAATACCCCCATAATGAGAATGTTAGTTCCAGGAACAAAGAGTTAGTTCATGTAAATGATTATTACTTTGTTGTCTCACTTGATTTTTTTTTTTTTTTGCTTCCACAGTTATTTTTTTGTATTTTTCTTTGAGCCACTGTTTCCGTCCTTACCAACTATTTACAATTTCTTTCAAGTGAGATCAAATGGGATTGCACTTCCTGTTTCATGGGGGTTGGCTCCGCCATTGAAAATTATGAGTGCCAAGCAGAGAAAATCGGGTAACTAAAGGGAGATTTCTCTCTTTAGAAGGAAAAGCTGCATTTTAGTTGAAAAGGAAAGACAATGCAGCTGTTTTGAGTAGCTTACATCTTTAGAAATGCTAATGAATGTGATTGAATTTCACTGAAAGTGGGGCTGAACAGTTCAAGTCAAAAAGAAAAAGGAGTTTTGAGGAACTAGTTTCATTTAGAGACAAAGATCTTATTTACAGTAACTTTATCCTAAGATCTCCATTTGCAGTGCTCCTAATTTAAAAATACAGAGCCAAAGCGAAAATGTTCACCTAAGATTTTGGCTCTTATCAGTTTTTTCTTAATGTCTTTTTTGGGAAAAGCATTGTTCTCCAATAATAATAAGTTCAGGAAATTTGGTGTCAGATTTTGCTAGCCCTTCCTCATTTAATTGAATAGGGCTTGTGAAATGAAGAAACAATGCAGGCAGGCAAAAGGAGACACTTGCCCCTGGTGAAGAGCTGGTGGTAATGCTGAAGGGAACCTTGAGAGCAGTGGAGCTGTGTAATTACCTAGGATTACAGTTGTAATTCTTCATTATACATGGATTTTTAAGGATAACAATCGATCTATCCATCTAGGCAACAAGCTCTCCATTTTGTAGGGATTTGGAGGGAAGTCTTAGATATTGTTAAATAACAATAATTCAACTGAGTAAAATTGAAGATCTCATTGGCTTTATTCAACCATTCATGAATTGGGCAGCATCCCATCTAGCAAGTGGAAAGGAGCTCCACCAAGCTGTGGAAAAGGAAAGGATTTTAAAAACAGAAAGGAGGTGGAAAAAGGAAACTATTAGCAAAGAGTGCATTGTTTCCAGCAAGGTCCCTTCCTAAGGAATGGAAGGGGTCTACTGGGGAGATTATTTCACTAGTGTTGACAAGGTAATTCTATGTCGACTTGTTAAAGTTTGCATTCCTTGGGGGTTGAAACTGCAGTTAGTTTGGGTATTCAGTCTTATTTCTGGACTCGGGGTTTAGCACAAGAACCCCATTTTGGGCCTGCTGTCTCCTTTTTAACAATATCTACAAATGGTAAACTTAGTCTGTTACGCATTGTTAGGCTTTCTACAGA
The DNA here is from genome assembly GCF_024610735.1 of Ursus americanus. Lineage (NCBI taxonomy): Eukaryota > Metazoa > Chordata > Mammalia > Carnivora > Ursidae > Ursus > Ursus americanus. The sequence continues at coordinate 40,455,871 of NC_142138.1, read as the reverse complement.
GAACAAGCTCATGGCTGGGTGGTAATGAAGCATCCAAAGTCAAAGACGGCAGGAAAGGCGGAAAGTAGGAAACTGCAGACATCCTGATCTTAACATAACTCAGGCCCATCTTCCTGACCTCTGGCCCGTGTTTCTCTTCCAGTCATGCTTTCTTTGTCTTTTTCTCCATCTTTTCCATTACCTGAATTAGTTCAGAGTCAGTAAAATAAAATGTTGAAATAAAGAATTTGGAGGCGTCGTTTGTATCTATCTGCCCCTATCATGGTCTGGATTTTGCCTGTCTTTGGTGTTTGGACACTGATGGAACCCTGATACTTAGAACAGTGCCTGGCCCTCAATAAATATTTGTGAAGGAAAGCAGAAGAAATCTTGCTGGTAATTTGCTATTTCACTTTGATGCTACCATTAGGATCTAGTTGGAGTACTATAGCTAGGGACGCTTGGTTTTGAGCAGGATGACATGGCCTCCTTGTGCTGACACATGATAAAAGCTCAGTAAATACTGAAGGAAAGAAGGAAGAATGGGAGGAAGGTTACAGTCAGCTTCAAGCAGGTTGACATCAATCTATTTGTTTAGGTGATAACTTCAGAAAAACAGCTAAATACTGTGAATGAACCTGCTCTTACACCCTCAACGTTAAGTATGTAAAATGCTCCCTGCATTTTGGACAAATGCATTTCTTAAAAATAAGTATAGCTTTGCTTTATCTGCTTTGAATGGTAGGGCTGCAACTGTCTCTTTGATTATACAAGCATTTTGGCTTTTGGTAGCACTGTGGTGTTATGTATAGTTGTGTTAAAAGATGAGAATATTGATGAAGATCCTTAGAAGAATGCCTGAGGGTAGGTAGAAATATTTAAATGGAAATATTTGTCTATATTTTGCTGAAACTTAATCTGAGTAGATTTGAACTTAAATCTACATGTAATGGGTTTTGGGAATGTAGATTTCCTGCCTATGAGAAGTGATTTCCTCTGGACCCAAGAAACTTTTTTATTTCTTTGTCCATTCATTCATTCACTGAACAAACATAGGAGAGTCTTCTCAGTATAAAACACATTGTGATAGACCAAAGGAGAGAAGGAATGAATCCAGAATGATTTTCACTGTCTTTCAAAATGCACTATTTTATACTCCATCTGAAAATCCCTGAGGTCTCTTAGACTCTGCTATGATCAGGCCTGGTTATTTTCATCAACAACTCTGATGGTGGAATTGAGAACATGTGCTCTAAAGATCATGTGAGGTCTAGTTGAGTGAACTTGAAGTTGGAATGTTTTAGGTACTAAAAGAGTTTTGGAGAGCATATTTAGAGTTCTATATGCCCTTGACAAAATGAAGACACGGGGGAGGTAGAGAAGGTACAAATCAGTGAAAAAAGTAGCCACCTGGTGGGGGCAGTTAAGCGTCTGCCTTTGGCTCAGGTCATGATCCTGGGGTCCTGGGATCGAGCCCCAAGTCGGGTTCCCTGCTCAGCAGGGAGCCGGCTTCTCCCTCTCCTCCCCACTCATGCTCTCTCTTGCTATCTCTGTCTGTCTGTCTGTCTCTCTCTCTCAAATAAATAAATAAAATCTTAAGGAAAAAAAACAAAAGTAGGCACCTGGGAAACGAATAGGCCTAGGCACTGGTTGCCTATGTCTCTGTGTGGATCTGACTGGAAAGGTCCACTAGGCAAAGCAGGTGGGCACTTCAGCAAGTCTGCCGGTGTGGCAGAACAAGAACAGAGAAATTTCAGAATAACCTTCTTTAACAGAGAGTGGCAGGGCAGGGCGTCTATGAAGAGAAATGCCTTGGGTAGGGTCCGGGATGGGTCTTTTCCTTTCAAGGGCAAACTTACAAAGATAAACTGTGAAGAATTTAAAGTGGAGTTCTCATCCGATGCAGGAGAACAAAATATAAAGCTACCAATACATTGCAAGAATCTTCTTGGTGTGTTAAAAAGTTTTTGGCTTTCATGCCTGCTTACAGTAATTTATTCATATCGACTTTTTGACCAGATTGATTTAATAGAAAGGTGAAGAGAGGATTGAAAACAGCAGGAATGTTGCACTGAAAGAGTTTTGGAGAAAGAAACCCCTGATTCCAGAAATAAATGTTATTCAGCCAGGAGAAACATGTTGAAGTTAGGCATGAAAAATAGCCAACTTCTCTTTGTCTCTAGTGATGGTAATAGGGGCCGTTGTACTATGCGAAGGTAAAATTGAGCAGTTAGAGATGTTGGGTTGAGGGTCCCTGAAGAGATTATGGCATCCCGTCTCCAGTTGCCTTTAAGGACACAACTCTTGCTTAGGTATTGCTTTACCCAGGACACAGAAGCACACGCCTGCTGTCTTGTGGGCATTCTTTACAACCCTGTGATTTTTGTGAATTAAGCTTGTTGGAAAACCACATCAGAAACCAGAGATAACTGAGCTTGAATAACAACGTGAGAGAAAGGCAAGGTCAAGAGCCCAAACACTAGAATCTGACAGCAGGAGCTAAGGGTCTGTCTGATGGGCCTACTGTGATGCTAGTGACCACACGGGCACACTCACCCGCGTGAGGTTCTGGTGTGACAAAACCTCATTGGCCGGAAGGCAAACAAGAGTATGTTTGCATAACAACCACATCTACATTTGATCTTTATGTCCAAGACAGTCAAGGGAAATGCACCAGCATTTGCTTCTATCGTTAGATTTGATCAGGACCTGCTTATCCTCTATAAGCCCAACCTGACAGTTCTCCCTGGTTTTGTTGTATTCAGCTGCTTTTGGAAAGCTCCTTTGGTGTTTGGAGCTGCTGCCAACCTTTTTCAATATAAATTAAAAGTCACAAGGCTTTGCCACTTCTCTGCATGTGTTAAAGAGTTGCAAAAAGCCATTCTGAGTTCACTTTCCTTAAAGAGTCCTTTTTATTATTCACATCGAAGCTGTCAATTCAAAAAGGCTTGTTATAAATGGATTAATTTATGGCAAGATTGTTGATTGACAGGAAAAAGTTTGTTATGTATGGATTTGACATCACAACCATGCATAGCCAATTTTCCCACTAACAGCTTCTTTATGGAAGAATTCTTCCAGCCACATTGCATAAACAGCTGTTGGAAACACCTTTGCATCGATCATTTGTAATAGTTTATTAAAGTGGTACCTGGCAACATGTCTATATAGTTAAAGGCTTGCTCATTACCAAACCCCATTTTTCAGGAGTTTATTACTCAAGCTTTTCAAATCGTATCAAACTCAAACCTCACATGTGAGCACTCACTCTAGGCATTGTTTCTTTTGTTAGTGAAGGTTCCAAAGCAGTGGCCTCACTTCTTACGAAGTGGCATGGACTGTGATTGATTGGTTCTGCTTCACATTTTTGGAAAAAGGTGGTGTTTTTATAATCTTTTTTTTTCTGAAAATGAGTTTTTGAATGCTTATATCTTTTCTAAAAATAAATATTTATTAAAAAAAGAGATGTCCTAAGAGATGACCCTTATTATCATAAGGATGCCTTTACAATTTTTTAGTTTATACTTTTGTCGCATATTTGGAAGCTTATCTTGATCATTTAGATGCTTGCTATTTCCCACCTCTGTTCTTTGCTATTCTCCTTTCCTTGCAAAACAAAATCCTTCTTAACTGGCTTTCGCCTTGTCTTTGAGTTGAAGGACAGCTCTCCTTCCTTAAAGGTTGTACTGAATAGCAGGTAAGAAGATGGGCTTATTATTGAGATGCCAGCTCTTTTTTACATGCCATGTGAGTACAGGCAAGTTATTTTGCCTGTGCAATCCCTGTTTCTGTTTCCTCATCTAAAAAATAGGGATAATAATAGTACCAAGTTTTTAGGTTTGTTTTAAGATCTAAATAAGCTAATATGCGTAAAGAGCTTTAACGTGTTTGGCACATAGGGAGAGATTCATAGCTGGCTGCTGCTTCCCTACGGATGTAGAGCAAGGTAGAATGAGTAGCTGATGCTAATTCTCCTGCATCCTTGGAATGCCTTCTAGCCTTCTTCTGGGGTCAGGACACATTTTCTTACAAATATTGATATCCCTTAGCTCCTCCATAGGATATTGGCAGCTCTTTTTGGCAGCTTCAGTGGCAGTGATGCCTCCTGCCCCAAACCTGGTATACACTGGAGCTTCCTCACAGGGGGTAGAGGAGGAAGGTGCATAATGAACTGTGATACTCCATTAGCCTGGATAAGCCCCAGAGCATACGAAGAGCTAAAGGAGCCAGCTGGCTCCCCAGTAAGCCCTGGTTCTGCCAAGACCCACTGATTGCTGATGAGGAAGCAAAGAGGAAGCCCTGGTGCTGGGAGGAATGAGAAGGGCATTTCCCCCCAAGACTAGAAAGTTATTGGCTTAAGCAAATTGTGAGGATTAAATGAACTAATGAATGCTTTGAAATCCATTGGGAAAGATTTTATTAAAATCCATTGTATTAGTTTGTCATTTTTTCATCTCTTGGGTATAGGCCTTTGAATAGGGTGGGAGCAAATGTCTTGGTTTTAGATTTGCTTTTAGACTTCCTGAACTGACTTCCAGATCATACTCATACAGTGCATACAAAGCACTGTGCTAGGCTTCCTCCAAAATGATCAGACATCCACAGCTGGATCCTTAAAAAAAAAAAAAAGGAGAAGCTGATACCACAAATGTGCTGGTGTAAAAAAATCATGTAGAGTTTATTTCTCTTCTTTCCCTTTTCTTTTCTTTTTCTTTTTCTTTTTTTTTTCTTTTCTTTTTCTTTCTTTCTTTCTTTCTTTCTTTCTTTCTTTCTTTCTTTCTTTCTTCTTTTTTTTTTTTTAAGTTTATTAAGAATGGAAAGACCTCTGCAGCTTGGCTTTACTTGTTATTTTCCCAGATATTTGAAAGAAGATATTCACAGGCAAAAAAAGTAACTTTTTCCAGCCAAAAGGCAGCATTTTTCCTTCTGTCCTCACAAAAGTGTTGCTATGTGTGTCAGTTATAGAGAATACATCACCCTCTTTTCCTTAGAAAATGCTCCTTTTGCTGCCGGTGAAAAAATAAAAATCCCCCTACTAGGCATACAAATTCTCATGGGAGTATGGTTTTGTTCCTGAAATATATTACAAAGTAGAAATTGAAAATGTCATGATATATTTTCAGAATTATCAAAAATGCTCAGGTGAAGACGTAGGCAGTTTTTGGAATCACTATGAAAACCATACGCAGTATTGCAATGTCCAAAATCATGACTTTGAATACTCTTGCTTTAGTGCATGCACCTGAGAATTTTTTCCCTTATTTTATTTTCATGAGAATCAAACTTCAAACAAATAGAACTAATCAAACCAGACAGTTCTCATCCATTGCTTCAGTATAGGCAGTAAAAACAGCTGAGGGATCTTATTGAGAAGTACCAGTAATTCATGAGCTCTGCTATCTTGATACTATTTGGTGATCTGCTTACCTGTGATGTCATTCACCACAGTGACAAAAGGCAGGAAAATCAATGTGCTTTGACTTTATTCCAAAAAGCACTCAGGAAATACTAAATTTTTTGAGATGACTAAATTTTTGAGGTGAAGATCGGCATTTTTCGAAGACAGAAGTGTACCCCTATGATTCTAGCAATACCACCATCTTTTGAATCCCACTCAGACATATTGGGAGGAAAATCATAGCTAATCAGAATATTCATCAATTTCGTACCCTTTACCTTGGTGGATGGTCCAGTGTTTAAGCAATTGCTGATGGAATCCACCAGTAAGAGGTCATCTCAAAGTCTTCTGCTGAGTGAAATCATTGCATTTGTGATTTTGGGGCACATTCCATTTTCATGACTATTTGAGGATATCCCAAAAGGCAGCACAGGGAGGTATTTGGACCAGGAATGATTGACAGTGTCTGTAAGTACTTATTATGTCAAGGCTTCAGCTCGTCGATTGATGGGAAATGATGTATAATAAATTAGAATGATCACACATCATTTCCCATCGATTGAAATGCCAAATCCTTGACGGAGTAATGAGTTATGGCCAATACCACTCACTGTCTTAGGGGGAGATTGATTGCATATCCTTTCATCGATGTGATCAAACAACTAAGAAATCCTAAGTACACATCTAGCTCCCCAGTTTTACCCTCGTTCCAGTGCAGAGCATGAAGTTAGTGTTGCCTCAGTGAGCATTGCACAATGCCATGTGGGCATTGGAGCAAGGGCGTTCTTCATCATCTGATGCAGTGAGAGCCTCACTCCCTGCAGAAATACAGATGCATCCTAAGTGCAGAGAGACTCAATGAAGCACTATTAGCCATCCTTGCTACAACAAAACAAAATAGGAAGGCTCCCAGGTCTCTCCATAAAAGCAAAAAGGAGGAAGTTCACAGTAAACTCAATGGAATGGATATTTAGTATGCTCATGGGCCAGTGGGTGGGTGTTTTATCCTTTTTCTCTTGTGTCACTTATTCCCAGTATAATATGCTTTCTACATCATTCCAGTGGGTGAGACCAATTCATGTTCCTCCCCGGTAAAAAAAGCAGTTCCTTCTCATCTTATAATTAAATACCAAAAATCACCAGCTGTGAAAAATTTTTGTTTATTTAGATAGCCAACCTGTCTGTTTTTTCCAGTGGAGGCGGAAGAACTGGCACAATGCATGAAATTCACATTCTTTGCTCTTCAGTCAGCATTCAATGACTATTTCTAAGGCTTTTTTGGGCTTGAAAAGTCTTCCAAGGCATTTTAGAGCTAAAATAAATAAAGGCTCGTTTAAAACTTCATTAATTCAATAAATGTTTCTTGAGCAGTCACTATGTGCAAGACATTGTGATAACCTTAAAAACATGTTATTGGGAACCAATCCAACATGAAACTTTTGTCGCAGTTAAGAAACTATAAAAAACTTTCATGCTTAGAAAATATAAACTGTTTCCCAGCTTTCTGTGTAACCTCAAGCATTGGAATTCTTCATAGTTTGAAGAAGGAAAGCCCTTTATAAGGGTAAAAAATATTGTCTGTGCTGAGAGGCATTTTGTAGTCAAATTTTGGTTATTTAGCTTTGTTTTAGAAGTCTGCAAATGTTGCTATTCTTCTTGGTCTATCCAAAAAAAACTAGGGTATAAGAAATAGGGAGTTTTTGTGTGTAAACAAACAAGTAAGTAAATAAGTGAATAAATAAATAAAGTGTGTAAAAAATGTTGTCTGTCTTAACTGCTTTATATTCAAAGTATGCTTAACCTCTCCAGACCTTAGGCATTTAGTGAATAGGCTTGAATGAATAAATGAGTAAATGAGTGAATGAAGTATTTGAGATTATAAATCCTTTTCAAATGCAGGTGACTTAATCCATGTTTTTAAAAATCTCCACTTTTATAGTCACTTTTTCTCCCTTGGTAGAATTATAGTGGCCATTAGGATTATCTCCAATATGGTTACATCACATTTAGTTGTTGAACGAGGACAGGAGTAGACAAGGAGAGCAAGCAGATTTAACTGATTCCCTTTATATGCAGGCACTCTCTGGGGTGTTCTACTCATATTGCCTTATGTACAACAGCCCTGTGAAATAGGTATCTTTCTCAGTTTACAGATGCGAGGGCTGGAGAGGTTAAGTAACATTCTCAAATTTACACAAATAGTGAGCAGAATTGCTGAGAGTCCAACCAAATTCAGGTTTACTGCTGACCTATTCTTGGGAAACCAGACTCCCAGATGAGTCTCAAGTAGGCATCCAGAACACCAGAGTAGAATTATAGCTTCAGGATTCCAGTGAAAGACTCAAATAAGGTAGAGGGACATGGATAATGCAGGGTTCATCATCTTATGTCCATGTAACAGATATACAAAACCCACGAATACATCTTGAATTATTCACTGGATGAAAAAATAGATGAGATTAATGAATACCCTATGAAACTTCTTAAGCTGTCAGGAAGCTTAAACACCACGAACACAATACTTGACACTCAATACCACTTACTCATGTCAGAAAAGAATGATTGACTATTTACTTGATTCATAGTTTTATTCTGTAGTTACTATAGATGAATAATATATTCCCTGCCCTGAGCAAACAGTCTGTAAACAAGTATTTATAGGATGGCAATGTAAGTGGTAGTGGAGCTAAGTGCAAAGTGCTTTGGGAGAGTAACACATGGACCAAGTGAGATTATGTTTGGACTGGGACAGGACTGGAGGGAGTATGGAAGACCATGCAGATTAGCTTGGATTGAACACACTATGAGAGAAAGTGGAGAGGGTTCCTCTGAGAGGCAAGGAGGGAAGGATTTCAGGCAGAGGGAACAGAATGTACAAAGGCACCATGGCATATTTAGCAAACTAACTGGCATATTTAGGACACTGCAAAATATATGCTAAAATTTATGCCAGTATTTATGACTTCTTTTCTGGAAAAACATAATTAGGTTGGGTCTATTGAGCTACGATAAGCAGACTCTGATATGACACGATAATATATGTACTCATGAGAGTTATTGCACCTCCCCACACAACTGATTGAGTCACAGCTATTAATTAGCATAAAGAGAAACAGCTGAGATGATAGAATCATCTGGCTCATAGTCATTAATTTATTAGTAATTTTAAAAAGGGATTCCTTATAATGATATTTGTGTCAGGTTGTGAAGAGCACTAAGGTTTAAGATGGAGTCACTGGCAATGAAGAAGAAAAAGGCCGATTCCATTGGCTGCCTTCTCTTAATAAAACAAGTGAAATGTTCTATCAAAACACTGTCTCATGGGGCACCTGGGTGGCACAGTTGATTGAACATCTGTCTCTTGGTTTCTGCTCAGGTCATGATCTCAGGGCTGTGAGATTGAGCCCCACATTGGGCTCCATGCTCAGTGCGGAGTCGGCTTGGGATTCTCCCTCCCTCTCCTTTTGCCCCTCCCGACGTGCTCATGCATATGCACACATTCTCTCTCTCAAATAAATAAATAAATCTTTTTAAAAACCCCACTATCTCATTAGATAGCACAATATAAGGTAATAGGAAAACACCCAAGTAAAGATGATTTGTACCAAAGCAAGCTGAGACCATTCCCGTGATATCAGGATTCTCAATAGAGCATCATGGGCAGCAGTTTACTATTATGAATTCACTATCAGGCAAATCCCTGATTCCATCCTCAGGAAATCTAACCCTGGCAGATTTGAAACACAATTTATATTTAATTGATTATTCAAGCAATCTCTAACTTTCAGCAGAGTTGAATTCTAAATGTTTATTTAAATGACTTGTTTGTATCAAAACCACATTTTCCTATAGAGAGAATGTCATGTGTGATGGTTGGGTTCAGAGGCTGTCTTTGAAGTCTTCTTGAGCACAGATCTGGAAACCAGAGGTATAAGAGTGATGGAAAATCCTATTTCAACTACACCTCTTACACCTAACATTGTTTACACAAGAATATATATCCGAGCTCTGCTTCTGAATACTGGGAACCACTTTCTTCAGCAGTGATATCTCTCCTGGCAAAGGTCCCTTCTTAATGTGTACCCATAGTTTTCCCTTCTAAAAATAGAAGCTCATGAGATCTTCCTCTTGCTACACATTTTATATTAAGGAAAAAAAAGGTAATAACCTTCTTGGGTAGTAGGAGCTGGTTCTTCCTCCACATTTTATGTAAATGGGTTATTTGTAATCCAGAGAAAGACTGTGCTGTTATGATATTAATACACAGGATCACAATGATGTGTTTTCTACCACCTCTACTCTTGGATTAGTCTGCTATGTATTCATTCAATATAGTCTTAAAGGCAGAGATTATAATGTAACTGACAGTTGTATAGTGATTTGCAATATATGAAGTACATTCACATTTTTTCATTTAATGCCAATAATAGCCCCATAAATTAGGTGTTGTTATCCCATAATGGTAACTGAAACTCAGTGATGTGAAGTAATATATGCAAAGACCCACCACTGTTGGATGGCAGAGCTGTGTTTCAGGCAGATCTTTTGATCGTCAAGTCCAGTGCTCTGTCTATGATATCAGACTGGCATAGCAAAATTTATATTGTCAAAAGACTAAAGGTTGAACACTCAAATCAAGTTAAAGCATTTGTACCAGTCTTTCTTTTAGAAAATGGAGAATCCTCCTCAGCATTAACTTGGGGTTTCTTTGAAGTCCACCAATATTGAAACAATTGGATTTTCTGCCAAGAAACATTAAGGCTGATTTGACAAGAATGACGAGGCACTTTAAGAGTTGATTGACTGTTAGTACAAGGCTTTTAGAGCTTTCTAAAATTGCATCAACTATAAGTGAAAGAAATGGAAGTATCTACTCAGAGCTTCAAAGAAAAGCCTGTGACATGAAGAACGAATGGTAGGATGGTCAAATGCGAATACATCTATCCAACATTCCTCAGATCCCATTTGGTTCTTCCACAATTTTCTATAGTCTTCACACTCAAGGACCCATTGAGATCTAAACTGATCAATGTAAAAAAATTATTTTGTGTTTATTGAAGGATTTTCAGAAGACCCATTCAGCTAAGACTCTTATTGAATGTGTTTGCATATGTGTTTGCAACTCTATCTTGGAGCTTCCTATCTAAGACAAACTTACCCTCCTGTCACCATATTGATAGGGTGAGGCAACACCAGAAACCAACTGAAAACAAAATCTTTGAAGCTTGACAGCATCTATGCTGAAATCTTCAAGGTGAGTGGTAGAAACTTCCATTATGAATCTATAGTTCTTGAGGATCCATGGTGACAAGAATGATTTCAAAATTGTTGAAATTTTAAAGAAAGAAAGATAAGGCAGATTTTTCTTTCCATGTTTGTTTCAAAGAACACATCAAACTACAATATGGATTAGTGTAACAGATTTTTCACTGCTCTCCTGTTAAAGAAAAACAAACATATTAACAAACATCTTTTATATATGGCTTTCCTTAATCTCATAAAATTCTGCCTTTAAAATAATTTTTTAAAAAAGAACTTTGTGGAATTTCCTAATCTTTACATTTGATTAATGATCATTTATTTTAGAATCTTCTCTACCGCTTTTAGCAATGAAACCCCAAAAAGAATATGTTGTCTTCTAACTCTCACATTGCTGCAATAAGATGAGGCCATTGACAAGCTGAGTGTTGGAAACAATAACCAAGTTTGGGGTTAGGGAAAATAACCAAGTAAATGGTCAACTGTTTAAATAGACCTATAGATAAGCCCACTTTGATTTCCAAATTGTGTCACTTTTATGATGCTTAGACATTTGGTGATGTGAAAACAGATTTTTTTAACTGCCCTTACTGAGATAAAAAATACAATGGGTGCTTCAGGTGTAGGTGACTCATTTTATATGAATAAACATTAAGCAATTTTGACGGTTGAAATCAGTGGTGATGTTCTAGACTTTTCTAGATATTTTCCATCTTTAAGAAGATGAAGTTCACTTACTATCACCTGAGCAAGTCTAGAATCCAACTATCAATGTTCAAACTTAAATAATCTAAAAAAGTAATTGTTTCAAGTTCTGATCTAACACTCATTTGAATTTCTTTGCTATGATAGGGTGCAAATAGAGGATAGAGCAGGCTTTCTCAAAGCTGTACTATTGGCATTTGGGGTCATATAATTCTTTGTTGTGGGGGCTATCCTAGGCATTATAAGATGTTTAGCAGCATCTCTAGCTTCTACCCACTAGATGACAGCAGCTCCTTCTCCCAAGTTGTGACAATATCAAAAATTTCTCCCAACATTGCTAAATGTTTTTTGGGTGGATAGGAAGGTAGTGAGGAGGAAGGGTTGGGCACAAAGTCATGCCTGGTTAAGAACCACTGGGGTGGAAGCATAGATTTCTAGGGTTCCACTCCTTTTTAGCTTATGTAGATATTAAATTTGAAGATGAGTGAGCTTAATGACCTGTCCTAAATCACACAACTGATTAGGAGCAGAGGTGGAACCCAAACCCAGATCTTATTATTCCTATAGTGTTCTTTCCTTTGCAATATATTATTGTTGAATATTGCTTATGGAAGGAATATTCCGCTGACCCACAGACACTAAAGTCATTACCCAACAACATCCTGAGACCATTGAGAAGATGGCCATCTGACCTGAGTCAGAAGGAACTCATTTTTTTAATGAATGAAATAGCAATACTCAAAAAGCTCTATGGGATTCAATCTTGCAGATACTTTGGGTGATGATACCAAGTAACATCAAACTACTGAGGCAGTATGTATGAAGTTGTAACCACAGTGAGATCAATCTGTGTGAGTCTCTTGCTTTCTACCACCTTATTTTAGATAGGTATTTGTTGTAAGTGTCCCAACACTTTAATGATATTTTATAACTAAAGATAGACAAAATGTACCTGGCAGGAATAATAACTAAAGATTGTGTTAACAACCCAGGACCACTCGTTAAGCCAGGAAATATGTGCTTACGCTGTGACAGTGGCTGTCATCTTGGATTGGCCCCATTAACCACCTCTGGTCCATCAAGGCAATAATGGAAGCCATTCTCTTCCTCTAACAAGAGATTGCCAAGAAAGTACACTGCTGCGCAACCAGCTGTTTGAGGAACTGAAGAGGATGAAAAGAGGGTGAAAACAGATGGGATATATTTTGCATTTCTACTTAGATATGAATATGTACATATGATATATTAGGGCATCTCTCCCACACATGTCCCTCTCTTCTTGGTACATTATGTTAACCATTTATCACTTTCATACGTCAACTTTATCCAAAAGTTATATATGCTCTTTGTTTCTTAGATTTACTCCCTTACTTACACCACTTTTTACTGAGCTATTTGGTTAAAACTTGTGAAGACATTTTATAACTTATGCTGCATTGAAGGTACTTTGTGTGGAGGGAGCGTTTGTTTGAAACAAAGCTTAAAGTGTACTGTTTGCTTCAATATAGGGAGGATTCTACATAGTTGAAAGTGTTTGGATTGTCCTGGTGCCAGATTTTTAAAATCCCACATGTAAGAAATATATATTCATTTTTGTTGAGTTGGAAAATACAGAAAGAAGAAAAATAAATAAATACATAAATAATAAATAAAGAAGAAAATTATCATTGTGCATAGTCTCATCACCTGGAGATTATATGTTAATGTTCTTCCTCTATCACTTTTTATCTCACACACAAGTGTATGTCTGTATATGTATGCATATATGCATACATATGTATATATTTGGGATTATATGGTAAACACTAGTTGCTACTTTTTCATATCATTACAACTATTTTTTCTTGTTCTTAATTAAAAATATATTCTAATTGTATCGATGTACTCTAATCTACTTAACTATTCTTTGTTTTCTTGTTATTAAACTTTGTTTCCAATTTTATTTGGGTATGACAATAAAATCATATATAATACAATAACAAATTAATAATACAATTGATTTTGTAACTTTATTCTTCCTAGTTTATTATTTCTTAGATGTCAAAGGCTGGGTCAAAGACCATAACATTTATAGTGCTCTTAATACATATTGCCCACTTGACCTCCCAAAAGATTTGTCCATTTAAATTTTCACTGGAAATGTATAAGGAGATTTTTAATTTAAACGAAAATGTAATTGCTGAATTGAAGTTAACAGTAAAGAATTCAAGAATTTCTGTATCTGGATTTCTTCCCTGCTTTTGGCACTATAGATGTTTTCTTTAAAGTTAACGCCTTTAATGAGTAGACATGGATCAAAATTTAAAAGAATTTTCCATGGGCTACCAAAATGGTTTCCAATTTAAAAATAACAAAACCAGTAAAGATACATAAAATATTAACTATGAAAGGACATGGGAAATCATTTAGCTCAACTTTCTCTTTTATTAAAAATATAGTCATTTGCTAAGCAACTATTATATGACTGCACTGTAATCTTAGCTCTAGTTGGCAACACAGCGAAGTACATGATTAACTGTAATACAGTTCCATAAATACTATAGAAAATAATGGGCAAAATGCAATGGAAACAGATGGAGGTAGGGGAATGTCTAACTTTTCTCTGGAAGATGGAGCCAGAAAAACCCTTGCAGAAGAGGTGATTCCTAAAGAATTTTTTCTTTTTTTCCAGGAGAGGTAAAAAAGGGTCTCTGGGGCAGAGCAGCATAAAGGGACGCGAGGACATGATGTTATACGGCTTGCTCACACAATGCTGGTAGTGAAGTACGCTGAAACCTCGGAGGCTGCGGATGTAGTGTTAATATCATGTTTTCAAGGCCACATTTAGAAGTTCTGACTTATTCTCTAGTCAAAGAGTAGCCATTGAAGAGTTTTGAGCAGGAGACATGGTTCTTTCTGTATTTGTTTTCATGCTAAAATGGACTGAAAGCAAGAGGCCTGACAATTAGTGTTGTCTAGATGAGATGATAAGAGATTAAACCATATCAAGTGGTGGGAAGACTACACATGAGGGGCGAGGATAAGATGTGTAACCCATCAACCAGTTAACAAATATTGAGTGCAAGCAAGGTGTCAATACTCTTGGTGGTGGAGATTCAAAGAAGAGCAAGATAGCAAGTTCTCCCCCATGGAGCTTTCATTTCTTTAAAAAATTGTGTGTGTGTGTGTGTGTATGCTATATATATATATATATATATATATATATATATATATATATATATATATATATATATATACTGGTGATTATGAACACTACGGTCAGGGTACCATGAGAGTAGGGAGAAGGGGGTGTTCTTAGGATGACACAGAAGCTGCTACATGAAAGATAAGAGAAGAAACCAGCCGTGTGAAGAGCCAGAGTTCCCTCACTTGCAGAGGGGATGAAAAGGGAGAAGGACTGCATGAGGAACTTTCTAAGGTGGAACAGATTACTAATTGGAAAGGCTTATAGTCGAGGAGATAATCATAAAGACTTTAGAGTTAGATACACTTGACTACAAATCCAGGTTCTGCTGCTTAACCCACAAAGCCTCGGCTTCCCCTATAAAATGAGAATAATAATGCAAACATTACAGAACTACTATAAAGATTATGTGAAGTTATGTATGAGAGAGTTAGCACATTGACTTCTGATAGTAAAACCTCATCAGAAAGTATTTGCCATCATCATCATCATTGTAGTCATCATCATCAAGATGAATAGGGAGAAACTGGACCCTTTGTTTCTATCTTAGGTGACTGCGAAGTGAGATAGGTGGCCTAGAATAGGGGCGTATTGAGGTATTCAGATAGTGAATCTGCTTTGAGGGACCTATTGGAAAGCCAGTGGACATTTGGATCCAGAGGTCAGAAAAGAGGTCAGCACATAAGGTACATTGAGTCACTGGCCTTGCCCAATAAGAATAAAAGTAAAATATAAAAACCAAGGTGAGAAAACTGGGAACTTAGCACTTCTTGAAGGTAATCATCTCTTAGAAACTTCTAATTGTTTGAAAAAAAATTTTCATTTTAATGATTTTTAATCTACCTTTTTACCTATCCACTGGTCAAACTTTTTGGAAATATGTAGAATAAGAACAATAGCTATACCAAATCAAAGCCTTTCAAATATTTGGGAAAACATATTCTTAACTGCCCAGGCTTTATCTGGGAAAAGTGTTTACAGATATCTCCGTCTTTCCTCAGATTTTGGGGTTTTCACGTCCTCTTCTCATTCTAATTGATTTTTGGGTGCAAATCAGTTTGTTCTTGCCCAGAACTAAATCTGATATTCCAAATGTGGTTTAACCACCATGTTAGTTTCATCTATTGTTTTTGTCTGTCACGTCCTTATAATCTTGATTCTGTCATCTAGCATAGAATGCCAGCTTTGTCATATACCAATTTGACGAGCAGGCTTTTAAAATCTTTTTCAAAGTCTTGGACTATTCCTGCTGTTGACTAGTAGGTAGACATAAAACCCTTGGCTTCATTTAACGGGGGCAAATTGTTGTGCTTGAAAGTTAGACTTTAAAGGGTTGAATGAGAGTGAACACAGAGAAGTCAAAAGCAACTTAAAGACAGGAGATGGGATAAAAGCTATTTGATATAGAGGGTGGGAGCTATAAAATCTTGGGGTGCTTTGGTGGGAGTTATTTGGGGCCACTTCTATAATTCCTCCTTGATGATAATGATGATGGTGATGGTAATAATAATAACAACAGTTTATTGGATGCTTATCTTGTGTCAGACACTCTGGGAAGTGCTAAAAGTCACTAATTCTCAGAAAACTTATGAGGAAGCATTATTATTACTTTCATCCCTTTTCTCAAATGAGAAAATTGAGCTTTAGTGTAAATAATGTGCTCAGAGTCACACAAATAGAAAATGAATGAATCTGGGATTTGAATCCAAGCGGTCCATTACAAAGACACTATATTACACTACTCTGTTTTATGACTAATTATTATTACTTTTAGTCTATGTCACTCACTTTCAATACCAGCTACCTTTATTTTAAGGATTTTTTTGTGCCACAAAGAAACATAGATATTATTACTGGATACATAAAAGTGATTAGAAAAGGAAGCTAAATCAAGATAAGGATTGCGTACAACTGGCCAGGCGCACCTCCTAGCTAAGTCATTCTTTTAACATACCAATCTCATCATGAACATGAGGAAAAATTTAAAAATAACCACTTCATGAACCTTCAGAATAAGTTTTGAATAGTCAAAGATTACATATGTAAATACCAAGGAATGAATGTCTCCATTTTGGGGGAAAAAGAAGAAATTTAAGTTACAGACTCTTACCTCACGGAATTCTTCTTAGACCTGATGTTTATGTATTTAAGTTCAGATCAATGATGCAAAATCACCAGTGCCTCCAATGGCCATTGAACGTGGACAGAGGACATAACAAACTAACAAATATTCTACTTGATTGTATTAGTACAATCCAAGAGACACTCAATATGTACTAGAAGATTTAGTGTTCAGATGGATCTATTGGCATATTTAAATGAGCTAACCCACAAAATTTAGAAGTGATTTTTGTAAAGATAAATTGGAGAAACCGGAAACTTCCCTTAATGCAGATAGTTATTTTGCTACTTAACTAATTAAATGTATACATACCTTATAAATGCTAGTACTTAAATTAGAGAGAATTTTCCAAGTTCTTTTCAGATGCATACCATATTTAGTTGAACAAAAGGAGAAGCAAGTGATGATCCAGTGCTTTTTTTCAAAAACTCTGGTGAACTGAAGAGAATATGACATTGAAAATGCACATCTAAAAGCTTCTAGGTGGAATTTAAATAACTTCATTATTTTACCTTTTTCTTCAAACCACCCCAAATATTCTGACTATACTGTGGACCAATCACTTGACCAATTTTCTATATAATTAAAATCATATGCCTTCAAAACTATTTGTAAGGGGAATGCTTCTGAGACTCCTTCCCAGCTGTATCTTTTTATACTTGTGTAACTTAAAAATGACCAGGCAGAAGTTTTTCTCTTTTCTTTAAATTGCTTTGCCAAGTTTCAGCTTTGAGCACATTTTTATGACTGATTTATTAAATCTGGAAACTAGAAGTTTATAATGGAAATTCTCATAAAGCCTTAACTGTAGCATTGCTAGCAGGTACTCTGAAGAATGGGAACCCTGATGGACCCTCAGCTGAGGCATTTCTGAAACACAACCTGAGGAATTTGGTCAAGTGTTCATTTATTTATTTTTAGGTGAATAATCTTCAACCATTCTAGCAGAAATTCTTGTTCCGTTGACAAAAAGGAATCATATAGTAGTGTGGCTATGAATCATACCTTCTGTTGTCATTATTAATTTTAAGGACACATTCAAAGAAGCTTCCTCCATAACATTGCACTATGGGAAAAGAAAAAAAAAGTGTGCTTATCTTTGAGGCTGACTGAGGAGATTTATTGCAAATAAAATGATTCCAAATTGACTAAGGAGATTTATTGGAAATGAAATTATTAGAAATCCCTGTTCCTTTTTAAGATATTTAGAAATTATACCTAAGTGGAACATTTTTGCTTTAGTTTCAGAAATACAAACTTCTGGCATTGTTCATCATTAGAATTTTTCCCTGCAGGCTTTGGCTTTATTAGCAGCTTAAGAGTATATTTAGCACTGTCATATGTGAAATCTTTTCACTCTGTTAAACTAATATGGGATAAAATGTCTTTTTTTACAGTGTTACTCATTCATTATATAAAAATGAAAGCAACTACTTCCGTGTGGATCTGGAGCTACTAACTATTTTTATGACAAAAGCGAGGTGACAATACATATCCCGTAGGCACATGAGAGTATTATATAAGAGTCATTAGTATAATTGATATCCATAGAAAGAGTGTTTTATCCAACATGATTAAAATGTGCGATACATTATGTAGGTTCCAGCGTTCCAGCTGCTATGTTGTAATCTTTCCTTTGATAGATATCTAGTGAAAAATAAAATTATCCTCGTTAGAAAGATAATCTTCTCCTACTTAAGGCTGTGAGAATGTGAGACAGTTGCATGCCTTGTGCTTCAACCATTTACATGTGATTTTTGCCTGTGTGTTGTGTTTTGTTGTGGGTTCTTGGACCACAAGTAGAAAAAAAAAGACAAGTAGAAAAGGCCTCTTTAAGATAAGGCTTCTTTCCTGGTAGACAGCAAAAAAGCCTGGGTTATAATTCCATGCCTCTGTCTTAAATTCTCCTAGCCCACCTTTAAATAAATGCCTACAGTAGTGGCCCAATCAGGAAAACAAATCATACAGCCTAAAATTTTCAATTGGCTTCAAGGTGAGAGTAACTTCTTAAAGGCAAATGACCCAAATAATTATTTTAAAAGGGTGTTTCTGTACAATATATGCACCGATTGATTCATTCACCTCAGAAGTATTTATTGATTACCTACTCTATACTAAGCGCTTAGTCAGGTGCTGGGGACCCGTAGAACTACAAATCCATGAATTCCATTTTAAATAGTGAATCGAGGAAGGAAAAACAGGGGGATATCAAGAAGGTCTTGTTTTCCCCGGTCAGTTACCAGAGCCGTGCATTATTGAGTCATAGAGGTAGAAAAACAGATAATATTGTGTCAACTCAATGTTCATCTCAAAGAAGTCAAAGTGGGGTGTATATATACTATTACCCCAACACCTGTAGTAGTGTCTCTGAGTTACTGTCATTTTTTTCCTTTTTGCATATATGTGTGATAATAGCAATGCTAATAGCTGAGAAAAAGGTCACATGCTTGGGACAATGCGACATATCTGCTACAAGAAAGTAAAGGGCTGAAGAAGCAATATATCTAATTCTCAATAAAGTGCCCTCTCTGCTAGGGCAAAGAGGTCTGTTGGAGGCTATTCTGGTAATCGGGAGTTCCACTTTCTTCCCTTCAACTGACCTATGGTGTTGTTGAGAGGAAATAATGAAATAAAACATGTGAAACTGCTTTGCAAACAATCCACAAAGTGCTTCATAGACTTGTGAAGCTGTTTAAATTTTTGTCAGCTACCTTCTGTGAGCTGCAGGCCTTATCTCTAAATAGGGGACAGCACTTTTGCTGCCCATCTAAGTTACAAATGCATTTCAAGTGGGATGGAAATCCATTGGTTTTAAGGATCCTGGATATCAAGAAGTATTGAAATGATTAATATCTGAAAATTATGTAAGTAAATGAGGTGCTCAGTAGTTCCACGGTCTTGTCTATCTTTGATACTACAGTGTAGAGAGTAAGACATCGATGTTTGAGAAGGTAAATTATCCTTTAAGGACAGGACAGTGAAAAACAAGAGGCAATATTAGATTAACCACGTACCTAGGTACAAACTTTATGGGATGAAATAATGATGGACCAAAATAAGTGCTAGGAAGATGGATTTATGTTTACCTGTTCCTCATTTGTCTGTATGTGACTGCATGCTTTCATTTGTGAAGAAGAAACTAAAATCATGGTATCATATTCCTCTTGCTTCCCAAGATGGTCAGATTCCTTCAGGTTGTGAGTTGGTGTTATTCCCCCCCCCCATTCTATAACCCCCCCCATTACTCTTTTCACAATGCTAGAATAGGTTGCTGGTATGTTTCCCAGCCCCACTCAAGCATGATCTCTTTTCAACTTCTCCTTCTGATATCTTCCGTGTCATTTGCAATCCTGGAATACAGAAACTTGTCTTCCCTACCGGTATTCTAAAAAGTGACTTTATCCCACCCGTTCTTCCTTCATCATTGCAGTCATTCTGTGTTATTGCCCCGGTGTACTGGTTTACATGACATCTTCTCGCACCTTGAGGTGATAAGGTTTCTTGTGAGAAGATTTCCGAATTTTCTGTACATTCTCCTTCTTGCAAAGATTCAGAAATGCATGTGGTCTTATAAAAAGTTACACTGTTGAGATTCTGAGTCTAATACTACATAAATATTGTTATTATTAACTAGAGTAATAATACTAGATGAGGATAATACTAAAGACTTGGCATGGTCTTTTCCTCAGAGTTTTCAGTGTTTCCACTGGCACAATTGCCGATATCATTTCGTATACCGAGAAGACCCGTGATCGTCCGTGAGCCATTATCTGCCTCTGTTAGAGTCTTTTCAAATCCGGTGCTTATTGTGTACGTTATGAATAAGAGAGCACAAAAATTATGCATGCGGGGCCAAATTCTCATCTTGCTCTGGACCCCCATGGACCTCACTTTGAAGTCAATAGGAGCTCAGCAGGAGGTGGAACAAGATGAGAATTTGGAAAAGGAACGTGAAGAAAAAGGGATAAATTTCCCCGACCATATCATCATTTGGTGCGCGTTAAATGCTCACACAGTGCCTCACCCCAATCCCTTTTTACTTCAGTCTCAATAAAATTGCACGACAGATTTTTTTGTGTGTGTCTCTGTGTGTATATACTGTAGGTCATTTTCAATAGGAAGAGAATTGGATAACTTCAATTACTCTCCTGTAAGCTGTTATTATTGAACTGAGCCCGAAGTGCTTTATTTTCAATAAAGAAATATTCATATAATACAACTTTCATGCAAATTCAGGTGCTACAGGTTTTCAAAGATTTTCCAGGAAGAACATTTTTTCACTGGCTCAAATAATTAACCACTCGTCTTTGTGCCCTTGCTTTCATTCACCTTATTTTGTCTGCTGTGGGATGCCTACACAAATGTGTGCTCTCCCAGGACAACACTGTTTGAAATCAGCAGTGCAGTTTTTGTTTCTGCACTCTGATATCCACCCCCTCTTAGGATTTGAATTGTTTGGTACACACAATGGTAAAGGAATGTCCAGAGGGGAACTTTGGGAAAAAAAAATCAAACAACCCTGTCTATGAGCTAGATGCCACACCTTCACCATTCCGGGCGATGCCCACTCTTTGTCAAGTTGGCACACGCCTTTTGAATAGGGCCTGCCCTCAGAAACTTGGCTTTCACGATAAAGCTCTTTTAGATCCCACCACTTTCTTTCAGGAAGAAGCCAGACTCCATCAGAATTTCACACCTGGATATGTGTTGATGCAATATCCCGTACCTTAAGACCATCTATATTCATGGGACATCTAACATAATTCATGATGGTCTATGATATATGATAGTAAACAATATCATTTACACTGAATCTTAAAAGTATTGACAAAGATAAGTTCCTAAACACTGATGAAACCTTGTATTTTGTGTTATGATTTCTTGGTTTTATACTTGGTGCAGTTTTTCAATTAACTGCTCTGTATTCAGAGCAATTATTCATTTATTATAGTCAGTTTAGATACGGTAAAGATTAGAGGAGTAAAACAAATCATTTTAGTGACACTGGCTAGTGATACATTGTTGTTATTCTGATTTTTATTTATTTATTTATTTGGCTCTTGCATGGCAGGATTTATAGTACCTTCTTTTGAATGCTAAGTCTTTTTCCTTCCTTGTCTCTATTTTTATGGTTTTAAATAAGCAAAAACAGCCATAAGATTTTAACTGGAGTTACCTATTTCATTTATCAAATGATAGATGCATGTGTAGACATACTAATTCACACACACACACACACACACACATTTTTTAAATTATTTTTTTTGGTCAGTAACAAGATTTTCTTGGTTATGTGAAATCAGTATCGGGTCTTTTTAAAATGTGAAGATTCCCAGAAGTGTTGAAGACAGAGCTGAATTTATGTAGTACATAAACTAGGCATCAATATATGAAGAATCTCATAAGAAATAGCATGTAATTTTGAATGCAAGTAAACCAAGGTAACTACACATATTAGACATTTGGAAGTTAATGGTATGGAGCACAATACTCACGTCAACCTCTCAGTGCGGTTTTCCCAGCGTACTGCAACGCCATGCCCCGTAATGTGTCATTTTGCTTCTAAAGGGGTTTACATGCTTTTAAAAGTGCCTTAGATTTTGGCAAAGTTTATTTTATGCATTATGCATTAAAGTTGTCATCAGGATTTAACAAAGCATTTTGCACAGAAAGATTAGAAATAAAATCTCTGCACACCAAAATGATTTGGATGGTTTTGCTAGATGGTGTGAACTTAAAAAAAAAATTAGCATGTATCTTACCCTTTTCCCAAGTTTCAAAAGATGAAAAAGCTCCACAGCAAAGAGAATTTTAATGTACAGAACTGGAACGGGGCTCACCAATGCTTTGCTTCCCTTTCAGCTGGTATTCTCTTGTTTATTGGTTATAATATTAATAATTTCAAATCAGCAGAGCTACAACATTTCGCCAAGGAATCGTCAGGCTCAACAATATGTGCGAGATAGATTTCTTACTTGACAAGTGAGGGTATTGAGAGAGGCAACCTAACCTGTATGTTTGGATTTTAAAAAGTGGGACCCTCAGTGAAATAAAATAGTATTTGTGGATAAAGAGGAGAGATTGGTAGGGAAAGCTGATAGAAAGGAAGAAACATTTGGACTTTAAGCTTAAAATGACCATTTACAGGGTTTTCTGTATTTCAGCACTTTTAAAAGGTAGACACATGCTAGTTCCTTCCATGTTTTCAATGAAGAATGCAGTGCCATGGGAGTGAACAGTTCTCTCAACGATCTGCCTGTGTAACTAAGCTTCTATGGAGACAATCCTGAAGAATTCTATTTTTAAAGGCATATGGAGAAAGAGTAACTTTTTTTTTTTACACAAGAAATGGACTAATTGTGTATTGAAACTTGAGTCTTGAAATGTCTCTTCTGAAGTTAAAATTCAGCCCCTGACATCCAGTGTGTATCCCTGCACTCCCAGGGTCATGTCTAAATGTGGGTGTTGCCCTGGAGGGTGTGTCTTTGTCTTTATAATAGTCCTTCTGCCAGTCATTCTACGGGTGGCACGCCTGAGACTATTTCTGGTGTCCGCTGATACGCCAGCCATCCTCATTGGCTGATAACTCCACATCATTAGCTTGAAGTCATAAATTGAATTCCCTGCATTTTATTGCTATTTTTGGAGGTTTCATTATTGACCATCTTTGGGTGCAGCCCTTAGAAACCCACTTCTTTTTGGTAACCACGAAGCTGCACTTCTTAGAGGGTTCCTGCAAATCACAACTAGATGAGGGTAAAGTGTGAGCAATACCAACAGGAACCCAGAGATCTTGCTCTTTCCCAGTTACTGGAGGGTCTTACGAGTGTTGTTTCAGGTAGCAGTTAGCATTTTGTTAGTAATGTCATTGCATGTTAGTATTGCATGTTAGTATTATTTTTACTATACTAGGCTTCAGTGGTTTTTTCAACACTGAAAAGATTTTAAAAAATACATATATAACTTGCTCTTTTATTTTTGGCTCCTCACTTCCAGGAAAGTTAATTGGAACTGATTGGTTTTATTTGCTGACTTACAAAGTACCACAAAACTGGAAACGAATGAAGAAACATTAGCTTTCCACTGTCTGCATTAGTTTTTAAACTCTATTCCTCTTAGCTCGTCTTTTATCCACAAACTACTTTTTTTTTTTTTAAAGAACACCAGTCTGTGGATAAGAGGAGAAAATTGAATTGAAGGATCATAATAATAATGCTTTACACTTGCATAGATCTTTAAAATTTTTTTTCAAGTATATTCATTTCTACCATAATTGGATTCCCATAACAACCCTTTAAAATAGGAAGGAAGGAAAAGGACATTTATCGAATATCTACTAATACAAAGTGCATTTACCACATTATCTCACTTAATTCTCACTGTGGCACTGATGAGGTGAGAATTCTTTCTCCCAATTTCAGGAGGAAATATAGGCTAACAGTGTGATTTGTCCAGCCTTTTACAGAAGGCAAGAGCGGGACCCTGGGTTTGAACCCTACTCTGTCTGGCTCCAAAACTTAGTTCTGTCCACTTGGATGTGGACAGGTCAGATCATCATCTCATCTTTTTGGTCATTCAAATTTGAGGTACACATATGTGATTTGCTTGTAGTTATTCAGCTAAGCTAATGCCACCAACCAAACCTGAAGATACATGTGTGTATTTGTTTTTGTTTGTTTCCCAGGCTTGCATACTTTCTGTGACTCCTGCCTGTTTTGGATGATCTGTCAGAAGTCAATGATGCTTCCCTGTCCAGATTGACTCCTCAGCTTCTCAGCCTGTGATGCACCCCCCCCCCCCACTGCTTGAGGGCCCCTTAGCAGATGATTACAGAGAAAGTGAGAGAGAGGGAGAGAGAGAGAATAAGCAGGGGAGAAGGTGAGAATCAGCCTGGATGATGCTTGTCTTTGCGTCCGTGGGTTTACAGATTGCATTATTGCAGGGTGGGTTTTATGTTCAATACCAATATGAATCAATGTTGCATTGCAGCATAGCATAGCTAATATTTTTTGTGAGTGCTGCCTCTAAAAATCAGATCAATACAATTAAACTTTAAGCCAGTGGTTTTAATGTGAATATCTTAATACTTGGCACCAGAGTTGATATTTTAAATCTGATATATTGGAAAGAATAAATATCTTAGGGGAACACTAATGGGAAAAGAGTTGAAATCAGGTAAACCTGATTTGGGTCATAATCAGCCAGTCAATTAGTCCATTCCATGGAGACCGGTGCCAGGCTATATTTTGTCTGTCTCGTGTGCCTCAGAAATGTTTCTGGACGTCATGTTAGAATAACACTTTCTAGTATTTGAAGCACTGTCACACACATTATTTCATGCTTGAAGTGTGAGAAGAGCTGATCAGTTATATCGTTGGTATTCTCTTCTTTTGAGCTTTCCAGAATGGCAGGTGGCACTAATGAGCTCTAGAACCAACTTGCAAGGATTCCTTACTTTCTGGTGTTAACATCAACTGCAAAAATCCTTCAAAGAAGCCCATTTACTAGACAGCTATCTTTTCCCCATTCCACTTACCTCAGAAGTGTCCATCCTAACTGTCTGCAGAGACCTCTTATAGGAGGCAGGATTTCAAAGAGCTTCTGAATGGAGAAGAAGGGGAGTTGCTGTTCTTCACCTTTTTCCATATTTTTCTTATGCTGCATTGTACCATCTTTTATCTCCCCACTGTATGTTGCTCAGGCCCTTCCTCCATCACGTCTCCTATCTTTCCTTCCACCCTTGACTCCTATGGCTTTAGTCAGAGCTTCACTTCCTGCTTAGCCGAGTGCAATAGCTTCCTGACTGGTCCTTCTCACCCAGCCCTTCATGTGAATGCCAGACACACCTTCTGAAGCTTAGCTGTACATTGCTTCTCACCAAGAAATACATAGTGCGTTCTGATGCCTAGAGAACGAAGTAGAGACTTCTCGGTCTGGCTTTCAGCGTTTCCATGAGTGACATCTTTGGAGAGTAATAGGGAAGCATTATTATGGGTGCAGGTTTAAGAGGCTGAAGAGCTCTGTAACTTGCCTGTGTGACATTGAACATGATACTTAACCTCCCTAAGCCTTGGATTCCTCACTGTGGGAGGAATAAAGTGAGACAGTATATGGAAGGCACCGAACACAGTGCTTGGCTCCCTAAGTTAATGTTATTCACCTAACTGTCTAGTCACCATTCAGCATATTTTGGGTATGAAAAATGTGCTAGGTATTGTGCTAAGTCCTTTCAGTGGTCAATCTCAATACTAAAAATAGTAAGATAGGTGATTGTATTATGGCCCTCATATAGTTAAAGAAACTTGGGGTCAGAGAGGTTAAGCAGATTTTCCAAGGTTACACAACTAGTTAGTGCCAGGACCAGAATTAGAACCCAGATCTCGCTGACTCCAGACCCTAATCCCTAAACTAGAGCACCTTTCTATCTATGCTTCCTTGCCTCTTCAAATTTAGGATGTTCTTGCTCCATTTCAGGTCTATGAACATTCTTCATATGTTTCAAAGCCCAGGTCAAATGAGACTTCAAAAAGAATAGAGGCAACAGAGATAGAGAAAAGAAGGAAATGACAGAAGGAAACGAGGCTGTCAGAGAGCAGACAGAATGTGTCAAAGCATTGATTTCTTATATTTATCTCAATAGCATTTGAATTAAAGTTGTCTCATGTGTATCTGTGTTCTTAGAAAACAGTAAGTCTTTGAGGACCACAGTCTACAATATAGTGCTGCATGTATTCTGATGCTCAAAATACAGAGAATCGGCTCCTTGAGAACCTAGGCAGGAATCCTCTCTTCCTTGGACAAGCAACTCAATAGTCTCAAATGCCGAGATGTAGGAGGATGTTCAGAAGGGGGTTGTTCCTTTGAGTGAAACAAAGATTTATGTTATGGGGGGGTCCCAGGTGGTTGTGGGAGAGGCCAGTCAGGAGGACCCTAGCAGAGAGACTGAGTGCAATTGGGGGAGTAGGTGGGTGGAGGTTGGTGGCGGCATGGCAAACAATGCAGTCTTGACTGGGTGTCAGAGGGTCCCAAAAAGTTGGAAGGTAAGCACTAGAGGTTGGATAGATAATAAATTAAGTGCAACTACAATCATTTTGGGGTTCGTGAAATTTTAGATGTTTAAATGGTATTCTCATGTGAAAAATTTGGAACCGCTGGTTGCAAAAAGAACACTAGACTGCAGTCTCAGCTAGGGTACTGTTAGTTTGTCATTCAATATAATCTAAGTCTCATTCCCCATATCTGTACAATGTCAATATTCAAAGACTGTCCTGGATTACCTCACAGGATTATTGTGAAACTAAAATAGAAAGGAATATGTAAGGGAATTGAAACTTGAAAAGTTGTTTTACAGTTTTCCAAAGTGTTTTCACAGGGGCAAGGAATTACTATTCCTATCGATAAAGAATAGGACAACACCCTGCCTTTCAGTAGCTTTTTGTTGAGTTATTGAGATATGGCACCCACGCACTTAAGAAGGCAAGACCATGGGACATAATAAAAATTCAGAGGACAGAGGGTTCACTGTAAAGCAAGATTGTCAATTGTCAAAGAAATTTCAAAATAGAAGACGACACTGGAGCTAGCTTTGAAGAGTGCATTGCAACTAGATAGTTAGAAAGGATAAGTGATGGGTCCCAAGCTGTGAGGGGCATTGGAAGGACAGATGTAGACTATACATCTTTTTAAAGTAAAGGGTCAGTATCAGAGCAGGGGGAATGAGAAGAGGCTGGGGAGGACTTGGGACTCAGGCACCCAAGTCTGTGATAAAGCACTGATGTTCTAGGGGCTCATTTCCTCTTTCATGATCACAGCCTGGAGGCCTCAGCATGGATTCCCAAAGAAATTTAATCTATCCTCTTCTCCTTTGCTACATTCTCTTGGAAATTTTGTCAGGAGAAAAATTAGTACTATATATTTTCCAAAGCCAAAAGTTTAAGTTCTTTCAACTTAGTGTTTGGTGCAAAGAAAAAGATGGTATAAATATTTGATATGGGGCCCAAAAGAGGTCTTACAGATTAAGTATTATGGAAAGCTTAAAGTCCTCTGAAAACTAATTTTTGAAGGCTTTATTAAATTGTGGTAAGAGTCCTCATTGTTCTTATTCTTTTGTGAGTCTTGAGTTGCAATTTGAAAAAGCACTGGGCAGGGCAGTTACACAAATAATAATCATTGGCTCAAGCTTTTTAATGGTAAAAAGATGACTTGATTCTCTGAAGAAGTGCACAGGCAACATTTTCTCATTGCTGTTAATTATAATTTAAGACAGACTCAATTTTGTATTAGTCACAGATGTTTCATTTCTCAGTTCATATATAATGTGGTACATGGAATATCTCCAAAGAGATTTTAGAAGTGTTTGCAGTCTTGTCCATCTCTTTACCACTTGGTGTGGTCTTTTCCAAAAATCATGACATTTGGAAAGAAACTCAGATAAGTTTTGAAGACATTTTCAAGACATTTTGCTTTCAATGATCTCTAAAAATATTCCTATTGAAAGTGAAAATTGAGAACATGTTCTGCAAAACAAAATCAAAATGTATATTGTGTCTTTGGAAAGCCTGGTTTCGGGAGTGGTTGGGCTGTGTTTCAGTTGTGCCACGGGTGAGGGTGGGGATACAAATGCATGATTTCTGAATAGATGTTAGTCATAGAAACCTTTAAGAAGATCCAGTGTTCCTATTGCTATTAAGCCAAAAATGTATTTCAAATAATTAGTCCAAGCAACTAGTTCCCAAATTACTCCACTGTGGATTATTCTAACCAGGGAAAACTTATCAGTAGGACAAATCACTCGTGAAATTGTGATAGGTTTGGGAATGTTCCAAAACGTGGCAGGTTTGGAATGCAAACCCTTGATGAGGCTGGGTGTGTCTGAGAATTAAAACTTGCCTAAATGTTAAATCAGCCACAAAGACAATTTGCAATACAGTAACACCTGTATTTTCTGCTAAAGCGGTATGACGTTTCTTAGAAAATAAAATAGAATCCCCATAAGCACATTACAGGAAATTTTCCTTGTGTTATATTGATAAAAGTTGGAGTTCCAGGCTATATTGTAAATCTTTCCTCAAAAGAAAATACATATTAAAGGAGTATCATAACCAAATAGTTTAATTTTAAGATGAGCATTTATGAAAACATTTTTGGGTAAGAACGTATAATTGTAGTACCTTACACATGTATGAGGAGTTCATTATGGGCATGCATGCAAAGTTCTTTAAATAGCATTCTTCCTCATTTTTAATTATTATTATAGACATTAACTTTTCCCAGAAAGAAAGGCATGGTGAATTTGTACATTTATAATTTTCATACTTCGTTATTCACATCTTTCTCTAAAATCCATCTGTGATATCCAGTTAATGAAGTTCAGGCAGTTAATCTTTAGAATAAATTTCTGGCACGGTTTCTCCATGATCCGTGGAGTCTTTCTTTCCAAAGCTTGTGGTGAGGTGATGGGGAATGAATTCATTTGAGTAAATTGTTAGTATTGAGTTTTCTTGTGTAAAGTTCTGAATCCCAGTTGGAACTCCTGATAGTGGTTCAAAACTTTGGGAATTCCCCAGATGAGGTAGCCTCATCCCCAGAAGGCAAAGAGAGAGATGGAAGGAAGAGACAAGCCACTCCAGATGGGTAGGTGGCCGTTTTAATAAACAAGGGAATTTACACAGGAGGCTTGCCTTGGGTGGCCTCAAGATGAGTCATCTCCTACCCCCTAACAGAATCATAAAGGTTTATATAGAGGCCTTAGCAGGGTTTAGTTATGTGTACTGTCCAGGTGGTCTCAATAACACATTACTGTCCCAAGGTTGTGTCCTTGATAAGGCTCCTACTGTGGGAATGGTGGGAAGAATGCACATGCTAAGGACAGAGGGAGCCGCTGGTTGTCCAGGTCCAGCTCACAGGTCACATCCTCTTGATAATCTCCTCCAACACCAAATACTATTGGAGAAAGAGCTGGAGACAGGGGGAGAGTCAGGGATAGGAGGGAGGAGCAGGATAGAATATATATTTTCTTAAAAATTAAAAAGATTGCAGAGATGACTACGTGGGGACTCATTACAATTAAGCATTTATTAGGTAGGCATCTCTAGTCCAGAAACAACACTTTCTTCCCACTTGACAGTGGCATGTATTGTTTATTGCATGGTTTTCTCAGCGGTGAACATCCAGTGTCCATTGCAAAAGCATTGGGCTGCCAGTCAGAAGGTCCAAATTCCTGTCTGAGTGTTGCTTTTATTTTGTTTCGGGGTAAAATGCTTTATATTTCTGGTTTTCTTTCTTTACATTTTAACATAAAGACATAACACGGACTTCGTCACAGGGATAAGTAAGCCGGTATCTGTGAATTGTTCAGAGGAGAAGAGACTTAACTGTAAGATCATCGGAGCCACGAGGAGGGGGAGTTTTGAAGATCTTGAATGAAGGTTTTGTTATCAAGTGGGTGAGCATGACCAAGCAATCACATCATTCATCTTATTTTATTTTATTTTATTTTAATTTTTTAAGTAGGCTCCATGCCCAGTGCGGAGTCCAACATGGGGCTTGAACTCACGACCCTGAGATCGAGACCTGAGCCGACATCAAGAGTTGGACGCTTAACTGACTGAGCCACTCAGGTGCCCCTCATTCATCTTATTTTAAAAGAAATGCCCCCCAACACATTGCAGCTCCTGACTGAGAGGACATCCAAGACACCGACTTTTCCAAGATGGCAACTCAAATTTGGAGGCAGGTACAGTTCAAAGTCCAAGAAATGTTGCTAACTATCAAATTCAAGTCTTTGATGTGGTTTGGCAGGATGCTAGACTTGTGTGGTGTCCTGTGCTCTCTGGATAAACCGCTAACGGTTTGGTGACTTGGTATTAGAATGTTCCATTTCAAAGCTTCTGAAGGGCAAAGATCCTGAGCACTGAGTAGAATTTTGTTGTTTAGGGAGCCCCAGTGCAGAGGAGAGCATAACCAACTGTTTCTAAGATGAGGGAGTATACACACCCTTCAGTCTCAGAGAGGTTGTCAGAGAAGTTTTCTGGGGCCCCTAGAAAAAGCCATTCTCGTTTCTAGCTAGATCTAGGGTGTTGAGTTCCCAGGGGAACTATAGTTGGTTTATAGCTGCCCTCACTGCTCAGCTTCGAACAACTTCACTTTAAAGTTCTTCCTATTCCTTCAAACTGTCCTCTTAGCTTTGCATGCCTATTTGTTTCATAGAAAAAAAGAGAGAAATGGAATGACTTTCAGAAGCATTGTTTGCTTGCTCAATATAGTAAAATGACATTTAAAAAACATTCTAAATTAATTAATATTTTTTCCTCAGAGAATTCATAATATGTTACTATGTAAACTCCACAAGAGAATTTTGTATTGACAATTTCAAGGCTAATTTTGGGCATTGTGAACTCTATTGTTTGGCCTTCTCTTAAGCTGAAATACCTATTTAATAATGCTTTTGTGTATCAGTTATCTATGGCAACAAAAATGCTATGTAACAAACAGACTCAAAACCTGAATGGCGTACTACTGTAAATATTTATTTTTACTCATAGGTCTGCAGGCTGACTCATGGCTCTCCCGATCGGAACTGGGATTGATGAGGCTACCTATGGCCAGTAGCTGCTCATCAAGGCATCTACATTCTCTGACATGTTAGAGGGTTTGGCTGGGAAAATTGGGTTGATTTGGCTCTATGCCACATGTCTCATCCACCAGTGGGCTAGCCTGGGAATGTTTACATGGTGAGAGCAGAAGAGCAAGAGAGGAAATAAAAACGTACAAGTACTTTTTCAAGCCTCTGCTAGTGTCAAGTTTGTTCCTGTCCAACTGGCCAAGGCAAGTCACATGACTGCAGCCAGAGTCAGGTAGGAGGAGCTTATAAAATGGCAGAGCAAGAGGTATTCATACTGGAAAATCATTAATTTGGGCCACTAAGAAAATTAATCTGCCACTTCTGTCTATGGTGTAATGATAGTTTCATAAAGATAACCTTGAGTTTCATCATGACCTTGAAGTATATTTTCAATGAAAAAAATATATTGTTTATTTTGGTGTGAAAAACGTTTTGTCATATTCTCATTCTTTATGAATTTATAATGCATCATTAGATATTTTGCATCAATATGATGACAAATATTTGGTTAACCACATACCGAGTCATATGTTAAGGATTTATATTATTCTTGGTATTGGTAGGCTTGGGGCTTGAGTAATCACACAAAACTATACAATTTTCTCTAATTTAATCTTAACAGCTTGAGAAAAAATTACTTTTAAATGAAAAAAGAATCACATTTGTGAATACAGTGGTGTATAATTGATGAATAAGTTCTTAATTAGACAGTTACTCCAGACACTAAGACTAGTATAATGGAATGAGGCATTAAAAGGAGGCCAAGGAGAGTATAGTGAGTGGGCAATTGAACTGAGACATGAAAAGTTAAGGTCAAGCCAGATGGGCATTGGCACTGCTTATGAAGTTTTGTGGCACACCCTCCTTCTCTGCTCCACCTTTGAGTCTTATAAACACAGTCCAGTTGGCTTTGCGGACTGTGGCAGTAATGAGTTATTGATGGGAGTGAGTGCCAGGTGAATAACTATTTCTTTGAAGATCTCTTCAGACTGAGGTAACTGGAAGCAGCACAGAAGGAGAAATTGATGGCCCATATTCAGCTTTTGAATAGTAAAGCTTGAAGAGCTTTTAGGTACTGAACAGCTTGAGGAAAGGCAGGATAATGGGACATAATTGTACTGATTATGCAGGTGAGGTATGTTAAAGAAAAGTCTGCTAATTCTGCTAAATGGTGGCATTTTGTAGCTCCTGTTAATATTTTTTTAGTAGAGGAACAAGCAATGAGTTTATTGAGTCTTATTCAAAAAGATGATCTCTTAAATCAGCTCTAGCACCTTGGTATTTAATGGTTCAAGGCACTTCTCAACATTCCCTCACTAACCCTTCCAACATCCCTGAAGTGTACGTGGGTGTCAAACGTTTATGACTAAGAAGGCTTAGCAAGTAATAACAAGTGACTCGCCCAAGGTTA
Organism: Ursus americanus; assembly: GCF_024610735.1. Lineage (NCBI taxonomy): Eukaryota > Metazoa > Chordata > Mammalia > Carnivora > Ursidae > Ursus > Ursus americanus. The sequence continues at coordinate 40,423,190 of NC_142138.1, read as the reverse complement.
TACCTAAGTAAAGCACTAATTTCTGTGCTAAGCCCATCCCAGGTGTGTGTATGTGTGTGTGTGTGTGTGTGTGTGTGTGTGCATGTGTGCAGCCCACATTATCTCAGGAGGCCATCTAGCCTGCTGAGATAGAACATTCAGAAGCAATAAAAAAAAAAAAATCTAAGCTCCAAATCACTTTCTCCAAGAAACTTTTCCAGATTAAGTTCTGTTCTCTGGTAAATGAAAGATGTGGGAATGAAAAGACTATTTTTGCTAAAATATATTAGTGCTTTGATGCTTTTCTTTTGAGTGGAAGCTGTTAGAAGAGTTTCTTCGCATTTTGTTAGTATTGTATAGTGTCTATAATCTAGGAACTCGCTAAGTGCAAATTGACAATGGGAAGGAAATTTCTTCCTTTGATTTGCGGAGTTATTTTATCACTTGCTAAGTCAAGAAATCTTTTTCTTTAAGTATTCCTCTGTGATATTCAGTGTTGTTCATCGAGCGTATCTAGTTCTTCTGGCATATGGTGGCATTGCATTTCCAACCCTCTTGGAGTTAGGTACGGCTTGCCTTGGCTTGGGTGATGCATGTCACTTCGGGTGGATGCTTTAAGAGCCAGTGTGTGATTCAGCATGTTCTCTCTTGAAGCCTGGAGTGGTGACCAGCAACTTTTCAAATAGCGGTTGGGACCCTCAAAGATAGCAATGAGCTATTATCCTTGACAGTCTGCAATGGTTATGCAGCATGAACAAGCAAAAGCTCCCTTAACCGCCCTATCCTTTTTTTCATCCATCAAGATCTGGAGTTGTTTTTCACTTTAGCATAAGCTAGTCTACCCTGACTGACGTAAGAATTGGTACCTAGAATTTGGGGTACTGCTCTAACAGATAACCTAAAATATGTGGGACTGGCTAGCATGGATTGTCTGCATGGGGTGTGTTTGACTAGGCATTACAAGAAAGACTAATATATTCTATTAAAAGATTTTGTATATTTGCAAGCTGAAATAAAAAGGAATAGAGAGTCCACAGCAAAGCATAAAAATGAGAAATTCTTATAATTGTTGCAAGGGACACCTATTGCTAAAACCTCTGGATGGATCAAGTTTCAGTCAGCAAATACTTCAATTGGACAAAAAGGGCTAAGAGAAAAAATATTGAAGTTGTGGATCTCCTGGAGAAACCTGATATTCCCAAAGTACCAGCAAATAAGATGAAAAAGAAAGGTGGGGGTGGCCATAAAGTAAAAGAATATAGCAAATCTGAGAATTCTGTCTAGAAAAGAGCTATAATTACTGGTATATGAAAATTACTGTAATAAAATTGGTAAGAGGCCTACTAAGTTTTTAAGGATCTTATACTCCAAAGAATGACAAACCCACAAAAACCCTCCAGATTTAAAATGACTCTTGGAGTTACCATTGTCTGAGGTCAACAAGTGAGTTGAAAAGCTGCACAGCTCCAGAGGAGGGGATAGTTCCTGATGCCCATTTTATATGTGGCCAAAGAGTATAATGGAGAGGAATAAACTTCTAGAAGAGAAACTCAAGGACCACAGTGAAAAAGGAAGCAATCAAGGCCTCATTGAAGAGTATTTCCTACCTCCAGGATAAGGACCCTCAAAACATCCACCCAGGATTTCAGACTTGAGTAGATAAGAGATCTTTGTGTCCTTTGCTTTCTCTTTCCTGGATGAAGTGGTGATAAATGATAAGGAGACCACTGTGCATTATTCCAAGATCCTGGGTTTTGAGTTTGATGCTGTAATTATATAAAATTTTTGAGTTGTTTCTCCTGGGTAGATACGAATATGTTTCATATACAAGAATAAGAATGAATAAAATGTTTGAAAATCAGAAGGGCAGATTGCAGTAGTTATTTGTTTACCAAATTCTTCTGGTTCTCTTTTTAGACACATGGTGGGTTGGAATTTTCTTGATTCCTTTTCCAAAGACATGAAAACAGAAGTGACTTCTGGGTGGAAGCTTAAAGAGTCAAGAAGTAGTCAACTACACTGTCTTTCCTTTTGGTTTGGGTGCCAGCACCTTTAAAGAGTCCCTCCATCAGCTCAAGTCTGTGTGGAAGATAAAGTCTGCAATGCTGATCAGCAATGGATGTTGTGTGTTTGAGAAGTAACCCACTGTTGTTTTACTTTACAATCCCCATTACTTTGGGGATTGTTTGTCACTGCAATGTATTCTACATTGATCTGACAGATATATTCCCCAACTGGAAAATGGGGATGTTAGATGCATATTGATGAAGTGCATAAATTTAAAACATTCAATTTTACTATTGAACTTTAGTGTATATTTTTTTCACAAAACAAAATAGCAGTCAAGAAATGCTTAAGTTTCTCAAAAACAATTTTACTCTCTATAGGAAAAATGTCTTATTACCTGTGATATTAAAAAGTGTCATCTTGGTTGAACACTGGTAATACTAAATAACATATGTATCTCAGAATTTGATAATGGGATAAACAGAAGCAGAGTTTAGACACATTTGTATTTGTAAATATACAAATAAATTTAGGGGGTTAATCAAATTTCATTATTTTTAATCCTGAATCTGATTTCCTACTGGGTCTGGAAGAATTCTATTCTAAGCAAGTCACTAGAAACATAATGTGTGTATGGCGGGGGAGGTGGGTGTGTGTGGGTGTGTGTTGAGTTCTACTGAATCACTGGGCATAGGCTATTCTTGGAGGCAGCTAGGACACTAGCTCTAAAAGAATCATATTCTCATCTGATATATAAATGCTATGTTCCTCAATAATTATGGATGGGTGAATGTAGATTTCTCTGACATGAGCATGAGCCCGGATTTCACCCTTTCCCTCAAAGGTTATTAATACTGTGCAGTGCTCAATGCTTGTACTTAATAATATAGCACTATTATATTCTGTACTTATACTTACAAAGCAATTTTGCAGTGTCTCTTATTTACTTTATGGTATCCTGCAATGCCTAGGGAACAGTAACTTAGATAGAATCAGCCAACTACAATAACAAGCTGGGCATATTTTATTATTGCTTTAATGGTAGACTTTTGATATTCAATTACTCAACAGTTGCCTGGTGCTTGGGTTTGTGACTGCTTTGAGCCATTGATTTCTACCTCCCCCACATCCCTCCACGTGATATAAGCAGTAATCATTTGATAAATGCTAAATCCCAGTATAATAAACTTGGTTTTGGCTACATCCTTGGGACTTCATTTACCAATACCAAATTCATTTGCAGGAAAAGTATAGGGCACTGTATGGATTCTCAAATTTGGCTCCATATTGGTATTACTGGCAGGATTTTAAAAGAGGCTAATGTCTGAGTGACATTCCCAGAAATTCTGATTTAACTGGTATGGGGATTTTTTGAAAATTCCCCCGGTAATTCTAACATGTAACAAAAATTTAAGAATGACAGGTTCTTAAGTTCTGGTTACAAGCATGTGTTCTGGGGTCATACAGATCTGGATTTATATTGGCAATTCCTCCTTACTACCTTTATAAGCTTGAACAAGTATTTAAATTCTCTAAAGTTTAATTTCCTTATCTTTAATGTTGGTACGCTAACTTGTTACTGTAAGTTTTAAATGGGTTAATACATGTGAAGAGTTCTAAGAGTACCTGACACATAGAAAGCACTCAATGAATGTTTTAACACTAGATTAATTATTAATTCAAGGTTGGGGGTCTTGAAAGCAGGATAAGGACTGACTTGCAGAACAAAAATTAGGTATTTCAGAGAGAGGAAGCAATATGTGTAAAGGTGTTGAGTTGATCAGGTATGACGCATTCTGGGGAATGATGTGAAATTCATTGAGGTGGGAACGTGGCATAGGTAAGATAGACTAGAGAAAAATGAGGCCGAAGACATTGCTGGAAGCCAGATTTTAAGAGTTATATATTCTAAGTGTTAGAGCTGGGTTTTTACCTTTAAATTAATAGTAGTTCTTAACACTAGTATTTGGACACCCTGATGTTTTGCAATTAATTGTGAGTTATGTTACAGGTAGAGTGAAAAACTAGATTCATGTTTATTCATTCCATAACACTATTCTTCCTCACTGGTCTTCTGATATCTTGAATACGGGGGAGTAAAGTAAAATGCAGCAGGTGTGCCAGAAATTACTCATAACCTAACACACAGCTTATTTTAGGCCCAGGCTACCCTTACTGACGTAGCATTATTAGTTGTGGGGATTGAGAATTACTTTTATGTTGTGAGATGTAATTTTAGAGCTATATTTATTATCTTTATCCATGGATGAACTTCTGCTTCAGGCCATGATGGAGCAACTGGTACTAGACTCGATTTCCTGCCATAAACAATGAGTAAACAACTAGAAAAGTGGGCTCATGTGTGAAACAACTTTTTTCAAATGTTAGACAACAAGCAGCACACATGGTCTATGAAAGGTAGAAAACAAACAAGGCAAGACCTGTGATAACCATGCTTTCTCCCTAGAAATATTTACCACACCACAGCAAAGGGAGGGGAAACCAAGCAGAACCCAGGGATCTTACTGAGCTGAGACAGAAATTAGAGTTTGGGGAAGCTGAAGCAACCAAAATTTGTAGGACAGAATACTGAAGATTACTGAAGACATTCAGATAACTGAAGACAGAGAAAGAGCTTCACACACCTATGTGGAGTATCCTTGAGTTTTTAGCGGAATAGTAAGTTGCAGGTGTACAGGGCAAGACTTCCACAAGCCTTGGCAAAGGACAGTTACTGGGAAAGAAAAACTATCAAGGAATTATAAACAGAAAAACTTCCAGGGCTCAACAGGTTTGGGCCATTTGATATCCAACCAGCCAGTGTAGAGAAACCTCATGGCATACTCATGTGTGTGATAAAGATTGATACAAGATCCCAGAAACCCCAAGCCTTAAGAGTAAGAGCAAATTAACCCTTGAGTAAAGACTACTCTACACGTGCTCTAAAAACAACAACAACAAAACAATAAGCCTCCAAAGAACTAAGTTGATCTACAAGTAATTTAGCTGCTTACCAGGTCTAAGACTAACATTTTTTAAAGGCAAACAACAAAACCTGGACACTGAACACCAATAATGTTCACAATGTTCAACTTCCACCCAAAAAGACATGACAGGAAAAAGCAGGATACTGTAAACCATAACAGTAAAAATAGATCCAGAAATGAGAGAGTGGATGGAATTAACAGGTAAGGAAATTAAATTGCTGATAATAACTATGTCAAGAATTTAAAGGAAACAAGAACATGAATAAGTAGAGAAATGGAAAGCATAACAAGAAAAAAGACTCTTCTAGAGGTAAAAAAAAATACAATATCTAGAATGGATAATTCACTCAATGGATTTAAGAGCAAATTAACCATTTAAGAAGAAAACATCAGTGAATTTGGAGACTGGAAAAAAAAATTAACAGAACCTTTCAGGCCTGTGGGCAATGTCAAGTAATTTTACGTATATTTAATTGGCATCCCAGAAAAGGTGGAGAGTGGAGCAGAAATACTATTTTAAAAAATGGCTGAAATTTACCAGATTTGGCAAAAAATATGAACACACAGATCCAAAAGCCTAACAGAATCCAAGCAAAGTAAATACAAAGAAATTTCCACCGTGGCACATCATAATACACTTGCTGAAAATCAGTGATAAAGAAAAACCTATGAGCAGCTAGATGAATAAAGAAAACATGCCCTATACAGGCAAAAAATATGAATAACCAGAAACAACACAAACTAGAAGACAAAAGAATGACATCTTTTTTATTTTATTTTATTTTTTAAAGAATGACATCTTTAAGATAGTGGAGGAAACAACACCATCAAAAACACAGAACAAAATGAAACAAAGCAAACAAAAACAATGGGCATCATAGACTTCTATATCAAGCAAAAATATCTTTTAAAAATAAAGACTAAGTAAAAGTATTTTGAAACAGTCAAAAAGAAATAATTTATTGCTAGAATATATATTTACAAGAAATGTTAAAGGAAAATTTTCAGGCTGATGAAAAAATAATACAAGATAGAAATTCAAATTTACATAAAAGAATGAAGATTTCTGGATAGTAAATATACAGATAAATATAAAGGTTTTTTTTTCCACTTAAAATTTTTCTTTAATAGACATTGCATTGAGTAGTTTAAAAAATACAGAAGTAAAATGTATTATAGGAAGAACGAGGCATAGGAAATGGAAAAATACAGCTGTCTGGTTCTTAAATTATTTGTGAAATACTATAATATTATTTGAAAGTAGATTGTGATAAATTGATGATATTGTAAACCCTAGAGCAACAACTAAAAAGAAAAATAAAATGAAAAGGTCTACCTAATAAATTAAAAGAGGAGGTAAAATGGAATACTCAAAAGACAAATCACACTTTCCAAAAGAAGGAATTCAAAGAAAAAAGGAAAAAGGGTTAACTAATAGCAAGATGGTAGACTTCAATCCGACCATATCAAAATTACAGTAAACATAGTCTAAGCATATCTATTGGAAGGCAAAGATTATTAGATTGAATAAAAAAATCAAAGAATGGCTAAATCCCATTTATAAGAAATGCACAAGTAAGTTAGAGTAATGTAATAGAAAAGTTACACCACGAAAATAGCATAACAAATCTGGAGTGGCTTTATTCATATCAGACAATGTAGATGTCAGGATAAGAAATATTGAAAGAGCTTTAGAGAAATAGTAAAAGGGTCCGTTGGTTAAGTAAATAATCTTATATGTATATGCATTTAATAACAGTTACAAAATACATGGAGAAAACTTGATAGAACTGAAAGGTGAAAATAGAAAAAATCCACAATAATAATTGGTGGTCTCAACATTGTTTCAGCAATTGATGGAACAACTAGACAGAAAATCAGTAATATAGAAATCCTGAAAAACAATATAAACTAACCTGACCTCATTGACATTTGTAGACTGTTGTACTCAACAACAATACCATACAAATTCTTTGCAACTGCTGTTCTGGGGCTGTGTTCACATATTTAAAAGGATTTAAATCAAACTGTATTTTTTTTTTACCACAATAGAATTATATTAGATATTAATAACAGAGAGATCTAGAAAATCCCCATATATTTGGAAATTAAACAACACACTTCCAATTAACCAGTGGGTCACGTAAGAAATTAAAAGGGAATTAAGGGCGCCTATGAGGCTGTCAGTTGAATGTCTGACTCTTGGTTTCCTCTCAGGTCAAGATCTCATGGGTCCTGAGATGGAGCCCTGTGTCAGGCTCCACACTCAGCAGGGAGTGTGCTTGAAAATTCTCTCCCTCTGCCCCTCCCCCACTTGTGTGTGTGGGCACGTGTGCATGCTTTCTCTCTTTCAAATGAATAAATAAACCTTTTAAAAAAAGGGAATTATACAATATCTTAAACTAAATGATTATGAAAAAGCAATGTATCAAATTTTTACCTAAAGCAGTACTTTGAAGGAAATTTATAGTAGCTAAAACCATGCTTCAGGGGAAATTGATAGCTTTAGATGAGCATATTAGAAAAGAAGAAAAGTGCAAATACAGTGATCTAAAATGTCACCTTAAGAGGCTAGAAGTGAAAAAGAAAGTTAAATCCAAATTAGGTAGAAGAAAAGAAATAACAAAATAATTTGAAAGAAATCATAGCCTAAATATAAAAGCTAAAATTGTGAATCTTCTAGAAGAAAACAAACGAGAAATATTCACCAACTTGAGATAAGAAAAGATTTCTTATATAGGATATTAAAAGCATAAACTAAAAGAAAAGTGATGGGGGCGCCTGGGTGGCACAGTGGTTAAGCGCCTGCCTTCGGCTCAGGGCGTGATCCTGGCGTTGTGGGATCGAGCCCCACATCAGGCTCCTCCACTATGAGCCTGCTTCTTCCTCTCCTACTCCCCTTGCTTGTGTTCCCTCTCTCGCTGGCTATCTCTGTTAAATAAATAAATAAAATCTTTAAAAAAAAAAAGAAAAGTGATGAATTGGACTTTATCAAAACTAAAAACATCTACTCTTTACAAGACACCATTAAGAAAATGAAAAGGCAAGGTATTGACTAGGAGAATGTATTTGCAATACATACAGCTGCTAAAGGATTTACATGCAGAATACATTAAAAAAACCTCTTAAAACCCAATATTAAGTTAAATCTAGTTTAAAATGAGAAAAACATTTGAGAATACTTCAAACAAAAGAAGACATACAAAACACCAATAAATGAATGAAATAATGTTCCAAATCCTTAGCTGTTAAGGAAATGTAAATGTAAATTAATACCACAGTGGGTACCTCTACATATATGAATGGCAGTAGTATGGAATAATCAGAATTGTCATATACTGGTGATGGACAGAAAGCGGTACAACTACCTTGGAATACAGTTTGTTAATGTCTTATAAAATATATTCACTTAACACAGAATTTCAGCTCTTAGGTTTTTATTCAGTAGAAATAGAAACATCTAGATAGAATGGAAACACTCAAAGACTTTTATACAAATGCTTATTGTAGGTTATTATTATTATTATTAGCTCCAAACTAGAAATGTGCAAATGTTCATTGGTTAAAACAATTAACCATCCTACTCTGAAATAAAAAGAGACTAATAATTGACACATGCAGCAATACAGATGAGGTTCAAAACCGCTGTGTTGAGCAAATAATTCAGGCACCTATACATACACCACATGTTAAGGAGATATTTGTTATAGTTTGGTTAGTCAAAAATTTAATGACCTACAATGGAATCTCCCGGGTGTCCCTTCTCACTAAAAATGAAATTAAGTATTCTCCTCGTGACTTAAAAAGTCCTGCCTTTATATGGCCTCTGTATATTCCCTAACCTCCCTGTTCCCTTTCTACTGAGCACCAACCAGTCAAGTTCTTATCTTCAAATCCAAGGTCATTGCCTCCTCAGAGACTTTGCACTTGCTGTTCCCTCGGTGTGAAATGGTCATTAGCCATGTCTTTTCATGGCTGACTCCTTCTCACCATTTAAGCGTCTATTCAAATTTCAACTCTTTGGAAAGTGCTTCCCTAACCGTACCCTTACCTAGCCACTCTATCACATTATCCTTTTGTGCTGAGCATGTTATTAAAATCTAAGATTATTTGTTTCCTTATTTATTGTCTGTCACTGCTACTGCCACTACAATGTAAAATTTAACAACAGTACCTCTGTTGTCTTATTCCTCAGTATAATCCCAGTGCCTAAAACAGTGCCTGGTACAAATATTTTTGGGATGAATAAGTGAGGGTAGGCTTTCTGCATATTTGAATGTTTCAGAATGGTAAAGATTATGAATGAAAAATTATCAAAATGTATTATCATAAACACTTATAAACATATGTATTCTGATAAATATATACATATATGCTGATTGTACATGTTGCATTGTTTTAGAGACATTTATAGGACTCCATGTAAGAGGGACTCACTAGCTTAGAGGATCGATATCATCATTTCCTGTATTGTCAAATTGCACTTCTCACTAGTGAACCTGTTTTATGTATCATTCATTCATTCATTCATTCAGCACTTATTGAGAACCGTTGGGCACTGACAATTCAATAGGTACAAAATAAGATGCGTGGGTAAAGTAGTATGGAAGTACAGAGATGGAAGAAATAATCTGTGTTTGGAAAAGAGGTTGAGGAAGTGGGAAAATCTTTGAAAAGAACTTGCCATTTCAGCTTAGACCTAAATGATAGTAGAAGTAGGTCAAGTAGAGTGAGGAGGAAGGGATTTTCAGGCAGAGGGAAAAACTCTAGCAAAGGCAAGAGGTATAGGAGCTCAGGAAGTCACTTGAGGTGACTGAAGTATAGTGTGTGTTCGAGTATGGTAGAGAGTGACGTTGGAAGAATATGTTGAAGTCTGATCGTGAAGGATTTCCAATGCCATGCCAAGAAGTGTATGTAGTAGGTAATTTAAGAGCCATCAAAGGGCTTTGTCTAGGACTGTGACATGAGCAGGTTTGTGATTTCAACAGGATAATTCTTGCAGCAGTTAGAATGAGAGACTGAGCCCAAAGGCATGGAGATTAGTTAAAAGGCCATTACAATTTTCAAGCAAGAAATGAGGCCTAAATTAAGGCAGTGGAGGTATGAATAGGGAGGAAAAGACTGATTTCAGGATTAAAATTGATGGGTCTTGGGACCTATAGGGGAGTGAGGGAAAAAGAGGAGATAGAGCTGACTCTGAGTTTCTGATTGGGAGTCTTGCAGATGAGGCTCTAATTGATCCACTGTGACCTGCAATTGATTGGCCCTCCTGGTTCACCTCATTTCCTTCATTGACCTTTCTCCCCAACTTTAACTCCAGGAAAGAGGTTTCCTTCTACTTTGGGCTCATTAATACCTCTTCTCATTCACCAGGTATAGAACCTACTAGCTAATCAATCTGCAGGAGGAACCTTTCCTTTTCCTCTGTGTCAGCAGCTGAGTATCTTACAGATTGATTCAGTATGCTCTCAGTTCTGTCAAAACTGTTTCAGGATACCTAGAGAGCTATTTCACTGCCTTGTAGGTTTGCACGTCTTCTAACAACCTGCTGTAATACTTTAATTCATTCAACTTTTTCTTATTATCCCCTTGTATCCACTTATATGAGTCCATAGATGATCTCAACTCTAGCCTCAGTGGTCTCTAAAGGTTTGTTCTTAGTCCTTATGTGGGATTCAGTATTGAGATGAGTACTACAGGGAAAAGAAAAAACAACAGTGCACAAGGGGTGGTTTCTGACTTTTCAGAGTTTATAATCTAGATGAAGAGATGAGACTTTACCTCTTCTCTGTTTTCTTCCTTTCTTCCTCCCTTCCCTCCCTCCCTCTTTCCCGCCTTCCTTCTCCTTCATTTCTTCTTTCCTTGCTTCCTTTCTTCCTTTGTTCCTTTCTTCCTTTGTTCCTTTTTTCCTGCCTGCCTTCCTGCCTTCTTTTTTTCCTCCTTCCTCAATTAAATCAAATTAAATAACTGCAAAGGCAGCAAGAGTGCAAAGGTAAGTAAAATATGAAGGTTTTTGATCACACGACAACCAATAATTAAGTGATAAATTATGTGGCACGGAGATGAAGCCTGGATTAACAGGGAAGACCTCACAGAAAAACCAGTACACATTTAAGGAATATCTGTTATTAGGAATAAGAGGTGGAAGAACCCTCATAAATATAGGACATCTTGGTTTTAGGGTATTTTCTTCCCATGCCAAATCCAAACACAGTCATATTTTGTTTTTTCTCTTAGTAGAGGAAGTTGAACAAAATATTGATTAGATTAATAGATTAATAATAGAATTGTGGGAAGGGAAGTAGAGGAAAGATTATTGAATATTCTTTCTACTGTATTACAAAGAATGTATATTTTCCCAAGAACATTAGGCAAATTTTGGTAGATATCTTGGAAGTTGTTTTGAATTGATTTATGCCAAGAATGGAATCCTTTACTTCATTTTAGTCCCAAAGTGAAAAGGGAACCAGTAATGCGTTCTATGCATCCTTTTTAAATAGTTAATTGTCATATTGCCTAGTGTGGAACAAATGAAAAAACCACCTCGTTGTTAGGCTTTCAGTTAAGGCATTTGATTCCCCAAATACTGATGCTTAGCATGCACAGGGCACTTTATATTTGTCAAGTTATTAATTTGTCTTCATAATAACCATGGGAAAGCAATGCAGTGATATCTTTACTTAGCAGATGAAAAAACTAAGGCCACCAATATGCAGAATCACCAAGTCTACCATTTTTCAAAACACTTGAACTGGGTTTTTTTCTGGTGGCCTTGATACTGTATTTCCAGATGGTGAATCCAAGGAGCCAGGCAGTTGATGTGATTCATTCGTTAACATTGCCTTAAACATCAAGCTCTTCTGAGTCTCATTCTTTGAACTTAGCTGATAATTTTATGGTTATTATAGGAACAATACTTTTTTAAATTTGTAACTTATTTTTGTTGCCTACAAAGAAGCTTTAAATTATTAAATATCATTTAACAGATAAAATTAAATAAGTGTTCTTAATTACCCTATGTGGCTCAAACAGTTGTTTCCGTAAATCCAAGGAAAAAATTCAAGTGAATTTGTTTACCATTGGCTGAATAAAATTGAAGTTCAGATGACATAGTTCTGATAACTTATTACTTGGCACACTGAATTATTTTAAATTACTGCATTAGCACTGAATCTTTCAGAATAGCATCTGCTGGAAGACCATCAAAGAATCCCAGGGATTTGGTGCAGTCACTACAATGACAATAAATAATAAATTGGCAACCTCCGGGGCTGGTCATTTTATTGAAATACATTATATTTTTTTTCAAAACTTCAGCAGAATCTATACCAGTGAGTTCAAGTTTTTAAAAAATTCCATACACTACTGTTGCTTACTTCATATTACTCAATACTATCAGGCTTTTTAATTTTTGCTGGCCTAATGGAGATAAAATTACATCACATTGAAGCCTTAATTTGCCTTTCATTGGTTGCTAATGCAATTGTGAATCTTTTAAAATATTTAGTCACCATTTGTGTGTTCTTTATTGTGAAATATCTATCCATTTGTGTCTTTTGCTCATTTCTTATGGGTTATTTGTCCTTTATTGATTTGCTGAATTTTCAAATTTATCACGGAGAGTAAACTTTTTTGGTTACATGTGTTACCAATGCCTTCTCTAAGTTTAGGGTTGTTTGTTTGTTTTAACCTTTTTAATGAAATATTTTGCTAATTATTTTTTGGGGGAGGTAAGGGATATATGCTTACAATTTATTAGGTAAATAGTCAACTTTTTTTTTTTTTTTTAAAGATTGAGTGTTCCACCAAGTCATTTATCTTTTTTTATTTTTTATATACTTTTTAAAGATTTTATTTATTTAATTGACAGAGAGAGAGACAGCCAGCAAGAGAAGGAACACAAGCAGGGGGAGTGGGAGAGGAAGAAGCAGGCTCCCAGCAGAGCAGGGAGCCCCATGGGGGTTTGATCCCAGGACTCTGGGATTAGGCCCTGAGCTGAAAGCAGACGCTTAAGGACTGAGCCACCCACAGACCCCTCTACCAAGTCATTTAAATCATGCCTATCTAGAGTAAAATCCTTGTTTAATGCAAGAAAATTAACACTGGTACATAATAGTTTGACTAAAAAAGTGGGCAACATAAAACATGATAATATAAGATACACAATTGAAAAAAAGCAAATGAGGAAACATACTGAAATAGTTTCGGTAAATACAGCTTAAATATGGAATGAGTAAAGACAGGTCACTAGCTTCTGAAAATCAGCCTATAGTCAGTATGTTCTGCTGAGGAAATGTTCTACTAACCATTTCTTAATACCAGCATTGTCAAATTTATCAGTTTTGCCCTATATGGTTAGTAGATTCTGAGCTCTTGTTTAAGAAATCCTTCTCTACCAGTGGTTTTAAAGATACTCTCTTCTATTTCTTCTAAAATTTTGAGATTTGCTTTTCCCATATATGTATTTAATCCATCTAGAATATCTTTTGCATAATGTAGAGATCCAATTTTATTTTTTCCAAATGGATTATCAATTTTCCTAATACAATTTATTGACTAGTTTTTTTCTTCCCTCAATTGTCTGCAGTGTCATTGTCACATGTGAGTATATGTGGTCCTGTTTCTGGACTCTCTATATATGTGGCAAAAAGGTTTACTGTTTCCACTGGGTCCAGGCTTGGGGGGCTCCAGGGTGGTCAACAAGCTGCCTAGCGGCTGCAGGGACACCCTCAACCGGAGGCCCTGACACCAGGAGGGTGCCAGAGGGGCCCCTCAAAGCCTGCTGGGTTCTGGAGGCTCCTCACCGTGCTGGAGGATGGGCGTTTGGAAGAGAGGCCCGCCCGGCCCACCCCCTGCCACGTGAGCCAGGTGGTCGCCATCTTCTGGATGAGCTTCACCTGCGCACCCAGGCGCCGTTCTGCCGGAAGCCCGAGAGATGGGCGCCTGCGCGGGCGGAACCCGGGCGGGCAGATAAAGGCCCGGGTTCAGGGTCCGCTCCAGGTGGCTGGCGGCTTGCGTGGCGTCCGGGGCTCGACGCCGCTGGACTTGAGACGGCTTCTGCTTCTGCACGTCCGGGAAGAGGCCGGCCGCCGCGCTGGTTTTGCATCTTCCAGAAAAGTCGACAGGCTTCGCCTCGGCCGGCGTTGGAGAAGCGGGCCGCCCCGCGGAGCCTCGCCCTGGCGGTGGAAAGAGAAGCCCGGAGAGAGGTGGGTGCGGGAGCCCCGGCAGGGTGGCCTCCACCTGGGGGGGAGTCGTTCTGACCACTGGGGGCTCATAGCTGATCTACTCTCAGGAGCTCAGCGCAAAACACCGTGTTGGCTGGTCCCGGGGCCGGAGGGTGGCCGAGAAGATGGTTCGCAAGGTTGGGACTGGAAAAGAGGTTGCACGGTGGTGGGAGGTGCAGGTGGTGGGAGGCTGGAAGACGGGGTCCTGGGGCCCTTCTGTCCGAGCACTGTTGAAGCAAAACACAGATCTGCGGGACCGCCGGGCATACTCCTTTTATTATAGTTTTTGATTGATTTTTGTATATTTGTCAAAATACATAATTGGATTAATTAATACAGCTTAATAATAAACTTTGATTTCTGGTAGGAATGTAACACTTACCTTGACTCTGCCACCACCCCTTTGGGAATGTTTTGGCTATTCCTAGCGCTTTGTCCATATGCATTTTAGAAACGTTAAATTTTTCAAATACTTTCTTTGGAATTTGAGTGGAATTTTATTGTCTCTAAGATTAATTTTGAGGAAAACTGCTATTTAAACTATGATCAGCTATTTTATGAATTTGGTGTATTTCTCAACTTAGGCATTTAGAAATATTTTCTCAATGACTTATGGAATCTTCTTTTTCTTCCTAAAGAATACCTTTTTGTATTTTATTTAGTTCAGGCCTGAATTTTTTATTTTCTGAAAATGTCTTTATTTAGTTTTCATTTTTGAGGATTCTTTACATTGGGTATAAAATTTTATGGTAGCAGGTATTTTAGCATTTTGAAAAATCCTCCCATTGCCTTCGGGCTTTGAGGTGGTGTGCGCAGCGTGCACGCGCGGTTGGGGGAGGGCAGGGAGTGAGGAGGCAGCTGTTAGTCTCATTGATGCTCATTTGAAGGTGAGTATCATTTTTCTCCAGCTGCTTATAGGATCTGTGGTGTGCTTGGATATGGTATTTTTTATCTCACTTGACATTTGTAGTACTTTTTGAAAATATGGCTTAATGGCAACAGTTTTAAAACATTCTCAATTATTATCTTCTCAAATAACATTTCAGCTTCTTTCCATAAACTCTTCTAGGACTTTAATTACACATAGATTAAACTACTTAACTGCATTGACCATATCTCATATACTCTTTTCTTTTTTTCACCCTATACCTTTTCCTCTCTGTGCTTTATCCTGGATGCTTTCTATTAATGTATTTTTGTTTATTGACATTGATATTTCTATTGACATTGATATATTTCCTAATATATCTTGGATATATTTGTGTATACTAAATCACTAGTAGTCCTTTAATTCGGTCTATTCTGCAGTTAATTCTAGCCATGAAATTCTTAATACAATTATACTTTTCATTTCTGAAATTTCCATTTCTATAGTTTACATTCTATGCAAAAATTGTTTCTCTTTTTATTTATATGAACATAATAAGCATAGTTATTTTTAAGTTGCTAGGTGATAACTCCATTATTCAGATTCTGTGGATCTGCTTCTATGTTCTATTATTTCTCTTAATTTTGGTTACATTATCTTGCTTAATTATATGCTTAGTTATCTTTTTGTTTTCATTGCTAAATCCTAATCTCTGCATATCAAAAAAAATATAGAGATAACTTGAGGTTTAGGGTGATGTTATTTTCCACCAGAGAAAATTTGTTTATTTTTGACAGGTGGCTAAGGACATTTGTCATCAAAGTTTACTTTAATTCAAATAGGGCTTTAAGTCATTTGAGACTAGTTTCTCTTTTGTTCAGCCTTATTCCCAAGCGTCAGAGATTTGCCAGTCCTTCCCCACTTGGCAGGTTCTGGGCTTGAATTTCTTTCCATCTAGCCTTATGTGTCTGTTAAGGTCTCTGCTCAGCTTCTCTGTCAACTCTTTGTTCTGGAAATACAGGCAGCCATAAGGGAAACTAGACTCAAGTGTAGATTGATTACTCTGTGTGTTTATCTTCTTCTGAATTTTTACTTCATAATTCATTACTTTCTTGTTGTATTTCCTATGAATTCAAACATATGACAACATGATGTCCACATTTATTAGTTGTTTTAAGCTGGAGAAATGATCTGAACTATCTAGCTTACCAGTGTCAGAATTCCTTTCCACTAATTTTGAAAAATTCAATGTGTGTGTGTATGTGTGTGTATTATTTAAAAATATTTTATTTAGCTTTCATATCTGGCTGGTCATTTTTGGTAATAATTTGTTCATTGTTCACATATCTTGATTTTTTTTTCTCCCTTTTAAACATCTCGTTGTTATTCTACATTCTATAATTAATACGTTCAGAACTCTAAAAGCCTAGGGGTTTAAACTTGTGGCTTGTTTCTGCTTACCGTCCTAAATAGTTGAGTATTTTTTCATGTGTTTAGTAATTTTTTTTTAATTTTGGGGTCATATTTTGTTGAACTTCTTCTGTGGACATCTTGAGGGCCTAACATTGGGGTGCTTTCCTCCAGAAAATACTGGTACTTGCTCCTGGTGGGTACCCTTGGATGCGATTAAGTTGATACTACTGAAATATAATATTTCCACTTCAAGTTTCTCTGGATGAATGGATAGTATATATTTGAAATTGTGACCTGAATGATAGCAGATCGATGGAACCAATTCTTAGGAGAAACTATCAGTGTGTGTGTGTGTGTGTTTGCGCGCGCGCGCACACGCGTTCATGCATGTGTGCTCATTCATGTGTGTTCCACCTAGAGTTCTAATGAAGACACACAGGTTTCTGATAGGTTTCTATTGCTAATATGCAGATGTTTTTAAAATGTCTTTTTAGTAGTGCTGTAGCACCGTTGAGGTCCCAAATTAATGAAGTCTATATCTCATGGGTCCTTTACTGGGTTGTAGCTGTGAGTACATATCCTAGACGTGTTGGGTAAAGAAAAAATACATCAAGTACATCCAAGAACAGATGAAATAGCATGTTAATAGAGAAGTAAAATAATTCCTTAAGCCAGATATAATACAGAGGTCAGGCAGGTAATGCAAAGGCTTGAAGTTGCTAAAAGTAAGATAATAAGAAGTGGTAGACACACTGTCCGAAGGATTAAAATTTCAGTTTAAAAAAGAAGATGGCCAGGAAAACATCTCCTACAAGTATTTGACTCAGAAACTACTAGTTTTTGACCTCTGGTGACACTCAACCCATACCTTGATAATATACTTTAAGTAGGCTCCTAAATATGTGCTAATATTTCCTAATATACTGTGACGGCGTTCAACTTGAGATCTACATGTGATCTGTAATGGTCTGGCTTGCTTAGGCTGTTCTTAAAACCCTATGCCTGGTATAGGCTTTGTTCTACATTTCTTTTTTCATGATGAGAAACATCTTTACCAACATTAAAAATAATGGTCATGGAGCAAGGATTTCCTAATCATAGTAAATTGAAAGAGTTTGGATAAAGGATCAATTCCATAAATTAGGGATTCTAGAGGCTAAAATTAGCAGTATTCATGATTTAGAGAACAAAAGTTACTATTAAAACATTGTGCATAAAATGCTTCCACCACTAATCCATATTATATGATGATGAGAGAAATGAGGTGAAATAGAAGATTAATGAAAAAATCAATGGTAATTTCTGTCTTCTTACTAAATAAGAGTCGATTTGTATCATCACTATTAGCATCTAAGTATAAATGGGAATAAGATCAGGTCTAGAGGGAAAAGTTGTGTTGAATTTTATGACTCAATGTAGGCAAAATGTAGTGCTTAATTCTACAGCTTTCCACTTACGTTGTGACCACACACTATTTTTTCCATCTCCGGACTAGATATTCAGTAAATTCTTTCTATGTATCACGAAAAAAATGCTGCAGAAATATATTTCTTATTTAATTTCTACTATTCTTTTAAATGGTAGTTTGCAGAATGCATCTGGGTGTACAGCTAATGACCCATGAGCAATAAGCAACTGTTTAAGTAAAAAGCACTATGAAAAAGCTTTTACCAAACAGCATTTTAATATTTTAAATAGATTTTCCATTGCAGGCTCTTTGTAACTGGATTAGTTCTCTGATGTGTTCTGACAGAGCTGTGGTTAGGGATACTCCATTAACTTTGTCTGTCATCTTATTTCCCTAGTATCCAGCAGAACACCCTTATATTTCATAATTTGTATTGCTATCAGTGCTGATTTGTAAATGTGCAAATTATAATTAACAGTGGCTACTACTTCTATTAAATATTAAATCATTCTTGCAGCTTATATTTTCCACAGCAGATGGAGCCCTGTGGTATGCAAATAGACTTTCCTTACATTGTCAGCAATTTCTAACCTATATTTTAGTTTAAAGAATACATTTTTTTTCTGTTTGCTTTATGTTTTCTATAGCATTTAGGTTAATATTTATTTACTGCAGATTTTCTTTCTACCAATAAGAATTTCATGGACTATTACATCCCAGCACTGTGGTTTTGTTTCCCTTCATTAATAGCTCCTTAATCATCTAGCTTGCTTGTAAGTATGAGAGCTTGTTATTTGTACTGATACTGCAGTATTGCATAAGAAGCATTTAGTTATATTTTAATATGTACAGCAGAAGCAGAAATGTTGGGTGCACCATCGTAGGTTTTAATTTGAAATCCAATCTATGTGCACATTTTTCCCCCAGAATAAGCAAACGCATTTAAGGTTTTATATTGTGTCTTAAACATTCTATTAAATGTCATCAGCCGATTCAGGAAAATGTATTGCAAAAATATTAGAGAAGTATAAAATGTGTAAATGTAATAGATGCTTGGGACATGGAGAGGAATGTAAAAGTCCAACATTTATCAGGTAACCATAAACCACTAAGAAACATTGATAGAAAGTAACATTCTTATGATATATAGTATCTTAAGCATGAACTCTTATTTCTGGTATTTATTGCAGTGCTGTTGTATTAAAAAACACTAATCCAGAATTATTGCAACCTTTCCTAACTGTGGATTCCTAGAGTATGAATATTTTGGTTGCGGAGCAAGTTCTAACTTTCTTAACAGTGAAAGGATATATGCTCTTTAAACCCGCCGGAATCAGAAGGTTGTTTCCTTGACAGGTTTTTAATGGCAAGTTAAGACTGCCGGGGAAACCATAGAACTCAAAGGCATTAACTGACAAATTAAGCAAAGAGTAATGAAAACTTCGATGTGTTTGAATCATCATTCATTGAACTGTAATTGCCTTAGCAGCAGAAAATTAAATTGTAACAAGTAAGGGTCTTGACACTTCCCGCAATTTCTTAAAAAAAAAAAAAAAAAAGTTTTGCATGCCATGGAGGATAAACAGCAGTCACATGAAATACTGGATGTGAGTCTTTTTAATTAATTAATTTTATTTATTTATTTTTTGGAATCAACCACTCAGTAAGACACACAAGGTTATTATAACAGTCTGCTTTTTGGATTCTTTAACTTTGAAAATTTTGGTTTGTATTAGGTAATATAGTTATAATAGGGTCATGTTCAAGGTACAGGGCCTGTTGGTTTATGGAAACAAGTAGAAATGACTTGCCAATTATATGATCTTCCTCCTCCACTTTCTGGGGGAGGAAGAGAGATCAGGAATATGCAGGATAATTTTTTTTTTTATTTTGCCTTTATGGGTGCCATTCAGAGGTCTAGTTGAAAGCATATTCATTCATTTTTGAGTGGCCAAAGAAAGTAATGTCCAAGCAGCACGTTTTTCTTGCAAGAAAAGGAATATCTTTGTTGTTGTTGTTTTTAAGTGGTATGAATACTAGAGAGCATACAGGGTACTCAGAAAGAAAAGCCTGCAGATATCCTATAGGAGTCAAAACAAGAGACTACACAGGCTTTATAAAGCAACATTTTAGAGTAATTGAAAGTTATAGTTATGGAACCCATAAGAACAGCCTGACCACCTCTCTGTGAACTGTAGAGATTGCGAATTTCCCAGAAGATAATGCTTCAGCTTTGGGTGGGAAGCTGTGATGAATGTTTGAGTGGGAAAATATGTGTCTGAGTTAGAGCATCTGCTTTCATTACTTAGTTTTCAAGAGGACATTGCGAGTCAAGGAAATGAGTGGGTTTTATCCTGGAAAAGATCCAGGGGAAACTAGATCTCCTGAAGACAAAGGAAGAGCAGATTTCGGCGGCTCCAATTTTGGGAGTGGTGGGCAAGACTGAGTGGGGTGAGGACTTACCATGTGGGTCAGTGGTGAGCTCTGCTCATTGGGGAGCAGTGTCCTCCCTCAGCACCGTGGGGCCTTGTTCAGGGTTAACTCATTTTAAAACCTCCCACTGAAATCTTCCAAAATGAAGTGCCCTAAGAGAATGCCTTTGCCTCAGGAAGCCGTGCTTAACAGGGATCTCCTGAAGAGAAGGCCTCCACAGTACATTCGTAAAAGCCTGGATGAAGGAGCCTAATGGGAACATGGAGCACAAAAAGTAACTGGACTCGGGTGTGCAATTGCAGATTCGAAGTTTAAGGAAGAATCTCCATAAAGAGACTAATTCTCAAGGTCAAGTAATTTCATTAACGATTCATAAGCCATCTATGTTCCGAGAGGATTTGTATACTATTCCAATAGTCTGTATATTTCTATAGCTTGAAAAAAATAAAATAAGACTTAGTGCAATAGTGACAGATACAGCATGTGTTCATATCCATATGAAAATCTGTCACAGCAATGGAGACAGGCTATTTTTTATTCCTTCTTCATTTGGGGGCAAAGGTTAAGGATGGAGGCTGGGCTGGAGTGGAGAAAGAGGAGGAAGTGGGATATTTCTGGATGAACCAGATAAAAGGCTGCTTTGCTTTGTTTTGTTTGAATGCCTATGGCAGACTTTGGGGACCGCATACTATCAGTAACTTCTCATATTTGCTAAAGCCAGTGTCCTTTCTGGACCTTGCTTCCTTTCCTGTGTATCTTTGTATCTTTAGCCAGTAATACCTACACAACCAGGTTAAGGTCTCCTGGTTTCCTATGAAAACTCCAATACTTAAGATCCGTTATCATGGCCACCATTAGGCTAAAGTATAAAGTGGACCAAGTGGAATTCACAGTTCATTCCCATTTTGTTGGATCCTTCTTTCTGATAAGACTTTCCCCTCACGTCCTTCAAGGAGCCCAGTTACAGCTGTCCTCCCCTAACCTACCTCACCCTTCAACCATCCTCTTCCTGTCCTCATCTAAGTATATAATTTCTGTGGCTCATGCCCTCAGTACCTTGTTAGGTTTATTTAATCTTATCTGGTAAATTAAGTAAGATGCTATTAGCTGATAAGGGTGTTTGGATAACTTTTGCCTTTTGGATGAAATTTTATTTACATGGGCTAAGAGACCCTGTGCTAAGAACAGTAGGACAGGAGCATCCTTTGTTTCTCTTCCAGTCGCCAGTTTAACTACTTTGACTATGAGGAGCTTTGGCCTTCTACTTTAAGTCCTGAGATTGTGGAAGGCCCCCAAACCAGAGCCTTCTTTATTTAAAAAAAAAAAAAAAAAAAAGTTAAATAAACGTAGCATATCCTCGAAAATAATGGTTGTCCAGTATCTGTGAACTTACACAAACCTAGTATTAGGCTCAATAGAAAGTAAATAGTAAATCTAAATAAAATTACCCTGTAGGCATCTAGCTTTGCAAAAAATGTGAACTCTCCTTGACCTCTTCATATTCCTCATGTTCCCTTTATGGATTCTGCTTTTGAAGACTGAATGTATTTGTTATAGATACACATGTTCTCTGGAAAGCTTGACTTGAGAGAAACTCCATGCAAAGAGCTTTGTTTCTGTGGGATGCATGATCCAATAATTTGCAAAATGCTGTAGCCACTATCTAAATTTATATATATATATATATATATATATATATATATATATTTATATATAGTACTTATTTATAATATATAATATATATTATATATAGTATTTATTTATAATATATAGTATTTATAATATATAATATATATAGTATTTTATATATTATATATAGTATTTATTTATAATATATATTATATATAGTATTTATAATATATAATACATATAAATGTATATAAATATATATAAATATAAAAATATATATGTTAGATTTTATTTATTTACTTATTAGAGAGAGCGCACTTGTTAGAGCACAGGGAGGGGCAGAAGGGAAGGGAGAGGGGTAGGGGGAGGCAGAGGGATAAGCAGACTGTGCACTGAGTGCAGAGCCCAATAGAGCACTTGATCCCAGGACCCTGAGATCATGACCTGAATGGAAACCAAAAGTCAGACGCTTAACTGACTGAGCCACCCAGGCACCCCAACACTATCTAAATTTCGAGGTTTTGCAATGTGCATTAGTGTAGTAAAGACTCTTAGAAGTACTGTAGTGAAAAAGCCTGTTTGAATTTGTTTAACTCAACATTTCCTCAAGGCATATTCTTTTGTGCACAATGTTCTGGGGGACTAGTTTTCTAATTAATACAGTTGTGGAGGATAGGGCAGGGCATGATGCTATGGACATCTACTTGTGCTCTAGTTATTTTAGTAGAATCAAAGGGAGAAAATGTTATGTTGGAAGAGGATATAAGCAGCAACAGTAAACACACCCATTCATTTTCAACTCATTCATTTATTCATTAAGGATTTACTAAATACCATACAAACAATACTAAACCAGGAGTTGGGGATTTTCCCTAAAAACAAACAAACAAACAAACAAAACAAAACAAACGCAAAAAACAACAAAAAATAATCTATGTTGGGAGACATTTAGAAAAAAAAAAAATCTTGATTGAACTTATGTGACTGAATCCATGATCAGTGGTGAGAAGATGTCTTATAGTGGTTGAATCTCAACTTCTTAGAATTTGCAGGGAGTACTGGATGCTAATAACTACTGCCTTATCTAAGCCACATTTTATGCAGACATCCAGACTCAGTAAAGAACATCTAAACAAAAAACCGTCCCTTCAGCAACCTTTCATTCTGTTAAAGTTTTGGGCTGGGAGTGATATTTCCTTTCTCTGATATTGGGAAGAGAGCATAGATCTTTGATTCAGAGGACTTCAGTTTGAATCCTGCCCCGTGGTTGGCTACATCCCTAATATTGCCAAGGCAGAGACACTGAGGATCCAGTTATTAATATTTTCCTGGACTGAATCTAGGAGGATCCTAAAGGGATCTAATGAAAATAGTTCTGTCCTTCATAGAATGTGAAAGTCTGTATGGATGTTCGGTATTGTTTCTATTATTCTTGCTTTTATTATTCTCCATCTAAACAAAATAACCAATTTGCAAGGCATTGTCTTAAATATGTTCCATTTATTTTCTCCCTAAATCTTTACAACAACCCTAAGTGTTAGATACTGTAATTGTTTCATTTTGCAGATGAGGCTCCCAGAATTTCAATAACAGGTTTAAGTAAAATATGTACAGATTTTTAGTGTGTTAGATCTGTGCCATTTCAGCAACTTTGGACTTTTTTTTATTCAACTGATAATAATAAGCACCTGCCATGGTCTGTGTATGGTTTCAAGTGCTATGTGTACAGTAGTCAACAAAATGGACTAAAATTTCTGTACTTGTGGAATTTAAGTCCTAGTGAGGAAGAAAAACAAACATAATATCTATACAGAATGTTAAAAAGTCATGAGTGCTATGGAGGAAAAATAGAATAGGATAAGGGGTAATCGAGGGTGTGGGGAGAGGGGATGAAATAACTTTAAATAGGTAGGACAGGGTTGCCTGTCAAGATGGTGGCCGTTGTGCAAAGATTTGAAGGAGTTGAGGGAATGAGTCATGTGGATATCGAAAAGAATGTTCTGGTTAGAGGGGACAGATAGTGCAAAAGTCCTGAGGTGTGAATATGTTGGATATGTTTGAGGAACAGTGTGTCCACTGGAACTGGATTAAAGTGAGCAAGGGGGAGGGTAAGAAATTGATCAGAGAGGTCAGATCACATAGGGCTTGTGGACCACTGCCAGGGCTCTGGCTTGAACTCTTCATAGAATGGGAGATAGGGAAGAATTGGGAGCAGAGGAGGGACATGATCTGATGTATATTTTGAAAGGATTTCTTTGGCCATTTTGTTGAGAATACACTGTAGGGGTTAATGGTGGAAGCAGGGAAATCAAAAACTGCTCATTCCAGGTACAGAATGAAGTGAATTAGAACGTGCTTCCAAATCTCATTTGGTGTACATTAAACTCAGTTAGTTCATTTTCCATATAGCAAAATGAGTAAGCTGGGGACGCCTATTTGAACACCTATTTATCTTGGCCAAATACTTTCTTCTAGCATCTTGAAGTCATTTATTTGGCCATGTTGGTGCTATAACCAAAATGAGTTTTTCTATAATAGTGACATAAATCCTTGACTTCCAATAGAAGATTGGATTAAATAGGATTTTTTTTGGGGGGGGTGGTCGGTGGGTGGTATATTCCAACTACTTCTTATCAAAACCAGTGTAATTTTCAGTATAGACTAGGTAGTGGTTTTAAACATCATCTATCCAGATTCCATCTGATGGTAGAGTATAGGATTAATAGTGGATTATCATTAGAAGCCCATATTCTACCATGCAGAATTAGGATCAGAACCATGATCTTTTGGAGTATTGACACAATGGGAATTTGAATTCATTTTTAGTAACCATTGATATTATCCAATTCCTAGCCCTCAGATCCATACAACAGAGCCTAGATGGGGAATTTGATGCTGTTATTCTTATGGAACTGATAGAACTGGAAATCACATAAACTGTAGTAAGCTCATTTATTGATATTTGAGTAACTTTATGGACCATGCTTGGGTTAATGATAGGGCAGAAATGCCATTAAAGCAGAATACTATTAGTTAATCCACTGGTGACATGCATTAGTGATACTTGAAAAATTGTACAGTGGTGAGGACTTTTGTAGTTTTAGCTCATCCCCCTATTAAGATTTGTAGGTGTTTTTTTACATGAACTTAATTTTCTCCCTTCATCCTCAGCGAATGACTCAGATCCCTTTAACCTACCAGGAGACACGCTCGAGAAGGCTTTCTGTTAATGGAACATGACTGCTGTGTTTTCTTTCAAAATGCAGCACCGTTGCTTTAGAATTACAAGTCTACTATGTGACCAAGAAGCATCCTCCATTGAGATACAGATTGCACAGTTTATTGGAAATGTGAATCATACTTCCTTTATTTACTGTAAGGTTCATGATGGGGAGTAGACTGTTCAAGAAAGTCTTGGATTAATCTGAGGCCCTTCCCCTTCATATCTGATTTATCTTTTGCTGAGAATTGATCAGTGCCTTCATGGAAGATATGCTCCGGAAATGACAGTCAGTTACCTGTTAGAAATACCTTCGGTGCTCACCTTGACAGCACATATACTAAAATATTGGAATGGTATGGAAGAGATTAGCATGGCCCCTGTGAAAACAAATTCATGAAGCATTCCATATTTTTATGCTAAACTTACGGTGTAATAGTTACAAATAGCAAATCATTAAGTTGTACACCTTAAAATACAAGGTTATGTGTCAATTATATCTCAGTAAACCTGGAAAGAAGAGGAATATTTGTGTTTAGAGGTTGGAGGGAGGGCCAAAGGGTCAGATAAGGCCATCCCATCTTTTGAGACTCTGGTCAGGAATTTAGCAAGAAACTGAACATGCAAAATGCTGTATTAAGCACATGTGTTGGTACCTGAAATCCGGCATCCTTTTAAAACAAAGTGGTTAAGAGGGTATAAATGTTAGTATTCCATTGCCATCCCTGCCACCACAAATCTACAGCCTACTATTTTCCTACCATACATTTCCTAATGATGCTTCTGTTGATAGAAAGCCCCAGTCATTTTTTATTAATGGATGCTGTGACTTCTTCCCACTCTTTCCATTGGCACAGCATTTACTGATTAAGGATGCTGGGTGAGTCAGAATATTCCTTGCATAATGATTGGTTACTTGGAATGGGCACCAGCTCTTCCTTTGTGATAAAGAACAGTGTATATAAATAAGGGTAAGAGATTTTCTTGATGTTCAAGGTCTTTGGTCTCTTGAGTTACAGACTATAAATTTCCTGGGCCACATTCTAGATGCAGAACTTCCAATGAAGTCAACAGAAGTTTTTTAAAAAAATTAATGGCAGGAAAATGCACTGTTATTATTTATTATTATTTCTTTTTGACTGCTCTGAAGATAATTTGGTGCATAAAGTATTGAAGTTTTGGGTTTTTCCAGTGACTCATTTTCATGCAAATGTCTATCACATTTCTGGGTATTGTTTTCCTCTATCATATATATTTCCATCTTCCATGGGTAAATCAACATCTCCATCCATATTGCACATTCAGCGGCTGTAAATTCAGCCTGTATTCTCATTAAATGCTACGAATATGTGATCTTCATTTATGATTTTAGCGGGTGTTTCTGAAATTTCTACAGCAGCATCTGGCCAGGAAATAGTGTCTGTGAATCAGAATTACTACACCTAATTTTATTTTTCTTTGTATACTCATTTCTCTAATCCTTTCCTAGCCAACAGGAGAGTATGTGAATTCTTTTCTATCCTAATTCTCAGAGACCTCCCCCCCCCCCCCAACTCATGTATAGACCTTAGGTTTGATTTTGGTTTTCCTGTTAATGTTGGTTCAGGGAACAATGGAAACAAATCCTGAGTCCCGCCCCTTCCTCCCTGCCAGCACTCACATCTAAGCCACCACTGTGGTTTAATCAGACCAGTGCAAGCACCTCCTAAGAGGTTTTTCACCATGTTCAGCTTCAGTCCCTTCTAATCTCTTGATGCCACTGTTAGAATGATCTTTTAAAAACACAGAGATGATTCTGAATCTCCCTGCTTAAAACCCTTCTTATCGTCCACAGGATAAAGACCAAATTCTTGGACCTGGCTCATGGAGCTCTTCCTACTCTGGTCCCAACTTGCCCCTGAGGACAGTTGTTTTACCCTCTGTCTCCCTCTATGCTCCAACCACAGGCCCAGCTTTCAGACCCCCACATCATCACGTTCTTCACCTCGGAGGCTTTGTACGCGCTCTTTCCTTTGCTTGGCGCACTGTTCCACTTCACCTGCTCCTGAATATATCCTGCTTATCCTTCAGCTCAAGCTCTCCTCTTCTGAGCGGTTCCTCTTACTGCCATCCATGAGTTCTGCATTCCCATAGGATCCTGCACTTGACCTTTTAAAATAGCCATCACTCCTGTGACTTTTTAGCGCATATCTTCCCCAACAGATAGCTCTCTTCATGAGGCCAGTGACCCAATCTGTGTCGTCATTGCTCTGTCCCCAGCACTTTGCACATAAAAGGCATTTGGGCACCTAATGGATATGTAATGAATGTTTGCTGACCTCACTTTAGTCCTCTTCTATTACTGACCTCAGTCACTCTCTTCTACTATCATTGGCTGTGTGTTTGTCTCTTTCCAAAGGGATAGTGGGATGTTCTTCTTTTGAAATTGCACAGATACTCATTGTCTTTTATCCTTCCTCTCTGGACCAGCTTCCTGATGGTCATTTTCACTCTAAGAGCCCAATTTGCTTCGGGGGTGGTTGAAACATCCATGTGTGAGGAGGAGACCACTAGCCTGAGAGGAGAGGCTTGAGTTTGAATTCACCTATGACATTAATTGGGCTTTTAACTCTGGGCAAATTGTTGAATCTCTGTGGTTATTATTCCCCTAGGCCACAAAATGAGAGGAACAAACTGGATACTGAGAAGCCATTTCGTGTACTTCAGGGGAGATTTAGTCCGTTGTGCCGGGGTACAGAAGATAACGTGATTGAAAGGTGAGCAAATGGAAATTCAGCATATCTTACTACAGTGAATGCTAGATTTTGACCTAGAGAGGGCTGAGGACAGGCTGTCTGTTTCTTCTAGCATGTTCCCTCTTCCCCATTGCTCTGTGATCCACAGCAACCCTGGGCAATTATGGCTCAGAGAGAGAGTGGATGGTGGACATCCATGAAACATGCTCCCACATGGATTAGTGACAAGCCAGGGTAGTATATGGCCACATGGTGGAGGTTTTGGGGGTAGGGTGGGGTGTTGGGGTGATTGTTATTGTCTGCCATATAATCATAGTATCTTTCCTTATATAATAGTCACATTGCTGAAGAGTGTTTAATGTATAATTAGTGAAAAGGCATAGGATTTAGAATTAGACTGATTAGGGTTTAAATTCTTGCTCCATCACCTTAGCGTGTGTGTGTGTGTGTGTGTGTGTGTGTGTGTGAGAGAGAGAGAGAGAGAGAGAGAGAGAGAATGTGTCAGAGAGCTATGGATCCAATTTGATTTCTGAGTCTCCGTTTCCTCCTCTACACATTAATGACAGTAACTCTGTCATAGAGTTGTTTAAGGATTTTAAAAGATAATATTTAGGAGTTACTTGTGTCCATATAGCATGCTTCTGTCTTGTGATAATACCATTGTCCTCTAGAGGAACTGTTCCTCTCTACTTAGTTCATGACTATGATGTAAGGGCTGCTAATCAAGTAGTGACTGGTTGCTCTATGGAAGCCGACTCCCATTATCCCCAAAGCAAGGGATCTGTAGATGAACTGAGCCTGGGCAATCTGAGTATAGTCCCAGGTCTTTGAAACTGAGGCTCAAGTGAGGCTCTCGTGGTGGAGGCGTGAAAATGCAGACTCAGAAGCTGCTGGCAGCTGGGATGCTAGCTTCTCAGAGACTCCTGATTTGCAGAAGACATGGATGGATGAAGTAACAGAGAGGAGAGATCCTGGTACCATCACGTCTTTCGTTCTAGTCATTCCCATTTACACTTTTCCTTTTCCTTGTCATCTGAGTCAATAAATTCACCTTTTTGTGTAAGCCAGCTCAAATTGCATGCCTGTAATTTACATATCAAAGAGTCAGGACTAATAGAATAGCATACTGTAGATCCTGAGGGGACTTTAGTTCTCTTCTTCACACAAATATGATCTAATTTTTTTGTTTCCTCTTAGGATAAGGCCAGGTATTATGGGTTGAAAAAACCAAGAGTTTCTGTATTCTCAATTCCAAGTTTTTAATATATTAGTGCTCTCTCCTTTTGATTTTCCCCACAGATTTAACTACTAATCTAAACAATATTTTTTATACTTTGGGTACTTTAAAAATATAACAGATGTGGATATTTAAATATGTTAATGTATACTACTGCAGATTATAAAATTGGTACAATATTTCTAGGTGGTGCTTTTGTAATAAGTATCCAAAAGTTTTGTTTATACTTTTTTACTCATGAATTTCATTTTTGGTACTCCATCCTGTTGAAATAAGCCTGGATGTGAACAATGCTATATGTACAAATTTATTTATTGTAGTTTAGTTTGTTAGGATGAAAATAAAACCACTTAATGTTCAAATTTTAAGGGTTATTTGAATTCAATGCAGCCTTTTAAGTAATTTTTATAATATTTGATGACATGAGAAAACTCTGATATATATTTTTCAGAAAAAAGAGGCCATAAAATAGTTCATACAATATAATTCTGATTTGCAGTATATATACACATACATGAGTGTGTGTGTGTGTGTGTGTGTGTGTGTGTGTGTGTGTTCAGAGCTATATAGCAAAAATATCAACAAAGGTTCTTCCCTAGGCAATTGCATTACTTAGTGTATGGAAGACATTGTGATTGATTCCCCAGCATCCATCCCATTATCCCCTCCCTACCTCTACAATATGTGCAGCAGCCATGCAATTTGGTGAGGTTGACCTTCACCTTGAGTTCTATGGGTGGTCAATCATTGTGAGAGATCCGTCAGCATGCTCCCATCCCTCTAGTGATGGTTATTAGGTTAGGTGTGGACACATAATCCAGGCATGAGCCATTTAGTGAAAAGCATTATCTTGGCATTAATGTCTGGTTCAGAGATAGGCAGATAATTTCATTGGATCTAATCAGAGTTGAAAGACTTTTAGTTGAGTAGGAGATACCCAGTCTCTCTCCCTGACATGGATAAGGACACCTGGAGTTCCAGGTGATATTGGAAGATATTTTGTGATCTTAGGGGGAAGCTGGCCTTGAGTGAACTGACACAGAGAGGACAGAGCAGAGGTGTCATGAGACCTTTTATGTGGTGACATTGTAACATCTCTGAATCATAACATTAAAGTCTGCCCCAATTTTAGAATGAACTTACATAGTACCTAATTAATTAGACTAGATGGCATTGAGCTTTTTATTACATGAAAATAAAACAGATAAAACTTGAGTGGTTTTCATTTTTTCTTTTCCATTATTTGTAAAGATTTTTTTGCATTGAACATGTTTTACTTTTATAACTAAAAAGATTATTTATTATAGAAATTGCTATTAGCCAAAAACTGGCAAAGACCCATTAAATCAGTGTGTATTCTTCTCTCCTTTCTCACTCTCCCCCTTCTTCTGAACCTCTTTCAATTCTCTTTCCCAAATTCCCACAAGAGCCAGAGAAGCCAAAAAAATGTCAAAATTTTGTCACTCCATTAATTAGGAGACTTGAATTGGGTGAGGCACAACCTACATTCTGTGAAATTGATTGGCAAGTGACTGGCAGAGCTACCTTCTTGCTAACAGGGCAATGGCAGAGATGAGATGATCACCACTGTTTATCAGCATGTGGCTCATTCTCAATCTATGGAAACGTGGGAGGATTCATAGAGATGCTGGTTATCATATACTGACCAAAGAAGCTCCAAAGCCAGGCTCTAGAACTCCCTTACCAAATTTGGCATTGTGGTCAAAGGAAGAAACCCCATGAGCAATGTGGATTGCAGAAGCTAAAGTAAATTTAGCCTAGACATATACTCACATCTAATGAGTTGCAGCCAAATCAAATTGGTTACAATTTATAAGGCATGATGCATTGGAGAGGGGGTGCTGTTTGAGGCAAGTGAACCTGTAACAAATGGTAAGCATGGAGAGAAGTAGCTCAGAATTCTGTTGAGAAGGTGCTTCAGAAATGGACCTGGAGAGGAACAAGGGAGCTAGTGGCAGCATCTTTAAGATAGCAAGTAGACAGCTGTAATAAATCCTGCCTCGGGGAAGAAGAATGCTCCCTGGCAGGATCTGTCTAATGATGGCACCCCTATCTCTATTTCCCCACACCCCATTGCTCCTGGTTCCAGATTATATGCACTGTGGGGCTGCCATTAACTAGATGTGAAATCTTAGGCCAGCCACTTAACCTCTCTGTCCTTGAGTTTTCAAATCTGTAAAAGGGCTGAGAGTTGGTCCAAAGTACTTCTGAGGACTCTGGCTGCTCTATGGTTGGTCCATCCTCCTGTCTGTCTGCACAGAGCAGCCAATGACGAGAACCTCGGGAGCCTGTGAGCTCTGCTTCACACTGTTGATTCCCTGCTGGTGAGGAAGGCAGCCTCCCAAAGTGGCGCTCTCAGGGAGGCAGGGGGCTTTTGAAGTTGATGCTGCTCTCCTTGCAGCTGCTCTGCAGAGGGGGAAAAACCTGGATTTTAAAGAAGCAAATGGTCTTTTTTTTTTTTTTTCTTTCTTTTTCTTTTTTTTTTAAACAAAATTAACTCACAGCTGCAAGCAGCACAATGAAAGCACATTTTAAAATAATCAGATGCTTTTGGGGCCTCCTTCTGCTGCCAGAACAACTTCAGTCCGAGCTGCTGCGGGCTGCCTGTCAAGACTGCAGCCACAGGCGCCAACTGTCCAGGGGTGAAGTGGGTCCTAAAGCTGTTGATGTCAGAAAAGAGACCGAAAGTTTTATGATCTTGGGGACCCTAAAGGCCTCAGCTGTTTGTTTGTTTGTTCTGTTCTAATTAGGATGCATTATATACATTTGAAAGGCATCTGACAGCTAATAGGTTGTTTTTAAAGGGTCTTTTCATGAAACACTTTAAAAAAATGTTTAGTGATCTTTTACATTCCACTTAATCCACTAATCTTTATTTTATAACAGTGATAAAATGTGAGCCCACGCAGTCTCTGAAAAGTGCTTGAGATGACCAAGGTCGAAAATCATGCTAGTTTCTGAATTTCCACCTGTACACGGTACACTGATTTTAGGATAAGGATGGTGTGTATTTAGAGTTGTTTACAATACTCTACTCTGACATAGTGTGTCTGTTTGTGAACTTCTGCATGTTGTTCAGGCTGCTGAGTTGACCTCAGAAGAAAAAGAAGTAATGGAGTTGGATATTTTGAGAAAAGCTTAATGAGATACTTAACACGTTGGAGAGGCCAACTTTGTCTAAGAGAATTAAGATCATCATCAAGAGCTGACGGCCAAGAATCCCCTTGATGGCTAGGGCTGGGTGCAGGGACTTATAGTCAAGTGACCTCAGGGCAGATCCTTTGGGGGCCATCTGTTAATGGTGTGACCCTAAGCGAGGCTCCGCATCTTCCAGATTTCTTGCTGGCACAGCAGAGATAACAGTCACTACCTTATGTGATGGTGATGTCTTGAGGACCAGATAGGAGTGCATAAATATAGTGAGCATACTCTCTGCTCATATTAAAGAGTCTGACCTGACAAACCTTTATCGAGCATTTACTATGTTTTCAATAAATGTTTCCTTTTCTTTTAAATTTTTTTAAAAGATTTTATTTTTGCGAGATTGAGAGAGTGATCATGCGCGTGAGCACATGAGAGGGGTGGGGGGAGGGGTGGAAGGGCAGAGGGAGAAGCAGACTCCCTGCTGAGCAGAGAGCCTGATGCAGGACTCAATCCCAGGACCCTGGGATCATGACCTGAGCCAAAGGCAGAACCTTAACCGACTGAGCCACACAGGTGCCCTCCTTTTCTTTATTTTAAAGCCCAGATTTAGTTGTCAAATCTCAGGAAGATGAATGGGTTTAGCATTTTCTGAAGATTGGAAGAAGAGATGTAGGACAAATGAAAAGCAATACTGGGCAGGAAAGAATGGGCTTTTTCACTTCAAGATTAAAATATCACTAAGTTCAAAAATGTTTTTCTATAAACTAAGGGATGTTCTATATTTAGTATGTTTTAAAGGAAAACTAGGCAAAAATTGAAACCAGTCTAATCTCTTGAGATTGTGGTTTTCAAAGTAAACCATGTGTTTACGTCAAGGCCAGGAACCTGGCTGTGATTGAAAGACAATTCCTTTGTTCTTATTATAATTAATAATGATGATGCTATCTTATTTTGGATTTTGAAGGCAGCCAGACTATTACTGTCATAATTAAGAGTATTGGCTAGAACCCATTCATGTTGTTAAGGCCTGAGCCTGCCTTTCTTTAATTGGGCGATTATAACAGCAATGATAATAATAATGTCACAGCTGTTCTAAGCTCTGTACATATAACAACTCATTAATACTCATAACAACACTTGTGGCAGTTAGTTTCTTATTCCCTTTTACAAATGAAGAAAGAAACTGAGAAACAAAGAGTTTTTAAATGACTCGTCCAAGATCCTACAGCTTAGTGGTAGAGGCAGAACTTAAAGGCAGTTGGCTCCAGAGTCCGCTTAACCCACTTATAATACGATCATTTTCTTAACTGTGCTTTACATATTGTTACAAGCTATCTTGAATCATGATAGGTCATCTTAAATACTAAAATCTGGGTTACATATTTATCATTTGAAACATATATTTTCCTTGAAGTTTGCAATGTTGTTAGCAATTGGTATCTAGAGAAGGTATGTTTAGGAATTTACCAATTCTTCTATTATGCATATGGACAAGTATGTGCAGTATTTTTTATTGTGATGTTGCTGTTTGGTTTCTTGGCAAATTGGAGAAAAGTCCATCCTGTCAAAGGATGTCAGCCAGTCGTAAGTCAAAAACTCATTCGCAAATATACCCGTTACACTGTGAGCATAGTACAAGGTGTGATTTCGAGAATAACAAGAATTTCCCTTTGACAAGGCTTCATTCCTGTCTTTAGAAACTTAAGGGCTAATGAGTCATGTCACCTAAACACTGACGGAACAAAGAAGCTGAGAATCGGGGTCTACATACCTATGTATACCATAAATAAAATCCATTCAACCATTCTGTTCCTAAATATCTTTCAAATTCATTTCCTCTACCCAGTCCTGGCCCTTTACTTCCCCTGATCCTAACTCAGATCCTTATCACTTGTTCCTACTGCATTGCAGTAGCCTTCTATGTGGTTGCTTTTCTTTTAATAGCTTCCATTATATCTTACATATTCTTTCTAGTTGATCCTGATGAAACAGAATAATTACCCCATTGCCGTTGCCGAGCACATTCCCCTGACTCTTTACCTCCACACGATAAAGCTTGAACTTTTTAGGATGACATATGAGGCCTTCTACAAAATCCTCTGCCTAGTTTTCCAACCCTTTCTTCCCTGATACAGTGTGCCCTTCATGCTTTACTCTTTCAAGCCTGTAGAATGCCTTTTCTGCTCTTGTCTGCTGGAAGAAATCCAGTGAATGTTCTCAGACTGAATTGAACCATCACCTCATTGGAGAATCCTCCTTTGACCACCTCCTTACTTGTCTCTTAGTCAGAAATAAATCTCTCACCTCTGTGCTTCCATTACACTTCATACACACCTTTATTTTAGCCCTTCCCATGGTGTTTTGTAATTTTTTGACTATATGTTGATCTTCCTCACTGGAGGGGAGGACTCTGTAAGGTAAGGATTATGTCTTCATGCTCTCTCTGCAGTATCTAACACAATGTCTGACACAGAAAGGGTGGGTATTCAATAAATGATTGTAGATGGAAGGATGAATGGATCAACAAATGATGGAACAAATTATATTGCCCAAATAGAGAATTTTGGAAGTTTTCTGGAAGTTTCTTTCATGAACTCACTTAAATATCGGTTCAGGTGGAGTAGAACACGTGACATGGACTCGATGCCACAAAGTCTGGGTCTAGTCCAAGATTGTCCCAATTTGGTCTGGTGGCCTTGGACAGATCATATAACCTATCAGTGCTTCCAGTGTCTTCATCCTTATCTTCTTGAGGAAAAGCCTCCAAGGTTGCCATCAGGATCAAATAAAAATAATTCATGGTCAAAATGCTTTTGAAAAATATAGATAAGACATTTCAACAAAGCTTCTAATGACCAGACCTCTGATGTTTAATTCTATGTCAGGAAGGCATAGCATATATATGTTTCTGTGCTCCTTATCATCTCATGGTCGTCTGCTTGTCCCTTCGATTGCTCTGGGCCATTGAAGATGATCTAGAAGGCTACTTTTAGCAGGTCAGTATGCTCACAAGCAGTATCTAGAATTGCAAAGAGAATCTTAGAGAATATAGTACACATTCAGTATAAAAAGAGCATGCCTATATTAGACCATCAAAAGTCAAAGGCGTAATTTGAAATGATGAACGTATCCATTTTAAGTTACACATTACTTTGCATAGTTAATATCACTGTAATTAGTCATAGTTCCTATAATTTATTGAAAAAGATGCTCATCCCCTCTAGTGTACTACAGTGATGAATGTTGGGAGAGCAACTTTGGAAGCTGGAATCAAGAAAATGAGTAACAGTTGGAGAATTAGTATGTAAATCAATAATACCCTTTCTTCTTCATTTCAAAACCAGGATTTTCATGACACGCTGCAAAATCAGAGAGCTCCCACAAGTTAGAGCTGTCACCGCACCCCACAGAACTAGGCAGGCCGCTTCAACTGTGGGAAATGTTTAAAATCCTCTCAAACATTTGAGTAAATCTCTAGTAAATATTTAAACTCTGTATAACTAGTCACAAATAAATTAAGCTGATTTTATGCAGTCTCTCTAATTAGAAGGGCACAGCATTTGTTGAAACGTGATTAGTATTATTCATTAAGCAAAAAATTCTCATTTGTATCTTATTATCACTATTCTGCATAAACCAACACAATTTGTCATGAACTCCCTCATTTGCTGTATCCTCAAAAAGCAGATTATGCTTATTTTTCATTTGGACAGTGGAAAATCAGGCCAGGTGTTTGGCAGCACCAGAGTGTTCAGGTGTAACTGTGCCAGTGACGGAACATTACGAGCAGCGTGGATGAAGAATGAGGCATGGAGAATCTTGGGACTGAGGTGCCTGGAGGCCCATCCCTTCTGAGTGCCCCTGCTGATGAGACAGGTGTTGCATGGGGCTGCTGGGAGGCGAGAGGGAAACAGAAAAGAAACTTTTTTTTGTCATGTCAGATCTTTTCCCTTCCGTCGGAATCTGAAAATGCTTGCTTGAATTCCTGCAGCATTCAGGCTAGGGGGCCTGTGCGGTGTAAAAAGCATGACCAGCCATATCTTTGTTTAAAATATTTCCACAGCATAAAAATGCAGCTCCGTGATTTGTCTAGAACTGTCTGTCTGTCTAGACACACAAGCGCTGTACATATTTAGCTCTGCAGCCTTCTAGATATTGATAGATAAGACAAAGACTCTGTTGTGTTAGCTGGACAGAAGGGGACTGAGGGCTGCTTTTCCTCCTCTGCAATCTATTCGTTTTGTCTTTAAAATCTTCTTTGTTCTCTGGCTCAGGTTAGAGGCTCCATTAGGGCTTGCGAGAGCAGCTGCTTTATGATTCTGGCAGAAATAGGGGTGCGAATGCGCTAAGGTCTGTAAAAGAGTGGCACAATGATAGGAAATTGTTTTTTAAGGTTGTAGTGAGCTTAAATATGCCCTTTCAAATCCTGTCTGCTCTTGGGGAACTTTAGAGCTATGAAGCACTGGATACTATCTGGCTTATGTATCAGTGTCTCTCCGTTGTGTCTCTAGTCCTCTTTGTTCCTTCACTGTCCTCTCTTGTTTTTGTAAATACTCTGCCTTTCCCAGGCCTCCCTCCCTACTGCTCCTGATGTGGTTGATTTCCTGAGAGACCAATCCTGTGGGGAAAATATCCAACAAGATATTATTGGAGAGGATGGGGATATTGACCTAACATACACAGCAAAAGGGCAAGGTATGATTGTGTCTTCAAATGTCTACAGGGTACTCGACTATGGAGTGGCTCCAAAAGCCACTCTAAAGCAAGCAGGGGGAAGATACCGAGAGGCAAATTATGGCTCTGTTTGAGGAAGCACTCTGTCATAGAGGTGTCCAGACATGGAACAGGGAGGCTTGTGAGGTGGTGAGCTCCTTATCACCAGAAATAGTAAAGCGGAGTTTGCCCTGGGGACTTGATCTAGATGAGTGCTAAGTTCCTTCCCATTACTGGTTTTGATGTTTTTCTTTATTGGGAAGGTGGTGCTCAGTGGCCTCCAAGTCAGGAAAACTTGGAGAATCCCCATGGTGAGAGAATTTCAAACTATTCAGGAATCTCAAGTTCTTGCTCTTCTGTTCCGCACATTTTTTCCCCCAAAGATTTTATTTATTTGTCAGAGTGAGAGAGAGTGAGCACAAGCAGGGGGAGTGGCAAGTAGAGGCAGAGGGAGAAACAGACTCCCCGCTGAGCAGGGAGCCCGATGTGCGACTCGATTCCAGGACCAAGATCATGACCCGAGCCGAAGGCAGACGCTTAACCGACTGAGCCACCCAGGTACCTGCCTCACATTTGCTGAAGCCTGCAAAAACAGTTTACCTGCTACCACATCTTACCTGGCAAATATTCTGTTAACACTAGGGTGGCTGGTCATGCTGAGAGACCAGTATAACGGATGGCATTTTTAACTCCAACTTTAGGGTACCCCTTGTCAAATTTCATACAGAAACCTGACCAGTAGACTGAGGGCCTCCTGTTATTGCCCTGCAGCCAATGCACAGCTACGAAGAAGTTAATGGCCCATCCAGAAATCACCCTTGCTTTCACAGCATTTCCTTGTCTTCTCTGTGAATGAGGATTTGTCCAAACACAGATTTGGGGTTTCACATTTGGATGTAAATAGTTTATCCACTTTGGAGACTTTTACAAAGTTAAAATATATTCAAGGGTATATCTATGTGAGGTGGAATTAATTACAAATTCAAGGGATAATTATATTATCTTCCCAAGTAGGAAATTCATTGTGAACTTAGTTTATGGGTAAGATGAAATGAAAATTATGAAACTTTTGAATGTGGTTTCTTAAATTGTGGTCAGGGACCACCTACTTGTTGAAAAACAGATTCCTGGGCCCAGCCTCCTATTTATTATATTAGTTTTTATTGCTGTGTAACAAATGGCCACTAACTTAGCAGTGTAAAACAATACGTATTTAGTATATCTTAGTTCTGAAGTCACAAGTTTGGGCCATGTGGTTAGATGTTCTTGGTTTAAGGTCTAACTAGGCTAGCTTCTTACTGAAGACTCCAGGGGAAAATCCAGTTCAAATCTGATTTAGGTTGTTGGCAAAATTCCGTTTCTTGCTGACTGTCAGCTGAGGGCAGCTTTCTGCTCCTGGAAGCCACCCACATTTTTTTCCACACGACCCTTCCCATCTTCAAACCAGCTAAGGCACATGGAGTCCTTTCCATACTTGGGATCTCTCTGACTTCTTTTGCTGTTACATGTCAGAGAAAACTCTGCTTCTGAAGCACTCATATGATTATCGTAGGCCCAACTAGATAATCTCCACATTTTAAGGTGCGCCAGCTTGAGACTTTAATTACATCTGCAGAATCCCTTCATAGCAGTACCTCGATTAGTGCTTGATGGAATAAGCAGGATATGGGAATTGTGGGGAGCCCATCATTAGAATTCTGTCTACCACACCTACTAAATCAGCATCTCTTCAGGGGAGCCAATGAAATCTGTCTTTTTAACACACTCCAAGTGATTCTGATGAATAATAAACTTTGAGAACTACTGGCTTAGAAGGATAATAAGTAAAGCTGTGAAGGTTAGGTATTAGGTGAGTGATGTAGAAAACAACTGTTATAGGAGTTCCAAATGAGGGACCACTGAAGACTGAAGACGTAGATGATTACAGGGATGTTCGTGGAGAAACTGGACATTCAGAAGGGAACAGCAGGATTTCTAGACAGGGCAGAGGGTGTGAACAGAGATTTGAACTTGAGAAAACATATAATTGGCCTTTCAGAGTACAATTAAATTCAGTCAGGTTGGAGAGGAGAGGTGTGCAATTGTGATTTGAGGGAGAATGTGTGGGGCCTGGATTATATTAACCTGTAAGACCTTGATTGCCAGGTCAAGGAGTTGAAATAAAGGGGAACCATTGAAAGTTTTTAAGAATAATTATGTTTAAAAAGCAATGTAATTTTATTCACTTTACCTCATTTACTCACTGCATTTCTCTGCAGTTGAGGGTTGTGTTTTGATTTGCTTTTAGTAAAATCAATGTCTTGGTTGGATCCCCATGAGGGCCAAACATTTTTATTATTTTTATTCATGGGGATGAAGAAGGAAGGAGGTTTTCAAGTCGTAAAAAACAAACTGACATTTGGAAAAGGGTAAAATAATTCAGGGTCAGACTCTCTGGTTGAGGGAGAGTGAGAGTGAAAATGTGAGTCTCTTTCACAGGTACCTTTCTACCTTTTCTGATCCCTAAAATGTTTTCCACTCACCATCCTCCAGGTATAAATATATTCCTAAGACCCAAGATCCTTAATGAATGGGGACTTGTGGGGAAGGGGAGTGTTATTAGTCACTACATAGTCATTAGAATTGAAAGATGAGAGTTTTGTAGCTTGGAACAGAAGGTGCCCTACCTTGGAGCCAGGTTTGATAGCTTTGAATTCTAGATGAAGACTGCAGATACAGGAGGGTATCATCTGACAAGCATCTTAAGCAGATGGATGACAGAGTGAGTGCACTGGAGAGTATTGTTAATTTAATGACTCCAGATAATGCTTCTTTAAAATTGAAAGCAAGCCACTGGGAAACAGCCAGCAAAGCTGTGACTAGTGGGTTTCTGGCCTCCTGGTAGATCTACATAGGGAAAAGGAGAGGGACATGTGTAGTTCTGAGTTCTGCAAAACTCAAATAGCTTCTCAGAAGAGGTAGTACAGGTCTTACTCATTGGCATTTTTGAGGATTTAATCAAATTCTCTTCTCAGGAAGCTGGGGGATCACTTTATTTTAGTCGCAATTCTAAATCTTATGTTTAAATATTAAATGAATTACAGAAAAGATTATCTGGGCTCTTCCTTCCCCTAGGTTTAGTGAACCAAAACCTCAGGAACTTTGAGCCCATGAAGTTCTCTAATCCCATTGTCTCTTAATTTCATTATTTTACTTATTCATTTAATGATCATGAATAGCTGTATCATGCTAGAGGTTCTAGAAATGTAAAGATGAACCAAACACATTCCTATTTCATGGAGCTCATGCTCCATCAACAACAAAGCAGGGTTCTACTGCAAGTTGAGCCTACACTGTTACCCCAGCAGCAATGAGATGTAGACAGATGGTGAAAGTAGGGACTTGTCACTACTCTTCCCCTTCACCAATGTCTGTGGGACCCAGCAGAGAGCTGAGGCTCCACCTTTACCTGAAATCAGTGAAACTGAATGAAGTAGAGTCAGCCCCAAGCTTCTGACCTTGTCCCCGTGGGGCAGAGTGGGCAGCTAAACTGAGCTTATACCCCAACTTGAAGTGAATGAAGTAGTGCAAGTCAATGCTCCACTTTAAGCAGGAAGGTCTCTTAGACACTGAAGAGGGAGCTAAACTTCCAGTCCACCCATTTCCAATGAGGCAGTGTGAGTCAGTATTCCATTTTTGCCTGGGTAATGTCAGCAGGGCCCAGGGGGATGCTGGACATACACACTCAGCTAGTGCTCACACTGTACCTCAGCAGGAGGACTGTCTACAAAACAGAAGACCAAATAGGATCTAGAGCCTACTAATACTAATATCCAAACTGTCTGGATACAGAAAAAAAAAAATCACTCATCAAGAACCACAAAAATCACAACTTGGAAAGAACTGATAATCAAGAGACACCAACACCAAGATGAATCAGATGTTAGAATTATCTGACAAGAGGGGGAATGGGATAGACCGGTGATGGGTAGTAA
Source organism: Ursus americanus (assembly GCF_024610735.1). Taxonomy (NCBI): domain Eukaryota; kingdom Metazoa; phylum Chordata; class Mammalia; order Carnivora; family Ursidae; genus Ursus; species Ursus americanus. The sequence continues at coordinate 40,382,198 of NC_142138.1, read as the reverse complement.
GGAGGGCACGTATTGCATGGTGCACTGGGTGTTATACGCAACTAATGACTCATCGAGCCTTACATCGGAAACCGGGGATGTACTGTATGGTGACTAACATAATATAATAAAAAATCATTAAAAAAAAAAAAGAATTATCTGACAAGAATTCCAAAACAGCCATCATAAAAATACTTCATCAGCAATGACAAATTCTCTTGAATCAAATGAAAAAAAATGAAAATCTTAGCAAAGAAATAGAAGTTAAAAAAGAACCAAATGGAAATTATAGAACTGAAAATTATTGAAAGCAAAATAAAATACTGGATAGGCTCAGGAGTAGAAAATAGATAACAGAGGATAGAATCAATGGACTTGAGGATAGATCAATAAAATTTACACAATTTAAACAACAGAGAAAATAGACTTATAAAAAGGAGAGAGAGAGTAGGAAAGAGAAAGAAAATATTTGAAGAAATAATGTCTGAAGATGTCCTAAATTTGATGAATGATCTAAGCCTACATATTCGAGAATCTGAGCAAACCCTAAGTCAGATAAACCCAAAGAAATCAGTGCTAAGATACATTAAAATTAAACTTTAAAAACTGAATAAAAAAACAACATTGAAAGCAGCTGGAGATAAATGTAACATTATTTATCAATTGAACATCGGTTTGAATTCAACATTGATTCAAATGATAGTGAATTTTTCATCTGAAACACAGAAGGCTAGGAAAAGGTGGCACAGAATTTTTGAAGAGCTGAGAGAAAAGAACAGTCAACCCAGAATTTTATATCCAGCAAAAATATCCTTCAGGAATGAAGACAAAATCGACATTCTCCAAGGAAAACTAAGGATTTGTCACTAAAAAGCCCTACTCTTGCATGGCTAAAGGAAGTTCTCTAAACAGAAAGGAAATGAAAACAGAGGGAGGCTTGGCACTTGAGAAAGGAAAAAAACATCAGAAAATGTAAAAATCAGGGTAAATAGACTGTTCTGATGAATTTCTTAAATTATATTTAATGGTTGAAGCAAAAACCAATGCACCTTCTGATATGGTATTTTATGTAAAAGAAATACTTAAGAAAATTATGTTTTAAAAATAGGTAATGTAATCTAAATGGAAATAAGTTTTCTACACTTCATTTGAAGTGATAAAACATTGAGATTGGTAAACTATAATAAGTTACAGTCTAGAATGGGAAAAGTATGTTTTCCTGAAACTAGAAATCTACTCATCAACCAGAACACCTTGAGTAGACTGTACATGGGTGAGAAATACATTTTTATTATGTTCACACACATAAAAAGTCATGCTGGTACTTACTGGATTGCATTGGATCAAAGAGATCTTCTTTGGCAATGTAAATTGGAGGTGGGAGCAGAAGCAGTAAGGCTTGAAGAAAGTGGATGAGTTCCAATACTTGAATTCCTTTCTAAGTTCCACAACAAACAGACTTCAGCTCAAGTCAGAACTTATCTAAGCAAGACCATCTCTTTTTTTCCCAGGCATTTTTACCTTTGATTTGCAGTAATACCCCTGAGTGATTGAAATTGAATTCTAGTGTGGGCTCAGCCCCACCAGCAGGCAAAAGCAGGGAGTAATTTTGCTGCCATGGGCCTCATGTCCCGTTTCTCAATTATAAATCATAAGTAAATATATTTGTAATGGAAGGAACCCTTCCATATTACTCTGATACGTTGTTTAATCACATAGATCTCCTTGGAGGGGTAACCAAGATCCTAAATCCAGCCCAGGCATTCACTGGGACCTCAGTACCTGTGTGCAGTTTAAAACCCAGTGTCACTTTGAGCAAACAAGTTTTAACTTAGGCCTTAGCACTAATGCCTGTTTTGGCCTGCACTTGTGAACTGGGATAGACTACACCTAGGCTTTGAGAACTGCTTTCACCTTTCTTCCTTGGAATTCCTTTCCTCAAGCCCCATCTGATGATAATGGTCTGCAGGAACTTACCACTTTCAGGGTGAGGGAAGGATACAGAAGTCAGCCCTTCTGAGGGTTTGCAGCAGAGCTGACTAAAACAGTGTTTCCACTTTCCTGTGCTTCCCTGGTCCTGCTGGGCTTTGCAGTCAGAGTCAACAAAGGAGCAACATTGGAAGAGGGTAGAAAAGAATAAAGTAGTGTGAACCATCCAGATAGGAACTCTGGAACATTGCAGAGAAGTAGGGATGGCTTTTCATCTTTTGGCTGAACATATCTGAAGTTCCTTAGTTATCATGGCCCAACTATGCATCTAGGAGGATTTTATTGTATGCTTGGATCTTCCTTCTTGGAGGGTTGGGATGAGGTGTGAAAGGCTTGAAACTCTTCTACGGTGGTGGTTTTCAGACTTCAGTGGAGCACTGTGCTGGATATTCTGCTTGTAGTCAGTGAGACTGACCTTTCTTCAAAGAAAACTTACAAAAATAAAGAGGAAGCTGCTCTTTGACATGGAAAATAGGGATCCTAAATTCTTAATTTAATCAGTGTTCTCCTCAGGGCTCCTATGAGGCACCTTCTTAGGCCACGAGGGCTTCACATAATACAACTGGAAACCACTAAGTTAGGGTAAAGACAATATAGGGAACACACAGGCCCAGACTTTTATCTTCTCATCCAGATGAACACTGCAGGCTCCCCTTCTAGAAGCCTGCCCAGGATACCAGCCAGTTACCTTCTAGTAAGGGCTTATTCCACCTCACTTTCTGTCATCCAGCTATTGGCTGGAGTCCTCTTTCCAGTGACTGATCACTTGAGGGAGCACAGCTACTAATCCACCTGACTTAGAGTTGCTTATGTTCTATTATTGCTGCTGTGCTTACTATCCTTGGGTCTGAGTTGGTATATTGGACTCTTTAGTTTTCAGCACAAATCGTCACTAGTCAGTTTCTACGGATCCTTACCCAGCAGGTACTTGTTTTATTCTCTGCTTTGAGTGGTCTAGGCATACCTTGTGTGTTTGAGCCAACCCATGTTATGATAGCCCATTCTTCCATGGATAGCTGTCAGCTAGCAATTTATTTATAACATTGGGGCAGAACTTACATCCCAGTGGTCCTCACTCTTCTTCTTGAGAATATTATGTAACAAAGTTAATTTCTCTCTCACATGACAAATTCATGTCTTCAAGTTTCTGAAGACCTCATATCTTCTCTGAGCCTTCTCTTTTTATATTATGTATTATCTTTTCAGGATGCATTTATTTTATTTTTAATACTTAATAGTAAAACTTGTTTATCTGATCACCTGCAGAAATGATATTTTCTTTGTCTTAAAAACAATTCAACACCTTTAAGAGTTAGGACTTCTATAGGAAGTTCTGTAGGAACTTCAGAGAAAGATGGATTTTCTTTGTGCCATCATCCTCTGCTTCTTAATTTGGCTGCTGTTATGGATCTGGAGCAGTATTGATCAAGAGAGATATTTCTGATTCTTGAGGGTTTAGATACAGTGTATGAATGGAAGGGGAAGAGTCATTTGGTAGTGACCTACGCATTATCTTGGATGATACTTCTGCCCACTTGACCCCACCAATTATCTGTGCTATTGGTTATTGGGCTCCTTTCTCAGGCTCTGAAAGTAACAGATATTAATGTTTATTCATCCATATTCTCCTTGTAAATGCATATCCTTCCAAATGAAATAGACTTTTTGTCTCTCCAGTGCTGAGTGCAGTGGGTAATACAAAGGAGACATTCAATAAATAGTTGGTGATTGGAATAAGTAAATCAAAAAAGGAAAAGCCCCATAGACATTCTTTCTTCTCTTTTCTCTCTCTCTATGTATCTCTGTGTATATGTCTGTCTCTAACACACACACCCCTACCTAGGAGGGTCTAATCATACCCTAAGCCCTTACACTAAACCTTCCCCTGACCAGCTTAGGGTTTTTGCATCATGTCACCCTGGCTGCAGGTTTCTCTGACAGTTGATGCTGTTTACAGGATCTGAACTTTCCTGCCATTCTAAGTGGCCAAGTCCATTTATTCTACTTGAAATAATTGATTCCTGTCTTGTGCCTCCCACCCCCTGTCTGTCCCATAGTTTCCTGCCCCTGCAAATTCTGATGAGGACTAGTCTTGGTTTGGTCCCCGCTATCTACAGTTGGATCTCCCTAGTCCTAACTGCCTAAGCCTCTGCTCAGTGCCTCATTTCTTCCTTCTTCCTTCCTTCTAGGGCAAATATACACTGTATTCTTACTCTATTGCTGAGAAAACAGTAATGAACAAAATACTAGTCCTTGCTTAAGAAGCATAAAGTCTAATGGAACCCCATGCTCCTGTGAAAGCCTTCAGCTGTTGTCTGCTGCTGGTACCTCTTGAGAGTTCACCTGGTTCCCATTGAGTCTGTTCTCTGGGTCCTGGCCCCATCCCATTTCCCCTTACCACCACCTCACTGCTGCTGCTTAGGACCTGTATTTTACCGTTGAGGGTCCACTTTGGAATCCTGTGCCTGTTGAAGTCAGCAGCATGCTTCGTGGCTGCCTATGACCCTATGGGGGCATCATCATATCCCATGGAATTGACACGTCCCTACAAGCATGTGTTCATGCTCATGTGCACACACATGCACACACATTTATAATGCTTTCTCTGTTGTACTCCACTAGAAAAGAGGGTTTTCATTTATATCAGTTACATTTTTGATTCTAAGACTTCCTGTTATATGCCCCCAAACCTTTACTGGGGACTCTGATAGGATTTCCCAGAATACATGATGACAACTGCCTATGGTACCAAAGGAGCTCACTGGCTCTGTATCTGAATATGAATAGTGGGTGGTAACAAGGACTCACTTTTTTTCCTTTTTTCCTAATTCCATATTGTCACACTGGATGTATCAGGGTACATATTCTTTGCCTTAGCCTCCTGGGTTGAGTTGCTGTGCTCATGCATAATCAGATAAGGAGAAATGGGCCCCATCCTCATTTAGAAACTCAATGCACCTGGAACAAAGAACTTCTGATTCTGCTTACCATCTGCTGGGGGAAGAGAAGGCCTCCCACTGCCCCATTTGCCACACTTAAATTGAAGGGTGCATTCCCAGCAGGTGGTTCAGAGCGTGGATCTACAGCCCGGGTGTGGATTTCACCCTCAAATGCCCCAGATGAAGTTGTGTGGGAGTTCTTTGACTTCCCACATTTGGGAGCAGAGTGAAATTGAATTTCTGAGTAGGAGGACTGGTAAAGAAGAGTCAATGTTCTGTAAACCATAGACTAAAAGACAGAGACGAGAAGACAGATAATAAGTATATGTTTTATTTAATAATGTTCTCAGTAGTTTCAGTCATTTTTCTGTAATTTTCATGATGAATGCAAGCGATACTTTTCTGCATATCCTTAGTGTTGAGAAAACAGGCTAGGGAAATAATTTTTTAGTCAAATATGAAACTGTACATGATTCTAATACCTTGGAGGAGATTTCCTTCTACTTTCCATTGTTCTGTAAATGAAAAGTAAATTATGCTTTGTTAAAAAACTTTCCATTGAATAGTTTTATAGCAAATGTTTCATTCACTTCAATAAATAAATGTACAATATTTTTTGAAAATTGAGACTCAGGCTTTGTAAAATTTAACAACTCCACCAAATTAGTCTCTCTGGTTCTTATTCTGCAATAGAAAATTATACTTTTTAACTTTTAGTTAAGTAGCATTTAAATAAAATGTTGAATTCATCTCCAAGCCTTTGTGAAGCATTAGACCTGAGATGCACAAAGGTAGTTACTGTTAGAAAGCTAAAGGATTTTTCATGATTATGTTCCATCTTAATGAGAGATGCCATCTTATTGAGGGATAGTACGGCTGAGTGAATAGAACACTGCTTTAGAAATTAGGCTTCTGGAGGCCTCCTCGTAAGATTTCCAGTGTATCACTCTGTGGCTTTTTGCTGATGCCTTAACCTCTCTGGGTATTTGATTTTGCTTCTATAAAATGGAAATAATAAATGTGGGTGTCCACAAAACTCTCAGGGATCTTTGAACGAGAGAACCTTTTTTACATGCAAATGATACAGGAAATCATGGTGGACCTACCTAAAACCTACAAGGGGACATTCAGCAGATATCATTTGTGACCACTAATCCAAGTCAGAATTATTTCAGATCGTGGGTTAATTTCATTCTTCTATGTTTGTGATATTGTTATTTTGACTGATTTTGGGGAATGGGCGTGAGAGAGGAAAGGAGGAAGGAAGAACTGAATATATTGAAGCAATTATTTTTGCTTCTAAATGTAGGACTGCATTTTAATCAAAACAGTAAGTAGAACACATGCACTACCTTACATGATACGGCATGAGAGGTCTAGAATCTTCACAAAACCTCAAGTCTGGCTTTATGCTTAGAAAAAAATAATTGGGGGAAAGATTATAGTTGCTACTTCATATCCTTTTTGGCACTTTGTAAACACAAAGCAAGCTCCCCTCTGTACTCTTGATTCTTCCACAGCAACAAAGAAAGGAGGAAGGAGTTGTTATCTTAAAAGCCGTGCCCCCTCAAAACTGAACCATAATGGTTGGTTAACCACGGCCAGTCAGCCAGTTGGAGTGAGGCTGGAACCTAGCACTGATTTCCTCGCCCACAGGGACAGGATCTTTTTGTTGGGCTCAGACACGGTATGTTTGCACCTCATGTACTCCTTTGAGTCTCAGCCCAAGCATATCAAGTTGTTCAAGGAGAATTGTTATTCCTGGTTAAAGCCAAATCAAAGGAAATCATTAGGTGTTAGATGGCTTTGGATGAAGGTATAAATTTCTTGTGAATTCCTAGTCATAAGGGCATGCACTGACTTAAAGTTTATCTCAGGGGCACCCAAAACTTAACTCAGATTTTTCTAACAGAGTTTGCCAAAACAGGATTGTCTTTGAACAAACTCCCTAAGTGGACAAATGTTGCCTGGTGTACAAATGCAATGGGGATTTGTTGATTAAAAGTGACTTCTAGTCTTATATAACATATTGAAAGAAAATTCACAAGCCAAATATGGGTCTTCATTGTAGCATGTAAAAAATAAGGCTAGCACAAGATAGACAAGGCCATTCTTGGAGTAGATCAGTTTTCATTTGTTCCTTTGAAGTAATGAAGGTCTTGGGCATAAGAGTATATACCCAAATAGAGAATACATTCCACTGATGCATTTTCCAGATTTAGGTAGCCAGGTAATATTGCCCTGATTTCAATAGATAGGCCCAGAGTAGTAGTAGTCTGTGTATTTATGGCTGCCTTATAATCACCAGTTTTAACACATTTCAGGGACCATTTATGCCTGGACATCCACTGACTCTAGTATCAGAACAGGAGCTCCTGCAGGAACCCAGGGCTTTGAAATAAAGAGCTTCTAACACATCTTATCCCCAGTGTCTCGCTTAGGCCAAGCACTTAGAAGACACTTAATGAGGTTTGTTGAACAGTTGGGCAGTGTTGTCCATTATGATTTCTTTGTTGCCTTTTATCATAGTTGCTGCTCCTTGAGAAGCTTGATGGTCATAATTGTCTTCAGTCTTAGATCCGATGTTAGCTGTGGTTACCTGTTAAAGACCTAACCGGTGATAGCCTCAATTCAATGACAATTCATGATTGCCTTAACAGATAGCATGAAGAAATCTAAAAGTGACAATGCAAAGGATCATGTTAGCTTCCCTGGGAAATAAACAGAAGTATGAAATATAGTCTGTGTTTTAGGAAAGCATACCATCCTATGGAAAGGAACAAGGCAAATTTGAGGAAGCACTTAAGTTACAATATTTAACAATGTAAGTAAAAGGAAATCACATGGCACAGGAAGTGTTAGTGGAAATCAGAGAAGGGAGAGGAGGAGACAGTTTCACGGAAGAGTTGGGGCTTGATCTAGACCAATGACGTCAGAGATTGGATGGAGGGAAAGGCATAGCGTATTGTGTTGAGGTACGTAGCTGATCTCTACCAGCCTTGGTGAGGGGAACTGACCTTTTCTCTAGGGAAGAACTCTAGTATCCTAGAAGCATTCCAAGGTTGATGGAAGCCCCTGTGTGAGAGGTTCCATTGAAGACTGGAAGGAGACTAGTCACTTGCAGTCCTGCTGTTTAGTGTGGTACAGAGGATCCAAAGAGTCGCAAGTTCATCTGGCTTTTCATGGACAGAACAAGAGTCCTCTTCTACCTCCTCTGTGTCACCAGATTGTCCAGCCTCCTGGGAATGTGGTCTCTTGCCCTATCATTCCCTTTCAGGAGGCCTTGGTAGTCATACTAATTTGCTGTTAAAATATTGGTTCTAAAACTCTGATGTTTCCTCTGGGACCCTGGACTATCCAGAGGAATATCTTTCTCTTGGGTTTTGGATGAGACTCTGGCATTTCCTGCAGCACATCCTCTAGGGCCTGTTCAGTTGGCTTCACCAAGCAGCAGGGATCCCTGAAAGCTTGTACACTATCTAGTGCCTCACATCCGAACAACAGGACAGAGAATCTAGAAGTTAGAATGATGATCTGACATTGATTTGAGTATTCCACACAAACACAGTTTTGACTGTCCCAAAGAACTGTAAGTTAGTTCAAAAGAATAAATAAATGTGGTAACATAAATTCAAATCAGGCATCTGTGTAGCTGTTTATGTATGGACATTGAATTTGGGTTTTGTTACAGAGCTAACCCAAACTAAGGTTTTTTCCCCCTGTATGATTTGCACATTTTCCCATATTGCTTTGTAAGTATTTTACATGTGCATGTATGTGTACTTTGTGTGTGTGTGCATGTGCGTGTGTGTGCACGCACACACACGTCATTGCTTTCTAGGCTAGCCTGTAAACTCCTTGAGGGTAAAAATTTCATCTTTTGAAATCACTCAGAGTGCCTATCAGATGGATTTAGACTCCAGTAAGAGCATAAATGTAGCCTAGTTTAATCCACAGAGAATTTGTTTCTGATTCCTCGCTTTATTACGTCTACCACTCAAACTCTAGCTTATCTCCTTCAAAAGCTTTCTATTTCTTCCTCATGTTTCATTTCATGCTCGGTGTATATGTGTATAACCAGTCAACTTCATCTCACTTCTTTTTATTTCCTTGTGTGGGAGCCATTTTAATAGTATTTGTTTCAAGTGAAGGTCTGTTATCCAAAGTAAACACAGAACTTGGCTAGAGAAAACTATTTGAATAATATTCATACAGCAATAAAACCTTGAAAATGTAAATATAAAATACAATATCCATGGGTAGTAATGTTATTCACATACTTTACTAAGTGCTATTGGGATAGAATATAGCTAATATTAGAAGAATCCTCATATATTCCATATAAGCATCTTTCATGAGGAACTCAAAGAAAATTTTACTAAAGATATTATAAAACTTAATCATTCTCTTCTCACCAAAGTTTAATGTCAAAACAGAGATGGGTCAGTCAAATATGCTATTAAGTTTGGGTCCAAAGACTCCAATTTTTTTTTTAAATCCTAAAATATAGGTTCAGTTCATGTTAAAGCATGAGCTCTTTGTGGGTAAATATGGAATTCTGCTCTCTCCATTCCTGCTAGCTAGCTACACAGTGCAGTTAAAGGAAGGGGTTTTGTTATTCACCTTTACAATTCCAGTGCAGAAGTTATGAGGTTGTTTTTTTCCTCCCAGGGAAGTTATTTTGAGCACCAAGGCACTGTAAAACCATTAGATCATAGATGCTAATGATTGTAGACTTATGGTGTGGGTGGGGGGAAACTGGAATTCTAGGGAAAGTGTCATTCATCTTATTAAAGATGACAAACTGGCTGCGTGGAAAGTGTTATTGAGTGACAGGATCCTGTGGAAAGAGCACTGAACTTAGAGTCCAAATGCCAGAATTTGGAATATGAGCTCTGAGCGGTGTTAGAGCATGTGACTAGCCGTATGACTGAGGCAATAATGATTCTCAGTATACTAAAAGCTATATACATTATCAGGTGGTTTCTATTTACCAGCTACTTTGCATCTGTCATTCTAGTCCTTACTATTGCCACTAAATGGTACTATTTACCTTTCCTGTTTTACAGGTGAGGAAATAGACTCAGAGAGGTTCAATAACTTTCTAAATGTCACACTACCAGTATACTGGTGGAGCTGAGATTTAAAATAGAATCTATTCCAGGCCAAAGTGTAGGCTTTTTCCACTTGACCATGATGCCAGTGAGACATCTCTAAGCCACTATGTTTTAAGCGCTTACTGTAAGACAGTCAATGTAGTATTTAACATATATTATTTCGTGTGATCTACCAAAAATGCTGTGAGGCTAATATCATTTTACAGATTCATAAACTCCAAAATAATCTCCAAATATGTTGTCCTTTCTAACTTACAATCCTTTTCTCACATGACCTTGATAAGTTTCTGGGGTGGTAGTCCGGGCTGGTGTTTTTTTCTTCCATTTTGAAAATAAGGAAGAGGGTGCTCAAGGGTATCCCTCCTGTTTTTCTTCTGCCTGTTGGTTGTTTCTCTTCCAGGTCCCCTAGCCCCTCCTTTCAGTGTTAGAGCTCCTTAAGGGCTTGTCTCCAACCCCCTTTTCTAATTTGCCTTTATCCACTGTATCTCCTCAAGGCCATTCATCTAGTCCCATGTCACTGAATGCATTGATGACTTCACGTTGATGATTTATTTAATCATTTATTTATTTAATATTTAAATCTCTACTTTTATGACTTCCAAATTGATGACTTCTAGATCTGATGACATGGATGTCTCCCAAATTTAAAGCTCTAGCCCTTGGTGTCTAAGTTCCAGATGTCTGCTCAGTATTTCTACTTGAATGTCTTAAAGGCATCTCAAACTGAACATGAGCAAAAACAATTGTTTTCCCACTCATTTATCCAATCTGAGGCTCCTGCATCCTTCCCTGACTCGGGTAAAGACACCACCTCTACCTCATTGCTCAAGGCAAAACGTAGGAGACATCCTTACTACCTTCCTTCCCCTCACCTTCCAAGCCAAGCCATCCCCAACTTTTGGTAGCTGTGCCATTGGATTCAGACTACTACTTATCACCCTCACCATTATGTCCTAGGTCACATCTTCATTATGTCTTACTTTGGGAATGGCAATTGTCCCCTGATTTTTCCTTTTAATCACTTTGTCCACCTGTATAATTCATTCTACACTGAGACAAAGATTTTTTTTTTTTTGTAAATCTCCTACTTAAAAGCTTCCAACAACTTTCCATTGTATTTAGAAGAAAATACATATATCTTTTCAGGCCCCAAGAGACCCCCACTCTCTGTCCCTGCCTCCACCACTGACATCATCTTCTATCACCCTTTCTGTTGTTCATATATTCTGACCACATGGCCTTCTTGTTTTTTTCTTAAACATGCCAGCATTGTTCGTGCCTCATGGCCTTTGAACTTTTGAAATATTTTCCCCAGATTTGTGCATGACTGGCTCTTTGTTTTCACTCAGCTCTCGCTTAATCATTCTCTTGTGTTGACCACCTTTGTCAAGTAGGATCCCCCAACCTCATCCAGTTAACTTTGTATTTTGTTGTCCTGTTTCATTCTGTTTGTAGGGTTTGAAATTATCTACTTGAAAGTATCTTCTTTTTATTCTAAATATGTTTATTTTACTGGCTTATTATCTGTCACCCATTGTAATGGAAATCCCCAAGGACAGGGACCTTTTCAGACTTGTTCGCTATACAACTGTGCCTAATACATAGTGAACACACAGTCGTTACTAATGATCAAATCATTGAATGGATAAGAAACAACAGGCAGTATAGGATCAGGGTTATGAACCCAGACTTTGGATCAGGCTGACTTGGTTATGAGTTTAGACTTTGCTATATCACCTTGGGAAACTTTCCTTTTGTAAAATGGAAATATTAATAGTAATTATCTTATGGTTTGTTCTGAGCATTAAATGATAAAAGTGAAGCACTTAATGAAGTATCTGGCGCATAGCGAGGCTTTAGCGGTGCTGGGCTTTCTTATTAAAAGCATCTCTAGATCCTATGATATAAGGCAATAGGAAGAAAGGTCTTTATATCCCACCTCTTATCAGGTCTGGCCCTGGGATAGGTAGTGAGAAATGAGCTTGAAGAACATTAGATTTGGCTAGGAAAGGGTGCAGGTCTGAAGCTGTCCAATAGTTCATGATGTATCATTTGCATCTGCACAGAGCTTCCATATATAGCTCATGGATGCTGTGCACTGTACAACCCCAGGGGTTTCATTGATTTAGACTACGATGTAAGTTCGTGAAGTTATCCAATGAATTGGCCTTATAATATATATCCTAACTTATTTAGTCCAAGGTCAAGTAAGTTTAATATCATCTGAAATTTCACAATTCTTGGTTGCCTTTTATCACCAAGGCGTTTTGAATTCCATGCCATCTTATTTTTAAAAGTACAAGGATTCTTCCCCTACCTCAGTTTTCTACATCCTAAATGCTGCATGCTGAAATCTCAATATTTTCAATTTTATCAGTACTTTAAGAATTACGCAGTGACTATATTTTATGAATTAAGGCATGCTGTCTGACAATAGAACAGAATATTTGGGAAATGATCTGTCTTGGAATCTTATCTGTGGGGTCATTACAACCTGTTGTGAGTGGTCCAAGAGCTGGGATGGGTCTTATTTATCCTGCTTCCTCTTTGCCCTACACTCTACATGCCGATTAGAGGTGTTCAATAAAGGTGTACGACCTGAGTGAACATCTGACTCCCAGTCTTCTTTGTATGAGCAAGATGGGATTGGTTCTTCCCGAGGTGGTCCTGATATGAGACATCTCATGGTGGTGGAAGGGAAAAACAGCTGCACCGAGTTGGTTGCACAGAAGATAAAGCACCATTGTGACATTGATCCTAGTCTAATTTGAGACACTGTGTTACTTGACATTAGGCAATATGTCCAGAGCAGTTGCAATTTCATGCCAGATGTTTTTAGGCCACACATGGAGTCTGAGAGTTGTCCCAAATGGCAGAATGTCTCGACACATCATTTGAAGGTCATAAGTAAGAGGGGTCAGCTCCACTCTGAACTCCTTCATAGTCTTAGCCCATTTGATTTTTATAGCACTGCTGACTTTGTATGCTCTTGATTTTCACCTTCTTAAACTTCAGAATCTAAATACTGCTCTGTGAAGGCCTTAGCATAAGTATCTTTGTCCTCATTTACTTCCATTATTCTTTACCTCTTTGTAGGCATGGGACCTATATGTATTATAGATTATGTGGGGCACTGGATTCCTGCTCTGGATCAGGTTCAATGAGTTAATGATGGAATTAAAAATATATATACCCGTTCTTTGACTTCTGTTGGTTTTGCCCGTCTTCTTTCTAATACAGTTTCTATTTGTAAAATTTATAAATAAGCAAAAATATAAAAGGTGGGGAGTGCTTTTATCATCAGGGGACGCTCTTTATTTTCCATCTTCACTTAGAAACCCCATTTATTCCTTTGCAGGGAGTGTATGGGATTATTTCAGAGCTCATTAATATAGTGGAGTTGATTTCAGCAGTTCCTCTAAATGACTTCTGTTCATTCCCCTCAACCCTAACCTCCCTGTCTGAGGGAGAACTTTGGCATCCAAAGGGGCTTCTTCCAGGTAAAGTGACTCTACTTTGTATTTAGAAAATGATCTTTTACAGAAGAGGTTAATCACACTACTTAAGGCAAATTCACAATAGTTAAAATAGATCATTAGGAATTCATTCAGGTGTGGCTCCTGTACATTGACTTCCAAATTTGCAAGGGAAAAGAGGAATGCTTAGTTTTAAGGACAAGATCTATTCGAAAATAATGTTACCTTATCAGGAAGGATTATAGTCTGACAAAAACTGTTAAATCTCAAAAAAAAGAAAAATCAATCCCTGTTTCAAAAACTTGGTAAAAATCTTAATTTAGAGTAAGCCTGGATATCTATTTTGCTCAAGTAAAAGGGAATAATACCGTTAAATTACCGTTAGATTGTATGTTCCTTGAGGGCAGAGGGCATTCTTGGTCAACTGTAAAGCCCCTTTTAGTGTACATAATATCTTGCACACGGAAAATGTTTAGTAGGTTGGGTTTGAGTGAAATTGGATGTTTGGACTTCATTCTTTATATTCAGAGAATATACAAAGAGTAAAATTACAAAGAAAAAGCATAGTTTGGCTCTTGGTGGTGCCATAGTGGTGTAGCGAAAATAATAGGAACCTGAGATGCAAGAGACTTGGATCTGATTTGGGTCTGCCATTGGCTAGTTATGTAACTTTGGTTGATAACGTCTGCTGACCTTAATATATCTTAACTTTAAACTGAGGAAGTGAGAGCTAAGTGCCTATTTGCTCTAAAATATGATCATTTGAATATTTATTTTACTCTTATTCTAAGCCTAATTTTTACTTGTGGTGGTTACCGGGACAGAGATATCAGTTCATTCTTACCTTTAGACACTAAATTTTTTATCAACCAACCAACCCACACTCCAGTTTTCTCAGCCCAGGGACACTTCTCCGATTGCATCAAGTAGGTCCACTCTGTCTGAATATCTGACTCTGAATATCTGGAGTTTTGAAAACTTACTTTGAGAACTTGTAAAAATAGGGCAGAGTAAAGACACAAATGACTGTCCTTGCTATACCCAGTTGAAGTTTATAGTATTCTAATTACAGTGGACCTGAACCTTTGGTGAGCTGGAGTAATTAAACTATTCGGTAGGAGCAAATCATTACCCATAGGAGATGGATTTGCCCTTCTAGGATGCTGATTAGAGCTCTGAAAGAGGAAATTTACTTAATAGTGCCTGGAAAAGTGAAGGGCATCTTGTTTCCAGAAAGTTGCTTGTTCACACAAAATCAGGCCAGATGCTGTTTGTTTTTCTGTGATAATTTTATAATCACTTCAGTTTTAACAAATAATTCAGAAGGGGGGGAAGGGTGGTGGGAACAGTACAAATAGAAGAGTCTGGAAGGGGGGCAGAGTCTGCTTTAGTTTCATTGAGAATCTCACAGGAGGGATTACTCAATAAAAGCACATTTTGGGGTCTTTCTGATGAAATCATAAAAATGAGGGAGGGAGGAAACCCTGTCTACAGTTGGAAGACAAAGGACACTATAGTTGAGGGGGTGTTTCACATTCTTCTTATTTAAGAACAGTGATTGCTCTCGAGGGCTCCTTCTTCCACCAATCCCACTAGACCCCATTCTGTAAGGAGAGGAGGCAGTTCTTGATGTGATTTGCTATCAGTAGATATGCCGTCTTTTGGAGAAGCTATAATCCTACATCAGAGCAGAAAGGGACTCCCGAGTTCCTTCTAGGAACAGAGAGTGCCCTGAGAGAGTGTGGGTACCCTGGGACCAGGAAGGGGATATTTCACCAGCAGTACTTGAGGAAGGTATGGCCACTTGTGTGGGCTGCTCCTACCAACAAAGCCTGCTACTAAGATGATTCTTTCCATTCACTATTGAAAAACAAGAGACTGTGAGATTTAAACCACCATGTTTTGTCTCTTATAGAATATATAATGTTTGTTGATTTTTAAAATCTTGCTATAGAATATTAGGTGGTGCGCTTACAAGTTGAGAAATTAATGTCAGCTAATTAAGAACTCTAGTGGAAGGAGCCCCTCATTTAGGATTGGTCCTCAGGTCAAGAGGAATGTGAAGTGGCTGTGTGTCCAAGGTGTTCCAGGCCCTGGAATCTAGACCTACTTTGGTTCTAGAAACACAGGGCCATTCTAACTAGACTGTGTTTAGCTACCTACATATTGTGGTGAAGAACACGGACTTGGGAATCACATAGAATGAAGATTGACTTTAAACCTGGCAGTAAGGGGCGCCTGGGTGGCACAGCGGTTAGGCGTTTGCCTTCGGCTCAGGGCGTGATCCCTGCGTTGTGGGATCGGGCCCCACATCAGGCTCCTCTGCTATGAGCCTGCTTCTTCCTCTCCCACTCCCCCTGCTTGTGTTCCCTCTCTCGCTGGCTGTCTCTCTCTCTGTCAAATAAATAAAATCTTAAAAAAAAAAAAATCTGGCAGTAAAAAAATATCTTCTGCACAGTGTTGCTGTGTGTAGTCAATGCATGTCAGTGTTAAATATTTAACATTAGGAAGGCCTAGGCACTGATCAGTTATAACAAATAGCAGTCATAGGTCTGGAACAGGGTTCTTGTGGCTTCTCTGCTGGGCTGCTTTAGTGACTGTACTGCGTGGGTAGTCCAGGGGTGTTCCTGTGGGAGGGGCCGGACTGCCAGAGCATGAGGGAGACCTTGTGGGATTGGAATAGCAGCTGCTCACTAACCAGAACAGAGGAAATTCTGTACATTTGAGGGCATACAGGTTAGATTAACAGACATGAGATTGTAAGAAATTAAGTTAAAATGCTTAGTACAAAGCCTGGCACTTAGTAAATGCTCAGTTAGTGACTTTAATTATTAATATTACCATTACTATTATTTCTTCTCCCCCTTCTCCTTCCCCTCTTCTTCCCCTCCACTCCTCGTATTGTATAATCCAAAAACAAATACATGCCCTACAATTTAGAAAGTAAAGCTGGTTTTTCATCCAAGCTTTGGATGACTCTTGAGACTAAACCAAGTGCTTCTCAAACTTTCTCGTGACTCTTGATGCTTCGGTGATTTTTCTATTTATTAAGTAGGCAAGTCCAGACAATTTAGTAAGTAGCTGCGTGCTAACATTTGAAAAACAGTAAAACACAGAAGTTGAAACACAAACTCATTTTTTTATTCTTAAATAGCTACAAACACTTACTAATGGGATATGTACACCTGTTGGATACCTCACAACTTTTCGGACTCTGGAATCAGATTGAATACTGCCTCCCTCATTTTTTATTCCACAGTGAATTTTGTGTGTTACTTAGTTTTTATCATAATGATCATCAAAAACATACCTTTGAAGAGATGCAATGTCATTGAAAGGAATGACAAGACCGAATGTTGAAATCATGCTAGTAGTTCAAGGGATGTCTGAGAAATGTGGCTGTGTCCCTTGAAATTTAAAAACCTCCCTGTGCCCTGTGAATTTGTTGAAGTATTCAACAGTGCCTTGGCACACAGTCTGGGAACTGTGGGATTAAATAGATGGACTTTTAGGAATAATAAATATGAATAGCTGGGGTCAGCTAAAGACTAATGCAGTTCCAACTCAAGGAATCTAGTAGGCCTAAACTTCATGTAATTATGCTTTGACTCTAGGACTCCTGAGATAAATGGTGGTTTGGGCCGACTGCTAGCAAATCGAAGCTTGCCCAAGTTTATCTAATTTGTTGATTTTGAACTTTCCAGAGAAATGAGAACACCTTGAAAGGAGAATCACTGCTCGTACCTTTTAGTCATTCTAATGGCCTTTATCTACTCATAGAAACTCAATTATGCACACGAAGAGGTACAGTATATTGTGCTAGTTTTTCATGGAATTAATACTGAGATTATTATATTACCAAAATTAATCCCCTTTCCCCCTAAAACTGGATTTTTATATTTCTGATCTATCACTGGATTTTCTGGATTCCATTTATATCTGTACTTGGGGTGTGGTGTTAGTTTGTCTTCTGTTTTGGAGCAGAGAACACTGTTTTGGGTAGAATTGATGGCATCTAGAAGAAGAAGAACTTTCCAAGTAAACTTCCACTACCTTCACATTTTGTTGTTGAGGGGAGGCTCCTCAGTTGGGAGCATAACAAGAGTGAAAGCCAGTTGGTAGCCTTTTATGACAGTGAATGTCCTAGTTGACTGTCCTTTTCTACACAGTACCTGCTTGAAAAGTCCCTTTTTCCATTCATGGAACTACAGAGGTCTCTGGGTGTTTCATTGTAAATGACCTCTCGTGGATCCTTAGTCACCGTCTCCTATGGAATTAGTGTTGACCTCAACTCACACACAGAACAACATTTAGTCATTACTTCTAACATCACACTGAAATGCTGTTAAGTTTGGGGAAGGTTCTTTTCGGTATTTTTAGTTTCCTATGGTCATTTTCTTAAATCTGTAATTAATTACAAATCTTTGTAACTAAATGAAAGCAAATGATGCTATCCTCCTGAAAATGCACACACACACACACACACACATACACACACACACATACACACACAATTGCATACCTTTAGGGGGATCTATGAACCTTCTGAACTCCTGTCAACTCCAGGTTAAGAACCTCTCTGGTAAGTGATAGAAAGCTTTTAAAGTATTATTTACTATAAATAATTATTTCGTTCTGGTGTTTTGCTAAGGTATGTAGATCTCATGTCTTTTAGCCTTGAAGTTGGTTTACTTTTTTGGGTCTTTTCCCAATAAAAGGAAGAGTAAAGATTATTAATAGCTTGTTTCCAAGATTATGACAAATCATAGCCAAAGTTTCTTTTGAAATGAGAGATCATCTATCAGTGGTTTCCAAATCCAGATGTCCTTCATGGGGGTAGGGAGTGAGCTTTTAAAATTAGACATCCCTGCGCTAAACCAACCTTGGCCCCATCTAAAGATTCTGATGCAGGAGGTATTTTTTAACATGTGACAAAGATATTGATACACTAGTGCATGAACTGCTGAAAATCCAAAATTCTCACTTTCCACAGGTACTATCTGAAGGCTAGAGAGTTGCCAAAATTAATGACATAGTTGATAATTCATTATAAAACTTCTGGCTTCCTGGATCCGAAATACTTTTTTAAAAAACATTTTAATTAGAAAATATTACTATACAGAAAGTTCTAGAGAGCAATAAAATAATAATCAGCTTGATCAAATGTTAGCATGTTACCTATGCTTATGATTAAATGTTAGCATGTTGCATATACACTTATGATTAAAAAAAGTACAAATAGACCAGGTTTATTTTGACTTATGGACTCACTATTGTTCCTTAATGACTTCCTTCTGTGTTCATTTGTATTTTTCTGGTATTTTTCAATCTTTATTTTTAACTATTCTTTGTGATTTTGTTCAGATGTGTCTAGTAAGCAATACAGTGCTGTTGTTTTTTCAGTCTATTCTGATATTCTCTCCTTTCTATTTTTATTTATTATAAATACTGTTATATTTGACTCATTATATAATCTTACTTTGGATTTGTTTATGTTTTCCTTCCTTTATTAACTCTTGGATTGATCAAGTTTTTAATAATTTTTTTACCCTCTACCCTTTGCTTCCTCCCTTTCTCCATTTCTCACTTCCTTTAAGCAGTTATTCTTAATTTCTAAAATAAATGTATGTAACATATTAAAGTATAAAATTATTCAGTATTTCTAGCCATCTCTTAAAAACTATGAATTTTAGCCAATGATGTGCTGGTAAAAGTGTAACTACCAGCTCTCTGGAAAAGGAAAAAAACCCTGATTTATAACATTTATTAATTTTCCTGGCATAAATAGTTCCATTTGAAATCCCATGGCTGATTTCCAGTTAAAAATATGATGTCATTGAATGCATAGTTGGGAAGAAATGCTCAATAGCACACAAGTGTAAACATATACAATAGATAGAGATTACCTTGAGGACATAGGAAATAGTTAAGTGTAGCAAAATAATTAGAAAGTGACAGGTTTTGAGTATTATCTTTGCTTTTATTAGAATTCATATAATTGTAACTTTATATCATTTAAAAAAATGACTGTGTTTAACAACTAGCTCACACAATTCCTGAAAATTTAACATCTGGCTTTCTTGAAATATTTCTAGCACACCACTGATCTTAGCTGCCACTGAACGCTTTCTCCCTCCCCTCCCGCCAACACACACACAATATGTCTGTTATGATGGCAGTTTTTAACTTGCTTTTATTGACCTGTTTTATCAATTCTGGTCTCACCATTGTTGCTTAATTCCCACAACTTCCTTCAGTGTTAATTTGTCATTCCTGAAGTATATCCTTCAATAAATCTTTCAGGGAAGCTTTGTGAGTAGTAAACTCCCTTGGTTTTGCATGTCTGAAAATGCTTCTGTTTCGCTTTCCTTTCTTAAAAGTAGCTTAGCTGGGTAACAATTGCCAAATTAACAACTGTAATTTTCCCTGAGTACTTCCAAAGTATTTTTTCATTCTTTTCTGGCATTTATTGTTACTGCTGACAAGTCTGCTATCAGTATAATTGTCATGGTAATCTCTCTCTCTCTCTCTCTTTTTGAATACATCTTCAATGTCTTACAGTTTTGATAAGATGCCTCTTAACTAGATTTATCTTTATTCACCCTACTCAATACTCAGAGAAGTATTTAGAGCTAAGTACTTGTGTCTCTCCAGTTCTACAAAATTCAATTATTAATTCTTCAAATAGTACCTCTTCATGATTTTTCCATTCTATTTCCATTTTCTGTAGCATTTAGTAGACCTAAAGTGGATCTTGTCATCTTTTGTTCTTGTATCTGATATTTCATATCAAAAACACCCCAACAAATCCTGAAATGTCTTTGTCTCTCTATGCTTCATTCTTGGTAAGTTCCTCAGATCTGTTTTCCAATTTTATAATTCTTTCTTCAGCCATTTTCAGTCCAGGGTTTATCATTGCTGTTAGTTATATATATATATATATATATATATATATATATATATCTTTTTCAGTAAAATCTTTCTCACTTCCCAGACTTCTAATTGGTTCTTTTTCATATTTATCTGTTTTTGTTTTATATGTCTTTTAAAAAAATATCTTCTTGTTCATTTTTAATCAAGGGTATTTCTTTATTTCTCTAAGCATCCCAGACATACATATTATTAAAATTTTTGTCAGACGTGGCTCCATAAAATCAATTTCTTTAGAATGGTTACTATTCTGAATGTATATTTTGTAGCAACTTTTCTTCACACTGTGCTTCTTAATGAGTTTTATAATTTTGATTTAATAACTCATTTTGAGAGGGAGTTTTTGTTGTTGTTTTGCTGTGTTTTAATTTTTTCTTTCTACTTCTATGTGTCTTCTTTCCTTTTTTTGTGTGACTGCCACTACCAACCTATGTGATGTAACCTCTGTCCCTTTCCAGACTCCTATCCTCTCATACTATTTCTGGTCTTCTGTTCTACAGTGATGCTGGGGATCTCAAAGATGTATCCACTGAGCCAGTGGATGGCTTGATTCAATTCCTGACCATGGTGCTAGCAATACATTTTTGCCCGTTATGTTAGTTTTAAACCATCTTCATAGGAGGCAGTAGCCAGTTTCACTTTCTGCAGTAAACTGAGCTCTGGTTGCTCCCCTCACACCCTCTTCCAGCCCTTTTCACCAGCTCCCAATCTCATTTGAAGCTCTTTAATTTCTACTTACTCCTTAGGAGCTGGACTCCCTAACTCGACTGCTGCTTTTGAGACTTGAAACCTAGTGGGTGTACAGCTTCAAATCATCACACAGTTTTTCATTTCTCTTCCTTTTGGAGGCCAAAGGATCTTAACCTTGGTTTTAAGTCTGATCATATCTTTTTGCTTTTCTATTTTTATATTATCCATTGTTTGTGGAGGAGGGGATTTGACAAGCACACGTTCATTCCGACCACGATTTCTGCCTTCAGAAGTTGAAAACCCAAGGTAGACAGGATTCAGACTGAGATTCCTCAACACATTCTTCATGTTAAGAATCCTTCCTTTTATGTTTTTAATAGAAATATGGTCTTTCTGTTACTCAAAATAAAATTGAAGCCTTTCTACATAATCAGAATAGTCTGGGCCTTTCTATTTTAAATAAAGATTTAGATGAGAAACACTGCAGGTGGTTTGGAGATGATATACCATACATACAATTGTCTCCTGGGGTGTGATTGTTTCCTCGGCTCTTTTCCATGATGTCCAAAGTTTTATGAAAGATTCTGCACGTATCCAACATAGCATTGGCTTGAGCACATTTTATTGGTTACTTTTGTCTGAAGCTGGTATATTGCCTAAAGCTAGTGACTAATGTCTTGTAACATAATGTCTGCTTATTTATGTTACCTTGACCACTTTTATCTGCTAGCATTCCTATTACAGAAAGCTTTATTTTTTTAATGCCCTCTTTCTGTATATTTCTGATTCAGGGAAACTTCAGTTCTCAGTGTTTTTAGTAAATCCCTTCTCTAAATCATTTTCTTTAAACCCAGAATGGAACTATACCATTTTGTTTTCCCTCATCTTCTGATCAAGAGAGCATGCATAAATGAGAACTATCATCTACCCAACAAACAAAATAAACAAAAAAAATCCCATTATATTATAGCCTGCAGGACACTTATATTGATAATTAATGTATCTGAATTTCACACACAGGAGACTCAAAGACTGATACAACAGAATTTTGTTCCAGCAATATCTGTATATATAATGTACACAAATATTAGCCTGAATTTTCAGAGCATAGAAATTGTTCTCTTGGTACTGTCATAAAACACAGAAAGATTTAGTGTCATATAGCCAGACCATGAAGATGTTTCTTCCAAAACTGACGACTAACAGTGCTGCGTCATCTGCATCACTTCCAGGGAATCGGTCAAACCTGTCACATTCAGAGGGATCAGTATGACCTTAGTTTTAAACTTTTTTTTTTTTTGGAAGATATAGTTTTTCCTGGACACAGTTATATGTTTAAATATAGCAAAATAGATATTTCTGTCATGAAGTCAACTGATGGGACCCGGGATTTGACCCCACTGTGTTCTAATTCCATTAGATTCCAAATTTCCTGAGTGATTCGGCCCTCGCAGCATGGCGGAGTCTAGTGCTTCCTTAGGCCTCTCTACCGTGTGTTGTTCATGGCTCCATTTTTCACATAGCCCACACCCACTAACTCTTTTATTTGAATTATAACCACAATTATGGAGTCTTCAATAACCCCTGTAACCCATGTTAGAAACCTCTCCTACATGCATACTTAGCACTCCATGCAATATATCCTGTTAGGCTGCCCCGTGGTCCCAGGAACCTTCCACCCAGCCCCGCCCCCCCTTGCTGCCATTGGACTATAAGAATCGTGAGAGAGGAGCCCATGTCTTTCAACTGTATGTGGTACCTGGAGTAAGTGCTAAATAGAGGCTTTTGAATGAATGTACTCACCACTAATCTAAGGGAGGCTTTAAAAAAAAAAAATAAAAGACAAACCTGGGCTTTATTATTATTATGATTTTCAGTTGAATGCTAGTGTGTGGGGGACATAACAATGTCCCTGCTTACATTAGTTAAAATCTCAGTGGTTTCACATAATAAAAGATTTCTCCCTCATGTCTTGGCTCTGTGTGGTCATTCAGGACCAGGGTTACTCTGTCATGTGGCTCCGCCATCACCTGGAGCTTCATCCTCCAGTGTATGGGGAATGAGGGAAAATGTGAAAGCCTGAAATTTCTTTTCTTTCCTTTTTTTTTTTTTTTTTGGCCAGAACTCAGTCCAGTGACTCTAGCTAGTCAGACGGAAGGTGTGCAAATGTGATCTAGTTATATGCCAAGAGAAAAATGAAGTTTGGTCAACCCAGCCTTGTACCTGCCATACTACCATCTAAGGAAGCATAGAATCTAGTTGCCCCTATCATATAGTGGATTATGTATCTCAAGGTTTTTTTTTTTTTTTTTTTTTTTTTTTTTATCATAACAGATTGGCTATTAGCTACTTGGGACTTAATTGTCAACACATTCCTGAGCTTTTAGTGTGTCATTATACTCTCTTGATGTGAACAGAAGCTGGTAGGAATATTTGATTGACAAATGTATTTTTTTAATTTGAGAAGTAACTTTGTACCTTGATGACAGAAGTAAGACATGTTGCTGAAAAAATTATAATGCCGAAAAATATTTTTAAAGAACAGATGAAATTACCTGCCTGACTACACACCTTAGCAAGTAATACTTGTCTATCAAGGTTTATTTTCTCCAGTTTTAGTCAAATGGGTATTTACAAGGCTCTCAGTAGAAATCGTTTGAGGAAAATAACATCATTTCTTTTTCATTAAGTGCATCTTTTTCATAGGATCCATTTCTTCACTAATCTTTCAACTACTAACTGGCCTGGGATGTGCTCTTTTAAATGAAACAAACTAAAGTAGGCACAATTAACTTACAATAACTAGAGGCCATTCAAATGTTTTTCTTTTCTTTTTTTTTTAATTGTAAGCAAATCTACTTTAGCAATTCCTAAGAAGTGACCAATCTAGCAATTGCTGTGAAGTGTATTTAAATATGAGTTTCAATGTAAAAATGACTATTCCTTGAGTTTTGTATATGGCAAATAAGGAAATTAAATTTTCCTTTGGAATACTCTATTCTGTTTCAAAAAAAGTTATGATTTGGTAAATAAGATATCTGCCTTTATTTTATAGGTTTTCTTTGATTTCCCAAGCCTAAGTAGTCAACTGAAAGGGTTCATTCAAATCCGAGATATAAGACTTACTATATAAGGTGCAGTATAGTTTTTTTTTTTTTAACTTACATCTACCACCGAGAAATTTATAAGTTGAGATTTAAGAGGGCAGGCTTGAGGACTGACTGGCCTCCTATAGTTTCTGTGAAATCTGAAAGATTATTATATCAAAAGTCAGCATTTCATGGCCCCCTTATATCCATAAAGAAAATTAAAATCATATGCTGCACAGCAAGCTTAAACCATTCAGAATGCTCATAAACATATTTAAAGCCAAAATTACAGCTGTTTCTTGACTCTCGGTACCACGTATAGCTCTAGATACAGTTCTTACATTGCTGTGCACACACTGTAACAGTAATTACTGTATTTTAAGCACCACACTATTCTACAAGAGCATTCTTTGGTGGTGATATAGCAACCCGGAGATAAGGAGCCCTTCCTGTACCACGGAACTGCCTGCACAAGGGAAACACTGAGTGTCCTCAATGTTCTACCAGAGCTTTGTCTTCCTTTGTTAGGAAGGGAGATAACAGGCGTTTTCAAATATAGAACCAAAGGAAGCATTTCATTAAACATGCACAGTTTGGTAACTTACTGGCAGCTTTTTCTTTCCATACTTTTGATGCAATTTCAAATGTGGAACTTAATTGACTGCATATCAATTTAACTGAAGAACTAACGGGTGCCACTGGTAGCCCAAGTTTGTGTGAGCACCTTTTCCTGCCACTGTGCTCTGAAATAGGGATGAATCAACAGTCACACATGAACTTTAATTAACCGCTTGAACATACCATATGTTATAGAGAGCTGTAGGAAGTGTGAAATCCTCTGCAAAATGGAAATTTCTCAGATTCTGCCAGTGAGAGCACATTTATTATTATTTAATCTTCATTGCTATTATTTTGTGTTTTTATTGTCTCTTTTACCCCCACTTTCAGAGTTTAGGTAATTAATTTCAGATAATTAATTTAACAACTCTTCCTCAAATAAGGAAGACAAAATGTACATTGAAATGATGATGGACAATACAGTAGAGAAAGCACGTGATTCTAGGAAGTACTTACTGTAAGGTTGGTGTCTTCTGTTCACTTGATCCCAACTGTGTTTGTATTACCATCTATCTAATACAATGTCCACTAGGAAAGGAGCCTATATAGTATGTCACCGTCTTCCCTTGGTATAAATGTAAAATGCATGTCTAACCCTGCTGGTGGGGGCACTTATGCGTAAAGTAAAACTTGACAGCTCGGAGTTTAACAATTTGGGTTAAGGACCATCTCCTAATGATATTTTTGCAAAGATGTTTAGCTTACATCTCTGCTCACTGAATTTAAAAAAGAAATAAAGTTCCCCATCTATTAAGTGGACAAATTAGATATTCTTCACTAGGAATTCTGTCCCTAAAATAAACATAGGTTATTTATATATTCATTTCTGTTCTCAAGAAAGATGCCAAAGATGAACTCCTTGGAGTTTCCACTCCATGGAAAGCCCTGGAGAACAGCTTGTTGGTATATTTCTAAGGAGCCTCTGAAGAGACAAAGTTGGGTTGGGCCCAGTCTCTGAAAGTCCCTGGCAGAATCATTTGCCAGGAGAGAGAAGTTTGCTGAAGACTACAGCTATGGAAGAAAGATGGCTCAGGAGAAAGTCTCCCCTCCCTTTGGGCCCATAGAACTGGTCTTCATCTCCCCACTACCATTCTCCCAAGAAAGAGGCTAATACTCTCTTAAGCAGAGGAGACCTGTCTTCAAGCAAAATCTTTCCCATACTTTTTTTTTATGTGAAATCAATAAAAGTAGAATTGCTTTGACTAAGGAAGGAAGATGGAAAGAGAGAACCTCTTTCAAACTCAACTTCCATGTCTTGTCTTCCTGAAGTTTTCTCTCCTTGGAAACCTCAGAAGAAATTTATAGCTTCTCCGAGCACAGTCTGAAAATCATTGACTCAAGACTACTCCTAGGGACTCATTTCCCTTGACCTGAAGAGAAGTCACTTTTTACTCTCTAACTTGTCTGATGAAATTAAGAAGAATATTGGAAACTCCATGTTTGAATGTGCGAGGTATTGCATAATATAGATTCCCCTAAAGACAGTAGAATTTCTGTTTATATACAATAACTAGCAACACACATATATTTCCAAATATGGGAAAGAAAACTATGAATACACATATGTG
Source organism: Ursus americanus (assembly GCF_024610735.1). Lineage (NCBI taxonomy): Eukaryota > Metazoa > Chordata > Mammalia > Carnivora > Ursidae > Ursus > Ursus americanus. The sequence goes on along the minus strand of NC_142138.1, from coordinate 40,355,803 downwards.
TATGTTTACAGGATCAGAGTTATGCTTATGTGGAATAAGTAGATACTTATGCTGCATGATTAGAAAAAACTTCCTTAGACAAAATATACTTCTCACTGGCCCTGTCTCGTGTTGGATCTCCTGTTACTTACTCCTTTGGGTAGAGTCAGTTGTTGAAAAAGAAGTATCAATGGCACTATGGCATATGTTTTGTCATTATTAACCTTTAATATTTTATTTCCAATCAGTCTGGCAGAGAGCAATATTAAGAGAGTGGGGGAAATACAGAATTAAAAAGATTCAAAGAGAATAGCAAGACTAGAAAAGCAGCTGGGTTTGGGGGAACATTATTTAGGCTGGGTTTAGAAGAGTGAGACCCTGACTAACCTGTGTGATAGAGCTTCTCCCAGACAGTCGCGCCGTTAAAATCAGAACTGTCCAGGAAGGAGGATGGAGGTGCGAGGAAATCTTTGTTGTTTTTGTAGTTTTTTAACTCCTTCGAGTTTGTGTGATTAGAATGTGTACATAAAATGAGTAATCAATTGGTATTTGTCTGTGGAAGACAGTGAGAACAAGATTGACTTGATGGCCTGAGTTCTTGAAATTTTCCTATTGTGTTGACTTGCATCCCCACAGATCTCTTTCCTTTTAATTTCTTTGCTTACTGAAACATCTAGGTTCTCTTTCCTAAAAGTCAACTTAAGAAAAGCATCCCTAATAAGCTGTTAGCTGCTTTGTTGCTTTTGGAAATGTGTAGAATAGATCAATTTCTGAATCTGCGTTGGGTTGCATTACAAGGGGCAGGGGTGTGATGGCGATGAAGGCAGCATGTCCTTCGGTAATGCCCACCGGTTACTCCGCACCCAGTGGGTGGTCAGTTAACCATTATAGTAGCAGCCATGGAGTTACTGAAACTGAAAGATAAACAACCACTCTGTGTCAGATAAATTTGATCTGCATACTCAACATGTAGATCTTGCCTAAGGATTCAGAGTTTTAAATAAATAAATAAAAATAAAGTCAGATGAGAAAGAAGCCTAAAATGATAAATTGCGAAGTTTTAAACAGCCATTAAATTTGAGCAAGTCAAATGGCTACCAAATGGAGTTTCATTTCTCATTTTATTTATAAACATTCACATAAAATTGCAAGGAGGAAAAAAAACGGGAAAATCCTTGAACTCCTGTGAAAGACATTTTGTGCCGCGTATGTTGAATTACTATTAAGTATTCACCTGTCTTAAATGGGCTTTTTCTCCAGCCTCTGCATCATACATCTTAATGTCAGTAACATCTGCAACGGAATGGTAATGTGGATCAGTGCAGATAATCACCAGTTAATAAGAGCTTCAAATTGTGCTTTGGCTAGTGTACACCCTTTCATGTATTTCTTTGGATAATTTACCAGTACAATTTCATTAAATGCTTATGCTTGATCAAAAAGTGCTTGTGTATGAACTTAGCTGCCAATCGGAATTTTAAAAAATTACTAGCACAGTGGTCCTTTTGCTTCACGCAGACCTTTCCATTCTCTTTTGAGCTTAGATCTCAGAAGTCCTCCCTTAGAAGTCATCTTAGTTTCCGAGTACACTGTGGATGCAGATGTCACCTTGCTCTTTTTTTATTTTTTTTTAATGAAGTCTGCACACCACCCATGAAACGATGGAAGGTGGAAAGCTGATGTTTTTTTCCTCCATTGATAAATCTCGAGCTCATTGGGGTCTGGTGGGGAAACTTTGGCCTTTAGGATTTCTGTTTTTGTTGCTCTTTATTTACTTTGCCGCAGAACGCTCTTGGTCATGAAAAATAACCCAGGGGCGATGCGGTGGGTAGCGGGAGGGAAGGTGGAGGAGTGACCTGGTTTTGATTCGTTAATTCAGATTAGGGAGTAAATTCTGATTTCACAGCTGCTGTTCAGGTTCAGCGGCACCACCAATTTTTCCATTCCAAGTTCCCATATATAAAGCTGACAGTTTCCTCGGCTACAACCCTTTTTAATGTTCCTCTTTGGCACAGGCTCTACCTTCCCCCCGCCCCCGCCACGATTTTCAGTAGCCTTCCTCCCCCATGCAGCTTTGCCAGAGCTCCTCAGTTGTGAGCTTCAAATCTCCTGTAATTCCAGTCCTAGCAGGCCCTTAAAAATGTAGCAATGCACAGATGTGCAGTGAAAATTTTAAAATGTGCACTTTCTTTTAGGAATATGAACACTGACTATCACATAAACTTCTGATGTTCCCCTTGCCACCTTCTAGAGCTAAGCTAACACTTCCTTCTGTGTTTATATTCGTGGCTCTTAGGTCCGTGGTCGGCCCTGGCTTTTAGTTCTTGCGTTTCCCCATCTCTTTTCTTCTGTGCCAAATAGCTTACTGGTTTTATGATGTGGGCAGAGGCCGATGAGGGAATAGTTTGTGTCCACAGCCTCCATTTTCATTCATGGCCTGGGCTGAGTTTTAATATAGACCTTAGTTAGAGAAAAGGCTAGTTCCCCACAAAGCTCTCTTTTACAGTTTAAATAAAGAAATGATAAACATCAAAAGATCAACAGTTTTCCAAAGAAGCCAATATGTAATAGTCATGCCCAGGAGCACTGTTACAACTGAAAACCTTAAAATGAGTGCTGAATTGTAGCTTTGTTCCAGTTTGTTTTTCCTCCCTATGATAGGGTCCCTTAAAAAGAAAGGGGAATAAAAGGAGGGAGGGAAGTTTGAGAATTGAGACTGAAATGAGTCTGATCACTAAGATGCAGTGAAGCAAAGAAACAATCTTCAGTTCTGGAGGCTTCTTGTTGTCGTCGTCGGTGGTGGTGGTGGTGGTGTTGGGGGTGGCGATAGATAAATTGAGAAAGAGTTGTGTGCCGTCCAGTTGCAAAGTCAGTCCTGTCACGAGTCTGTATTAGCTTAAACAGGTGAAGTGAGTATTTTGAGGGTGTGTGTGTGTGTGTGTGCGTGCGTGTGTGGTGGGCCAATGGAAAAAACCCTCTTGGGGTCTCTACATCCTTTGAAATAGCCAGAGGTGATGGCTCTAATATTTTGCTCTTGTTGAAAAAAGAAAAAAAGAAAAAAAAAAGCATTTGTGGTAGATGTGCGTCTTCCTGTCTTCCTCATTACAGAGTATTTATGAAGTTAGGATTTTTTTTCCTGTTTTAAAGGTGGGCAATCATCCTTCAAATTACAGAACAAAATCTCGTGCACTTCGGGATTGTTGGGTCTTTAAAACGCCATCTCTTTTAAGAGACTGGATCAAGTGAAGGAGTCTGACAATGACGCTCTTTTAAATAACGTGCTGGTAGCAGACGGGTTAACAGGCATGAAGCAGAGCTGAGTGATTCGCGTTGTTTGGTATCTGGCTTAGCTATGAATGGTAGGAAGGGGTTTTTGCATATAGGCCAGCTGGGTAGGCTGCTTGTCATGGGCTAGAAATGGCCGTTTCTTCCAGGAGGTTGGGTTTGGAGTTGCTTTACTCTCTATTGCCTGAAGTGTCTGTAAATACAGTGTCTCTCTGCGGTTGAGAGTTAATCCATGATTAAAATGACGTGGGCTTGACAGTACTGGGGGAAAGGCCCTGTAAGTTTGCTGTAGTCCAAACAAAGAGGTGAGATGGGCACTGTTAGGCAGGGAATGCAGGCTAATGCCTTTCTGTGTATCTGTAGAGCAAAGGGAGAGAGAGAGTGCAGACCCATACAGCCCAGCCTGTTGTCATGGCTGAAGAGGAGAGATCTGGTTTCAGTATATAGGACTTTGGTCTGGAAATCCGGAGACAAAGTTCCAGTTCCTGGTTTAGTGGTGACATCTGTATTAGAGCATTCCCCCAAAGGCCACAGTCCAGTAGGAAAGCAAGTCATTTTCGTATTTTGTGCTTTCCATTTGCCCATCTGTAAAATGGGGATGACAGCAATCCCTGCTCTTCCTTTCCTCGCTGGGGTTTGGTTACGTGGATGAGACATGGTGTGTGTATGAGCTTCGAGCTCTTCGATGAAAGGTGCTCTAGAAATGCGAGCTTGCATGTGCTGCTTGAAAGTATCGGCCATGAGCGGAGCCATGGATGGCTGTCAGTGAGCTGCAGTGCCTCCGCACACACTGAACCTGAGCGTCCTCTCACCTGCCTGAAAGGCAACAGTTAACATCACTGTGGAGACCCACTTTACGTATTGACACCTGGAAGTAAGATTCACTTAAGTGCAAGGGGAAAAAACCCGCTCCCCCCCACCCCCAAATATCCGAAGTCTTCCACTCATACAAATGAAAATAAGGCGATTTATGAAATGGCAATGCAAATCTTCACGCTAATCAACAGAGTTTAGAAAAAAATCAGCCAGGAGCCCTGAACATGCCCATGGCAAGTGTACTGCTTCAGCCTGCAAGAGATAAAGCACACTAGTGCATATCGGTTAGTCTAATTTATTCAGAGTTGTTGCCATATCACAACCTTGTGTTTGATTTTCTTATAAACTAATAATTTCTTGAATGAACTAATACTGCTCCAGCCACTAGTACCTCTACCTTGTAGAAGTTTTTTATTGTTGTGTATGCAACTAAATTGAAATATCTTTCACTTGAAATATTGACTTTAATATCTCATTTGAAAAATTCATGAAGCCTTTGATGTTAAATCCATACTCAATTTAGCCAAATGCCATTAGAATATGCAATACGCCTGAATACAGAAAGCATTATTGTCTGTGTTTCTGCAGAAGAATTACATTTTATGACTGTAACGTCAGGATCTTTTTTGGATTTGTGCATGAGGAAAAGAAAGGGAAAGGCAGCACATTAGATGCAAAATGAAAAGTGGTATTGATTAGGCTCTCATTTACCCACTCTCTGCCTCATTCCCTAAATGCATGGAAATAAGGGTTGTGCCACTGCAACTAACAATGCTCTATAATGAATGGAACAATCTTTAGAAAATTAGTGTGAGCATGTATGATAGTGCACAGATGTTGCTCCGAGTAACTGTCATACATTTCTTTTACATCTCCATTTACATAAGTCTCTTTATTTCCTAATAGTATCATAATAGAAACATGACAATAGTTAATGATTTCATAAAACATGGAATGTAAAGGCTGTCAGAAAGGTAGAACGTTAATTGAAACCTATATCTATACCGCATTAGAATTACATTTCCTAAATGACTCATGTTAAAAATATCCCTCTTGAACAGAGAAAGACAAAGACAGGTATTGGAAAAAACAAAACAAAACTCGGGCTTTCAGCAAATTAGAAAAATTTCCCCCCAGTAAAACACAGACCAACAAATATTGCAAAATCTTCTGTGTGCTAATAGAATGTTTGTTGCCGTTAGTAATTTATGGGCACTTTCCCCCATCTATCGATCACATCTTAAAAAGTAAACTGCGTTAACATTTTAGACTATAATGGCTCCAGAAGATGTTGGATTTTTGTCACTACTAAAGCATCGTCATGGCGCATACTTTCCTTAGCCGGTGCAGGAAACAGGATACTTGTTTTCGAATGAAAGGGCCGGCAGCACCGTTTATGTTTACACAGGTGTTCCATGATGCCCTGAAGGAGCAGGCTAGAGAACGGTGCTGGGGACAGGACACACTATTTTTAAGACTACAGAGAACATATGTATGACATTGGAAAATTAAAAAAAAAAAAAGTGGAGGAGAGAGAAGATGGAGAATGGAGCGTCCCTTACTCAATGAGGTAACTCATTAGCCGGAAGACTACAGATCCTTTGGAGAGTGTGACGCAGTCCTTGAGTTCCAAGGAGGAGTTAAGCCCCGGTGGCTGCCTGCTCTGTAGCACCATCTGCTGGTCAGTCTGTGGTCTCTGTCAGTCTGGGTGGAGAAGTGGCCGGTTCTGCTCAAGACAAAGGTCACCACGGATTTCAGTTTTAACATACAGCATGTGAGTTTCCTTTGTCATCAAATAGGGGGAGGGGTAAATTGTAGTGATTTCAGAGAAGGCTAAATAGAACTGGACTGGGCTGTAGAATGTTATTCACAGCATGGTTTTTGAAGAAGAAAGCAAAGGGGAGTGAGAAGTGTAAGAATCCCGAGGATTTTTAGAACGAGACTAAACCATCTGTGCAAGGAAATGTATTCTCACCTTGATCCTTCAACATCTTGTGTATCTTCCATTCTATTAAATTAAGGCATTACTGAAATATGTTTAAAATTGAGTACCATCCATCATAGAGACTGAGTTAGAATATCTACATAATATTTACACATCTCAACAGGAAAAGTAATTTTTCTTTTCAGTAGTTATCATTTTTGAAAACCCAGGTTGACTTGTAAGCCACTGTCTGTCTCATCCCTTACTAAACATTTCCTTAGCTGATGCATTTCACTGATTTGACCTCACTGATATGGTAATAAAATCATTGGTCACTCAGACACACAGAGGCTGGTAGCCATGTGTTGAATCACCTGCTGTTAATTCAGATGGAGGTATACAGATGGGACTCGGGGACCCAAATGTGTTAATCTGAGAAATCCCTCGGCAATATCCCATGGATTATAATATTGCTGAAATATCCGGTATATTACTGCAAGTTAAATACTTCTAGAATTAATTATTAAAAGTGTATTTACCAAGGTTTAGTAACTATTTAATATGTGTTGCTTCCCAATGGGAGATTAGCCTATCTAAGGGCTGTGGAATCCTGGGGCCTTTGGAATTAACAAATGATAAGCACCTGATTAAAAATAAATTAAATGCTAGTTAAAGTATTTAGGGAACTCATTTAAAGTGTTTCATTAATAAGGAGTTTCCCCATCCCATCTTTATTGTTTTAGAATTACTAACTTTATATACTGGAGTAGGAAACAAGATGGCTGCCAGAGAAGAATTGGATGAATAACCATATTTCTTAATTACTTTTTTGTTCCTTGTGAGAGCTTTATTTTTTTTTTAAAGGAGATTTCTATGATTCTCCCCCCCCTGATGAAAACAGGTATCTTAATGCTACAAAAATTTGAAAGAAAGTATTTGATAACAGGTTCACCATTTGTAGGCTGTTCTTACAGAATTCGCCTGCATTTTTTTTTTCCTGTTTTCCTCTTAGAATACATATGTAAGTGTCCCTGATGCTCTTTTCCAAGTTTTTTTCTGGAGCTATAATTTCCATAGTTAATGCAAGAAAAAAATTCATTCTCTCTTGTATAGTCCTTCATAGAAAAACATGTAAATCATAATTTATGACAAAATGGGCTGAATTTGTCTCTCACGTGTACCGAGTGCTTGTTATTATTATTTTCCAGCCATTGTACTAGGCCCATTCACATACTTTCTTTCTGAGGTCAATTTTCAAGGAATTGTCATACTTACAGATTTATATGCATGATATGCACAACGCCAGTCTGCTTAAGCTTGAATCAGAAAAGTTCAAGAGCTCAGACCAACACTGGTCTTTCTTTATGCAGAGCTTTTGGAAGAAAACAGGGTAATTTTGAAGCCAACTCAGAAAAACAAAGGGAGTTTTACATTAAAACAGACCTAAAGACATGTTTATAGATCAAACTGTGCATTTTGTTTTAATACTTAAATTATGTTTCATATGTTTGAAATCAGTTTCTTTGCATCTAAGCTGTTTTTTGTCTTTTTCAAAGTAGAAGTTCCTTGAGACTAGGGTCTTTATGCAATTAAAAGACATCCCGACTTTCAGTACATTATGCTTGATACAAACAAGTTAAAAGTAATGATGACTTCCGAGCTTGGAGCTCATTCATATCCACGTCGAAGAGCTGTGGCTCTTTAGGAAGGATCAGTTAAGAGGAAACTGAATGTGGGTGGGGCAGTTGGGGGAGTAGCATACAGGATCTGGTGGAGAGAAATGCTGCCTTTGATAATGAAGCACTGGTCCCTACTTGTTATTCACTGCAACTTTCCAGCAGCGGAGGTCTCTGAGCTGAAAGGCAGGTGTATGTCTTTAGATGTCTTAGAAGGACTAGATCACAAATTCAAGATAACTGTGAAGCTTCACACCCTTAAAAAAATGCGGCAGTTACATCAGATTTATTCAGAGAGGGCATTCCTACTATTGACCAAGTGTAGGTCAAACAGGAAACAGTGATCCTAAATAGGACTTGGACTTGGGTTTTTGGTAACAGAAATCTCTCTGGAACCACAGCCTAGATAGATAATGTGTCAGCAAACAGGAGAACCTGATCACAATACAGAGTTGGAGATTGACTTGTGTGGTTGTGGCTGAGAGCTGAAAGTCAATGATAATAATTGAGTCACTTTATCTTAAGGATCAGGGATAATCAACCTAAAAGACAAAAGGAGTTGACTTCATCATTTATCAACCACATCTTGAAACCAGAGGACAGAACTGCTTAGGGTTCCTGCATTAGGCAACTTAAAGGAAAAATGTAGCATTTCACAAACCTGAAGATACAAGTATGTAAAATGAGCCTTCCACAGTTAATATGGGTAGATTGACCACCATGGGGAGAGAGAATAAATAAAATTAAGGGAACATAGAATGCATCTTGGCTCTGGTCATTGGCCACGACCAGTGGTCAGGCAGCAGATGTGGTCTTTATGTTACTAGCAAAGGCTTTGAAACCTCTCCTGGATCACCTCCCACCGTCGTGGCTCCCTGAGCAATGCTGATAACAACTAGCCAAGTGGCTGCTGCTGCTGCAATTACCTCTTTGGTCTCACACAGAGCCATCCTCAGTCCATGGAGGACAGCCAGCATGTCTGTAGAGATGTCAGCTTAGAGGCTGAATATATCCCGTTGTATGTGGGGTTACATTATTCCATGGGAGGCCTTTCCGTGGGAGGGATATCTGATGATAGTTGGTGCTGCCGGGCAGTATTGGTAAATACTGGGCAGTTTTATCTTGAGGGGGACTGTCAGAGGTTACCTTGTGAGCTGTGGAAGTGTCTTGGTTTATGACAGCTAAAGACCCTGATATCGAGTATCTGGTTGTGGTTGCTATATATGTGCATATATAATTATCATAATGTTCAGGTCAAGAATTCTGGGAAAACCAACATGCTGGGTATATGTCTATAGTTTCTAAGTCACCGTGAGACTCTTCCCACATTGGTGTCAAATTAAAACTCTTTCTGGTGCATTAGCCCCAGAGCTGATCCATCCCTGATTCCTGAAGCTAAAAAGAACAAAACTGACTGTTTTCTAAAGCAGTAGTGTTTGTTTTGAAACACTGGGGAATGTGGAATTGGGCTCAGAGGGTAGGGCTCCTCACATCTCCTGGTGCTGTGTACTTGGCTTTTTGCTTCAGAAAGGGAAACTGAAAGTGGATGCCGAGTGAGTACAGTCCAAAGTCGAGTGGGTCATTAGTAGGTGGGTCATTGAGCACTTCCTACGTGCTCGGAACAGTGCTAAGTTCTTGCATACATGCCTTAATTTATTTCTCCCCACCATCTTTGAAGGAGATACTACTATCTTTGTGTATTTTTCAGAGAAATAAAGCCAATACTTAGAGTGGTTAAAGAAATTGTCTAGTCAAGTAAGTGGCAAAGCTGGTTTTGACTCTGGCCAGCCTGACTCTAGGGCACAGTTTCTTTACTTTTGAATGTTTAGATAAATGAGAAGGTTGGTGTCATAGGGCATTGAAGGCATTAGAGTTAAAAATGTATTATAAACTAGACTTAAGACTCTCAGGAGGTGTGAAGACTTGTCCCCGACTTAAGATACAAAGCTTGCCCTGCATGATGGCATTGCTAATTCCTCTCTACATGGTAACTGTGATAATGAATTTGGTTGGTGCATTCCTTTACACGTTCTCTACATACATATTTATCCTTAAACGGTGTACCTTGTTGTTTTGCACTGCTTTTAATGAGGCTCTGATATGAATATTTCTTCGGAAGTTGGAAAGAAGGAGCCTAGAGAGAAAATGGAAATCATGGAGCTCATCTCCTCTGTGAGTGTGTCCTGCAACAGTTACCCATTTTTCAGGTTTTTGGTGCTTTCTCGGGACTACATTCAAGGACTGAGCAATTTTGCCAGCATATTTTCAGGGAGAATGTTTCTGAACCACAAGTACACAAGACAGACCTTGACGGAGTTGCCCTTTCTTATAACTGGGGGCAGAATGAAGTGTGCCCTCCCATCTGCACAGTGCGATTGTCGGAATGGCTAATTTTCTTTGATTCTGCATTTTCTGGCATTTGGAAAATGTACCCCAAGAAGTTAAAATCCTCCTCTTTGCTTGGTACTCTGTGGCAGCTGCCTGCCTGGTGGCTTCTGGTAGTTCCGTGAAACGTGTGGGCAGAGGAACAGAAGGGCTGAGGAAGGAAATAGAGTGACTGGAATAGCATTTGCCGGCAGAATGTTTGTAGCTGAAGGGGGAGCATATCCAGAGGACACTGTTAGGAATATTTTAAAATCACAGGTGCACTTCTGCTCCCTGCAATTTAAAGACACATTGCAAATGCAATTTGTATAACTGTTTCACATAGTGGCTACATGGCTTCCTTTTTTCTGAGTTGGGGTTCTTGTGGGCCCTCCGTAGGCAAAGGGGAAATGAGTTGTGTTTACTTCTCCCAGGAGTTGAATGAGTTTCAAAGCAGCTCTCTTTCTCCAGCACCCAGGATAGAGCCTGCAGGAATTTAAGAAAGGTTTTTTGGGAAAGAAATGAATAAATAGAAATGGCATGTTTTCCAACTTGAGGCTAACCCAGTTGTGGTTAACATTTTTACTTATGTCTGCTAGCCCCACTATACTTATCTAGTTCAGCTCTGAGGTGGGACATGTGCTAAAGATTGCTTTACCCATAGGTGAGTTCTGAGCATACTTTCAGAAGGTGAAGGGAAAGACTTTCTGTGCCCACCTTCCATTTATTCACTAAAATCTGAAATTCCACCCAAGAAATTTTATTCTTGGAAATTAAAGGGAGCCTCCTTTTGGTGGTTCAAAGTTCTAAAATTATATACCCCATCAATAAACTTTTTAAAGTATTTACCCCAAATATGCATATTTATCAATTTATAAATTATATATGTACTATGGCATGAATTGTTAATACATAATAGAACCTATGCAAACATTTTAACTGGAGGAGACAAAAGTGAAATAAAATATTTCATATAGTAATGGTGCAAAGTCCTTTGCTTTCACAAACATTATCATCATGACTATGATGGTTATAACCAATGATTTTTTATCATCTTGGTTTAGTACTGTATGATGTAGCTTGGTCTGGTTCTAAATTCAGCTTATTTTAAAATTTTGTTTTGATGTTTGTTATAACTAAAAGGAATACTTCATCAAATATGTAGTCCTTGTGGCTACATTTATTAATTTGTGATATTCAGTTTTTAGTTTTCATCCACCATTATACAAGCATTTGTGTTGCAAGCAAATGTCCATCTTTCTTAACGCTAATCAGTTGTCTTTGCAAACTAATTAGAATGTATACATTCTTATATTTTAAACAAATTGATTTAAATTCCTCTGCAAGTTTTGTTCTGGAGGATTTTTAAACAGGTTATTCTGTTTTCAAGTTGTTAAAAAGTATGGGAAGATATGGGAGCTTTTAATAGCTTTTTATAGGTGACAGATATATCATTTTCAATAGTAAAATCATACTAAAATGGAAATAATTCTAGATACCAATTTTTCTTTTGAGAAAGAGAGAGTGAGCATGAGAGGCTAAGGGGGAAGGGCAGAGGGAGAGGGAGGGAGAGAATCTTAAGCAGTCTCCATGCTCAGTGTGGAGCCCAAAATGGGACTTGATCTCATGACCCTGAGGTCATGACCTGAGCCGAAATCAAGAGTTGGGTGCTTAACTGACTGAGCCACCCAGGTGCCCCCTAAATACCAATTTTTAAATATTCTTTCCATGTTTCAAGTTTTCGTTTTTTTTTTTTTTTTTTTTTTGTTTCAATACGTATTCCTCGCCCATGAAGCATCAAGTTAAGCCTTACAGGCCAGATTGTTTTCTTTCCCCAAAAAAGTCAGCGGGTTCACACCCCTCAACTTTTTTTTTGTAAAAGAAAAATGCAAAAGTATATATGAGTATCACAAGACTTTCTAGTTGTTGCTCATGAAATAGCCAAACTGTGTGGTACAAAAGATTTTTATGGGCTTTTTCTATCTTATTGCAGAGAATTATAAATATTTTACTGTATTTTAAAGGTTTTGTGGTTGTCATGGTTGTTTTTAATCCTGTAGGACTTTGACACTTTTATCTTAAGCTATTACAGCAAAAAAGTTCATTAATGATGCCAATGAAAAGGTTTCTGTACATAAATTTTTAAATCTTCTCACCTATTTTGTAAGGGCTTAGTTTAGTTACAACTTTGTAACATAACACGCGAATCTACTTCCGTCAGCCTAAGCGAACCGCCCAGTAAACTGAGCAACCTGACCCACCCCCGTGGGCTCCTGCATAGATTTCCCGTCCTTTCCTCAAGCTACTTGGTGTACCTCCTGCGACATATGACCACTTGAAAGGCAGACTTATGGGGGAACTAGAACAACTTATATTAAATATTAGTAAATCTTTTAATTTTTTTACATAAAAATACGTATGAATAGAAGAACGAATATTTTTCTTCCCTATGCCAGTATATCAGTATATGTATTCCAGATTAGCACCTGCCTTTCTGACATTGATCCTGTTCTAACGTCGATCTTCTCGGGTGATGGAAGTACTTGAAGAAATTATGTCCCTCAGTATGAATTAATTCAGCTCTTTCAAAAATAGACTTCAATAGGGTGGGAACATGAGTGAAGTGAATAGTCTCGGCCCTTGCTGGTGGTGGGTGGTTATTTGGAACTCAAGGCGAGATGGAGAAGATAATGTGCAAAACCGGGAAGGTAGGAGAATGCAACATAAATTCTGGGATTTTGCAACAGTAAGTTCCTTCTTACTTCTGTAACAATTCAGAATTGTGGTACAGGGCAAAGCAGACGCCCCAGTTGCCCTCTCATCTCAGTTCAGAGAACAGCTCTATACTGGGCCCACCAGAAGGAAAGGTGTTGGGCCAGGACATGGCCCCCAGCCACGGCTAAGGCATTTGGTGATCTAAGCCCTAAGGATGGTGGTGTTCCATGAATGGTTGGTTACTGTCCTTGAATTATGAATATAATCTGGCATTCCTTGTGAGGTCTAAAAGCTAAGTGCTCAAATAGCTTTCCTCGACTATGTCACTTTCCAGCGGGGGAGGTTGAGGGGGCTGTTTCACTTAACTGTGTTACAGTAAGGTCCCACACCAAGTTAGTGGCAAAGCCACTATTTTCAAAGACTTTCCCAATCTTCTCATGAAAGCTACTGGGGTTGGTGACTTTCTTCCTCTTATTCTGTCTTGAGCCTGGCAGCACAAGTAGGGGATTTGTTCTCTTAACTATATTGATTTCTGGGCTGGTAGGGTCATCATCTCACCTCTTTCCTCCATTTTCCTCTTGCTTAACCCCCCCATCACTGCCTGTTGAAACACTACCACCAGAGCCAGGAAGTCACTACCAGTAGTTGACATCTTTATGGTATTCACCATCACAAATGATCACCATCAAATAACCTAATTAGATCACGGCTCCATTATACTTGATGCTGAGAGGTAGGATGGCATTTTGTAATATGACATTTTAGAGCATTTATGTCTTTCAGCATCTATCTGTTCTCTGGAGAAAACATGTTCTCCCTTGCTGAGTAAAAACACATCTATTTTCTGTAAATCCTGAATGCCACATCAGCTTATGTTACACTCCATGAGATGAAAAAAACCTTCAGTGTAGCACATGGAAGATAAAGTCTCTACTCCGTTTGTGCTGAGTCTGATGCTGATGGATGAAAACTTATTAGAGGAATGTGCTCACCATGCTTGGAGACTTTGCTGTTAACGGTTTTCCATATCTCATTTTTCTGATATGAGTCTTATTTCAGAGAATGCAGATTAGATGATGAAAGACTGAGGAAAAATTCTGCTGGAAGGAAAAAAAAAGGAACTCTCCCCCATACTTGTATACTTTTTAGATTGATGTAACTCATAGGTGAAGAGGAACCAAAGACAGCACATTTTCAAGTCATCTTCCTCTGCCGAATTTCCAGATAAGCACCTCCAATTCCAGTGGCTCTGCACCGTTGAAAGCAGTCCATGGACATAGAAATAAATTCTAGAAAATATTAACTGGGGCATGGTCAGTCTCAGGGAAAATTCGAGATTATGGAACTTTAAATAAATATATGCCCAGTGTTTTTAAATCTAATAGCACTGTACCTATGGAGAAGCCAGATGTCTGGCACACTGAGTCATCAAGACTAGACTCTAGAACTCAGGGGAACATGGAAAAGGCCTTACTGGCAGTGTGCTTCCAAGAAAGCACAGGTAAGGTGCTTCATAGGAGGCCTTGGCATTTCTCATGGAACCTCATCTGGACCATTGTGTAGAAGATAGGACACTTTCTGCTAGAAACATGACGGACATACTGATAGATAAGGAACAGCAATGAGAAGGGGGAGATGAAGAAGTAGTAAAGGCCAACATAATAAGTATGATAATTTAACATGACGTAATATAGAAAAAAATTGGTCTCATAAGGCATAATACAAGTATTTTCATGATGGTGATTTTGAATAAATAAGAATGGGCTAAATTAGGACCAGTGCATTCTGTTTGATAAGGCAGATAATTGTGTAATGTATTTTCCCTATATCCTTTCAGAAGGAAGTAAATAGTCATTTGCAGGTTTTGAGCATTTATTGGGACAGTGATCTGAAGGCTTTTTAAATGCATCATTTCATTAAATCCTCAAAGCGTCATTATGAAGAGTTACTATTGTTATTCCCATCTTACAGATAAGGAAATTGAGGCAAAAGACATTAACTTGTCCAGCTGGGGGCAGAAGTAGACTCAGCCTCAGCCACCATGATTTAACTACTGTGCCTTATCCCTCTAATTAAAACAAATAACTATTGATGCTCAAAGTCAGAATCTTAGTTGTCTGGAACTTTTTCTTCTATGGATTCCTGATGATGCAATATGAATGAGACATTTATGCATATATTTAAATAGCTTTAATTACAACTAGGTTCCAATTATGTTACCTAGTAAAGTCTTTTCTGAGACTTTCTTAAGTGATAGGTAAGAATGTTTTCACAATTAAAGCTTCGAGTATTTTCTGTAGGTGGAGGTTTACATACAGTGTGAAGGTAGCTTCAAGGTTGACAACTTGCTGTCAAGATACTTAAGAGAATGTTGAATTTGTCCTAGAACTTTAGATTTACAAAATCATTAAGCCTTGTTTATGTTATTCCTTTGCTTTGCAAAAATATTTTTTTAACAGACAGTACAAAGGTAAACTTTAGCTTTGCTCCTGTCAGAATTATCTAATTTCTAATTAGGGGAGCCTGATTTAATGAGATTTTCCTAAGTAGTTTGGATAAGCCTTGGATGACTGACTTTAAGTAAGTGATGTGGCTTTTTTTTTTTTTAACTAGTTAATCATTTGTTGCTTTCATAATTGATCAGTCCAGCATTTCTCATAGAGCTTAGGCATTTGTTATAGACACTGTGGGACTATGAGATGAGGGATGAGAAAGGGGAACTCAGAAGGGGTGAAACAAGCCTTGTGGTTCCCCACACCTCTGCAGGCTGGGAGGGGGCAGGGCAGTTGCTGCGAGCACAAGGGGAGTCCTGCCCATGACAATGTTTATCACCAGGGGAGGGTCCTGCTCACTACCTCTGCTAAATAGTGGAGCTTGTCCACATATTTGTGTTAGCAATTTGGTGAAGTCAGTTGCTGATACTAGCTGCCAGTGCAATTGCATTTCTCCACAGCCTTTTTTTTTTTTTTTTTTAATGTACATGGGACCATTGGAAATCACTGAAAACTAAGGAGGAGGAGACAGCCATCTGTAAATGTATTGACCATCATATTGTTTTGAGGAAATAAAGAGAACCACAGAGTAGAATACCCTGGACGTCTCTAATGGTTTATCAGAATTGGTTAAATTCAGTGAAACACTTGGAAAGTTATCCGAGAACTGGGAAACAAAATGCCAGTCTTAGCTACCAATCTTAGCTTGGTTTAATGTTGTTGTAACCGAAGTATCCATTAGTCATTTTCACGAATTTTAATAAAAAATATTGTCAGAAAGTGACCGTGCTCTGGGTCTTCCAACTCTCTGTGCACCCACAGAGTACCCCAAATTCCAAAGGCAAGGCCTTTAGGGAGGGTCTGGTTTGGCAGGTTGGAGAATGTACTTTGTACAGACAAAAGACAGCCTAGCACAAACTGCATTTCAGCCCTCACACGTCTAAACACGTGCTCCCAGAACCCATTTCTTTTAATGAGTAATGAATTACCTCCCCCATTTTCCTAAACTTCAGCCTTTTTCCAAAGGGCTATGCAGAAAAGTGCACCGATGTGGAACAACCAGGTAAGATGAGACAGGCTGTTCAACCCATGTTATTAAAGAAATTGGTTCACCTTTTTGATTCTGTGTCATTGTAGTTTCAGCCATTCATTTGTTCAATAAGCAGTTTGGTATGTTCTGGGAAATAATGAATATTGATCATAAAATCGATCACTTATTAAGAAACAGACTAAGGGAAATTGTTTATCCAATCAATTGTAATTTTTGATTTGTTATTTATATTTTCCAATTTCTCCACCCCTCCCTGAGGCTCTCCTGCTCTCTCAGGAGCACCAAGGGAAAGGCATATAGACACTGGCTGGAACTTCTGTAAGTGTACAAAACCCAATACATTCATTATAGATCACGTTGGCTGAAATGGCCCATAATAAAAGAGAATGTGATTGAGAACTGCAGACACATTGCCTCTTGCACCTGTGGCTATTGGGCTGAAACTTTATATAGTAATATGATTTTTCGCTAAAAAGGGTGTGTGCTTGCTGTTCATGATGTGTAAGCTAGCTGGGTCGTGCTTTGGAAGACAAAACAGTTGCACACAATTAAAATGTTTATACAAGCTAACAAAGATTTTGAGCAAGCCTAGAAAAAGAGGTCGATTACTTG
This sequence comes from Ursus americanus, assembly GCF_024610735.1. NCBI lineage: Eukaryota > Metazoa > Chordata > Mammalia > Carnivora > Ursidae > Ursus > Ursus americanus. The sequence continues at coordinate 40,338,889 of NC_142138.1, read as the reverse complement.
GGATATATATGGTATTTTTTTTACTTGAAGGATTCCTATTTTTTTTAATGTTTTTGGTACAGTAGAATTAAAATGCATCACTCTAGAATTTTCTGAAGCTTTAACAGGGAAAATGTGCCCAGTTGAAGCAGGTTTGAAAGAACGAAGTGATGTAATGTGTAGATGGATCTTCTAGGAGTATAGGGGGTGGGGTGAAGGCACACATATCCTTCAAGATCCTGGGAAAATCACCACGGTCCTATTGTGCAAAATATTGATGCATACTTTGCTGAACCCTCTAGGGGAAGATTGAATGAGTCCTGCTATGAAACAGCAGACCAGATCACCATTCTAGATGTCCTTGTTAAAACGAGGAGTGAATCAGGGGCAACCTCAGAGCATATGTTTCTAGTTTCATTTTTCACTTATGTGGAAAACCAGGGCTGGAAACCAATGTATAAACTAATCTTATTCCTGGTAGAAGTGATTCCAGCTTTTTGCCCTTTTCCCACAGTGCATCTAAGGTAGAGAAAATGTAACTGCATTCCCAAGTGGCTAATTAACTTTCTCTGGGATTTGTGAGCACCAGGTGAGTATATTGCTCATGCTCATACTTCATCTGAAATGTGATTTTGAATATCCCTCTAGCTGGCTGCAGACACTGATGAAAATTGCCTCTCTTTCTTGCTCTCCTTTTTTCCCCACCCTGTTTTCCAAGCCTTCAAGATCAGAGACCTTCCTAGCATGTGGTAGTGGGTCTAATTTCCAACTGAAGTTTCAGGTTTAGATGTTTAATGCTTATTGTAATGGCTACAGAAGCTGAGAGTCCTTTGTTAAAGAACTAAAAGAATTGTCGATTTTATTTTACTAGTTGGACATCCCACTTGCATTTATGTTTAGACTTGACTCATCTTTTGTCTTTCACCTGCTTTTACCTATTACCTTCAGAGTTTTCCTCTGTGAACTAGTTTTCAGTTTAGTTAGTTCAGATGCCTTCTTGTTGTAAACCTGTGTTTACTGCAGGAGCAAGGACTTATTAATATGCAATGTGATAATAATCTTATGAGTATAGGATCACAATGAGTCCTTATGACCATCTCTTCAGAATGATTTCTTTTATTAAATTATTTTGTCTTTTTTATTTCCTTCTTCTTGTTTGTTTTCTTCTCTTTCCTTTTACCCTCCGTCTCACAGAACAAATCTTCACCTGTCTCTTTTATGTCCAACAACTCAGTACTCTCTGGATCTCTCCCTTTTGCCTACAAACCATGGGTTTTCCTGTCCTTATGACACTTGAGTACCAGCCCACCCACACTGTCCACCGTGCGTCTGTCCTATGCCTTACTGTTGTAAGTCTTACCTCTTGTTTTCTCATACTTCGCTCTCTGTCCTCTCTCCCTCATTCCCTCTCACTACTCCAGCCCTACCTTGCACACATCCAGATTCATGTTTCCAGCCCTCACCCCTCCCTTGGGCTCTAGTGCTATGTTTCTGACTTTTTATTTTCAGATTTTGTTAAAGCCACAGTTATCCTTCCAGTCTCCCTGGTGGTACTAATACTTCTGTAACTGTATAAAGAAAATTTCCTTCACCAGGATTCTCCTTGGGGACAGCCCATTTGATGCATGTTTGCAAGAAGTGCTTGGAAAAGTTCATCAAGATAGTGGTGAGCACCTCACAGGGCTGTGTGCGTAACAATATGGCAGCTGAGCTCCTCTCTGAGGTGGACAGTTCCAGATGGGAGCTGAGCTCTGAGCTTTTCTAGGCATGGCCTTGGGGTGTTGGGCTCTGCAATAACTGGAGTAGCAGCCAGGTCAGAACTGTGTTGCTTTGTGTTAATAAAGGACTGATGCATTTTAAATTCTCAAGGGAAAAATCTGAAAGTGGGAAATAGGTGCTAACTAGGCTGGTTGCTATGTGGTGGTTCAAAGAAAAAGAGAAAGGCAAAAAGAAAATTGATATAAATGTTGTGGCAGTTGTGGATGAAATTATGCAATCCATTATGCAATTCCGGGTTGTTTTTTTGTTTGTTTTTGTTTTTTTGTTTTGTCTTGTTTTGCTTTGAGACTCAATACTTTGGAGACTTTCAATGGGTGCTGAGTCCTGTAGTTGGGTTGCAGAGAGTTTAAAAATGAGGCACCATTGGGGTTGAAATGATTGGAAATAGAGACCAGCTACTCATGCCTCACCCCACACCTCTCACCCCTGTGACTAAAGACCATCACCCTGCCTCAGTGATGTCAGACCAGATTTATTTTCTCTCATCTGGAAATATGTGCTGAGGTTGTATTAACTGTCTCCCTGCTACTTGGCTTCTTCTTGACCAGTATAAACTTCATACTTGAATTAGTGGTCTTAAAACACCATTCTGATTGCATTAGAGAGAGAAAGGGTGGAGTTTCTTCCGCAGAGGTGACAAATTGCTGGCTCCAGTTTGAGTGCAATTTTGTTTGGCCTCAGCCAGAGAGCACATTTTTCCCCTTTATTTTGAAGCTTTTGTGTATGTCATATTTGCTGTAGTTTCCTCCACTCCCTGTTGTCTGACACCAATCTGCCTCACTCACTTACATTGGCTATATGCCTCTGAAGTAAATTGAGTCTACAGTCTTAGACAGTAACACCACAGGGATTGATGTTAGACGTGAATTTGAATCTGGCTCAACTCCTGGCTCTCTGATCTTGAGCAAGTTCTGGGGGCAAACTGAGCCTGTGTTCTCTTATAGGTAAGATGGGAATAAAAAAACTTCACTGTGAGGTTGTGATGATTAAATATAATTCTGCTAGCACAGAGTAAGCCCTTAAAATGATAGTAATTAATTTTATGTCATTCCTCTACACCAAAACTTTCACAGTTTTTCCTGTTATTTACTAAGTGATGAAACCAAACTTACCCTAGCCTCTGAACCCTAATGCTTTGACCCTGATATGTCTTTTCTAGTCCCACCGCTTTCTGTACTCCTATGCACATTGTATCCATCAACTATTAGCTGTCCTTCAAATGGGCCCCATTTATGCCTGTTTCTGTGGCCTTGTTCTTGCCTTCCCCATCCATTTATATGCTCTCTTTCCAGATATTTGCTTATCATAAACCTCACCTTTCAAGACCCGGTCAAAATACTCCTTCATAAAGACCTTCTTCACTACAGGTGGAAGTCTCCCTAGCCATTGCCAAAACCCACCAGTTATCTCAAGGCATAGATCACACGTGTCTTAGACCTTGAGAATTAGGTTCTTATTCCCTGGATTGTCAGCTCTTTGACACATGGACCATGTTTGCTTCATCCTTGTAGTCATTAGGATACCTGGCAGTCTGTAGTTCTCTGTCTCGTTCCCTATAAAGGGTTCCTGAGCGTCTAATCTGTGTGGGGTTCCAGCCGTGTACCTGGCACTCAGCACTAATCTATTGAATGTAGGAATACGTAGGTGAAAAAACGTGTTAGTAAGTGAATGGTAAGCCAGTGAAATTTGTGATGTCCTAACTCTCTTGATGCATTTTAACAGTGGAATCAGACGAGCCATCTAAACACCTAAGGTATTCTATTTCTTAAAAATTGCAAAAGGGGTTCTTTGGAAGTTCAGGTTCTTTTAACCCACTTTGGCCTCTAATCTTAATTTATTATAATTGTTGCTCTTAGCTTACTTCTCTTACAAGTTCCCAAAGAATAGAACCCTTATGTGTCAGATTCTTGCTGTTTACTGCCTTCATTCCAAATCCTTCTCTTCTTTTCTAACTGACTCTCACCCCGGCTTAGTGTTATAAGTTTCTCTCCACTCTCTACTACTAAGTGGCAATTTTAACTTATTAGTTCCTTAAAGAAGAGGAAAATTATAACTCTCTAGACATGCATTTGTATATAATATACAAAGTACGTAGAGTTGTATACACAACTCTTCAAAGTTTATTCTATATATTTGCTTTAAGCAAATACACTACTTTTCTCTTGCTTATTCTTTTAAGTTTCAGTATCCCAATAGATACTCCAGCACTGTTGAGCTGTGTCAGACTTTCTGGGCAGTAAAGAAAGAGGAAAACCCCAGGGTCCTTGAATGGTACAGATGCATGGACATAGGGACAGGCTCTCAGTCCAGCAGTTGAGCAATAGGCTCATGGAGACCTGAAACATCATTTGGGAAACTGTCCCAGAGGGCCAGGAACAACACCGGCAGTATGCCATTCTTGGGTGGCGGTTTCGAGTAGTCTTTGCTGCTCCATCTGCTTTCACTTTCTTTTTTGCCCACTACATTTATGAACAGCTTTTCTCCCTACTCTCATTCTCTGTATCTCCTGGCTTCTACGTCTGTATGACTTCGAGTTCTTCCTAGCTTCAGTTTTCATAGCTGCCCTTGTGTCTTTCAGCGTGCATGACACAGTAATTACTCTTTATAGATCTTTCCACATGACACCTTCAAATCTCCCAAGGTGAAGATCTGATTGACTAGTGTTCAGTGTATAATGACCCTGCTGGTTAGAATTTTGCACAGAGTCACTGCATGGGCTTCCCTTATTCCTCAAGTGACTGACTCTGGAGCAGGTGCCGATTTCTGGTATAGACATTTAGAATAAGGATCTATATTCTAGAAACTACAAATCACTCTTGAAAGACATTGAAGAAGACACAAAAAAGATGGAAAAAGATTCCATGCTCATGGATCAGAAGAATTAACAGTTAAAATGTCCATGCTACCCAGAGCAATCTACACTTTCAGTGCTGTCCCGATCAAAATACCAATGACATTTTTTCAAAGAACTGGAACAAATAGCCCTTAAATTTATATGGAAACAGAAAAGGCCCCGAATCACCAAGGAATTGTTGAAAAGGAAAAACAAAGCTGGGGGCATCACGTTGCCAGATTTCGAGCTGTACTACAAAGCTGTGATCACAAAGACAGCATGGTACTGGCCCAAAAACAGACACATAGACCAATGGAACAGAATAGAGAATCCAGAAATGGACCCTTGGCTCTTTGGGCAACTAATTTTTGACAAAGCAGGAAAAAACATCCGGTGGAAAAAAGACAGTCTCTTCAATAAATGGTGCTGGGAAAATTGGACAGCTACATGCAAAAGAATGAAACTTGACCACTCTCTCACACCATACACAAAGATAAACTCTAAATGGATGAAAGACCTCGATGTGAGAGAGGAATCCATCAAAATCCTAGAGGAGAGCATAGGCAGCAACCTCTACGACATCAGCCACAGCAACCTTTTTCATGACACATCTCCAAAGGCAAGAGAAACAAAAGATAAAATGAGCTTGTGGCACTTCATCAAGATAAAAAGCTTCTGCACAGCCAAGGAAACAGTCAAAAAAACTAAGAGGCAGCCCACGGAATGGGAGAATATATTTGCAAATGATACAGATAAAAGACTGGTATCCAAGATCTACAAAGAACTTCTCAAACTCAATACATGAGAAACAAATAAACAAATCATAAAATGGACAGAAGATATGAACAGACACTTTTCCAATGAAGACATACAAATGGCTAACAGACACATGAAAAAATGTTCAAAATCATTAGCCATCATGGAAATTCAAGTCAAAACCACACTAAGATACCACCTTAACGCCAGTTAGGATGGCAAAAATTGACAAGGCAAGAAACAACAATTGCTGGAGAGGATGTGGAGAAAGGGGATCCCTCCTACATTGTTGGTGGGAATGCAAGTTGGTACAGCCACTCTGGAAAATAGTGTGGAGGTCCCTTAAAAAGTTAAAAATTGAGCTACCCTATGATCCAGCCATTGCACTTCTGGGTATTTACCCCAAAGATACAGACATAGTGAAGAGAAGGGCCATATGCACCCCAATGTTCATAGCAGCTCTGTCCACAATAGCCAAATCGTGGACGGAGCCGAGATGCCCTTCAACAGATGACTGGATTAAGAAGTTGTGGTCCATATATACAATGGAATATTATTCAGCTATCAAAAAGAATGATTTCTCAACATTTGTTGCAACATGGATGGCACTAGAGGAGATAATGCTAAGTGAAATAAGTCAAGCAGAGAAAGACAATTATCATATGGTTTCTCTCATCTATGAAACATCAGAACTAGGAAGATCAGTAGGAGAAGAAAGGAGGGGTAATTGGAAGGCGGAATGAAGCATGACAGACTATGGACTCTGAGAAACAAACTGTGGGCTACAGAGGGGAGGAGGGTGGGGGAATGGGATAGACTGATGATGGGTAGTAAGGAGGGCACGTATTGCATGGTGCACTGGGTGTTATACGCAACTAATGAATCATCAAACTTTACATCAAAAACCAGGGATGTACTGTATGGTGACGAACATAATATAATAAAAAAAAATATTTAAAAAAAAAAGAATAAGGAATTCAGGAATAGCAGCCTCAAAATTCAGAGGAACCCATGAATGAGGAACTAGCTGTGGCTTTATTCAGAATATTGCAGGTCTAATGAGTTTCCTGGGTGAACACTTAATTCTTCACCAATTTTTGTTTAATTTAGAAAATATTTTTAAATTACTTGTTTATAGTTTGTGTCTATATCAGACAAGATATATTGGAGATTTTAATTCTCCTATAAAGCTACTCACCACGGTAATAATGTCTGATGATGCCTAGGATATCAAAGAATCATAACGCTGAAAGGGGTCACAAATCATCTAGTCCAGCAGCTCTCAAATGTATTGATCTGAGGGCTACTTTATAATCCTAAAAATTATTGAGGACCCCAAAAAGCTTTGGGTTATATAAGTCATATCTGTCATTTATTGTATTAGATATTAAAGTCAAATGTTTATTAATTCATTTAAAAATAATATTAATAAATACATTATAAAAAAAGCATTTTTATGGAAAACAATACATTTTTATTAGTGAAAAGGGTGGCATTGTTTATTTTTGTAAATCTCTTTAAGGTCTGGTTTAACGGAAGATAGCTCGATTCTCATACCTGCTTCTACATTTAATCTGTTGTGATATTACATATGTTAAAAGATAGACTGAGGTGCACTAAAAGTTTCAAGAGTTTATTTGAGCAAAAATCAAGTCACACTGGCCAACTCCAGCCCGAAAGTGGCTAGGAGCACTCCATTGACAGGAGCTAGGAGCAAGGTGTTTAATAGGGAAGATGCAGAAGCAAAGAAATTACTCGATTGGCTGTAGCTTCAGTAATGGTCTTATTTGGGAAAGCCCACTGGGCTCTTGGTGAATAGTTGTTCCTATTTCCTTTTCTCAGATTCATGTGCATGGGCTCTGGCTTAGATTTTGATCTGCTTATGCAGGCTACCAAGGCATTAGCACCACCTCAATCTCATGGCCTCCTCATGTGGCTTCTGGACAACTGCACTGAACACTTACGAGCAAATGAGACTAAAATAGGCAGATGACACCTGAGGATTATTATGAAAAGTTTTTTGATCTCACAAACACCCTGAAAAGATTTCAGAGACCTCTAGGCTCCTTGGACCACATTTTGAAAACGACGAACAAATTTCATAGAGAAGAAAACAAAGGGTCAGAGACTGGAACTGACTTGCCCAGGGGTGCCCAGTAAGTCGATGGCACAGCTGGAGTTAGGACTCAGCTATCTTGTCTCTTCATTATATCAGGATTCCAGTCCCAAAGAACCAACTTTGCCCACATTGGGACCCAGGGAGCTGATATAATGCCAGGTCTCCACCTACTTCCTACTGTGGAAACTTGGCTTCGGATAGTTAGCTAGGCTCTGAGAGATGAAGAGGGGTGGTTACACACCACCGAAGGGGCACAAGCATTAGAACACAGGATCCAGGAGATCTCACCCTCTTGTTAGCCTATGCGCACTATAGTTTCATTTGGAAGCCTTGCATATGAATGGTTTATGACAGAAAAATAAACAGATCAGGACGTAAGAAGACATGACTGGTTTACAACAGTTCCTTCTCAGCATTTCTCAGGTTAGATCAGAGGGGGCAATTCCAGAAGCCCCATTCTCCATTATTGCCTTTAATTTCCCCATGGCCCAAGACTAACATTGTCTGCTCCTTTGTTGTGCTCTTGGCAGAAAGCCATTCCCTCATGGTTAGACTTAATTGGAATCCACGCCAAAAGGGGATGGGACAAGCTGCCAAGCTGTGCCACTTACCTGAGCCAGTTCTTTGGGGAGTATCTGTGTTCAGTTGATATAATGATGTAATACAAGGCTTATTGCACGGTACGTAGTATTAGAGGAAGAATGCAGTTTAAAAATTCCTTAAAGTTAATTTTGAAGAAACAAAGTGCATTTTTTACCTCAAATTTTCATTTGAACAGACACACACATATATATGTACATATATATCAAGTGTATCATATATATACATATATATTGAGTGTACATATATATGAACATATGTGTGTGTGCTTGTCGGTGTGTATATATGTATGTATATATGTATATATACATATATATACACATACCCGTACATGTATATTTCAACCTCAAATTAAATGGTCTCTAGATAATTATAGCAGTAAACACCCTGTTCTTAGAGCAGGTGCATGTACTTTTAGAGAAACCTCTGAAAAATATCGAAATTGTTCAGTTTTAAACTTAGAATTTAAACCATGAGCTTGCTATTGACAGCCTCTAAGTATATGCATTTCAACACATAAGAACCTCCTGGCTATCTGAATGAAGGATTAATTTTTAGAAGTTTTCAGATTTAAAAAATAAAATGCTATCTGTGTATCAAGTGGATTTTTTCCCTTTTGAATGAAGAATTTCCATGTTATGCGATCTTTATGCCTCCTGTGTGGGAATGTAAGTGCCCAGGTACATTTTCATCTCTAAGTATTCATACTGTTGAGATTGTGGCTCATTAATCCCTGTGCTATGAGGTGGGATTATGCCCTCTTCCAAGGCAAGTTGGAGGAAATGACTGGCCAGTATTCTGTTATTCTACTTTCTGTGTTGTCTGATTTTGCAGAATATTCTAATCTTCTCCAGATGAGCGCAGTTGCAGTCCTTTTTGCTTGACAGCCAAAGACAAAACACCAAGCTGTCCAGAAGATCGAGTGCCATTTTATTCCTCTGTCGACATTCCTGATGAGACGGGCAAAACATCAGGAAATTCTCCCGAGAAGACTTTCTGAGCTTTCATAATATTAGGACTGACATTTTCTAAGTGAACTACTATACCATAAACCTTTCTTTTCATGAAAATATTGGTAAGCTTTCCTTACCAAAATAATTATACAGAACAACGTTTTGTCCACTATCCACCGACTAAACTTAGAATTCTGTTTTTCTCATCTTTGGGATTTATTTTTCTAAGTTTTCACAGGAATTTTAGAAGTCTCTTATGTGTCTCTTTAGATCTTATTCTCTTAACCTTGTTTCCCCCATGTAAAGATAACCTGAATTTTCAGTTAACCATTCCTTTGGTTTTTTTTTTTTTTTGACATTTTTCAACTTTATGAAAATGGATTATGCTCTACACATTCTTCCATGGTTTAATTCTTTCTTGACGTGTTATGAGATTGAGATTCAGCCATAACGTGAGATTCATTCATTACTGTAAATTCTGTATTTTTTTTAAACAGAAGAGAATCTGCATTATCTAAGTGGTCACTTCTCTGTCACATTTTTTCAAAGAACTCACCAAGTTTTAGTCACTTGGTCACTTATTCCTGTCAAGTTGTACGTGCTGTGGCTTATTCTTATTTTATAAAAGCCAACATGACTTACCCAGGATTAGTTGAGAGGCTTTCAGAGGCCATCACTATCAACCACAAAAAAAAAAAAAAAAAAAAAAATCTCTAAAATACCATGTGTACTTATGATTCAAGTATGTTTCCCATGACAGGTTAGTTTAAAAATTGGGTAAATGTCTTCTGAAGCATGTACAAAGAGGGGAGAATGTGAAAGAATCAAACAATAGCATTTATAGTTTTATATAGGCTAGCAAGAAAAAAGACATTTTTACACATTGGAGGCCTAAAATGTCCTAGTTCCGTTGAATCAGTCCTTGACAGTTACGAATGGCGGACTAGTTGCATTAAAGCAATGAGGGAGCTAATAGCGGGTTTGAAACTGGGTTTGAATAAATCATCAACCAAACGTATAACGGCACTGGGAGAATAGGCCGGACCCTGTGCAACCCTAGTTGTCTGGAGACCGTGAATCTTGGGCATTGTAGAAATAGTGGAAATATGTCTTTCGTTACCTAAAATTTCCTAAATTCTTTAAAATATATTATAATATATTTAAATATTAAATACACTTAGTGTAAAGTCCAATATATATTTTTCTTAAACTAACACTGCCACTATTATACACAAAGTGTTCATGATTATATGTAAGGTGTTTGGCAGCTTTAAAATTAGAGTGTATATTTGAAGTCTTAAATGGAATTGACCTTTCATATCACTTTTGAATAGGTATAACATGACTACTGCACTACCTTCTAGAATCTTTTCAGTGATTATATAATTCTCCCAATATGGTATCATTAAACTCGTAGGAGGTGGAAACCATTACAAAAAGTACATTCAAATTTGGTTAAAACTCTCATGAAAATGATTTATTTAATTTATACATGTAAATAATATAACCAAAATACAGAAAGAGTTACTAAAACATAATTCTGTGTTTTCATTTTGCCTCTCTTATTATGATAGTTGAATAGTATATATGGTACATGAAATAGATGTCTGGTGTAAAGAGCAAAGATCAAGAAATGAGTATTTGGAACAGTAAATTATACGTTAAAAAGTCTATAAATAGCCTAATAAATATATTCTTGTGTGTCAGAAGCAGAAAATTGCAGGCTACAAAGTGGATTATCCAAGTGGCGCTGTTTTGAAATCGCCTTTGGAACAGTACACATTGTTTCATCAAGTTTTATAGCTTCTGTATATAGAACTTGTTTTTAAAAAATGGGTCCTTTTGAATTGTATTTTTTTTCTTTTGTTTCATTTCATTCCTGAAATGAGTTGAAGTGACTTACATCTCACTCGGTTTAGGAGTGCAGAAGTTATCGTTGAGGTAATCAGTAAAGAGAGAAAATATGAGTAAGCAAATGAAAGCCAGTGAGTGACCAAGAATTCACAGATCATGTGTCCATGGTCCTATGTATTTGCTAGTGTGTCTGGTATCAAACCACAAATATGTCTCTGAATTTCCTAGCAACTATGGCAAGGAGGTTAAAGCTCTTGGTTTTGTGATGTATATAAAAACAAGGTGGTTTTTTTGTTTTGTTTTATTTTGTTTTGTTTTGGTGATAATATATATAAAAACCAGCCTAGATTTTTCTGTTACCGAGAGCTGGAAAAAGTTTCTTTTAAACTTGTATAGCTAACCGAACTTCTAATCTCTAACCCTTAGGTTACCCTTAAAGTTATCCCTAAAGTCTACCCTATCTTTCAGTGGATATTTTATGCTTTCTTAATGAGTAGTTAAGAGACAGTGGGGCTCTTCTCAGCCTTACGATAAGGCTGACTCCTTTTAAAGACATAGGAGCCCCAAACAAACAGAACACAGTATTTGTGTAAATTCAGGTAATGTCATAACAAAAAGAGATCTAATCGAAATTCAGTGACCTCAAATGAATTTCATTTTCCTCTGATATAACAATCCAAAGTAAGCATTCCAGGTCAGCTGGTGCCTGGTGCTACCCATTCAGGGATCCAGGTTTTTCCCTCACGTTGCTCCACCATCCCTCAGGGTCTTACCATCCTCTTCATGAAGAATATCAGGTTGATGTCAGATTTAAGCAGTAGCAAGGGGGAGAGCATTGAGAAGGCATTCATTTGCCTCTCAAACTAGTAGTCCATTGGTAAGAATTGCCATGTAGCCACCCCAAGATTCAGAAGGGGCTGCGAAGTATAGACCAGCCATGTTCTCAGGGAACCAAGAACAACAGATTTTGGCAGAAAACTAGCTTTTGGAAGGTATTTTCAGAGCAACACTCCGAGGTCTTGTCCATCAGTTGAGCACTTAATAGAATGTTATGTTCAATTCTGGTGCTGCTAACAGCAGAAATTAGAGAAACTAAAAGTAAACTCATTTCTTCTGGTTCCCATTTCCTTATATGTTCTTCATTTCTTTCTCATGTTCATTTGTTTAATGCTATTTCCTAAGCTTGTGTGTTTTGTATTCCATAATCAGGTTGGTTTCTCCTCCTTTCTTAATCTCCTCTATACGGTTCATCAGAATCTCTGATAATATTACCCTGTAATATCTCCCAAATCTACTACACTTGGCCATTTTCAGCACTTAGGGTAGGCACTTTTGCCCTCTTGTCTGGATCACAGCCTCCTAAGTAGTCTTTCTGGCTCCAATCTCCTCCTCACTCATCCCATTCTAAATATAGCAACTCTATATTCCCCTCATTGTTGACAGTGAGTCTGCCACGTTCGGGAAGCTGCGCTGGGGGAACGAAGATGAACCATATAGGAAAACTGCCCTCCAGAAGCTTGTTTTAGTGGAAGACAAGGCATGCACTCCAATAAACTATGCTATAACATAAAAAGTTTGTAATGCAATTGGAAATGTTGCATCTGGAGATCATAAGGTTCATAGTGGATCACCCACCACAGGAACTTTATGTTATCAGAGTCTTATTTTTTGAATTACCCTAGAAACCTGGGAAAATAAGTTCGGGGCCTGGGTCCTACAAACTTTAGGGAAGAAATAGTAAGTGGAGAAAATGGCCACATTAGCTTTTTGAGCATGATGCTCCCAGAGGCCCCCTGAGGCAGGGAGCAGAGGGACTGGTAGGACTCCAGGATGCAGGGTTGTGGTGGATCTAATGCTTTCTCCTGGCCTAGCCTCTGAGGATTTGACCTATGTTCCATGAGAATGAAAGTGGTAAATATAGAAAAGTTACACTGGGGGCAAGAAAGGGATTCTTTATTCATTCTAAAGTTCGATATCCAAAATTTTCTGAAATGATTTTCATCTGAGGAGAGGAGAATCTCTTGAAAGGCCGGCAGCAGTAAAGCCAGGCATGGGAACCACTGCAGGTACTGTGTGCAGGGAAGGAAGCCCACAGACACTTTCTGTCTTGCCTTCATACCTTGGAGGGCTAATTTCTAGGCCAGTGGGCAGGATTACTGGTGAATTAGGGATATTAAGCAACTGGATGATTATTTCTGAAGTCTTTATTTTCCTGTGACCAATGGAAGAGAAGGGGTCAATGATTCTATTTCATTAGGGGTGCAGAGTATGGAGACATGACTCCTTCTGGGGGATATGTCTAATTTTCATGGAAAAATAGAAAGAGTTGTTTGGAAGTCATCTCCTACATTATCATGCTGAATTTGAGCTTGTTAAGGTAATAACCACATTATCACATAGGATACTTTGAACTGCTAATAATAAAATGACCCAATGCAAGTGGTTTAAACCACAAAGGAATTTATTAGGTCACATAACAAGCAGTCCTAAGGTTGGGGGCCCTGGGATTAGTGAATTCAGTGATGCCACCAAAGACCCAACTTCTTTCTAATTTTCCTTAATGCCTTTGTCAGCAAGTCAGCTTCTTTTATAGTTGAATGAAGTGTGATAAGAGGAAGGGATTCCAGGCAGTGAAATGGCATGAGTGAAGGCACAGAGTCAGGGGGCCTGGAGCGATACAGGAAACAAAAATGGTTTTATTTTACCGAAACACTATAATTAATGGGAGCTTTTACTGAAAAAAGGTTTTGAAGACCAGTCATGGAAAGACCCTGAATGTGAAACTAAGGAATTTGGATTTAATTCTACATAGATGTATTTCAGCTAGGGCAGTGAGTGATAGGACTAACAAAGTGCTATAGGAGGATGAATTCAACCAGTCAGTGGTGTGGGCTGGAGGGTGGAGGGTCTGGAGGGGGTCTAAACCAGAATGAAGCATAAAACAGTAATACAAGCAACTGGAGATGGAGGTCTGAAATGGAATAGAGGAAGGGAGAAAGCCAAGAAAATTGTGAATATAAGAGCCACTAAAGAGAGAATTGAAAGTATTTCTCCACTAGTTGGATGGGAAAGAAGTGAAGTGTCAAAATAAATCTGAGATGTCATTAATGCAAATAGGAGACACAGAAAGGGGTGTGGGAAACAACATTTGTTGAGCGTGTCCTCTCTACCAGGTGCAGTTAACTTCCATGGTATGTCATATGGCAGGTTTTAGTATCCTAGTCTACAAAGGAGGAAACTGAGGTTAGGGGAGAAGTTTAAGAAATGTTCTCATCATTAAGCAAATGGAATAGGCAGAATTTAGCCTGATTCTATGTAATTTCAAAGCTCATGCTTTATGCACTCTACTTTCTAGGAGGCAAGGAGACTAATTTGTTTTTATCGATTTTGCTCTTCTGCTCAAAAGTCCTCAGTGGCTCTACATTGCCCTGGATAATAAATTCCAACCACTGTTGCGTGACATGCAAGGACACCCAAACTTTGATTTCAACTTGCTTTTCCAGCCTGATCTTCCTTTTTTTTTTTTTTTTTTTTTTGGGGATTCCTTGAGTATACCAAATGCTTTTTTTTTTTTTTAAATCTCTGTTCTTTTTTACATGGTTTCTTTTCTCAGAATGCACTTCCTCCATTCTTCTTCCTGTGGAAATTACGTCGACCCACTTCCTCCATCAATCTTTTTCTGATTATTCATTTTTATTCACTCTGAACTCCCAAGTACTTTATTTGTGGTTTCCTTAGTAACACATTTTTATACTGTCTTCCTGACAGAGCTATAAGATCCTTAAGGGCAGGGATTGGTTTTATCAGCTTTCATGTTCCGTGCATAATGTCTATCAAGATCATAAGCTTATAGAAAGTGAGGGATGGAGAGAAGAAGGAAAGAAAAGAGACAAATAATATAGAAAAATACAGAAAGTAACTTGGAAATTACTTTCAATTATATTTGCAAAGTATACTTTATACTTACTAAAGAATTACTATCGAGGAATGGGAAATAGCCTTTATGAAGGTAGACAACTGTAACTGGAATGTTTTACTCCAGAGAAGGTGAAATATTAACTTTATAAGTGTCTTGAAATTCATAGAAAATTTTTTCTATAGGAAATTAAGACCAGCTTTTTTCCATGGTCCAGGAGATTTTAACAATAGGAAATGGATTTCTATTGTATTTCAGTTTGACTTAAGGTAAATGTAGTCAACATTTTAGAACTGACAAGATCCTCAGTAGTCTTCTAGAACACCATACAATAAGGAATAAAGCCACAACATGGAACAAAATACAAATATCGCAGATATCCCTAGAGATTTTTGAAACAGTTGATAATCTATTCTGAGAGAGTCTTTCCCCTCTGTGATTCACACCACATCATATTCAACTTCTTTATTTATGTGTCTCTCTCCCGCACTAGGGATGGGAGCGAAAACAGGGTCATACTAATCTGTTTTCTCAGAGCTCAGCACAATGCGTGGCACCTGGAAAACATGCAATCAGTGTTTGATACGTGAAATTGTATGCACAATTCACAGCCATGACATGGGCTGGGGATGACCATTGCTGAGATGCCTTCATAAGGACTTAAGCTGGTTAGAAAGTTTGGTAAAAATTTGCTTTTGTTAGCCAGTGATTCAAGCAATACATTAAGTATGCTACCAAGTTTTGAGTTTTATTTCCTGTTTTATTTCCTGAGCATAGTACTTGCTCCTAACATGGTGATATGTGCATGCAACACGGATCCTGCCTTTGAGGAGCTTGTTCTCTCTAGTAACACCTAGTTTGAGGAAATATGACCAAATTAAAAAAAAATAAGATCTGTACCATACAAAACCATAGTTATTAGGCATACCTTGGAAATATTGCAGGTTCGTTTCCAGAGCACTGCAATAAAGAGAATATCACAATAAGTGAGTCAAATGAAGTTTTTGGCTTCCCTGTGCGTATAAAAGTTAGCTTTACGTTATCCTGTAGTCTCTCAAGTGTACAGCAATGTTATGCCTAAAAAAACACTAATATACATAATTTAAAAACTTTATAGCTAAAAAATGCTAACCATGATCTGAACTTTTGATGAGTCCTAATCTTTTTGCTGGTGGAGGGTCTTCCCTCGATGTTGATGGTTGTGACTGATCAAGGTTCAGAAGATTCAGGTGGCTGTGGCAATTTCTTACAATAAGACAACAGTGAAGTTTGCTGGGTTGATTGACTCTTCCATTCACAATCTCTGTAGCATGTGATGCTGTTTGATAGCATTGTATCTACAGAAGAACTTCTTTCAGAATTGGAGTTGGTTCTCTAAAACCCTGTGGCTGCTTTATCAAGTAAGTATATGTAACATTCTAAATCCTCTCTTGTCATCTCAACCATCTTCACCAGCAGTAGATTCCAGCTCAAGGAACCACTGTCTTTGCTCTTCCATCAGAAGTGGCTCCTCAGCCGTGAAAGTTCGATCCTGAGATTGCAGCCATTCAGTCACATGTTTGGGCTCCACTGCTGCTTCTAGTCCTCTCGCTGTTCCCACCACGTCTGCAGTTACTGCCTCCACTGAAGTCTGGAACCCTCCATGTCATCCATGAGGGCTGGGATCAACTTCTTCCAAAGTCTTGTTCATGTTGATATTTTCACCTATTTCCATGATTCAGGAAAGTATCTAAAGGCATCTTGAATTTTTTTCCAAAAGGTTTTCAATGGGCTTTGCCCAGATCCATCAGAGGAATCACTGTGGTAGATATAGAATCATGAAATGTTTTTTTTAAATAAGGAGAATTACAAGTTGAAATGACTCCTTAATCCATTAGCTACAGAATGGATGATGTGGTAGCAGGCATGAAAACAATGTTCATCTTATTGTCCATCTCCATCAGAGCTCTTTCATAATCTGGTGCATTATCAGTGAACACTGATATTATGAAAAGAATCTTTTTTTTTTTTTCCTGAGCAGTAGTTCTTAACAGTGAGTTTAAGATATTCAGTAAACTATGTTGTGAACAGATGTGCTGTCTGTTGGAACAACAATCTCTGGAGCACAGACAAAATAGATTTAGCATAGTTCTTAAGGGCCCCAGGATTTTCAGAATGGAACATAAGCATTGGCTTCAGCTTAAGTCACCAGCTGCATTAGTCCCCAACAAGAGAAGCAGCCTGTCCTTTGAACTTTGAAACCAGGCATTGACTTCTCCTCTCTAGCTAAGAAAGTACTAGATGGCATCTTCTTCCAGTAGAAGGCTGTTTCGTCTACATTGAAAGTCTGTTGTTTAGTGTAGCCGCCTTCATGAATTCTTGTAGCTAGATCTTCTGGATAACTTGCTGCAGCCTCTGCGTCAGCACTTGCTGCCTTACCATGTGCTTTATGTTATAAAGATGGCTTCTAACTCAAACATTATGAACCAACCTCTGCTAGCTTCCAACTTTTCTCCTGCAACTTCCTCACGTCTCTCAGCCTTCATGGGGTTGAGGAGAGTTGGGGCTTGCTCTGGTTTAGGCTTTGGCTTAAGGTAATGTTGTGGCTGGTTAGATCTTCCATCCAGACCACTAACACTTTCTCCACATCAGCAAGAAGGCTGTTTCACTTTCTTGTTATGTATGTGTTCACTGGAGTAGCACTTTTAACTTCCTTCAAGAACTTTTCCCTTGCATTCAAAAGTTGGCTGTTTGGTGCAAGAGGCCTAGCTTTCAGCCTATCTCAGCTCTCGACATTCCTTCCTTCCTTCCTTCCTTCCTTCCTTTTATCATTTCTAGCTTCTGATTTAAAGTGAGAGATGTGCAACTCTTCCCTTCACTTGAACATTTAGAGGCCCTTGTAGGGTTATTAATGGGCCTACTTGCAATATTGTGGGTCTCAGGGAACAGGGAGGCCCAAGGTGAAGGAGAGAGATTGGGGAACAGCTGCTCAGTGGAGCAGTCAGAGCGCATGCATTTATCAGTTAAGCTCACCGTCTTACAAGTGTGTAGTTTGTGACTCCCCAAAACATTTAAATAATAACATCAAAGATCACTGACCACAGATCACCATAACAAATCTATTAATAATGAAAACATCTGTAACGTTGTGAGAATTACCAAAATGTGACAAGTAGACATGAAGTGAGGAATTGCTGCTGGAAAATGGTACTGATAAACTTGACGCAGTCAAGTTGCTACAAACCTTCATTCTGTAAAAATCATAGTATCTGCGAAATGCAATAAAGTGAAGTACAGTAAAACGAGGTATGGCTGTACCGTGATTAAGAAATCTGCCCTAAATGGAGTGTCTTTATAACAAAGTATGCATGAAGCAGAAATAGAGGTGTCTGTCTTCCCGACAGCGTCAAACTAGCTGTGCACACGGCTCCTCTTTGTCGCCATCCCGCTGAAATCACATAGGATTGGTATGAACCCATGTTGACTGTTGCTCTCTGGTGTGAGTGAGTCTTACCTTCACAGACGATTGCCTTCTAGCGATTTAAATTTTAAGCTTTAATTAATGAAAACCTTTGCCTTCTATTAAAAGAGCTTCATGAACTAGCAAAAAGGTATAGACATAAATGCGCATCTATTTCTGGGTGGCTGTCTGTCTATCATCCAGCTGTATTTGGCTTTGCCGATAGTGGGCTCACTGGGATTTCATCCATGCTCTTCCCTTCAGAAGGACACTCCCCTCTCACAGAGGACGCTTGGCTCCTCTGCCAAAGGCCTGATGGGCGCTGCTGCTTGGGAAGAGAAGGCTGTGGGTATTCACCATCAGTTCTATCTGGGGCTTGGACTAAATGTTGTTTGATCCCAGATATTCCAGGCTTCTGGCACTTTCCTGCATCTTCTGCTTTCCTTTTCTTCCCTTGCCAGTCTAAATGCATATCAGACACAACCAGTAACCTCGCCTGATCCTATTCACATGATTCCCCCCCTTTCTTTGCCCTAAAATGCACATTTTATGCCCTGCAATATTCTTGACATTATTTCACATCAGCACATTTTTGCACAATAGCCCACCTGTTTGCCATTTTGGAATGCACATTTATGTTGCTAGTATTAATTTCTACCTCAGAAATTTATTAAATCATATGCAGATATTAACTGAAAAGACATGGCTGCAGCTCTAAGGTGTTGAGTCTGGGAAATGTGTTTTGGAAAGAAGTGTGCTATCCATTACAAATGCACTGCATTAATGGAGGCTTTAATATGTAGTGATAGGAGCTCCTTGTAGGGTACCCATCATTGTGTTCCTGGGATGCAGGGAAGGAGGCCTCCCCGCCCAGTAAGCCTTAGGCAGAGGCCATGAAGGTGGGTGTGATTCAGTTCTATTAAATCGTAGTCAGTGTAGCATCCTAGGTGTAATTGTTGCTGGTATTTTCTAAAAAGTTGCTTCCGGTATGAAAACAAATTTCAGAACAGGAATTGGTACCATTGGATTCAGCAGGGTTTTGTCACTTAGGAATGTGGGTAGATCGTCTTCCCATCTAAGGGTTCAATCAGGCATGAATTCAGAGTGCACTTGAATTACGTCTTAAGTAGATATAATGAATACACCAATTATATTCTTTTGTAAACTAAATTAATACAGATTTAGTATTCCTTTATTAAAGTGCTTTTTTTTTTTCCTTTTTTTTCCCCCGGTAAGGGAAGTTCAGTCAACTGAGACTTTCTTTTTCAGAGAGCTCTGTTGCATAAAGCAGCTACATCATGAGGAAAAAAAAAAGATGGGAAGGAAAGCACTAGCCATGGTTTGGGAGAGAAATCGAGTGAGTGAAACTAAGGGCATGTGAAGAACAGTCAATATCCAGCAACAGCGGCAAAACAGTTTCAATTTTCTGGATTATTAATTCAAATTCACACGCACATGCCAGTTAAAATTAAAGGCCTCTTTTTACTGCACTAGTTTAAATTAAAGATTATATTCTGCTCCACAAGTCTGAATTAAATAGCTTATTTTGCACACCAAGCTCTCATTTTAAAGCTAATAAAGAAAAGACATAGCATGTACGTGCAAGCTCGAGACAGGAAGGGTCTAAATTACTACACCTGTTTCACTTGGGAGCTACTTTATTAGTGTTACAAAACTTGGCTTTCAATTTGGCACTCAGAAGCACATTTAGAACAAGCATTTCTTTGTTTTGACAGAGAAGCCGTGGTAAATGAATGACGTTTGAGCTAGGTGTGAAATGTGAAGGTACAAAATTAACTGGTAAGGTAATTACTGTTCTAATTCTGCATAAACAAGCGTTTTGAAAATCATTAATAGTTCAGGGAAATAATGTTAGTGATTAAATAAGGTGGCTTGCATCACTGAGCACAACTAAGCTTCTTTAATTACATTTGAAAGCAAGGGAAAGCAGCTAATTAAAATTAGCACAAGGTTCCTGAATGACCAGCACTGCATTGTTGCTCTAACCTGTATAATTGTGTATTTATTAATACGTCTTCATTTTCCCTCTTGAGCATTTAACAAAATTATTTAAAATAACTAATAACCTTTAAGGAGTAAATGTGACTGAATCCAGTTATCAAAATGAATCCTGCAGGCCTGAGCAAGGCCTGCCATCAGTTCTCTTTCCCAGCACCCATTAACACTGGTGGGAGCTCTGTGGTTGGAACCCCGCAAAGCCGTGCTCTGTACTTCGTGCCGTTGGAGGGTTAGCGTCCCCAGCAGTGCTTTCTGGGATCCTGGCTTGGCCCTTAGTCATCCTGTTAAGGGAAAAGGAAATGTAATTTGGGTTGAAATGTCTCACTTGTTGACCATTTTCAAATTCATTCATTCATGCATGCATTTAATCCGTTTACTCATAAATGTCATTCTTTCAATAAAATGCATCAAGCTTTTAGCACTGTTCCTAGACTTAGAAAGGTGAAAAAGATATGGTCCCAGGCAGAACCAGCTCTATAATTTGCGGGGCCCAGTGCAAAGTGAAAATATGGGATCTCTTGTGCAAAAATTATTAAGCGTTTGGTGACAGAGCATTCAGCCCAGTACGGGACCCACTGAATGTGTGCACGGTGTAACAGCACACATTGCTGGGTGAAGCTCCACTCAAAAGAACTCATCAAGTCGTAAGGATAATACATATGCAAACAGGGACAAGAAACTTGATTCGTCTACACACCAGTAGGGTGCAGGCAGCGGAAGGATTGCCCCACCCCTGGAAAGGATTGTGCTATGCTGGATTCTACTGACCTGTGCTGGGTTGTACTGACGAGGTAGCCTTTAGATAATGAGCCTCTACCTGCTTCCACTGATTTCCCAACCTCTACCTGCTAGAATCAAAATCCAGTCCTCAAACCATAAACTTCCGAAAGGCTGTCACCCTGGTTTATTTATCTGGACATAGGAATTCAATGAAAGAATTTTAAAATGTGTTCAAATGTGTTGACTATTGAATAAATAGAATGAAATTTATTACCTATTATGATATCAGCTAACATTTTTTTTTTTGAGTGCTTGTTAGGTGCCTGGCACTGTTCTAAGTGCAGTACAATAATATTTAATGTTCCAGCAACTCTATGTGGTAAGTACAGCCATTATCCACGTTTTACAAATGGCAGATTTGGGGAGGAGAATTTAAGTGATTTGCCCAAGAAATTAAGTGACAAAACTGTATTTGAACTCAAACGGTCTGACTCCAGAGCGTGCGTTCTTAATCACTGTGCTAAAAGATGATGAGGGAAAGAATGACTTCCGGGGCTAGGTCTCTTTTTTTCTGCATTTTGGTTTGTAAGTATAGACAGACTTGGATCATTTGAGAATCTGAAATATTTGTTGCATGTCAATCAAATAATGTTGGACACATGAGATACAGGGAGTGGTGGTGTGTGTTAGTGATTTTTCAACTTAGGAAAAGTAATTGTTGCTTTAGTGTTTGAATGGGAAATTATACATCAGTAGAAATTTTGTGTTAGTGTTGTTATCATAAGCCTCCCTATGAAGTGGCCCAGTGGACATGGTAGCTACTGTCTGGTCCAGCAACTCTGGGAGAGAGCCAGTACTCCTCAAGTTTCTTCTTGTGTTAGCAAAGGTCTAACCTCAGGCTATGCCACATCTGAGAGGAAGGCTGCAGAAACTTTGGAAGGCTCTTTTGTATGTTTTGAGAACTTTGAGTTTGTCTAAGTTTACAATAAAGAAGTGATGTGGTGTGTAAAGATGAGCCCTCATTGTCACTGTAGCCTGGGTAAATTTTTTTTTTTTTTTTTTTTGAGGAGGAGGAGGGGGAGGAGGAAGGGCTGTAGGACTTTATATACTCTAAGACCACAAAGGATGGGAATAGTAAACTCTTCTATATTACTGCTCCAAACAAGATTCTTACAAGAAAGCTTTTCCTTGCCCTAACTCTTGTTGGGGGCATGAAGGAGGTAGTTTCTGTAGTCTTATTTTCATTTTGTTTTCTTTTTAAATTCTGTCGGATGTCAGGGGTAAGTCAAATAGCATAGCACTTGACAAATTTTGTTTCGGAAACATTCCTTTGGCAACCACCCATTCTTGGCTTCTTCTCCATGGAACCATGTGACCACGGGTCAGATGTCTTGACTGACCACACCAACTTTGATCTAATATGAAATGATGCAACTGGAGGATCAGAGAATGGCTAGTTCTCAATTGCCAGTGCTAAATGAAGTTCAGCTACAATAGAGCAAATCACCGCTGAAGCAGTATGAAGGATTTCTTTTTGCGCTCTGCATTGGCTGTGGTAGCCATGTTGATAGGGTCCATTGTGATTTTCAGGAGGATGGCTTTTCCTTTACATTAACTTACCATAGTTTGTAGTTGTTTATGTGATTAGGGAGTTCTCAATAGATTGTTTGCCGTGTGGGTACAGCATTTATGTTCACATCTCTCATCAGTTCCTCCCCTCACCCCTCCTAGCATCTAGCACAGTGGTTGGAATGGAGAAAGTACTCAATAAATATTTGCTAAATGAACAAATGAGCATCTTCTAGGTCTCCAACTTGTTATTTCTCCTGTGTACTTGTCCTAGGTCTTCAGCTGCTCGCTGGATGCCTATAGTTTAACATCCCTTCTTACCTAAAACTCAACATGTTCAAAACGCAACGGCCATTATCCCCCAAACTATAGCTATATCCAGCTTCCCATAGTGTCAGTGACCCCCTTATTTCCCCAGTTATGAAAATTCTAAATTTTGGAGTCACTCTTGACCCCTTTTTATTTGCCTAATATACATTTATGTTCTGTGCATTTCTGTTTACCATGTATGCATTATCTCATTTGGTTCCCTTAACCTACTTATGGGATATATTTTATATAGTGCTGTATATATTATATATTTGTTATATACTATGCCGTATATGTTATAATATATACATATAGGTATCTATTCTCTTTATATATACATATATATAGATATATATTCCCTATATATGTTCCCTTTCCCTTTTAGAATTAAAACCCTCAAGCATAAATAACTTAAGTTTCATTAAATTCACATGACTATTGAGCTAGATTTTAAGCCCACATGTGTATATCAGACTTTAGAGCTTGGACTCAAAATTCACTTTTCATTTTTATTTATTACGTGGGAGTTCTTCCTTTCCATTGCCAGCACCCAATCCATTTCTTCATCCCTTTGAGTCTGCACTGTTGTAGATTTCTTGAAAAGTTTATTTCTTTCTCTTTCCTTGCTTTTTATGATGGCCTCAAAATACTATTCTCTACTCTCTAACTTTCCATGACTTGCCAATGTCCTTGAAATAAGATCCATCTTGTAGACTTTATTTTATGGTCCCCTCCAATCCAACCTCCAGCTAAATAGCTCATCCAGCTCCAGTATAACCATAAATATATTCTACTTTCTGGCCAAATGGACTTGCCTACTCTGTCATCACTGAATTTACTTTACCATTGCTATCTTACATGCATGATCCTTGCTCCTTTTTAAGTATTAGTCTTATTCTATGTCCAGGTCACATGTTAGCCCTTCCATGCAGCCTTTCCCAATTGCTCCAGTTGACAGTAACCTCACCTTCTGAATTCTTTGAAATACTTATCTATACTTATCTATAATAGTTATTTGATATTTGTTTACCAGAGTGCCTTGCACACTGTGCCTGGCAAATCCTTGTCAAATGAATGTGTATGTTATTTTATTTGTACATTTGCCCAGTGACGTAATGTTGTTAAAGTTAAGAATCACATCTTATGCAAACCTATAAACTTATCTTTGATTATGACCCAGGCAAGAGCCTCTGAATACCTAGGTATTTTATTCTACTTGTGTTAAAATTACTCTGTTTTATATGGAATATGAGTGCAGCTTTCTTTCCTCTAATTAAACTTAAGTAATTATTGAGCACTTATTTTATGTTAATCCCTGGGAACACAACGATAAATAAGATAAGATTTCACAAAGCCTGAATGCCTCTTGCGGGGAAATGAAGAGATTCGACTGACTATAACACAATTAGAGGAGTGCAAGTGGCATGATAGTGTTCTGGGAGTACAAAGAAGGAGGATATTATTTCGCTCTGGGATAGTGGTGGTCAGAGGTATTCACAGAGAAGGAGACTTTTGACTTGAACGTTGAAGAGGAGTAAGATTTCATGAGGTAAAGAATAGAAGGAAGAGCATTCCCAACACAGGTAACATCATGAGCAAAGACTTGGGGGTTTCAGAGGGTGTACATATTTAGGGATTAGCAAGTACAAGGACAGCCAGAGCTTGAGGGAGAGTGGAAGGAGCTAAGACTGGAGCTGTACTATATAACACATACTGAATGCCATGCATGGGCTCTGATTTTTATCTGGGAGACAAAGGGAAGCCATCAAAGGTTTGGGAACAGGAATGGCATAACTTGAACTATGCTTTTGAAAGAAACTTCTGTTAGGAATGTAGTAAATGATTTCATGCGCAGGAGACTGGGAACAGGGAACCCAGTCTGGGGTCAGTTTTAAACTCTGCTGGTAAGTATTGAGAACTTAAGTTAGAGATTTAATGCTCAGGTGGATTCTTTTTTTTTTTTTTTAAGGATTTTTATTTATTTATGTGACAGAGAGACAGCCAGCGAAAGAGGGAACACAGCAGGGGAGTGGGAGAGGAAGAAGCAGGCTCCCAGCGGAGGAGCCCGATGTGGGGCTCGATCCCGGAACGCTGGGATCACGGCCTGAGCTGAAGGCAGACACTTAATGACTGCACTACCCAGGCTCCCCAAATGCTCAGGTGGATTCTAAACACATTTCAGAGGTTGGCTACTTAGATTCCAAAGATAATGCATCAGTTGTGTAATAATTTCAGTTATCCCCCCCCAACTGTAATGATGGATTTGTAAGGTGATGCTCATCCCCCATTTTCTGCTTATGTCCAAGAGCACCCAGTTATTTCTAAGGCTAAGGTTAAGGGAGGGACACATTACAAGGTCTCAGGACAGAGAAAAAACAGATGCAATTCAGTGGACCAAAATAAGGATAAAGCTGAGACTGTTTCCTCGTTAGCTTTATATTTTTATCAATTCAACACTTGAACAAGAAGAACCACTAGAACAAATTATCGTATACTTCCCACTAGGATCTCTCATTGCATTTTCAGAGACCTCTGTGTCTCAAATTTTGTAGGTAAGTCATATTTCACCAAATGAATTTCTTTGATAATTCACGGTCAGTTGTGTGGACATAATTTTCATTTGCATGACAACTGTGGAAGGTTCACATTCCCGTAACCAGGGGTGGGGGTTGGTGGGGCAGGGGTGGGAGCAGGGAGCTGGGAACAGAGTTTGATTTGGTGTTGTAGCCATCCTGACACTTTCCACCTCTGGGTACTTATTTTATTTTAAATCTCAATGTCTCATTCCATTAGTGTTTTGATTTTTTAAAAAGGTGCAGACTCCTTAACCTGTCCTCCATTTCAGTGATGCTCTCTTTGAGAACACAGAGCCAGCAAATTACTTAAAACAGCAAAGTGTCATGCTTCAATAGTCATAACTTTTCTTTCTATTAATAATGGTTTCCCCCCTGAATCATATCTACGTGTCAATCACATCAATAGATGAGAAAAATGATGTTTGGCAACGTTACAAAACACAGACATCTTGGAACCTGGTTATTTTCTATTTTTTAACCTTTAATACTGAGCTAAAATCAATAATAAATCTAAAAAATAATCAATAAGGATATATTACATTCTGTTGAAAATTTAGTGTAAATCTTTCAGTCTTTACACATTTTGGCCTTATGGTGGTATAGGCAGGTGAATTGTAAATTAGGTGTTTTAAAACACATATGTTTTTAATTAATGCATGATATAATACAACAATAAATACAACCAAGAGTAAAATGCTAATTTATATTTTATATTTAGATATAATCAAGTCAAGTTAAAACAGACACTTGATGTTTCCCACATTGATTCAGCATTTATATCTCAGATGCAAAAGGATCCAATGAATAATAATTTACATATATATACATTTTAAACAGTAAAAATAGATGGAATCATATATAGGTTTGCATGGCAAGATAGTGGAATACTAGAAAGCAGTTCAATTGTGAGATATTAAAAACTTAGGAAATTGATACGCAATTTAAGAAAGATGTAAATTATAGCTCAATTAAATTATGCAGTATTTGAGAGTCCCTATTAGTATATTCCATGTGTTCTGTATTCTTCAGCAGTAATCTTCATATTTTTAAAAATTCATAGGGACTTAAAATATCCATTCTGCCTTGAAAGCTTTCTATCTCCGTTACTGTTACGGTAGGTCTGGAATGGGGTGGTTAATCCTGCAGAGGTAGCCAGTGAGTCAGGCTCAAATAAAGGAAGAGTCCCTTGAGGATGTTTACTGACCACAAGCTTTCCTCTTCCTGCTCGTGACCTGCTTTCCAGGTGTGAACTGTTCTGATAGATTAACTCACGCACAGCAGCACAGATGGGTGGTTGTGGATATAAGGTCTAACATCACACTGACTGTGTGACCTTGGACAGATAATTTAACCTTTCTTTGCCTTGGTTTTCTCATCTGTAAAATAGAAATCAAACCATTAGTGTTAAAAGATGTAATCTAAGTAAAGACAAAATAGCATTGGTGCCTGGTGCACAGTGACTCTCAGCAAATGTTAGCTATTGCTGTCATTATGAGCCTGAATGCCACCTCCTTCTTCACTCTGACTTTACCTTGGGTTTCTTCCTGATTTCAAGAACCTAGAACTAACTGGGTTTGTTTTCTGTTGACTGAATCTGTTTCATCTCTTTTTTTGCCCTTTAAATTCTGACTTGGTGAGATTACACTGCTGTCTGGTTATCTCATCTCAATCTAATATTTATCTTGGACTCCTTACCTTTTCTCTCTTCCCGCATCAATTCCTCTCGAAGTCCAGACAGTTTTTTAAAAAAGATTTTATCTATCTAATTTATTTATTTAGAGCACAAGCAGGGGGAGGGGCAGAGGGAGAAGGAGAGAGAGAACTCAAGCAGACTCCATGCTGAGTGTAGGGCCTGATGTGGGGCTCAATCCCACAACGCTGAGATCATGACCCGAGCTGAAACCAAGAGTCAGACGCTTCACTGACTGAGCCACCCAGGCACCGCCGCCAATTCTTTATTACATCTGCTACATCTGTCACTTCTTTTCTGATCCCATTGCTACCGTTTAGCTTCAGGTTGACACCATTTAGCAGGTGCATGCCTTCTCTTCCTGCTCCTCCTGCTCACAGATATTATATGAATCTTCCCAAAATGTGCTCTTCACTTATCATGTTCACACCCACTACCCCTTCAAAAACCATTCCCTGCTGAAGTATGGAGACACTTTCCCTGATATTTAAGGCTTTTACCTATGTTCATTCGTTCAAATGTTTATTTTATGCCAGATTTCATAACAGGCAGTGTAGATAAAATAACTTTAAAAATTAGCCAAAGTCTTTGCCCTCAGGAAGCTTACAATCTAGTAAAAAGATTTTTAAAAAGTTTCCTCTAGATCTCATGTATGTTCCTATTTCTACGCTTAAAGGATTCTCCCCTCTTTTCTACTGATCTTAGTCTTTGTTTTCCTCCAAGTCCTCCTGAAAGTTCTTTCTAGAAACCTCCTCAAGAGGACTGATGCTCTGAGAACCTCATTCACTGCTGGCTTTAGGAAACATTGCTGCCGGTTGCATTTGCCTTTGCTCTGTAACTGACTGCTCTGCGCTGTACCAAATGCTGGACAAGGGCGCTGATGAGCATCTGTTTGCTCTGCCTCTAAGACAGAGCCTCAGATCTATCACTTTTGTACACTCTCATGGGGGGGGGGGGAGAAAAGGAACAGACTATAAACAGCTTGATTTCTGAATGTCTTTTCTGCTTGATTTCCTTGGACTCACTTTTGTTTATTTTAGATCCTGAGAACATGGGTAGGAGCTCATATGATTCTCTGAAATTCAGCTCAAGTTTCCTATATGAGTCAAAACAAATTCAGTGTTTAAACAGTTATTGGAGCCTGGAACATTCACTGAACATATATTATACATACAAATTCTGCTGGTTGTTATGGGAGAATACCAATGCGAGCAAGAGGGGTTTCTAGTTCCTGTCCTTCTAGAGGTAAGGCAGGGGGTAGATATTAATGTTATGGAGGAGGGATATATGAAAACAACCAGCATCACTGTGAATTCTCCCAAATGCTTCTTAATAACATCCACTTAACATCTACTCCCAATTCACATTCACCATTACTGCTTATCACATGGTTTACTTTTTGTTCCTAGCTGGTCTCCCAGTTTCAGACTCCCACATGCTCTCCCACCCCAGCCAGAAGGTTGTGTTAAAAATAAAGTTGCATCCTGTCTATTGTGTTATGATCTTCTTTCAGAATCTTTTTATGTCTACCTATCATTTTTAGAATAATACTCAAACTCCTTACCTTGGCTTGCTAGGTCTTTCAGAATTTGCTTTCCTAACATCATGTTTTTATTTGTTCTTTTCTGTAAATATTTATTGACACCTAATAGGCATCAGGAAATATTCTAAGTGCTACATATACAATGGGCCCCTAAATTTGAGGTCCCTTGGTTTCAAGAGGAGTTGAAACAATAAATAAACAAAGGATTAAGATAATTTCAGAAACAGTTGTGTCTGTAAAAAAAAAAAATTGAAAACCTTGAAAAGTCAATAAAAATCGTTCAAGATTAGCTGTCATTCAGATGTAGATAAGACAGGCAAAAAATTTGGGGGAAAACACTGTAAGAATCCTATCTGCATTTAGATTACTTCAAAATTGTTTTTAAGTTTTGTCTCTATCCCAAGCAAATCTAAACTGGAAATTGCTCATGATGTATTACAGGTATGGTTTATACAACAGAAATGAGAGGATTTATTCCCTACATCGCATGACTGATAAATGAACATGCATTTATGGTATGAGGTTAAAATAAAGTGTTTAGGGTTTTTGATATCATGTCTTATGTTCCTTGACTTAAATACCATTTTTAATCAGCTGATCAAATACAGATTCCAAATATTATTGAGTAATGAGCTTCAACTCTACTGACAAGAGCTAGGAAAAGAAAAGCAAGCTAACGTCATGAAGGACGACATGGCAGTGGGTTGTGGGACAGCATTAGCTTGAGTGTCAGTAAAGGCTTTTCTCTGGCACTGCCCTTGGAGACTTCCGTTGCTCTTTCAGGTGCTTTGACATGCACTGTTCTCTCTCCTATTCCTTGATCTTCACCCACACTATTCTTTTGCCTAGATTATTTGAATCGATTTCCAGGCTTCTCTCTTTTTCTTGGCCAATTCCAGTAGGTCACACTGATACATCTTTGTCTTCTAGAAGCTGCCTTCCCCAAGTCTGGATTAGGTGTCCCTCCTACGTGGTTTGTTTGCTGTTTCCCCCACACTGTGTCATAATTGCCTGTTTACTCATCTGCATTCCTTGGCACAGTAAGCTTTGTGAGACCCAGGGTCTTGGTTTATTTTATTCCCTCCTGTATCCCCAGTACTTAGCATATTGCTTGGCATATAATGCTTGTCCAAGACATATTTATTGGAAAAATGCACACAACATAACAATTGAATAAGTTCAAGATGAAAGAAGGGGAGGATATACCTAATTAAGTAAATTTCATAAGCAAACATTTAAGATTCTGGAGAACTTTGAGTAACATGGTTGAAGAACCACAGAATGTTTTTGAAGGAACTACTAAGCACCATGTTACAGCCTTATAGTGAAGAAGCTATGCTAAGTACACCACCCATATACAATTGGGATTCCGTTCCTGGAATGAGGTCAATAGGAGTCAAAGGGATGGTAGTGAAGGCATGGCAGAGCAATAGATATTAATTGTCAGGAAGAGAAAAACCTCTTATCCTGGTTATTTATACCTATTATTACCAAGAAAAAAGCTTGGCACTGTAGTTGCTACTTTGTTTTTATTTTTTATTTTTTTATTTTTTTTAATAATATTTATTTTGTTGTATTAGTCACCATACAGTACATCCCCAGTTCTTGATGCAATGTTCCATGATTCATTACTTGCATATAACACCCAGTGCACCATGCAATATGTGCCCTCCTTAATACTCATCACCGGCCTATCCCAATCCCTCACACCCCTCCCCTCTGAAGCCCTCAGTTTGTTTTTAGAAGGGAAGAATTTATATGCATCAACAAACATTTTTGGGCAAAGTAGACCATTTAGTCATTCTCAAATGCAGGTTATTGGTGCCAAAATTTTGGGTTCTAATTTTTTAACTGGGATATTGTTAGCCCTGATAAGCTAACCTTCCTCTGTAAAGTGCAGGCATAGTGAAAGAATGTCAGTAATGTCAGTAATGATCGTGATTAGCTGAGAAGGGAGATTAAAAAAAAAAAGATGTATTAATGTGCTTATGGGATAAAACAATAACAAAATCGGAAGAAAATATTTTTTAAACTACCCTGTCGAACTGTTCATTACACATTGGAATTCAGAATAAAATGGAGTCACTAGAAACTTCTGTCTGAGGGGATTCATTTACTGAAGTACTTATTGCCAACTCAGAAGAAGCCATCTCATCTCTAAGAGCGCCTCTCAGCGTGGGTCCTCAGGGGAAGCATTAGATCAAGACTCCAATGTGTTATTTCCAATTCATTTACATGCCTCTCTCACTGAACCCTCGGATCATCTGTATTGCACATGTAAAAGGCAGTCTTATCCTTCATCTGCTAGCACCACATAAAACCAGGCGTTGCTAACCCGGCAAGATGCCCTGTGATGTTATACATGTATGATAAAAGTGGATGTTTTCTTGCTGTGATGTTCTTAATTTGGTTTACAGACAATTTATAAAGCTATTTGTTAGTGGACATAGCCAAAAAAGCAGACTTCTTTTTTTTCTTCAGGTTTCTGGAGTACTTTGGTTAAAAAAACCTGCAGGCACATATTTCATACTATTGGGAGGTATAATTTGGTAGTATTGAAGATACCTAAGTTTTTACCCTCTCCCCCCCCCAAACTTGAGAAGAAAGGACTTGAAGAAAGAACTCTCAGCTGGTATTAGGAGAGATACAGGATAGATCGGGTACCTTTTTAATGTGTCTCTTTTCCCACTAAAGCCCTGATGTTAGAAGACATTGACTAGTGACAAACAGTGCAATTTTCTTTGTATGTGAACTAGAGCATTTCGGCTAAAAGCTTAAAGGAGCTTATAGGTAAGATGTCGCGGCAAGAGTTTCTCCCCTGAAAGAATACAACTTAATAAATGTGCAGTGGCTCTGTTTGGACCCCCTACCTGTCTAGAAATACAAAATCACAGTCTGTCTGCTGCCTTAAACTCATGCCTTGTGCACGCACGAGCTGTCCCCCTCTGAGGTTTACTGGAGTGTATTTCATTAGAACCTCTTCGTGGCATCATGAACCTGATTGTAATGAATGGGTTGAACTCTGAAAGCACTGGGCACTGACCTCCCATCTGCTGATATCCTAAATCAGGCCATTAGAGGATTCCACAAGAAAGAGCACGCTGTTGATAGGTTAATTTATCTCTCATTTGGTTCAACTAGATGTGTGCTTATGAAGGCCCTCTAATTGAATCTTATAGATGCCACGGAGATCTTTCCATTTTAAAGAAGTCTTTGGGAATAAATACAGTCAGTTCTCAATTATCTATGGTAGTGGAGACCTGGCCAATACAGATGAGCATAATACAGAGGTGGTTCTCTATCCTCATTTATGTGATTAATTTTAAACCTCCTCCCCATCATATACTGAACCAGAACTCCTGCGATGGCTGATCTTGGTCACTTTCCCATTTATTTTAACTGATAACCCTCTAGTCAAAATGCTGTAAACAACAAAGGAGGCCCAAGGCCTGATGACCATGCATTTCTCCGTAAAACACGAAGGACTGTAGATACTGATGGAGACAGATGTGTGAACTCACCTGATTAATGACACTGTGCCTTTAGAAAAGTAAGGCTTTCCTAATCATCTATAGCATATGGACATTGCAGTGGCCTGAGACTCCATAATGATAATTACAGCGTCTATTCATGGAGTGCTCACTCAATGCTAAGTACTGGACTAAACATTCACATTTATTTGTTTATGTCACCCCCCCCCCCCCAGTCTGCTTCTCTGCCGCCAGAGCTGGCACTCCTACTTCTCCTCTCCTCAGCACTGGAGGCTTTGGAAATCACTCACCATGGTGCCCATGGCACCTGCCTGCTTGCTCTTGGCACTCATTCCCTTCACTCTCCACATCTCGATTCAACATCTTTTACAGGTTGGTTAACCCTTGTCTACAAGTTTCTGATAGTGAAATATCATGAAATGACCCTTCTTTGCTAACTTATGATCATTTCTGCTTTATTTTGAGGCTTTTTGAATTCTCTACATGTTTTGTCCCTTTTGCCGGAGCCAACCTATAAATGTATGCTTCATTTTGTGCGTGTGTGTGTTTAGAAACAATTTTTTTTTTGATATTTCAACCACGTGGAGCACCCATGTCAATGTCTTAGGAAAGTATCCTTACGAGTAAAGAGTTCACGAATCACTTAGAATGCCTACTCGTTGATACGATGCTGTCCCTGTACGCTTTGCAGCAGTCTAGTTACTACATATTTGAAGGTTTGTGCTTCTAGTACTTAGTTAATTCATTTATCACCCACCTTTGAGGGATAATTGTGGGTGCATAATTTTAGCAACATCATTATGCCTGTTGCTATAATCCAGAGCCGCCTCGGTGGTGCAGCCCCTGATTATATGTTCAATTAACTGCCGTGTGTTGTCAGCATCTCTCACCCACCAGGTTTTCTTGGGTCGGATACTTGTAATAATTTATAGCAAAAATCGTTCTGCCAGGGATTATCACCGCAATCCCACGGCCTCAGAAACTCACACGTACAAGTGACCTATAGCTTTGTTTTCCAGTCTGCGAGTTTGGTGAAGAAAGCCTGGGGACAGGCTGCCTGATTTCTAGTCTGAGTTCCATGTGACTTTGGGCAAGTCACTAACTTTTCCCAGAAACTATTTAATTTGGGTATGAAATGAATGTGGAAGTGTTTAGCCTGCCTAACCTCACAAGATTATCATGAAGTTTGATTGGAATAATATATTTAAGTATATTTAAATGCCTTCTTAAGCCTGTAGAACAGGGGCACATGTGACCTGTGACCACTGTTAGTCTTGACACCTATTTTCCTGATGTTATATTCATACACACTAAGAAACATTTTTACATTGGTGCAGTTGAACATTTCTTAATCCATATTTTCATGCCAGAGAAAAGCCATATTCACATTTCTGTTATCTATGTGAATTCTCTACGGGCAGGGGCAGAATCTCCTGCTTCTTTGTTTCCTCGATGAAACTACATATGGAGAGTGTCTTAGCTTGAAGTGCCTGAACTTGGTTGCCTGGAGGTTGTTTGGCTTGAGGAATATACATCATTGGCACGAACTCTGCCCTTTCTGTGGTCTGTATGGATTAGATTTATGAGATTAGAGTTTTCCGGTGCTTCTCGTGCTTTGTCATGGAAGCTTTGGTGTTACAATAATGACTCTTAGTTTTACACAGAGGCATTTTAGAACAAATTATACCCTTGCACCCAGGACCGCAAAGATCTCCGTTTTGATCACGTTGTCCCCAGCCCCAGAATAGCTCTGCCCTACTTTTCCATTTTACTGTGTAGTCATGTGGATTAGATTTGTGTTGTTGTGTGTGTGGTGTGTGTGAAAACATTACTGCCCAATATGAAACCAATATCCATGTATCCTATCGTCCAGGGGGAAGAGGAATACAAAGGAACAGAAATGCAGCTGGTTTATAAGGTGACTTGTGGGAGTTAAAAAAAAAAAAATCTCTTCTGTGGGTAAACAAATTAGGAAAAGATGCTGCTTCTGTGAGTAAGAGCTCCTGCCAGGGCATTGAACTTGGAGAGTAGATTCTGGGCTTATTTCAGCTGCCACTTCCTGCCTTGGGTGGTGCCCTTGTGCAGGCTACAAACTGCATGGGGGCACACAGCAACCCTGAATAGAAGGGTTGGGAGGGGGGTGTTATCATATGCCATTGAGTAAACAGATCTCATCCCGCCATGTGGGCCAGTAGCGTGATCAGCCTAGAGTGATCAGGCTTCTGTAGAAGAGGAGAAGAAAAAAAAAAAAAAAGGTGACATCTGCCAAAAAATCAGGCATCACTGAGAGAGAGGAAGGGGGTACCTTCACCTCATGGGAAAACAGAACCCCCAAATTCCCATAAACATGTACTCGGCACCCAAACGCTGACATCGGGGGGTCCTGTGGAGTGACTGCCATGTGCTTTCCTCTCCATCTGTCCCCTACCCCACCATGGATTCCCAGTTGCCCTTTTATGACATTTTTCTTTTTCTTTCTTTCTTTCTTTTTTTCTTTTTACCCCCAATCCTGCATTTTCATCTTAGGTTTTATCTGTACAGGACTATGGGTAAGAAAAAGAGGAGGCTGTCCTCAGGCCCATCAATCTCTGGGCCTCTAGGCATGGCTCTGAGTATAAGAAGCCAAGTACCTCTGGAAATGGAACGATAGGCATTAATCTATTCCATAAATATTTATCATGTATCTACAGTGTGCCAGGACCTGGCAACACATCAATGATCAATTATACAAGCTATTTTCTCTGCTTGAATATTTCCCCATGACGTGCCCAACTCCTCCTTATCGTTCAGGTCTTAGTTGAAATGCCCCTTCTTCACCCTCCCAACCCCAATTCCTATAAGTTTCTAGGGTCTTCTGTATTCTGTCTTTCATACCATTTTCCACTTTCGTGATTACTAGTGCAACGGCCTTCTTCCCTACTAGACTGTTAGGTCAGGACCATGGCTGCAGGAGCTTTGGCCGGACCTGAGCGCCTGGCACATACTAGGCCCTCAATAAGTAATGGTTAGTGTGTGAGTAAATGATTGACTACCAAGCATAAGACCCACTAATTTCCCTTTTGATAAACCTTTGAGAAAACACTATTATGCATTTGAATGGAAGGTATTTATCCACCCTTGAAATCAAATGAGCTTTTTAAAAAAAACCACTGAAGTTTCCTGCCTCAAGTTTTTCCTGTAATCTCTACCTAAGAGATCTTTTTAACAGGAGTATTTTGTATCAGAATAACAGAAAAATGTCATTTCCTAAGTTTTAACAATAACCCAGCCATCTTGTATGACAAAAAGGGAATCTCAGAATTTAGTTCACCAGGTGATTTATATGATTAATTGTGGCCTGCTACAATACGGCAATGGTGATAAATAACAATACATTGGGATATTTTCATTGTAAAATGGCCATTTCTCTGGTCTTTGATTGATCATGGTCACTGTGATCATGACTGAAACCTTTCATTAACCTTTTTATATTTAATTTCTTGTTTTGAGCTAGCACCATTGTTATCCTATTTCCATGAGCAAAATAACACGTGCCCTTTCCAGAAGCATCTAAACTTCCCGGCACTGCAGGGCTGAACAAAACGCAGAAACGAACCCCCCCCCCCCCCCAGCAGATCTGAACAAGAAAGGGCTTCAGAAAGCCTCCGCTGTCTGTCTTTCCTCCTAGGGAGGTCTCATCATGATGTGGGGACACCCAGTGAGTATAACGTTCTAAAGACCCATAAAACATTATTTGACAAGAAAATTTTGCCGCGCCTACGAGCTGCCGCTAATGAATTACATATGATGCAAGGAGCAGCATAGCTGAAATACTTTTATTAATACTAATAATATTTTTTGCTTATACAGCAACTTTCATTGGAGGAAACTGAGTTGGAAAGGAAGCTTTAAAGACATACTTGGGGTAAAATTACTGGCTCATAACTTTTTAGACTTGCTGCTGCCCCTCCACCACGCTGGAGGCTGGGGGGCCGGCTGCGAAGCTAATGTCATTCACCTCAGAGAATTTCAGTAGCCAGAGATTCCTGGACTTACAGATTACACAAGAAAACAAAATGAAATTTTTTTGTATTTTTTTTGTTTGCAGGAGCAACATATAAGTATTTTCTTACGGTATGAAGTTAAACTAGTCCACTTGAGAAAAGTGGTAAGGAGAGCTGATTTTGTTAATGCTGTGGTTGACTGCTGCTGGCAGATCGCTTTAATGTGTACGTGGCATTGTTTTAAGTGCTTATAGGCACACATTTAATTTCCACAACATGCCTGTGAAATAGGTGTGATTGTGCTTTTTTTTATAGATGGGGTGGCTGAGGCACAGAGAGGTTAAGCAACTCTCGCCACTTGCCTGGACCTTGCTAAGAAATGTTCCTAACTGTGACCCTTGGGTTCCAGCCTGCAGAAAATAGGAAGACTTAGTTAACTGCTGGTGCGTGCTCGGGAGATTGTGCCCTGTCTTTTGGCACTTAATAATTCCTGTGCCTTCCAGTCCTTTGATACATCCGCTTTCCTCAGTTCCCCAACTAGACTCCAGGCTCCATGACGATGAGGATTTAAGGTTAGGTTTATAAAATTTATCTCAGGCTTTTGTAACTAAAAACCAGGACATATGTTTTAATCAGGGCATAAGCTGTTTTCTCACGGGGACAATGATAAAGGATTTTGAAATCAGGGCCATTCTGGCAAACCCAGGACATATATCACCATAACTCTTGTGCTTTCTTTTATAGAAAAGACCAAGGGGAGAGTAGTCCACTGTCATTTTTAGGCTAAGTTTAGAGGGTGTCTGCATTTTGGTGGAGAACTGGGGCCTCGTACTCTGTATTACATATACAAAATATCAGTATTATTACTCTTTCTGGAACAATCATGCTCCAGGGAATTTGTTTAAACTAATACAAAATCCAAGATATAGAATTTATTAATTTTCACTCAAAAATATGCTTTTAGAGTTGTAGTTCTTTGAAATGCTTTTTATGTCTGAGTCAAGGCATCTGGGAAACCAAAGAAGCAATCTGAGAAGTTTGAAGACCACAGAATGAGGTGTCCACTAAGACTATTGTTGAAGCCACAGAATTATTCCTAGTCTTTTAATCTATAGAAAATATCTTCATGGGGCATCTGGGTGGTTCAGTCGGTTAAGTGTCTGACTTTTGATCTCAGCTCAGGTCTTGATCTCACAGTCATGAGTTCAAGCCCTGCGTTGGGCTCCATGTGTGGAGCCTACTAAAAAAAAAAAAAAAAAAAATCTTCCTGGTGGCTTGCATTCTTGGGCCTAATGTATAGAGTCTAACTCTCCATTGGACAGCCCCGAAGAGGTATAAACTCTTTATCATCCAAACTTTCCCCTTTTTATAGTGTTAACAGAGACTTCTAAAAAAATCTTGGTTATTTCACCAACAATTCATCTCTTACTTTCTTTTCCTAGAGTTATAGGATAGTGTCTCTGACAGTAATGTGAGTAGTCCCCATGCACTTTTTACGGCCTGATAATATATGAAATGCATATTAATCTTAGCATGTCACAAATCATCTTTTAAGTGAATTAATTCCTGGACAGGGACCCACAAATGACAAGTCACCTCCATTTACATTGATTCTGTTGTTTTAAAATTCAAAAAGTAACATTCTAGGTGGGTCAGCAAAGTGTGGTGCCAAAGCAAGAGGAAATGGGTTCTGGAATTCAAACACCTGAGTTTAGCAAGTCCACTCTGTTCATTTCTTAGCTTGACCTTGGTTGGCTCACTTATTCTCATTGAATCCCAGTTTCCTTCTAATCATCATGACTACCTTATAAAACAAACAAAAAAAGGTAATGAATGTGAAGGTGCCTGAGAATTGTATGACAATATATATAAGGTAGTTCAATATTTTGGTTTATATCAGTTTGGGAACCATAACATATAGGACCCTTTCAATTGTAAGTGACAGCCCAACACAAACTGGCTAACATATGATATGCACTGAATTAAGTACAGCCAGTTCTGCTATAACCTGACATAGGCATTTCTAAAAGCAAGTCTATATGATGAAGATTATGGATATACTGTCTAATAGAAATACAATGCTAACCAAAATTGGCTCCATGTGTAATTTAAAATTTTCTATAGAGATGTTAAAAAAAAAGAAAGGTGGAATTAATTTGAAGATATATTTTATTCTAACATATATCTTCAGTATTATTTTTAGCATATAGTAAATATAAAACTTATTAATAGCTCTTTCTTTCTTTCTTTCTTTCTTTCTTTTCTTTTCTTTTCTTTTCTTTTCTTTTCTTTTCTTTTCTTTTCTTTTCTTTTCTTTTTTTACAAAAGAGAATGCAAAAGACTCTACTTTACATTTACAGCACATTTCAGGTTAAACCAGCCACACTTCAAGTAGCCACATGTACCTAGTGGCAGTTGTATTGCACAATGTCAGTCTGACACCTCGGTCACATCCTTAGAGAAGCAGGTGGGGTTTAGTCCCCAGACTACATGGATTTAGAGTGGGGAACAAGTGAATAGAAATTGAGATCAATTTCTTAGAAAAGAGAGAATGGAATTTGTGGAGACAAAATCATCGTCTTCACAAAATCTCTTAATTGTGAAGGAATTAAAATTCCTAATCTCCAGGCCATTTTCAGCTAAATTCTATTTAAATTAATTCTGTAGTTCAGTGAAAATGTAGCAGGTGCACAATGAGAGTGCTAGATTGGGATTTAGGACATGGGATTTTTGGCCCACCTGTGTTACCTCTTCCAGCTGTCTGACTGAGCTGGACAAAGTTCCTTGGTCTTCATTCTTCATCTGTAATATAAATGGATTCAAATAGGTGTTTTCTAAAGTGTTTTTTTTTCAACTCTAATATTATTAGAATAAACTTTATTGAGGTATAATTTACATATAATAAAGTATACCCTTTTTAATTTGTATTTCAAGGAGTTTTGACAAATTTCACACACTGTAACTACCAGCACACTCAAAACATGGAAGACATTTCCATCCCTGCAAAACGTTACCTTGTACTCTTTCCCAGGCAGTATTCTGTTGATAGGTACATTGGTGTTTTCTAGTTTCTGGATCAAGTAACTTGCAGGCATGGCTGAAGTCAGAGCTAAAATGGATTTGGATCAATTTTCTGGGTCCTCTGGCCAAGTGTATTTTTAACCTAAGCTGCCAAACTGTTTTCCAAGAGTTTGCGCCACTTTATAAAACAACAAAATATGAAGATTCCAGTTGCTTCATATCCTTGCCAAGACTTGTTATTATCAGTCTTTTTAATTTTAACCATTCTAATGTATGTGGGCTGGTATCTCAGTGGGGTTTTAATTTGCATTTCCCTGATGACTTAAGGACAACAAACCTCTTTCTGGGTGCATATTAGCCATTTGCACATCACTTTTTCTCAAGTGTTGGTTCAACTCTTTTGCCCGTTTTTAAAAAGTTGTTTTTCTTATTATCTGTCAGCTAGGTAGAGCAACTTTTCTTTTAGTCTGTACCTTGTATTTTATTTTCTTAATGTCATGTTTTGAAGAGCAAATACTTTTAAGTCCAATTTATCAGTCTTTTCTCCTATGATTCATATGTTTTGTGTCCTAATCTAAGAAATCTTCAGCTATCCCAAGGAAGATTTTATCCTAGGCTTGTCTAGAAATTTTATAGTTTTATTTTTTACATTTAGATCTATCCATTTTGAGTTAGTTTTGTATATGAGGCAAAGATGGAGATTCATTGTGTTCCAAATGTATATCCAGTTGTTTCATTGTTTTTTTAAATCTTTTTTCCATCGAGTTACTCATGTAGATTATATAGATATGATATATATAAGCAATAATGTATATATAATATCATATAACAAGTGTTTATATATAATATATATATTCTATGAAATGTTTACACCATGGATCGTTATTCTTCTTTTTGTGTCTCTTGTTTAAAGCAACTTGGGATTGAGACAGCTGGGCATGAGTCTCTTTTCTGAATGCAATAGTGCGGAATTAGGAAGATATTCCTACGTCTGGAACCTTGAATACTAACTCCATCTCACATCTTTGCTCAGGAGTCAACGATGTGAAGGTGGGATATTCTGAGGGTCTTATCTAGAAGCAAGTACCTGTCAGACTCCAAGGATTTGGATTTCTGGTTATTCTTTCTCTCCTCCCTTCTGTATCGTCCCACCTAAAGCTTCCCATTCATATGGCCACCGTACCAATTTCAAAACACTTTACCCCTCTGTTTCCGTGGATCTATCCCCAAAGGTATAGTGCTTTATACACAAGTCAACTAGATCTGTAAGAGTAGCTCTAAGAGTATCCATACTAGACTGTAAGGGAGACAGATTTTCTATCTTTAGTAGCCTTGACAATAATCTGTATGTAATTCTGGAATAACGTGTACTCCTTGAGTTAGGATGTCTCTGGCTCTGCGTTATCCTGGCAGACAAAATGTTCACCTGATTCTGGCACAGTTTTCACCGTTGTTTGTATTTGTCTTGTACTACATGGAGCTGGTATGTTGCCCTAAGCTGTGGCACATTTGATTTCTTGTAGTGCTGGTTCGTTTTTGTTATCTTTCTCATTACTTCTTCTCAGCACCCTGTCCTTGACTTCATAACCCTGGGAGGACCCCACTTACAAACCTGCTTTCAGCAGAGTAAGATATCTTCATCTCTGAGGTCACGTTTCAGGCTTTTGTTCAGTCACAAGTTCTGTTTGGATTTATCCTCGGTGTGTCTACTTGAATATTCAAAAAGTCATCAGCTAGTCTAATTTGTTTTTTTTTTAGCCATGTAAAAGACTGATTTGCTTTGACAGGTGGATCAGAAACAGAATTGGAGCTATTTTATCTGGACCTAATTAAACAACCTTCATTACCGGCAGATATATGTTTGTGACTTAAAATTAGCATGATTGGAATTAAAACTCAAAATATAAGGCATTGAATTCAGATATGGCTGGTTTAAAAATAAATTCCATACATTTTAAATGCAGCAAGTCTGGCTTTTAAATATCCTATAGTGACAAATTCCATTTAGGGGTATGTGTGCGTGTGTGTGTGTGCGTGTGTGTGTCTGTATGCATACACGCATGCACCCATGGCTGTGGCCGTAGATAATAGTAAAGATATGGTCCATATTTTCTGAACAGTTCCAGAGAAGCATTCTGAATTGAAACTTCAGTAAAATATTTTTAAAATCTTATTTCTCCTCCTCCCTTCCCACCCCCAAGTATTGAGTTCAGCTTTGAGGATTTTATGTAGCTTTCTTTGGCCTCAAAGGTTACATTCTCTAATCACATTATTTCTATTCATCATTGTCGAGTTTCTGAGATTTCGTGATTGCCTTTTATTATACGTATCCTGATTGTGTGCAGATGTATATATATCCAGTGGAACCTGCTTAAAATGTTCTTTCACATGTAACATTTCAGATCATATTAGATTTTTTTCTTAGAGTATTTTATTTCCTTAACCTTTTGAGAAATATGTTTAAAGATTTTGTGTGTGTATATACATATATACACACATACCCACAGACACACATATATACATAAAATATTTCTGTAATTGTAGATATGCATTCTGGAAAATGGTAGAAACTTAGTAATTATCAAATAATTAAAAAATATAGGCACATATTTTGTCTTTCTTTAGAATTTTTGAGGATTATGATGCACTTAGATATATGAGCCAGATTTTACCTTATGAAGAAAAATAAAAGGTTGAATAAAACATATTGACATTTCTGTTCAACATTAAGGCTGCAGGAATTATGGTGGATTCCTTTTCCTAACAAACATTAATATGAGATTCCTGGTGTGATGAGAACTGGATATCAAGAATCTAATCCCTCCCCTTGCCTTTGTGCATCAGTGGCCCTCTCCAAATTATTAAAATACCGGGTCTTTTGTGATACCTCATGATGCATTGTTGCAATTTTAACCGCTTTAAAATGCAAGCAAGAGCACATCCTTAGTATTTATAGCCTCCTTATGTACCTACCATTTTTTTTAATAAAATATAAAGCATTTGTGTTTATCCATGTCCTGTTAAAAATTAGAATTTCCAGATGGTCCCTTCTTTTTTACATTTTTCTGGAATCAAAACAACAGTTCCTGCATGTGTTTGCCACCTTTGTTTGGATTTGCTCAGCCCTTCCTTCTTACCGATGAGGGGTCTAATTCAGCCATTGTTGCTGCTCATGATCTTTGTTCAATCATTTCCCTTCCTGTACAGGAGCTCCTGGCTCAACATGGGCTCAGTAGTAGGCACCCCTTTCATTTGTGTTCCAAGTGGAGTAATTAATTTTTCAGTGCACATTGTCACCATCTTTGAGTTCTTCTTGAATCCCAACTTTTACATATCTGAACTTTAGGTGGTTGGAATTTAATTTGGGAACATCAGAATCAGGTCAAATTTGAAATGTAAAGTCCTTGGATTTATTTTCTCTTTCATTACAGGCAGGTCTGTCACCTTATACAAGAGTGTTTATCATTCTTTTCTTCTTTCTCCTTAATGCAGTGGGGATGATGGCAATGTCTTTACCCAGGCTTGTTGATATTGTATGTCAACTCCCTTAGTTCTGGAAGGACCTACAGATAACTGACCACATTGGTGAGATGTTGGACAAGGGAGTTCTGGATGGTTGCCTTTGAGCATATCAATGTGCGAAGGGTTGTGTGTTTGTAAAAGTTTTTTGGTCTTGCTTTGTCAAAGCCCATCAAATCTCATAGCATTAAAAACTGTGATGAGTTTTTGTGACTTTTTTTTTTTTTTTTTTTAGATAGGCAAATGAAAATTGTAATCATAGCTGCTCAGTTTACAGGCTTTGTGACCTTGGGCAAGTTTCTTATTGTCCCTAAATTTCACTTTCCTCATGTATAAAATCAGGAAAATCACAGTCCCTCACTCGAGTAGAAGTGAGGATTAAATAAAAAGGATTAAATAAAGGGAGTAGAGTGTGGTGGTTGGGATCACAGAGGCTGGGTCTGCATGGCCTACGTTCAAGGGCATGTCTCCACTACTTGCCATGTGATGTGGGCAATCGTTTAACCTTTCAAGGCTTTGTTTTCTTCATTTGAGAATGCGGATTATAGTAGCATCTGCTCACAGGCTTGTGAGGATTAAAGCAGATAATACCTTGAAAGCACTTACAACTATACTTAGTGCATGGGAAACGGTCTGATAGGGTCATTCACCGAATAGATATTTGTGAGGTGCCTACTATGTGGCAAGTATAGTAGTGCTGGAGGCACAGATGTGAACAAAAGTCCCTACCCGTTTTAGCTCTCACTCTAGTGAGTGGAAGCAGACAAATAAACAAAAAGCTACCCCCCCCAAACAAAACAAAACAAAACCCAATAAATATATAGTAAGGGCTATGGAGAAAAATGAAGTAGAGAAGGATAATAAGGAGGGTGGCAGGCAGGGGTGTGATTTGAAGTGGGATGGTTAGAGTAGGCTTACTTGGAAGATGGTATTTGAGCAACGACCTAAAGGTGGGGGTGATGAAGCCATGTGGCCAAAGAAAGAGTGACTCAACACAAATCCCCTGTGGCAGGAAACTCAGAGTAAGTAGAGGGTGACAATAGTAAGAGAGGAGGCCAGAAAGAAGATAAGGACCAACTCAGAGCATCTGCCAGCTGCTATTAGGAGTTGGGCTTATACTCTGAGTGAGATGGAGAGCCGCTGAAGGGTTTCAGGCAGAAGAGTGACATGACCTGACACATTTTTTGAGGAACACCTTGACTGCTAAGTTCAGGTTGGACCAAGTTGAGGATGGACTATAACTATAAACCAGATGAGGGTAAAGATGCCTGGGATCACGATGGTACTGGTGGT
This sequence comes from Ursus americanus, assembly GCF_024610735.1. Taxonomy (NCBI): domain Eukaryota; kingdom Metazoa; phylum Chordata; class Mammalia; order Carnivora; family Ursidae; genus Ursus; species Ursus americanus. Next base: position 40,294,928 of record NC_142138.1, on the reverse strand, counting down.
GGTGGTGGTGGGAGAAGTGAGCGGAGTGTGGGTATGTTCTGCAAGTGGTGCTGTTGGAATTTGACATCATCATTATATATTAAGTGAGAGGGCCCATAATTCCTTTGGAACATTGACTGCTGAAGAGTAAATATTTATTAAATGGTAGACTATTGTTATTAAAAGTAAACTGGTATTAGTCTGAGGTTTTCTTTGCAAGTTTGGAAGGAAACTGAGACTTCTTCAATGCCTCAGGTGGACTTAAGTGTGATGTCAGGAAGGACTTCACCCACATGTACAGAATGCCTTAGAAGCCTTGGACTACATATCTAAGCAGATTTGAATCCTACTTTTCTTAATTCTTTCATTTAAGAAACTACTTATGCAAAGATTTCTGAGTTGAAGAATCCATTAGATCAGGAGTAGGTAAACTATACCCTGGGGGCCAAATTTAGTCCACCTTTTGTTTTTGTAAATAAAGTTTTATTGAAACACAGCCATTCTCATTAACTCATTAATATTGTCTGTAGCTGCTTTCAAGCTACGTCAGCATAGTTGAGCATTTGCAAAGCCTAAGATATTTATTCTCTGGCTCTTTACAGAAACTGCCTTAGATGAACATTTATGTGTGGCTTAGTGTCATAAACACAGAGTTATTTTCATTCAGGGCATATTTATGAAAGTGTATGGCACCTATAATGAATGAAGATGCCCAAAGGTACTCATGAATATGTTTATTTTGGAGGAAGAGTCCAGGCTTTGGAACAGTTTCTTCAGAATGTGTCATCATCGTAATAGTACCATTTAGCTCTGCTTTACTATGCTTCGGGTGAAACTGTCCTAACCACTTCACATTTACTAGCTCATTTAAGCCTCACAACAATCATTCAAGACATAACGTTACTACTCCTATTTTACAGATAAGAAAAGTGAGGTTCAGAAGGGTAGATGGCCTGCTCAGAGTTCCACTGTTGGAAAGTAGCAGAGCCAGGGAGGCAAATGTAGGCAGACTGGCTTGAGAGCCCATGATGTTCGTTTCGGTGCTTTTCTTCCACCCAGGCAGTTTCTGAATAGTTTCTTTGCTAGATGCTGTGTGACTTCGCCCATCACTGGATTCCTAAAGCTGGCTGTCGAACCTGCTCTTGTGAGATTGTTCAGTACATTGATCATCAGCATCTCTGCTGTTTCAGTTGCTTCTGCACAGTGATGCCATTCGGCTGCCAAGGGGCAGAAAAAGGAGTGGAAAATTGCCACATCCCTAATTGTGTTCTTTCCTTTTACATCGACAGAATAACAGAAAGACTGTGCCAGTTTTGCCACTTGTCTTGTAAGTGCGAAGTCTCAAAGAATAATGCAAAATTAATTTTCATATGTTTATGAGTCTATGCAAGCAGAGGGGTTCTTAACTCTCTAAATTTCAGTGTTGGACTGCTAAAAATGGGTATCATTTTCCTTTAAATAACGGGCCATTTTAGAATAAGACTGTCAGAAATGAAAATACTGTATTTATGCTTCATTGTAATCTATTCATTGCTTTGAGGGCTCTAGGTTCCCAAGGGAGCATTAAAAACCCAAATGGTGTCCCTGAGTGTGGGTTTTGCATTTGGATCTCTTATATAGCTTACATGTAAAAGCATGAGTCATCTGACAATCACCTATTGATAACACATTTGAAAAGAACCAGCCAACTTCTTCTGGCTACAGTCTATAGTAATTTTGAATCAAAATGTTCCTCCCTTTCCCCATCGCATGGCCTATTTTAGATGATAACATGCAAATAAGTGTTTTTCCTGCTAATTTCACTCATTTTTGGGTAACTGCCACTCTGAAGATGCAGCTGCCACAGATCAAAAGTTTCAAGAGAAGAGGGTGTTGTGGCTGCTGAAAAAGCTTTCTTGTTCCTGGACTAGATACCCAAAACCCCTAGTGCTTGTCCAATGGCAAGAATCTGATCTAGGGCCCATGGATGTGGCTTCTTCTTGTTTCTCTTTGTTGTAACCTGTCACTGTCTTACGTGCAATATGCATTCCCGAGGCAGTGGTCCACTGTTTAGGTCTTCAAAGACTATGAAGTTTCAGTTGGCCTGAGAAAAGAAATAAAAATGTCCTGATTTACGTGTATACATTAAGCAAGTTGAAATGAAGAAACTCACCAGTTTCTAGTGTTCTCATACTTTAAAGGAATAAGCAGGGAAATAACCTCAAGGAATTTGTTTATAGGAGAGTAGCTATTATACAGAATAGTGAGAGGGACCAGTGGTGCTATTCTTCCTCTTTCCCTCTTCTTTCTTCCTTCCTTTCTCCCTTCCTTCCTTCTTCTCTCTCTCTCTCTTTCTGTCTTCCATCCTTCTTCCTTTATCCTCCCTCCCTCCCTCCCTCCCTCCCTCCCTCCCTTCCTTCCTTCTCCTAACAAGTAGACATTGAGTGCCTACTATGACAGACTCTGTGCCAGACCCTGAAGATACAATTATAAACAAGGCAAATGGAGGTCATAGTCTCTGTAAAAGTTACTGGAAGAGACAGAAATACAACAAATAATTAACAGTAAATTATCCACATAATTATGTGATTACAATAGGTAAATTCTGTATAGAAAAAGCATAGAATATGACAGGGTGGGGGAGAATAATGGAGACCTTAGACTGATAAGCACAGAAGGCCCCCAAGGGAAATGCCATGTAAACTTGACCCTTGAGAGATGAATAAGAGGCAGAAGAAATAGAGGCAAGCACATTCCTAGCAGATAAATAAGGGCTCAGGGCTCCTGTAGGGAAGAAGTGAAAGGGGGTGTGAGATGAACCTAGAGAAGAAGTGAAGGGCCATAACTACCAGTGCCTGGTAGACCTTATTGAGAAGTCTGGACTTTCTCCTAAGAGCCAGGGGAAACAGCTAAAACATGGAAGGACCCTTAGTGTGTGTGTATGTGTGTTTTTGTAGATGGTCAGAATTACAAAACTTAATGGATCTTTTCTGTGTGTTTGAGAATCTCATAGAAAATCCATAGGAATCCATCATCATTCTCATATGAGAATTTATCTGTAAGTACCTAATCCCATTTCAGTATGTCAAAACTAAACTTCTTCTGTGTCTCTCAAGTCTTCAAAAGTCTTGTGAATCATCATGAGTAATTTTTAAGACTGAGATAGTTGGAACTGAATTCAGAAGACCCAGTGAGTGGGAAGGGCTTGATTCACTGATTTTTGGTATGTCTGAATTGGGAAAAACTTTGGGGAATTAGAAAAGGAAAGAACAGAGCTCAGGAATTCTTGGGAACTAGTCCTCTAGTTTTTTGTTTGTTGCCTCGTTTTTCCAACATGTATCTGAAAACTGCAAGTTTAACTATTGATACCATTTAAGTAATATTTGCCCTAGATCTTGACTTTCCTTCCACAAAATGCTGGACTGCCTATTGGCAACTCAGTACCGTTTCCTGTCTTCTCCACACTATCAGTGGTATGGCGATTTTGAAGCATAAGAACAAATTTCTTAGAGTCTCTGTCAGTAGAATTCTGCTTTATATTCTACCAGGGAAAGATACTTGTACAAGAGATGGAAGGTAAAGGAGAATCTGAACCATTATTGCCTTTGGGCAGCATTGGGAAGGGGTTTGGGCTATAGTAGATGACAAATAGGTTTTGCTAGAGGTTTCTGGGTGTTCTGCAGTTCCTCTGTACCACTCAGGTGCTGGAGATGCTGAGATCATCACTGCAGTTATGTACTGAATTTAGGCATTTCCTGATGTGGATGCTAGTGGTGGTTTCCCCAACCTATTCTCCCTCAGCCTTTCCAACAGATCTTAAGTCTCTAGTTCCTTCTGTCGGATCCATTTCTGCATGACATACCTAGAGTTGTTTCTGTTTTTCTGACTGAATTCTGATTGATACACATCATTATCAGTTCACATTTATAAAACTGAATTAAATTTGTTTAGTGAATTGACAACTGTCTTCCAAGAATACGGTTTAACTAGCCTGGCTAATTTTATTAGTCTTCTTTTTTAAATTAGTCTTTTCCTGAATATTCTGTTCTTCATCATGACCTCTTGCACCCCTCCATCACCAACTCACTGATAGATCTATATAACCTGTAAGTTAAAAATCCTCATCTCTTTATTTGGAATATAAGGGCCTTCAAAAGCTGCTCCCCACCATATTTTGTCTCGTCATCTTTGGTCTTGTCAGTGAATCACTAACATGGTGGGTCTCTTATATTTTTTGTTTCTGGGTCTCTGCTCATATGATTCTCTTTGCTTAGGTATATACTTCTTCTGTTGAATCCATACATATTCTTGGAGATCCAGTTCAAATACTTCTTCTGCTCTACTTTTTCCCTCATGACTGTCTCCCCAACAACTGCAACTAAACTTTACTAGCAACCTATACAGAAGCCTAATACAAAGTTGTTATATTATTTTCTGTTTTGTTTCCACATTCACTAGTCAGTCAATTCCCTAAGGAATTGTAGCTTTTTTTTTTTTTCCTTAATCTCAAGACTTAGAACCCAATAAATGGTTGTGGACTTGAAATAATGAGTTGAAATAGATTGTCACCTCTATGCCATGTATGCAAAGAAACAGCTAAAAGAACCTCTAGAATCTTTTCAATAAATGTAAAAAAAAAAAAAGCTTTTCAAAGTGATCTAATGCTTCATAAAGTAGCTGAGGGAGAACTTCAACTTTTATCTTGCAAAAAGAGGAAAACTACTAAAGAAATGTTCTTGCTTTTCAAAAACTGATGTTTTGAATATGTATTTTTTCAAGATATAAAAATGTAACTCCTGCTAAAGCCTTTGGGCATATGTACAGTTATAAATATAACATTAAAATACAAGTATACATCATAATTTAATTGTATCATACAATACAAGGGAAGGGAGAGAGTGAAGACTGGTGTATTGCTTGCAGTAGAAGCCTCTCCTGGATAGCCAGTAGTATGGGGTTAGAGATGATAAACAGTGCATTTGCAGGCAGGGAGGGACTTTATGGCTTTAACTAGGATGGCATTGAAACAGCAGCGTGAGGACCTTGGCCTCCCATCTGGCAAAACAATCGTACATGGATCCTCGCAATCATAACCGTTGATAAATCTAAGGAACAGTTTTAGTCCTGCTAACATGGGCATAAGCACAAAGGGTATGCTAAATGGCAAAACTTTGTGGTATAGTCTCAATGCCAAGGGGATTACATTCTTAATTTTCAAGTGTTACTGCCTCAGTGTGGGATTTCAAGCGAGTTATTCAATATCTTTGGGCCTCAGGTGCCACATCCATTTATGGGGATAGTAATGTGTGACTTGTACTTACTTCACAAGATTGTTTTGTACTTTCCTTCCATACATTTACATATCCACTTTCAAAGCTGACTCCAGGCAAGATTATGAAGTAGAGAAGGTTTTTTTCTTGGTACCTTCCCATGTCCGAAGTCAGAACTCCATCCTCCTTTCTGTTTCCTCATTCTGCTGTGGTTCCTATTCGCACTGGGCCCTGCTAGATAGCCCAGTAACTATTCTTTGAGTTATAGGTAATATTTGCATAGCATTTGATAACATGTGAGGATTTATCTTACTCTTACCACAGCTTTGTGGAGAAGTAGTTATTATGGTCCACATTTCCCAGGCCAGGGAGACTGAGCCACAGGCAGTTGTTAAGAATGTTGCTCAGAACCACATATTCAATAAGGGGTTATGTCTGGAGCTGGAACCTAAGAATTCTACTCAAAACAAAACAAACAAAACCTAAACTAAACTAATACTTCTGAAGGATACATGAAATTCTTGAAGATTACTCCCAGGGAGGTGTTATCTAAGCTCATTCTTTTGTGTTCCAAAACTTTTAAATCTTCATCTTTTCCATGGTTGGACTCCCAGCCTATAGCAAAGTGTCTCATGTGTGGCAGTTACTATTTCAAAATGGTAGATGAGTGAATGAATAAAAGAATAAATGAATGAATAAATAGTAGAGTAGCAGTTATAGCGTTGATCTATCTACATTTCTATATATTTATGATCTACCTATAGGTGTATCTTACATATACATTTATGTATGCATATGTCGGTGAGTGTGTGTGTGTGTGTGTGTGTGTGTGTATACACACATATATATAGTTTTATAAGAATATATTATCCTTTCTCATTTTATTCTTTATCTTGACAAAAATGCTATCCTTTACATTTTTATTCCTTTTTCTTTACAAGGTGAAAAACTTCTAGGCTGGTCATTATAGGGATAATTTTGGATTTTTAAGATAAACTTTTTCCTTTAGAATAATTTTATATTTGCAGAGAAATTGCAAAGAGAATACAGAGTTTCTGCATATCCCTCACACAGCTTCCCCTAATGTTTACATTCTACATACATTGTCAAAGTTAAGAACTCAACATTGGTATATTAGTATTAAACTACAGCCTTTATTCAGGTTTTACTAGTTTTCCACTAATGTCCTTTTTCCATTCCAGGATCAAATTCAGAATAGCACATCTCATTTAAACATCACATCTTAGTCTCCTCTGGTCTGTGACAGTTTCACAGTCTTTTCTTGTTTTCATGACCTTGGCAGTTTTGAAGATGACTGGCCATTTGTTTTGTAGAATGTCTTTTAATTTGGGTTTGTCTGATGTTTTCCTTCTGATTAGATTGAAGCTATATGTTTTTGGAAAGAATACCACAGAGGTGAAATACCCACCCCCCTTGTCACCTCCTATCAGGGGGTACATGTTATCCACATGACTTATCACTGGTGATATTAATCTCGATCACCTGGCCCAGGTAACATTCAGCAAATTTCTCCACTGTTAACTTACCCCTCACTCCCCCATTACATACTCAGTTCTTTAGGAGCAAGTCACTAAATCCAGTTCAGTTCGAGGGCAGGGAAGATGGATGAGGCAGTTGGGGGAGAGCACTCAGAACCACCTTCTGGAGGGAAGAGGGTTGACATAAATTATTCAAAATTCTTCTGTGAGAAAGATTTTTATCTTTTTCTCATTTATTTACTCTTTAATTTATGGACTCATATATTCATTTTATACTTTGGGCTATAATCCAATACTGTTATTTACTCAAATTGTTCCAGCTTTGATGGTCTTTTTTAAGTTTTGCATTTTTAGAGTATCTCACCTATCAAAGGAGCTCTGCCATATGAGCCCAGCATCACCAAAAATGCTTGGCATGGGACTTAGTCTCATGCCTTCGGAGGTTCCCAGTTATACTCATGTGGCCATCAGTCCCAGATTTCCTTCTCTGTGTGCTCAGTTAACCAATGTCGAATCCCATCTCTCTTCCTCAAGACCACCAGTGATGATTTCAGAACCAGGATGCAGGGTTCCTGCAGCTGCTTCTGAAAAGCAGAAATGTAGTGGAAGTTGTAAAGGGCCAAGGCCCTGCCATTTCAGTGCTTCAGCGTGATCTTTGGGAATGCAGGGAGGAAGGGGGTGGAAATACATTCCCATGAGGTTCTCTTCACTGTTCCCTTGACTTCTTTAATTTCAGGAGCGATTGGAGGCTTAAGACAGGTGATGAATTTGGTCTAGAGTGAGGTTGGTTGAGAAGGAAATGAAAACAGAGGTTTAACAGGAAGATTAGTGGACTTTCTACCTCTGGGCAATAAATGTCTGCTTTGGTCCTCACTAATCAGTTTTCCACATGCCTCATGCCATTTGCTTTAGTTAGGATGAGTTCTTAGAGCTCCATTAGGAAGTGTTCAAACTGCTGTTTTGAGCAGGCTGATTTTTTTTTTTCAGTTCCCTCCTTTTAACCCACTTCCCCTTTTCTAAGTGTATGCACATAGAGGGCTGGTCAAGGGGGAAATGATGCTGATTAGGAAGCACGGTCCAATTAAAGCCCACATGATGGGGAAATTGCCTTAGAGTCCAAATATATGACTCCAGGATAGAGAGGCCTCTCTAACACCTGCAGTAAGAGTGTACAGATTTCATAGCTCATAGCTCAGGGCAAAGAGAGTGGGCATCTGATCAATTTGCATGTAAAAAATGGTGGGAGCCCGCTAAATAATAATATGTTTCTTGTCAGGGAGGGGAAACTATGTGGTTTCCTGTAGCCCTGTGGTATTTAGAAAACATTTGCTATTTTTAAAAAGGCAAAAATAGGGGGATTAGAGTAAGGGTATAAATAGTCCTTAATTATTTCCCTTCACACCTGAAACCTCTTGCTTGCTTTGTGTCCCCTCCACTCCCACCCAAACCTTAACAGTGTTCAAATCCCCCTTCCCCTCAATTTTTAATGGGCAATTTACATCATACGGGCAGAACTCAAACAGTGTTGTGAGGCCAAAATGATTTCAGCTTTAGGAGGGAGGATGGCAGAGGGTCGGGTGTTATAAAGGAGCGCTCATTCACTGTGAAACACCCTTTGAAATGCTCCTCATACTGTCTGTTTAATTTTGAGAAAGTTTCATAGTGGTTGACAGATTATGTAATCTGCCTGCCCGCCCACTGATAATTTTTTGTCATGGGGAGATTGTACAGGTATTTCGATTTTAGCTAGTCTCTAGTTAATAATCAATAGTTCTGTTGTCTAATGAAGTGATGGCCTTGACACCCTGGCCTTTGTGCAGTGTTAAAATAACATTGATCGCTATCATTATCATATGCCCTTGATATACTGAATAAGGACATGGATATCAATCTTGGAGCAAAGTAACATTTCATAAATCTTGTAGAAAGAACCAGGATTTTCCAAACAGGCATATGCTTCTTGACAGCAATGTGACAGAGGAGTCTAAGACACAATAATTTATAATTTATCTCTAAACTCAGATTGAACAAAGACTCAAAACTAGGATTTAGTATAAAAAGTATTTCTTTATATGCCAAAGAGGACAAGAGAGCCTTTTGATTTTTTTTTTTTTTAAACAGTAGATGGTGTTAGGGGAAAGGTTTCTGTGGCACTTTTGGGGTAGAGAGATGGAGGAAGAGTAGAATAATTTCTCTTGGCCATCCTTTCTGATGTTATGTAAATTTGATGTTAGCTTTAAATGACTTAAATCAGTGTCCTGGCATATTGTGGAGAGGGCTTTAGATGGGGCTGGACCTCATCCAGGTAGGCTGTGAAACTGCAAGGAAAAGGATCCATTTTTCCAGCAGAATCTCTTCATCAGCATCTCAGATTTCGAACTTTTTTGCTCTAAGTTAATGTTTTAACCTCTTCACAACTAGTTTTTTGTTTGGAAATTCCAGTTATTCATGTGACTATTCTGATGAGCCACGTATCAAGGGATTGAATTGTTCCTTATTGCTAGATAACAGATGATAGAAAAGCAGGATCGCTGGCTCAACATTTCAAGGTAAAAATCTTTCTCACTTGGTAAAATTGCTCTTCTAAAACAGTGCATTCATGGCTCATAGTCTCTAGTAGACACCCTCACCACAAATCTAGAGACATTTGTTTAGAGAAGTAGACTACACCCAATAATTTTCCAGCTCAGAGCAGTTAACTGAAAGTTGTGTAAAGATTTCAGGATGCGAATAATTCACAGCAATTACTTTTGTGCTACAGAATTATCCCTGCACTGTCCATAGAATTCTAGGATGGATAAACAAGAAGAAAGAGTACAATTCCTTGACATTCCCAGAATTCTCAAATGGAGAAATGCATTTAAAGGTGGCAAAAGCGAGCAGGAGCCTTAAAACCAGGATGCAGGCAGACGGAACACCAGGATGTTTTTATTGTCGTTAATTTAAGGATGCAGAGATGGTCTCCTATTTTTATTTTATCATTTTCATTTAATTTTATTTTAGTTCATGTCATTAATAAAATCATTTTAGTTCAGTGCATTTTTTCAATGTATTTTGATTTTTTATTTCTCCTTTGTTTACCTAAATATACTTGTGATTAATTTATGAATATAAAGATGGTCTTCTACAATAAGGAACAATTCAATCCCTTGATATGTGGTTTTGGAGATGCTATCTCCCTCTGCCCCCCCCCCCCCCGCTTGTGTGTTCTCTCTCTCTCTTTCTCTAAAATAGATAAATAAATCTTTAAAAGAATTTTTAAAATATAAGCACCAGTTTTGTTTTCTTAAGATACAAAGAGGTCTTGCTCGTGAGAAGCCAGACGACTGGGTGTGTATCACGTCTGTGTTGTATATGTGTGTTGTGTGCGGGGTTGTGTGCCTGTATTTCCACTCCATGTATGTGCATAGCTCTTATTAGTGCTACTGAGGATATGCCCACCAGACAAAAAATATACCTCTTTGTAAGTTGAATGTGGAATAGAGATTTTATAAAAATAAGTTTTAATTGCTACATACTGAAATCTACTTAGATATATGCAGTATCTACAGATACTTAATCTGGTCAGTAGTCATTTAAATTGAGCTAAAAATATTCAAGTCTATAATAAAAAATATTCAAGTCTGTAACAATTCTTTTGCCTTCTTTGGCTTCCTCTCAAAAGATTATTACTTTACAATTTTATTTGCAAGTTATTTTTCTTGTTACGTTTCAAAAATTGGGTAGAGAGAGTAAAAGGAGTGCCAGCTGTTTCTGATGGCTTGTTCTCAGAAACATTGAGGTGGGGAGAGAGAGAGGGATGTGTATCTATATGCTGACGTACAGGCATTCAGTTGTTCGTAGCCTCGTTGGGCCCTCGTGCTTAGTCAAAGACGCTCATGCAGAAAAACAACTGGTATTTGGGCCTAAACGGTAGGGATGGTCTGGGGGGTGTTGTCACTTAAGGACTAAAGCCTAAAGCTTTTTAAAATAAATTATTTCCTCCCTTTAAACAAAGGAGGATGGCTTCCGGCTGTGTAATACCTTTACTCACTAATCTGCCAAAAATGTAAATATTTTTATAAATATATTATTTAGTAGGCAGGAAGCTTTTGGGGAGGTGGTGGGGTGGCAGAGGAGCACAGATAAATGTGCTAGCAGTAAGAGCTTTATGGCCACTCCAGACCCAACTGTCATTCCTTCGGTACTTCCTGTCAGTCTGACTAAATTCTGTCATCCCTCAACCCGGTTTAAATTAACAGGTAATTTGTAAATGTCACTTCAGGTTAGGCCGCTCATTTTGTTTCTACTCTACCAATGCAAAGTCTAGGACTAATTTTTCTTGTCTTCTTTTAATAGGATTTTCATTTATAAATAGAATTATGTTCTGAAAATAAATTACAGTAAGTGATGCACAGAACGGGCAGCAGCAGCACTTTCATAGAATTTCAAGCACCTACATCAGAAGAGATTAATAAAAACACTTCAAAGGCTAAATTCTATTTAAGCAGAAGACAGCTTTTGGTTAATATTTAATCTGAGTAACTGAGATCTTGGTGGAAAATATAATTTTTTAATATCTAAATTAATTTTCAAAACAAAACCATTAATTTTGTTTGGAGAGTTTGTGCAGTGAGAAAGTTTTAGTAATATATTTGTAGAGGGAAAAGTTAATTAATTTTGTGGTGAAAAAATTAGCTTTTAATATTGTATTTGTTCTAAATGAATTCTTATTATTTGATCAGGTGTAGTGCGTTAGGATTCTCCTTCCTGAGCCTTTTCCATAGGCAAAGGAGAAGGCTCTAGGGGAGGAGTCTTTATTCCAATTACTCTTCCATGGCCGCTATGCACCTCACCAGATTCTTTATGCGAAAGGTCTCAAGCTGGAACTCTGTACGTCTTCACCCCAAAAAGACTGCAAGTCTGGTTAGTGGGGGGTTATCACATGGAAGGCTTTTGGCATTGCTGCTGTAGGAGGTTCATTTCAGTCGTGGAATTTTTTGCAGAGGGGAAATTAAGGTTGGGAGATGCAGTGAAGAATCACGTTAGGTTGAAGGAGAAAGTGAGAGACCTTGCCAAGTCACGAGACAAATATCAGATATTGACTGAAGGCTTGAGGCGAACGATGTGTGAATGTATGTATGTGGCTTGAATAAAGAAATTTGTGGTGCAATCAAGTCGATCATTTGTGCCGTCTTATCAGTTGTGTTATTTACTAGTTTTGTGGCCTCGGAGCTTAATATCTATGTCTGGTCTGATTCAGTGGTGGGGGGGGGGGTTCTGCAGCTGAAATAGGTTGCCTGTGCTGTAATCCTATTTTGTCATCGCTACAGGTTTTACTACTCTCCTAACCAGGATTGGGTATAGCTGGACTGAGAAAGCTCTTGTCTTTCTTCTGTCTTGCAGCTGGGATAGCCCCATTTTAACAGGAAGACAAAGCAAATCTATAATACATAGGACCCGAAATAAGTTTAACAGAAACTCTGGGTTCAGACCAACTAACCATTCTGGTCCTGCGTTCTCTTACCTTCTCCCTTCATCCTATTCTGCCAATGCTCTTTTGGCCTGTTCTCTCTTTGTTGAGTGGGAGATGTAGAGACAAAGATGTTCAAATTGTATTTGGTCCAAGACTTTGCCAAATTTCTTCTCCACCTCTTAGCTGCTGTGGTTCAATGAATGGTAGCAATGTGGACTTTTTAATTCCCCAAGATGATCGCCTTCTCACTTGACATAAGACATGTAATAGTTGAACTCACATGATCATATTACAGAAATTGGGAGATGGGAAGAAAATTACTCACGCTCCCACCATCCTGACACACTATAGTCATATTCCTTCAAGTATTTTTTCTTATATATTAACTTTTTAATTCTATAATTTTAACTAGTATACATAGGATTTATAGCATTTTTCTCTTAATGTGTCGTCTCCTTTCCCCATATTTCACATAGTTTGTATAGTTAGCATATTTCAAAAACAAAAGACAATTAAAGGAAGCACCGTCAGAATTCCTTTAACAAAGATCCATATTACACTCATTTGGCAATAGTAATTTGGAAGAGTTTATGTGTATTGCCTTTTGGTATTATAAACAAATTTCACCAGTGGGAAGGAATGGACACTTCATCTCAGAAACAGTGCCACAGGGGCACTGTTTTTCGATGTTGGGTCTTTCTGCAGGGCACCCACCCGGGAGAGGTGTGGCTCTGCATTCCCTAGCAAATGCCGCTTCAGCTGTGTTTGAGCTTGTTTGAGCTTGTTCATGTCCAAATGTCCTTCTCTTTGGTAGACCAACATGTGTCATAAAATACATGGTTATGAAGTAAATTTAGAAAGAGAAGGGAGAGCGAGTGAGAGACAGAAAAGTGGGCATCCTTTTTCCTAGTTGCCTTACGTAATTAGAGAAAAGAATGCTCTTAAAATGGACTGTGTTGTGGTGCCTGGGTGGCTCAGTCAGTTAAGTGCCTGCCTTCAGCTCGGGTCATGATCCCAGGGATTGAGTCCCGTGTTGGGCTCTCTGCTCACTGGGGAGCCTGCTTCTCCCTCTCCCTCTGCCTGCTGCTCCCCCTGCTTGTGCTCTCTCTCTCTCTGTGACAAATAAATAAATAAGATCTTCTAAGTAAATAAATAAAATTAACTGTGTTAAAAAGTTGCCACTTTTACCCAGATTTTGTTTTTTTCATGAGTTTAATAGCATTTTTGCTTAAGGTCTTTCCCCTTAAGCCTTGTTTTGGGGAGAAAAAATGATGCAGAATGTTAGGGTGGAGGGGCAGGGAAGGTGTATTTTAAATCTCCGATTCATTATGTTAGTTGTAAAAATTGCTACTGAGGAACAGTGAATATTTATTGATATAGAAGAAAATTGAGTATTGCTTTCTCTCTCTCTCTCTGTCTCTCTCTCTGTCTCTCTCTCTCTCTCACACACAGACACACACACACACACTTCTTAATTGAATAATTTCATTCCTAAATACTCATTAGGGTTAGAAGCATTACTGGAGGCATTAGGTGGCCCCTATACCTTCAAATAACATATCTTTTTAAAAATAATAAATTTTCTTCAGGTTTTCACTGAAATTGTAAGTTAAAATTAAAGCCCCAAAAGAGAAATTTAGCATTGATGAGAGCCAATCCCAATGTTGCCATTACTGAACCATGTTCTCTTGTAGGAAATCATATCCTTTTTATCCCCCCTTGCAGTATTCTTACTTGTAGCTAGAGGAAATAATTGGTCAGGTAGAAACGTATCATTACTAGTCAGGCTTCATGACATTGACTTTAAAAATCTTTGCAAATTATGAAGCATACGTTTAAGTATAATATTAATTAGGTCTCAGACAGTTTGCATGTGCTTTTAAAAAAACATACAATAATAAAAAGAGAGGGAGAGAGAGAGAGAGACCTGCTTCTTATTTACACAGCCCCGTACTTTGAAATTTCTCATGGCAGAAAGCAGTCCTTCATGTACATAACCTATGAATTATCCTTGAAATAAAATGTTTAATTACAGTTGACATTTCTGAACCCATTGCAGGTGGTGCCCATCTGAAGAGTGACATTGTTTACTACACTACAAGGCTCCAGGCCTAGTGTCAGAGATTATAAACCAATTTCCAGCCCTGCTTTAATGCTGGTTTAATATCAGAAGAAGAACTTTACTGTGTAAATATTAAACATTTTGTTTAAATATTAAGTACCAAAGGTCTTTTCCTTTTGATTATTAAAACAGGAAGAGCCCCAACTTTGAAAGAGGTGCCTTGTTGAATTAAGAAAATGACTGGTTCTTTACCTTCAGGTTAATTATCACTGGCCAGAGATGTGTGCTTAGGCAAAATGTCAGTTGTCTACTTGTGCCATTGTGACTTTCGGTCATTAAATGGCAATAGGTGACCAGGAGTCTGCCTTACTAATAATGAGCTTATTAAGAATTGTGCATTTTTTTCTTGTTCTTTGTCTAATAAGTGGTCTGATAATAATCGACCAAAAAATGCTGTCTCCCTACTGGATGCACATAGAGCAGGTTGGGGGATCACATCCACATGGAAGTGAGCCATGACTGTTCCAACTGTAGTAGCATTCATTGAGTTTGACCACCATCAAACTGCAAAGGAGCTAATCATCTGAAGGGTTGACAAGAAGGGCCCTATTGCGAAATACACGTTTGTTTGCCCATCCGAGATTGAAATTAAACCAGGGAAATAGAAGTATATGAATACCTGGCCTGCAGACAGATATCAAGGTGGATGCATCTTCCAAATAATTGGGATAGAAGCTATTATGTGAATATTCACAATTCCTCTCAATTGTGGAAAAATGAGCTGTGTCTTTTATTCTGTGGTATATAGGATTTGCTAGCTTTGCATCCTTTTTCTTATGCATTGTCTTCAAATACTTGAGTAGAAAACTCTGCATCTGTCTGCAGGTATGAGGGATCCAAATGTTACTCTTATATTGATAACTATTGGGTCTAACTTATTGAAGTGCTTATAAAAGGGTAGATAAGCTCTGCTTTTAGGCTTTTGGTATTCAACATCTCTAAATATGGAAGCATCTTTAAGAAGCTAAGAATGATGATGAAACCAGGCAAATCTTGTTTGGGGAATGTTTTAGAGCACAGTAGTTTTGATGGAAAGGGAAGTGGACTTTTTTCCCCCAGAACTGTTGAACCTATTAATATTTCCATGTAGAGGATTAGATGGTAACATTACAAAGCAGCTTATAGGACATGCATCAGTCTACCAGTACTTCAAAGCACTTTTTAAAAATCTCTTCAATTTTTAAGCAATTAACCTATACATATATGGAGCATCCTTTTGGGCCTGGCATTGTAGTGGGCCTTCAGACCATTACAGTACATTTGAAAAGTCAAGATTAATTTACTAGATCCAACTAGAAAATTGTTTTACATATTAAACTGTCCAATGGAAGGAAAACAAAGTTGGCTAGTTAGGGTGTGATCAGATTTTATAAGACTTTAGTAACCAGGGAAATGAAGTTGGGAGCAGTACTATCCTTGAGCTGCATGATTTGGGGAGACTTATGTGACAGTACTAAGAGGGACCTTTAATAATGGGAGAGACTGGGATTGGAGAGTCCTCCTGGACACTATGGCAGTAATTTACTGATCAATTGAAAAGGTTTAGGTTAGTACAGGACAGTGAGAATAGACTGGAAAAGTGGTTTCTAGAAAATTTTAAATTTGGTGGTTACTAGTAGCTCTTTTAAAAATTATGTTTCACAGTATTTTTTCTTATATGAAGAGTATGGAAAATGTAATTCCATGGCCAAAGAATTAGTCAGGGATTTGGAAGCCATGCATTGTTTTCTTGGTCAGATTACTGACACTCTGTGACTTTGGATTTCCTATACCTTCTGGCTTCCCTGCCCCTAGCTTCAACACAGCTATAGCAGATGATCTAACTACTGGATAAGACTTTAAACATGTTTTAAGCTTCCTATGTGAAAGATTCTGGAATTAAAGGAATTCTTTTTAATATCCATGACTAAAATTTGTGTTCATGCCAACCCCCCAAAGGGAGGAGGGCAGCTTGCATTTTGAATCAAATCTCAGACATTATTGACCTTTAAAACATCAGTTTGCCTTTTCTTTATTTGTGTATCATTTGTTGGTATCCTTCAAAGATTTCCTTTTCTGAAAGATTTAGATTGCTGCTTATTGAATTTGGTGGTTTAATTTAATATGATTCAATTTTAAATGTCTACTTTAGTAAAATCTTTGAGATTCTTCCTTAGTTGAGATTTCTTTAGTCCTACAGTGCTGTTTTCCAAGTGTAAATATACTTTAAAATGTGAGGAGCTTTTTACAGTTAAGAGTCTTCATGGTGACTACAGTTAATAATACTGTATTTTAGATTTGAAACTTGCCAAGAGAATAGATCTTAAAAGTTCTCATCACAAGAAGAAAAGTTTGTAACTGTGTATGGTGATAGATGTAGGTTTATCATGGTGATCATTTTGAGATATATATATATATATATATATATATATATATACACACACACACACACACACACACATATACACACTGTACACTTAAGCTAATGTAATATTTGTCAATTATATCTCAATACAAACTTTTCATATTTTCTACTAATATTACCTCTGGCCTACTTTTCACTCAAAAAAATATTGACTTATTATATAAAAAGATCTCTGTCATCCACACTGAAGATGTCCCAAAGTGAAAGATGTTTTCTATTCTTGTAGGAACTTACAATTTAGTTGGAAAAATCCAACATTTAAATGCAATGGCGCGTAAGTGGCAAAATAACTAGTGAAATACATTTATTCAGAAATATATCCATTACATGACAAGCACATGCCAAGTGTGTTATGTGTCGGGAGATAAAAGATGAACTCCAACTGCAGAGGTCTTTGAATTAAGCCCAGGAGGAAGGGAGGATTGTGATCTGGAAGGAGAGCATTCTCAGCCCAGGCACTCTCTTCGCAAAGGTATGGGACCAAAGTCCGAGCTGTGGCCAGGGGAGACTACTTTGAAGTCTGTGCTTAGTTTGTGCTCCATACACACAGCACACAAACAGAAATGTTTAAGAGTGCTGTAAAATGGAAAGAAATATGGGAATACCAGTAAAAATCAAGAAGGAGATGAGAGAAGTCTGATCAAGCTAAATTGCCATTACCTTTTGAAAAACTGCAACTGTTAGAATATGAGTTTCCATTCATGTCACAAGAGAAGATGGTTTTAGTATTGTGTCCTGGTGTCCCTAGTTCCTCGGTCAGAGGTCACCTCCTCCAACTCATTAGAAGCAGATGGAGCAATCAACTTCCCCCATGGCTGATTTTTACGTCAAGGAACCTGGGAAACATATTTCATTTTCAAAAGTATCATTGATACAAGTGCTTCCACTTCACTCCTGGGCTCTTTATGGACCATGTTATTCTTGGAAATGTCAACATAATAAAACCCATGCAATGGGAAGGTTCAGGGGTAAGTTCTTTGGAGATCCTTGAAACAAGAGTCACGTTACCAGAGGTAGAACATCCTGGTCTTTTAGGTAATATTACTCTGTAAATACAAATCACCACTATTATAAACGGCTACTCCTTTTAGGGAATGAAAAGGATTGTTTCTCTAAGTTCTTAAAAGAAAAAAGCCTTCATAAATCCACTCACAGCCCAGAAACAAACACTCAAATATCTGATGTTGTATGAAAATAGAGCAATTTTTCCAGACAAGGACAAGCACATTAAAGAAAAAAATTATTCTCTACCTAAAGTTGGCTTTGTATATATTAAGTTCCTTCCTCTAGGCCCCTTGATAGGCACTACTTTTGAGTTTCTCAGGAAACATGTGAAATATGCCCTATTCAAGATATTTTGACCTGGCTTCTGATTATAAAGATGCAATAGTAAAATCAGTTTCAGGTTTTGAATAGAGGAAATACCTATCTTCACCTAGATTTCTTTAAAGATTTGGGGATTGAGATTTGGATGGGTGTATGCTTCACAATGGAAATATGGCTGAGACCTCTTATGCAGAAATTTTAAAAAGTGACAATTACAAAATAATTAACATCTCCCCCCATTAATAAGCACATCAGTAAAATAGCACATGCTATAGTTTATTAATATATTTTATTGCAATTCATCTCACTTTTGGTTTTACTGAAAGCAAACTTGCAGAAAATATTCTATCTTTTGAACTAAACATACTGATAATATTTTAGGATACCAAGTTTAAAAGTCTGGGACTGACCTTCTATCAAAAGGACTGTATAATACAAAATTTTTTTTCTTGGCTATTTCATTGTTTCTTATGCACTATTGACAAAAATCAAATTTTGTTTCAGAAATGATTTCAAATAGATCCATTTCTGTCCTCTTGACATTTTAAACTTGTTTATGTAAAATTATTTCATCTTTTTCTATTGAAAGGCACTGAGCATTTCACAAGTAATGATAAATCCTCTGGTGTGGAATGGTTGTTGAATCAAGTTTAAAACTATGGAAGATTCTAACATAGAGAGGTGGAATAATTGGGATGGGTTTCTTCGTGGCATTGTTGTAGAAAGAGAATATACAAACAGAAGCCTTAGCCCTTGCCTAAACAGGCAGAATCAGGAAAACCTGGATTACCTTTTCTTGGAATTTACCCATGTTTTAAAATATATACCTGTAGTTGTTTATTAGCAGAGTTAAATTTTTTTTTTCTTCCAAGGTGAGTAACAAATTATATTAGGTGAAAAGGAAAGAAAGCCAGTTTCTTTTATTTTTCATCAGAGTAAAACCTCGTGTGAGACATATTGGTACGATTTCTGTGGGCTGGTAATTTTCGCAACCCACTTACAAGGCAATAATACATTCTCCAGATATTCAAATAATATGTATTACAGAGATTTGAAGGCAAAGAAAATGGCTCTCACAAAAAGAAATACAGCCAGAGGTACCCTTCATTTGAAGAAATGCATAGAAAGGATTCACTATTAAGAGTCCCCCTTAGGAATGATTGCTTGTCCTGTGTATCAGCCCAATACTATGTATTATAGCAAGTGGATTCCTGCATTTTGAAGAAACATGGTTACTTATTATACATCTCTAGTTCCAAACAGCACAAACTAAAGAAATTTCCTTTCCGTTATCTCCCATGTCTGTGTTGCCTTTTTGAGAGGTCTGTGAACTGAAAATTACATCTCAACACATTGAGATTATTACTGAGGCTTGATCCTAAGGGGTAAATTTTCAGGGCGTGGCAGTGGGATTTAGTTGTGTAATTCTTATTAATACTAATAACAGTCAATTACCAGCCCTCTGGAATGTACCTGAAGAATTCCACCTAAAGCCTAAATACATGAAAACAGTCTCTTATAATCACACTCACTATCAGGCATAATATAAGCCTTCATAGAACCAAAGAGAGAAAAGATCTGAATATTATATATATATGTATAAAGAAAAGAATCACAATCGTAAAAAAAAAAGATTATTTGAACTTATGGAACAAATTCATATTGCTTTCGCATCTTATCAAACATATACAGCATTGGTGGGAAAACATTGCAAAAGCCAAAATAGATGACGCATCAGCCTTCATGCAATGCCTATAAAAAAGCCACACCATTTCCATATGCAAGCACTGGAATCCTGATTAGCAGGATCTTCCCAGATCTAATAATTTGGGGGGGAGGTCTAGACTAAATTTAGTATAGGGGCCTTCATTGAGTTTAGTTTGCTTCTCATTCTGTTCCATTTGACTTTCCTGTTCCCTGAGTTTAATAAAATTATTAGGCAATGCAAATTTAATTTCTCAAAAATACCTCACCCTACAAATCCAGCCTTTGAGACAGCATTGCCTAGAGAGGAGTTGACCTTAGACAGTATTATACCCTGTCATGAGCTTATGATAAGCCCTCTTGGGATTGGCTATGACCCCTTCAGTAGACATTACCTCTCTACCCATGAAATTCCATTCCCTGCCCCACCATAGCCCCACTCCCAGCCCTACAAAATACATTTCAGTACTTTGAACATTGATTCATTTTCCTAAACAGACATCCATCTCTTCTAGTGGCTGAATGCAGGCTTCTTTGTCAGACTTAAAGCTTTGTGACTTTGGGCAGATTAATTATCCTCTCTGGGTTTCATTGCCCTTCTCTGTAAAGTGGTGACAATAACAGTCACCATCTCATAGGGTGGTTGAGGGAATTAAAGCAGTTAAGAAATATAAAGCTCCTTTCTGAAAGGACACCTAGCATATGGTAGCATATTACAATCCGATAGATCTTTGTATAGCACCCTCCTGTATTTGTAAAATGATCTTATTTTGTCTCCTTAGAGCTTAGGCCCTGATTTTGTTATTTAGGCTTAATGGGCAAGCAAAGAATGGGAAGGACCCAAGAAAGCAGCCTGTCACGTGTGAGAAAGGACAGGCAGCATTGCAGAAGACAGAATTTGTTTGGAAAATGGGAAGAAAGAGTAAGAGAAGAGGGATCAGAGGCTAGATTTATGTAGAAAATTTATAGGCGGTTGGGGAGCTGAGGGCAGGAGAATGGAGGACGAGGGCAGGAAGGGGCAGGGAGGAGAAGAAAGTGGGCCAAGTTGGAGAGGAGCCTCCACACGTGTGAACAGAGAGTGCTAAACTCAGAGCTCCGGGCAGTGCTGTTCACTCTCTGGCATAATGGAGAGACTTCAGTAAAAGGTTTACATTCTTTTTTTTCCTGTCTTTCTCCCCCCACCCCCTGCCTTTTGTCCTTTCTTCTCCTTTTACGTTAATATGGAGTTTATTTACATATGCGGACAGATGAATAAGCACAGTAACATTTTACCTTCCGATCAGGGGCACTCTATAGATGTAAATATCAGCACATTGTCCCCTCAGTGTCTTGTGCCGCTCTCCACAGAGGCTTGTGTCTGGCACATCTCACCCCCCTGCCCCCCAACAATATGAATTCCTTGGTGAACGTGCTGTTTCAAAGCTGTCGTTTTTAATGACTATGTTTTGGAAAGTTTTAACTTCACTTCAAACAAGCAACCCAATAATATACTTTACATAGACTTCAGATCTTTCTAGTGATGAAATGCTTCTGTCCTCATGGTCTCATTTGTTTTCCCCACAATAATGTTGCACGTTTACAGGTCAGGAGCTATCATTCTTATTTTATGCAGGAGGAAGAACATGGCTCAGAGATGAGCTGGTCCTAGCACTGATAAGGTCCTGTGACTTCTGCTTTGTGTTCATTCTACCCCTTTGCATTATCTCCCTGAATGTTTCCAAAGGCGTAGCGGGGCCCATAAGATCTCTCCATTCTCTGGGTTTCTAGAATTCCTTCTGCATTTTTGTCAGCATTCCATAGTTTCCCTTTATTTGTGTACTAATTGTTTCAGGTTTCTCTAGCCTCTCTAGCTCGATTATAAAAGCTCCTTTTGGCCAGGAGCTGACTTTCCTCAAGATGCACAGAGCCTTGTGTGTGAAGTTACAGGTCTGTAACCAGTTTGTTTGTCCTGGTGCAGAAGCTAGACAGGTGCACCGCTCGTTCCTACTTTTCTGTTGTAGGAAGTCTTGCCTTAGGTCATAATACTGACTTGGGGATTAGAACCCACAACCTCTGTTCGCCCTTTCTGTGGTTTAGCCCTTTGAGCCATGCTGCATTTAAGTTTAGTAATTAGCACTTAGAAAGCCATTGAGGTCAATCCCCATTGCGCCTGTGTAAAATTTCCACTCATTTAATTGTCAAAGCCTTTCAGAGAACATTTCCATATAATCCTGGGTATTTAAAAATAAACTAATGCCATTATCTATATTCTCTTAGAATGGGCTGCAGTAATAGTATATGGACAGAACAGAAATCTATTAATACTCACATGTGCTGTAAGGTGACATTCAGTTGCATCTGTTTTCTCTCATAAAGTCACCTGCTGGAAGCCTATTGAGCAAATGTTAATGAATTTGGGTGTACCTTAGCTGCAAATGGATCAGATCTTCCTAATGTAACATTACAGCAACCTAGATTCACTTGGATCATTCTGCTGATTTAAATTAAATTGAACACCAAAGCCAGCAAATGTATTAGGGAGGAATTAGATGAGCTACAGAAGCATTTCAAGGGTGTTCTTAGAGCTCCAAGAAGAGGAGAAAGATAAGAATATCGCTTTGTATTCTTCTAGTTTGAAGCCCGATACACATTTGGAGAGATGGACATGATGATTCTATTGTATGAGTGGAGTTTGCCATGTGACCTCCACTAATGTTCAAAGATTGCTCCATAGTTTAGTCTTTAAAACATCATGCTGAGAGCATGCCGTCAAGTGCCTGCCAAATTTAATTTTAAAAATTTAGCTGGGTTTTAGCTAGAGGTAAGGGAAAGAAAAAGCATTAAAGATTTTGTTGTTGTTTTAACTGTTTCAAAAAAAAGTTGAAACTTGGATTTTTGTATTTGGTCAGTTATTTTGAAAATAGCATGCAATTGCCTCTCAAATCAAATTGAAACTTGGTAAGTGGAAGTTTAGCACCTCTCTATCTACCTGTCTTCTTTAATGTGTTGACATATGCCGTGCTTGAGTCCAATATATTTGACTAATTCCTGCCCATGTTCATTAGCATGTACAAGCCTTTACCTTGTGGCTTTTCAAATGCTATCTCTTCATCATGAGGGTATAAATACTTAAGTGTGTAATCCTTGGGTTTTGCTTTTGATGGAGGTTCTCATAGTGGTTTCTTAGAGTTTTCTGTCTAGTGCGTGTACCTCATGACCCTTGCCGACTTACTAATCTAATTTAGAAGATAAATTTGGTCAGTCAGCAACAAATACTTACAGAAAACTTAATTCTGACTATTTTTTTTTCTCATAGGGAAAGTTCTGTGTGAAAAGCAGCCTCAGTGTTTTGGTTGATCATATTGGTTCTCAGATATCTGTACAATTGTGAATGAAATGAGCTGTTTTCTCAAACTTCAGGAGGGATTTCTTTTTTTTCCCCTCCTGATAGATGTAAGTTCACTGGTGCTGTCAGGCTAGAGTCTCTATCACCGTATTGTCCAAACACCCTTTTATTGGGCTCTTATACAAAATCAAGACCTCAACATAGAGAAATAATTGCACATGGGAGATGCTGATATTTGGCTAACAAATGGCCAGGAATTCCTAGCATTAGAAAGATTCTGGTATGGTTTGTTATAAATCAGAAGTATTCCATGACAAACAGAGTAAATCAGCTAAGTTTGGTTTATAGTTACTGTTGATGAGCAACTATTCTAAATCCCACATTAGGTTATAAACACAAAGCATACCATGAGATAGCCAGTACTGGGAACAGTGTGTTTTTTGGTCTGAGTAAGGTTTTCCACCTTTTTTTTTGCCCCTCCCAAAGGGATTCTTAATACAAATGAATTATTCTCATGATGGAAAATATGGAAAAAAAATAAAATTGGAGCCTCTTGCTCAAGAATCTGTCAATCAACAGAAATATTATACATATAATACTTATATAAATATTTAAATGTTTCTAGTAGGCACATTAAAAGGTAAAAAGAAATTGCAATTAATTTTAATATTTTAACCCCAGATATTCAAAATATTATCATTTCAACATGTAATCAATATAACAAAACTACTAATGAGATAGTTTATATTTTTTTCATGTTAAGTCTTCAAATCTGGTATATTTCACACTTATAGCACATCTTGATTCAGATTAGACATCTTTCTCAATAATAGTTTCTCTAGTAGTTTCTTCTCAATACATTCTCTCAAACTGCTCAATAGGTACATGTGGTTAGTGGCTGCCATATTGGACTATGCAGATTTAGATATACCATTTGTAGGGGTTAGGAACTCTAAAAATCTCTGGGTTTGAACCTCGCTTCTGCCTCAGTCTCTCAGTGACCATGGGCAAGTTAATTAGACTTTCTGAGACTTAGCTTCCTACTACATAAAACAGGCAAAAGTTATTTTTATCTCATTGGTTTGTTATAAGAGTTAAATGAATTCAAAATACCTGGCGAATAGTAAATATACTGCTCCAGATGATGCAAAAGGAATGATAGCACTGAGAAAATTACCTGAGCCTATAAAGGATTTTGAAGAAATGAATGATATCAAAGTTGTATTTCCATGCTCGCCATGTTGTCGTTATCCCAACCATCCAATCGTGCCATTCTCAGTGCTTAATTATTATTGCTGTTTTGAATTCATTCTGCATGTCAGGTGTGAACTTGTCTTCTTTTGGGAGTAGCCTTCTCCTACTAAAGGTATTAAGATAAAATGCTTTCTCACACGTGGTTTTCTAAGAAGCCAAAAAGGCTTGGAAGTAAGAAGTAAAGACTTAGCCTGATTTGAGATAGTTTTTCGTTAGGACAAATAACTTAGGTGGATAGGATGCAGTGAGTTTTCATTATGTTCATTGGCTGAAAATATGCAAACAAATGGAAATTGTCTACTCTCCTGATTGTACAAATTTTCTGCTAGGTTCAGAAGAAAATGAGACCCATTTTGTCAGCACACACCATGACTGGCAACACTTATATCCTTCAGATAGCTGTCAGAATTCATGGACACCATGGCAATGTTGTAGAAAGCCTATCGTAAGTTATAATATTCACATAGCTGCCAACCACCTATAACAAGTGCCAGACATCAATAACTGTCCACATTGTCAAATGAGAGCAATAAGGACAAGCACCAATGATGCTGCAGACAACATTGTAATAGCTAACCGAGAGGACAGTGTTAATTCATGACCGAGGAATCCTCTGAGGCTAGCCAGAGACCAAACAAAAACAAAAACAAAAACAAAAAACAAAAAAAACAAAAAAACAAAAAACCCACAAAAAACAAAAAACAAAAAACCAACCAAACAAACAAAAAGCAAAACCAAAAAAGCAAACAAACAAACACAAAAACAAAAAACACAAAGCAGGAATTCGGTCAGGCCATCCAGGCTGGCTAAGGCCCATAGAGAAATCAGAGGCAAGCCAATGCCCCAAATTACCCATTCAGGCCCCTAAAAAAAAAGGGAATTGCAGAGTACACTGTTCAGAGGTGGTGCTTTCTGTGTGTCACAGAATTTTGTAGTTCTTTTTTATTCTTGGGAAGGGGCGCCAAAAAGATCATTGGCATGCTTTTTCCGGTTAAGAAACATTTAGAAGGTCCTGCTAGAGATCTGAGGAACTTGAGAGTTCACTTTCTCCAATCCCCTCAAGCACCTCGGAAAAGATTGAGGTCTAGACAAGTTAACTAATTGCTCAAAGTCAAATTGCCAGTTCTTGAGAATGTCCAGGACTAGAAGACAGATCTACCAGGCTGGATTCTGTACTTTAGTCTTTCCAGGCTCTCTCGCTACTCTCCTTTGACTTTGTTGGGGCAAGAATCATTTTCTGCTTTTCATTTTAGTCGGCATCCCAGGAACGGGAGAGGAGCTCAAGACAGGAATGGCAAAATCATAGAAGTCCCCAGACTGGTAAATTCATTCCACCACTCTCCCAGGGCTTACTTTCACAGTGGGTGGTCTTGTGATTCAGTAAACTGAGACCTGTCGGTGCTCTCCCAAAGGTATAGTTCATGCTTTCCACACTATCTCCAAGGTCCGGAGTCTGGATTGCTCTGTGTTAGCATACTTATTTCCAGTGCAAGCACTATGAAAGTTTCTGTGAAGGCCTAAAATACAGCCAGAAAGTATCCTGGGATCTAGGAAAATGTAAGTCATTTAAAATACTTGTGTATATTTAGATTGTGTTAAAATATAGACATTTCCTCTTTTGTGTTTCTACCAAATCTAAGTAGTATCCTGTTCCCACAGAGCTAAAGTTCCTAGAATGCTCATGTACTGCTAAAAATTAACTTGTTTTATAAATAATACTTTATTCTTACAAATACTAGTTTTGTAGGCAGCTGTGCAATTGTGCTAAAAGCTCAGGACTTTGAGTTACAGGAACTGAAATTTTAAGACTCTTATAGGCTACTTATTAACAAACACTATCCACCTAAAATGGCCCTGATTAGGATTAAATAAAATAACATATGTGCAAACATTGTATAAACTATAAAGCATTGTACAAATATAAGAGCTTATTATTTTGCTCAACATCTAATAAATATTTGCATTTCTATATTGAAATCATTTATATTTATATAAAGTATTTTCTATATGATAGATAGGGATTATGTCCAGATTGGAGATGTTTATTGATAAGCTTCCTACCTAATTTTTGTGACCTATTTATTTTAACAAGACAGCTTACTTTATAGCTGACTTGAAATTTGTCTCAAATATTCAACTGACAGTGACTACAGCTATCAGACCCACTGTTTATGGTACAAAAATCAAACTAGCCATTTATAAAAATTTCTGCAGAAGATTCCAGCTAATGAAAGCACCATTTGTGGTGTGCTAAAACATGCGCACACATAGGTATTGCCCCATTTATCAGACATGAGAGCTAATTACCTCATACACCGCCATATCTCTTCCATTCTCTGCATTTCAATTCCCAATATTAACACATAGGTGGTCAAGCTGACCATCGAATAGCCTGCATGAGCATGAATGCATTAAATAATTTAATGTTGGAAGAGTTTATTAAACTGCCACATTCTAATCAGCATGCGTACCTGCCTTCATTAATTTTGCACTGGTCCATGGTGTGTCTCTACAGCCAACACGGAGAGCACTAATGTTAATAGGAGCTCTTAACAAACAGGACCAGTTAATCAAGGAAAATTTACTATTAACCACATGACCATGCATACTGCAATCTAATTACAATCAGATTTAACCCTCACCCTACCACACCCATTTAGACATCTTTCTTATTATTTGTCAATGAAACTGCAGAAAATAGGGTATCATTATTTCATTTAGAGTGAGAGAGGTGTTTGCATCTGCACGTGATTGTGAACATAAGGGGATTTTCTGCTTGCTCCTGTCCCATGTTGGAGAGATTCAATTTTGTTTAAAAGATCACTGGAAGAAAGCTCTGGTTCTGTCCCCTAAATGATTTTTGACTCTTTGAAAATAATTAATTGCAAAGAGAGAGTTTCTCGGAATGAACATCCATACTCTGAACTGAGTCAGGTGAAATTTACCATTTGGCAAGTTACAGTTATTGCTATGTAAATGATGTGGATAAAATCTAGATCACTTAGCTTAACTGTTTAACAAAATAATCTGAGATATTAATGTTAAGTCTCATAAGATTGGAGGCCCATCTTTTAAGCAGATTTGGTTACTTCAGTATCAGTGAACTGGACAAACACCTATCATGACTGGCTGTTTTGCACATATAGAAGTATATAAAAGGGAAAAAGATAAGGTAATAAGGTTTTTTGAGTGTCTTCACTTCTTCAAGTTGTCATAGTGCCTGGGACCATGGGATCATGTAAGTTTGTATGTTTTTACAATGGATTTCTGGTTTAGTGATTATGCCATTTGTGGTAAAGAAGTATAACTCTGAATCAGAGTAAGAAGGAGCGCTCTAAGAATTCAGAAATGTCAATGCCATTATTTATGAAATATCAAGGAGAGAAGTTATAGCACTTTTATTAGTATTTTGTCTTATGATCACCTTGCTCCTTGGAATATTAGCCCACAGTGAAGGAACTAAAGAAATATCCCAGCTATTTGTCAAGAATTTCAGCTTGATAACTCAAGGGACTTTTAACAATACTTTCTTGAAAGACTCTATCTTATTTAAGACAATTCTTCTTATTGGGCTAACAATGACTGTCTTCCTATTGTATATTTTAATTTATTTTAGGTCTAATTATCTTACTTCAATTTTACAAATAATTCCATGTAAGTGCACTATGGAATCGGGTGAACTATACATTTATTTGGAGTGAGTTTGGGTAAAGGATACTCTTGTGTTCTACATCATAGGATAGCAGCTCCACATCTGTGTTACATTTTTTTTCTTGTGATTCACAGGTTTATAAGTGATTTTTTTTTTTTTACAGTTTTTCTTGTTAGAAAGCAACAATTGTACCTAAGTGTTATTGCTCTGTTATGTAGTGGCCCTACCTGTTGAATATTAGCATTATCAAATGTAAAGTTGATTGGATAGCATTCTGTTTACAGAAGACTGTTCCGCAAGGAATATCCAACTAGAATGTAGCCTTGAAAGAAAATGTGATGTAATGTACACCATTCAGTGCACATAACTGACCAGGAGTCTGTCCATTCCCCGAGGAGATGGTGAATTCCCTAATGCCACTCTCAATAGCGAGTAGAACAGGGCTAGAGTTGGCAGACAGGGCTGAATACACTTTGATCACTGGAAGAAAATACGAGGGAGATCTTGAATGACTCATGCCACTCTTTTCTGAGGGCTCTAATTTAAGAAATACAATATCTAACAATATTGTATTTCTTAAAAGAGCAACTTTTGTATTTCTCTTAAAGAGAAAGATTTCTCTTAATTTTCTTTAAGAAATTATTGAATAACATCATATTCAAAAGGAAAAAATTATTTTGAATTTAACCAAGAAAAAAAATATCATCTGACTTGAATGGGAATGTTTTCCAAAATGTCTGACAAAGTGTGTAAATAACTCTTTGTGGAACTAGTATTTCATATTTAGAATATCTTTGCCTTGCTTTGCTTTGAAGGTGAAGTGTTGTCATCTCGATGGTTTGACCAAGTCTTGTCTGTGTATATCATTGTCTAAACAAGTTGTGAGGTTAAGTGGAAAAGTGTTTAAGGGGTTGGGGGCTCTGAATTGTTTCTAGCTCGGCTCAGTTCTTCCGTCTATAAAGTGGATGTGTTAGATTAGCTCATTTCTAAGGGTTTCTGGACACATTGAGTATATGAAGTCGTAGAATCTAAGGAATAAGATTCCCTTCAAAAGTTCAGGAACCTCAGATGAGCAGTCAGGGAATGTTCAATGGATGGCTTTTTAAATTTTTTTTTCATGTTCAAAAATAAAGACATTTAGGGGCGCCTGGGTGGCACAGCGGTTAAGCGTCTGCCTCCGGCTCAGGGCGTGATCCTGGCGTTCTGGGATCGAGCCCCACATCAGGCTCTTCCGCTATGAGCCTGCTTCTTCCTCTCCCACTCCCCCTGCTTGTGTTCCCCCTCTCACTGGCTGTCTCTATCTCTGTCAAATAAATAAATAAAATCTTTAAAAAAAAATAAAGACATCTAATTTCAGGTCCCTTGCTCTCTTCTACTTCTTGCAAAATGTACAAACTCCACACTGAGGGATGATAATGCAATAGTACCCTATATGACCCATAAATATAATTTAGTTGGAAAAGGCATATGATAATCCCACATAAAGCCCTGTTCATCAAAGGCCTGAGCCGTCAGGTCGTGATGGTGCTTTGATTATTTTGCACATTATTTACACAGGGAAGAACCAAAAGGCACATTCCACACACAATTTAAGAAAGAAAAAGAGCTTAATAGAGGGTTTATCCTTTTCACAATGTGGTTTTAATACTGAAAATGTGGAAGAATAGATGTGTTAAATTGGCCAGGCAATTTCTGTCTCTCTGTCTCTGTCTTTGTCTCATACACATACACACATTATCACTGAGCATCAGAGAAAGACTTTCGATGTCATTTAAGTGAAGAAATGTGACATAATAAGCAGCATTCACCCTGAGTATCGGTGTTCAGAGTCACAGGAAGTGTTCACCAACTAAGATGACACAACCACTGAAGGTGTTACATTTGCTTGAAAAACCCCAGAGGGCTGGAGCCAGGAGCCAGGAGCCGGGAAAGGATAGGGTGCGATGTGGGGAGGTCCTGTGGTGAGCTTGATGCGAGTTTACAGCCTCGCCTGCCCTCCAGAAAACAGCACCAGCTCGGGAAGGTACATGCATACACGCTCAGCGCACATGCAGACGTGCACGCGCACACCACTCAGCAGTCGGTGATTGGTGTTCCCCTGGGGGAAGGCAGACTGGGAGAGTGAAGGAACACTCTTTGATCTGCCGCATCTGTGTGAGTTTCCTGCCCGAGCCCAGTATGCCACTGGCAATTCTCTTGAAACACCGGTAAGAAAAAGGAGAATGTGTAAGAAAGAAATTAAAATACAAAGGGAAACCTTGAAACCCAGAATTGAAAACAACAACAACAAAAAAACAAAACAACAACAAAAAAACCAACCACTTTCCATTTTCTCTGCATCTCTCTCTCTCTTTTCTTTTTTTCCTCAATAACTTCAGCTTATGATGCTCTCTCTGGTGAACAGATAAGTTGTTTCAGGTGAAGCCCAGAATTGTACTTGTCCTTGGATTATAGTCTCCTAGGGTTAGTAACGTTCAGTACCGTGTAACTGGTACGACAATTGGCCAGTTGTTTGGGATATTTCTGGCCTCCAGTAGGGGATGAATTTCAATACGAGATTGACTTTGCAAGGGGAAGCTTTTAAAAAAAAATTCTATTGCAAATCTGTAAAGATCCAGCAAACAGTATTTTTCGCTATATTCATGTTACTACCGTTGGAAGGACCCAATATTGGAATACCTATTCATTCAAAATGTGAGATCAGGTTGAGTATTTTGCTCAAAAAATTGGATCCAAAATACCAAAAAGAAAATCTCAGAATGTGTTTTAAGAAATGTTCTATTAAATACCTACATAATGCGATATTGTGCCAACTTAATTAATTGTAAAATTTAGCATTCATTAAAACTTCACTGCATTTGAAAACAATTTGTAGGTTTAAATTTTCTCACTTTGTAAAATTTTCAAGTAGGTATGATGATTGCTGAGAGCTCATTACACGTTGTGAGTCAAGTCAGTTACTTGTAGCTAAATAATTTCAAAAGCAAATTTACAAATATTTTTTGAAAAACAATTACAGCAATATTGGGTTTAATGTGGGTCATGGATATATTTTTAATAAGCGTTGACATGTGGGGGGGCAAGGCCTCCAAAAGTAAGAGGGCCTAGGGCTAATGGGGATCTGAAAAAAAAAAACCTAGACAAAGAGTCAACTGTTTTAAAGCAGCTTCATCGAAGGTACTGGTGTTTTAAGAGACTATTTCTAGAATTCTCTGAAGGTGACAAAGCTGCATTCTTTATTCTTAAATTGAAGGGCATCAAGGCAGTCTTGAATATCTGCAGGGATGGTGAATGATTACATGAAGCCCTTGTAGCAGGACGGCTCTCCCCGCTGCCTTGATACAGCTGTTGGACACCCAGCACTACCTGGCTGTTAACTATAATGATACCCTACATGTGGGCTCACTTTGACTTTCTAGACTCTTCACATGAGCTTTTGTAACCTTGCCCTATTTCACATAAAGTCATGAAGCTGAATTTGTCTCATATACTGCTCAGCATGTCTTGAAGAAAATATCTTTCTGTCAGGATGTCCCTGGGCTTGGCGTGGCAGCACATTAAGAAGACATTCCCCAGATCAACATTAGACAATTTTCTGGAGGAACTCCTTTCCTGGCAGGAGCTTTTCCTTTTATTTTGGGTTTCATCTTCACCCTAATAATCTAGGATAATTTGAAGAGTTAGCTAATGTTTATTTACATCAGACTAGCAAAGAAAAGGAAAATGAAGGTTCTGAGCCACAAGAATAGTATCTACTTGATCCTGAGACAGAAAATTAAATAAGGCTGGCAATTTTTTTTTTTTTTTAAATGCTTACTCTGAGTAACCACACAGTTAGCTACTGTCAAAACTGGCTTGCACTGAATTGTGTTGTGCTGGGCTGGATCTTTTTTTCTGAATTGCACCAAGTGGATACTTTTAATTCACATTTAACTGCATTTTAGAAGGACACAACACTATCTCTATTTTC
Organism: Ursus americanus; assembly: GCF_024610735.1. NCBI lineage: Eukaryota > Metazoa > Chordata > Mammalia > Carnivora > Ursidae > Ursus > Ursus americanus. The sequence goes on along the minus strand of NC_142138.1, from coordinate 40,262,989 downwards.
TCCCCTTCCCTCTTCCTTCCCCCAGGTCTCTTTCTCTCTCTTTTACATGCTTGACTTCTACTCTGACTTGCTTTGGGGCAAACTTCTAATCGAAATCTGTGTGTCTCTCTCTGGGTCTACTTTCTTCTAGAAAAGACTCATTCTTATAAAAATCATGATAGTTTGACAAGCTGAGGGCAATTACCTGATCAATATCAGTCAGAATGAGAAGCCCATGATGGATGCCCCTTTGGATTGAAAGAAAAGCAGCAGAGACATATTAAATTAAGCTAGTCCCATTTGGCCCATCACCAGAAGATACTGAAACAAGGTAATTTGACCTTTAAAAAAATCAAGAGACTGTCTGCATCACCCTGGTATGAAGAAAGGTCTCAGACAGGGTAATTAGAGAATTTCAATAATTGCTGGCTTTGCAATAAAGGATTTTTTTTCAAGTCTTTTTTGGAGCTCAAACTAGAAATTAAGGAAAATTAGTGAGCCCATTTCCTCAGTTGCTATAGAGTAGGTGGGGATATTCCATGGGGCAAGATGGGCAGAAGACAAAATGGAAAACAAGTCATTGCTACCCCTCAGACACCATAAGTCTTAACCTATCCTTTTCAACTTGGCAGGTTAATAAACGTTTTAATTATACTTTTAGCTTGGTACTTCTTCTAAAGCCAAACAGTAAATCTCTTTAGATTATGTTGTCATTGGCTGTTAACATGGCTAACAAGGCAATAGATCTCAGGTATTTAGCCATCATTACTTCTCATTGGCTCAAATCATCAGAATCAACAACCGCACGCTCAGGGGAATTAATCCACCCTCACATCTAAATATCACTATGAAAAGGTGACCTTCACCCACTACCTGTACACAAGATTTTTAAATGATTATACAGGTATAGAAATGAACAACGATTGGGGCGCCTGGGTGGCACAGCGGTTAAAGCGTCTGCCTTCGGCTCAGGGCGTGGTCCTGGCGTTACGGGATCGAGCCCCACATCAGGCTCTTCTGCTATGAGCCTGCTTCTTTCTCTCCCGCTCCCCTGCTTGTGTTGCCTCTCTCGCTGGCTGTCTCTATCTCTGTCGAATAAATAAATAAAATCTTTAAAAAAAAAAAAAAGAAATGAACAACGATTTAAAAATTATTTAAATCATCTTCCTTTCTCTGTGGTTATATCTTAAGGCATTTTTCTACTCTTCTTCATCTGATCCAAAGATTAGTGGCCCTGAAAACTGTAAACAAAACACTCCAGGATTGAACATTTTGGGGAGCTGGCATGGGACACTGTCAATAGAAATCCAGAGTCAGAGAGACCCATAAGAAGTTGTCTTTTCTGTTCAGTGTTCTTAAACTTTCGCTGCGTAAGAAGTACCTGGACAGCATGATCCAGTATGCCTGGGGAAGGTGCAGGGATCAGCATTTTCACAGGGGTCCTAGGTGATACTATGCTGGCGGTCCATGGACTACATATTAAGAAGCACTACGTCTAGTCTTCCTTTCTATTAGCCTCTGGCAGTGTGGAAAGTACACCAGCTTAAGGTGATGAGAATCAATCACTTTTTGCAAAGGCTACCATGGAAATGGACTAAGACTCATTCACTCAAATAACACCATCCAAGGCTTTGATGTTCTGTCACTTGCCTGTTAAGAACTGCCACTTCTCTTCCTCCAGCTGGTATCCCTTTGTTTCATTTTAGTTTGTTTTTCTTAAATTTGTTCTTCTTGCAATAGCATTCTCAGGGAAAACAATGAGTTTTTATTTTAATTTTTAACATCAAATGTGTGCTCTCCCCTTTTTAACATAGTATAGCAAGGTTTCCGATTCCCTCCTAAGTGTTGGGTATCTTTCTTGCCAGGAAGAAGAGAAATTTGTAAATTAATTCATTTCATTCAGAGTTAAAGCCAAAGGTCTTGTGACATCATCACCTCTATTCTGCCTCTTGCTTGTTCAAGCCAGCCACACTGGGCTCCTCGTTATTCCTCAAACATGACAGGTGCACTCCCACTTTATGGCTTTTATTCCAGCCGTTTTTTCTGTTTAGGACACTCTTCCCAGATTTCCACTTGAAGCCTTTGCTTAAATCCCATCTTCTCCTGGAGGCCTGTCCTATTTAATTCTGAAATGATTATATATATTATATATATATATTATATATATATATAATATATATGTATTATATATATTATATATATATTTTTTCCATAGCACTTACTTTCTTCTAACATACTATTTATTTACTTACTATTTAATATTCTTGTTTATTTTCTGTTAATCCCTAACAGAATGTAAGTTCCATGAAGTTTGGAATTTTATTTTTTAGGCTGGTATGTAACAGGTAACTAGAACAGTACCTGGCATATAGTAAGTGCTCAATAAATCTTTGTTGGATGAAAGAGTAAATGTCTAATTTCATATGACATTTCCTTTTTCACAAACATTTGCATTTAAATCTAAGAGAGACTAGAGGAAGAAATAGTTAAGAAAGCAGAAATTCCCCAATTATTTAGATTCTCGTAAATTCTCATGTGATTCAGAAAATATATTTAAATAGTAGGTATTCTAAGTGAGTTTTAGATTGTGCTGCAAAGATTATTAACTTCTCAGCCTACTCCTCCAGCCATTTCACACTCTTTAACATGAATAATGATTACTGCTAGAACTGAGAGCAGAGTACTCAGAGAAAGTAGCAAACTATAGGGAAAAAGTTGAATGAGAGAAAACCATAATTAGCATTATCCTAATTGTATTGAAGATATCGTCAGGGCATTGCCAAATACCAAATACCTTGGCATTTCGTACATATTTCCATTGAAACTTATTTTGCCAATTTATAGGAATAGCTACCATTGTGGGGAATTTATGATGTGTTATACATGATGCGATGCTTCACAAACATCATCTCCCTACTTCTTCAGAAGTGTCCTAGTTAGTGTGGTGTCAAGAGTCATTGGCTTGCAAGTGGCAGAGAATCCAAGTCAAACTGTTTTAAACAAAGGCAAATAGAAGAAAAAAATGAGTTCATTTGGTTCATGTATCTAGAAGGTCAAGAGAAAGAAATGTGTTGATATTGATTACTCAAACATTTAACATAAGCAAAATAAGAATATGTTAACTTTGTGAACATTTAAAAATGACATCAGCAGAGTACTTATTCTGAATTTATATTCATTTATTTTTATCAGTTTCTTATCCGTATCTGTCTTAACGCAACGTTGTATCTGTGTGATGGGTAATTTTTTGTGTCTACTTGACTGGGCCTACCCAGATATTTGGTTAAATTTCATTCTGGGTATGTCTATTAGGGCATTCTGGTTGAGCTTAATATTTGAATTGGTAGATGGGTTAAAATGATTGCCTTCCTCCCTGTGGGTGGACTTCATCCTATCTATTAGAGGCCTAAGATTCCATCTCTCTGCCTGACTTTGTAAATTGGAACATCAATATTCTCCTGCCCTTGGACTGGAACTGTACCACTGACTCTTGTGGTTCTCTATCTTGCAGATAACAAATGGTGGGGCTTCTGAGCCCTCATAATTGCATCAGTCAATTCCTTATAAGAAGGTTATTTTTTCCCCCTGTAGATACACGAAGATAGATCGATCTATCTATCTATCTATCTATCTATCTATCATCTATCTAATGTATATGGATGGATAGATCTGGATAGCATATCCATTGCATTGGTTCTATTTCTGTGGAGAATTCTGACTAATTCAAGATTTTTTTAGAAGAATGTTATTTTTTTCAATATGACCTTTTAATTTTTGTTTCATAAATTTCCCACAGTCTTCTTCCAATTTGCATTTTAAAGTTAATACATTTAAAGTCTTTGACATCTTTAATTTTTCTGTCTATGCCACAATATTTTGAAATGAGAAAAACATTTTTTCTATAAATGTTGAGATACTGGTTAACCTCAGAACATATTCTGTGAAGTGGAGAATACTCTCAAATCTGTTTTTTTTTAATTGAAATACATTAAATATTTCAGACCAAGTATTTTCACAGAGACTGTCTTTTCACCTTTCTTTGACAAATATTTTTTATATGACAAAACTCTTCAAATAAAGTGGTCTTTATGTTTTTTTGAATGTTTTACCAGGTATCATAAACCTTCTCAATTTACCCAATTCCAGAATATAATATAGCTCTAGCCAGTTTAAAATAGGAACTGTATTATAAATTATAAATTGGAAATTTAACTATTCCCAGGCACAGCTATAAAATTTCAGAATCTTAATTCTCACACAGTGTTTGAGCTCCTCTTGTTTTGTTTGTTCAGTTCGTCCCTTGCTGTTGTAGGAATGAATTTTATCATCTTATTTCCACACTCTGTTCATAACTGCCATTTTCTGAAAGATGAAAAAGCTGAAGTCTATTGGCATTCCACTTGTTTAATAATTTGATTAAATATTTTCAACTGATTTTGCACAAAGTACATTCAAAATTCGAGATCACTTATAAAGTGCACCATCTTTATGGGACAAGAAGGTTGATTTAAAAAAAAAAGTTTTTCGAAAGTGCAAGTATTTCTAAAAGCCATTTCATAATAGCAAAGAGACGAAGCTTATGTTGCCATGTTGAGGTTTTGTGTTTTATTTTTGTATTCAGTCTCACCTCGTTTTATTGTTCAGCTACTGTGTATGTGCATGTGTGTGTACAGCTATCGCTTCTATTTTCCTTGGTGGGATATCCCAACTTATTTGGATACAATTATGAATTACATATATACCAAAATCCATTCCTAGTATATATCTGATCTATAAGTTTCTTAATCTAGTGAGAACTTATGTTTTTAACATGTTATGCTAAATTTATATTTTTATTATCAAAAGAAATAATTGTGGCTTCTATGTTTTACTTTTAAATTTATTTTACAGTAGCATCAATAATTTCAAAGGTTTCATCTTTAACTGAAGCACCTGATCACACTGATAGGAAACTGGCTTCAATTCTATGAATAAATCCAACATGTTAACAGCTACTGCTTCACCCTCCATTCATTTAAGAAAAAAAAAAAAAAAAAGGAAAATAAGCACGATTAACTTAAAACTACAATCCTTTGATCTAAATGAAAAGTCATGGTTCTTGGAGTGATTTGTAAACATACATTGTGCAGCTAATCAGTTAAATTCTGTTTGTGAGACTCAGGCCTTAAAATAACAACTTTTGAAATAGATACCAATGCTTTCTCAGCATATTTATATCTTCTAGTTTTCACATGTCAGGGATATAACTTATGGCCTCCAAATTAAGGAGCAGGCATTGATAAGCCTTATGGGCAAGTTAAGTACTGAAGCCAACATGAGAAATGAAAAATCAGCACCTTTATTTTTATTAAACATACATTTTTGACCTCATTGTTATGGAAATACAGTATTTCAAAAATAGAAAAATGTTTATCAAAAATTAATTAAATATGTCAATACCAAAAAATTAACAACCTCTGTACCAAAGGCATTCAGCTTAATATGCTCTGTAGAAGAACTGCTCAGTCTCCTTTTCTGCATATATTTTGTGTATACTTCCACCATAATTTCTCTCATTTTTCATTGACCCTGTGCTGGCAACCTGGTGACTTTACTCATCTCACAGACTGGCACTGAGGCTGCAGCTCCTGTATACCAAGTGGTTGGCAGAGCAACGGGCCTTGTATGCTTTCCCCACCACCACCTGAGCCTAGAAGTGAGCTGTCCCTGGCTATGTGCTTGCAGGCCCCTTTAAAATGGAGGCCTTTGTTACATTGCATTTGGAAAGGAGAATGACAGAATGTTCTTGGTCATTTTTCATATTTTGCCCTGTGTTAAAGTGAAAACTTGATTCACTGCACACAGTGCTCGCACACAGCTGGACAAGACCATGCCAAGAACTGTCATTATTATAAACTGGAGGCCTACCAAACCTAATCTGGCTTATTTTAAGGAAACTGCAGTCAAGGACTCATAATACTCTAAAACACTCAGATCAGCTGACATTAACCAGGTCTCAGGGAAAGCCAGAATGTCTGGTCACCCTAGGCATAGGGAGCAGCAAGTACAAAATTAGGAATAAAACCAGCACAGCAGGGCACAGGAGACATAGTTCGTAGGGAGCCTTGTAGGCTATGGCAAAGATTTCAGGATGTACTTTATGTAATCCAAATATCCTTTGGAAGACATCAACTTGATTAATGCCAAAAAGGTCACCTGCTGTTGTGTGGAAGACAGACTGTATAGGATAAGAATGGAGGCAGGCAAACCTGCCATGCTATTGTCAGATGGGAGGTGATGGTGTTCAGGTTGAGGATAAAATGTATAGATGTGATGAGAAGCAGTCCAATTTGGGAAATGTGTTAAGTGCATATCTGACAGGTATGTTAATGAATTGAATGTGAGGAGTAAGAGAGAAGAGTCAAGGATAAATGCAAGGTTTTCCTTTGAGTCTCTGGATGAATGTTGGTACCATGTAGAGAAGAGGAACATTGTGAGAATAGCAGTTGGAGGGGGAAACCAATTTAGTCTGTTTATAAAGGTCAAGTTTGACATGACTATTAAATGCCCATGTGTAAAGTTGAGTAGATATTTGGACGTATCCATTGTGGACTGGTTGGGACAAGAAATATAGATATAAACATTAAAAAAGCTGTCAGGAGTATAGAAGTAGTATTTGTAACCATAAGAGGAGATAGGATCATTCAGGGAGTGGGTGTAGATAAATAAGAGAACTGCTGACTGAGTACCAAACACTCTCGTAATTATTTGGTTTTTTTTTTTTTTTGGTTTTGTTTTTGTTTTAATATTTTTTTATTATGTTAGTCACCATACAGTACATCCCTGGTTTTTGATATAAAGTTCGATGGTTCATTAGTTGCGTATAACACCCAGTGCACCATGCAATACATGCCCTCCCTACCACCCATCACCAGCCTATCCCATTCCCCCACCCCCTCCCCTCTGAAGCCCTCAGTTTGTTTCTCAGAGTCCATAGTCTCTCATGGTTCATTCCCCCTTCTGATTATCCCCCCTTTCTTTATCTTTCTTCTCCTATCGATCTTCCTATTTCTTATGTTCCATAGATGAGAGAAACCATATGATAATTGTCTTTCTCTGCTTGACCTATTTCACTTAGCATTATCTCCTCCAGTGCCGCCCATGTTGCAGCAAATGTTGAGAAATCGTTCTTTTTGATAGCTGAGTAATATTCCATTATATATATGGACCACAACTTCTTATTTGTTTATTAAATATATAACATCCTAAAGTAACATTTATGCAATCAATACATTGTCATAAGTGTATCAAAGTTTACACATTCTTCTTTGAAAAGCACACACACATGTGCAGTGCACACATAACCTGCAAAACTGACTTTCTTTGTTTTACATATTATTTTCACAAGTCATATTGCATAAAATGAATCAGTAATGGTGGGATCTGGGTAGTTGGGTTCTTCTTTACCTTCTAAAATACTTCATATTCTTTAATGCTCTCTACAGAGCTTGGTGCAGTGTTACAACATAATAAAAGTAATAGACCACTAATTCTCATTTTACTTCATTTGTTTACTAGAAAAATACATAGAAAATTATTATAAAATTCATAGTTCTGAGTGGCTAATGAGATGAGCAAATGCCTTGAGATGTATTCATTCTCCATCTGACTTGGAGATCTGCCTATCACAAAAGGTAGTACATTTCCTATCTGTAACCATAAACCCATTTTAATCAAAGTTTAATTTCCCTGGATGTACCAATCAGTAATTACTTTGCATGAAAGGGATTCTGGTAATTCATTTAGGATCTAATGATGGTTTACTGATGACACAGGAGGACAGGTAGGAGACAAAGAGCCAGAGAGACCAGCAAATCAAAGAGACATAGACATTTTCAAGTCATTGACTGAGGAAACATGTTTAGAAATAATAGAAGCTGAAGGACTCAGGAATGAAGGGTGGAAAAAAGAACCACCAAATGTGTCTAATTATGGAAGTAGCCAACCTCAAAGATTCCGAATTGGAACTCTGATGGTATGGGTTAGCAAGGAAATTTAAATTCCTTCTTATTGGTGTGGTCAGTTTGAAGAGCCTCTTTGATCTGGGAGCAGGAAAGCCAATGAGTTGGCATAACCTTTTGAAATCCTATACTATCAAAATACTCAGTGCTGGACAAGAGCAAGAGCGAGAACAGGCCAAATAGAAGAGTTTTGTTAAAGTCTATCCCACAGTGGAATGAATGGTAATAATAGTAGTAATAATAAATAGATCACATTAAAATTTACAAAGAACTTTTAAACAAATGATCTCATTTAATTACCATAACAAATCAGTGAGGTAGGCAGTTTATGTCTAATATCTTCAATATGTCCAATTTGCAGATGAGGAAAATAAGACCTGGAGAGGTTTTATAATTGCCAAAGCTCACACAGTCTGTGAGGGAAGCATGGCCAGTCCTCTGGTCTGTCTGGCTTCACACTGCTGCACGATGCCGTATATGGTAACAAGAGAGATCACAGCCCTAGGCATTTGCAAGTGCTGATGATATGTGCCTAATTTACTATGCCCTGAGCATAGTCTCTTTTTAAGCCTTTCTTTGTCAAATATTCCTAAGAGAGAGGTCTCCAATAACAGACAGGTTCCTTCCTTCCTTCCTTCCTTCCTTCCTTCCTTCCTTCCTTCCTTCCTTCCTTCCTTTCTTTCTTTCTTTCTTTCTTTCTTTCTTTCTTTCTTTCTTTCTTTCTTTCTTTCTTTCTTTCTTTCTTTCTTTCTTTCTTTCAGTGGCATTTGAATTGTCCAGAATGGGCCAACATTGCATTTGAATGATGAATATTATTAATTATCTCAAATGAAATCTTTTTTCAAAGTGTGTTAAATGTGTTTGGATTAAAAAAAAAAATGACCTAAATAGTAAAAGTCAAGTCCCAGAACGTGAAAAGGATGCCTGAAGTTTGAAAGATCCTTTCAGCAGAGTCTTCCTTCTTTTCCATATCCAGAACACGTTACCAAGAATCAAGACCTTTGATTCATGGTCTTCATAGTGCTTTGTGTACTCCTCAAGGTAGTTAATTTTCCTCTTAAAAATTCCTACAGTCACCAGTTATTTCTTCTTCTTAAGATGGTTCTCTTTAGTCTTCATTGAATCCAAGCTAGGCATTTTGTCAATTTCTGCTTCTTATGGGAATTTAAATCAGGCTAACACACAAAACCGTGGGTAATATTCTTCTCCTTGGGAAATTAGACAAAAAATTGAATCAGAGTTATGAGCCTTTTAATCACTTATTACTGAGAGTTATTTTCCTGAGTCATGAGAATGAACGATATAACGAGGCTATAATGATGGTCAACATTCACCCACCATGAATTGCTACATGTAAATAATTTACTTAAATGTAATTTCTTGATTTATCAACTCTACATTGTATCTATTTATGCCAAACTACTACACATTAGTATTTTGATGCACTTGTTATCTCTCAGTTTTATTAGTTATACTATTAGTATTTCTAAGTTTCATTTATAACTAAATGATATATTCTGGCCTCTATTTATTCTTTACCTAACAATTTAGAGAGTATCTATTGATTCCTCACTTGATAAGGGAAACAATTAGTGAACCTACTCTTTTCCATCTATTTTCCTGTCCTTTCTCCTCCACATTCCAACTCCTATTAGCTGTACTGTTGCTTTTACATAGTCTATAACTGTCTGCCCTACTTTGTCTACAAGTTAATTCTATGAATTGAAGATAAATAAATGCATATATAATATAATTGTAATGTAAATATAATTCCCCTTAGATCTAAGTGAAGTGATTGGATCCACAGAGAAGGATATGTTTTGTTTTTTTTTTTAATATATCTGAATTATCTTTTCTTTCTTTTTTTTTTTTTTTAATGATTTTTTATTATATTATGTTAGTCACCATACAGTACATCCCCGGTTTCCGATGTAAGGCTTGATGATTCATTAGTTGTGTATAACACCCAGTGCACCATGCAATACGTGCCCTCCTTACTACCCATCACCGGCCTATCCCATTCCCCCACCCCCCTCCCCTCTGAAGTCCTCAGTTTGTTTCTCATAGTCCATAGTCTCTCATGTTTCATTCCCCCTTCTGATTACCCCCCCTTTCTTTATCCCTTTCTTCCCCTACCGATCATCCTAGTTCTTATGTTCCATAGATGAGAGAAATCATATGATAGTTGTCTTTCTCTGCTTGACTTATTTCACTTAGCATTATCTCCTCCAGTGCTGTCCATGTTGTAGCAAATGTTGAGAACTCGTTCTTTCTGATAGCTGAGTAATATTCCATCGTATATATGGACCACAACTTCTTAATCCAGTCATCTGTTGAAGGGCATCTCGGCTCCTTCCACAATTTAGCTATTGTGGACATTGCTGCTATGAACATTGGGGTGCATATGGCCCTTCTCTTCACTACGTCTGTATCTTTGGGGTAAATACCCAGTAGTGCAATGGCTGGATCATAGGGTAGCTCAATTTTTAACTTTTTAAGGGACCTCCACACTGTTTTCCAGAGTGGCTGTACCAACTTGCATTCCCACCAACAATGTAGGAGGGATCCCCTTTCTCCACATCCTCTCCAACAATTGTTGTTTCTTGCCTTGTCTATTTTTGCCATTCTAACTGGCGTAAGGTGGTATCTCAGTGTGGTTTTGATTTGAATTTCCTTGATGGCTAATGATTTTGAACATTTTTTCATGTGTCTGTTAGCCATTTGTATGTCTTCATTGGAAAAGTGTCTGTTCATATCTTCTGCCCATTTTTTGATTTGTTTATTTGTTTCTCGTGTATTGAGTTTGAGAAGTTCTTTGTAGATCTTGGATACCAGTCCTTTATCTGTAGTGTCATTTGCAAATATATTCTCCCATTCCGTGGGCTGCCTCTTAGTTTTTCTGACTGTTTTCTTGGCTGTGCAGAAACTTTTAATCTTGATGAAGTCCCATAAATTCATTTTATCTTTTGTTTCTCTTGCCTTTGGGGATGTGTCATGAAAAAGGTTGCTTTGGCCGATGTCGTAGAGGTTGCTGCCTATGTTCTCCTCTAGAATTTTGATGGATTCCTGTCTCACATCGAGGTCTTTCATCCATTTGGAGTTTATTTTTGTGTATGGTGTGAGATAGTGGTCAAGTTTCATTCTCTTGCATGTAGCTGTCCAATTTTCCCAGCACCATTTATTGAAGAGACTGTCTTTTTCCCACCGGATGTTTTTTCCTGCTTTATCAAATATTAGTTGCCCAAAGAGCCGAGGGTCCATTTCTGGGCTCTCTATTCTGTTCCATTGGTCTATGTGTCTGTTTTTGTGCCAGTACCATGCTGTCTTTGTGATCACAGCTTTGTAGTACAGCTTGAAATCCGGCATTGTGATGCCCCCAGCTTTGTTTTTCCTTTTCAACAGTTCCTTGGAGATTCGGGGCCTTTTCTGTTTCCATACAAATTTAAGGACTGTTTGTTCCAGTTCTTTGAAAAATGTCCTTGGTATTTTGATCGGGATAGCATTGAAAGTGTAGATTGCTCTGGGTAGCATGGACATTTTAACTATGTTAATTCTTCCGATCCATGAGCATGGAATATCTTTCCATCTTTTTATGTCTTCCTCAATGTCTTTCAAGAGTGATTTATAGTTTCTAGAATATAGGTCCTTTACGTCTCTGGTTAAGTTAATTCCAAGGTAATGTATGGTTTTTGGTGCTATTCTAAATGGGATGGATTCCCTAATTTCTCTTTCTTCGGTCTCATTGTTCGTGTATAGAAATGCAACTGATTTCTGAGCATTGATTTTGTATCCCGCCACATTACTGAATTGCTCTATAACTTCTAATAGTTTGGGAGTGGCTTCTTTTGGGTTTTCCATATAGAGTATCATGTCATCTGCAAAGAGAGACATTTTGACTTCTTCTTTGCCAATTTGAATACCTTTGATCCCTTTTTGTCGTCTGATTGCTGTTGCAAGGACTTCTAGTACTATGTTGAATAATAGTGGCGAGAGTGGGCATCCTTGTCGAGTTCCTGATCTTAAGGGAAAGGCTTCCAGCTTTTCCCCATTGAGAATAATATTTGCAGTAGGCTTTTCATAGATTGCTTTTATGAGATTGAGAAATGTACCTTCTATTCCTACACTCTGAAGGGTTTTAATCAGGAAAGGATGCTGTATTTTGTCAAATGCTTTTTCGGCATCGATTGAGAGGATCATATGGTTCCTGAGTCTTTTCTTGTTGATATGATGTATCACGCTGATTGATTTGCGAATATTGAACCATGCTTGCATCCCAGGTATGAATCCCACTTGATCGTGATGGATAATCCTTTTAATGTACTGTTGGATTCTATTAGCAAGTATCTTGTTGAGGATTTTGGCGTCCATATTCATTAGGGAAATCGGTCTGTAATTCTCCTTTTTGATGGGGTCTTTGCCTGGTTTGGGGATCAAGGTAATATTGGCCTCATAGAAAGAGTTTGGTAGCTTTCCTTCTGTTTCTATTTTTTGAAATAGCTTTAGGAGAATAGGTATTATTTCTTCTTTGAATGTTTGGTAGAATTCCCCAGGAAAACCATCCGGGCCTGGAGTTTTGTTATTTGGAAGGTTGTTTATCACTGACTCAATTTCTTCATAATTAATTGGCCTGTTTAAGGAATCAATTTCTTCCGGTTTCAATCTTGGTAGTTTATAGGTTTCCAGGAAGGATTCCATCTCTTCCAGATTGCTAAGTTTATTGGCATATAGCTGTTGATAAAAATTTCTAATAATCCTTCCAATTTCAATGGTGCTCGTCGTGACCTCTCCTTTTTCATTCATAATTTTAATAATCTGGGTCCTTTCTCTTTTCTTTTGGATAAGTCTTGCCAGTGGTCTGTCAATTTTATTGATTCTCTCCAAGAACCAGCTTCTAGTCCTGTTGATCTGCTCTACTGTACTTCTGGTTTCTGCTTGATTGATTTCAGCTCTAATTTTGGTCAGCTGCTTCCTTGTGCGTGGATTAGGCCTGTCCCTCTGTTGCTGTTCCAGCTTCTTGAGGTGAGAATATAAAAACTGCATTTTAGATTTTTCTATTCTTTTGAGTGAGGCTTGGATGGCTATGTATTTCCCCCTTAGGACTGCCTTTGCAGTATCCCATAGGTTTTGGACTGTTGTATTTTCATTCTCATTGGTCTCCATAAATTGTTTAATTTGATTTTTGATTTCCTGGTTTATCGAGTCATTCCTGAGCAGGATGGTTCTTAGTCTCCAAGTGTTTGAGTTTCTTCCAAATTTTTCCTTGTGGTTGAGTTCCAATTTCAGAGCGTTGTGGTCTGAGAATATGCAGGGGATAATTTCAATCTTTTGGTATCGGTTGAGACCTGTTTTGTGTCCCAGAACATGGTCTATTCTTGAGAATGTTCCATGGGCATTAGAATAGAATGAGTATTCTTTGGTTCTGGGGTGTAGTGTTCTATATATATCTATGAGGTCCAACTCGTCGAGTATGGCATTCAAAGCCTTTGATTCTTTGCTTAGTTTTTGCCAGGGTATTCTGTCTATTTCTGATAGTGGAGTGTTGAGGTCCCCTACTATTAATGTATTTTTATTTATATGTCTCTTTATTCTGGTTAAGAGTTGGCTTGTGTATCTTGCTGCTCCCCTGTTGGGGGCATATATATTTATAATTGTCATATCCACTTGTTGAATACTTCCCTTAAGAATAATATAGTGCCCTTCTGCATCTCTAACTATAGTCTGTAGTTTAAAATCCAATTTATCTGATATGAGAATTGCTACCCCAGCTTTCTTTTGAGGTCCATTTGCATGAAAGATGGTACTCCATCCCCTTACTCTCAGTCTGAATGCATCTTTGGGTTTGAAATGAGTCTCTTGTAGACAGCAAATGGATGGGTCATTTCTTTTTATCCAATCTGCAACCCTGTGGCGTTTTATGGGATGGTTCAAACCATTTACATTAAGACTGATTACTGAGAGATATGATTTTAATGTTGCCATGTTGCCAGTAAAGTCTTTGTTTGTATTGGCTGTGACTTTCTGTTCTGTATAACTCTTGGGGCCTTTTTACTTTTATAGAACCCCCTGTAATATCTCCTGTAGGGCTGGTTTCGTGGTTATAAAATTGGTTAGTGACTGGCGATTCTGAAATGTCTTTATTTCTCCATCAATTCTGAATGACAGCCTTGCTGGATAAAGGATCCTTGGCTGCATGTTTTTCTCTGAAAGAGCTTTAAATATGCTCCCCCAACCCTTTCTCTCATTCCAGGTCTGTGTAGACAGGTCTGACGTAATTCTGATGCTTTTGCCTTGGTACGTGAGAAATTTCTTTGCCCTGGCCGCTTTCAATACTGTATCCTTGCATCTAATATTTGCGAATTGCACTATGACGTGACGTGGCGTAGGTTTGTCATGGTTGAGCTTGGGAGGGGTCCTCTCTGCCTCTTGGACACGAATGTTTGTTTCCCTTGCTAGATTAGGGAAGTTTTCAGCTACAATTTGTTCAAATATCTCTTCTAGACCTCTGTTTTTCTCCACCCCCTCGGGGATGCCGATGATTCTAACATTGGATCGTTTCATTGAGTCAGTAATCTCCCGTAACCTACATTCGTGGGCGTGGATTTTTTTAAGACCATCTTCTATTTTCATTTTTTCCTCTATTAACCCATCCTCCAATTCACTAACCCGTTCCTCTGCTTCTGCGACCCTGGCCGTCAGAGCCTCTAGTTTTGCCTGCATTTGGCTCATAGAATTTTTAATTTCTGTCAGATTCGCTCTCATTTCTGTCCTTAGGGATTCTATATTCTCAGTAACCTTTTCGTTAATAGTTTTTTCAATTCTACTCATCATTTTGACCATCGTTACTCTGAATTCCATTTCTGATAATTTGGTTACATCCATATCCATTATTTCTGTGGCAGAGGCCACAGACTCACTGTCTTTTCTTTGCTGGGGGGGGCTTCTCCTTCTTGTCATTCTGATGAAGAGAGGTTGCGGGGTTTCCAGAGCCCAAATTATTGACTGGGTCCCAGGCCGTGCCCCTTGTTTTATAGGGATCTTAAGGATGTGGGCTTCTTCTTTAAAGATTTTATTTATTTATTTATGTGGCAGCCAACCAGCGAGAGAGGGAACAGAAGCAGGGGAGTGGGAGAGGAAGAAGCAGGCTCCCAGCGGAGGAGCCCGATGAGGGACTCCTTTCCGGAACGCTGGGATCACGCCCTGAGCCGAAGGCAGGCGCTGAATGACTGCGCCACTCAGGCGCCCGGGTTGTGGGCTTCTTGATTTTTCAGCCTGCCTTCTGTGTTCTGGGGGAGGGGCCTGCCGCGCCGATACTCAGGCAGCCCTGTTTGGGTAGAGTCTCGGCGTCCCCTGCGAGGGGGGATGGGGATGGGCACTCCCTGAGCCGGTATTTCCAGGCTTTTGTTCTCTGGCGGCTTTGGCTTTCCCTGGCGGTTTGCTGTGCCTCTTCTGAGAGTCAGAGCAGCAGCGGCCGAATTTCAGCCTCTGTCACAGAACAGAGGGATTGCGGCCCAATCTCTACTAATGTTCTGGCCACTTTAACTCTGTTTCTGTTGGTGCTGCTCAACCCTGCAGCGTCCCGGGATGTGCGCCCCACACCCGGCGTCCCAGCCCTCACTTCCAGGGCCGGCACGTCTCTGTCCTTTGTGTTTCTAACGCCACCAGCCGCCCCGCGCACTCCCGGATCTCCCGGTCTCAGTCTGGATCCAGTGAGTGCACCGGGATTCCGGTGATCCGCGAGATGCCTGGTGGCGCGCGCACCCGGCTCACGGTCTCAGTCTGCTGTTTTGCGGGTGTCATCCGCGAGCCCCGCCCGCTCTCCCGTGCAGGTGGCTACCGCTTCCCGGCGCCCGAATGCGGCGGCTCCCTCCCCCTTCCGTTTATCTTCCGATATCTGTGCACAGTTTCATGGCTCCCCGCTTCGTACCTCAATACTCAGCGCTGGAGATGTTCATTTGTAGAGATCCAGATGCGTCTTCCTGCGTCTCAGGCTGGTTCCGTGGTTGTTTAGGCTGGTCTGGTACCTATCCAGCTCGACTCGGAGGACCGGCTGAAAACGGTGTCTCCTACTCCTCCGCCATCTTAACTCTCTCTCTCAGAGAAGGATATGTTAAGCTATGTCACTTCATTTCTGCCTCTTAAAGGAGAATGGCTATTCTAAGCATCAAGAGCAAATGGATTCTTATTTTCTAGCCATGCTTCCTTATGTGTGTTTGTTATTTGGACTACGGATTTCACTGCATTTGTTTTATCCTATAACAGATGAAAGTACTTTCTTTACCAAGAGAGGAAAAGGAAATGATTTTATCTTATCAATTTCTGACACATGCGATTTGTAATAGAATTGGCTCGTTAAAAGCAGTCTTTACATAGCACTCTCACTAATTTTACTCATTGCTCATTAGGCTAGCTGCATACTTATCTTTTTTTTTTTTTTTGCATGGCCTTATATTGGTACTGTTATGCTTCAATTCCATGTCTTCTACTTTTCAGGTTTCATGTTTTGTTTTGCTGGAGCACATCCTCAAGTTTGTGTGTGCTCTCCAATAAAATTGATCGTTGCTTCCTAGCTTTCACTCCTGATTAAAGTTTCATGAAATCGCATGAAAAGTCTTTGTTTCAGTTTGCCTAATCCATTATGTTTTTAGCTCAGATAAACTTTCTCCTGTAATTCAGTTGATTTTATCTCCCGCCTTTGGGAAAGAACACAATATTTTTATCAGGAATTTTAGTTACTTTGGTCTAAACTTTCCTATCTTTTACATTGTCTCATGGTTTCCATTATCTGATGATTTAGTTCTGGGAGATTTTTCTCAGCTTTTCTTCCAAATCACCCAAATTCATTTGCAGCCATATTCATTTATTATTGAATTCTTCCATTGTTTTTTTTTTTAATTTTAGAAATCTTTTAGTTCATGAAAAATATAACTTCCTGATTACTCCTTTTTTTAGAGTAGTCTAATTGTATTGTGGGATGTAATATCTTCTGGAATGTCTCCCAAGATACCAATTAGATTTTTTTTAGGTGTTCTTCTGTTACTTACACTAGCTCTATTTCCTTAGTGTCATTTGTTCTATTTGTTTACTTTTGATAACCTCCTTTTTGCTATTGGATAGGTAGCTACTAACATGGCTAAATGAGGACCATGTAAGTAGCATAAATTGACCACAAAGTTTTTGTTGTCATTCCTTTACTTGATTTACCAAAGGACTCCTCCTCTTTCTGGTAAGGCCAACAGGGGACTGTGCTTCTTACAATCAGGCTTCCTTGTGGAGTGTGTGAACAGGAAGTAGGCAGGTAGGTTCAGTACTCCTAACAGTACTACTGAAAGGGAGACTTTTCTCTGGAGGCAGAGATGAGTGATTTCTCTTACTTCAGTCCTGTGCCAGTCCGGAGCTATCTTTCCTCCCCATGCCTCAAATCTGCCCATGCTTTGGACTGTTGTGTGGCTCTAGAGTTATCTCCAGCTCTGGTGTGTTTCTTTAATCCCAGGCCCTTAGTAAGGAGCGTCTGAGGTTACTCTTAACACTTTGCTTGGAAATCAGTTACCAAGAACTTAATTAAGATGAAGGCAAGAGCTACTCTGTACCCTTGTGGGAGGTGGTGGGATCATAGTATAGTCCCAGCTGTTTTATAAACATTCCTTCTTTTAATTTTCCTGAACCATGCAACAAAGCCCATTTCTGATCTTCGTGCCTGCCAACTCCAG
Organism: Ursus americanus; assembly: GCF_024610735.1. Lineage (NCBI taxonomy): Eukaryota > Metazoa > Chordata > Mammalia > Carnivora > Ursidae > Ursus > Ursus americanus. Next base: position 40,245,303 of record NC_142138.1, on the reverse strand, counting down.
AATTGAATCTTTCTGAGATTGCCTGGGAAGAATGTCATCCACCTCATTAAATTATAATCAGTATATGAGATCAGAGATCAATTCTTATTTCCCACTATGTACTACAAGTCTACAAAAGTATCTGGCATATAACTGGCACCAGTAAATATTTGTTGAATGAATGAATGAATGAACAAATATATTGATGGATTTTGATATATTCCTTTTGATATATTTTCATTGTTATTTCAATGAATTTTTTGAATTGTGGATCATTGTTATTTTCAAATTGACAGAATTTTTAATGAATCATTAAACTCATAATTGTGAACATTATGTACAAGGTTTACAATCTATTACATAAAATAAGCAAAATGTCTAATTGTATATATACCATGATTATTACTTCTCAGCTGTTACTCAGTTTGTGTATTTGTGTGCATATAGACAGGGACTAGGAAAATATATAAATGAGAGTTTAATTTCATTTGTTCAACTTTAAGACACTTAGGTTCATGTTTTCTTTTTATTTCAATTTGTTGTAGTAATATTTGTGTGATAATAAAAATATCAAATTAGATTAAATGCTAAAGGAAAGAGATGCCAAGATCTTTCTGGGTGATGTAATATGAAAAAGTATTTTACTCTGACAATTAAAAAATCCTTCTAATATCTAATCTAAAACCTCTCTCCCAGCCACAGCCTTTCCAACTGTACTTTCTGTATGCCCCACCACCCTTTCTAATGATCCAGTTTTATCTGCTTAGATAATCATTATATCCTTCACTAAAAAATGTCAAGTCAATTTTTCTAGGTATTGTGCTGAACTCGGTGTACAAAGTTAAATAAGAATCTGTATATTTTTAAGATCATAGCCTAGTGATTCTTCAGTGGAGATACAGAGAGGTTCTTACAGCCTTCCTTTGTGTATTCGCTGACTTTTAAGAAACTTTCCCCACCTTCACTATGCTTTTTCTGATGGATCTAATTATAATTATTGAGTCCACTTTTGTAATTTTCAAGAAAAAAAGTGCAAAGTGAAGATAAGAAAAACAGGAAGAGGGGAACAAAAAAAGGGACAAAAGAAAAGAGAAATAAAAGCAGAAATAGAGATTATTTTAATGAGTCAAGGCATATAAGGACAATTGAGAGAAAGAGTATCTTTCCTGAGCAAATTTATTATCAAAACAATTAAAACTGCCTATTTTCCATACATGCTTTTTCACATTGCAAATTATGTACTACTCTCGCTTTATTTCCATATTCTTATGGATGTTGTTACTTACTTTGTGGAGTCATTCACTTGTTTCTATATATTGCTTTGTGTCATTATTTCTGTGGCCACCTAAGTGCTATATAAATAAGTCTAATATATTTTGTTTAAGGGAAAAGTAAAAGGTGGTTTTGATTGAGAATTTGAGGGGCTTTTCTTTATTAAATTTCCCAGTCTTATCTCATGGATTTTATGATATCTATTTTAGCTTCTGTGGAAGTGTTCTTTCTTACTTAACTAAGTTCTCCATCAATGAGGCTTCCAGAAAATTAAGCTATTGCAATAGACAAGGGATTGATGTACTTTTAATGGAATTTCCATGTGGATTTATGCCTCTACCGTAAGCTCAGGTGGTTAAATAGCATCTCTATCCATCCAGTTCTTCATGCCAGAAGTCTGGGAGTTATTATGGACACCTGCCTCTCTCTCCATCCCTATCTCGTATACATCACAGGTCTTATTGATCCTACTTTCAAAATGGATCTTGATTCCTTCCAGTGCTCTTTATTTTCACTGTCAGCATTCTGATCCTGACTTAGACCTTGATCATCTCGCACATGGATCACTGAAATTGCTTCCTAATTACACTCCTAGCTGTCTTCGTTGATCCCTTCAACCCATTCCAGATAGCAGTAATAGAAGGGTCTTTAAAAACTCAAATTTAACCACATGGTGCCCCTGCTTAAATGTCTTCAATAGCTCCCATTGCTCTTAGAACAAAACCCTCAATTTTTATCATATTCTCCATTAAGTAGTCTCTGTTAATCATACCGCTTTTCTTTTGGTGAGTCGAAGAGCTCTTTTCTGCTTTAGGACCTTTGTATATATTTTTTCTTTTATTTTTTTTATCTGACTAGATCCTATCTGTGATTCAGATTTCTGATTAACTGTCATTCCTCAGAGAAGTATTATTAGACTCTCTCCCTTTTCCGTGGTCAGTATATTTATAATTTTTTTTTTTGCTGTTGTTATTTGTTTAATGGGTATCTCTTCTGCAAAACTTTAAGCCCCATGATGATGAGACAGATCATTTATATTTTGTTATCATATTCTCAGTAACTAGAGCAGTGCAAAAAAAATTTGGCGAGTAAATGAACAATGATGGTCTTTGGCCTGGCACACATGGCAGTGACAATTAGGTCTGGTTTCTAAGATAGTGGCCAGCTCAGTCTCCCAGAAACTGTCCTGGTGCTTTTTCTTAAGTTGTCCTCGGTATTTATCCAGTCAGAGCTCTGGTCACTCTGGTCACAAAAGGGTCTTTCTGAAGTTAGTAGGAAGTTCATGGCTCCTCAAGCAACCTAGAGAAGTAAATTCAGCATTTCAGCATCAAGATAAAGAAAGATGAACCAGTTCAACAAAGTATCAGGTGCCCGTTCTTGTCTTTTAATTCAAAGGATAGCATGCATGGATAATATATAATAAGCATTTATCAGTGTGCTAATAGTGTTTGAAATTCTATTAGGTGACATGATGAGGAAGCTCAAGATGGATGGAGTTGTTATATATTTGGTGTCTTGACTATGCCTGCCAGAGCCTTTAAAGTCAGTTTAGTGGTCTATTAATGTGCCCATTATGAACCCGATTTCTTACCTTAGTCATTTTAAATCTCATCTGTCTAATAACTTAGTATATGTTATTAGCCCAAATTCAAACATTTTATATCAACTATAATTCTTAGTTGTTAAACCGGTTTTGACTTATTGGTGCCACATTAAAACCTTAATAGGTGGAATAATTGGCTCTCATAACAATTTGGAGTACAAGAAGTCATGAGCGAGCACTGTTTCCAGATACCCAAAAAGCTATGAACGAGTCCCCTTTGCCCTCTGAAAAGCTACGAACGAGTCCCCTCTGCCCTCTATTGCATTTCCCCACCCCTGCCGATTCCGTTTCTCCCAGTTTCCCAAGCCAGTCCTAATTGGATCCAAACAGGAGCCATTAAACCTGGCGTGGCTCAGGGGAAACACCTTCCAGGGTTTCATAGAGGAATCTCTCCCCAGGAGCAGCCAGTCAGTGGTACAAAATGATGGGCTTTAGAGGTTTTTCCTTCAGAGGGATAAGCCTGAGGCCATCCTCAGGGAGAAAATTGATTCACCAAGCCTCCTGACTACTCAGCAGCCCTATAGCATTTCAGACTCTTCTTCGTGTCTTAACAACATGGATGAAAATCTATCCTCCCACCAATCTGTATGCCTTTACCATTTCTTAGTAATACCTAAGCTCCAGCCCCTGTATAGCAAAGTCAGCTTTCTCCCCACAAAGTGGACTTGTAGGCACAGGTCTTCTTGAGTTGTAATCCTGTAGACAAAAGTCAGCCAGTCCAACATGTGTCTAAGTGCTACTGGATCAGATACCTACATTTCTGGACTCTTGAGCCTGTTCATCCTCGTGGCTGGTGCACCCTGCATGTCTTTGAGGGCCTCTCCCCTCTCTAATTGAGAGAAAGCCTTCGGGGGTGCAATAAAGCTGCTTTAGGAAGCCAAGAAACAGATGGAAAGTAAATGGGTTCAGGTGCTTCAGCCCCAAGGGCTGCTGCAGAAGGCGGAAACAGAGCATCGAAACACAGAAGAGTAGGTGATTTTCGTCTTTTAAATTTTGCAGTGGAACAGAGAAAGTATCAAGAGAAAGTATCAAGGTGAAGAATCAAAGGTCTCTACTTGGTGCCCATGACACATAGACCGGATTCCGGTTAAAGCCCGTTGCTCTTTCGAATTTAGAGAAATTTACTAGTGGCTCTAACCTGTGTTCAGTGTGAAAGGTAGGCCCTCAATTCGATTCCTGGTCAAGCAGTTTTTCTTCTACTTTGAGAACTGTTTCACCGGGAGAAGGGTGCCTTTGAAAGACTAATGAATTGGAAATCAGAATTGAGTTCCCATCCTGAATTCAACACATGCTGCCTGTCGTCTCTGGATGAGTCACTTAACATCTCAGAGCCTTGATTTTCTTAACTCTAAAACCGGGAAAATAAACCCTGCAGTGGAGAGTTTGGGGCAGTATATAGATGTGTACGTACAACATAGAGCAAACTTACTGTTACAAGTTGAACACGCACGGAAGGTGTGCCATTCCCTGCCCCACCCTCTCAGTTCCATGATTGACATCCTCTACGATATCACCCCCTTCTCCATCCCCCTTTCAGAATTCTCACCACATTTCTAAGTAAGAATTGCTTTAGATACCACTCCTTGCCCTTGCTCTCTTGTTCTCCTTTATGTCCTTGCAACTGTAATCCATGAGGCCAGTGTAATTTAGAGTACAGGGAAAATCCAACCAGCAGTAAAGCGTGAGGTGAGCTCATAAATTTGGGGATGGATTTTGCCAAGGAGTCGAGAGAGCCTTAGTGAATGGTGTTCTTGCCAAAATGGTGAGCTGCTTTCTAGGAAATGACTAATGGTAAATGATGCTTATTGAGTGCTCACTTTGGGCCAGGTAGTATTCCAAGTGCTTGTCTTGAATTTACTAATTTTCTTCACCTCCCCAAATGCTGTGAGAAAGATCCTATTTTTACTTTTATTTGACAGATGAGGAAATTGAGACACAAAGAGATTGAGTGACTTGTCCAGGGTCCCATAGGTGACAAGTGACCGGCCAGCAGCTCAAGGCCGACTGTCTCCGGAGCTCATGTACTTAGCCACTAGGAAGCACTGTCACTTGAAACAGAGAGGACATTTGTCCCAGTCACCTGGACTTTCTAGCTAAATATAAATCTAGCCTCATGCAGAGCAACAGGTCCAATATAGTTTTACTGATATGCTCTCTGCACTATAACTTATACACAATGGCTTGGGGCAACCAGGAACATATCCGCTGAGGTTTATTGCCCGGCAGTCTAAGATTTATAACCTACATATGGTGGTGGTGTGTTTTTAACATCCCCCTCATGGATATTTTCTTAGTGAGATAGTAAGTTTCTCAAAGGTTTGTGTATGGCTTTTTTATTTCTCTTGCATACCCCTTATTCACAATGCTTTGGGGCTCAGTAAGTGGTTTTGATTGACTGCCTGCATTTTAGCAACTCTGTATGGTGATCACAGTGATTACATTTGCAAAATGTAAAGGGGCTAGTGCTGTGGTTCAGCTACTTAAGGATTTTATTCCAGGTTCTGGGACTTACCCCTAGGCTGGTTTTATAAGACAGCAAACCTTTATTTATTTGTTTTAAAAAATTTTTTTATTATGTTAGTCACTATACAGTACATTGTTAGTTTTTGATGTAGTGTTCCATGATTCATTGTTTGCCCATAACACCCAGTGCTCCATGAAATATGTGCCCTCCTTAATACCCATCACCGGCCTAGGCCAATCCCCCCCACCCCGAAACCCTCAGTTTGTTTCCCAGAGTCCATAGTCTCTCATGGTTCATTCCCCCTTCTGTTTACCCCCCTTCCTTCTTCCCTTCCTTCTCCTACTGATCTCCCTGCTATTCCTTATGTTCCACAAATGAGTGAAACCATATGATAATTGTCATTCTCTGCTTGACTTACTTCACTTAGCATAATCTCCTTCAGTCCCGTCCATGTTGCTACAAATGTTGGGTAATAATTCTTTCTGATGGCTGAGTAATATTCCATTGTTTATATGGACCACATCTTCTTTATCCATTCCTCTGTTGAAGGGCATTATGGCTCCTTCTGGAGTTTAGCTATTGTGGACAATGAAGACAGCAAACCTTTAGACATACAATGTACATTGCTTTAGAGTCCACCATCACAGAAGACCAGTGCTAGGTACTGTGGGCTACAGAGGCAAGCAGGACAGAGTTGCTGCCCTCCAGGAACTCACAGTGCAGTGCAAATTAAGTTAAACACTATGCCACTAGAGGAGTGGGAATCTGCCTGGAAAAATCTGAAATAGCTCTTTGGAGAAAGTAGGATTTAACTGAACTTTGCACATACACACACACACACACACACAAACCATAAAAACAAGAACAAAAACAAAAAACACAATAGGATTGAGAGCAATACATGGAACAAAGAAACTCCTGGAATACTCCCTTACAGATGAAGAAGGGTAGAAATTTCAGCCTGAGTTGAAGTGCTCATCTTAAGAGAAAGTTTGTCCTCTGGAACTTAAAGGAGGATAATGAGATCTTTTGAAAAAGTTCTATAGGATTTAAGAAAGGGAGAACTGATCATCTTATGATTTGCTTGGAATGGGGATTGGGAGGTCTACATTCTTAAATGCTCTGTGTAAAACAGAATGTTGAATGCTTTTAAAAATGGATTGTTTGATTCTCACATCAGCTACAGATGGGAAAACTGAGTCTTAGAAAAAAGGGACTTGTTGATCATCACACAGGTAGTCAGTAGCAGAGCAGACATTCAAACCCAGTTCTGTCTGACTCCCACGTCTGAGCCTTTTTGCTGGGGCTCTTATTTTTTCTTCTCTGTAGACACTGCATTTATAGGAAAATATTAAAACATGCCTAAAAAACGTAAGTTTACTTTTATTCAATGTGCATCAAAATTTCACATTTACTGCCTATTTTTCTTTTCTTTTACGCCCCAAAGTTTTTTTTCCTTTTTTTTTAAACTAAAACTTTTCAACCTTCTGTGATCTCTTTATAATTCCCTTTAGAATGCATAATTGTACTCGATCAATTTGTTAGAGGCTTTTGAAGTGTTAAAAAAAATACATTAAAATTATTTTCTTTCAGGTTTTATGTTAATGAACATAGGTGCTATTCAGAGCAAAGTCAGGGTGTCAGGGGAACTTTAGTTAAAGTTATTCATACATAAACTAAAAAAGGAAACATCTTTAGTGGAGGAAAAATACATTTAATGAGTAAGTACGGCACACAATTCCTCCTTTCAAAAATGTCAGCTCGTATTGAACCTCCATTCTAGATATCTTACAATTACTTTGTCAACAGAAGGTAGAGTAGTGATGGATGACGCATTGGTTCTTGAAACCAAACTTTCTGCGAGTTACTTAGGCTGAAACTAAGTGCTTTTACATTCCAGTCTTATTGATGATAGTGGTTTTATATTTATCACCCTGTCATTTCAGTTGACTGTATCAGCCTCTTCCCTGTAAGAATATGGACACTAATGGAGGTGTGTCCTTAGTGCTGTGAAGGGTCACAGACTCATCCTGCTCACACAGTCAGGGCACAAGCTGCTTCCTGTGCAAACTCAGAGGCAGCTTTACCCGTTTCAAAAAGGGATCAGCACAGAGTGCCTTAAAAGGGCTTTTGAAATTGTGTTCTCACCGGCTCTCTTTGGACGATGACCCGTCCTCGTGGTGCTGCACACAGAGGCTCTCGGCTCTCACTAATGGAGCGTTACTGTTTTGCAGCTTCCCCTATAATAGGAAGAATTCTACCAGGACCTTGGCAAGTCCAGGACCTGATTGCAACACTTTATTTATAAGAAATTCTGTCAAGAATCAATAATAGTCTTGGGTCTCAACTTCTTTCTTTAATAATACTTTGATATGATTTGTCACAAGCGAGCCCAGAGTATCCACCAGATTTTATTACTTCGCTTGCAGCACAGTGTCTTATCTTTGAGTCATGAGATCAGCCATGGGGAGACCTTTAAAAAGCTATATTCTTTACTGTTTGGTTATTACAGAAAGTCTATATTACTCAATAATACCTTTTATAGGGTGTGCTGTCACATCTTCACACAGATGTTTAACCCCAGTGTAGATATACTGGATGCCTGGAGGCCATTTTAGTGACATGGACATTGTTTTTCATGATTGGATGCCTGATGTATCAGTAGCAGCAAAAACAGAAAACAAACAGAATTATACACACACACACACACACACACACACACACACACACACACACCACAACAAAACCCCCACAAAACAAGAATGCTACCATTGTAACAACAACAAAAAAATGTTGACTTCTTTTCCCAGCCTGACATTTCTGACTGAATCTCCAACTAACTGTCCATTTTGACAGAGATTTTGTTTAGAGTCCAGAGTGTTAGGTTTTTATGACCTGAAAGCTGCAGACATTCGGAGAAGTCAATTTAGATTCCTTTCTTGCGTGCGATCAGCTTCTTAGGTTTCACTGTACATCTCAATAAACACAGTCCTGCGATATCAGTAGCAAGCTGTACAGCAGAGGCTCTACATATGTTTTCTGCTGCTCAGCCATGGAATTCATACTGTTCTAGCTAATGCCCGTTGGTAAGTGCTCGTATCGTTACAGGCTGTATTTACAAAACTATATGTTGTCAGCCGAGGATTTCGTTTCTCCAATCTGTTTTTCTTCTTTGGAGGAAAATAGCGGAAAATGTTCTAATACCCACAGTAGACAAAACACACACATACACACACACTCGAAACACACTCACATACAGACACACACACAAACCAAGATTTCAAAATTGTAATCATTTTGAATTTTGAAATTAGAGGAAATGAGGGAGAAACATTCCTTGGAAAGTTATTATTGTAGATCTTTCATGTGTCTGCAAATTGGTGCTAATTTTCAATGTAGATTTAAGAAAATTGGTGGTATGTGAGCAAACATTTTATTTAAGTTTTCTGTTTTGTTCCTGCGGCTGCCACAGTTGTTGCTGTGAGGGAATGGCCCCAGGAGGCCGCTGGCTTCCCTGGCGGCTGGGATTCTGGCTGACGCTCTGCCTGGGCTCAGCATGACCACTGCCCAGAAGGCACCCTCGCTCCGTCTCCCTTGCCTTGTCCTAGTGGAAGCAGAGGCAGCAAAGCCAGGAGGCCACGGTGGTTCGGGCTGTGGGCTGTGACAGGCAGCTCTAGAAACTTTGTTTCTCCTCTCTCTAGACCAGGCATGCCTTTCAGTGCAGGCTCAGGACACTTCCCGCCTCCTGCTCACATTTTCTCCTCAAACTATTCTTATGCTGTAGCTAAGGGCCGAGAAGGGACGGGTCTCTGCCCCTGGCACTGCCTTCTTCTTCAGCTTCCCCAACATTGAGCATTGGTAAGAATGTGCAGTAACCTGCCTTGAACTTGACTCAAGAATCCCTGGTTTACCTGAAGTCCAAGGGCAAGGGAAAGGAATTTATATTGCTAAATATCTACGGGGTGCCCAAATCTAGCCAAAGCTAGACCCTTCATATATGTGAGCTCATTTCCTGCTGATTATGTCTACAAAGACGGTATCATGCCTTCCATGATACAATCAAGGAGCCCTGCATTCAGAGATTAGGGGGCTTGCTGCCCTTATACAAATGAGAGTGTGGAAACTGGCCTACAGAGTGAGGGAGGGCCAACTCCAGAATTCATACTGCTATACTAAAAGCCATGCCACCAAATTGCCAAACCATGCTGCTAGCTGCTTCTGTTCTACCATGACCCCCGTTACTTTGGAGATTCTCACAAGCCTACTTCCCAGTCCATTCACCCCATCATTCATGCACTTTCCTCTCTTCCTATCCAATTCCTACCTTGGCCCTCCTTCTCTTTGAACCCTTCTCCAATGAGCCTATTCAGGTTTTTTGGATATTTTTTTCTAAACATTTTATTTTGTGATAACGATAGATTCACATGCAACTGTAAGAAATAAAATGCAGAGAGACCCAGTTTTGCTCAGTTGTAACATTTTACATTACGATAGCATAATATCGCAAACAGGATATTGACCTTGATGCACTCCACCAGCCTTATTGAGATTTCACCGATTTTCCATGCACTCATTTGTGTACGTGTGTATTGAATTCTGTGCAGTTGTATCCCATGTGCAGATTCATGGGATTAAAATATGGGACTTGATTAAGATGTGGGACAGTTCCATCAGGATTCCTTGTACTACCTGCACAGAGTCACAGCCACCTCCCTGTGTATTCTTACCAACCCCTGCCCATTGCTAATGTGTTCTCCACTTCTCTGATTCTGTCATTTCAAGAATGTTCTACAAATGAAATCATACAGTGTATAACATTTTGAGAGTAAACCTACTTGGTTTTGAAGCTTCCACTCTTGACTGGAGTCCATTTTGTGTGAAATAATTCACTCATTCGTCTATTCAGAAATCTTTGTAGGCTGCCTACAGCATGCCAGGGACTGTTTGAGAGCCTGGACATACAGTGATGAACCAAACTGACACACATCTCTGTGCCATGTATTTGGGTCCTTAGTCATAGTGACATATATTGTTCTTGAGGTATTTCCTGTCTAAACTCTTATCCTATCAGATCATAAGCTCCCTGAGAGCAGAGAACCCATCACACAATTTTTCTGTTTTCACACATAAGGACTTAGAGCAGCAAACGGTCACTGAGCATACAGAATATATACTTACTGGTGCAGGCAGGCTGCAGAGATCATCTGGTGCATTCTCCTATTAAAAGACATTTCAGGGAAGTGACATCATCACTCTCTGAACACATGGGAAGGGCCTTGCATTGAACAGTGACATGTCAAACAATAAACATATCAGTCCCTTTCCTAATCCCTTCAGTCTTCAAAACCTTTCACTCAGAAACCTCACACTGCCCACCTGCACGCTCCCACTCAGATGGAGTTTGGTCTTTCCTCTTTGATTTGTTGTTGGCCTGTTCCACAGATGCTCACCATGTTGGGTCACATCTACATATCAGAAAAGAACAAGGCTCATCGTCATGCAAATGGTAGGATTGTTTCACTTATATGTCACCTTTGGCTATGGCCTGGTCACCAGACCTTCCTTGTGGACACTTTTCAATTTCTCTCTGCTTATGCAGAGGGCAAAGAACAAGTTTCCCCTTCTTCTGAACCACAAACAGTCTGTGATGACCTTCAGAAACTCGTGATAATCTTCTTGATCCAGTGCAGAGGAGAGAAAAAATAAACTCCAAACGTTTGGTAAAGGTTGATTGGCCTCCACAAATAGCTCACCAGCAAATTCTGGCCTATAGAAAAACAAACTCCCGACATGGAATGTGAGTGTTATTGTAGTCCCATAGATTTCTATTGAGTAATAAACCAAGAGTGGATTCTGTTGTGGGGCTTCCCAGCCAAAATTCTGGTGAATACAGAATTGAATTTCCCAGATGTAATTGCTTAAATTGAGTTATTTTCCTTCTGCCCAATTACAAGTCTATTGTCAGTTTTATTAGCAATTGTTGACAAAGAATGGAAAGTTAAAACCTCATCGGAGAATGTTGTATTCAGTTTCTACGTATGAGAACTTCTGGAAACCCCAGGAAACACAGTGAATTGGTTCCAAAAAATTACCATTGTCCTCATGGGATATTTAGGAGGAAAATGCAGTTTTTACTTCAGCACCTCCAAGAATATTGACTTGGCACCGTAATCCATGTGCTGACGCTAAAATGATAGAATGAATCCTTGTAGCAAATGATACATTGGAAAGATGAGACCTGAAGTACTCCATGAATTTGAAAAGATTCCTTTATTCAATATATCATCTGTTCAGAGGATTGAGTTGTTGGCACTAGATGAAGCAGACAAGCTTACTGGCAAAGTGAAACATGTGGACTTTTATGCCTGGCTCTTGATGAATTAGCTGACCTTGCTGGTGCTGCCCAGTATGCATCTTTCTTAGATTTTGTGTTTTAAGAATCACAGTTTCATTGGGGGTGAAGTGATCTAGATTTGGCAATAAACCATTTTCATGACCACTAGTGCACAAAGGAAATTTTAGGATAACAAAATGGGCTTAGCCCGTGATTCATTTCAGCATAATTTCAGAGGAAGCCCATTCCTGAAGTGGCCACCATCTTCTGTGTGTAGCACTTTTCACTACCTGTCCATCATTCAGGGAAGAGAGTACGGAACCATCAGGAAATAAGACTGCGCCGTGGTGGAAATCCACTTGGACTTCTCAGGTTGTTTGGATGTGCTGTCTTTGGTTGAGGCTGGGAAGGAATAAGCCATCTCTCTCATGAGAGGAGGTGGGGAGATACGCCCTTTTGTTTATCAACACAATTAATGATTTGGGTGGAAAATCTTGCTTTTTGCAATTTACATAGAGTACAAAGAGGAACCGGTGCACATTAATAAATTATTTGGCTCCCACAGGTTCTGGAAAGATTTGGAGAAATACAGATTTCCAGAACAATAAGCAAAAATAAAAAGTAGTCTGAGGTATTTTTTTTAGAAAATTCTTTCCCTTACTATTTAGAAGACAATAATTATAGCATTCCAGATAATTATTAGAGAAGATTTAGTGGGGAAGGTAAAACATTTTTATTCATCAAGCTATCATAATTTTGTCTTAGAAGGAATTTAATATTTCTGCCAGGCCCTAGAGGGAAGATACTGAAAGAACAATGGAATGCTTATAAAAGTTAGTTCTAGAATTTACTGAGGTTATTACCAACTTAACAGACACTGTCTTTTAAGAATGGGGCAAAGCTAATGTAACTGATGTTAATGTGACAAGATGAATGGACTTGTCTGAACAGATGACCTTGTGTAGATTATGTGGGAACATGGTGATGATGAGAATGATGATGATGATATTGGCTGCAGTCACAATCACTGTCCAGCTGATAGAGAATATGTGCCATGAGAGGCAAAATAAACCTAGGAGACTGGTACTGCATGCCCTAAAATGGAATAGCAGCAGATTTGATACTAGAGGTACGATTTGAATTGCCTACTTGCTTGTTTTCACTCTAAACAATTGTAGGTGAGTCAGAATTTACTGTCAGATTTCTGGTGGCTGCGCTGTTCATGCTTTGTGATAAACGGTCTACATTTCTAGATTCTTTGTAATTCGTTACAAAAAGTAATTCATTACAACTACCCTGATTGAATTTTCTCTCTTTTTAAAGTTATTGTGCTTTTTTTGGTATACTAATACTGCGCTAAGCACTTCATACATATTTCATTCTTCTAATATCCAAACGATGGCAGTGTTATTACCATTCCTATTTTTTTAAGTGTTGGAACAGAAAACTAGTAAGAACTTAAGTTCCTACCATAAATAGGACTGGCCACCTACAGTTCACTTAAGCCACAGTTGTGGTAAGTTTTTCTTAATATACAGCTAAGCTTAATCCTAACTGATATACTGACCTATTAAGAGTCTAAGGAAAAGGAGAATTAAGGCAAGTTTATGTGCGAGGCAATTGACATATAATAACTCATGGTTATTAATACCCCCATGTCACAGTGAAGATAAAAAGAGTCTCAAAGAAGTTGGCTTACTTTAGTGATGAGGACTTTGGAATCCAGAAAGGTTGTCTAGCCTCATGCAGGTAGCAAATATAGGTCAAGCACATTTCTTTCTGGTTCCAAATCTCTTGCTCGTAATTATACCATATTGCCATAAAATATAAAAACAAAACTCAAAAGCTCCCTGTATTCAATATCACATGATAACTCAAGTTGGTTAGGAAAGAACAGAGAGCAAATAGATAAATCTGTAGCTGCCTAGAGAAAGTGATGTGGCATTCACTATGTGTTAAATGAAGAATAAAGCAATGAGAATTTCCTTTATACAGTTCTGCTGCCGGCAGCTATTTCTGACCTGAAACAACAGCTACAATGATAACAGAATTTTCTTTCTCTCTCTCTCTTTTTTTTAATCAAAACCACCAAACAAAAAAATACCCATTGAGAAGATTTGGGGATGCTAGGCACAAAATAAATTGGGATGTGGTTGGAACTGCAAATTTGGGGATTAAGGGAAATCTCATAATGAATATTGAGATCACCCCCATACCAGCTCTACTCCTATGCCCAACTCCAAAATGTTAGCAGCAGAGGGGGCAGGGCAGTTGGAGGATCCTTCTTGAGCAAAATCAAACCAGCACAGACCTACAGATAACAATAGTTGGATGGCCCAGTGAAAAAGCTAGCTGGTCATTCTTCTGTGCTACGGAGGTGTCCATTAGTTCACGGATGCACTAATGTATGGTTTTCTATCAACTCTTTAATGTCTAACTATGAATAGCGAGCTAAGAATTATCAGATGCTTTAATAAAGAGAAACAAACAAAAGAACAGACCTGATAGGAAATCTGAACCATGGAAAGAATGAATATCTTTAAAGACATAGAGAAGATATTTTTCCAATAAATCAACAGCAGAATGCTATGAAAAAATGAAACAATTGAAAAAATAAAGTGTTTTTAAAATTAATATATGGCAGCCAAAATTTTAATTGAAGTGTTAGAAGATGCAGGCAAAAAAATATCCCAGAAAGAACAAAAATACTAAGAAATGAACAGATGAGATGTTTTGGAACATTTCATGAACCAAAAATGGGGTCTAACATATAATTAATAGGCATTCTAGAAGGAGAGAACTGAGAAAATAATGGCAAGGAAATTATTTTTTAAAGAATGCAAAAAAGAAAAAGTAAAAAAATTGAAGAACATCATTTCAAAATGAAAAAGCCCTCTGTGTACCTAGCAAACTGATTAAATAAAAAACCATGCCAAAGTGAATTGTAATGAAATTTTGGAATTCTAGCCACAAAGAGATGGCATTGAACTCCTAGACTGCAATATTTCAAGACAGAAGAGTGGAGCAATAGCTTTAAAGTTCTGAGGAGGGAAAGATTCTAAACTCGCCTTTTCTCTGGCAACTACTGGGGGATGTGCTTCACTAAACATTGTTGTAAAATCCCAGATCTCATGTTGGAGAACGGATAAAATAATTCTTAGGATGACTCAAAAGAAGTACAGGAGGTGATCACTGTGTAGCAGGCCTGCAAGTTGCCAGTCCAGATTGAAACCAGAGGATACAGAACTTTAGGAGGTTTCATGAGAAAACAGATATATTACTTGTTAGATTTGACTGGGTGAGAAATTGCATTAAGAGGCGTACTTTGGGGGCATGAGTCAGTAATTAGATTAAAAAGAAGCTGAGCAAAAGAAGAAATGATGAAGATGTTAATTTTAGAAAGTGAGAAGTCATACAACAAAATAAATTAAGCAGAATCGACCATTAGGCCCACAAAAGAAATATACATACATAGTAACAACAGTAAAAATTAGCTATAGCTTTAACTCCAAATTGATAAAACTCTACTACAAGGATCAGGGGAAGGGAGGGAGAGAGAGAGAGAGAGAGAGAGAGAGAGAGAGAGAGACATCTATGGAACATAAGAACTAGGAAGATCGGTAGGGGAAGAAAGGGATAAAGAAAGGGGGGGTAATCAGAAGGGGGAATGAAGCATGAGAGACTATGGACTCTGAGAAACAAACTGAGGGCCTTAGAGGGGAGGGGGGCGGGGAAATGGGATAGACCGGTGATGGGTAGTAAGGAGGGCACGTATTGCATGGTGCACTGGGTGTTATACGCAACTAATGAACCATCGAACTTTACATCAAAAACCAGGGATGTACTGTATGGTGACTAACATAATATAATAAAAAAAATTTAATAAAAAAAAAGAATAGAAATATATGGTGAAGAAGCAGAAGGGAGGAATTACAGAGAAGCACAAGGAAATCATTGGAATTGTTAGATACATTCATTATATTGTGATCATTTTTCAGATGTATAAATATGCCAACACATTAAATCGTACACCTTAAAAAAAAAAGAGAGAGAGAGAGTATGTGTGTGCAAAAGAGCTAAAATCTTCACCTACTATTACAAGAGATCAATAGATAATGTTTTAAATTGATAAATCACAATATAGCTGCATAGCAGTAGACCCAGTTCAAAGCATTGACAAAGTAGTTGTCCTTGGATGGTATATGAGTGGGGAAGTGAAAAGAGAGACTAATATATATATTTTAATATATAGTGTTTTTAGTAGTGGTTAAATTCCCCATGAACTGTAGACTCATATTGCTTTGATTTTTTTTTTTAAAGATTTTTATTTATTTATTTGACAGAGAGACAGCCAGTGAGAGAGGGAACACGAGCAGGGGGAGTGGGAGAGGAAGAAGCAGGCTCCCAGCGGAGGAGCCCAATGTGGGGCTCGATCCCAGAACGGCGGGATCACGCCCTGAGCCAAAGGCAGAAGCTTAACGACTGAGCCACCCAGATGCCCCTCAGATTGCTTTGATTTTTAAAAAAGTTTGTAAAAATTTCCCATCATTGCTCCTTGACCACTACTCAATCCATCAGTTTCCTCTTCAGCTTGGTGATGCTTCCCCCTCTCTGTCCCAAAGTGGTCCCTTCAAGAATGTGGAATTGGGCTAAAATCAGTATTGTGCACCCTCAGAGTTCTTAGAAAGTTAAGAGTTTATTCCCCCTGTGATGCTGCTTTTTCAATTCTGAGCACAGCAAAGACATGTTACATAACTTGGAGTTTCAACAAACACCTGGAAATCAGGCTGTATGTATTGCTCAGATGAGACCAGACATGAAGAGATTGGTAGTGACAAGTGTTGTCACTTCTCTCTCTGACAGCAGGCAAGTGGCGCGCTATATATACAAGGTCTGATACCATGCTTTCAAGATGAAAAAAAAAAAAAAAGGCAAGTGAAAAATAACATTTCACGAAGAGCTATCTGGGAAAATAATGGCAAATTACACATGGTTTAGCTTTGCTCTTAGCTTTTATAAAGACCCAAGAACTATGAACTGAGCAGTTGAGCCCTAATTAAGTCTCCTCTTGATCTCTGTACTGCACACCCAATTCTCAGGCTGCAGTTTAAAAAGGCATCATAACATCGTCTAATCCACCTGCTCTTTTTCCTGCCTTTCTTTCTTTCTTTTTTTTTTTTATAATTTCTCCCCTTTTTTCCCCTTGAGTAAAAGGAGGTTAATACGAGTCATTAAGAATTTAAAAAATAATTATACAATGAAAAAATAGTTCAGGTGAATTTTAATTAGAGCCTAATTTATTGGGATTTGAACCCAGCACACTGGAAATATATAGCAGTAACTTTAGCCATTAAATTGTGTGGCCTTTGTTTAAACTTGGTGGGAATTTGGAGAGATTATTTTGGCTGCTTGAAGACACCATGTTTTTTCCATTAATGCCAGGGAAATATATTGAGTGACTAAAATATCACTAATAAAAATAAATGTGAAAGTTGTAAATTTCAAACATTGTAAGACCCATAGTTCATACCTGAATTTCCAAATGTGTATGTGACATTTCATTAAGCTTAAAGCTGAAGACACACTGTATTATGTCTGACCTCTGTAAAAAAAGGAACCTAAATATTTCCACAATTTGTCATCCTTTGGAATCTAACAATAATAAGGCAGAGAATGTGAAAGGGTCTCTTCTAAGCCAAGAGAAAGCCCCTCTCTGGTCCTGTGCTCAGACGTGAGGCATCGCCCTGCCCTCTCAGGACTAACTGATCCCTCCACTGCCTTCCAGTGGGTTATTTTTCATCCATAAAATGGGAACAGTAGAACAGACCAATTTGGATGGGAGATTATGAGGTAGATTAATTGAAATCAACATCCACCTTAAACCTTTCCTGGGAAGGGTAATGCATGTTAAGAGTGAAGCAGAATTCCCAAAGGGATTTGAGCTCATTTTGTCAGAAGGAAGTGATTCCGCGTTGAGCCACCAAGACTGTAGGGCCTTGAGATATACCCCTGTGGTTTCCTCAGAGCTGAGTCAGCCACTGGAGGGAGCCAATATGACTCTCACCGTTTAGTCGGATATGCTGAACTGGGAGGGAAAGAGATTTTGAAAATAGCATGTAAGGATGACAGAATTTGAACAAAATCCCTTTTATTTATTTATGCCAAAATCTGTGTGAATGTAAAATGCCATCGCGATCATGCTTTATTTATGGTGGCTTTTTCTTTGGGGAAAAAAAAAAAGGAAAGAAGAAGCACATTGGCTTGACGTTCTCCTCAAACCCTACCTTGTGGCCGCTGGCGAGTGAGTGGTGCGGCGAGCTTGGACCGTGGGGCGAGCTGCGGCCCAGGCCAGGCCTGATGTGGGCGCGCTCCCTGACTCTGCTGGCCTAGTCTGATCCGGGCAGGTTTGAAAAGGCACTGCTTGTCATTGAGTGCAGCTAGAAATCATGCCCGTGCCTCTCCATGAATAGGGGGATGTGCGATATGTAAAATTCCTAAAGACAATCTTATTTATAGCCGTTGCAAACAATGTTTATACAAAGTTTATTAAATATGTCACCCACATTGATTTATCCCAACCAGTCTCTTCAATCACTAATATTTATGTGATGGGTTCAGTTGCAACAATTATTTTATGTGCTGTAGAGTATGTTATAACTAGGGATTCACCCTGGCAATTATATGAAAGATAAAATGCATCCTGAAGACCTCAGGGCAGACCAGGAAGTATATTATTGGACACAAGGTGGTTTTAACTGAATGCCACAGCACTAAATTTAGAATAAGAAGCGTGGAGCGTCTTATGCTTAAAAATTAAAGCTAGTTGTGTGTCCTTTCTGAAGTTTCCTTATTATTGGAAAGGTAGCAAACCTCCTCTGCACGTTTCCTTTCCCGCATCCAGACGTAGGGCCTAGAGACGCTTTCCTTCTCATCATTTTGAATTTCTGTCAGCTATCGCTCCTCGGCAGCATTTATTTAGTGCCCAAAGTGGGCAGAAGAGTCTACTTGGCATTTGTAAACACCTACAAAGGAAATTAGACACATGTTACTTGCCTGGAAGGAATTGGCATCTGCTGTGAGGGGCCAAAGCAGTGTTAACAGAAAAACCAGAATTTTCTGAAGAGCCCAAGGTAACTATTGAAACTATAAGATGACAAACTCAACAAAACAAACCAAAGCAAAACAAAAGTTGTTTCAAACCACAATTGAACGCAACTTTTCTCTTCCCTAAGAAAGACTAAAAAGTCCTTTGTTTGGCAAAATGACAGACCCACTTTGGTTCAGAGAGTAGGGCCTCCGGGCATGGTATGAAAGTAGACAATAAAACAAAGAGGTAGCTAAACTGTTCTGCAGAAGAAGTGAGCAGTAATTTCAGGCTGAAGTTCACTGTAGAAGGGAGAGGGGGAAAGTTTGGGCGGCAGGAAGAGAAAGGGAGGTGAACAACAAGGGAAAGAAGGGAATTTGGAGAAATTCTGTACGCTGGTGAGGCTGGGAAATGATCTTTGAGTCCAGGCACGTGTCCTATTCAGGTTAGAAAATGTCCTGTGTTGTAATGTAAGCCTATTGCCCGTCCCCATGTCTCTTTGGAGAAGCGGGGAGTCTGAGCTGAAGTAAGCTGTTTCCTAAAAGCACATAATGATAGACAGTAAACTGAAATAATTTGGTCAAAGAAGGAGTGCAAAGCCAGAGGGAACTAAAGAAATATTTTATCGACACTCACCCTAACTTCAGGAATCTCTGGGGAGGCTGGGAGGAATCCTCACTGAGAGATGAGGGGTCACCTTGGGATAATTTCATCCCTGGGACAGGGTGAAACCCAGCCTCAGGGTCCTGGAGCACTTTCCTGGGGGATGATAAGTTCTTCTAGTACTTCAATGGTAGTCTGGTTTTACTCTTCCCCCCACCCCACCTGCTATTATTATTAATTTTTTTCCCCAAAAAACATTTATTTCTCTGCCAGGAGAGATTGTTTTTTCAATGACTCAATCTTGCTCTTTAGTTTTCATTGGATTTGATTTTCAGTCTGCTTCATCTCATAGCCTTTTCTAGTGTTGAGCATTATAGACAATGAAAATGTTTGGGCCCATACGTTTGACAATATTGGTCTTTTGTAAAACCAGTTTCTCTCAGATAGAACCTATTGAACTTATAGAAGCTTTGTGGTCACCTCTTTTTAAGAAAGCAATTACCCATGAGCTACAGGAATCAATCAATTCTTAACTATTCACTGAGCAATCCTGACACCAGTCTACGAGCTGGACAAATGGCCAGAGAGAGACTTCCATCAGTAGGGAGTCTGCATCTTCATGCAGAGGCACAAGTGAATGACTGTTTATCTAAGGAGACCTGTCAAAAAAGTATGGAGTGATTCTGGTCTTTTCTGTCCAGTGTATCATTTGATGCAAAGAGGGAAGATTTGACTTCAATTTGATTAGAGGAATTTGGGCTTTGCCTTCTATGTCCATAAAACAGGATCACCTGTAAGGAAAAGTTCACAGAACCTAGGAAATTAGGACTTTCACTGTGGCTGCTAAAGGAAAGGTTGTAACCTTAGTATTAAGCTGATATCCAGAAAAAAAAAATATATATATATATCCAATTTAAAGACTTTACAGTTTTACATGTTATGTATCCTTTTATACTTTTCGTATGGGAATCTTGGTTTACAACTCTTGACAAAGAATGCTCATTCAGTAGAGCCCCTCAGGGCTAAATATAAGATAATGTTGCTGACAGAACAAGATTCCCCAAATTTCTGTGTCTTGTGAGACCATGATGACAGAGTGTTTAGAGCCTACTTTATATTTTCCCTCCAAATCCCAAGCTCCTCTGACTTGCCAACCCACATTGCTATCTGATTGCCATGATTCCCTGATATATGAAATCATGGTGGAATTTCCTTGGAATTATATATCTTAAGCCATGATAGCATTCAATGACTTCCAGATGCGTTAACAATGATGGTCCACTGCGTAAGGAATTACCACAGATTATCTCCCATTTGCTTTGTCACAGTTTTGTATGGAGTTTATTACCAGTAGAAATATTAACCTCGCCTTCTACAGCAGCCTATTTCTGAGATCTTTAGACAATATTACCCAAAAAGAGTCTATTATTTTTTTTACTAACATAGGAATGGTCAGTGACATCTGCCAAGCTCCCAGAAAAAGGAAGAGCCATGGTCCTGCTGATGTGCCTTCTGTCCTAGGCGTGGAATGAATATCCAGTATTCCAGAGACTGCTCATTCTTCACTTGAACACAATGGAAAAGGTAGGAGAAGTGGTCATGTATTGTCAACAATGCACCAAGCAGGGCAGAGTGGAATTCTGTCTGCCATCTCTACGTTGGCCTTCTTGCATATGATCTCGGATTCTGCACCACAGACCTATACAAAACTAATTGTTCATGTGATTTCCTTTCTGTGCCACTGCAGATGTCCCTTTCTGTAACAATTTAATTAACACTTTAAAATAATGATGCATTAATTAATGCCAAATTACAATGAAAATCCTGGAGAATTACACTTTATATCAACATTAATGCAAAATGAGTTCCTCCTGGATAATTTTTCTTACAATGAATACAAAAAGAGATAATACTAATTAGGCCATCAATTTAAATTTACCATAATTTCAATCCATGTCATTTATCTGTTCCCCAGCACAAAACAATACCCGTCTACCATACGTTTGTATGGCAATAGGGATGTCTGCATAGCAACCAGACCTGGGTCATTTTTAAGGGATTGTGAAATAGGCTTGAATTTTGAATTTGTCAGTTGTTGAAAATGGGGTGTGTTTGTGTGTGTGTGTGTGTGTGTGTACGTGTATGTGCACATAATGCATGTGTGTATGAATGTGAGAGAGAGAGGGAAGAGTCCAACACTTTAGTAAAATAAAATGCTCTGACTTAAATAAAGTTATGTGCTCAGTCTTATAATATGCATGGCATAAGTCATCAGGCTTAGTCTATCCAGTTGCATATAATTCAGTTTATTTTCCACTCTCGGGGTCATGACCCAGAAGTTAGAAGAATTGTGGTATCTCCAGGGTCATTTGTTCACAAGCAAACCTAAATCACATCTTCCTATACTCAAAAGTGACATGATGTGCACCTGTTACATTTCATTTTCATTGCTTCTAATGAGGAGCTGCTTCTTTCAGTATCAGGAAGAGAGGGCTCAGAAGGTTAATTTTACAGTGCTTACTGAAGAAAGAAACGTGACAGTAGTTCCTCAACTGCAACTACTTTCTTAACTACATCCTTCGCATGTGCCTTTCATGTTGAGACACATTTGGTATCTAGATCATGCAAGATCTGTCAAACATTTTGTTTCTCAGTCAGAACACCCCTGACTAAATATTTTCATAAAATCCTAAGTATTTTATTCTTACAGAAATCTTTTGATAGTAAGAGAGTACGTTGGGGCAGATTCCTTCAGGGCTTCATCTTAAATTTACTCTCTTTTTGGCAAGGACTGTCCACCCATCCCATTTTGACATGGGATTCTCACCTCTCATATTTAGGAATCCTGACATGTACTTTGCTAAAGTGCCATAAAAAACATATTTAATAAAATGGCGAATTACGATGTAGCAGTGGTTATGGAAATTTACTAACAAAACAAATCCTCTTCCAACATTAAGAATCTCTAATTTCAGAAGGGATAAATAACAGAATGTGGTCGAAGTTCTTGTACCTCTGGGGTATTTTCCTGGATATGTTTCTTACTTCTCTTAGCAATTTGTGTTCTCACTATGCCCCTCTTAAAGATCCTTTCCCCCCGTATTGAATGACAAGAAAAAATTGGCTCTTTATAGTTTAGTTTTCCCATGTTCTAAATCAGCAATGGAAATTTCTACTTGCCCAGGTGTTCTCAAAGAAAGTAGGCAATGGGCCTAAATGAAGTCTGGCAGAAAGAAATTAATTTTTAAAAATCAATAAGCTCTGCATTTGTTTTTATTCAGCTTTAGGGGAATACATATCAGTGACATTTACCTTGGACTATATCTCTGTGCCCAAATAACCAGAGCATGTCAGAGCAGACCAGGGCATGGGTAGATCCATTCCACTTCATAAGCCTGGTTGACTGCCAGGGAGTAGATGATGAAGACAGTTGAAAACTTGACCTCTCAGGGCTACTTGGCATCATATAGTCATCCTTCAACGATGTGTATCTACCAGAGGCATAAAATTATATAATTCAATGTGGGTTCCCAGGCACCTGGTGAGTTTTTCATGAAGATGGAAGAATCAGTAAGCTTTTCATCATATGTGTCCTTAATTATATGCTGGAAATTTCTTATGATAAGTCTAGAAATTAAATAGCGTGTATTCATACCTTAGCCCAGTATCTCAAGTCATGTTTGGGTGTTTGCTTGCCTCTTTCGGTACTACCCTCCTGCTCTCTCCCTACACCATTCCATTATCCGGAAGTACTAGTAAAGCCGATGCAAGCTTAGGCGCTCTGGGATGGACCTGCTTTACAAAGGTACGGGTTGTGCCACGTTGAAGGCCGATGAATGTTTTCATGGCTGTTCTTTGATTTTTTAATTTCTTTTAAAGATTTTATTTATTTATTTTGAGAGACAGAGAACTTGAGCGGTGGCAGAGGGAGAGGGAGAATCTCAAGCAGACTCCCCACTGAGTGTGGAGCCCAAAGCAGGGCTCGATCCCAGGACCCGGAGATCATGACCCCGGCTGAAGTCAGAAGCTTAACTGACTGAGCCACCCAGGCACACCCATGGCTGTTCTTTTAATAGTCTCTCAGGAAGGTTATTAGAAGAGGAAACTATTTGGGTTATTTCTCACAGTTGACATAATTTAACCCTCCTAGTTTCAGGTTTATTTTGAAATAACTGAATGGTGAAGGTGATGCCTCTCAAATACTGGATTATATTAGGTTAGAAATACTGACTTCACAAAGAAAAAAATGAGCCTTTTTATTGAATAATCTTTCTGATTTTATCCATGCACATTCATCAAAACAGAGAATCAGCAGGAACCATAAGATCCTAGTGATTAAGTCTCAACCTAACCTGGTGGGTAGGAACCTGTTTTCCTTTCTGCTATGCTACCTTGAGCCTTGACTCTCGAATTAGGTAGGGGTTCAAATCCCAACTCTCCCTTGGACAGGCTACTTACACTCCCTGAGCTGCAGTTTTCTCATCTATAAAGTGGAGATGATAATACAGATAGTTTTGAAGACTGAAAGAACGTGCTTGAAGTGTTTTGCACAACTAGTTCAGGTTCTGCTGGTAATTTGAAGATGCACTCTGCAAATATTGACTGATTACCTAACATGGTGCCAGTCACAAGCCTCTGGCAATAAAAAGATAATTAAGGTAGAGTGTCTGTCCAAAAGAACTTTACAGTTTAGAGGTACATACAGATACAAAAGTAAATAATTTAAATACACTGTGCTGTAATAGATGTATGCACAAAATACTATCTACAAAAAAAGGAGGGACCCTGGGGATTTTGGGGAGGGATCCACACAAAAGGTGATATTTGAGTTGGAGCTCAGCAAAGAATAAAGACAACCTCATACTAAGAGGCAGATATAGGGAAGAGGTGGGTTCATCATGTGACAAGCTGTGCCATGAGGTTAGATATGATATACAGTTCATAACAGCCTGTTTGTGAGGGAAAAAAAGGTTGCTCAAACAAGATTGGATGTAAATTACCAGAACTATGATTTTCTATTTATAACTCTGGGCAGTTTGGCAAACATATTAAAGCCTAAAATTTTTAGGTATGCTATACCACAGCGTTCGTTCCTATTTCTAGAGATTTATCTGAAGGGAATTGGTATGAATATGAATAAATATTTTGATATGAGCCTTTGGTTCATACCAAGATGGCAAACCAAAAGGTCTTTAGATCTCTCTGCCTCAACTCAATCCTAGAGACATTATGAATAAATGGGAAACAGACTTTAGGAATACACAATGCCACAAAACTGTGAGAAATCAATGAAACCACAGAGGACTGTGACTTTTCAGTGTGTGGTAGTGGCTGGACACAGTGAACGGTGAGCGTCTCTAACTGGAGACACAGCATATAACTGAATATGGCAGTAAACAGATATATGCACAAACAGAAGGTTTAGTTTTTGTTCTTAATTTCTCCCACTGTCTTGCTCAGATTTCTCCACAGCAACATCGCTTGGAAGGAAACAGTCATATTTTAAAGTATTAAAAGAAAAGATTTAATTACAACGATTAAATGATGTAAACAACCAAGATACAGGCTACCGTATTGTTCAACTTCTTAACAGGACACAAGACAAAACTGGACAACCTATATCTTCTGAAAGTAAATTTTTAGAATATATGGATGAATTGTTTGAAATAAGTGTGATTAAAAATGCTTATGTAATTGGGAAATAGAACCAGGAATGAGTTAAAAGATCAGATTGAGAAATTCTTCCAGAAGGCCACAGAAAAGAATGGAAAGATAGCACATAGAAAAGCTAAAAGTTACACGGGGCAGAAGTAGAAGTGCCATTGTCTGGATTCAAGAAATCTTAGAAGAGAAAAAGAAAAATAGGATTTAATATTTAAAGAAATAATGGAGAAAAATATCTCAGGATTTTTGAAAAATGAAAGACCTTAGAATGGGAAGGGCTTATAGAGAAACAACCAAGAGGAATAAGGAAAACCCCATACAGGGAATATCAAAAACTAAAAGGAAATTCTGCTACCTTCCAGAAAGAGCAGTTCACCTAAAAGGAAAGAAGAATGAAATCAGTTTCAGATTTCTCCACAGCAACATTGCATGGAAGAAAATAGTAAAGTGATGTCTTAAAGTATTAAAAGAAAAGATTTAATTACAACAATGTTTACTGTGGCATTGCTTGTAATAATAAAATATTGAGAGTGACCTGAATGTCCGTGCAATGGCACACCATGCAGCCACTTAAAAATTATGTTGCAGAAAAATGTTTAAGAACATAAAAAAGCATTTGCAATAAAAAAAAATAGCTCCGTGAATAAAATAGATCATACACATGTACACAGTGATTTCATTTTTGTTTAAGTGGAAAAACTGAAAGAATATATGCAGAAATTTTAGGGCTTTTTAAAAAAAATCCAGCATAGTTAGCATACAGTGTTCTATTAGTTTCAGGTGTACAATATAGTGATTCAGCAATTCCATATATCACTCGGTGCTCATCATGACAAATGCACTCCTTAAGCCCCATCACTTCTTGAACCCATTCCCCCAGACTCCTCTCCTCTGGTAACCGTCAGTTCTCTATACTTAAGAGTCTGGGTTTTTTTGGTTTGTCTTTTTTTTCTTTGTTCCTTTGTTTTGTTAAATGCCATATATGAGTGAAATCATATGGTATTTGTCTTTCTCTGACAGACTTATTTTATTTAACATTATACTCTCTAGATCCATCCATCCATGTTGGTGTAAATGACAAGATTTCATTCTTTTTAGTGGCTGAGTAATATTCCTCTGTGTGTGTGTGTGTGTGTGTGTGTGTGTGTGTGTGTGTGTGTGTGTGTGTGTTCCCACAAATTCTTTATCCACTCATCTGTCAATGGACACTTGGGCTGCTTCCACAGTTTGGCTGTTGTAAATAATGCTGCAGTCACGCAGGAGTGCGTGTGTCTTTTTGAATTAGTGTTCTCATATGCTTTGGGTAGATACCCACTAGTGCAATTGCTGGATCATATGATAGTTCTATTTTTGATTTTTTGAGGAACCTTCATACTGTTTTCCACCGTGGCTGCACCAGTTTGCATTCCTCCTAGTCTTAAGGGTTCTTTTCTCTCTAAGTCCTGGCCAACATTTGTCATTTCTTGTATTTTTTTTACCCACTGAAAAGTGTGAGGTGATATCTCATTGTGGTTTTGATTTTCATTTCATTTCCCTGATGGTTAGTGATGATGAGCATCTTTATATGTGTCTCTTGACCATCTGTATGTCTTATTTGGAGAAATGTCTGTTCGTGTCCTCTGCCTATTTTTAACTGGATTATTTGAGGGGTTTTTTGGTGTTGATCTGTATAAGTTCTTTATATATGTACATATATATATATATATATATGTATATATATATGTATGTGTGTATATATGTATATATAGGATATTAACCCTTTATTGGATATGTCGCTTGAAAATATCTCCTCCCATTTAGTAGGTTGTCTTTTTAGTTTTGTGGATTGTTTCCTTTGCTGTGCAGAAGCTTTTTGTTTTAATGTAGTCTCAGTAGTTTATTTTTGCTTTTCTTTTCCTTGCCTCAGGAGATATATCTAGAAAAATGTTGCTATGGCCAATGTCAGAGAAATTACTGCCTGTGCTCTCTTCTAGGATTTTTATGGCTTCAGGTTTCACATATAGGGCCTTAATCACTTTTTAGTTAATTTTCGTGTATAGTGTAAGAAGGTGGTCCAGTTTCATTCTTTTGCATGTTGCTGTCCAGTGTTCCCAACACCATTTGTTGAAGAGACTGTCTTTTTCCTATTGCATTTTCTTGCCTCATTTGTTGTAGATTAACTGACTATATAATTGTGGATTTATTTCTGGGCAGTCCATTCTGTTCCATTGATCTGCAGGTCTGTTTTTGTGCCATTATCATACTGTTTTGATTACTGCAGCTTTAGAGTATATTTAGAAACCTGAGATTGTGAAACCTCCAGTTTTGTTCTTTTCTAAGATTGCCTTGGCAATTTGGGTTCTTTTGTGGTTCCATGCAAATTTTCAGATTATTTGTTTTAGTTCTGTGAAAAACACTGTTGGTATTTTGATAGAGATTGCATTCAGTGTGTAGATTGCATTGGCTGGTATCAACATTTTAACAGTATTTGTTCTTCCAATCCATGAGCATGGAATATCTTTCCATTTGTGTCATGTTCGATTTCTTTCATCAGTGTTTTATAATTTTCAGAGTACACATCCTTCACCTCCTTGGTTAAGTTAATTCCTAGGTATTTTATTATTTTTGGTGCAATTGTAAATGGGATTATTTTTGTAATTTTTCTTTCTGCTATTTTATTATGAGTGTATAGAAATGTGTATAGAAATTCAGTGGATTTCTGTATACTGATTTTGTATGATGCAACCTTACTGAATTCATTTATCAGTTCTAGTAGTTTTTTGGTGGAGTCTTTAGGGTTTTCTATATACAGTGTCGTGTCATCTGCAAATAGTGAGAGTTTTGCTTCTTCCTTACCAATTTGAATGCCTTTTATTTATTTTTCTTGTCTGATTATTGTGGCTAGGATGTCTGGTACTATATTGAATGAAAATGCTCACAGTGGACCTCCTTATCTTGTTCGTGACCTTAGGGGAAAAATTCTCGGTTTTCCCCTCATTGAATATGATGTTAGCTATGGGTTTTTCAAATATGGCCTTTATTTTGTTGAGGTATGTTCCCTCTAAACGTATTTTGTTGAGGGTTTTTTATTGTGAATGGATATTGTACTTTGTCAAACGCTTTTTCTGCATCTACTGAAATGATCATATGGTTGTTATCCTTTCACCTGTTGATGTGATGTATCATGATGATTGATGTGTGAATATTGAACACCATTACATCCCAGGAATAAATCCCACTTGATTGTAGTGAATGATTTTTTTAATGTGTTGTGATATGCAGTTTGCTAATATTTTGTTGAAGATTTTTGCCTCTGTGTTCATCAGAGATACTGAGCTGTAGTTTTCTTTTTTGGTAGTGTCTTTATCTGTTGTTAGGATAATGCTGGCCTCAGAATGAATTTGGAAGCCTTCCTTCCTCTTTTATTTTTTGAAATGATTTGAGAAGAATAGGTATTAACTCTTCTTTAAATGTTTGGTAGAATTTACCTGTGAAGCCATCTGGTCCCGTACTTTTGTTTCTTGGGAGTTTTTTGATTCCTGTTTCAATTTCATTGCTAATAATCAGTCTCTTCAAATTTTCTATTTCTTTCTGTTTCAGTTTTGGTAGGTTATCTTTCTGGGAATTTATCCATTTCTTCTAGGTCATCAATTTGTTGGCATATAATTTTTTATGATATTCTCTTATAATCCTTTGAATTTCTGTGTTGTTGGTTCTTATTTTTCCTCTTTCATTTCTCTTTTTGTTTGTTTGCCCCCTGCCGCTCCCCTTTAGCCAGAGTCTGATATTGTTTTTCTTAGTTTCTATTTTGTTTATTTCTGTCGTAATATTTATTATTTCCTTCCTTCTACGGGTTTTGGGTTTTGCTTTATCTTCTTTTTCTAACTCCTTTAATTGTAGGGTTAGGTTGTTTATTTGGGATTTTTCTTGCTTCTTTAGGGAGGCCTGTATTACTATAAATTTCCCTTTAGAATGGCTTTTGCTGTACCCCAAAGGTTTTGGACTATTGCATTTTCATTTTCATTTGTCCCCAGGTATTTTTTTATTTCATCTTTGGTTTCTTGGTTGACTCATTCATTGTTTAGTAGCATGTTATTTAACTTCTGTGTATTTATGTTCTTTCCAGATTTTTTCTTGTGGTTGATTTCTTGTTTCAGACCTTTGTGGTCAGTAAAGTTACATGGTGTGACTTCAAATTTTTGAATTTGTTGAGGCTTGTCTTGTGTGATCTCTCTTCTAGAGAATGTTCCGTGTGCACTTGAAAAGAATGTGTATTCTGCTGTTTTAGGATGGGATGTTCTGAATGTATCTATTAGATTCAGCTGGTCCAATGTGTCATTCAAAGGCTCTATTTCCTTGTTGATTTTCTATTTGGATGTAAGTGAGGTTTTAAAGTCCCCTATTGTATTGCTATTGATTATTTCCTTTATGTTTATTATTAGCTGCTTTATGTATTTGGGTGCTCCTATGTTGGGCATGCATATTTACAAACATATCTTTTTGTTGGATTGTTCCCTTTGTGATTATATAACATCCTTCTTTGTCTCTTATTACAGCCTTTGTTTTAAAGTCTATTTTGTCTGATGTAAGTATTTCTACCCTGGCTTTCCCTTCACTTCCATTTGCATGACACTGCTTTTTCATCCCTTCACTTTCAATCTGCATGGGTCTTTAGGTCTGAGATAAGTCTCTTCTAGGCACCAGTTATACATGGGTCTTGTGTTTTTATCCATTCTGTAACCCTGTGTCTTTTGATTAGAGCATTTAGTCCATTTACATTCAAAATATTTATTGATAGGGTATGTACTTATGGTCATTTTGTTACTTGTTTTGTGGTTGTTTTTGTAGTTCTTCTTGGTTCCTTTCTTCTTTTGCTTTCATCTCTCATAGTTTGCTGGCTTTTTTTGGTGATATACTTGGATCCCTTTCTTTTTTACCTCTTGCTTATTTATTACTGGTTTTTGATTTGTGGTTAACATTAGGTTTATATATAACATCTTATGCATATAGCAGTCTGTATTAATTTGATGGTCACTTAAGTTTGTACCCATTTCTTTACCACCCCCCCCCCGCCATTTTAGGAATATGGTGTCATACTTTATATCCTTTTCTTTTGTGAGTCCCTTGACTGATTTTTATAAATTTACTTACTTTTACTGCTTTTATGTTTCCTACTTTCTTACTTTTGCTTATGGTCTTTCTTTTCCACTCAAAGAGTCCCCTTTAACATTTCTCATAGGGCCGGTTTAGTGGTACTGAATTCCTTTAACTTTTGTTTGTCTGGGAAACCCTTATCTCTCCTTCTGTCCTGAATGATAGCCTTGCTGGATAGAGTATTCTTGGTTGCAAGTCTTTTCTTTCAGCACTTTGACTCTATCATGTCACTCCCTCTGGCCTGTAAATTTTCTGCTAAGAAATCACCTGATAGCCTTATGAGGTCCTTTGTATGTAACTGTTTTCTCTTGCTGTTTTTAAAATTCTCTTTATCACTATCTTTTGTCATTTTAATTACTGTATGTCTTGGTATAGACCTTCTTGGGTTGACTTTGTTGGGGGATCTCTATGCCTCCTAGATCTGGATATCTATTTTCTCCCCCAGATTCATGACATTTTCAGCTATTATTTCTTCAAATAAGTTCTTCTGCCCACTTTTCTGTCTCTTCTCCTTCTGGAATCCCTATAATGCAAATGTTACTATGCTTGTTGGTGTCATTGAGTTCCATGTGTCTGTTTTCATTTTTTGTTATTTTTTTTTTTTTTCTGGTGTTCAGCTAGATTGCTTTCCATTACTCTGTCCCTGGGGTGCTTGATGTGAGGGTCTGTTTTTTTCATCTCTTCAGGCCGGTAACATCCCTCCCTCCCATGGACAGTCACATGGGTCACAGTTCCTGACTGTGTCTCTGTCCTTCCTACCCTCTTCGTTGCGGTCACTTTTCTACATCACCTTCAAGAATCTGTTCTGCCAGTCTTCAGTCATTTTCTGGATTATTTACACTGGTATAGGTGTTATCTAGTTGTGTCTGCGGGAGAAAGTGAGCTTAGGGATCTTCTTACTCTGCCATCTTCCCTGGAAGTCAGAAATTTTAGTGTTTGTCTCTGAGTGTTAGATAGGACAAGAGATAATAATTTTTTCCTTTTTGCTTTTTTAATCATATACATTTTTTCCTGATGTGCTTTTACTACTTTAAGAGGAAAAAATGTTACTTAACTATTGATTTAACTTTGATAGAACTCTAATTGAGAGCAAATTTAGACAGACTTTAGACACTTAGAAGGTGCTGCAACAGTCCTGGTGAGATGTGACAAGGCTTGAGTTAAGTAAGACAGTGGCAAAGGGGATGGATTCAGCAGACTCGATTGGATTGACACTCAGGAAAAATGAACAGGAATTGGTTAGCAATTAGATAGGGGACATGTCAAGGATGACTCTGAAGTTTCTAGCTTCTCTGATATTTTACTTATCAGCTCCTAAATTTAGGTCTGAAAGAACTATTATATATGCCCTTCTAAAGAAATGTTGTGATACAAAAGGCAGATATTTATACTACGTTTCCAGCAGCTCCTCTCTGAAAGCACTTTTGAAGCTGATTTGTATGTACACGTATATTGTGAGCCACAGATATCTTATTTTCAAGAAAAACATGTTCCACAAACTCTTTCCCCACCTGTGTCATTAAGCAAAAGCAATTGCTTTATTCACCACACCTCTGTCTGAGTTCTTTTGAATGCAGGTTCAAAGGCACATTCCATGAATATATCTTTTTCCCCATGTGTGTTGAAACCTGCTGGCAAATATTTCATACCCCTATGGAAAAATGGGCCAAGTACATGAATAGACAATTTATAATAGAAGCAAAACAAATGACAAGTATCCATAAGAAAAAAATGTCCAATTACCCAAGTAATGGAAATTAAACCTTGGTTCAAAATGGCAAAAATAATCTCTTTAAAAAAATCTCTTAAAAAGATAATGCACAGTGGTTGCAAGATGTTGGTGTGATAAACATTTCCTTACATGGTTAGTACACTGTCTGGAAGAATTCATCACTACATGAGAGAATTAGGGATATAGTTAAAGATTAAGTAATTAATGTTTAAAACGAACAACAATAAGATAATGGCTAAATAAATTGTATATCTCCTAAAAGCACATTTTCCAAAAAAATGTTTAATGACATAGGATAATACTCATACTACATAAGTAACAAATTTTATATGCCATAGAATTTTTATTTTTAAATAATTTATTTGTGCATTAAAAAAGGGAGATGGAAAAAATAATCTGAAATATCAGCATTGATTATCTCTGAATGGTGGTATTATTGGTAATTTTTACTATCACAATTCTTCTTATTTAAGTTTCTAAAATGAAGCATGAGGATTTTAAAATCAGAGGCAATTATTAAAAACAATCTATTTCTAATATAATTTCAGTAATGTTGAACATTCTTTTAAATTCACCTGCTATTTTTTCTTTGTATAGGTAGTATATACATAAATAGGTAGCAGGCACAGGTATCAAAAGCAGTTCAGTAATTTAGGAAAATTACCACATGGCTATAGACATGTTTATTTAAGTACAGTGTTGTCTAGGAATTGCTCATCATTTAGTCAGCGTTTACTGAAAAGCATAAATTCATAGCTTATCAGAGATGGAAGGGACTGAGAAATAATAGAGTCTAAACCCTCATTTTGCAAGTGGGGCTTTGTGAAAATATACTTTCATTGTGAGACACTGGGAAGCCATTGAAGGCTTTCAGATGTAATAGTGAGATAATTAGATAATTTTGGTAATAATGTGGATAGTTGACTGGCGAGGTAATAGTTGAGAGACAGGATATCCACAGAAGGCTACTTTAATAATGCAGGGAGGAAGTAATAAACCCTGAATTGGGAAAGTAGATGTGGGGCTGGAGAGCAGATGAGTTTTGGAATCTATTTAGGAAGTAGAATTAACATGTTAGAGTCAGATTAATTATGGTGAAAAGAAGAGAAAAGAGTTAAACATAACTCAGTTGTCTAGGTTAGGGAACTAAGAAGGTGATACCATAGCCTGAGATAAGCAATCAAATGCTTATCCACAATGTCACCACTCACTGGCTTTTAATAAATATCAACTCATTGACTAATTAGGCTACATTTATGTCTTCTTTAAAGGAACCTGAGTATGGATTAATAGGTATTTACTTTTACCTTCAAGCAGTTTTGAGAAATATAAGAGGAGACCTATAAATCAGGCACAGAACATGTGCAATGAACTTTAAAGATGCATTAATAAAACTTATGCCAGTATGTTCTATGCCACCCTCGTCTAGCCCGTCATATTCATAGCAACAACACCAAAAGCAACTCGTAGAGAAATGAGACTATTTTTAAGTTTTCTACTTTATATCAATTAGAAACTAATTTGAAATGTTTTAGTGTAAAGGTGGAAGATATTTCTGGTCCAGTCACCAGTTTTAATTAGTTGTTTTTAAACCAATATATTTTCTTCCTTTCTTTGGGCTCCATATGTTCTTCTCCACTGAGGTGTGGATTTATACCCTCACAGAGACACAGTAAACAGGCATATTCATAGAGTGTGCTTTCTTGCAGGCAAGTCCTGTTGACAGCTCCATGCATGTTAGAATGATCTTAGGAAAAGAAAATTAAAAAGTCGGAGATGTAAGAGTACATTATTCTGTTTTACTGAAGGTGGTGTAGATTCAACTAACTCAGCATTAGAGCAATCTCAAAAGTGTTAGACTCCAGCCATCCACCAAGTGTTTCTACCACATCCTTACCAGGTGGTCAAGTCCTTGTTCGAATATCCCACAAAAGGGCTATTTGCTCTGTGAATATATTGTAAAAGCTTATCTTTTAGCAAGTCGAAATTTGTCTCCTTGTAGCTTAATATTGATTGATCCTGGTACAATGAAGCCAAGTCCCCATTTTTTGTACCAGTTCTTTAACACGAAGGTCCCTCAGTATTTTCTTCACTCCATCCACTTGCTCATAATGTACTTTCGTCTCTTCGTTATCCTGATTGTTCTATTCTGAACATACACTCGTTTTGTCCATATTCCTCTTTTACAAAATAAATTTACTTTTTAAATTCTGAAAATAAGAGCCTTACTAACAATTTCTAGATTTGATAAATGAATATTTAGAACACATTTTAAAGAAAAGCCTTCTTGTTGATCTCCATCGTTCCAATGTGTTTCTGTTTAATTCAGTTTCCAATCAGCCACTGGATTGACTAAATTGCATTTCCTACTGTGTTGGTTAAGGTCCTTAGATAAGCAACAGCAAATAGAATTATAAGTGCAAGCGAATTATTAGGGGTGTTTCCTGTGTGCTTGTAAAGATCAAGTGGAGGGTGCTGGAGAAGGCAGTGAGAGCCTTCGAAATGAGAAGCAGGCCTGACACGAGTGAAATGAGAGGGGGAACACATTGGGTGTTAATAGGAGAAGTCTTAGGATGCCTGCTGCAAAAAGGCAAACAAAATAAGCAGAATACATGCAGTGTAGTAAAAGTCATGCTAATCTCAGGTTTCTGCTTCCATAAAACAAAATGACAAAATATTCTGGAATAATATCCACAGTGTTCTAGCGCAAAACAAAACAAACCAAACAAACAAAAAAAAACCCCACACACAAAAACACAAAACCAACCCCTCCCCCCCCAAAACCTATTTGAACTAAGAATTAGTCAAAGATATATGTATTATTCAGGATCCACTTAGGAAAACAAAAATTCACTATAAATACATCCAGCAGAGAGAATTTTATATAAAGAAATGTTGACGAGTATTGGAAGGGCTGGAATAGCAAACAGAAGAAAGAAAGAGGGTTAGAGGAACAAAGATACAAAAGGGGTGAGACTGACATCGGAAGCTGGAGTGAACAAGCCTGTCCCTCCTGCTGCCTGTTGGAGATGCTGTTTCACTTGGCCGAAGGAGGGCTGCCAAAGGAATGCTACCTGGACCAAGGCTTGAAACCAAGGAAAAGAGGCTACCTCTGCCCAGTCCACTTGAGTCTAGAATGAACCCACCCCTGCTGTTACTATAGCTACTGACGGCAGTTGCCAACAACTTGCCAGTATTGGAGCCAGAGGAAGAAACTTGCCTTTCCTGCTGGCTTATCTCCTACCAGTATCTTCTATTAGTAGAACTCATCAAGAAGACAGCTGGCATTAGACTGAGAAATGGAGCTTGCAGACTTCTAGCCTTCTTTAATACACAGAAAAGCACAGAAGGGTGGGAAGAAGGGCTGTGGGCAAATAGGCAAATGATTGGCATAATAATATGCTAGCATACATTGAGTCAATAATGAACGCAAGAATATGGAAGTTATAGAATAAAACAGAAGTGACACCTTAAACTACATGAACATTTCTACTTTTGTTGTATTATAATAAGGTTTCTTCCTATAATTTCTTTTTTTTTTTAATAATGGGATTGTTTTGAGCTTTAGCATATGAATTCCTATATGTTTTAAGAAAGAGCTGGTATCTTTTAAAAGAATTTTGCCTGTGGTGTACAAAGGATGCAAATCACACACACACACATTTATTTATCCTTAATAGCCTTGTTGCCCTCATC
Organism: Ursus americanus; assembly: GCF_024610735.1. Lineage (NCBI taxonomy): Eukaryota > Metazoa > Chordata > Mammalia > Carnivora > Ursidae > Ursus > Ursus americanus. The sequence goes on along the minus strand of NC_142138.1, from coordinate 40,209,739 downwards.
AATAACTGCTTTGCTTTGTCTAAACTGTCCTTTCATATAAGCAGAAACATAAATCACTATTTCCAAAGGAGGTCCTAGTCGCTGGGACTAGGTAGGAGGATGGAAGGGAATTAATCATGGGCTGCAAAGCTTGTAGATCTTAGAAGATCTATCAAAGGTTTAGCAGGTTCCTCTGTGTCCTGAGTACATCCCCTTGGTCTTACCTCTGATCTCAGCCAGGGTTGTGACAGACAGTTCCTTGAGCCTTCCACCCACCTCATGCTGGCAATGACTTGCTCAAATGAAGACGTGGCATCTCCATGTCTTTCACTTTCTGCCTGGACTTCCCTCATTTTACAGAAGCTCTTAGGAGCAACAAGCCTGTGAAACCAAGAGATGTCAAGGAGTTAATGCTCCCAAGGGGCTCTCCTGATCAATAGGAAACAGGGCTCATATATAGATAATTCTGGTCTATCCTCTATAATGCTATTGTGAGTTACTTTCTATGTTCCTCTGAAAGTTCTGTTCAGAGCTGAGCTCCATCTGTCCTTCATGGGCTGGGGGGCGGGGTGGGGCGGGGAGGTGGGCGAGAGCAAACACTGTACTCTTGTATTGTTTTTTTTTTTTTTCCTCTTTTTTTTTCCTCTCCCTCATTTCTCATTCCTGCTCTCTGAGATTACCTCATAAATAAACTACCTACACATAGCTCATTATTTCAGATTTGGCTTTCCAAGAAAACTCAAGATAAGTTACAGGGCAATTCATAATTGATATCCAGGTAAGCACCATCTTGAGGAATCTTGGCAAAAAGAAGAAATGCCTAATTAGAAATTAAATGTAAAACAAAAGGCATTGGTAGATTTGGAATAGGTTAGAGAAAGTGGGACCCGACAGAACTTTTCCGGGTTGCCTGACATCTTTCATATCAGAAGCAAGACAGCTGCTAATGGGCTTCAGCAAACTATTTTCTTCCTCTGCCTCCTTACTGCTCCTTCTCCACCTATGAAAGTCCTGAGTATTCTGTAACTAAAAGCAATAACACACACACTCCATCTATCTATAAACATATGTAATATATATGTACACGCTATATGTAGCCTATATATAGTGTATACATACATATGTGTATGTACATTCTTTATTCTAGTCTTCTTTCACATTTAATATTTCACCTAGTGAATTTTAATACACCATTTTGACGTGATAGCCTCACTTCTCTTTCTCCATGATGGTTGTCCTCTGATTCATGTAATTCTAATGACTTTGGTTGATTTTTAAATTACCAGTAAGATTTTTTTATAACCACCTTGTTTTCTTTCCTGAGCTCTAAATTTGAGAAAATGTCTAAGTTATCAGAAGCACCCCTTTAAACAATTTCTTTGAGCTGTAATTTCTTAGACTTTGCAAAAACTTGAGATTTGTTTCTGTTACTTTGTATAAAAGGTGTCTTATTAGTGCAATCTTAGATCATGAAACATTTTTTTTTAAAGATTTTATTTATTTATTAGACAGAGATAGAGACAGCCAGTGAGAGAGGGAACACAAGCAGGGGGAGCGGGAGAGGAAGAAGCAGGCTCATAGCAGAGGAGCCTGACGTGGGGCTCGATCCCATAACGCCAGGATCACACCCTGAGCCGAAGGCAGACGCTTAACCGCTGTGCCACCCAGGCGCCCCTATGAAACATTTTTTAAGCTATATTGCTTTTTTAAAAAAATGATAGCATTTGTTGCAGAGGAGAAACCGAGACCAACTTGGTTTTAATTGCTTTGTTGAATATATACTTGGCTCCCTCCTGATCCACACACTACCACCATTATCTCTCAATCCTAGGTTGGATGTTTTTCAAAAAATTAATTAAAAATTAGCTAATTCATTTCATAAATAAATATTGTATTATCAATCAAACAGGTGGCTGGTGGGGGATATAGCAGTGAATAAAACATTTAAAAATTCCAACCTCCTGGAGCTTACCTTCTAATAAAGTGAAAAAAAAAGCAATATAAGATATATATAACATAATATAAATGCTGAGGATACACTTATTAAATGTAAATATCTTACCAGGATATATCTAAGTGTAAGTCTCCTCTCATTGACCTACCTTTAATGCCGCTTTTCATTTTAACTCTAGTGTCTTTTATAAACTCTAGAAACTCTAATCCATTATAGTGTCTCTCTAATTTTAAATTTCTGTTCACTTTGTCTTCATGTTACAAATAGTTTTTAAGAAGGTCCTTTGAGTTATTTATTTTATTTTCTGCAGTATCAATTAGTGACTTCCAGATTCAAATGGTGATTTAATTTGTTAATATTCATTCTCATATCATCTTTAAGTCATCTTCTTACATAAGAGAATTTCATTCATTCATTCGTTTGTCCATCCATCCATCCATCCATTCAAAAGATATTTAAATTTATTTTGTGCCAGCTGCAAGAGAATGCTAAGACGAAAATACTCAGAGCAATATATTCTTATAGTGACAAAAGAAAAAAAAAATAAAGCAATTTTCCTTTTCTGTGATGGTCTAAATCTAGTCATGGGAAGAATTTACACTTCTGTACTGCATATTTCTTCTTCATGGGTTACCTGTTGACATTTTATGTTTACTTAACTTTGAACAAAAAAATTTCTATTTAGTGTATGGGTTCGAGGATAGCCGGGATGTAAGGATTAGACTCAGCTCATAACAGACCGAGATCCAGGCAGGCTACTTGACTGCTCATTGACATTGGAGGGCAGCTGAGTTTGTAAAGGGATGAGTTGCTGGTTTTGCCTAAATTATATTTATTTATTCATTTGTCCATTTCTTTTAGTTGTGTATTTGTTCATCCAACCAATTTTTTTTAAGATTTTATTTATTTATTTGACAGAGATAGAGACAGCCAGCGAGAGAGGGAACACAAGCAGGGGGAGTGAGAGAGGAAGAAGCAGGCTCATAGCGGAGGAGCCTGATGTGGGGCTCGATCCCATAACGCCGGGATCACGCCCTGAGCCGAAGGCAGACGCTTAACCGTTGTGCCACCCAGGCGCCCCTATCCAACCAATTTTTATAGTGGAGTCCAATTTGAAGAACAAGAGAAATAGTTGCTAAACATTTATTAAGTTTTTTGTGGCACTTTGAAGACCCTGGAACATTGGGAACTGGGAGAAACTGAGGCAGAACTATTGCTTGGTTTTTGTCTTTAAAAATGGACATTTATGGGGTGCCCGAGTGGCTCAGTTGGTTAAGTGTCTGACTTCTGATTTCAGCTTAGGTCGTGATCTCAGGGTCCTGAGATAGAGCCCCGCACTGGGCTCCCAGATGAATGTGGAGTCTGCTTGAGATTCTTTCCCCTCCCACTGCCTCTCCCCCACTTGCACTCTCTTTCTCTAAAACAAAACAAAACTAAAAATGGACATTTGCTTAAGGAAATTTGTGATGCTGGCACAAAAGGCACACCCTGGATTTGTGGCTCAGTCTAAGTGAGGAAATGGTCTACGGGAGGAAGAAGTTAAGTGAGGAAAATGGAGAAGGCTTTGACTAGAAATCCATTCTTAGTCCTGACCCATTAGGGAAGAGGTTTGAAAACATTTCTTCCAGAACCGGAGTACTGGTTTCTCATTTCATAGTGGAATTACATTGAGTATAATTTCCTTTTCCAGTAATTTCATAATTATATTAAGATTCTTTTGCTTATTGGTTCTTCAAATCTTTACATGAGAAAGTTCCCAGAGTCTAATAATTTGGAACTCCAAAATCTTTTCCGTCAGTTTATTATGAAAAAATAACAAATATGAAGTAAGATTGAATGACTTTTGTAATAAACAGTAAACTTTGCTGTGCTTGAAATTAACATTTTACTACTCTTCTATCACATATATAGTCATTTGTTATCCCTTTATTCATCGACTCATCTTTTTAAAAATTACAGATTTCCCTTTCTCCCTAAATACTTTAACATTCATAACATTAATGGGATTTGATATTTTTGCAGTTATTAATGTAAAACTTATATACAATGGAATGCACAAATTCAGGTATACATTTGGTGAGTTTTGACAAATGCTCTATAACTCAAGCCTCTGTCAAGGTGTGCAGCATTATCACCACAAAGCCCTTTCATGGACTTCTCAGTCAGTTTCTCCCCCTGGGCCTGGAGTTTTGTTTTATTTTGTGTTTTTGGGGGTTTTTTGTTGTTGTTGATTTGTTTTGTTTTGTTTTCTTAGAAAAGCTTTTGATGGTTGATTTAATTATTAATTAAACGTAGGCTATTTCATATTTTCAGTTGCATTTAATACCAGTTTTGTTAAACTGTCCTCTCTCCCCACCAGGATTTATCTATTTCATTTATGTTGTCAATAATTTTTTTGGTATAGAGTTGATCATCATAATGTTTTATTATCCTTTTTAATGTCTATATGATCTGTAATGATGATGCTTTCATTCCTCTTATTAGTAATTTGTGTTCTTTATGTTTTTTCTTGATCAGTCTAGCTAGAAGCTTATTATTTTGTTGAGCTTCTCAAAAAACAACTTTTGGCTTTATTAACTTCTCTGTTTGTTTGTTTTTCTTTATTTCACTGATATCTGTTATCTTGATTATTTCCTTCATTTTACTTACTTCGCCTTATTTTTCCCCTTCCTTTTCTAGTGTCTTAAGTAGGACTTTTATACCAGACTTTAGACCTCTTTCTTTTTTTTTTTTTTAAGATTTTATTTATTTATTTATTTGACAGAGTGAGAGAGCACACACAGCAGGGGGAGTGGCAAAGGGAGCAAGAAAAGCAGACTCCCTGCTGAGCAGGGAGCCTGACAGGGGGCTAGATCCCCGGACCCTGGAATCATGACCTGAGCCAAAGGCAGGTGCTCAACTGACTGAGCCACTCAGTTCAGGTGCCCAGTGGACCTCTTTCTTTTCTAATCTAAGCATTTAAAGCTGTACATTTTCCCTCAAGTGTTGCTTTAGCTGTATCACACGTGTCGATATGTTGAATTTATCATTATTCAGTTTGACATACTGCCTTATTTCCCCTGTTAGTTCTTCTTTGATTCATGGATTGTTTAGAAGTTTGTTGTTTAAATTTCAGATATTTGTTTTTTTCCCTAAATATCTTATTTTTTATGGCTTTCTAATTGAATTTTATTGTGATCAGAGAACATCCTTTGTACAATTTCAGTTCTGTTAAGTATATTTTGTGGCCTGTTTCATGATGCATTATATGATCTATCATGTTGAATGTTTAATTTGTGCTTGAAAAAATGTTTATTCTCTTGTTGTTGGTTTTGATGTTCTGTGCCTATTCACTAGACCAGTGTGTTGAACATATTGTTTAGATCATCTCTATATTCCTGAATTTTTGTCTGATTGTTTCTATCAGTTACTAAGAGATCATATTTTAAAAATCTCCCACATTGTTTTTGGAGTTATTTCTCCCCTTCAATGTGTTTATTTCTGAGTCATGTATTTTAAAGTCCTGTTAGGAGGATTGCGCATATTAATTATTGTTATTTCTTCCAGACAATTTGATCCTTTTATTATTATGAAATTTCTCTCTTTATTTTTGGTAGTACTTTTTGTCTTCAAATTATTTTATCTAATATTAGTTTAACTACACCAATCCTATTCTTACTGTTTATATGGTGTATCTTTTCGATTTATTTACTTTCAACCTATCCGTATCTTTGTATTTAAAGTTAATTTCTTGAAGATAAAATAGTTGGGTCTTGATTTTTTTATTCATTTTGATAATCTCTGACTTTTAATAGGAGAGTTTAGTCATTTACATTTAAAATAGTTATTGATAGGGCTGGATTTAGTTTTCCTATTTTCTAATGCATTTTCTATTTATCTTCTCTGTTTTTTGTTCTTCTGTTTCTACATTTCTGTCCTTTTATGGGGTTTTGAATATTTTCCAAATTCTACTTTAACTTATCTATTGTTTTTTTAAAATATGCCTTTTTGTATTTTTTTAGTAGTTGCTCTGGGGATTAAAACATATCTCTCTAACTTTTCATAGTGAACTTAGAGTTAACATTGTGCCATTTCACATAAAATGCAGAACCTTGCAACTGTGTAAATCCATATAATGTCCCTCATTTTATGCTGGACATGTTTTATTTCTATAATCATTATAAACCCCTTGTGACAGTATTATAATTTTTACTTCATTTTTTTTCAAGATTTATTTGTCTATTTTAGGGAGAGAGAGGAAGGGAGGGAGTGTGTGCAAGTGAAAGGAGGGCAGAGGGTGAGAATCTTCAAGCAGACTCCCCTCTAAACCAAGAGCCCAATACGGGGCTTGATCAAATGACCCATGAAATCATGACCTGAGCTGAAACCAAGGGTCGATGCTTAACCAACTGAGCCACTCAGATGCCTCTATAGTTTTTACTTTCAATCGTCATATGAAATTTAGAGACATTTAAAGGAAAAAAGAATAGTCATTTATCTTTATTTTTCCCATTTCAGTACTCTTCATTCTTCCTGAGGATATGAATCTCCAATTGGAATAATTTTTTTTTCAGCCTCAGAACTTCCTTTGGCATTTCTTCTAATATATGTCTGCTGGCAACAAATTCTCTCATATTCTTTCTGTCTGAAAATATATGTTCTCCAAATTCTAGAAGGATATTATTGCTGGATATAAAATTCTTGGTTGATGGTTTTTACTAGCTATTTTGCTTTCATCACCTTAATATTTTTTTCCACTGTCTTCTGGGCTCCATAGTTTCTGAAAAATAAATGATGTCATGATTTAATTTTCCCTCTTTATGTAATGTCTCCTTTTTCTTTGACTTCTTTTGAAATTTTTCTTTTTTTCTTTGGTTTTGTGCAGTTTTATCTTGACCTATCTAGGTATGATTCTCTTCTTATTTTTTTTCCTGCTTGGAGATCGCTAAGATTCTTAAATCTTTAAATTTATGTCTTTTGCCAAGTTTTGAAAAAAAATAAAAAACCCAGCCATTATTTCTTCAAAATATGTTTGGTTCTATTATTTCTCTTTTCTTCTGAGATTCCCAATTATACAAATAGATCTTTTGATATTATTTCATAAATCAATAAAGCTCTGTTGATTTATTTTTAAACATTCTTTTCTGTAAGTCGGATAATTACTCTTAATCTCTCTTCAAGTTTACTGAATATTTTCTCTGTCTTCTCCATTCTCCTGTTAAACTCATATAATACATTTTATATATCAAATACTTATAAACCAGATATTTTCAACTCTAGAATTACCCTTTTTTGAATGATCATTTTGCTGGACAGAGAATTCTTGATTTATAGTCTTTTTCTTTCAGCACTTTGAGTACATTATCCCACAGCCTTCTGCCTTTCCTGTTTTCTGATAAGTCAGTGTACCTCTTATTAAAGACTTTTTGTGCATGATGCTCCATTTATTTGTTTCTCTTTCTCTTACTGCTTTCAAGAGTCTCTCTTTGTCTTTTGCAGTTTGACTATGATGTGTCTAGCTGTGGATCTCTTTTAGTTTATCCTATTAGTAGTGTTTTGAGATTTGTGGATGTGTAGATTAATGTTATTCATCAAATTTGGGAATTTTCAGCCATTCTTCAAATATTCATTCTGCCTTTTTCTCTCTCTCTCCTCTTATGGGACTCCCATACATATGTTGGTATACTCATTGCTATCCCACTGTCTCTGAATCTCTGGTAATTTTTCTTTATTATTTTTTTTCTCTGTTCCTTAGACTGGATAATTTCAACTGACCTTTCTTCAAGTTTGCTTATTTTTCTTCTACCAGCTATCACATTATTCCCCTTTATGATTTTATTTAAGTAAGACTGAGAGAGGCAGAGAGAGCATGAGTGGGGGGAGAAGCAGAGACAGAGGGAAAGGGAGAAGCTAAGGGAGAGGGAGAAACAGACTCTCCACTGAGCAGGGAGCCCAATGCAGGTGTCGATACCAGGACCCTGAGATCATGTCCTGAGCTGATGGTAGATGCTTTACTGACTGACCCACCCAGTTACTCTCTTATTCCCCTTTAGTGAATGTTTCATTTTAATTATCATATTTTTCATCTCTAGTATTTTTATTTGGTTTCATTTTCTAATTTTAATCCTGGTATTCATATTTTCTATTTGGTGTGGCATCATCATACTTCCCTTTAGTTTTTTAAATGTAATTTTATTTCATTATTTGAACATGTGTATGATATCTAATTTAAAATTTTTGTCTTATGGGGCGCCTGGGTGGCGCAGTCGTTAAGCGTCTGCCTTTAGCTCAGGGCGTGATCCCGGCATTCTGGGATCGAGCCCCACATCAGGCTCTTCCACTGGGAGCCTGCTTCTTCCTCTCCCACTCCCCCTGCTTGTGTTCCCTCTCTCACTGGCTGTCTCTGTTAAATAAATAAATAAAATCTTTAAAATAAATAAATAAATAAAATTTTTGTCTTGTAAGTACGATATCTGGGCTCCTCAGGAACAGTTTCTGTTGGCTGTTTACTTTCTTATGTATTGGATAATTTCCTGTTTCTTCTTGTGTCTTGTAATTTTTTTGTTGAAACTTAGATATTTTAAATAATGTAGCGTGGTAACTCTGGGAATAGATCTCTGCTTCCTCCCCCAGACTTTGTTATTATTGTTGTTGCTGTTTATGTGTTCAATTATTTTCCTGGAAAAATCTATAATATCTGTATTCTACATTTTGTGCAGCCACTCAAGTCTCATGTCTGCTTAATTATCTTAGTGGTCAAATAATGATGGGACAGAGATTTCCTTAAAGGCCTTCAACCAGTGAGTCTCTCATTTTTTGCTGAAGGATGTAATGTGTGGGTTGGAGTAGGATTTCAGTGCTTCACTAGTTTATAATTATGCCTTAATCTTTACTTCTTGCTTGCACAGAGCCTCATGGTCAGCTATGGATAGAGATTAGAGCCTTTTCACATCTTTTTGTGATATATGCACAGCACTGCACATGCATTTCGCCTTCTGTATCCCCAGAAATGTGTTAGATCTTTTCAGAACCCCCTATGGAGAGCTCATCCCCCTTATTTGCCTTTAATTTTTTTTCTTTTTGCCACTTAATTACCACAACTGGCAATGGTGCCCTCAGTAGCTATGATGTTAAGCCACTGCCTCTGACTTTTTTTGGCAAATGCCCTGTAGATACTGCTTTCCTTGTCCAATGAGCTCTGAGTCAGTTGAAATAATGACAAACCATGAGAATGGGATTTTACCAGGGAGTTCCAAGATGGGTCAGATAATGACAGTTCTCTGGGGATATTCTTTTAGGGGAGCTCCAAACCCATTCTATCTATTCCTGTGGCTGCTAGACTTCTGTTTCACAGTTACTGTCATTCCATAGTGACTGCTTTTCAAGGCTACTATAGAGATGGGAAGAATGGGATGGCAGTATGGCAGCTTAAAATGCCACAAAGCCTAATATTCTCATTCAACTAATTCAACTATTTGAATAAACTCTCTTGAATAACCAATCCTTTGGTTAATTTCAGGAACCCTTAAAATGATGATTTGACAACTATTTACCAGTATTCTCATTGCTTTAATGGAAAAGTGGATTTTTGGAGGTCTTTACGTTGCCAATGCTGCTTTCTAAAAACTGAATAATTTATTTAAATCATAAATATTTGCATGTACTACAGTACTGATTTTTAAGTACATCATAAATTACTTGAAAATAAAAATTTAAAACAAATGTAATGAAAAGCAAATATAAATAAAAATTCTGATATTCCCTATTTTACCTCAGTAATTTATCTTCCTGGGATATGAGCTCTTTTTTTTTTTTTTTTTTTTGGAGATTTCTATAAAATTTTTACTTCTGGTGTGATTGAGAGTGCAAAACGATTTATCAAGGCTTATAAATTCTATTGATCATGAATACTGATAATAAATATAATTATCAGTATATTTTAAAAGTTTTAATTTAAATTCTAGAAGAAATATATGTTTAAACCCTCAAACATCAGAGGGTATTCAGGAATTCTCTTTTGTAAAGCAAGGGCTTTAAAGAGCATAATACCCCATCGGTTATTTGGCTCTCACAGAGAAGATCAGGAATCAGCAGACTACAGTGTGTTGGCCAAATCCAGCCTGCTGAGGGCCAAATCTAGCCAAAGCCATTTGCTTAAGCTGCTTTAATACAACAAAGATAAAGTTGAGCAGTCATATAGACTGTATGTCCCAGAAAAGCCTAAAATGCTTAATATCCCTTCACGTAAAACGTTTTCTGATTTTTGAAGTAGTTTTCACTGGATGTTAGTAGTTTTGAGGATGTATTCAAATCGTTAACCATATTTGTAAATAAGTACAGATTTCTGGGTTCTACCTTAGGCATCATAACATCAACCAGTTACTTGTTCTCTGATTTTCAGTTGAGTTTGGTAAATGGGGATCACTGCTGGGAGACTGTTAGGAAGGAGAGAGAAAAGTGAGGTCAAGGTGTTTATTTCCCTTGTTTCTTCCCTCCAGGCATCTCTCATTTAGATGGCTCTCTTCATCCCTCCTTCTGTGTATCAGTGGCTTCATAATCAGCCCCTTTCTTCACACCTTCAGGTTGTAGAGAGTATTTGAGCACTTACTATTTTGGGGGATATTAAAAATCCTTTGTAGTTTCCTTAATCCCTGTCCACACTTTTGTAAATAATTCCCCTTTTTTAACTCCCGTAAATTTTATTCATTTTAATTTGCCTTTCCTTTCAAGCTGGAAATCTCATACTGCAAATCTTTCTATTCTTCTTTTATTAGATCAAAACTTCAGCCCATCATTTCTCCATATTGAACTTCTGTCTTCAAAAATATTGTCTTTCCCTGTTGCTTTTGTGCTATTTTAAATTTTAAAAATTCTACCTTCTATTTTTTAATCAAGTTAATAAAATTATAAACCATTTAGGGCTAAGAATAGTATCTGTGGACAGTTATTAGAATGCTCCTTCCTGATTGGTTCAATCCATTTATAACGTTCTTTGGTGTTATTCAACCAGTTACTAATCTATTTTAAAAGCCACTCGTCCTCATACCTTCATTTTGGCCATTCTCTGATGCCCATGCCCTCTGATTCCTCCAAAATCTCATATCCATAGGAAGGACACGATTTCAGTGATTATACATATCTGTTCTATCTTCAGTTTCTGGCAGGTGGCAGACAGAAATTCAGATAGATATACTTAACAAATGGCAGTCTAATGAAGTATTTCAGTTTTTTCAAACTTGACTTTCCTTTGAGGGATCCTATAGGAAGCTTTTGCTCTATGACACTGTTGATGTTCTTGTGACACTTGCCTCTTTACACTTGATCACACCTGTTGACATGGAGGTTCATCAGCATTTTAACAACAGACATTTCTTGAATTTCCCTTTTGGCCAGACTATATCACACTGAGTTTACCCTAAGCTAGAGAATTAAGGTCAGTGTGAGGTACCTGATGAAACAGGTCTATTTGACGTGACAGCATGTTATATGGTATTTAAATTGTATAATACGTGTATATCTCCAATTTAGGAAGTTCTCTAATCTTTATTGGTGACGAGCATAAGCAAAGACAGGCTTTTCAAAACTTCTCCATATATAATTTGGTCATAATTTCTCCTATGGAATTACTCATCAGAAATCTGTCATTAGATCTTCTCCAGAAAGTGCAACACAAGTGGTCAGAAATAAATTGCTGTTATTGTGTATGTACAAAGTTATTGTTCTTATTTGTATAATTATTTTTGGTTTCTGAATACAATATTTTCATGAATCAAAATCAGCTTTAAGACTAATATCTCTTTATGAGAAGGACTCTGACAGCAGGAAGTAGAGAAAAAATATGTAGATTCTACAGAGGAAGGACCAAAACACAGGCTCATTTCACTGCTTGTATCTTCTTAAAGAATTGAGGCATGTTGGTAAGCTAATAACAAAAGAGAGCAATAGGGGACCATAACCGAATAGAAGAGAATCAAATTCTAGCTAGTGATTCCTCTACCCTTACTTGCCGGTGCCAAAATGTGATTGTAAAAAAAATAACATAGTGGATTATGAAACATCTTTTTAAATTTTTTCCCTTAGATCATAAATAGTAATAATAATAATAATAATAATAATAAAAATAAACATTTAGTAAGCACTTACTACAGGTGACCAAAAGCTTGGAAATATAGACAAATACGCACAATAAATAGTTACTAATATTACAATGTATGATTTGTTCAGTGGACTTTCTGATACAGTGTGTTGCCTCTCATCATGTGGTCATCATCCTCAGATAAGCTTTGCAGAACTTATACAGTTGAAAGGCATGTACTTTGGAAATCTTTTGAACAATTCTGCAAGGCATCTCCAATCCCTTAGATGCTTGGTAAGTTGGCCAGTTTGGACCGGCTACAACCGTGGCTATGACTGTTTCCTTCACCTTTTTGGAAATGGATGCTAGTCCACAAAAGAGTTTGTCTAACAGACTGACTGTATCTTTGAATTTTTAAACCGGCTTTCTAATTGTGCTATGAAACATGGCAGCTCTTTCAGGTGGTGCATATTAAAAGGCTCTGTTGTTCATTGTTAGGCTCAGCCCTTCATGTACTTAGCACTGTAAGCTCAACCCATTCATCTTTCATCAATCTGTAAAAAATATGAAATTATGGTATTTGTGTTTCCAGATTTTATGGATACCCTACATATGTTGAGGAATCTTCTTTTTTCATGTAATCCTCATACCAAATCTATGAGTTGGCTTCTATTATTACTTTCATTTTATAGAGGAAGAAGTGGAGGGTAGAGGGAGATTAAGTAACTTGTCCAAAATCACAGAACTGGTAAATGGAAAATTATGGGTCTTGGGTTTAGGGAAGGAGAACAAATTAAAGGGAGAAAAATTGATGAAGAAATACTATGTTAGCTAGTAAAACACAAATATTTTGCTGTATGTTTATATAATCTGATTGACTGTTAATATAACCTGCTGTCTGGCTTATGTATTAGATATCAGACTTTTAAGCAACACCAAAATGGTTTCCAGAGATCTTTTCTGATAACCATACTTCACCATGGAAGTGCTACGTGGCTTTTGATAAAATTTATAGCATCTCTGTGCCTTCAAAAATGGAGGCGATTTTAGCAATCTACCTGCCAGGTGAGTTGCTAGTTGGGAATTCGAATACAAATTGTTTTTTGACTTCCTTGGAAGAAAGTCATTCTATAAAAACAAATTTGGGCTATTATAATGACAAGTGTGTGAGTGTACATTAATTTCCCCCTTATGTTGTTATTGCCAGCAGATGGAGGTCGAAATTGAATTGCTGCTGACTGTTGTCCCTTGTTATGGCCTGTGGAGATATGACAATTGAGGAAGAACTTAGAGGAATGCCAAGTAGCAGAGCATGAAGCAGTGGGTGTGACCCACTGCCTTGGACATTTTATGGCTGATAGCATTTGGCAAGAAAAAAACTGCCTCTATAGTAGTCTTGCAAATAGGTCTCAACATTAACCATGCCCTCACCCTCACCCGTATTTGATTTGCCCTGTAATATATGCATTTGCCAAAATCCACTCTTCTACTTGTCAGCTAACTCACTAGTCCCCTCACAAAATACCTAAATAACTAAATAAATCACGCTGGAAGACATTTCTTTGTTTCACTGCAAATTTGGGCACAGGAAGTCGAGGCAATGCATATGAAACTTCTTGTCCATTCTACCTTGAATCCTTTTGGGCTTCTCTTGGTTTTTCTGTCTGTTTGTTTGTCCAGAGATTATTCCTAGAGAGTCCTCGGATGATCTGCGAGTGATGCCTGACCCAGGGGAATTAGAAGCACAATATCTGTGCACACTATCACATCCATTTTTGTTTTTTTTCCATTAGGAAAGAGTCTGAATCTTTCACAAGATTCTCGAAGGGGCGTAGGACTTCAAAAGCTTATGAATTCCTGCTTTGGAACTTTGGTTTATGGGGCAGTGAAACTTTGTTATGTTTGCTTTAACGATTGAGACACAGCATTTTATGTGAATGAGAACAAGGGAGTGGTGGAGAAAAACAGCTTGGAGGGCATTATTACCTTTCCCGATCTTCATTTCTTGTCATGAATTATTAATCATGAGGTAACACTTCATCTGATGCTTTGAAAACTCTCCCCCTGGTAAGAACAGCCTAATTGAATTGGAGGAAGTGGAGCAAGAAGAACTAAACGTGGACGTTGATGGTTTCACCAAAAGCAATTATACACCCTACAGCCTTCTCCACCTGTTTGAAAACCCAAGGCCCACTAATTCTCATGCCACAAGGGAACGGATGGGAAAGTAGAGGAAAAATTAAAATTGTGGAGCTTCAAACATATCTTCCTTGAGACTACTTCATTTTGGCTAAGGGGTGTATGGGGGGATAAGGGAGGATAAGTGGTGTGGGCAGGGGCCTGATATACGGGAGATGAGAGCGTAAACCAGTTCAGTCCCTCTGGAGGGCATTTTGGCAAGGTAACAAAAACTTTAACACAGGCATACTTCTACCCAGTAATTCCGATTGCAGCAGTGCATATATCTAAAACTTTAAAATAATTCATATGCATAATAGAATATGGAGGAGTCATTAGAAATCATGATGAAATGCATTTTGATATGAAACTATGGTTTTGATATGTTGTGTGAAAAAGGCAATAAACTAATATGTATGTATACAGAGTATAGTATAATACACATTGATGAGAAATGTAATACTATGGGACTGAGGAATATGTGCCTTAAGGCACATTTTGATACAATATAAACATGGAAAAAGTCTGGTAGGATATGCACTAAATGATAAAAATTGTCCCCAGTGGGTGCTGTGATTGCAGTTAATTTATTTTTGCTTATCTTTATTTTCATTTCAGTTTCTGCAAAAAGCATGTACTTTTATGTCACTAAATGTACAGATACAAATTTAGACAATACCTTCTTTTGAAAACATAGACTCCAGGTTGCAAATAGACGGTTGTATTAGCAAAGGACCAACTCTTGGCAACTCCCAAAGGTTGGGTCCCACGCATAGAAACTGAAACAGACAGAGGTGATGGAAAATGCCCTTTCTCCTTCTAAATGACCGGGAGAGGCCAGCCTGGGCTTTCTCTGTGGTACCTAACCACTCCTTTCTATCCACAGCCAGGTCACACCAAGTGAGTTTCAGCTGTGTTAAATAGCACATAGAAAGGCTTTTAAAGACACTGGAAAATAAAAGGAAAAAAACCCATCTCAGACCTTACCAGAATTTCCTACTTCATGCTGCTTACATACTGACTTCCCTCAGATGCCTGTGCTTACTCTGATCATAGCATCTTCCAAACTAGCTGGAATTACCCTGTCTTCCTTACAGAACGCATACTGTCTGTGTCTTGGTTTCCACTGTACCCCCAGCACCTAGCACAACGCTCCATCAGTAAGTGCTGAGTGAATACATGATAAAAGGAATGGATGGATGAAGGGCAGCAAGGAACTACCAACTTTGCTATACTGGATTCCCAAAAAGCAAATGCAATGAAATCCAAGTCTGGGAAACATATTTTTCCAAAGATAACCAGAGTAGAACAGGCAGTGTCTCCAAGGGATAAGCAAGGAGGACTCAAGATGGTGCATGTGGGGATTGGGAAGGGCTAACGAGGAGAGAAGGGGTGCCACAAAAACCACGCTAAAATGAAAAGGCAAAGATGAGTTGTTGCAGTTACATTCTATGATTGTAAATGACATTACTGTAGGCATGGGGGAACAAAGGTTGTTTAGTTTGCAGAGAAGTGGATTCTTGAATGGGTGAAAATTAAATCTGCGGGATGATTTGACGTGGAGACAGCACACAGGACGATTTTAGCCACATAAACAAGAATGGCCGTGTGCAATGATTTCTATTCAACCCCCCTGGCTTCCTGGCCTAAGCTGATTATTATTAAGCATTTATGTGGCATTTCATATGTACAAGTGCTTTACAATCATTTATTATTTATTCCTCACAACGTGAGAAAGCCGCAAATCAAGGGCAGGGATAAAGTTAATACAATTTTATTAAACAAGAGGGGTGTGCCTAGCAGCAGGTTCAGCTACAACCGGGGAGTGTGACCTCACAGGAGAGAAGAAACATGACAATTACTTTTTCTCTTTTTGTGTTGCAATTTACACTTTTAATCAGTATTAAGTCAGGTGACCCTGCACACCTGGGAGAACTCCTGGGAGCCTGGAAGCCTGGTGTGCCAACTCAAGGGAAAGCCTGCCTCTGAATCTGTCATTTCAATCATCAGTTTCTTCCCTCCCTCCCCCTTCCCTGCTGTCTCCATTTTATTTCTTCTATTTCATGTTTTCTTTTTCTTTTTTCTATCATGCCCCGTCTTTCCTTTTGTTTGTTCCTATTTCTTTCTCTCTTATCCTTGTCTTCCTCCCCCCCACCTCTCATCTGACTCTCCTTTCTCTTCTCTGCTTCTTTTCCCTTCTTGCTGACTCTCCTTCTCTCTCCTCCCACAGATACACACAGACACACACGGACACTACACACAGAGAAAGAAGCAGAATCTAATTGTAGGAGGTGCAGAAGGTCATTTCCTTTCTAAGACAGCACTCCTTCACTGCCTTCTTCTGAGACCTGACACATGGAAAATTTTAACTCGATTTGTACAGGGAGAATAATGCCAGTGTTAATCCAAGTTGCTTGGAAGGTCATTTAAAAACCATTCCAGGTTGTTTTACTCCCACTGCTAGTGTTCTTCAGGCACTTCTCATAAATGCTAATGAATAATTCACCTTGGTCGTATAGACAAACACAGTCTGGTGGTGTTATTTGGAAATCATTCAAATTGACTAATTAGTCATTTCCTTTAGATTTTATTTAACAAAGGAAAAAGGATTTTGAGATATTTGGTAAATCATACATTACGTTACTAAAATCTTAATAACTCATATTAATTTGGGGAAGGGCTGAACACATTTAGTGAAAAAGCCTGAACGGTTGCAATTTTTAAAAATTATATATAAATTTATTACATTCTAGGCAGAATCTTATTAGACACTGAACAAAAATATCTTAGCTAGAGGTCTCACTGGTCTAATTTTGAGGAATATATAAGAATCATTTGTTATTAATGCACATATTGAAACAAAGAATAATACATGAACACTCTCCCTAAAATCTCTTTAAATATATTCATTCATGACCACCTACTATGTGTAGGACACACTGTTCTACGTGCAAACAATAGAACAGACAACTGACATAAAAAGTCCTTACGTTCATGCAATTTAGATTCTAGTGAGGGTATTCTATAAAGATAGAAAAAGATAATTGTTAGATGATTAGATAGGTAGATAGATAAAAACGAATGGATGTCAAGTAATGACAAGTGCTAGGCAGAAAATAGAAAGTGACTGGGTATGTTTTAGGGTATTTTGGATGCTATTTTTGGAGGGGTGAGGAAAAGCCTTTAGGGAAGGTGACAATAGAGCAGAGACCAAATATTGAGAAGGAATCACTGTATTAAGATCTTAGCATTTCAAGGAGGTAGATAAGCAACGTGTAAGAGCCCTGAGGTGGAAACAAGCTCAGTGTGTTAAAATCTCATGTGTTTGTAGCCTAGTGAAAAACGTTAAGAGTGGTAGGAGAAAAGGGCTAAGTCTGGCTAGGGACCAAATCGCATTGTTTCTTCCTTTTGCTTATTGAACTTTTCCTAGTTAATGAAGGGAAGTTTCATCCTAGTGACTAAATCATGGCAATTTTCCATTACTGGTAGGAGCAGGATAAGATTGTTCAGTTGTGACCAATATGTCTCCCCTCTGCACACATTTACTTTTAAACCTAGAACCATTCCCTGTTCTAGCCAGTAGATACAAGTTTTCAATGTACCAGTAAAGAGAAACCTCAGAGAACAAAGAAGGGACTTCTTTTGGTTTTTTGATTCAGTGAAAAGCAGAGAACATAGTTAACATAAAATGTAATAAAACACATTCTTGGGTTTTATCCTCAGGATTATATTAAGATCCTCTTAGTTGGATAGATGGAAGATTTCTACATTCTACTTGCCTGCTTTCCAACTCAGACCAAATTCAAGAAAGAGGAGATAGATGCCTGACCTGACCAGCTACCATCTTTGGAGCTGTAGGCACTCTGCCAAAACTCTTCTCCATGCTTTCCTACTTCACCAGGTAGTGAGGGTCTTCCCAGTTCAAATTGGATCCCATCTCTGCTAGTCCAACGGTCACCAGCCAGTGGCCTGAGTGACACATAGACTTAGTGGGAGATGTGACTCAAAAGACATTTTGGAGTCAGAAAGGGATGGATCTTGAAAATAATGTTGGGTGATATTGTCAGCCTAAATAAAGAGGTAAACTAAGGCAAGTTCAAAATTGTCAAAAATATGAGCTTATTCAGAAATAGCAGAGGAGTTGCAATTCAGGGCATGCAAACTGTAACAAGCTACAGATGAGTCTTTTAAGGGTTTGGGGCAGGCTATATTTATGAGCAAGTAATGTAAAGAGGGGAGACTTTAGTTAGACTCTGTTAAAAAAAAAATTGTGACCAGCTTTGAAAATTCCCCAAGTGGACAAAACCAGTCCAGTCATACAAAGCTCAATTCAGCTTATTTTGTGAGACAAGCCCAGTCTAGGTCATTTCTTATTCATATCTCTACCAACCATAAGCAAAAATTCCCCAGGGTTGATATGAGGCAACTCCTTGACTATCTTCCTATTATTTAAGAAAATTCCAATACTATCAGTTTTCCATAAATCAGGCATTTATGGGAAATCACTCTCTCAGTCCTTAAATTTTGTTTTCCTGAGAGCACATGTGTGAGATTTGAAATTTTATATCCTCTGGTTCCATTTTAGATTGAAATTCTTTCACATTTCCTCCCTTTGATCAAGATCCTTCACAGAAAGCATTGTTGATCAGTTATGGTATTCAGACGTTCATTAATTTTTGTCAAAGGTATAGTTCTTTATAGATGGATTGTGTTGTATGTTCTATGAAGCTGAGGAGGACCGTCAGGTGTCTTTTTTCCATGAAGCAGAAGAAGGCCATCCTCAGGAGTCTTGTGCCTGAGGTGGGGGGCAGTGAGGTAAATGATATGGAATTTCATTGACCTCATTTGGGCCACAAGAGGATTGAAAATGAAAAATTTGTTATGTCCCTATAAGGTGGACCATTTAGTTCCCATGGTCAGTTGAGTTTCAGGAAAAGCCTTTGAAAGGAAAATAATTTTATTTGTACATACATTTGGGAAGAAGGCATTTGTTTACTAATACAAAACAGTAGAAATTTAATTAAAATGATTAAAATAAGGACCAAAAGCCCAATGATAGCTATCGATTGAAATACACCTCTCAACTAGTTTCCCCAATTGCCTATGTTAAATAGATAGAAAATGTCCCAAGTTCTGGGAGCTTGGCCAACTTCTGCTAGCAGCTTGATATTGTCCTTCATTTTTTTTAGTTCTTATGTTATTTTCCCTGACATAAAGACAACATTCTTCTCCAAGTAAGGTGCAGGTTTCCCCCTGCAGAGCTGTGAGGAGGTTTAGGGCTCTGGTTTTCTAGGATTACTTCTGCAAGCCTATCTATTTGGGTTTGTTGATATCCAAAAGCTCTGGCAGAAGTATTGAAAGTGGTAGACATGACTATAGAAAGATTATGAACTGCTTTTTCAAGGTCTGCTACTCCAAACCAAGGGAAAAAACTCTGACAAAAGCGTGCCCCAAACCCTTTCTGTCTACTATAGGGTTATATATAGGCAGCCACCCAAAATGATAACATTCTCAGTTCCAACATGTCCTTTTAAGTTGATAGGAGAAAGACCACGGATTAGGTATATAAGCAGTGGAAGGAAGAGCTTTTCTAATTTTGGTGTCGGGGATGAGGACAACGATCCCACAACATTCCTTGCAATTAAGGGGAAGTATAAAATATATGTTTTTTTCTACTTAAAAAGAAATACCCTAGTGTCTTGTAAGGGTAACACAATTTGCTTAGATTCTTTTCCCTGGAATGAAAGAGGGGATCTCATAATTGGAAATATAATTTTTTATAAAGAGCACATGATAATCTGGTTCACTAGCATTGTGGAGATGGGTATGTGAGCACCTTAAATTTCTGAGTAGAAATACTTATAGATCTCACTTATACAAGTGAGCTGACCTAGTATAAGTAAGATTTGGTAGAGTTTTGGAAAAATCTCTGGAGAAAAAGCAAGTTAAGTTTTTCCATCATTCACCATATTTTTGGTCAATTCCTAATGAAGTACCATGGAGTGGGAGCACATAAACTTTTCATTTCCTGGTATTATGGTTTTCATTGATCCACTGTAGAGATACATTAATCGATGAGATGATATAGTCTTATGGATTTCAATGGGAAGTGAATTCATGTTCATCTGGGTCATATAAAATAGTATAGTTACAAATATTAAGTGGGAGAGATCCTAGAGTTTTGACATTCCCATCATTGATTTGAAACAAAGAAAAATTTGGGGTAAGATTCCAGATCTGAAAGGGATATCCATTTATGAGTGGGGGCATCCAATAGAAAGCCATAATATTTGGTACCAGTCTTCCAGAAGGAAGGACATGTTCAGTTACCAGAGGAAAATCCTACATCTTTACCAGATAGGTTTTGTCATTCTTCTAAAGATTGTGGCTTGGCCGATGATTCAGGTTCATTGTGAGTAATATTTGCTCTGGCACAAATCTGGCAAGAAGTATTTTAGCAGAATCAGAGGTTTTGTAAGGTGGGAATAAAAGGATATGTTAAAACTAAAGTAAAGAGCAGTAGGAAAACTAGAAAAAGAACAGTTGAAGGCCTAAATGACCTAATTTAACTAAGCATAGAGTAATTAAACAACCACCACCGCCACCACCCAGGAAAGTTATATAGGCCTGGTCCAGAGAGCTTGGGTAAGGTGTCTACTCCAGATGCCATCTGCTTCGGTTCCTAGAAATTTTCAATTTCAGGTCACCAGTTGGTGTACAGATTCATTCAGATTTGGGGGCCTTCTTCAGATGTCACACATGAATCCAGGTGTTTATTCCCTGAGGTTTGGCTGCACAGGGGTTAATTAACAACACCTAGTAAAGGTCTTTCCAGCGATGTTGAAAAGAGTCATTTTGGAGATGTCTTTTCCAATAGAAGAACTCTCTGGGCTATAAGGTATGATGTTTGATGCCTGTGTCTCCAGGGAATGCTCTGTATAAAGATTGTTTTACCAGATGGTAATTATTTTCTTTGGACTTGAATAGCCCTTTGCAAAATTAAAGTATATTCCCCTTTATTAGTTGTGGGTCAGAAGAAGTGGGGGCTAAGTGTTATCTGCCATTGTATAATTACTTCCAAAGGTGAAAGTTTATAGATTCCAAAGGGAGTAGATCTAAGATTTAGAAGAACCGATGGTAATTCTTTTGGCCAGGTCTTTGAAGGATTTTGACTAATTTAGCTAACCGAGTCTTAATAATTCCATTTGTATGTTAGGCCAGTCTTTAGGATAATAAGCACAATGCTGGTACTGCAAAACTGGTCAGACAGCACAGACTTGTCTAAGTATTTGGCTAGTAAAGTGAGTTCCTGTCACAATGAAGGTTAAGGGAGAATAATCTTTCTTAATAGGATTTTAGCTACAGAAGAGGCAGTTCCCTGTTTTCATAGGAAAGCTTCAGTCCAATGTGGAAACATGTAGACCATTACTTAGAACATATTTATATCCATGAGATGGAGACAATTGTATGAAATCCATTTGCTAAACCTCAGTAAACCAAAACCTGGGTAAACGAAAATGCCCAGAGGCAGTATGGATAATCTTCCTTGTGTTAAATTTAGGATGGTGAAACTGGTAAGATAAGTGCCCTTCATGGTCTTGCAGATGTTTCCCACCAATGTTGATTCATGAACATTATCATTTTAACAGTTGACCAATGTTTTAATTTATGAATGGTAGTTAATAGTGATAATTCTAGATTTTCTGGCAGGACCAGTTTGTTATTGGGCCAGAACCAAAGTTTTGTTTCTTCATGATTACCAACAGTGTTTAGACCTCCAGTTTTCTTTTTCTTTTACAGGGACAAATTGTTGTATTTGCCCGGATAATTCTCTTAGGTCATCACCAGGGGAAATAGTTTTCTGGACCATGACACAGGTTTGTCTATGGATCCCATAGGACTAGCACTTTTTGTGGAGACATCAGTGAGTGGTTTCCTTTGGCGTCCAGAGAGTCAGACTTAGAATGTCCGGGGACTTTAATAAGCTTTAAGCTCTGTTGATGGGAGTATAGCATCTAATAAACTTTGGACGTAAGAACCATTTTGAATTTTGTTTCCACTGCAAGTAGGAAAACCTTGTTGCTTCTATTACATCCCCAAATCACGAGTTATTTCAAAGGCATAGGAACTATTAGTATAGATGTTTGTGGTTTTACCTCTAGTAAGAATTAATGCTTGAGTAAGAGCATATAATTTGGCTTGTTGGGCTGAAATGGCCAAAAGTCATCATGAGGGGTTAATAGGTGATTCATCAAAGTCAAACAATTATGGGTATTTCATCCATGAAAGAAGAGGAGCACTGTTGAGATTGTTACAATAAACAAGAGTGATTTGAGGGGCAGTACACAAGAGAATTTTATAAGAAATAAGATGGCTTCCTGAAATGTATTGGGTGTGGTGTGAGTTCAAGAGAGCTATGACAGCATGAGGTACAAAGATGGTTAAGGATGATCTCATAACTATTTCTTCAGTGGTCTTTACCAGAAGGGCAGTAGCAGGGATAACCTTAAGGCATGGAGGATATCCTCAGTCCATAGGATCTAATTCTTGGCTGTCGTAACCTAGAGGTTGGTGGTAACTCCCATATATTTAGATAAGTATTTTGAGGCCATTTCCCCTTTTCATATACAAAAAGGAAAAGAGGTAGCTGATAGGTTGGATGTCCAAGCATATGTGAATTTATTAAGCTTCCTTCAAGGTTTTAAATGTCAAGTTGTCTTGGTTTTCCCAGATAATAGGATTAGGTTTAGTGGTTTTTAATAGGGCATATAGGGGTTGTGCCATCAAGGAGAAGTTTGGAATCCAATTGTGACAGTAACTCAGCTAGCCCAAGAAAAGCCTGTAATTGGCATTTGGTTTTAGATTTAGGGAAGCTCAAGATGCCACGAAGCTTGTAGGGATCTAGGTATAACTCTTGTGCTGAGATTAAATGTACTAAATATCCAGCTTCAGTTTCAATAAATTGCAACTTTTCTTTTGAGATCTTATATCCCTTAGTGGCTAAGAGTTTTAACAGGTGCATACTGTCTTCTTGTGAGGAGGCTTGGGAAGGTGAGCAGGGAAGAAAATCATCTACTTACAGTAGTAAGATGGAGTCTCCAAGATCATCTAGGTCAGGTTTTGAAATTTGTGAGAACTTTTAGTAAAACCCTGGGGCATTACTGTCCATGTATATTGTTGCCCTTCCCAGGTAAAAGCAAAAATTTACCAACATTAATAAGTTCAATCTTATCAACTGTGAAGGCACTGCATAAATTGATCACAGTGAAAAATTTACATTTGGTAGCGATAGACGCTCATATTGTATGTGGATTAGAAACAACAGGATAGTGAGGAATAACAATGTTTTTTATTGCTTGAAAATCTTGGACAGTCTCCATCCACAGCCGTTAGGTTTTTCTTACAGGTAAAATAGGGATATTACAAGATTGGTGCAAGGGATAATAACTCTATACTGTATAGTCTTCTATGATAGGTCGTATGCCCTGTAAAGCCTCTTTGTTTATAGGGTATTTAATTCTGGGGAGATGTTTTGAGGAATCTATTTGGATCTTATTGGGGGGTGGGGTGCACAATGAATTTGCCTGTGTTGGTGGAGGATTTTGCCCATAGAGTACGGACCGTTAAATCTAATCATGAGAAAGAATCTGAAGTTTGATCTTCTCTGGTTTGTAAAGTACACGTAAAAGAAAAAGAGTGTGGATTTTCCTGGTGATTAGTTTCAAGGGATTTAAGTTCAGGGTATTCAAACTCAAAAGTTATTCTCTTTTGAGAAAAAAAAAATGGCAGCTTATTTTTTAGGAAATCTCATCCCAGTAAGTGAATAGGAGCTGATTCACTGAGGAGAAATGGATGTTTATTTTGCAAAGGTCCCAAGCAAAAGTGTATAGGTTTAGAAATAAGACCACACTGTGGTTTATTTGAGACCCCTAATATTTGAATAAATGCATCACTTTGAGGAAGGGACTGTGTAATAGTAGTGGGGTTGACCAGTGATAGGATAGTTCCTGTGTCAATATTTTAAGGGATTGGTCCCCAATCTGGCAAGTAGTTTCCCTTTGCCTATACAATGGTAGAATGGGAAATAGACCTTGTGTTTCCTCAGAGCCCTGTCATTGGGATGAGTCTGATCCTTGGCTCTTGGAAAGCTGTAATTGTCTAGACCTTTTTATTTGTAGCAGTCTTTTCTCCAAAGGCCAGGTTTTTTACAATTATGACAGAGTCCAATGGGGAGAGTTTGCTTAAGAGATTCTATCTATTGAAATTGAAGATTTAAAATTTTAGTTGCCTTTCTTTTGGATTCATCTTCTAAGGTGCAGGTTAACTGATTGGTTACATTGACAAGATCAGAAGTGGACAGTGTTCTCCATTCTATGCAGATTCTCTTGACTAACAGAAATAGATCTCTGTTTAAACCATTTATAAACATTGAATTAAACCCACCCTGGTGGATTCAACATTTATAGGGAGCCTAGAATTTTCTCTAAAAACAGCATGGAATCTGCTATAGTAATCATGAACAGATTTGGCAGACTTTTGGGTACATGCCTGAATTTTGTTCCAGTCTCCTGATTTAGGGAAAGCCCTTGGGATGGCAAGATGCAGCCTTTTGGCTATGGCACAAGCTTGGTCATAAAAAAGAGCTGGTGGTTGAGTTACTTGGAATACTAAACTTTTTTTTCAAGGCTTTCCCAATTAGCAGTTTTCATCCAATGATGGACTTGACCTTCTCTAGCAAGCATGAAAACTAATAGATAAAGATCAGAGAAGCCAGGTTGACAAGTTTAAATTAAAATATTTAATTCTTTAGCAAATCTATGAGGATCCTCATATATACTTTGGGAAAATCTTTTACTATAGCACTAAGTTCAGCTTTGGCCCATGGCATAAAGGAAACTAAGGATTTATCAGGATTTTCAGAAGGCCTAATTTTATTTTATTTTATTTTTATTTTTTAATTTTTTAAGAAAGATTTATTTATTAGAGAGCATGCGCATGTGGGGAGGGGGCAGAAGGAGAGGGAGAGAGAGTCTCAAGCAGACTGTCACCTGAGCATTGAGCCCAATTTGGGGCTCAATCTCATGACCCTGAGATCAGAACCCTGTGATCAGGACCTGAGCTGAAATCAAGAATCAGATGCTCTATCAACCACACTACCCAGGTGCCCCCAGAAGGCCTAATTTTAAAAGGGAGAGTTTTAACAGCTCAGTTGGTAAGGTTTCAGCATTAGAAAAGAAGGGGAGTTCAGATAAACAAAAGGATTAGAAGAGGACAGAGTTGGATCTAGAGGAGGTGAAGCAATGGGGTTGGGAGGACCTTGGCTGGTGCTGAGTTTTGTGTAAATCATGCATTTATGAAAAATTAGTCTCAATGCTTAAATTTTATTTTTCTGAGCATACGTGTGTGAGATTTTCCATTTTATATCCTCCAGTTCCATTTTAAATTGAAATTCTTTCACAATATATTGAGCCTTTGAGTTTAGAGAAGTTACCAAAATATCAGAGACTAAGTCAATGATAGGGATTGAACGTAGCTCTTCTACATTATTTTCCTTTTTCTTTTCTTTAACCTCCACCTCCTCCTCTTTCTCCTTTTCTATTACATTCTAAGTGTAGGCTTTAGTGAACCCTGTGGTATAATGAGAAATACAATGCATGAGTCACACTTCTGAATATCTGCAAATCCCCAATTTGCAAGGATTACCTTATACTTGTCCTACTGGTAATGGGACACTTAGTTTCTCCCTTTTCCAACACCCCTGAAGAATCTTGGGCTTATCTTTTCCCTAGACATTACTGCTGCTTCTGAATTCTCAACATAATCACCTGTATATACTGTTTAGTTTTCATGTCATATCACACTGTTGGACACCGATGTAATCTCTTTACTTTCCAAAATACTACTTAAGACTAAGTATGTAGTAGATTTTATATGAATGAGAGATGGGATAATGGAGTGATTGAAAGGTGGATAAACCACAATGTGGTACAGCCAAGCTATGAAAGAAAATTAGATGACTTTCTTCTTAAAAGCCTCAGTCATTACCAACTCTGGAAAATTTCCATTTGTTTTCTCAATCCAGTTTCATCCCTTCACTCCATTGAAGGTACCCTTCCTTACTGCTTTCCCCCAAAGTTGCTTATCCCTTCCTCCAAAGGCAGACTGGCTTATCTATCTACTTGACTTATTCTCAATCCAAACAGGACAAACTCTAAGAGCTGTCCTAAGTCAGGGTTCTCCAGAGAAACAGAATCAATGAGATGTGTATATTAGGAAGAGATTGTTTTTAAGGGGCACCTGGGTGGCTCAGTCAGTTAGGTGTCTGCCTTCGGCTCATGTCATGATCTCAGGGTCCTGGGATCGAGCCCTGCATCAGGCTCCCACTCAGTAGGGAGTCTGCTTCTCCCTCTCCCTCTGCTTCTGCACCCGACTCATACTTGTTCTCTCTCCCTCTCCCTCTCTCTCTCTCACTGTCAAATAAATAAATAAATCTTAAAAAGAAAGAAAGAAAGAAAGAGATTGTTTTTAAGGAATTGGGTTATGTGATTGTGGAGATTTGGTGAGTCCAAAACCTGATGAGGAGGCCAGCATGCTGGAGACTCAGGAAGGAATTACAGTTTAAGTCCAAAGGCAGTCTGCTGGAGAATAAGGCAAAACCAATGTTTGAAATGAAGTCTGAGGCAGTCTGCTGGAGAATTCCCTCTTGTTTGGGGGAGGTCAGACTTCTGTTTTACTTAGGCTTTCAACTTACTGGATGAGGTCCACCCACATTATCTGCTTTACTCATAGTCTACTGATTTAAATCAAGTAAATCATGTACAAAAACACCTTTATAGAACATTCAGAATAATGTCTGACCAAATATATGTGGTCCCATCAAATTGACACACGAAATGAATTATCTCACTATACAAAACCAAAGACATGGGAGTGTTTTACCAAACAGAGTTCTCTCTTCTGTGAGTTTCTGCAACCAGCTCTTAAACTTATTTCCCTTCTCCTCAGTATAGAAAATTCCTTGTCACCACTTCTTGGTTGTCTCTCTCATTTGTCAAGACAAATCAGGAGCATGGATGGTAAAGGTGTGTAGGTGTGTGTGTGTGTGTGTATTTCTGTGCATATAGTGAAAGTGTAATTCAATTTGGAAAGGTCAATCTAATGTAAACTAGGGAAGCACTGATATGTCAGTCTATACAAACACCTTTCTCAAATTTTGATTATATGTAATCCATTGACCACTCTATATTTGATGTGAAGATCTTGCAGTCAAAGAATAAAGGAACCGTGCCTTTCTTTATCCTTGCACCTCACTCCCCCAGAGAGAATTTGTATGTGGTAGATCCAAAGGAACTGTTTTACTCTTCTGTCTTATTCTAAGAACAGAATTTTCATGGCAAATGAAAATGATTGAACACTGGTAGATTTCAAAGTTTAAAAATGTATTCTAAATTCTAACATTGGTCTAGGAATTTGTTTTTAAAATAATGGGCTATGCTGAAGAATTCATGCAAAAAAGAAAGTAGCTAAATCTAAGACTGAAATTTTACACACTAACTCCCACTTTGAACTGCTGCCATCTTAGCAAGTCACTCTGTTAGTAGGTGTAAAGGATAATGCGCACTCCACTCATACTTGACCTCATTGTTTTCACTATATGCAAATTCTCTGAAGTTGGTTAATAATACAAAAGTGTTTGTCAGAGATTCTTCTATTCTTATTTTCAAGGCCTAAACTTTTTTTCATATGTATATCTCACTATCTATTATATAGGTGGGCTTGATATTTAAAATATATGTATATACATAAAAATCTAAATTTATAACACATAAATTGAGAAAGCAATTTCTTTTTGTAGCACAATCATGTAAACATAATATACCTAAAAGGAGAGCTTTTCTTGCTGGAAAGGGAGCAAATGTTGATGAGAAGATTGAGGAGAAAAGTAGAAACTTTCTAGGCTTGCATTTCCCTATTGTGGCAACCTCCTGTAAATTCATCTTGCAAATTACTTAAGTAGAAGGGAATAGTAGATATACCTATCCAGGAAAAACAATTCTCAAAGTGGTTTTTAATACCTGGATATTGAGCTAATTTAAAATATATTTCAATATCTGCTCATTCTGAGTTCTCCTCATTCTAATGAACCATCACCCCTGTGGAAGCCTTCCCAGTGTTTTCCTTGAAGGGAAGAAATCATTGCTACCTGTAATATCCCACCAGCATGTAATTCCTACATCTGTTAGTGCTGTTCATTCTGTATTTTATTAAATTGTGAGCTTCCTAAGCCAGAGTCCTCTTTATCTTTGTATCCAAGAACTTAATACAGTGCCTCGATCGGAGCTATGTGTGAGTGGTGAATATATCTATCTCATAGTTTGTAGAATAAAGGTGTTTTGAATGAAAATATCAGGTTGATCCATACAGCATAAAGTAGGCAACCTTGAGTTTAGGTTTTCAAGAGTGTACTATTTCTCCCCTTCAAATTCACTTTGAATAGACAGATATGTTATCAAATTAAATATAATGTTCTTCATTTATGGAATAAATTAAGTTTTTTCTTAATGCTTAAAATTGTATGTGCTTCACTGAAATAAGTAAGATGTTTTGAGAGTAGGATCTTAGACCTGTCAAATAATTAGTGTTAGAATCATTGAATTTTTTTATTATTTTAATATGTTTCAAATTAGAAATTAAAGAGAAAAAGTGGATATGTAGAAGTAATGAGATTAAAACAATCCTGTAATCAAAATTGCAGCTTCTTTATTCTGGTATCTATGTAAAGTAATGGAGAAAATGTGAAGATAATTATAAGAACAAGAGGTTTAATAGATTCTAAAATCATAGGGTTGGAAATTGCTTCCCAAGATCCCTCTGCCATGAGCACTTTGAATGAAATATGGCTTTGATTTGCTTTTGGATCACAAAGGTACGAAACAATTATATTTCTGAGTGATTGGGGAAAGGGGAATGGAAAATAGGATTGACCCATAGTCCTCTCTCTTGGCTGCCATCAGATAACCAGTTTTCAAAATCCTCATATAATTTATTTTAATTTTTTTTCTAACAGCATGTAAGTGCCGGCAAGAGAAGATCCATGGGTAAGGGTCAGCATCATCACTCGGGTATCGCTGAAGGAAATGATATTCTGAGATGTATTACTTTGCTAGGCACTTCCATTTGGGGATGAGGATGTGCTTTATAGACTGTAGCATGCCATGCTATTCCCATTTCCTGTTATTCTTAAAAACTGTGGAAGAGATATGCTTCATTCTTGTTTAATAATTAAACAGAAAAGAACATCTTTCGGATTCTTTTGAAGTATTCACAAGGAGTTTTTGAAATCTCAGCAAAGGGAATACCCCGTGTGTTTCTTTCCCTTCTTTTTTGATTCTATGTCATGGAAAGGATGAAAGAAACACCTTAAGAAGAAGACTACTGAAACTTTCGACATTTTTAAAGCAAATATGAAAGCTGAGTAGTCACAAGATTAGTTCCTTAAGAATGTATAGTTACAATTTAAAAAGCTAGAGGAGCTTTTGCAGGGCACTGACCTGAAGCACTAGAAGCAGATAAAATTCTAGAAAAGGTCAAAACTAAAAATGTGAATTATTAAGAAAGAAATACCTGATCAAACTTTGTATGTAACATTGGGACTGGAATGAGTAAAAAATAGTTAATATTTACTGAGAAAGATACCAACCGATTTTTGGGTATCACATCCTTTAAAAACCTTCCTTTAAAGTTACGTTCTTGGGGGCGCTTGGGTGGCTCCGTCGTTAAGTGTCTGCCTTATGCTCGGGTCATGATCCCAGGGTCCTGGGATCAAGCCCCGCATTGGACTCCCGGCTCAGTGGGGAGCCTGCTTCTCCCTCTCCCACTCCCCCTGCTTGTGTTCCCTCTCTTGCTATGTCTCTCTCTGTCAAATAAATAAAATCTTTAAAAAAAATAAAGTTATGTTCTTTATTTAGATACTTAATGGATATGTAACACCTTTTAAAAGTAATAATTAGTACTTATTTTCATATCAACTATAATGAGCCATGGCAAGGTCATGTACACACACATACACACGTACACACACACAAACACACACACAGAGTCTTTGGCTTATACATTTTGGGCATGGATGAGCACCACTGTTAGCATGGATAGCCACATATGATCACAAGAAAATATGTAAGAGGGTAAAAATGTTTCTTGAATGGCAACACTGAAAAACCTAATTCCAGTGTAGGCATTTGAGCAGAAGGAGCAAGTACAGCATACTGAATGATTCCTGTTGGCATCTGCCCTGACTCCTTTGTACATTCTTTCGGATTAGTCAATGCCTGTGTCATTCTGATTTTTGACATTTTTTTGATGTAATTCATGATAATATGTACAATTACAAAGTGATAGACAACACTTCAGAAGTTTTCACAAGCTAACCTTTTTAAGAGCTAGCAGAAGACCTACTAGCATATTCACAAGAATATTCATTGCATCATTCTTTGTAATAGGGGAAAAAATGGGAACAACCTTAATGCCCACCAGTAGGGGAATTAATAAATTCTGCTATATCCTCACTTTGGTATAATGTACAACAATAAAAATAAATGAGGTAGATCTGGTGTTCTCATGTAAAATCTGTAAGATGTAGTCTTTATTGAAAAACAAGTTACCAAAAATATCTACAGAATAATATTATTTGTGTTTAAAAAAAAACCCAAAACCAGAAAAATTGGTACCCTCATGTATATATTTAAATTCAGAGAAAAAAAAAAGACCTGGAGAAAGTACATCAAATTGATGGATCTCTATTGATGGTACGTGCTACAGGGATATAGGACTGGTTGTCCCAAGTGATTTTAATCTTATATCTGGTGTCTACATTTTTACAAGAGGAATGAATGTTATTGTTTGATTAACTTAAAAAGTGTTTTATAACCTTGCTAGGAATATTGAAAAGAGTCAGACACGGGGAGATATATGCCATTATGCTATGTGGCTTTTCTCCTTCATACCTAGGTAATAACCTTCAGAAATGACTCAATCTCTGGTTACGTGACAAGGCAACGACCTAATGCCAAACCCTCCACTCATTGCTGGAGCAGAGTGTGCTGGGCAAGGGACAATATGCTTCTTTCCCAAATATAAACCTGTCTGAAAGTGTTTCCCCCTGGATATATAACAGCCCATTTGGGAGTATCTCTTCTTTTTTCCTGCCCCAGCAGTTACATGTAGTTCTTTCTGACTAATGATTACAAAACATATATTTCTCAGAAGACATATAGGGTTTAATAAAACAAGGTATAAATGGATACATTATAGAGCTAATTTGGGAGATTGGACCAAAGGATCATTGAATGTAAATGTCCTTATTCTAGTGAATCAGCATTATGGATCTTTTGATTCATGAATCATGGATATGGCAGAGAATACATGTTGGTAAAAACCCTCATTGTAACGATTCTTCTGTGAAAACCCTGGCCTACCTGCCCTTGTCAACAGGGGATAGAGTTCTTGGTTATATGCTTACATGGTCTCATGGAATTGCTCCCCCCCCAGGTTGGATAATAAATTAATTGTTGTTTCCTAATAGACAATAAGCTTTACAAGGTCAGCGACCATGGGTTTTCATTCACCTTTGCATATGTACAATAATAAATAACTGACGAATGAAATAAATGAATACAATAGCTGAATTTATACCAGAGGGGAGAGCAAAGACTTTTAAATGAAATTTTGCTAATTCTTCTATTATCTCAGAAAATAGAGAGGAAGCCACTTTGTAAACTATAGACCAATTTAATATCATCATTACTGTTTTTGTGAAAATAATGAAAGTATCACTATATGCCACACAGTCTACAAATAAGGGGTACTGTTTTTGTGAAAATAATGAAAGTATCACTATATGCCACACAGTCTACAAATAAGGGGTATGATGATGATAGAGTTCTATCCTCCTGCCTTCTTTAGCTCACCAAATTTCAACTCCACTTTTCAATTACTCAGGGCCTGAAACTTGAATTCATCCTTGATTTGTATTTGTTACCTAATACCCTAAATCCAATCCACCAAAACATTCTCTGTCAGTTCTGTGTTCAAATACATCTACACTTTTTCTCCACTCTAATCCCCCTCCCTCAGATCCGGACCATCACCTTTTCTCTCCCTTTCTCTCCCTTACTGCATAGCCTCCTAGTGGTTTCCCTGCTACAACACTTGTGCCTCCACCATCTATTCTCAAAATAGCAACTAGAACTACCTTTAAAAAATAAGTTATATAATATCACTTCTCTGTTCAAAACACTCTGAGACATTCAACATCATCTAGAGTAAAACTGATCTACCCGGTCCTCCACTTGCTATCTGACTCACTTTCTGTCTTTCTCTTTGGATACCGTTTGCCAGCCACCTTGCCTTCCTTCTTGTTCTTCAAATACTCCAAGCATCTTCCTTCCTCAGGCCCTTTGAACTTATTCATAGCTCTTCCTAAAACGACATTCCCCCAGAGAGCCAGAGGACTCGCCTGTTTACTTCATTCAGGTCGCTTCTGCTCAAATTTCACATCATCCTGGAGGATTCCCCTGTCCAGTCCATTCTAAGTAGCATCCCGTCCATGCTTTTACCCCCTTATCTTGAGTTATTTTGTTTCTCAGAATGTAACATGTTTTAGATTGTTTATTACTTTGCCCTTTTTTGGTTTACTGTTATATTACCGATAATCTAGAAAAGTGCCTATCTTGTGGTTAGAGAGAAATAAATATTTATTAGATGAGTGAATGCCTGGAGTTTGAATAGAAGAGGGCAGTTCTATCCTACCAGGGGAACGGGTCTCTTCCAGTTGTTGGCTGGGATCATTGGAATCAAAGCTGAGTTGGACATTAAGTACTTAAGATAGTATCCATGCCTAATAAGGCTCTAAGAAATATCTGATTTAAACTAAGCTGCCTTATGACTTAAAAATGTCAATATGTTATGAGACATTTCCTCCTAGAGCCATGCTATTTTCAGTCAAGAGTAATTTTTAGGATAATTTTTGTAAAGAAAAAGTATCCCCATATACTACCCCCAAAAGGCTGGCAAAGTTTTCTTAAAAATGTATTCATGCCATTTCTGGGACAGGAAACAATTTGACCACACATTAAAATAAGATTTTTAGAGCCAGGGAACTCTCTTCTTCCCTTCTCCCTGAGGTCTCTACTCTCCCTTCCGGTTAGAGCTCTTGGCATAAGCCTGGCTAAACAAAGTAGACTGCACATATATTAATAGGAAAACAGCTGTTGAGCTGTTGCAAGAGCAATATCACCAACTAATACTAGGGCAATATATTTTAGTCTCTGAAGACAAAGAGCTTTCAGTTCACCTTTGCATTATAACATTTGCACATTCATAAAAAAGGGGGAGGGGAAGGTATTTCAAACCAAGAATTGGAGCCCTTCAGAGGAGACTTTGAGTTAAGATTCATATCATTCACCCTGGAAGGGAAAATAACAGAGCCAAGACCTTGTTAACCTGTATTTGTAAAGTGCTTTTACTTATTTGCTTGTTTTAACCAACGTTACTGGCCAGATAGTGACCCGGGGAACTTGAAAGCAATTCTGTTACCAGCCTCCCTGGCTAGGCTCCTCTGTTCTCCTATGTGGGAAGTCTCTGTCTTCTTCCTGGGCCTCCCTGTCTCTTTCTTTCTTTTTTTTTTTTAATAATAATTTTTTATTATGTTATGTTAGTCACCATACAGTACATCCCTAGTTTTTGCTGTAAAGTTCCATGATTCATTACTTGCGTATAACACCCAGTGCACCATGCAATACGTGCCCTCCTTAATACCCATCACCAGCCTATCCCATTTCACCACCCCCTCCCCTCTGAAGCCCTCAGTTTGTTTCCCAGAGTCCCTGTCTCTTTCAACCCACCCATTCCATCTCCTCCTCAATCCAAGAAGCTTTCACTCATATCTCCAATATACTTTCAAATTTGTCCTTCTATGAAATACAAACTGTTGGTACCCTTTCCACTACTTCAGCTTATACACTGCTTTTTATAGGTGCGTGGTTAGTGTGTGCACATGAGTGTATATGATATATCTCCTCCAACTAATCTGTAAGGTTGTTGGGAGCAGAGAGTAGGTTTTGTACATTGGGCCATCTCTCGAAGAGTCTCTCGGTGCTGTGTACACAGTTGGCTTCTGCGAAGTCTCACTGGGGCAGTGGGTGTATGGGAGTGTGGATGCTCTGTGGTGTTACTGGTGAGGAGTCTACACTTTCTGCAGTCTGGATCTGCTGCCCACTTGGCTGTGTGACTTTTGCCAGGTTGACACATAGTGGGGAATAGAAGTGTCTTCCTCATAGGTGGTTAATGCTTGAGAGATAATACATATGAATTTGACTAGTTTGGAACCCAGCAAATAGTAAGTTCTTACTACATGTTGACTTGAAAGTGGGTGACTGGGTATAAAGTTAGTTTTGGATTCTATGTGGTTAATGTGGAGAAGGATGGAACGGCCAACTCCGTCCTTGTGGTATAGACTAAGAACAAAGAAGCTGGCTGTGCAATCAGACAGACTGAGTGCAACTCCACCAGTCACTAGCCGTCTGACTTAAAGATATTTTTAAAGACTTTCGGATCTGTGTTTTCCTTATGGACACATTAATACTTACCTCACAGAGGCGTTTTGAGGACCGAATGGGAGTGTTGTGAGAGATTTCCTGATGAGTTAATAAATGTGACTTTGTTCATTTATTTCTGGAGCCGATTCCATTTCAGCTCATTACCTTGACTCTTCAGTTCTTGTGGGAGAGACTACCAGCCGACTGCCCAGTTCTGCTCTCCTTCTTAGAACACACATTTCGACTGTTTCCCTTATACTTTCTCTTACACTCCCTTATACTCAGTGATGTCAAATGACTGCAATTTCTCCACTGGAATGTGAACAAAAATGCTGCATGCTGCTTTCAGGAATTCCTATAAAGACCTTTCACTCATCCTCCACCATGCAGTTTCCTTTCCACTGGATGAAGATGATGACAGTGCACATGGGGATAGTGGAGCAAAAGAGATGGCAGGGAGAGCGGTTTCTTGGATGACCAGATAAAAGCTGCTTTACCAACCCAAACATCTGCCCAAAAGTCTTATATGAAAAAAATAAACTTCCTTTTCATCAGCCACCAGAAGTCTAGGATCTCTTTGTTATTGCAGACTAGCTTACTCTATTTTAATATACACCTCCTATCCTACCCTCCAAATTCTCATGCCTAAAAGTTGCTGTGATATTAAGCACTGAGTGTGTGTTAGCTCTCAATACTATTTCTACTAGCAGCAAATAAAAGTCTTATTTCTAGGCCCGTTGATTCTCAAGGTCAAAAATGTCATATCTTTTTTTAATAAGGATAAAAAAATTCATTTATCATTTTTTGTCTTTTGAGTGTTCTTTGTCATAGAATTTTTCATTTTCTATTGGATTATTTATCTTATTCTTTTGGGATTTGAAAAACTTTAGGTGTAATCATTATTATCCCCTTGTTATGTTTTGTTGTTTTTAATAATAAATGCTTAATGATATATAGTCATTAAGTTGACCAATCTCTTTTTTATGGATTCTTCTTTTGATTCCATGTTTTAAAACTCATTTCTAACCCTAAGATTAGATATGTATTTTCCCTATTAATAAAATCATGAGGCTGAATGCACACTATACTACCCGCACTTGCTTTCTGGGCTGTCGTGTCACCTTGCATTCCGGAGTATTTAGCACTGATCTCTAGCTTCTTTTAAAAATCAGACAACTTTATCTTACTTAGTCACTTTCCTTTTTATTTCTAATTAAGCATGTGGTATCTAAGTGATCAGAGGAATATTTTCCTCTCTAATGTTCTAACTTTTATTCTGTCAGTATATCTCTCATATCTCTTTAAGTTCTTTGTTTAATTTATTAATGTTCTCACCAATGCTTTGAAGATTTCATTAACATGCTGTTTACCCCTTCAGATACTATTAGTGATGATGGTCCAATAAAACAGAGTTAAACTGATTCCTCCATTATCTGATTAGCCAGTCTGCACATTCTAACCTGACACCTTCCTATATTACATTCATCCCATGTTTGCTGTATTCAGATATTTAAGATCTACATATTCAGCCAATTTAAATTAATTTAGCTATCAAGATTTCATGAGATGCTGTACCCAGCACTTTACTATGTGCACTATCAAGCTACAAGATCAAATAATCATCTACCACATTCCCTTCAGCTAATATAATCTTTGTGATTTCAGCCCAAAAGTTTCTAGTTAGTCTAATCTGTTTTATTCTTTGTGAATCTAGGCTATTTATTGCCAGTGGCCCTGTTCTCTCAGAGTTGGATTATCTCTTAGGAGCAGTCTGGATAAATTTTCTTCATTATAGGGCTCAGAATAAAATACTGAGAAGACCAGGAACTTAGCAGTTACCAACTGAGCAAAGAGTGATGTAATTCTAATATCAATTGATCAATCAACCAGCTTTTATTGAAACAACTATGTGCACAGTCCTGAGTGCTAAAAGGGATATAGACTATAAAACATAGATTGTTTTAGTCAGGGGTCTTCTGGTTTTACATCACAGATGTAAAAGCACCGAAGGAAAGTTTTGGAAGATTCTGGGTTAGCTCACAGAATGAAAGGAAACAATGCTAAAGCCATGATCCGGGAACACAAGTAATGAAATAAAAACCTGGGTCTTGATACTTTGAAATCATGTGTCTCTCTTTCTGTGCCTCTTGTTTCTGAATGTCAGTTTTAGTTCTCCTTTTCCACATACCAGGGAATGTGTATTAGAGTTCTCTAGAGAAACAGAACCAATAGGATGGATATGCAAATATATGTGTATTTATGTATAAATATGTATGGATATACTTATATTTGTGAAAAGATTTATTGTAAGGAATTGGCTCACAGGATTATGGAAGCTGGCAAGACCCAAGATCTGCTGGGTAAATTGGCAAAGTGGAGATTCAGATTAGTTCTGTTCAGAGTCCAAAGTCCTGAGAATCAAGAGTTCCCATCCAAAGGACTATAGGTTCAAGACCCAGAGAGAGCCAAGGTTGCAGTTGGAGTTTGAAGGCAGGAAAAAAAGCCAGAGTACCAGTTTGGTGGCAGATGGGAAGAATTCTCTCTTTCTTTGGCGAAGGGTCAACCTTTTTGTTTTATGCAGGTCTTTAACTGATTGGACAACACCCACCCACATAAGGAGGGCAATCTGCTTTACTCAGTTTATCAGCTTAAATATTAATCTCATCCAAAAACACCCTCACAAAAACACCTAGAATAATGTTTGACTAGATATCTGGGTGCCTTATGGCCTAGTCAAGTTGGCATATAAAGTTAACCATCATAGAACATACCTGCCTTTGGCTAGGAAGGCTGACTTTAATGGTTTACAAATAAAATAGACAAGAGATCTTTTTCATTTCCTTTCCTTTGGAAAATCCTTGAGAAGAATTCCTATTAGTTACCTTATATACAAATCACTATGACTACTGGGATGTAGTATTATAAGTGATCCAGCCTGGATGACCTGGCTATTTCTGTGATTGGAAAGATAGGATGGAATATTTTACATATGGAGTAGCAATTTTGATCCCCAATAGAAACATACTATATTATTAAAATTGGTAAGAGGCAGTTTCTCAAAAGAAATAGGAATGGAATGCTCAAGTGCAAACAACACAATAAATAGCCACCATACAGACCACCCGCTCAAAGAGTCTGCAAGCTATTTAGAGGAACAAAGCAACACAGTGATTCATAAACAGCATATAATGATGTAACCCACAATGACATATCCAAAAAGTGCATAATGATTCACAGAATTGAGAAGTTCAGAAAATCTGTTATAATCCGAGAAGGTTTCATAAGAGCAGCAGAATTCAAACGGGGCTCTGAAAGAGTGACAGGTAGGTAGAGAGATTAGTGAAGGCCTTTGAGGTGAGGACAGTGAGGAGGCAATGACCATGATGAGTTACTGAGATTTCTAGGGCAAAAAGAAAGGAAGTGGTCAGTTATGGAATGACTAAGGAACCACTTGTATAAACATATCTCCAAAACACCCCCCCATTAACCTTCTTTGCTAAATCCTATGCATAAACACACAAATTTTCCCCCATCTCTTTTCTTAGCTGAAACTTGGGTGTTCCTTAAAGATCGACTTCCCCTTTACTAGTGTGACCACGCTTTATCATCCAGGCTGGGATGCTTCTGGTTTAAACTGGGAGTGGACTCAGTATTCTTTTTATTTCTCATGTGACTTCTAAATCATCATCCCTTTACTCTCCATTAAAACTCAGTAGTCTTTTGAGATCATGATGTTAGACCATTGCTGTCTTTTTACCAACTCAGTTCTCCCTAGCTTTGGGTCACTGGAGACTTTGAAACAGTCCTGTAGTCCTCCTTTCCATACCAAGTTCAATGACATCATAAGCCCATGTGTGATATCCATGCAAAAATACTAAACATGCTTTCTTATCTTGTTCACCTCTAAAGACTTTGCCTACCTTTTATTTCACTCTCCCATTACAATGGCCACTCTCTAAACTTGCAACCACCCAGAATGGATGATGACATTTTTAGTCTTAAATGCAATGAAGTTATATCTTAAGTCTTCTCAGAAGATTTTTCTCTAGCCACATTTGATTCATCTCCCTTTCTCTACTTGTATAGGATGGGTGTCTCTTCTTTCTAAGGCAGTCCTTCCCCTTTATCCTTGCCTCTTCATGTTTGATCATCTCCGCTTTCCCCCTTAGTATCCTTCAATGACTTTTCCCATTGTTTTCGTGTAATGTAACTTTATGAACCTTAATATTAGACACAAGGTCTTCCCTCTATGATCGGTTTAACTGGGTACACATTTCTTATTTATCTTCCAACTTCATTTTCTATAACATCGCAGATGGAATTGAATATAAATCCCTATCATGCTATTCCTTGCATCTGGCCTTTGCTCATGCTATAAATTCGGTCTTGAGTGTCCTTTCTGCTTTTCTTCAATTATTCTACTCATTCTTTCAGACATAGTTCAGGCATCACTTTGTGTAATAAATCCTTCACATCATCTTCTGGTTGGGTTAGGTGCCTATGTCAGTCAGATCAGTGCAGGAAACAGAAGCCACTCTAGGTATTTCAAGCAGGAAGAAATTTAATATCAGAAATTTGATGATTTTAATATCACTATCAATTTCTGTGCTAGTTAGGAAGATCTAGGTAATGTTGAAGATACAAATTAACTTCAAAACCCACAGCTTTTTATAACAAAGTACTGCCATATTTCCATCACTACAATGACAAACTTGGGTCAATAGCTGAGAATCTATTCTGCTTTACGTAGTCATTTAGGGACTCAAGCTGAGAAGGACTCAAATATCTTATACATGTGCCAATTGGAACTTCTAGTCTTCTCAGTTGCCCCAGCAGGTGAAGAGCCTGGAGAATTTCACATGGCTTGTCACTGTCTTATCTTGGAAATAACACTTATCAGTTCTGCTCATTTTATTGGCTGGTCCCTTTCAACTAAAAGGTCCCTGGGATATGCAGTTTTCCATGTGCCGGGAATAAAGGGGACTAGATATGGGTATGGGGAAACTGAAGCTCAGAGAGGTTAAGTAATTTCCCCACATTTGCACATTTAAAACTTGGCAGAACTGGGATTCAAATGTCTGTTGTCCTTCTTTTGGTCTCTCCCTATTTGATCCTTCCCTGAAGCAGAATTAGGCTTCTAGCCTTTCTGATGGTTAAGTTTGCCTGGACCAAGTGAGGGTGAGTGAAAACACCACATGCAGCTCCCAGGCAGAAGGTTTAAGAGGCATCCTGCGATTTCCTCATTATGCTCCTCTGTCTGCTACAGGAGTGGCAGTTTCCCAAACAGGAGCTGTACCTTCAACCTGGAGTGAAGAATATGTGGAGCAGAGCTTCGGGCAACCTGCAGGCAACACTTAACACGACTAAAATATAAATTTGTGTTGTTGTAAGCCCAGGAGAGTTTGAGGTTGTTCATTACCTTAGCGTAAACTAGTAAAATCTAACTAATGCAAATACTCAAGAACTTGCAAAATCCTTCCCCAAACTGAGCATTCAGAAAGGACTGGAATCTAAGTGACTATAAAGAATTTCAGTAAAGGCTCCTGGATAAACTCTACATGGCCTTGAATTGGAATGATTTATATCAAACTCCTTCTGATTATGTGCGTCTCTGATCAAGATCCACTTCCAAAGAGGGAGAGAGTGACAGTCTCACTGGTCCAGAATGGTGACATGCCCATCTGCTCCTCTGCCAAGGAGAGCGGGGGCTGGTGAAGGACAAACCAAAACAGCTGACCATCCCACTGGGACCACATGGAATGGAGTGGGGGTGATTCCCCAAAGCAAATCGGTTGCTGACATCCAAAAGAGAGGAAGAAATGGCACCTCTAGTAGCAATCCACTGAAATAACAGTAATTATTCATTATTGGCATGTCCCCTGTATCCGTCTCTTTCTCTCTCCTTCACGTGAAATCATCTTCCCAAACCAAGCATCCTTAATAACCTTGTAGAGGTCTTTTATTTGGCAGTGCCCAGCTTCCCGTCCCCTCTGCTCAAATCAATGGGAAAAAATAAAGATAATCTACATTAATTTGGTTGCAGTTGTTTTAACATCCCCTGAAACCTTGAAGTTCAGCAGTACTGGGCCAGCTTGAAGAAAACCTTTCTGACAGGAAAGCGAGTTTCAAAAAAAAAAATGTTCCCCAGTTTGCTAGGCTTATAAGCCTAGGGCAAGTTTAATTAAACTCAATGGAGCATTTTAAAGTGAAGAAAAAATTAGGACAGCAAGAAAAACGTGTTGATTGTTTCCTAATTATGCTGTGGACTTTCCCTCTAATGCATTCCCCCTCCTTTCCCTCCCTAAATAAAACAACTGGCACGTTAAGTTTGCACATAGAAGATTATATCTCAACCATGCATTCTGCACCAGCCAGGCACAGTGCTTCCCATTCCACTCTGCGGCTTGCTTTTTGGAGACTTTCATGCTTTTGTTATTTCATGGAGATACTTAGTCAAAGACAGATAGAGACAGAAACCAAGAGAGAGAGAGAGAGAGAGAGAGAGAGAAATTCAGGGAACACATTAGACTCCAGCAGTTTCCAACCTTTATGTTAATGAGGACCCCCTTTGATTAGCCCCTCCCTAACGACATGGACTCCTTACTTTATAATAGTTAGCCCACTAAACAGTGTGTAGTTTTAAAGACATGATGAATTTACATCCTTGTTTTTATTCATGAGATGTGCATTAACACAAAGTGATCTTTTCAGAACAGGATAACTGTACTGCCAATCTAATTATATCCCAAAGTAAACAAACAAACAAACGAAACCTGAATTTGTAATCCATTCATATCACTAATGGTGTCCTGCTCTGTGCAGGGCACTGTACATGTCGCCTTGTTATGAGTAAGAGGACTATCTCTATTAGGATTTGAGGTGTGATAAAGAACCTCGTGGATCTTGGGGACTCTAGAGCCCCTGGCTGGGAACGTGAATGCCGGAACTGTAGTGACTGTTCACCTGCCAACGAGAAGACTGTTGGTGTGGACAGGAAGGGAAAAGATGACTTCAAGTAAAACCCTCGAGCCAGGGACTAGTAGCCCATAAAGAAAAATCCATTTTTGTCTCAAATGGTGCCTCAAAATTCTTTGAAAAGAAATAAGGACAATTAACGCTTTAATAGCACTTACTGTGAACCAGCTACTGTAATGAGCAGTTTACATATATTAACTAATTTTATCATGTTGGCATTCTGTTACGGCACAGAGAAGTTACACAGTGGGCCCAAGGTCACACAGCTAATTAGTGCCAGAACCGATATTTGAAGTCATGTAATCTGGCTCTTAATTTAGCATTTAAGTTTGCACATAGAAGACAATTACTGTATGTGGCCTAATAGAGAAAAAATATAGGAAGTACACTAAACTCAGCAGTTCCAAACTTTTTCAGCACCAAGGACTTCCTTCTTTCTTTGTTTTTATTCTTTTCTTTCTTTCTTTTCTTTTCTTTCCCTACATGGATTCCTATGCTTCGAAAGATATCGACTACTGCCTCATAAAAGGAGGGAGAGCTCAAAATGAGATTAACTTCATTCCATTTCATTTGAAGATAAACACATCATGTAGAACTTTCAAAGACTCTGGAAGAATGTGTGTCAGAAAACTACATTAATAATAATAATACAGAGCTGGGGTGCCAGGCTGGCTCAGTTGGTAGGGCATGCAGCTCTTGATCTCGAGGTTGTGAGTTCAAGCCCCACATTGGGCATAAGGGCCTACTTAAAAAATAATAGAGCTAAAATTGTCCCCAAATTTAGGAATCCAGGTAAGTTGAACTACAAAGTCACTTTGGAGTCTGATAGGTTCCCTGTTAAAACCTGTAGTTCTATTTCTCAATGCCTTTTCCCCACTCAACAATGATTCTCGAAAGCAACAATTTTCAAAGGTTTTGAGGTAGACAATTTAGAATACCCTTAGGAGGTATGTTAGAATCTCGAAGGGAATATGCTGACTTTGAAGAAAACCTTCAGATGATTCTGAAATGCCTGTAACTGGGCGTGGGGGTGAGGTTGCTCCCTACCTCCTGCCTCACTGCGCTCGGAACCCAGTGGAGAATCCCTGCACTCCACTCGCCAGATGGTCGTCAGCTAGCCTTCCCCTCCATCTAGCCCCGTGCGGAGTCCTACACGCGCTGACTAGAGCCAGGCAACCCAACCCAAATTACGGCAGCACCTTCTAGAGTCAGCGTAGAGTCATGGTGAAGACTCAGGCAGAGGGCAAATG
Source organism: Ursus americanus (assembly GCF_024610735.1). Lineage (NCBI taxonomy): Eukaryota > Metazoa > Chordata > Mammalia > Carnivora > Ursidae > Ursus > Ursus americanus. The sequence goes on along the minus strand of NC_142138.1, from coordinate 40,166,755 downwards.
GCAGCTTGGCTCTGGCACAACTGGCTGCGAGTGTGTTCAGCTCATGGGGCCTCCCTGGGCTGCAGCTTCCTCACCTGTCAGACGTGGGCATCTGACCAAAACTTGTCTACAAAGCAGTTTCAACTCTAAATATATTTGACTCTGAAATCACAGAATAACGTGCCCACCAAGGCCTTAATATCAACTCTCACATTTGTCAGGTTTGGGGCTTCGGGCAGATTGTCTCTAATGACAAGAGAGCAAATTCTCCAACCTGGTATTTGAGGCCTTGAGAATATTGTCACCTCTTCTTCTGGCCTTTCCATCTTGCTCTTCAAATGGTTCTGGCTGTTTTTTACTGTTAGTATTCCCCTGAGACCTTAACACGTTTTAAGAAATATACTTTTTCTTTCCTTTGCTAGAAATCTATTTTTCATCTTCTAGAACATCATAATCTCCGTCTTTCAAAATCTCATCCAAATTTCATGGCATGGTCAAATGTTACTTTCTTCTTTAGATCTTTGGACTGGTTAGATTAGACTTCCAGACAGGAGGGACTTACTCCTCCACAGTGTTTTCCTTCATCTCTCATATGAGTGTAGGTTGTAATGCCTTATCGTAGTTCAGGTTTCTAAACCTCTGCACTGTGGTATGTGAGGCCAGATATTCCTTCGCTATGGGTGCCTGTCCTCTGCCTTGTAGGATGTCTAGGTGCCTCTCCGGCCTCTGCTTTCCAGAAGTCAGTAGCACACCCCACCAGTTATAATAACCAAAATTTTCTCTGGAAATTGCCAAATCTCCCCTCAGGGTAAAATCGCACCCAGGTAAGAACGACTAGTCTAGATACTTGTGTATATATCTTAGCTTCTCTTCCCCCACAGGATTCAGCTTAGTACCTGCTAACATAAATATTTATTGAAGAATAAATTAATAAATCATTATTGAATAATTATTTGTATAATGAATAGATTTCTGTCACATCATTATAATCCAGCTATCTGACCTATTAAGTCTCAAGTTAAAAGAAGCAGCAAACATTTGCAGTGGTCAGCTGGAAAGGCCCCTTGGCAGGACTGCTATTTGCCAAAAGTTTCTCTTAAACTTGCACTCTGCTTGACTCTATTCTGAGGGATAAGCAGCTTGAGCTTGTCCTATGGTTTTCCATCAGGTCTATACTAACACTTTCCTCTTTTCTAATTGTCCATCCAGGTAATGGAAGGAAGTTGACCCTTTTTTTAAGAGACTGTGCTTTGTGTTCATGGTGCTAGCCAGAGCTGAGAACAATATCAGTGGATAACCGCAGTGGTGCAGGGGAAGAGCAGAAGGGAAAAGACTGTAGCTTGGGAATCAGAGATTCAGAAGAAAGGCCAGACCTGGAGTGACTATATTGGCTTGAGCAAATTCATTTGTCTACACGTGGAGTAGGTTGTCTTTAGGATACGATGAGGCATTTCAAAGTAGGGCTTATTCTTGGATGAGTAGACATTCTGCTTCAAAAAACTAAGTTAAGGAGCTGAAATGGGAAGAAATGTTGGGGAGGGGGTGATTGAGCAATGCGTGTGGGGTTGAGGCCCAGTGAAGCTCTCCTGTGGTCAGAGCCCACGGGGTGGCCGTGAGGGTGGCAAGTACCAGGTCATCAGGAAGGCCAACTTCTCTCTCAAAGATGCAACAGCATTTCAGTCGCTCACCAGCAACTGGGACCAAGAACAGGGCCAGGACAGACAGCAAAAGCTGACAGGTTGTATGTCTATATCTCTGGTGGGATTTCAACTTTTAAAAAATGCCAGCTTGTTGTGTCAGCTGTTGTTTGGGATTATTTTCTCCCTTCTATTAGCAAAGCTCATTGAGAGCTGACTTAGGAATCTGTGCAGCAAGACGAATGCCCATTCTGAACTCATTGCCTCTTTTCCTTTCAGCTTAAAGCTCCGTTATTATCAGTTTCTTCCACTGCTTCTCTCAACTAAGAATTTTATGAATTGGTCCTGGGAATCATTCAGTATTCTTCTATGCTGATAATATAACAACAACACAATGACAGTAACAGTAATCGCCCCACCACAGCAACAGGTAAAGATTTCAGACTACTTGCTATGGGACAGATTTCATGCAGGGTCTTTACATATATTGTTGATAATCCTTCTCACGATAATCCTAAGAGCCGTTGCTCTCATTTTGGAAGATAAGGGAGCTAAGGCTTAAATAGTTTAATAAATGCTTGATGTAACACAGCTGATAATTGGGTAGATCTAGGATTTGAATCTGAATCTGTCTGGTTCTAGAAACTGTGTTCAAAACCAGGAAGTTATACTTGCTTCCATGGCTCCTAACATGGAACTTTTGATAGGCGATTACTCCAGTCAAGAACCTAACAGTCACAGAAAGGTACCCGGCCACATGCCAGAATCACACTGTCCTATTCTTTCTGTCAGTCCGGAGCATGCGCTGCTCGCCAGAGCAGATGTTCCGTGCGTGCCCGTGGACTTCACCAGGGGTCCCGGAGTTCTTTGAGGTGTGTTCATTCTTTGAAATTTGACACGCAAATGAGCTTGTAGAGCTCCACAGACCTTATTTGTTGTATTTGTTTTTTGTTTCACTTTCAGATTTTGGTATTAATTGGGCCAAAGTGAAAAATAAATTGGGTGTCATTGGTGTTTTGAGGTTGACTGACTTCTGAGAAAGAGAAGAGAGACCTTTAAAGAATTTAAATCCTACCTGAATAGATGGTTCGGGGTAGCAGCCCTCATAAACTACGCCTGTCTCCAGCCTGACCTTTGTCCCAATCTCGGAATCAAAGTCCGTGGAGCCTTTCTTGGGTTCCTACTTTGAATCTGGCCCAGGTCAATAGCCAGTAAAAGGAAATTGTGCTGAATTATCACAATTTGTATTTGTGCTGACTTCTTGGAAATCAGGCAAGACGGATGAGGTGCAGTATCTGCACACTTGATTACCCCCTTCCCCAATTTTTCTGTGGTTTCATTTTGGCTTTCTTTGCTACAGCGTTTTAGCTCTAACTTTGGGCACTGAATCATGCTCCGATGTCCCATCAAGCATCTCGGTAATGTGATAAATTCATCCAAAGTCTCACAGTGCCATCCTGCACGTGACAAATGCAATAACACGTCAGGCTCGGAATGATACCCATATTAGGCAGATACTCCCTCTGCTGACAGCAGGTGTTTCTGCTTTATCTGAAAATAATTCACTGAATAGATAATTGGTGAATCCCCAGTGGGAACAAAACTTGATTCTGTCTGAGCATAGGTTACCAAGTGTACCACCATAAAATAATTGATTTTGTGATATATTAAGTGGGGACGTACTCAAGACTACTGAACTTTTCACTTAGGGCCTGGGGCTGAAGTTGAACTAGGCTCCCAAAGGTGAAGAACCCATGCATGACACGGGCAGGGCTTCACACTCCGACAGCCAATTTAACTTTCATTTTCTTTATTAATCTAATATGTTCTACCTTTCACCAGGACGTGATGTGCAGGGAGTTTCATTAAAACGGTTGAGTTGTTATTGGAGATAATCACCGAAGGAATGTATCACAAAGTCAAGAAAGTCTGAATCAGTTTTTATGCTGTTGTTTTAGAGAAGAGGTTTCGGATGCTGATAGGGAAGTTACTCTAGCTATAGGGCGAATTTAATTGCGTTTTTAGAAACTTCTTTTAATCCTATAATAACAAAAAAATTAAATCAGTGCTGACATTTTTTGTTGCCAGAAGAAGGTAGTAAAAGGGTAAAGAAATAATTGTTAGTTCTGAGAATATAATTAGCGACTTTAATGCTTTAATCTAAAAAATGCATATTTTGAGCCTAGGTGAATGATTAAAGAAAAGATATTGAAAGTCTTTGAAATTTCTAACTGTGTTTGTTTTTAATTGTGAGTTATGATCACTATAATTAGCTCATTTAGTGCATTTATAATGTAAACAAATATAAATTTCTACAAGTTCAGGGATATTTCAGGGCGAATAAGATTGACATCGTGACCTGTGGCTCTCTGCATTAAGCCTTTCTTCTAATGTCTGGCAGAAGTTTATTCTCTGCTTGTTGGGGGAGAGGGGGGCTGGTGAGGAAAGGAGGTTACAGAAGCCAGGATCAAACAGTGGGAGACTAGAGTCAAGGGTGGGATGTGTTCGGAGATTTATTCCAAAGGGGTGATAAGGCTGTTCCCAGGAGTAGCCTGGGCTCCCTCGGGCCCATCAAGGTTGGGCTGTGTTTCCCTGTCCCCTTGGATGGAGCCTGAGGCTGGGTCTGACTTGGAAGCACCGGAGGAAGGGCCAGGATGCAGATAAAGGAAAGCTCGCTGGCACTGAGCCTCTGTGAATGCAGAACCTGACTCCCCTGCTCCGTCTCTATCCTGCCCCACCTTGACAGAACCACGAGACCTCATTACTATGCACTAGAAAAGGGAAAAGGAAAAAAAAAAAAAACCCAGAGGGATCTGGGGAATGAACTTTTTGGGGGTCTTATTTCTCTCAGAGGTGCACATTAAAATTCTCTCTTTCATTCATTAATGTGAGTACAAAGCTGCCTGAGAAAATAGCTGGTGGGACCTCCCTTAATGAATAGTGGGGCTTTTCTATGCTCTAGAGGCTTAAAATTGGGTTTCATCCCACTGAGGATTTTTTTTTTTCCTTCTCCTTCTGTCTTCTTAACACTACATGTTTGGTTATATTTCTAGGACTCACCTAGGCTGTGACCTGCCACATCTAGTTCTAATCGCTCATATGATTACATTGGGCCACCCACAGATAGGCAAGGAGGGGCTGGTGTCAGAGGCTCCCAGAAGTTCAGGTATTTTTCCAACATTATTTGAAAGTTTCTACTCTGTCAATCATATGCGATCAAACTTGTTCTTGTGAAGTTCCTCATAGTGCTTGGTTTAGAATAGGCCAGGTATGGATATAAAAATCTTTTCTCTTGCTTTCAGGGTTTTTACCGTGGTTTGAAATGGAACGAACCCTTTTGGGAATTTCATGGCTTAGTTTCTTTAGAATTTTGACCTCAGCTTACTCGATTTTCTCCCTGTCTTCCAGATGTGCTCGGCTGCTCCATCACGCTGTGTTTGTGCCCCTCTCCAACAGTGACCCTCCAGATCACGCATCTGGGGTGTTTCTCGAATTATGTGACCAGTTCTCCTCCCAGGTACATCTCTAAGTTTCCTAAGGAAACATCGTGTCTTTTCTACTTGTCTGTGTCTCCAGGGTCAACAAATAGGGTTGCTCAATTAACGTTTTCATGAGAACGATGATCGTCGACAGAAAAGCCATGTTGTCATCAATTTGCTCCTCACTCCCACCATAGGGAAACTTAGGATAACCAGGAGCCCTTGGTCATAATTCCAGATCTTTAGACCAACTTGTCTGGAACTGGTAGCTAGAATGTTTATGGAGAGAGCTTAACTAATCTAAGTAAAATGGTGGTAGCAAGAGAAATGCTGAGAAATATCTTTTTCCCCATGCAAATTGAGAACGAGGTGACATTGTGATGGCAAGTTAGAGGAGCTTCTGGGTCAGCCCCAAGAAGATGCCAGAAGACCTCACACTGGGAACCGCAGACACACTCGGCAGTGGACGGTCGCTCTGTTCCACACCAGCTGAGAAACCCAGAGCTGTTTTTCCGATGGGAAAGGTATTTGGAAGTCTAGTTTAAAATATGTTGTTTTCTGTAGTTTCTCTTTGATAATTGTTTTAACTCATGGTATTTAATTTACTTTTATTGCACCCTGTATATTTTAAACACAAACAAATAAAAAACCCCAGTGTGTTATATTATTTAGAGCAAGATTAATTAAGAAGTGTGTATAGAGAAAGGTAGAAAAAGAGGGGTATAAGTCATAAATACTTAAGAGCCATGATACAGTTACCTAAAGCTCCAGAAACGGTTCTGGATCACTCACTATTTGTTTACTGTTTCCTGAGTGTTTACTAGGCCAGGTATTATGCTAACATGGCTTTATTTGTTTATTGTCTAATATTGTAAAGCTAGTCTATATCCATTCTAAATCAATGAAATGTATGGTCTCATAGACTGGCCAGTGTATTGGGCCACTTAAAAACATGTGGCATCTTTAGAACCATGATATTCTGGACTTCACACTGTTGATAGAGAGCTACTTTGTCCATAATTGTCTACCGATTTGCCTGTAGGCTTCTAAAAAAGGCAGATAATTTTTTTTTCCAGTGGGACCCAAGGAAAATTTGGTGACAGGAAGGCCAGGATAAAATTCTTTAAAAAAAAAAAAAAAGAGTTAAAAGCCTACCTTCAGCACCAGGGGCTCTATTTCCTATCTTCGGGAATCGTTTGGCTGCTTAAATTTTAGCACACATGGTGTAAAGAGTTAATATTGTGCAGCCAAAGTGAGCAAACTCATAAAGGAAAAGGCGGTGCTTCCTCTGTAGGATCAGATCTGTTACCCATTATTTGGTTCTGCTGCTGAAGGAGAAAAATAAGTCTTGGATATTACAGCTGTCACTGTGACATCTGTTGTTCCGGGATCCGTGACTGCTTCAGTCACCACCTGACCCAGACCATCACCATAACATTCTGTCCACTATTAAACTGTGAAAGGCCCTCGCCCTCCAGGTGGTACTTCAAGGTTGACATACCAAGGTGTTCGTCTCTGTCCCCCACGAATGCCTCGCAACTGAAAAATACAGCTTCACTTTGTGCAGAATTGATGGCCAACCAAGTCTCCCAGGGTTCAAGGGGAGCGGCAGAGAGCAAGCGTTCTTGAGGCGTAGCCCCGTTCTGCTCTTAATCACTTGTCACAACTCCTGGAGGGCCTCAGAGCATTCAGAGGGGGTCGCTTTTTGTTCTTTGTCATCGGTTCTCCCTTTCTTTGGAACAGATGAGTACAGCTCTTCAAGCCACAATAGCAAAGCGGCAGACGCAGAGCCAAGCTCCCAAAACAAGTATGGGAGGGGCTCATGAGTCCTCCCTAACCCAGGAAGAAGATTTTACTTGTAGAAAGTTCCTCTAAACACAGCCCCCCTTCTGGTTGTGTGTGTTTGGTTCAAATCATTAATGACTTAAATGAACGGCCACTGCTGATTTAGACGCAAACTTGGCGCATCGCAAGAAGAGTGTATCACGTGAGTGACCAAACTCAGGCGTGCCCGTACATTTACAGGAATGTAATAAATATGGAAAGTAAGGCACATCTCTGCTGTAAGAAGCTGCCCTTCCGAGGGTGCAGTTACCTGTTCGCTCATTTACCCTTTCCTCCGCTCGGAACCTACGTATGGAGACCCCGTAAAGGCACTGTGCTGGGAACCAGGGTCCGGCGGCACTCAGAGGGGAGACATTCTCTGCTCCCATGAAGTTGAGCGTGACAAGAAAAAGCAGGGTTCACGTCTCTATTTGTGATACAGATTTCTCCCACATATTGAAAGAAAGAAAAATCGAACCACTCCCAGCCACAGAGCCATCTGAGAGTCAGCAAGAAGCGGTTTACTTTCGTTACACAATGAAGGCACCAGATGATCTAAATCACAAAGAAAACACAAGAGCCACAAGCCGCTTCGCACATGGTATACTTCAATTTCCTTTCCTTACTTCCACTTCCCTACAATTTCTAGCCCTAATTCTGCTACTAGTTAAATGTATGATCTGAAACAAAGCACTTAACTTCTCTAAACCTTGATTCTCTCACACGTGAGATTGCTTTCGTTGATGTCGAAGATTTTTTTTTTTTTCTTAACCTGGAAAATACGCTACTCTTTTTCAGACAAGCTTAAATCTTTTAAATTCACTGTCTCCACCGTGCCTAAGGACATTTGCAGCTGAGGGAGGCCTAAGCATTCCGGTTGAACAGGCAGGATGGGAAAACACAGGGTCTGTGCTGCCCAAGCAGCGTCCGAGGAGGCCCGGGGTTCTCCGCTCACCTGCAGAGCCCCTGGAGTCTGGGCCTGAACAAAGACACGTTATCCAGACCTGGCAATATTTACCCAGCTCAGAAGACAGCAGGAGTGTTGGCAAGAGACAAGCCTGGGGACTGCACTTTGTGGCATCTGTTGTCACTTTATAGGTCTGCTTTTGTGGTGCAAGGTCTTCTCTTTGTTCTTCTTTTCTGTGTTATCGACTCAGTGCGCGAAGATTTAAGTAGTCGCTACCCAGTGAGTGTTGTCATCTTACCTCGTGGCTGTCCTGGTTAGAGGGGCAGGCACCCAGATGTGGGGAATGGAGACAGAGGAAGAATGAACTAAAAATTAAACCTCATATTTTATGTTTTCTCTATAACAAAAATTAGCTTAAGTATTTAATCAGACAGTCACCATCGATTATTGCATAACAACTGAAAGGACAATAAAATGTTGGGTAAAATTGAAAAATCAGTACAGGCCCCTGGGAGCCCTTGAATACTTTTCCCACTGACCCTAAATTTTAGACCTCTGCTTTAGTTATTCTTGGCTCTTTCTTTGCATGGATTTCCTCTCACAAACAGCTAATATTCTGGGGCTGATCAGATCAGGTATTTGGAGAAAAAGGTTATCAAAAGGCCCTGTTCAGACGAATGGGCTTCTGAAGTAGCAAGACTATGAACACCACAAGAGGTTGATGGCATGACAGAATACTTTAGAATCTGGAATATTTTTTAGGGTTCTTTTTTTTTTTCTTTCTGAGAATAAAAATTTGGAAATGAGATGCCCAAAAGTCCATTTGCCCACTGGCCGGAATGGCCCTCCACTTCGTTGTTCCTTTTCAGAATCTTTCAGGCTCTCTAGCTCTGTAACAGTATGAAGACGTATTCGTTTACACTGACAAGGATTTTAAAGATCGTGTTTGTGGACTATAAGGAGTCTTTCCCAGGGAAACAATTACCGAAGTAGTTTTATGCCGTTGTGATTAGGGGCTAAGAGAAAGGAAGAAACATGTTTTTGGAACTTAATGTATTTTTTTAAAGTTAGTACTTAAAAGCTACCCCCTTAGTTCTTAACTATCTCAAGGTAAAGACAATATTAAATTACTTACTCATGGTGGCAGCCTGTCAGATTGAACGTGTCGCCGAAAGACATTGGCAAACCCAAAAGCAGATCAGTGCAGGGCAGGCGAGCGTGGGGCTTGAGACGGCCTTGAAGGAGCGAGACAGACATGAGTGGGCATGGAACCTGGTGCCACACCTCAGTAAAGCCCAGCTGGAGAACGGGCATGGTCTTCTTCCCGCTCTAGGAGCCCCTTCCCTCTCTGGTGATATGCGCGTGCAGACTGGCACTCCCGTGAGCACACGTGAAAGAAACAGGCATTTTAACAGATGAGGACGTTATGTTCTCAGGGTAAACACTGGGAAGTATCAGGTTCATCTTGCTGAAACCACAAGGGTCTGTTGTTACCCGATAGGTACCTGGGTTTGCTCAGAACTTAGAGGACATACGAGTTTTAAAGCAGACGCAGCTGGTAAGAAAATGGTAGCACTGATATACACCAAAGCTAATAGAGGAAAGGATGGAATCAGATAAACTCTATAAAGAATTGGAAATTCAGAGTCTAGGGCTACACTGTCTAATATGGTAGCCATTATTACAGTAATGACTATAGGGCATTGAAGATGAGGCTGGTCCAAATCGAGATGAGTTTTAAGTGTAAAATACAAAATGGCTTTTGAAGACTTACTATGAAAAAGAACATGAAATATCTCATTGATAAATCTTTATACTGATTATATGTCAAAATAACAATATTGTGGACATGTTGAGCTAAGTAACATATTAGAATTGATATCACCTGTTTCCTTGTATGTTTTTTAATATGGGCAGTAGAAAGTTTAAAATGACCTGTGAGACTTGCACAGTGGTGCCCACTCTGTTTCTCTTGGGCAGCACTGGCCTGGAGGCTGCCCCCACGAGCAAGCCGCACGTATCTGAATGTGGGGGAACACAGGAGGGACACTTGTGTTAAGGAGCTAAAAGAAAAAAAGAAATCCATGTTTCTAAAATAAATCCTATAGGATACTGTTCTTATGCATCTTATGCTTATGCAGATCAGGTTACGCCGTGGATCAAGTAGTGTACCCTAAACCTTAATAACACTATTCAACAAAATCTCATCTACCTATTGGCTTGGAATGCAGCATCGCACACCTACCGACAAGAAGGAAGAGAGGGAAGGAGTGTAAGGAAAGTGCTAAGATTGGGGAATAGAGACAATTCATTCACTATATAAAAGTGCTTTTCAGCAACTCCCACAATTAGAGAAATTCCAGAAACAATTAAAGGATTTGGAAGTCCCCAAGGATTCACTGTAAGAAAGCCTATTGTCTAACAGAAACCCCCAGGAGAATCAAAGAAATGCGTTGCTTTCATGGGATTTTGCTGTTCTAGGTAATTTTCAACATGCTGAACATTTCTTCCCCGTCTTGCTCCAGAAGAGTTCTGTATGAATTGGGTCTTCAAAGAGAAAACGTTTTGTTTCCTTATGAAGCCACTCAAAGACTCCTCCAGCTTAACCCCTCCTGAAATGAAGGACGCCTTCTCAGAAGACTGTTCCATCACTCGAGCCCTCGTTGCGCACTGCGCCTGAGATGTTTTTCAATCCCAGTGTAATTATCTCCATGATGGAGGAGGCTCCAGATGCGTTTATTTGCCCCTCTCTGTGACTGGAAAATGTATTCCATATTCAGTTAAACTCAGTAATTAAAATGGCCTAATCTGCATTCGCTTTGTAACCGCAGGCTGAGACTCCCCCCCCCCTCAACCCCAGAGGTGGGAGGGCTTCTGCTCTTAAACCCACCACGAAGAGCTCCGATTGGCCAGTGCGTAGTTAGAACAGGTGAAATAATCTAATCTGGAATATTGCTCTCCTCACCTTTTTTAATAAACATTTTGCCTCACCACAGACCTTAATATAACAGCAGTAAAGGCAAGAGAGGAAATTGGAAACATGGCCAGGAGTGTGCCTTATGGTTCATAACAGCCCCAAATCGCGACTGTTTATTAAAACTAACACCCTTTTGTGAGGGTGTGGATCAAAATATCCAGTGGTTTCTCTTCTTTGATATTTCCTCTTTTTTTTTTTTTTTTTAATCGCACTGAGTTTAAGTTTCAGTTTTAGGGTTTAATTAAGTTTCTGAAATTGTTTCTGACTAAAACATTGACATAAAAAAGCCGCTTCTCCCTAATCGGGCCCCATCAAATATTTCCATCATTTATTTCAATCAGTAGGAGATGTGTGTGGATGGATTACTTCTTGGGCCACCGAGATAAGAAAGAGTTAAGGCAGGTGAAGGAAGGGAGGAGTGAGGAGGCCAGAGAACTGCCTCACAAAATACAATTAAGGGCCTTTCCCAGGCCTGGGGCGCTTGGTGCTGCCAGCGGAAAGGAGCACCGAGCACAATGTTCTCCTTGTCCGCATACCTCCCTTTTGTTTCAGCAGCACTTTGGATCCCACACATGCAAAAGTTTGAATTTCCTGTTGGCTCTGAGGTGAGATTTATAACATTTATTAAGGTTACTATTCATTGTGAATTTACTGGGCAATAAGCCTAAAAGCTTTTAGGGGTTTAATTGCCTGTGTTTACAGGGGTTGCAAAGCTCCCCCAGTGTCACTGTCAGCCAGGTTGGCCAAACGTAGACTTCTCAGAGCGTCCAACATGCATGTCCTAGTCTAAGGGGAGGTCCAGAGAAAAGCTGAAGGGCTCTAAGGAGCTTTAGGTTGGTTTTCTGCTCTGGCTACTTTGGTCCACTTTTCTCTGTCTCCTCTACCTCCTTCTGGCCATGTCGGAAGACACATTTGAACTTTCTGTGTATTCCAGGAAGAGAGGGGAAATAATTTGAAATAATCTGGATGGCAGGTTTCAAAAATAATTTGAAATCATTGAGAGGGTAAGTGGGAGTGGAAAGAACGGAAGTAAACACGTGTTACAAACATAATGTGGGCTAAAGAACCATGTTCACGTTCACCGTCACATTTAATCTTCACGACGGTCCTGTCAGGCAGAGACTGTTGTCCCCACTTTACAAATGAGGAAACCAAGGCTTAGTTAAAACTTTTGCTAGTAAACACAAGAGCTGGGATTTGAACTCCATTTTTCTGTGGCTTCCCCGTCCCGGTTCTGAGCTCCACACTGGGTTGACCCCTCTTTTACAGCTGGCTGACGTTCTTTTAACTTTAGCAGTCGGTTCCCTTGTGTCATCAGGACATTGGAAAGCAGAGGGTAAACTGTTTGGTTTTTAAGATAGTGGGTTTGCTTTGCTGCAGAAAGGTAGCTTTTCCACAATGGCCTTATCCCTGGGCCTCACCACACCCTTCCAGAATGGAATGTGCAGGAGCGAAATAAAGCACATTGGACAGTGTCAGGGGCCACATAGGAAAAATGGACAGATGTCCGTCAGCCCCCGGGAATGGCAGCTACTGAGGCAGCTCTGTGTAATTTGATGAAAGAATTGGAAAGAGAAATGTCTGCGGGCCCATTTTGTTCTTTCATTCATTCATTTATTCAACACATAGTTGGTCAGCACCCTCTGCACGAGGCACTGCGGTAGCACTTTACCTGCTCCCTTCCTGCCCTGCAGAGGTGGCCGGGATGCTGGCCATGCCCTGTCTCTTTAAAGGCTTTCCCAGGTCTGCCCAAGGTCTGCCACAGTGACCAACTTCCCAAGCCGCTTCAGAGGTAGCTTTTCCACGGGGAAGAACGAATCAAAGGCAGAAAATAAAAGATCTGATGAGCAGACATTGTACTCTTCATATGAAATAAGTAAACGAACATATATCTGTGTATGTAAATACACATACAGAGCATAACCTTCACATAGAATAAATAAATGAACACATGTATATGTACATACATATGTGTGTGCATTTGTGTACGTAATCAGACTACTTCCAGTCCAGGCTACCAAATTGCCATTACAGATTTATGATTGGGCTCCTAACAGGCGGAGAACCTAGAGGCACAGAGGCCTAGGCGGGAGAGCCGTCGCTGTTGCAAATGTATTGTTCAGGACATTTGCTAATTTATTGATGCAGCAGAGGTACAATCAGATTCAGTTATTCAGCTGAAGAATAAATTGGAATATTTTGGTGCATTTCTTTAAAAAAAAAAAGGCACTTTCAAGCCTATGTATTAAAATGACAAAGTCTTAAATAGGGGTCTCTTTTTCTAAACAAAAGATATGCAAATTGCAATTCAAGATTTATATTATGATAAAAACTGAAATACAAAAGAGTCATTATCCTGCAAAATGTAAAAGTGCGTTGCTTCATGAGTCTATAATGATATAATGGGATGTTGATGTAGTAAGAGGTGTCAGAAGGGAGACAATGACCTTAAAATTTTAAGTCAGAAACATTAGAATTGAACAGTAAGTATCTATCTACCCACCTAACTCCCCATCTATTTATTGAATATTGCATATTTTGAAAATTTGAGATGAGAAGCAGCACATTTTTATCTTCCAATGTCGTAGGCATAATAAGGGGGTTGGGTTGGAGAGGAGGTGGGAAATACTGTTCACATAGCCGTTCCAACTCTGGAGTTGGAAAAAGATTTGCCTTGAATATTAGATCAATAGGACTATTTCTCTTGAGAATCAGTGGTGTGTTCTTCCGGGCCGAGCCACGGGGTCAGCACCTTTAACATCAAATGTCAGGAACCCCAATGCTCCCTGCATAAGACAGACCTGTGGTTAGTTGCAGGGACTCCCAGTGTTTAAGACAATGGGAACAATTTCTAGTTGATCGTTGTGTGTCACCGAAAGAGAATGATTCAACCTAACCAGACTGCATGGGAACACGATCCATCCATTTATTCTATCAAATCCCAGAGAAACTGCAGCAAACTGATATTTAGGTTTGAGGTTATTCTACTGGCTTATTCTAAAAACTGGAGGGGAGAGAAAGAGACAGTGTTTCCAATGGAGGCATAGTTTAAGTAATCAAGTGATATACCACATGTGAAACAGATGTACAGACTTGTTCCCACTACCACACAGAGCAGAAGGCCTGCGTTAGCTTTATTTGGCAGGAATTTCTATACTTGCTTCACTATTTGATCTTAACTTAAACAAAGGACGTTGGTCTCAGCCACCACTGACTTCAGGGCAACGGCTCTGTCTTCTTTCTGAAAGGCTGTGGAATTGTGACACCTCAGAAATCAGATGGTGGCACGGTATGGAAGTACCTTAAATGTTTATTTATTGTTTTAGTGAGCCAAACCCTCCCTGTCTTGTTTCTGAGTATGCCACTGATTGCGCTGAGAGTCGTAGGCAGAAGGACCTCACTTTTATACACATGTCAGAACCTTGGCAAAGCAATTCCCAGGACCTCAGAACAAACCCAAACAAGCCAGGGACTCTAAATGAGGCCTAAGAAAATACTCTCAGACCAAACTCCTGATAATTTTCCAGTTCAGAAAGTTGTTGAGGGTCTTCTGTCAGGGCGAGCTCATGGTTTATGATTTTTGAGCCTGTGTGACGCTCCTTTCTATTTCATCTTGACTTAATGTCATTAGTCTTCCTTCACAGAAACCTGAGCGTTCATTTTCTAATCTATCTAGATGATACGCTGACAGCATTTCCCCTGATCGAGACTTTACCATTTATGTCTCTGCCTCTGTTAATCATTTTCAGAAATGAGATTTATAGTAAAAAGGATTAAATCAATTCTGACTACCTCCAAATTTCCAGGTTTTCGGGGATTCTTGATGAACACAGAAACCATGGCCCCTTAGAGATGCTTTCCTAAGAAGATCTTTCTTACCTGTGCTCGTTGGCCTTTCGGAGCTGGCCACCTCTCTGTGGATTATAGCAAGTCAACTTCTCTCGGTTTTGTTTGGCAACCGCACCACAGAGGCCGCCCTCTGAGCAACTCAAGCTATTTTTGATTGGAAATAGATGAGTGAGCTATCAATTCTCCTCTCCTTCATTCTCCATCTTTCCTTCTTTCCCTTCTTCCCAGTCCTAAAATGAGTACCCTTAGGAAACGTGTCAGCCTAGTTCAATTAAGTGTTTATCTTTTGAGTTTCTCATCATGGGGTAAATTATGACATTTTTAGCAGCCAGGGGTCGAAGAGAAAAATTGCACCAGTCCAAACTAAATCACAGCTTATTTTCTCCCTTTCTAATTTCTCTAATCTGCAGCTGACTTAAAATACCATGACTGCTATGCATTGGCTTTGCGCGAGGCAAAGAACTCATGCAAATAGAATCCTTTTCTCTCCTTCTTTTCCTTCCTTTGTTCCTTCCGCCTTGCAGCCCTTCCTTTTCTTTTTCCAAATACACTCTCATTATTTTGCTTCATTGAAGAGATTTTTTATATCCTCTCTCAGTCCCCTTGGATTTCCTCCTCCAATATTCATGCTAAGTACAGGGATAGTATTAGCATTCCCCGACTTTTTTTTTTTTTTTTTTTTTTGGTCCTTCCCTAAACCCTGCCTACCCCGTGAGGTACCCTATCTCAGCAAAAGGACAGTGATCATATTGACATATCCTTGGTCATGTGTCTAGGTGACCAGACTCAGTGCCTTAAATTCACTGAGCCAGTCATCCACCAATAGTTGTTTAAACCATCTGGCCCACGTCCGCCCGCGTGCTGTCTGCTGTGATGTAGAACGTACCTGGATCATAATCCTCTCGGTTTGATTCCCTTTGTCTGGCCCTGTGCTCATCCCCTTGGTCTAGGGAGACATTTTGGTTCCCTGTCTTTTACCTGCGTTACTGTGTAGATTCTAGAATGGTCCTAGGATGTAACCTGAAAATCAGCTGGACTCTCTCCTTTTTGGACCACGCTGGGAAACTACTAAAGATATAATTAACTTATACCCCTAGAATCTTTCCCCAGTACCATTTTTCCTTGGTTACTAAAGCACTCATCACTGTCCCCAGGTTTGAGGGCATGGAGGTGGGTAATGCGTCAAACGTTTTTGCCTCAATTCAGAATGTCTTTTCTTCACCGTGGTGAGCTGGCCCATGCCTATATATTCTAAAGTCATTGTGTTACCTGTCATTTATCTGGTGATGGTTAGGAATTTATACATTTAAGATTTGTATCTTACACATACAAAGATCTCAATGTCCAGGATCCTGGCCCTGAATGCCTTACTGCTTCTCCATGGAGATTATCCTTGGAGCTGCTGGATGCCCCCTCTAAGTCTTTGGACTGAGATAGTATAGTGACCTGCGCTCTTGCTGTTACCATTTCTTGCGCTAGTATTCCAGGGCTAGGAAAGAACCAGAAAATGAATTTCTGGCAGTTCAAGATATGTCAGATTAAAGAGGGACAGAAGAAGCAATAGCCTGAGCATCTTACTCCTTTGTTAGTTGATAATAAGGGATTTAGCAAGCAAGAGTAGAATAACAAATACTACTAGGTCATAGTCTCAGGGATTTCATGATTCACATCATGTAGGGTGCTCCCTGCCGTCACTACCCACAACAAGCACCTGCTGTATACACAGGGCACTCTGATTCATGAACAGTGCAAAACATTATAAAATACAGTTCTTTTTTTCTGGGGACTTATTATAATGAGACTAAGAGAGACCACCATAGACTTAAAGGATACAAACTACCATATAACACTTGTTTGGACATTAGCATTGAAGGTGTTCCCAAGACAATACAATGACTGAAACTGAAACAAAGTAGAACTTTACCTAGGGACATGGCTGGCTTCGTGGGTGTGTGACCTGTGCAGTCTCAGGGGACCTCACACTTGGTTTAATTCTCTGCTGCCTCTATCTTGAAATTATGTTTTTTTTAATTTAAATTCAAATAGCCATCATATAGTACACCATGAGTTTCAGATGTAGAGTTCAGTAATTCACCAGTTGTGTATAACACCCAGTGCTCATCACAACACATGCCCTCCTTAATGTCCATCACCCAGTTACCCCATCCCCCAACCCCCCTCCCCTCCAGCAACTCTGTTTGTTTCCTATAGTTAAGAGTCTCTCACTAGCTTGAAATTCTTAACAATTTAATCTTTGAATTTGTGTTTTGTAAGTCCTAAGGGCCAGTGGAGCACATGCATGGGAAAAGGATTACGTGTGACACGCGTTGTCCATCTTTCCTCATTGCCCTGTTCACATACAGAATTCATGGTGTCCAGGGAGTGTGGACTTCTGGAGCCAACCACTTGTGCTGGAAGTGATGACATGGAAAGAAAGGCAACGATAGGATGACCCATGGTTCATTTTCCTTTCAGTCTCCTTATTCATCAGTATTGAAATTAACACATTGGTAGAATGAGCGGGTATAAAGAAGTGCAGTAAGAACAGGTGAGCTAGGTTTGTCAGCATTTCCACAGCTTTGGTAACAAAATAACTATGCGTATACCAACTACAAAATAAAAATCGTGCAATTTCAGTAAATCTGTTTACAGTAAAGTTTAAATACTTTCTATTTAAAACTGTCATTGCATAATATAAAGATGAACAATAAAATCCAGGCAAATAATTTAAAATTTCAATTTTTACTTACTTAGAATGCCACTAAATAGTAAATAAAAACCATCATGGCAATTCAAGAGAGAGACAATGGAAGAAAGGAAAAAAGTTTTATAATTTAATATGTCTAATGGCATTTGTTTCCTGTTCTTTGAGCAAGGGTCTGCACATTTTCGTTCTTCACAGGGCACCACAGATTGTGTAGTACCTGCATGAGAGTCCTGATGGAGAGACGAACCCAAGAGAAGCAGAGGGTCACTACTGGAAGTGCTACCTCATGCCCTGACATTGATTTCCCCGCTCTGGTCCATGAGTATCAAAGTGAAAGTGCAAGCCCTCAGAAGCATCTCTTCTGTTGATTCTAAGCTTAGAAAATTAAACCTACCCCCAAATGCTTGATGCATTCTCAGTTTTCTTTTCTTCTGCTTACTCTATGTTTTTTCATGGTCTATATATTCAACTCATAAATCCCCGTCTATGACTGACTGGGGGTAAGGTGTAAGACTAGGGCAGTTACGTTTTTCTCAAAGTGCTGAATAGCTATTTGTGACCTTAATTGTCTCCTGAATAGTATTTAAACACCTGATTTTTATTTGTAAGCTTCTTGTAAACATGTCTTAAAACTTCCAACCATTTCTATGCCCTCGCTGTCTGCACCCCTGAACACTGCCTAGGTTTCCACTATCCTTCTGTTGGATTCTCAGGTCCACCCCAGCGACCATCTCAATACCTTCTTTATGGGACTTGCCTCTTCCACCTCTTAAGTCATGCCACCATTTGTACCTGGAGTAGTCTTATGCAGCCATCTGATTACTCGTATTTATCCCATCTCCAGTTGTGAAAAAAGGATATTTCTTGTCTCTATCTCACCTTGACTACAGATCCAACAAAAAGGGGGTGGAAGTACTTTATAACTATAAAGCACTCTACTGATCTACAGCATAATCACTAAAGACATTTAAATTATATTGACAGCAGTTAGTACTTGCTTAGTGTATGCCCCGTAGTATTCCAAACCTTCACATGCATTAATTTCTTTATATTCTCACAGCAGAGAAGTAACTTGTTAAACAGCTAATAAGTGGTGGAGGTGAGACTCCAACCAGAAATCTCCTTGTTTTACCTTCCTAAGGAGAGATTCTGGGAAGTACTATAACGTCATACATTAGTATGCAGTAATACTGACCAGTCAGCTTGTAGTTATGAAGACTCTACGTCTGTACGCCCCAGAGAAAGGGGGAGGCAGAACTCCCAAATGTTCATATCAAGAATTGCCTGCCAGAAAATCTGCCCACTGTTTGCCTCTATGGTTTTGTCTTGTTCAGTTTTGTTTGTTGGTTTGCTTTTTGTTTTTGTTTTGTTTTGTTGAATTTTAGAGACTAGACCTTCTCTGGGAAGTCTGGTTTTGCTTGGATTGTCCGCCCGAGACCGGAGCATGGAGAACAGGCGTGCCTTTGCTGTCTCCCACAAATGCTCGCTACAGCTGTGTGACCACCAGCCTGCAAGACTGCACTGCAGTCCACTTGGAAATTCCTAGCAGGACCACCCAGAAGCTGCAGCTGGTGCTGAATAAGGTGGCCGCCTGTTTACATGAGAATGAGAGCTGAAGGAAGTGGACAGTACCTGCTTTCCGTTGTCAGCCAAAACCTGGATTCCTGTGGGAAGATCTGATGTGTAATCTAGAAATATTCATAGATTTTTGGCCCTAACTATTTTCCAGACATGGGGTCTTCCCTTTCCAGAATTGGGGCAGAATGGAGCTTCTGCAGAGCCAACTGTAGGTCTAGAAACATGGGTCGGGCAGGGTCCAAATGTACTGATCCACAGATAGGCCATGTTGAAAGAGCCATTTTCTCATACAAAGACTTTCCGTTGAATCATATCCTATGCACTATCTCTGGCTTGTGAGAAAAACAACACAGAATTGTAAGAAGAAAGAGCTGTCCTCAAAATCCCGCGTCTGTTGCGGATAACCCAGTTCCCGCTTAGCTACTTGCTTTGAGAGTGCGTTTGGCAATAGTTGCAGGAGAAAGCTTTTCTGCCCAACGAAGACAAGTGTCTAGAAAAACTGACTTGTGGGGAGGGTTGTGCGTGTGGAAGCCAGGAAGAGCTTCTCAGAGCTGTGGCAGTGCCTTTATAACACACTTTAGGTAACAGACTTTCACTGGACAGTTTATCTTACCTCTACGTTTTTGTAACTCAAATCCTTCTTTGCAATTCCGTCTTGGTACTCTTTAGAGGGTTCATAATTTAAGAATTGCTAATACCTACTTCCAAGGTAAATTCAGATCTTCAAATATCAAGCTGCCATGAGTTGAGGAGGATCTGTGTTAACAGCTCTGTCTCTTCGGCTTTGGCCTTTTAATGCGCCCGCTCCACACCCTTGGGGTCCATGCGGCAGGCAGGCGCTGGGAAGGAGAAAGAAGAAAGCAAGTCACCCAGAGATAAACACTGCAAGCAGGTGAGGCTTTTTCTCCCTTGTTAGCCTGGAGTACATTCTTTGAGGCTGAGCCTTGAGAGCAAAAGCTCACTAAGATCTACTGAATTGGTAGTAGGTAGCAGGCATTTAATCACACAACAGTCCCAGGAGGGAGGAAGGAAATGAGATAACATTTAATGAGCACCCACTATCCAATGGGCATGGAGCTAGTAGCTTTACAATGTATTGTTTCGTTTAGTCTTTATAATTAGGGTTGCTATAGCTAGCAAATTAAAATCCAGTTAACATCTAGTTAAATTTGAATTTTAGGTAAGCAACAAATATTTCTCAGTGTAAGTACATCCCATACAATATTTGGGGTATACTTATAATAGAAAAGTTGTTTAAAATTCATACTTAAAAGGAAGTCTTGTGCTTTACTGGCAACCCTATTTACAATAATCTTAAGCAGCAGGAATTACTATTCCCATTTTATAATTGAGAGAACTGAGACTCAGAGACATTAAGAAATTTGCCCAAGATGGTAAATAACGTCAGAGATGGAATAGCAAACTGGTTCTGTTTGATTCTAAATTCTATACTATCAGCAACTCCGCCATGGTTCTCCTCATCCTAGAGAAGAAATAGAATCTGTTTTTATTCAGTTAAATAGACTGCCCCAAGAGAGCTCACTTCAATTTTAAATACTATGTATTTATTAATGATCTATCTGGTCCAAAACCTCGTGTTAGGGCTGGAGAGAAGGAAGGATGCATGACCAAGATAATTAAAGAACCAGGGCCTGCCCTCCCAGGAAAATATAATGTAGTAAAGAACATAAGAGAGAGTGAGACGCTGAATGTGTTACTGATCCGTTTCAAGCTTTTAAGCAGGAACATTACAGTGTTACAGTCAAGTTTGCTTTAAAATCTTGAACTAGTGGTGAGCTCCTCTGCGGAGAGTCTGGGGTGAGTGTTACTGAGAGGAAAATAGATGAACGTCCTCAGTGACCCCAAGGAGCAATGTTCCTCCTTGTAGGAGATCAGCGGCTGCCTCTTTGTGGTCTCCCCGATGACTTCAGACCACGCTCTAGGTTACACAGTGACTGGTTTGGCTGTCACGTGGCTTGCCTCACTGATGACCAGGGTGCCTGGTAAATCTGTCCAGCGAGGGGGCCGCCCCTCCCCTCTTTCAGCACCGCATGTGCCACCTGCTTGTGAGAAGCAGATGAGTAAGAAAGACTCAAAAGCATGCAGAAGCCAAGGCAGCAAGTATGAGAAGCGCCAAGAAATTAGAATCCTCATAAAATCATCGTCGAGTACTTCCCTCGTGTCAGGCATTGTGTCAAGTATTTTGTAGGCGTTATTTCTAAACAGGGCAAGAAAACAGCAAAATCGTGATCTCTCTCTCTCTCACAGATGAGAACACTGAGGCTCAAGGACAGTCAGGAGCATGCTGAAGGTCACACAGCTAATATGAAGGTCTATCTGAGCTGAACCCTGCTTTAGGCTTCAGAGCCATGGAGTTCCCTCCTTAAAACAACAGGAACGGAACCTTCTTCCCTCCAGACAGGCAGGAAAATTCACCACTGAACAGCAAACAAAAAGAGATGATGTTCAGGGCCGTGGTGAAAAGAAGCAGGGCTGAATCTAATACCATTCTCTCTTATCTCTTAATTGAAGCCAGGGGTACACAGGACCGTTTTTGTAGCTAACATCGAAAATAGAAATCAACACTGTGCAAATGTATATCTAATAGTGTAGCTTACGGTGTGCTTCCTTTGCCCTGTATCATTTTACAAAGTAGAAAAGATTCGGGAAGAGAAACTTAGAAGTGGACACAGAAAAAGCATATATTTTGATAGTAAAGGGCTTTTTAAAGTTGAAGTTCTGTTTTTGATAAGAAAAAGCTTTTAAGAATGCTTTTTATATAGTATTGTATATCTGTATTTATAGTCAATTTCTTCCTTCACTTTGCTTCTTCTATGCTCAATGCTAAGTTCCCCTTCATATTTTCCCAATGGTTAACGGTCTGCTTCTGAAAATTATCCATTAAAATTTTATCAATTTTGTATTTTGGTGAGCCAGTATGAGGAAATGCCATTGTGAAATTAGATTTTCCTTTGACATCAGGCGCCCAGTCAGCAATCCAATCCCATGTGTTTCTATTGAGACATTAGGGTTTGATATAATTTTGGGCAGAAAACATTTTAAAAATGAAACAATTGAATTTTCTAGATGGTCTTGGGGACCACTTAGCTTAAGAGAATACACTTCCAAATCAAAAGCCTTTCAATCATTTTAAATATTATTTGGATGATATTTGCTCTGTGTGTAGTAGCAGTTTGAATTTGTATTGAATGTTTGACCGGCTCACGCACACATAGATGATGTATGAAATTATTATTTCATATTTTTCTAGTGTTTGCATTGCAAGTGACATCTGGCTGACAGGAACTTGGAGAAATGGGATACAAAGTGAATGCTGCAGTTACCACAAGCATCATATTTATCAAAAGGTTTAAGGTCGGTCTGTCTTTGTTTAACATATGAAACTTGGAGCAACGACCGAGAAGCACTATGTTTTTGTGTTGCGTGCATTTTTTAACTGAGTTGTTTAGTAAGAGAGTAGTCAGAGAATAAACACTAATTGTATTATTTGTTCTGCTGATGAAACTAAATATTATACATCCTAAGTTTAAGAAAACACACTTAAATTGGATTTGATATAATTTCCATACATTTTGCCTGTGTTCAGAGACTTTACAGCTTTCATGTTAGAAAAGCATGCATACTCAACACTGTTCATCGTTGCACAGAAAAGTCGATGTGAGAGAAAAAAAAAAGGCTCAGCTGCATTTTTGGTTTTATTTTTTTAATTTGTGAATGTGCAAAATGTAAAAAAGACATGTGAAAACATGTAGTATGGCATTTGCAAGCTCTAACTCTACTGAAATAGACACATACGACTATAAACATTCTCTTATTATCCCTTTTCACGGAGGGCATGGTGCAAACCATTAATTCGGTCATGAGAGATATCATTCATTTAAGAAAAATTTATGAGCCTTCTAGGGGACTGTGGACTACCCAAGTGCTGGAGATCTGCAGAGAAGTCAGATGATCCCAGCTGTTAATAAACTCACAAGCAGCAGGGAGGGTCAATATGAAACAACCAAGCACAATACAGGATCACAGAGACCATGATAAGGTTTAGGATCATTGGCAAAGTAGGGGCAGAATGGTGATGGTGGTCCATCTCCCAAAGACACATTGGTAAACAAAAAAGGCCGTCTGGACATTGAAAATCTTTGTGTATCACAGTAAGACCTGCTCATTTTTTGAAACTTGAAAATTTCAGGGAAATAGGAAGATGGCAAAAATATCCTTGTTCTTATCTTCTAAAAAGAAATACTGCTGACCTGCTTCTAACATGTCCTTCATTTCTTTTCTCAATAACTTTTTTGAAAGCACTGTGATAGTCCTGCAAATATACTGCATATATTCAAAAAAATTAATTTGCTGCTTAAAAAATGTGTCATTGTTGGATGCACTTCCATGTTATTTTCAACTCTTCCTATACCGAGTTATTAATGACTGTATAATAGTACAGTTGATATTCACTGCCATACATTAGTGATTACTCCATTCAGATATTTCAGTTGGGCACCTGGATGGTGCATTTGGTTAGGCATCCGACTCTTGATTTCGGCTCAGGTCATGATCTCAAGGTTCTGAGATCCAGTCCCCGCACTGGGCTCTGTGCTCAGCATGGAGCCTGCTTGAGATTCTCTCTCCCTCTCCCTCTATCCCTCTCGCTCATGTGCGTGTGTGCTCTCTTTCTCTCTCTCTCTTTCTCAGTAAATAAATAGATCTTTAAAAAAAGATACCTGATTTGTTTTTCATCTCCCTTAACCAGCAATGAGTTGCTAACTTTTAAGAAGGGAATTTGGGAGAAGAGAGATAAATCTCCAATGGTGGGATTCCTGGCACCAGAATCAAACACGAAAAAGGTAAGTAGCATTTATTCGGCATCTGTTACTGTTCTAGGTACTTTACATATGCTACTTCGTTTATTGCCACAGGAATCCTGATTCAAGTGTGGTATAGAATAGACTGGAATCACCCAGAGCTGGGCTGCAACTTAAAACCCGGCTTTGTCCAGCTGTGTGATTTCCAGAAAATTAGTTAATCTCTCTAACTCTCAGCCTCCTCATTTATGAATTCGGGCAGTGTCATCATCCATTTATTTAACAATAGTTTCTTAAGCTTATTTTATGCGTAAGGTATCTTGCTAGGTATTAGAGACCTAAGATGAGTGTGGTATGTCTCACGTCTTTGAAGAGCTTACACGTAAGCCTAATGGCAGAATCAGACACGGAAAGAAAAAGGCCAGACGGGTCCCAGGGGAACTCAGACGAGAAGGGAATACATTCCTCCTGGTGGAGTAACATTTGGTCTGGGTCCTAAGTAATGAGGAGCAGGTTTTAACTTGCTGTTCTTCACCAAGAGTGTCCCTCTTCTGCTAACCAGGCAACTGTCTGCTGTGTTATGCATTTTTGCCCTTATCCCTGCCCTGAAGAAACTTACTGGCTAGTTTCAGTCCTGCCAGAAGAATGTGGCTTCTGTTTTATAGACTAACACACTAATTTATTAAAGAAGTGATTGTACTGGTTCGGAGGTGATTGGTTTCTGCCAGAGTCCTTCCTTCTCAGAGACGTGTCTAACTGTGAGATGATAGAAAATGTATATTGATCTCGGCCCGAGTTCCTGACACAGAGCTCCTGAGACTCTTGTCATTTCAATGACAGGGGTTTTGGGGGTGTCTTTTGTTCTAAGGAGGGCACTCTGGGTGGGCTCCTGGATGACTCCTGGATGAGGGCTAGTCACCAGAAAGACCAGGCCATGATGAGAAACTTAAATATTCAGCCTCACCCCCCCCCAACCCCCATCCTCCAGTGAGGAGAGGACTGAAAATGGAATTAATGATGGATATGCTTATGTGACAAAGACTCCATGAAAGTATGGGGTTCAGAGAGCTTCCAGGTTGTTGAACAGGTGGAGGGGCTGGGGGAGCAGCACGCTCAGAGAGGGCGTGGAGGCTCCGTGTCCCTTCCCGCGTACTTGCCCTGTGTGTCTCCTCCATCTGTGTGTTCGTCTGGATCCTTTTCTAATCAACTGGTAAATGTAAGTAAATGTTTCCCTGAGTTCTGTGAGCTGCTCTAGCAACTTCACGGAACCCAAGGGGGGCGGGTCGTGGGAACCTTCAGTCCAATGGTGTCTGAAGTGGGTGGGGGGCGGTCTTGTGGGACCGTCTTTCACCTGTGGGATTTGATGCTATCTCTGAGTAGACAGTGTCAGAATTGAGTTAAATTGTAGGACACCCCGCTGGTTTTACTGTGGGGAAAAAAACCTCCATGCATGGGGTGACCAGCAGTGTGAGTCCCATATGAGTAGTCAAGAAGACTCACAGGAGAGAAAGTCATTGTAGGGAAGAACTGGGTTTTCTTCCCTACAGGGAAGGTGTAAAGTGAGTTTCTTTTTTATGTTAACCTTGTAAACAAAGGGTCCTGTTGGCCCAGGGGTCACCTTTTGACACTGTTCTTTCAAAGCCTCATTAATCTGAATAAAACTGTTACTAAAATGTCTGGGTTTTACAAAAGGACAATGGCATTAAACAACATACAGACATGCTGAGTAATCAGATTTGGGCCTCTACATTATTAAGTCCCTCTCTGCTAAAAGTTTCCCAATCTTAAAGCTTGACTACTCAGACCTAAAGGCAACTTTTCATTCATAATTTAGCAAATTAAAATGTTTCAGACAGCATTAAAGTTGTCATTTGAACTAGAAAGATCTTTAATTTTTTTTCTTTCTCTTCCCAAAATTGGATCCAAAAGTATATCTGAATGTTCACCACATCTGGGAAGGTAAATATATTTGCAAATTTTACTAATGAACCCCAATTTTAAAATAAACTAATCTGTAGCTCCTGTCTTCTGTTATAAACCAATGGGGCATCAGTTAGCGATTGCTGTCGAACTACAGCATGACAACCCACCCCACAATTCAGCGGCTCAAAACAGTCATTCATTTAGCTTTTGAGGGTCAAGGTAACCGGGATTGACTGACCTACACTGGTCATGGCTAGTGGTGGCTCCATGTCACCCTCTCCTTGGGACCCATGGATTAGTTTGGGCATATCCTGCTCCTGGTAATGGCAGAGTCACAAAAGATAGTCCGAACCCTTTTCAAACCTGTTTGCATCCTGCCTGCTAATGTCCTACTGGCCAAACAAGTCACTTAGCTGAACCAAATCAAGGTTTGGGAGAGCACTGCAGAGGGGCAGGTCAAACGGCATAGATGCAGGGAGTGGAGACGAATTGAGGCCTAATATTAGCAGGGTCTATCCCAGATGGCCATAGCACTTTCTACAAAGAAGAATGGGGTTTAAATAGGTATTTATTTTTTTTATTTCCTTTTCTTTAAAGCCTTCTATATTTTATGCCTTGACTTATTATCATCCTGCCGTCCTACAAGATGCATTTCAATATCCATATTTGCAGATGAAGAAATTGAGGCTCAGAGATGCCGAGTAACCAACTTAAGCTCTCACGGCTGGTCAGTGGCAGAGTCTGGACTTAAATCCTGTCTGTGGGCTCTGGGTCTTGCGTTCTTTTCTTTCTCCTGTGTAACACCGCCGCTCTGTAAATTTCACTTGTGAAATTCAAGAACCGGAAGGAATTTTAGAACTTATCTCATCTTTTTTATTTTGTAGATGAAACAACTGAGCCACAGAGAGATGATGTCCACACTTTTATGATATTAATTAATAGAAAATCAAGGGGCTAGAAACTGAGTCTCTTGGTTCCTCACTTTCTCCATTATTTCATACTTTTTTTTTTTATTGTACACAAATTTCCTGAAGGCCCGCGATGCGCCAGGCCTCGTGTCAATTCCTCTCTCTGATGCTCACATCGTATTCTGATGACGGAGATGTAGAGGAAGTTCTCTTGAGTATCCAGTAAGTGACACCATGGTTGACCATGTTTTCCTCCAATTTCCCATAAACTGAAATCCTGAACTGCTTCATCGGTCTGTTTCATCCACGGCACAGGACAGTCTTCCTCTCTGGCACTGACCCATCGCACATTTCCCGGAGCCCGGTGGGCCTGGGAGGCTGCGGGAGCCGTGCAGGCAGCCTGCCGCTCACTGCCCATGGCGAAGGAGAGCACCTAGCTCCACTCTGGCAGCTGTGAAACGACGCTGAAATCCTACAGCTGCCAGGCCCCAACTTAATTAGAGCTGACCTTAAGATGAATTTTGCAAGCCACTTAAATCTCTCTTTTTGGAAAGTTTTCAGAGTGAAAAGGAGAAAACAATAAAATGTCTCCAATTTGCAGTCCCTCCCTCTGAGATGGGCCGCATGCGCCCCCATGCTCTCCCCGGCACTGACTCATTATCCCCAGTGGGCCCTGCAAGCCTAAGACGGATGGAAAACAAGAGAAATAGAGTTTAGAGCCGTTCGCATGGGATCGAAGCCGCCCTCCCCATGTCTCAGGGCCCGTTGTATTAGCTGTGGGAGGACAAGGATGGTGTGGAGGAAAGTTGGAGGCAAACCGCCCGGGTGTGGGAGGTACTAGGGCGAGTCGTTTAGCCTTTTCCTCTTGAAAAAGAAAGTCCGCCTGTACCCAGGCACGGCCCTGGCACATAGCAGGTGCTCCGTAATATTGGGTGAATGAATGATGATTGAATGAACGACTCTCTCCCTCTTGCTGTTGCCTCTCTGATTGTGTTTCCCTTGATTTGGGGGAAATTCTGCTCTGGGCCCCAGTACAGCATAGAGGATAATGGTTTAGGCTGTATATTCAGTCATTCAGCCACCATGTATGAGCATTGACTGTGACCGTGGCATTGAGGAAGTGACAGGTCACAGGTCTGTGCAGCTGCTAACCTTGAGGAGCTTGCTGTCTCATGAGATAAGTTAGACCTGAGTTTTGAACCCCGACCCTGCCACTCATTAGTTCTTTGTAGACCAGTTATTTATATCTTCATGCCTCAGGGTGTCCTCATATGTTAAAAAAAAAAAAAGTATTATAATAATAGTACCTAATTTGATTAATATATATAAAGCATTTAGAATGCTGTCTGACGTCCAAAAAGCACTATGTAAATGTTTGTGACTATTTCATATATTGCTGTGAGGACTAAATGTGAAAACGCATGTAAAGAGCTGACCATGATGCTGGCAGATGTCAAGAACTTTGTAAATTATAGATATTATCCTTTCCTGTTATGAGGAACTTTAAGCATCACGGCCATTCTCACTTGATGTGGGGGAGGTGGGAAGTGGCAGGGGAGTGGATTAGGGGGAGAGTAGGGCTGGGTCTCAGGCAACTGCAGTTTGACCAGTTTTCTGCTTCTCAAGCAAATACTGTGAATCACACACACGCAAACACACATCCTTTACAGCACTGTTAAGGTTACATTTTGGAGGAGGGGTGCCTGTGTCCCTAATTTAAATCTTCCTAGAAGTAGAAATCCCTTATCCTGGATTCACTCCCATCTCATGGACAGTTATTCTACTTGGACAGCTATTCTGGGATGCAGCGGGACGGAATTTCCCAGCAAGATCAGAAGACGCCATGTTGGCCAGGGTACCTCTGCGTGGGTGTCAGGGGCAGGGGGCTGCTCCTTTCTGCTCTGGAGGGATTCTTCCCCATCCTCGCAGCCTGTCAGCATCTGTAGAATGATATATTTTCCTTCACACTTACACTCCTTTCCTGTATCAAGTGTTTCTTACTTGGTATTGCCCTGTTCCTTTGGATCCAATGAAACCATTAGAGATCCGCCATTAATCATTCTTAATTTTATTCCCTTCCTCCTCTCCCACCGGACTTCCACTAGGGCCTCTCCTCCTGTACATAATCACTCCAACCTGTTATTTTTCCTTCTCTGTGGGTTTCTCCCTCCTCCTGAATAGCTCACTCATAAACAGCATCATTGAGATCAAGATAAGTAGATGTACAAGTGCCTCTGTACTTGAGGCTTCCCATCTGGGCACGTCCTCCTCCTGCACCGAAGCGTGTCTAGGACTTCGGTCTCCGCAGCCCTCTTCAGCGGCAGAGCAACGTCTGCTCTCTCTGTGCCTTCTCGCACACCCACAAATGTGGCACCCACAGAATCACGCCCAGGCCTCTAAACAGCCCCCAGTCAGCCGTGCCCCCAGTGGTGACCGTGGTGATGGGGATGGCGGGAGAAGGGGGCGTGAGGACATCTGAACGCCCATCTCCCAGGCCACAGCATAGAGTGAGTGAGGGACAGTCAGCATGAGGAAGAGGAGTGGTTAGAAGCAAGATTCCAACGGGTTGTCCCGTGCTCTCACAGGAAAGGGAGGGAGAAAAACGCGGCCTTACATTGCAGCAGCGGAGAGTTTTGCTAAACAGAAGAACCACTTGACATCAGAGGCGAATAACCCCGGAAACAAGTAACCAAGTCAGTCCTGAAAGCTATGTTCCGAAACGAAACATAATTGTGTATTTTGAGTAGTGTGGAAAGAGATTTTCCCGGGGATGAGGTTGGAGTGGGGTGGGATTGCACTAGACAAATACATATAATCTTAGAACCGGAAGGGGCATGAGGGGCCCACACCGTCTGCTTCACAGAAAAGGCACTGAGTATGTTGGTCCAAGGTTTCAAGGCTAGCTTGTGTTTGATGCTCCCAGCTTTGTGACTCCTAGTCCAGTGCTCTTTCTGGAGCCCCAATTTAACTTAGAGACTGCATCCCACTTCAAGATTTTTCTTTTTTTTCTTTTTTAAAAGGAGGAGAGGGAGGATGAGGATGATAAAAGGAAAGTGATGGGTGCTAGGTTTTCCATCATCCTGGTTGACTCAGGGTGTGTAGGGGAGAAAATCCTCCCTTGCGGGCGAGAAGGACCAGTTAACAGTAACAGGTAGCCATTAACCCTGAAGCTGAAGACTGTGAAGACATGCCGTTATCTCTTCATTTTGTTGTTTAAAGGGCTGGGTTCCATAGGCGGAGAAGGAGCCATGCTGAAGAGCGACACTTACCATTTGCTCCTCCAAACACATTCTGTAGGAGGGCGTGGGATTTCACAGCAGTGAGAGCAAAACTATTCACAGCAGTACCATATGTTCCCCACCATCAGGAGCGGCGGTACTGGTCACTGGACTTGGCAGGCAAACCAACTGAATGGAAATTCTGAAGACCACAGTAGGAGTTTTCTCTTTGTGGGTTTTGGATGGTAAAATCTTCAATCTGTTCCACAGGCAGAAATCAGAGTGAAAAATAATTCTACACAAATTGTGTGGTGTGGATGTGTGTGTGAAAGAACATGACTACGTGTTGCTTCTGGAAAAGTTAAAGGAGAAGCAGAGGCTCGGCGTTTATCTTGGACTATCCTACAGAGGTAGGGGATCAGAACTTGAGTGCAAAAGGGGAGAAGACTGAGAGAGGGAAAGATGGAGAAGGATTATTTTTAGTATAAATTCCATGTTTTCAGCTTTTTTGTCTAAGAAAAAAAGTAAGATTGAGAAGAATTTCCCAAATGCCAAGACCATTTAATAGCAGAATTACAACTGACGATAAGTGCAGCACTTTTTAAAGCTTGTCCTTTCTCTGTTATTAACTTTGTTCTTTCGGTTGTGCCAGAGAAAGCACAAGAGACAGAAATTGGCAGAAATATGGGTCTGAAGAACAGAAATTCAACTCAAATGAAAATACCGTGAAAACCTCTAGTAAAAAAAGTCTTCAGTTTAATAGCACAACTTTCATCATCAAGAAGAGGTTTATTTGAATTAAAAGTAAAATTTAGGACGCTCTATTATCTAATCATTAGTCATTCTGGCCACGTATGGGCTATTTTCTCTTTCCAAAGTGGTTTGCAATCATTAGTTAATCCACTCAGCATGCTTAGTCTAAACTGTGTTATATGCATGTAATAGATAAGGACGGTTGTAGGGGGGAGGCCGCCGACACGGCGGGCTGAGGCACAGACCGGGAAGTCAGGGGCCGTGCCTCCTCCTCGGAACCCCCCGCTCCTCCGTCGGCCGCGGGAGCTGGGCCTCTGCCCCAGGACTTCAAAACAAGGATTCCACTTGTCTAAAACAGAAATATCTTTTTATTACATAAAATATCTTCTCCAACAATTGTTGGGAGGCCTGGAGTTTTCATTTCACTCTGGCAGCCTGTGGGGCCAGTGGTCCTCCTAGGGAAAATCGATTCGAAAGGGCCAGTCTCTCCGAAATCTCTCCGTGGAGGGACGGCCCACGGTTAGATGCTAACCCAGGATCCCTGCCCCGTGAGGACCTCGGCCGGAGAGTGTAGATGCACTGGGACAGATCCGCGGTACGATTCCCATTCGTTTCTCTTTGGTCATCGGTAGTGCTGGTCTGTGTTGGTGTCTGAGGCTTGCCAACTTCAGTCTTTCTCTTGATAAGAAGGACGCTCTAGGCAAGTGGCTTTTAAGTGTTCTGATGTGAAGTTTTTCAAAGGCGAACCAAGGCTTGTGTCCAGCAGAGCTTGTCCACATCGTGCCCGGATTACAACTGTAGCTTTCCTTTCATTTTATTTGTGTGCTCCCACCCGATCCAGACACACTAGTGTGTGGCTCCGACACTGTTTTCCGTGTGCGTAATTAGCCTCTACGTGACATGCAGGGACCTGTGGCTTCTTAGCTGCCTTCTTCATTTTCTCCCCATTTTAACTCACAGTCTCTGGGGTCTTGGGGTTTGTTTTTCTTGTTTGTTTGTTTGCTTGTTTTCATTCTTTTCGCGGTAAGAGTCTGTCCAGACTGAACTTACCTAACTGCTTCAGGTTTTAGATTTTTCTCTGGATACTACAAATTTAGTTTGGTCTATAGACCCATTAAATTAAATCTGTCCTACCTTACACCGTGTATAACCCAGTTGTCACTCAATCAGTAGATACGCATGCTAAAATCTTACTTAAACTCGTGTTAAGGAGTTCCCTTTTGTAAACCTTAAGGATTTTTTAATTGCATTTAAATGTTCATAATTTCACAGTTTCTTTCTCAATAGTTTGCTTGGTAAGATTTTGATTTTTTTGAAAGATGTCTAATAAGTCTTAACTGTGTCCTGATAATGAAAACAAAACAAAACAAAAATGACCAGGACTTCAGTATTTCATTTGGAGACTATTCAGAAATTCTTTACTTGTGCTAACTGATTACCAGTGACGACGGCCCCCAAAACGCCCCCACAGAGCACATGGCCAGCCTCGGGTGATTCACTGTGGCGTCACTGGGAGAGATTACGAAGCCCAGGGCTGTGATGGTGCCAGTCCATGCCTTTTCAGTGAGAAAGCATTCAGGCTCCACAGAGTGTTAATCTGGCCACAAAATGGGAGACGGCTAAATCTGCCTGGAATGTCTGGCTGCTGGTTGGCAGACGCAGCCCTTTCTTCACCTTGGATCTGCTGGGCTAAGGATGCTTTCATAGTAATTTTCCAATGTCTTCCTTGATCAGTAGACTGCAGCATTTTATCATTTTGCAGATTTTGTTTTCTTCATGGGTTATTACTTCCACTGAACTGCACTTAACATCTATTAGCTTAGGTCTCCAGAAGATCAAAGTCTCTCTGTATCTGATTATTCTGCTCTTTGCAATTTGTGTCTCCCCCTCACTGCATCCCCTCCCCACCAATCCAGGAGCCTTGCACGTTTACAGATTTGGTTTCAGTGTCTTCCCCTAAATTGTTTATAGACATAAAAGCTTTATAAAGAGGGCATTGTGCCTTCAGAGAGAGAATAAGAGAGAGAAAAAATGAAGACAGCAGTAGTAATTCTTGCATTATTTCTATCTCAATATGCATCATTTAAAACTCATGTGTAAAATCTTTTAAAACTCCTGTTTAAATATTTTTCTTTTTGAACCCGGGTGGGCAAGGGAGAAAGAAGTGCTAATGTCACAGAATTATGCTAATGGTATAGAAGTCAAATTCCTGTTGAGATTTTTTCTTTTTCTAAATCACTCACTCTGCCCCTTTCCTTTTTTCCAAAGCCCTGTCCAGTCTCCCCACATTTTTAGTTAAAAACATTTGCATTGTCTTTTTTAGGAACCTGTCCACCGGGCCAACATTCCATTCATTTTATGGTTTACTGTTAACCTTAATGACTAGGTTCTAATGGAGGATTTTATTTCCTTTCTGAACATCTAGTAAATAAGAATCATCCTCTAAATTTGGTCTCGTAGCTGTGATGTACCAAAGATCCTCTATCACATGTCAACCCAGTCTCAACAATAGACCAAAGCTGGCCCGGTCAGGGCATTTGCACTGGCCCTAAAAAAGAATATTTTTAGAAACCACGTAAGAGGCCTAGTACACACCTATCAGCAGACATGAAGTGGGTGCTTGTGAGTGGAGACAGGTATTAAAAACTAAAACTACATCTGGCAGCCAAAAAAACAAAAAACAAAAAACAAAACTCTAAGGAGATTTGAATTTGAAGAATTTATTTTTTTTATTTTTTTTTTAAGATTTTTATTTATTTATTTGACAGAGATAGAGACAGCCAGTGAGAGAGGGAACACAAGCAGGGGGAGTGGGAGAGGAAGAAGCAGGCTCCTAGCGGAGGAGCCTGACATGGGGCTCGATCCCAGAACGCCGGGATCACGCCCTGAGCTGAAGGCAGATGCTTAACCGCTGTGCCACCCAGGTGCCCCAAGAATCTGAAGAATTTATTGAAATAAAGGCCAGGAGCTTTTTTTGTGAGGATATTCCCTTGTCAGAAATGCTTAACGCTATTCTCCATGGTGAATAGAAGAAGCCAAAGCAAGAGGGAGAAGATAAAGTGGGAGCTAGAGCATGGCTTTTCAAACTTGAAGGCTCTGATCCAGTAGGACCGGGGTGGGACCTGAGAGTTTAACATGCTCCCAAGTGATTCAGATGCTGCTGAGCCAGGGACCACTCTTTAGCAAAGAGGTAGAGGCTTTCTCTGCACCCCGCAGCTAGTCTGACCCTGCAGAAGGCCCCCTCATTTCACCTAGCACAAGAGACCCTTTCCTTGTGAGACATTAGTCAACGAGAGCGGATGCTTGGGCGTCCTAGATCAAAGGATCTGAAACTTTTCTGTGTATTTTAATTCTCTAAGAACTTTAAAAACCCTAATTCCCAGGCCACAGGCCTTATCAATTAAATCAGAATCTCCAGGAATAGTCCCCAGGCATCAGTATTTTTCAAAATTCTCCAGAGGATTCCAAGGTACAGTCAAGTTTGAGAACCAATGGCTTGAACAAGATACATTAACTAGCATAATAACAGCAGCCAACATGTGTCGGCTGCTTCTATATAAATATCAGGTATTGTGATAAATACATACATTTTTCAAATTGAATCATCAAATAAACCCCTCTTACAGATCAGGAAGCAGGCAGAGATTATGTAGCTAGATAGCTGATGGAACAACTAATAGAAAGGCAAAAAGAGCACTGTCACCTGGAAGTAAGCGTTTGGTGGAGGACCAGAGAACTTGCTCATTGATGAACATTTGTGTGTGAATCCAGGTTTTCTTCTATTTGTATTTTTGACTTTTACCCAACAGTTGGTGATGCCATGTTTAAAATTCCATCCCCCTCTCTTGCTTCACACCCACCCTCAAAGACCCAAGCCTGTTCCAGACTCTTGAGCTGAGGTTAATTGACTTCAGTTGCTGGCTTCTGGAGCCTTGACCCCCAGTAGGCTTTGTTTTGTCTCGTTTCAGAGATTACTGTGGTCTCTCTTACCCCCAACTGGGCAGCAGGGGGAGCTACGGCTACCAGAAAAAACAACCTGTAAAACTACCCCCAAATGATACGGCTTTTATGTTATTTCCTAAAAGAAAAATCTCCTAGCAGTTCTTCATGCGAAAGCTCATGTGTCCTGCCCCAGACCCCAGAGGATAGGCAAATAGCCATTTGGGCATTCTAACAGCAGAAAAGTTACAGGGGTCCTCAAGAGGATCGGAGACAACTGAGAGGAGGCTATACCAGTACAATAGTTGGTGTAGTCAAGATGGCTGATCAGTCCAGAACGGAGCCATAAAGAATTGATTGCATTTTCCTGAATGCTGTTCCTCATTCAGAGAGGACTGAACAACTATAATAAAATGTGTAAAATATAAGCATGAGCTTTCTTTTTTAACTCTGATCAATGATTTGAATAGAAATTTTTGAATCCGTGTTCCTAACTTTAAATGGCTACATATTAGGTCAATATAGGTTCATTTAACTCAGGCTGTACTTACGTTAGAGGACATAGGGACGGTGAGGAGTTGGAATCCCCAAAACAGCACTCTTGTGTTAAGAGATTTTGAAGGAAATTTGAAAAATCCTAGAAAGAGAAAATTCTCCCTCAGTTCACTGCAGAGCAGGGTACCAATTTACCCCAAACCGTAAATTTAGAGAGGCTGATCCCAAGCCTGAGAGCCTTTTCAGAATTGCTTTGGCTCAGACCCTTAGATGGTGATGTGCTCAGAGGAGATTAAGGCCTGTTACTATGAACATATTAGGATGTCTAAGTAGAACTAGAAGCTAAATATACCAACTCAGTTCATAAGAAACCTCTGTTCTCTTAACTACTCTTTACCTGGCCTCCACTTCATCCTCCCTCCCCAACCCTGAGGTAGGAAATCACAAGGGAAAGGGTGATGGGTATCCCATGCCATATTCCATTCACAAAGATAATCTGTTTAGAATTCCTATTCTACTCTTAATCCTGGAGTGTTCATGTATCATCTCTGGGAAGAATTTAAGGATGATGGAATCAGACCATTTTCTGTTTAACAGCTTTTGGCCACTATGATGCTAGGAGCCTTTAATGTGCTGCCGTGAGTTGATAAAGCTCCTGGAAAGTGATATGTAAGCTTCATGAAGGGCATCGCCGTGTGTGCAATGGATTTTTGGAGTGTGATCTCTATGGCTTTGAGTCCCTGAAGCAATTGTTAGCAGAGTGATATGAAAATATATTCAGTGCTTAACCTTAATTTCACTCGCCGTATTCTTCACAAATGTGTCCTAATTACGTGTGAGCTTGCTTCTCTTCTCCTCGATGCACTCGAGCTAGTAAAGGAACTGGGCTATTGCACCGCACGCGGACAGATTAGCAGTGGCACAAATGCATGCAAAAATACACAGACAAGTCTTTGCTCTGTAGTCAGTCTCCCTGGTAATCCTCCCGTGTCCTTGAAATTGAGTTGCCAGTTTACATACACCAGCTAAGGGGTCTGCTTCTCCTCACTGAGCTCTGTCTGAGAGCCCCCGTATTACTTGACTAGCGTGTGAGAGTTACACGCTCCACCCCTGTCCTGCCGAATCTCCCCGGGATCCTGAGCCAGACCAGAGACATTTGGAAACACATACAGTCCCCTCTGCAGCAAAATATTTCACTTGAGGAAAGGAGAAGTGACAATCTTATTAAGAAAGCTGACTCTTTAAACAGGATTTTTTTTTTTTTTTTTTTTTTGAATCTCAGTGACTATAGAGGCTCACATACTGGCGAAGGCTTAAAGGAAGGTGGTCTGTAGTTTGAGAGACTCTCCAGTCACAGCACAGAACAGGCTCACCGGTCTGTGGGATCACACACCAAGGAGAGAAGGAGGTATGGATGCGCGGTCAGACCCGGGAGCTGTCCCTCCTCTCCAGGAATAAAAATTGCAATTCTGCATGTTTTGTCTCCAGGTTAAAAATAAATAAATAAATAAATAAATAAATAAATAAATAAATAAATAAATAAATAAATAAATAAAGTGGTGTGGGCAGTTTTTCCCTAATGTCCTAATAGGCTGCCTGAGGCATATAAGCATGAACAATAAACCTTGTTAAATGATAATCTGAAAAGGAAAATTGAGACCTTATTCAAATGTGATGGAGAAAACACACTCATACACTCCCTACCACCTTGTCATAAGCAGAGGAGGGCTCTCTCCAGGGAAGCAGTGAAGGATCCATGCACATTGGAGGGCCAACTAATATGGGAATTGGGAACACATTCAACTATACCCACACTTTACCCCTGTGTCCTCAAAAGCTGGGTTGAAAACTCTTTCGGGGGCACCACACAAAGAAGAGTTTTGCTACTTCTTTCCTGGGCTTAGCTTTTCCCATCACACCCCACAATAAACAAGTCTGAAGGGTCAGACATAAACTAGGGTCCTTCAGGAATTGGCCCCTATCCCACTTCCGTGGATACCACTTTCTTTTCCCTTCTCTACTTGTGCTTTTTATTCATTGCTGGGTCTACCTCCTAGAGGAAGAAATCCGGTTTCCCTATAATTCACCTTTTGGGGTGGGCCAAATTTTCACGATTTTGGAGCAAAGAAATTACTGAAGTCCCACCAAATTTGAGGCAAGCTCCCAAGTAGGGGCTCCTTTCGAAAACCTCTTCTCTGCTTCACCTGCAAAGCTTTTCTTCCTGAGAAATGATTCACTCTCCCGCTTTTGATGGGGCTCTGTTTAGCAGGTGTGACAGACGCTGTTGATTTGCTCACTCAACACCTCTTTCCAACCCCCCTCCTTTCTTGCCCCCCTTCACCAGTGCTTTCCCACTCACTTTCCCAGCCTCCCTTGGATCAGGCAGAGGATGGGGGTGGGGTTTGCAGTTCTGTTGATAGGAGTCCAAGGCAGTTGTGGCACCGCTCATCTGGGAAAGCGGGTTTTCTTCCTGACAAATGTTAGAAATAAAGCCAGCACCCACCCTTCTTACTTTTTTCCACTAAAGGTAAGTATTGCTTGAAGGTATAGCTAGTATCTGGCAATAAGGAAATACTAAGGGTATCAGAGTGGAAATATAGAAGGAACTGGGTTCTCGATAACTTGGTTGAGTTACCATAGCTCCATGCATCTTGTATGGATGTCCTAGATTATCTGTCTGCCAATTTCTTGTTAGGTTACAAAATATATATATATATATATAAATATATCTCTCAAAGCCAGAAATATCAGGTATTCTGTTACTTACAGATTAATATGTCCCTAAGTAGAATAAATAACATAAAAACCAAACCCAAATTACCCCCCTCCCACCCCACAAAAAGCTTTATCCCACTGAGTTCCAAGCTCTGTGTTAGGGGAAGACATAACCATGATCGCTCATGTTGCCATGTTCTTATTTTTGCCATTTTACAGATAGGGCAACTAAAGGCTGGGGGTCTAAAGCAGCTTTACAAGGTCACACGGTAAGCCGCTAAAAGCTGGGGAGTAGAGCCAAGAGCTCTATAATCCCAGGCGAGGCCTCCTCTGCTCTGTCTCTCCCCCTCAGCTGGGAAAATGTCAAAGGATTTATCAAAAACAGCCTGAAGCTAGATTAGGTATTTTAATACCCAAAGCACTTAATTACTAATACAGTTTAAGGTACATTAACCTAATTGGAAACTTTCTACATATGGCATAGGTTTTTTTTTTCCTTTCCCTGAAAAAATTAATAGTATTTTTTTCAAACTTTTCTACTAGCCCGCCTCATCTTTATGTGTTATTACTGGTTTTCAAAGTTAAAAAAAATATCACAGCCAAGAGCTGAATTAATGTTATTTTCTTCTATAAAAGAATAAATAGTATAAAACGAATAAAGTGGGAGAAAAAACAAATAAGAAATTGTACCTGATCATTGCATATCTTATGCACTTAACATGCTGGGAAGCTGGCGGGACTCCATCATGGGAACCCAGAGGTCATCCTTGGCTCTTCTGCCCCCTCACATCCCCCCCTCCAATCCATACCACTTCCTGTTGTGTCTAGCATTTCTCGCTGCCTTGCAGTGAGGCCCTTAGGCCAGGCACTCCATGTTCTCCTCTGGATTCCTGCGATGGCTCTCCAGCCAGTGCCTAGTCTCATTCCAGTCTGTTCCCCACACTGCAGTTGGAGAGATCCTTATAAAATGCAAACCAGATCAGTCAGCCCCCTATTTCAAACCCTTCGATGGCTCCCCATGGTCCTCAGGACAAGTCCAGACTCACTGCTATGACTCCTTGCTGTGGCCCTCATTGCCTGTTTTATGTCTAATTCCCCGGTCTTCCCTCGATGCTCCGGCCGTATCAGACTACTTGCATTTCTCCAGACTGACTATGCTTTTCCTCCCTTCCAGACCCTCGCAGGAGCTGACCACTGCTGGCAACGTTCACTTCCTGCTCTTCCTCTCGCTTCCTGCCACCAGTTCTCAAGCTAACTCCTCATCATCTGCTGTCCAAGCACCATTTTCTCTAGAATCTTCTCTGGACCAGCTCCTCCCCAGACAAGGGTAAGGGCCTCTCTAATGTGTTCCCATAGCAACCTGGCATAAAACACACTGAGATAATGCTGAAATTATTTGCTGGTGCGTCTGTCTCCCCGGGGGTATCTTGAGAGCAGAGGCTGCATTTTATTCACCTTTGCTTCATCGGCACCTAGCACAGCGATGCTTACAAAATAGATACTCAGGAAAAATAATTGTGAAATGAATGAAAAAATAAGCAAACTCCCCTTGCGCCAAGGTCTACGCCCAGGTGGGCCGGGAGGATGACTTTACTGTTCCCGAAGTCACAGAGAGCTTGTTCGCCCCGCGCTTAGTAAGGAAGGCATCCGTGTTTAGTCAGGGTCCGGCCTCCAACACGGCTGGGTCGCGGGTTGTTAATGCAGATGGAGAAAACTGGCAAATCTGAGCTGACTACCCTCTGAGAAGGAACGGATGTAGGGTAGTCTTGAAGAGCCCCATACGCCTCATGGAGGCCAAATGTGGGGCAGAGGGATTTTAGGGTTCTAACCGTACATGCACAGTTTTGGATTCCCCTCTCTCCTTACCCCTTCCTCGCCTCCCCACCGCTCCTTTCTGCTGATGCCATTATCCTGATGTTTTTCGCGACAAAACCAGAGGTGCCTCCAGAATCGACTCTTCTTTTTAAGCCAGATAACTTCATAAATTGTCCACACACAGATGCCCTGTAGAAGCTAAAGCTGACATTTCACACCAGAACATTATGTATGAAGCAGCACTAAGTAGGGAACGGATGGCATTTCTCTGCACTCTCTCTTAATGCACCTGTGACCTCTAAGTAACAAAGTCGTGCACGCCGTCGGCACCGATGGCTGCCTTCAGCCGGCAGTAGCTGAACACAAATGGGTGGGCTGGGTGGAAATAGCATGCCTCGTAGGACCTTCAGGGTCTGTGGCCTTTATTCGTTACGTGAGCATAACATGTATGCGGCCACCCTTGTTTCTCTCCAAGCCCGTGGCCACAGAGGCTTGTGGGCCTGGTAGCCTGTGGCCATCGCACTTCTGAGAGGTCAGCCTCGATGTCAGGAAAGCTGTGCATGGAACGTCCAAAGAAAGAGGCAAACTACCTTTGAGAGATCTGTTATCTGGAGCTGGCTCTGCTCATAAGGGAAGAATCCGTAGCGGAGTGAGTCGGTGTATACAGGAAGTAGGCTGCGTCCGTGTTTGGGACGGCCATCTCCGTGTGTGCTTAACTTACCCACACTGGCTCCTGACCTGAGTTGCCAGAGCCACCTGGGGACAGGAGCTGGGGTTGTGGGAGGGTAGTCTCCTACAAATCTCCCAAAAGACTGCGACATAATCAAAAGGACTGTTTAGAAGTTCTTCAAAAGCAATATAGAAAGAAAAAGGCACTGGAGGTGACAGCTTCGGGGGCACATAAAGTCCTCTCGTCTGGAGCTTGGTAAGGTCTGAAATTTCAGTCGATCAATAAATATCGAGTGTTTAATATACGTAGGACATGGCACTCTGTGCTGTAGATGCTACAAGGTGAAAAACACAGTCCCTGTCTTCAAGGAGATGTCCCTCTAACGTGGGGAGTAAGCTCATATACTAGTGAGGAAAAAATTGCATCAGTGAGACAAATAAAAAGGGAGTCAGCAAAAGGGGAAATCACTGCCAGCCGGGATTACCTGGAAGGCTCCCTGGAGGTCCAGCCAGTGGACCAGACTTTGCTGGAGAGGTAGGGTTATCATGGGACCCATCTCCCCACCCCCACCCCTTCATGACACCCTCCCCACCCTGCACACACTTAGGTGGACACTAAATCCTCTAGGAGACACTAAAGAACATGTGGAAACAATAACCAACTTTTACTAACTTATTTAATGGGATTTGGGGCCTCTGGGAACTCTATCTTTTATTTTCCTGTAGGACCAAAGCATTACTATTCTCCACTCCACCTGAGGAAGCGTTTCAGTCTTCTGTCACATGAGGCTTTTCTGTCTCCTTGAAAATGTTTTCGCGAAGGATACCCAGGTACATAGACGCTTCTGCTAAAGGACAGTTGCAATACTTTCACCCGCAAAGGATAAATTGATAATATCCTCATTGCAACCGCTGATCAACGTAATTTGATTTCTTTTCCCATTAGCTTCTCCCTCCTATTTGCTCTACGGTGGTTTTATCTTCCTCTTCCCATTCCAACTGTGGAAACATTTAAACTTTTTGGCCAGTCTTGCAAACCCTATGTACCCAAATCAGAAGGCTTTGTTCTTCCTTCCCTTGCTCCCAACAAGGCCTCACAGGAACCTGTTTGCATGCGAGCCTCCCTGCCTTCAAATCCCTTCCCACTCTCCCCTTCCATCCTCCAATTATTTCAAAAGTTTTGCCCCATGGCAGAGGATTTTAACCTTTTGAATCTTCCCATAATACTTGAGTGCGTAGAAGAGCAGAGCGGGAGCTTAAGGCAGCTTTTTTACTGTTATTTTAACCAGGATGCAGGACAGGGAAACAAGGCGTCAGAGTAAGAGTGCTAGCAGCTTTGGGGCATTTTATGCAAATGGCCTTTTCTTCTAGGCTCCTTTGGCAGCATTCCTACAAGTTGTCTTTCCCACCACTACGGTGAGTGGGTACACGTTGGACACATGAATTCACACTCTCTCTCTCACACACACACGCACGCACACGCATACACACACGCAAACAGCCTTGCCAGGGTCAGAAGTTGAGCTAGAATCAAGGTGAAATGCCCTTTTTAGGAGGCCCAGGGCTGGGAGCTAAGGGGAAGCATCGAAGCCACAGGGCAGGCATCGCCTTTGTTGTTTCTTATCTACTCGATCTCTTAATTTCTGCTCCTTTAAAGGGGGCTAACAAGAGCGCCTGCCTCATAGGTGACAGAAAAGCGCATCTGTAAAGCACAAAGAACAGGGCTTGGAACAGGGCTTGGCACATCGCCAGTACCTTAAGTGTTTAGTAAATACTAAGATGAACATGTAAGACCAGAGCCCAGCATGTAGTACACCCTCTACACGTGACTGAAGCAGCTCTATTCTTACCTGCTGCTTGAAAAACCCCCCGCCCCCACCCCCCAGACGCCATCCGTTCTAGGCGCTTTCCATGAACGGCTGCTAGGTAGTTCCGGGTCCCCACTCACCACCTTCTCCAGGGGCTGCAGCTTTAAGAAAACTTTTAGGCATTACGTATCTTGAAGCAAGTGTAACCTACATCACAAATGGGTAGCCTTTCTCCATCCTGAAGTTGGGTTAAGCCTTCCAGGTAATCAGGGCTGCCAGTGATTTCCCCTTTTCCCGGCTCCCTTTTTATTTATTTCACTGATGCAATGGTCGAGCCTAGGAAAGTGTACAGATACCAGCTTTCTTCCTGAAGCCAATAGAACAGTGTGTTGCAAACTTTGTT
The DNA here is from genome assembly GCF_024610735.1 of Ursus americanus. Taxonomy (NCBI): domain Eukaryota; kingdom Metazoa; phylum Chordata; class Mammalia; order Carnivora; family Ursidae; genus Ursus; species Ursus americanus. The sequence goes on along the minus strand of NC_142138.1, from coordinate 40,124,352 downwards.
GCAAACTTTTTTTTGAGAGTGACCTACAGTAAGAAAGTCATTTTCTGTTGCCACCCAGTGCATAAGCACATGTGTTAATGGCTGACAGGAAAGCTCCTTAGAGCGATACTCTTACTATGTACAACACAGTTGGGTATTTTCACTTCCTTCTGTTTCATTTTTTAAAGTACTGTTTATGACCACTAAATTGATTTCAGAACCCACCAATGGGTCATGATCTGTAGTTTGACAAACACCAAGTCAGACCAAAAGTATCTTTAGGAACAGGCTAATGATAAGAAATGGAATCCTATAAAAGACTCTAAAAGTTCTTTAATGGAAGAAAGATGACTATTGATTTGGGCCGGTGTACCCATGTTTCATTCTCCTTGAGAATTTAAATTGCAAAGATAAATTCTCAGCTTCAGGTGTGTTTCTAAAAAAAAAAAAAAAACGACATTGCTTCACAAAGCTGAAGTAATGGCCCCCCGGGTGGCATTCTGGGACACATAGGTTTCTCTAGGACAAGTAATTATATTGAGGATTATCCAATTGAACTCTGAATAAGCGAGACCATGTAATGGCATGTGGTAGAGACAGGGATATCAACTCCTTCTCTTTGACCCTATTCCCGATTTGCACAAATCTTTGAAATATACTTACACCTTACAATCTACAAGTTCTTTTGGCAACTGGTATCAAAATAAATGGAGATGGGATCCCATTCCTACTGGACAAGTTGCCGTGGCACTCTGGCTTCCTGTTTAACAAACATCAGTATGCCTTTACTTCTGTACAGTACGTGGCAATTTACAAAGTGTCTGAATGCATAGTATCTCAGCCGCATAACAGTCCTGTGAGGTATAGTGGGCAGATACATTTACACATTGTATTTATGACTGCAATGGCATTTAAAACTTAATGGTTTACATTTTCATCATAAGGAGGGAGCATTTTGAAACATGTTGCTGGCTAATAACAAAAGGCAGTGCAATGTGGAAAGAACACTAGATTTGGCCTGAAAGACATGAGTTAAGATTCACAGTGTGCTAACTACCCGGCGTGTGCTTTGGGGAAGGTCTCCTAAACTCTAGCCTAGTGTTACGTTTAGCAAGCAGGGAGGCATAAACTGTGCCCACAAGTGAAAGATTGATGTGGTGGGAAGTAACATGAACTTGAGTGTCAGAACTGGATTCAGATCTTGTCTTTGACCCAAGCTTGTCAACTCAGGCAAGCAGTGTAGCCTCTCTAAACTTTAGTATCTTCATCTGTAAAATAGACATTATAGTGAAATATCACTGGCCAATTAAAACATCCTTCTAATTGATGTAACACACCTGCTTCTGAGTGCCTCCAATTTATTCCATCTTCGTGCCAATTTTAAAAAGTAAATCTAAGTCATTGCTTAACAACTTTACACGGTTTTCCGTTGTACCTCAGACAGACCAAAATCTTTGCTTTGGGCTACAAGGCCCCACATCATATGGTCCCTGCCCGTCTCTCCAGCCTTACTTAATGCCTCCTTTTCCTTCTGTCCCAAACATTTAGCCAAAACTGGTACTGTACTGAATTCTGTCTGGCTCCAGGCATTTGGTTGTTTAGAGCCTGTGCCCACTGCTCTTTCTTCTGCTGGAAATGATCCTGCCCGTCATGACCCCCATTCCACTCCTTCTCATCTTGTAGGTTTCAATGTAAATGTCACCGTGTTGAGAAAGACTTCCTGAACTCCTAGATCAGGTCAGGTCCTTATGTTCTATAACATTATGGGACCCTATTCTTGGTCTTTAGAGCCCACAAATGTAATTAAATAATGTTCATATAATTATTTGTGTAACATGGGCTCCTCCCACTGGAGTTTAAATTCCAGGAGGGCAGAAACTATGACTATCTATTCATGACCCTTAACTCAGGGCATGGCTTACTTCACTTGAATCCCGATAGCTGGGAATCTTGAAAAGTTACTTCTCCTCTCTGCACCCCACTTATCTGTAAAGGATGGGGGGTAGGTGGCAAAGGGTGGAAGATTAATAGGATTTATTCCCATAGAACTATGTGAAGATAGGGGCGCCTGGGTGGCTCAGTCGTTAAGCATCTGCCTTCGGCTCAGGGCGTGATCCCGGCATTCTGGGATCGAGCCCCACATCGGGCTCCTCCTCTGGGAGCCTGCTTCATCCTCTCCCACTCCCCCTGCTTGTGTTCCCTCTCTCGCTGGCTGTCTCTTTCTGTCAAATAAATAAATAAAATCTTTAAAAAAAAAAAAAGAACTATGTGAAGATAAAAAGAGAAAACATATGATAAAGTGCTATAGTCCAGCACTCAACACAGGATAATAGATGTTAACTATTAGGTGATAAATATTGGTGAAATTAACAGGCAAATTAGTTGATGAAATGAGATAAAGCTTGTAAAGAAGCACATACAAAGTCTGGAATTATAGTAGACAGTAATTGTGAGCACCACGCTTCCTTCAGTATTGAGAGAATCCCTCAGTGGGAGCTCTCATCAAAAGAGTTGAAGGAAATATTGAGTGGGCATAGTTACGAGGAAAAGATACAGGAATTTGTTATCATTCAAGTAGCCAACTCCTAAGCTGCACTTTGGTCATTTCTTTCTTTCTTTTATTTTTTTTTAAAGATTTTATTTATTTATTTATTTACTTATTTGAGAGAAAGAGAGAGAGTAAGGAGGGGCAAAGGGGGGAAGAATCTGAAGCAGATTCCGTCTGTACTGAGTGGGGAGCCCAACTCAGGGCTCAGTTCCACGACCAGGAGATCATGACCTGAGCTGAAATTGAGAATCAGATACTTAACTGACTGAGCCACCCAGACACTCCTCATTGGTCATTTCTGAGGGAGATGATTCTACGGACTCTTACCAGTGAGTGTAAATTCTGGCAATGGATTGGGAAGGGGTGAGCTGAGGGTTGGGGCCAGGGTCACGGTATGCATAGCAGTGACAGGGGCACCCCGTGTGTGAAGACATCAAGAGCCACTGGAACTTCATTCCTGAGGCAAATGAGGACTTGGAACAGAAGCAGTAGGAAGAGTTCAGGAGACCTTGGAAGACTGGAAGTAGGAAGTAGGAAGAAAAGAAACAAGCTCCTAAGGGAGTTTGAAGTGTAAGAAGTAGAGGTAGTAGAAATCTGACTCTCTGGCAGGATCCATAAAAGAGAAAGAAGCTTCTTGTGATGAAATGCAGAATGAGGGATGAAACCCATTTTGCCTGGGCTACTGGAGACATTGCTTTGCAACATGAACCATGTGCAGAAATTAAAAGAAAATTGGATAACTTTCACAGGAGTTAAGATGCTCTGAGCTTGCCTGGTGTATTGACATGGATAGGGTTTGACAGCTGGATTCATTGGGGGTTTGAGCTGAAGATCATGAAAGATCATAGCTCATGAAGACAAGATGAAGTGAAGGTGGAGCTGAAGAATTGCCGGGAGGGGTTGAATACAGATAACAGCATTAAGGACGCAGCCAATGCCTAGATAAATGAACAAACAATCAAATATATAAATAAATACATTTTTGAAAGTCAGCTGAGAACACAGAAGAGATCAAGGAAAAAGATCTTTGATGGTATTGCCCAAGATTCAAGGTACAAATGCACATATTTGCCTCCACCTTAGAGACTGGAACAGAGGGGATTCTGCGACACAGCTTTGGGCCTGGTAAGATTCATGGTTCTCTCTCCCACCAAATCTTCCTACCTTGCAATTAGTTCTCATCTCTACCAAAACCCCACACTGGGAACTTGACTTCTCAAACACAGAATACCATTTGGCAGCCGGGAAAGAAGGGGTTAAAGAAGCATGGTTGTGGCACAGCTGGGAACTATTAACAATTAAGTTCTTGGACAGAAACCAGCAGGAAGCTGATGAGGGGCTATGGAGACACAATGGCCTCTAAAAAGTAAAAACTTGATTCAGAAATGAATGAGCTGCCTTTACCAGTGAACCTTCAGCAAAATCCAAATTCCCTAATTAAAAATGAAAAGTAGGTATTGGTTAAGAGCTTATATTATGCCTAGCCATAAATCAGAGTTCTTAATAAGGAAGATAATGAGTAAGTTCATAACTTCTAGAGATATATTTTTTATTTAAAAAAAAAAAAAGCCCATATGAGATATAGGAGTGATCCTGACCTGACCTCAAAATTGGTGAGTCAGTGTAAGGTGCCCTAGTGCTTCAGCCATTTGCCTCCAGTTCTGTTTCCATTTTGATGGCAAGAGGTTTGATTTTGGAGGTACAGTAGTAAACCTAGTACATCAGGGTTGTATTATCCCGGGGTTCCCACGCTCCACGCTTTTCGGCTTACTTTCTCCCTGCCTCTGATCACCTGAAGACCCCATCTTCCTACTGATTTCTCTTATTTCTCTCTAACCCACCAGAATCCATACCAGACATTCATGGTTCCCTAATATCCTCTGATAAACTGAAATGCCCCAATTCATGACAAATTGGCAGAAACCTATGGGTTACTTCAGTCTCCCACCAATATTCTGTGAGAATCTTTTGAAAAATTGCAGCTAATCCTCATTTCTTCCTTCTCCTTGCTTGTATATTCCATCTCTACCATCCCTATTGATCCAATCGGATCATATTCAATTTGGCCCTTTATTTCATGTTGTCTTTGAACCACTCGGTCGTCTAATGTATAAAGTGTTACCTTCTACTAAAGATTGCAAACCGCTTGACAAGTGGGGGCATGCCTCATGGTTCATTTTGATCTATACTGTTTCATACAATGCTACTTACACCAGAAAACTTAAAGGGTAATAAGTCCTTTTAGAGCTGAACAGAGCATCTCCATGTCACTGAAAACTGTCCAGGCTGCTTCAGAAGATATGAGCTAGAGAGGGAGCCAAAAAGTGTGCTGTCCAAAGCCCTTCTCTGCATAGGACCCTTAAGGAATATGTAATATAAAAATTCAGATGTAAGGGTATTCAGCCAACATAATTGATACTGTTTACATAAGACTTGAGACTAAAGGAAAATGGGAGTGAGAAGCATTGCCTTACTTGATGACCACCACTGCCAGCTAGCACACCTGACACCATAGAGGAATTCAGTTGTGCGTGCTGAACGAATGAATAGATGAAAATAATTGGTCAAGAATCAATGATAATGTTAGTAGTTGGTTGGATTAATGAGGGAATATTTCCCAGATAAATTGGGAAATGCATAATTTAATTTTGGGAAGGGATAGAGTTTGAGGCTTCACAAGGGAGGAGACTGCTTAGGCGAAAACTATGGCCTAAGAAATCGTAGGGAAGAGAAAGCAGTAGAATGCTTTTTCTTTTGAAGGGAGAGGGTTAAGGGATAATGCAGGAAGGGAGATCATGTGCCCTAGAGAGTGGTGAGCATTGGAGAAGTGAGCATAGAAAGAGCTTGGGTAGAGAATAATTTAAGATGGTGGTGTCAGAAATTTGAGAGGCCATTAGGGAGTTAGGGCAATTAGGAGAGATTAACCCAAACAGAATAGTCTATCATGAACAGAAAGGTAAGGGGGGGAATGCATGGGTGATAGGGACTTGCTTTGGCTACATGTTATTAAGGAGTGTCATTTTCTGGGACCCAGTCATACAGACTTCTGTGATATTAAACTCAAGCTGGTAAGTCCCTGGAAGACAGAGGGCATTTTACTGCCCTCACTTGGAAGGTGAAGCCATTGAACTCAAATCCTAGGAATGTGTTACTTTGTTCTCTTAATAATAATAATGAATTTTCAGAGCTGGCAATATACAAATTCAAGATGCCTGGACTGAGTTGAAAGTACTCTCCAAAATGGACGGTTCAGATGATGAGTGAGCTTGGAAATCCGTGCTAATTAGACCAGCTTCTACCAACCCAAGGAGGTCATCTGACCAGTTTTCACAGCTGAATAAGAGCTGAAAACTTCAGACACATGGTCCCCTGATGATCAGGTCGTTCATGAGCAAAGAAGTAGGTAAGAAGCCACATCACTGGCGCTGAGAATTATCCTCACCCTGTATCTCTTTGAAATGTCGGCTGGAATTTTGTGAGTGGACATAAAGGACGACGCAGCTATGCTGGGCACCATCACTTCATGATCAATGGTCAAGACACTCTGGAAGAGGTGTAGTGGTGCTGATGCATGCCACTTCTGTGATTAGATTTTTATCTTTTTTTTTTTTTTTGAGAGATAGTCCCCAATTTAAGCAGAATCCTTGGCTAGAAGGAAAAATACAACCTCACATCTCTATCAATTTTGATTTATATTCGTTTTTCTATGTGAATATGACACACATTTGTCAAGGAAAAAATATTTCATGGAAGCATTTTTTTAATGCTGTAGGTAGAAATTGCCTGTGCTTTCTAATTAGACCCTATAAAAAGCCAGTTCCCACGTGCACAAAAGTTCCCTTGGGTTACCAATAGCAAGCCCCGTAGGAATGTCGGGAAATTCAGGCAGAATCGTTGGGGCCAATCTCATGCCATCTGCTCAGCATCCTCAAAAATCCTATTCCAGAAGGCAGTTCTTCGAGTTCTTAAGCGTCTTTTTGACTTGACTCAGTGTGGCTGATAAAAATAACCTTCATATTTTGAATCACAATCCCATGCACACTTTCCTAAAAAAATTGGGCAAAAATTTGTCAGTCTCTCTAGTCTCACTCATTGTCTGTCTCACAAACTGTGCTTAGCTCTAAGAACCACTCTCCTCCCTTAATGGCTGTATATTAAGAGATGTTGTCATCTCGTTAAAGAGTGTGTGGGGGCGGGGGGGGTATGTCTCCCTTTGATCACCTGTCCTCTGTTTCTGTGGACTTTGCATTTCGGCAGCCTCTATTGTTTGAGTGATAAGCCCATAGCTGGTGAACAGAGTGCTTGCTGGTAGGGTGAGAGCAATGTCTTTAACTATTTATTATCACTTTCTGTAAACTCAACTCAAATATAGAAGGAGGCAAGCAGAAACCAAAAAGACGTCTTCTTAAGATTCATAGTGTTTCCTCTGCAAAGAGCATATTCTTTATCAAGGACTGAGAAAGTGTCCTTTTTCCCTTTTTCCTTCAGCATATGAAATATTTACTTGTTAGGCTGCTCTGATGTAACCGTTTTCCGTAGAGCTACAGTGGCCCGGCCCATCAGTGTGCTGGTTCATTAAGTGTGACCTAAACCAACTTGACTTGAGCTCTGCATTAAATGCACAAAACCCATTTGAGCTGACCAGCAGCAGAAGTGGTACTCAGAGAAATTGGAAAGGATTTCTCCCAAATGCTTTCTACTTACTTACAGCACTCAAGTAATGGTTGAAGATTAGCATATGACATGACAGATTACATTAAGTCATGTCTTCCAGGGCTTTATGACAGCACTATCACATTAGCTTCTTAGCACTGGCACATCGAGGCACGCAAATGTTTTCAGACCCTTTTATTCAAATCTACAAGCTGACATGGCAGCCCTGATATGATTATTAGTCATTTGAGAGACTTTAATTCACGTCATCAGATAACAGGTTCTGCTAAAAGGTTAGAGAAACTGTCTGCTTTTAATGAAGCTCTCAGAAAAGACCCTCAAAAACCCTGTTACACACCAAGAGCCCGGTTTGACTTTATTGACAAGACCCCCCCCCCCCCAGAATGAACTTGAGTGGAATAACTAAATAGCATCCAGACATCAGAAATATGGTCTACTTTTCAGAGAAGACCAGGTTGGATGGTTGTGGTTTTCTCCTTCCTCACTGCACTCCCCTCTGGCCCATTCTAATTTGACCGTGGCCTCTGGTGCAGAGCATGGGCGACCCTGAGACATTTTTAGAAGCTGATATCCGATAGGAGTCGAACAGGCATAAAGATAATTATTCCTAGAACATTCACTACACTTGGGGCATAAGCACTGCCGTAGCTCACAGTAATGGGTTAATGGTGTTTGGCCAAGCATGGCATGACTAAGTGGTGATGTGACTGAAGATCACTGGAGTTTGTAATCCATAGTTTGTTCGCTGTAAATCGGTTTTGTAGTCAAATGTTTTGTTTTATAATGCGGCGATCTGCACTTAAACCCCCATAGAAACCCTCTTTTCAGAAGGCTTCTGCATAGATCAATGGAGTCTGGCACCAATGATGATCTTGTTAGAATAAAGGAAGATGGCACTAGGAAGTTGAAGCGGTGCACTGTGATGAGCAGAGCCGGACAGAGACCTCTCCAGGTGAAAAAGGTGTTTGATCAAAGAGCAGAGCGGAAAACACATTTTCTGAAACCTGGAAAAGTGAATGCAAAGGCACTTTTTTTCTTTCCTTATTTTTGTTAAGGTCCTGAACGGTGGATACTGAAAAACCATTGCAGGAGACCTTCAAAAGAGCTGACGTGAAAGTTTTGAGCAGTCTCGAAAGCCTGTGCTTTGTTCTTTGGTTTTTGGTTTGTTTTTTTAATGTTCAGTGTCAACTTGTTTGCTCAGATTTCTGAAGGAAAGAAAGATATACTTACAGTTTATAGTATGCCAATTTATGGCCATTCTACTATTTAAGAGAATAGTCAAATTATTTGACTTGTGGTTGATTTCATTTCTTCCTATGCATAGGTGTTAACATATATTGCCTTACCTGAATTATGAACTTAGTAGGACTCATCTTATCTTTTCTCCAACTTTCTTTTCCTTCTTTCTCATCAATTTAACAACCGTTTTTGAGATCTTCTTGTATATACTCTGTCCTTCCTTGTAGCTTTTCTTCCAACCTAATTCATAATGTTTTCTAAAATAATCTTGGCTGAAGGGACGAGTAAGCTACCAAATATGGAGGATCCAAAGGGGCATTGATCAACTATAGCGTAAACTAGCTCTGATTTAACTAAGAGCTTCTCTAAAGAAATGGTCTGACAAGAGCAAAGAGGTAAAGGAAAATCTAAATCTAAATTTAGATTATATAAATTAAACCATTCTCGTCTCTCCTTTTCCCATCACCTTTTTTTGCCTCTTTGGCACCTTCATCCTATCAGCGTGACCCTTCACCCTAGCAGACAGAGCGTAGATGCATACCACGTTGTCCGAAGAAGGTGGCCCTCTGGAGAATCTCAGTGGCCATCAGGAAAAGGCTGCTGACCCTCCCTTCCCCACCCAGTGCTCCTTGCCACTCCGACCCACAAAGCCAGATCTAGGTGGACATTTCAGTTGTGCGGCAGGTACTGAGTATCTGCCCTAAGCCGTACTCTGTTCAATGCCAGACACGCCCATGTTGTGCATTCGACCCCTATTACCCTTCCATTCAGGCTACAAAGCAACTCTCTTTCCTGCAGGCCGATTAGACTTTGTGAAAATACCACTTTCTCCATATAATAAAAGCAATAGCAGGCCTCTCCTTAGTACCCCTAAATTCCCTTTCCATGCCGGTAGATGTCTCTTCCCGCCTTTTAAGGCTTTCAAACACATTCCCTTTTCCTTCTTTCAATTAGAGCTGACCTCCTTTCACTTTCAATCACACCATAAAAAAAAAAAAAGGCTTCCTTTCCTCCTTTTAGTGCTTTTCTTCTAAAAATAACTCCTCTAAATTCTGAGTACCCAAGGATGATGGTGCTTATTCATCTTCCTGTGCCCACCAGCCAGTACAGTGCCTGATATATGGCAGATGATCAATAAGCATTCGGCGACTGAATGAATGAGTACCTAGAGAAATAACACAGGAAACTGTCGTAACTATACAGAAAGCTGTATTCTGACTCCTGGTAGTGTTCGCCTTTGCCCCTGCAGTAAGACAGTGTCTCCGCCCACAGCCCCTCCTGCCCCCTGGGAGCCCCACTTTATGCATGTGTGTATTATGTGTGTAGGTATGTGGACGTGTATTGTATATTCGACTTCCCTTTTAATGTTTTTTTCCATATCATAGATTAGGAACTTCATACTTTTTTGGCTCATAGACAGACACTTGCCCAAGAATTATAGTAAAATGATGAGCAGTGTACCCCCAGTTACTGCTGGTACTTTAAACTCTTCTTCCTCCTTAGGGTAGAGGCCACCCTTGGGGCTCGGGCCTCATCACCTGCACAATCTCCCCTCTGATACTGGACCTGATTCACCCAATGTTTTTTAAATAAAGGATTTAACCAATGTTTTGAATGTGTTCTTGGCTCACCTGCCTGTTCTGTGGGCCTCAGAGACCAAATCCTGGCTCTCTGGTCTCCAAAACACATCAAGAGTATACAAATAATTTAAGAATATCATTTGGACGCCAACATTGAACATCCCACAAAATTTGCACTGGCTTAAGCCAATTTCCCAGCACAGTGTTCTCCCATTTCTATTCCTCTCCATTTCAGGGTTTTAAAAGAAAACAAACATCTGCATGCATAGATTAGAACCCTCCCATAAACACATGTTCCTATCAAAACCAATCAAAATGGAGAAAAGAAAGAACAGAATATCATACATTTTTTCTTTAGATGTGATGTCTGATTTTCATTAGGTTTAACCTTATTTCTTTTAGATCTTAGGCAGTGACCCAGTATTTATTTTCCTGGCTGGGCCCTGTTCTTGCCAATATTTCACTCTGGCTCCTGGAGGCCTTGCAGGGGAGTTCAAGGCTCTCACCCTCCCTTCTCTCTTCTGCCGCCCCTCCGAGACACACATTTGTCACGTGGATCCTTCGTTTCATCTCAGAGTTAATTCCAGGCCCTTTCTTTCCTCCTATTCACTGCTTCTTAATTTCTCCCTTTCTTATTGGATTTATGACTGAATAGTTTAATTTATTCATCATATAATGTCTTTGTAACTCGTTTTTTCTAGTAATTTACACTGGACCATATGCTTTCTGCTGCTGCCTCCTATTATATTGATCTGTAAAGCTTCTGGGGGCAATGATTAGCATGAAAGAAGCTCTGCAAATGAAAGTTATATTGTATCCTATTTGTTCTCTTTTGAACAAAATATATTTCAGAGTTTTCCAAGTAGTATCCGATGTTCTTTAATTTTGCAGGGTTTTGTATGATGTTACTGATACAAATGTGTGTGTTGCGATGTGTATGTATACATATATATATTACAGTTATGTGTGTGTATATGTACATATATATGTATGTATTTTATGCAACTCTAAACAGAGCATTTTTTAAATTGGACATTGACTTGAAATTAATACGGTCTTCAGAGTCAGTTCACTGGGTGTATTTTGTAGACAGTGCTGATCCACGAAGCCAAAACTTCCAAAATTTCTTATAGAAGGAGTTTGAGCCACATAGCAATTAACTTGTGTGCAGAGCGTATTCTCTGTTTGATATGTCTGATCTGTTTGCATAGGTCACAGGAGATAACATAGAGGCTAGTACTTTGTTAATTGTAAAGATAGTGCAAATACCAACATTGAAATTGTCCTGGGGGGGGTACTCGCCTCTTTGAGTCCTTGTCTTCTCATGCATAAAATGAAGATGACAGCAGTGCCTGTCCCTAGCAATGTCCTGATGGTCCCAGGAGCAATGTATGCAAAAATACTTTATCAATAGAAAAGAATTTTATGAAATATCGATAAATATTATTTAAAAGGCAAACATTCCTCTTCTTTGCTCTTTGTTCGTATTCTTTGTTCTTCAGATTTCACAGAGCCTAAGGCGTGTTCATCTGAACTCTATAGACAAAGCCGTGACGTGGTTATCTGTGCTAACAAGTAACATGCCAGGACAACTTAAAGATGTCAATCAACCAAAATTATACAGTGCCACTACTTCTAAACAAAATCTTAGAAAATCTGTGACTTTCCATACTCAGCAAAATGATACAGTCGACAAGTAGTCCTGTAACCCCTAAGATGTCTTTCATGGGCCACAACAGATTGAATGCTGGGAATTTTGCGCCTCCTGGTCATTTTAGGAATTTGCCTGAAACTCCGTCCATAAAACTGAGGATTAACTTCCTCAAACCAGAGGGGAGCCAGATAAGCCCTGAAGAAGGTTGGGACTACAGTTGAACCCGGCCTCTGTGACGAGCTTTTGACATTTACCTCGAGCCAGTTTCCTCTGTGACTCTCTGAGAGCACTGGACTGGACCAGAGGATCTCGGAGTCTTTATCAGTGAGACCCTGAGTTCAAATGCAGTGGACGTGGAAGCCCGTTTTAGACAACAGATATAGACAGGACTGTTGGAACTGAAATGCAGGTGGGTGTCTAAAGCTGTGCTTGCATGAGTTCTGCTCATGCCATGTCAGCCTTCCCCTGCAGAATCCATAGGCACCTCAGAAAACCACCGATTGAAAAGACTTGCCCTGTTCCTTCTGGCTTTTTCCTAGAAAGGCGTTTTCCCCTCTGTCTTATGTCATCCAAGGTCTTGCCCAAAGTTTTTTCTGCTGTGTCTCCTCCAGTCTCCCCCATTCTTTTTTATTTTGAGAAATTTCAGATATTAAAAAAAAAACCCACAAAAACAGTAAAACAAACACTCATATTCATACCACCTAATATTGGTGACATTTTGTCTTAGTTGTTTTTAATATTTTTAAGAAATAAAACTTTACTTATATATATTTAAGAATATATATTACACATAAATATATAATACTATTTCTATATCTTTATTAAGTAATAAATTATTTAATTAAATATTGAATAATATTTATTTATTTATTTCTCTCTCCCCAGAGGCAATCATCATCATGAATTTGTTGTGTTTCCTTTTCATCTATATTTTAAGACAAAACCAAAACAAACCTTATATATAAGGTTTTCCATAAATAATATATGGCATTTTTTTTTTTGCTGCGATTTTATAATAGATGCGATGTTCTGTTTCTTGTTTCTGTTTTTGTTTTCGTTTTTTTAATTTCTGCTCAGGATTATGTAAACGAGACATAGCCAGGTTGATTTTTAACTGTTGTGTAGTTTTTCTTCATATGAATAGTCTACATTTTATTTACCCATCTCCCTATTTGTGAGGTTTTAGGCAGTTTTCCCCTCTGTTCAATCTTAAAGTGTATACTCGCATAGCTTTTATAGCTGTGTCTGCACTCAGCTGTAAGGGTCTCTCTAAATTGTACACCTGCACGTGGTCTTGTTGGACCCTAAGGTATTTACTTTAAACAGTTTACTAGAGGATGCCAAGTTCTGTCCCGAATGCTGGTAGCAACTCATCTCTTAGTGTTTTCATTGCCAGTATTTCATAATCTTGAATTTTTAAATTATTTTACATTTTGGTTAAGAAAAAAGCTACAGAAGAGTTCCTAATGTTGGGGATTATCACTTTTATTAGGGGATAATAATTTGTATTTCCTTGATTATCACTGAGTTTGAGCATTTTAAAAAATATCTTATGGCTCTTAGGATTTTCTTTGCTGTGAATTGCAATTCAATGTTTTGAATAATTTTCGGACTTTGCTGTTATTTTTTTCTTACTGTTTTTTAAAAGTTCTTTATATGTATTCTGGAAGTTAATTGTTAATCAATTATCTATTATACATGGCAAATATCTCCTATGGTGTGTCATCATCATTTTATCTCCATATTATTATTATCCTCATTTTACAGGCGAAAGTATGAGATACAGAAGACTTGAGAAATGAACTCTAAAAATTCATGTGGAAGAGTTAAAGTTTATGAATAATGGAGAAAATTTAAAATAGATGATAGGGTGCCTTAGTTGCTAAGTCAGTTAAACGTCTGACTTTGGCTCAGGTCATGATCTCTCAGACCCTGCACTCAGCTGGGAGTCTGCTTGTCCCTCTCCCCCTGCCCCTCCCCCTGCTCATGCTCTCCCCCCCTCTCTCAAATAAAAAAATAAAAATCTTGGGGCACCTGGGTGGCTCAGTCCATTAAGGGTCTACCTTTGGCTCAGGTCATGATCCCAGGATGGTGGGATTGAGCCCCCCCATTGGCTCTGTGCTCAGCGGGGAGCCTGCTTCTCCCTCTGCCCCTCCCCCTCCTCGTGCACGTGCACACACTCTCTCTCTTCTGTCCCCACCCTCTCTCTCTCTCTCAAATAAATAAATAAATCTTTAAAAATAAATAAACAAACAAATAAATAAATATCTTTTAAAAAATAAAATGAAATAGATGAGCAAAGAGGTGGTATGGCTGTGGCAGTTTCTTGTGGTTGCAGGACTGAGGTCCCCATATTTTTGCTTACTATCAGACCCAAGGGCTAGGCTCAGCCTCTAGAGGACACCCATGCATGGCCCTCACCACATGGCCACATCCAAGTTCAAAGACAGTAATGGAGACTCCACCTTGCATCACATTTTCCTCACTTCAAATCTCTGACCTCAGGAAGAACCCAGTCTCTTTTAAAAGTTCCCTTGATTAGGTCAGGTCCAGGTAGAATAATCTCCCTATTTTAAGGTCAATTGATTTGCAACCTTAATTACATCTATAAATCCCTTCAACAACACCTAGATCAGTGTTTGACTAAATGACGGGGAGAAGATGTGTGTAAACAGGGAGCCAGAATCTTGGAGGTTATCTTTGAATTCTGACTACTATGGAAGGTCCTTTTTTCCGTCTCTTTCAATACAATTCCCTTTAAATCTGTGGTTCTCAGACAGGGATAAGTTTGCTTCTTGGGGATATTTGGCAATGTCTGGAAACACTTTAAGTTGTCAGAACCAGGGGACATGGTGCTACTGGGGTCTAGTGGAGTAGATACCACAATTCACTGAACAGCCTCCCATAACAAAGAACATCTTTCCTAAAATGTCGGTGCTGAGGCTGAGAAATCCTGTTTTGCATTACCTTGCGTTGCTAGTAGACTTTTGATAATATTTACCTGGTCCATCTTCTACCATACCTTTATTTTCTGCCTTCTCTATCATTTGCTTTTAAACTAGTCTCTTAAAAAAAATCTTTTATCTCAGTTTTATTTTATCTACTCTGGGATTATCTATCTCTATTCCAAGAGTTTGCTGCTTACATGAGTTATCATTACTTATATATTTGTTCTCTTAAAATCTTGGTTTTTCACCCCTTTGTTCTTGCTTTCTGATGGATAATAAGCTTTGCTTGTTTCTTTTTTTCCCCCTCTCTCCTCCTTTGAAAGTTAGATATTCCAAGCTTATTCTTTTACTGCTAAACTTTACTAAATTATTGCTTTTTAGATGTGTCGGAATAAATCAGTATTTTTATTTTCTTGCTGAATAAGACAAAATTCCAGCAAATTCTAAACTTCCTTTTAGCATCTTTCTAATGTGCAAGTTGTTAGTTACCTATTTTTTATTTTCTAATGAATGTTATTAACTATAATAAAAATACTAACTCTTGTTTTATCATAATTATCATTCCTTATCATTTACAAATATTAGTAGTAATAGTATGTTTATTATATTCATAGTTATCTCTGCTGAAGATTTACCACCTTGCATTGTCGGTGTCCTGGTTCATCTTTTTCTTGTGTCCCACACTTTCCTTTTAGTACATTTTTATCTCATGGAAGTAATTTTAAAGTAGTTTCTTGAAAGAGGGTGGGTTACTATGGGTAGTAAACTTTATAATCTCTAGGGTGTCTGTTAATACATCTGTTTTAATCTCATCTGAAGCAATAGTTTGGATTGTTTTTGAATTCTAGGCTGATGGCAAATTTTGTTCAGATTTTCAAACATATTAATTTGATTATTTTCCGACATATATGGTTGCTGATGATGGATCCGTTGCTAAATTTATTGTCATTCCTTGAGGATAATCACTCTTTCCTCTAGTGGTTTTTTATGATTTTTTTCTTTATCCATGATTTTCTATAAATTCCCTACAGTGTTTCTAAGTGTAGGCTTATTTTTAATTCTACCAAGCATTCAATGTGTCTTTTCAATTTAAATTCCTGTTTTTGTCAAATCTGAAATGTTCTCAACTGTTTCTCATCAAGTATTATCTACCAACCATTCTTTCTGTGTTCTACTTTCAAAACTCTTATCAGACATAGATGTACCTTTCCCTGTTTCTCCTGCTAAGTATAGCTAAAGATCCTGGACATCACATATAAAATAAACAGCAAGAAGGCTGAAAGGTGATGAGAAGAAGGCAGACTGTTTAGAGACTGCAGGACCTTAGACAACATGGCAGTGAATCCTGTGGGCTTTATTTTTACCACATACATCCCAGACTGGGTGCCAAAGGAGCCTGCAACCCAGAAACACCTAGGGCATAAACAAAAAAAACCCAAGAAAAGTTAGCTCTTTCTATCCAAAAGACTAGGAAAAGAGAAAGCTAGCAAAATAGAAAATTTAGAGAAAGTAACGCCCTACTGCAGCCAGGCAGCACAAAACCTAGCCTAATCCTGATCCAACCCCTACCTCCCCCAGCACAGGCTTGGTGAGGAGTCTAGACTTCCATCCTCGCCTGGCTGGAATTAGATGTTTCCCAGCTCCCACCCACCAGGGTGATAGCAGCAAAGCCTGAATAGGAAGCCAGGACTTTTAACCCAGGGAAAGAAACAAGGAAACTCCCACCTCTGATATCAATGGATAGATTTTCCCCACCACCTACTGGTGGTATCAGAGGAGGCCTAGTGGAGAGCCAGGACTTCCGCCACCTTTCAGAGGTAATAAAGTATGCCCACCACTGCAGCGTCAGTGGAAGTGATATAGGGAGTCTGAACTCTTATCCCTTCCTAGCAGTAATGAGAACCGCCACACCCCAAAGGCCCTGAGGGAACCTGGACCCCGACCTGGCAGTAATGACAAGGTGGTGGGCCTTCTCACTTGTGCAGCATCAGAAAAACTCTGCCAAAACAAAAGATTTAAATAACACTCTAGGGTCACAAAACATAATACCCCAAATTTCTAGGGTATAATCAAAAATCATTCATCATACCAGGAATGAGGGAAATCTCAATTTGAATAAGAAAAGAGAATCAACAGATGCCAACACTGGGATGATACAGATATTAAAGTTATCTGACCAGGATTTTAAAGCAGTCATCATAAAAATGCTTTGAATGAGCAATTACAAAGAAACTTGACATAAATGAAAAAATAGAATGTCTCATAAGAGAAATAGAAGATCTAGGGGCGCCTGGGTGGCACAGCGGTTAAGCGTCTGCCTTCGGCCCAGGGCGTGATCCTGGTGTTCTGGGATCGAGCCCCACATCGGGCTCTTCTGCTGGGAGCCTGCTTCTTCCTCTCCCACTCCCCCTGCTTGTGTTCCTTCTCTCGCTGGCTGTCTCTATCTCTGTCGAATAAATAAATAAAATCTTTAAAAAAAAAAAAAAAGAGAAATAGAAGATCTAAAGAAGAGCCAAAGGGAAATTTTTTAATTGAAATAACACAAAAGTAAAACAAAAAACTCAATGGATGAGCTCAGCAGAAGATTGGATGGGACAAAGAAAAAAAAGAGTGAACTTGAATATGGAACAATAGAAATCACCCACTGTGAACAGAGAGAAATAGACTGGAGGAAAAAAAGGGAAGAGAGAAAGAGAGAGAGAGAGAGAGAGTGCAACAGACCTCAGGAACTAGAACAAAAGATCTAACATTTGTGTAATCCAAGTCCAAAGGATGGAGAGAACACAGAACTGAAAAAGCATTTGATGAAAATTTCCCAGACTTAGAAAAACAAAACCCCAGAGATCTGTAGATTCAAGAATCCAACAAAATTCAGAATAAACTCAAGGAAATCCATGCGCAGACACATAATAATCAATCTTCTGAAAACTAAAGGCAAGGAAATAATCTTGAAAGCAGCAAGAAATGGCAGTTTACCTATAGGGGAAAACTATTTGGATGGCAGTGATTTTTTATCAGCCAAATCATCAAGATCAAAATCAACAGGATAAGTTATGTTGACAGTACATACCCTTGATATAATGTGATGAAATGGCACTTGATTTCTGTGGATTTCTTCCTAAAATTCACAAACCCAGTCTAATCATGAGAAAAAGAACAGACAAATCCCAATTAGGGGACATTCTATAAAATAACCAACCATTTCTTCTTAAAACTAGTAAGATCATCAAAAACAAGGAAAGCCTGAAATACTGTCATAACCAAGAGGAGCCTAAGGACCCATGACAATTCATGTAATGTATTATGCTGTAGGAGATCCCAGACAGAAAAAGGACGTTAGGTAAAAACTAAGAAAATGTAAATAAATTGTGGACTTAATTAATAATAATGTATTGATAATGATTAATTAATTACAACAAACGTACTAGACCAATTTAAGATGTTAATAATAGGGGAAAATAAAAATGGGGTAGATGGGGAACTCTCCTATATTACCTTTGCAAATTTTCTATAACTCCAGAACTGTTCTAAAAAATAAAGTTTATTTTAAAAAAGAAGTAAATGATCCAAATATAGCAGTTAAAAGACAATTTGGCAGAATGGATTGAAAACATAACTCAAGTGTCTGCTGTTTATGAGAAACTCATTTCAAATACAGGTTTCCCCTGCTATCCAAAAGTAGAGGATTCCTATGAAACCTTTTGTAAGAAGAAAGGTACAAAGCAAAAAATAACCCCTGCTTTCCAAAAGTTCACATTACAGCATTCCCCTTTTATGAGAAATCTACACTGGAATCTGTTTTCACTACATGAAAGAAATTTAAAGGGAATTTTGCTTTCATGAAAAAAGCCATTACTATATTAATGCAGATCTTTCATAAAAGCAAAATGGTATAATGTGAACTCTCAGAAAGCAGGTGATACCTGTATATAGATTTAGGAAAGCTGAAAGTTAAAGACTGGAAAAAAATATATACCATGCAAATACTAATCCAAAGAGAGCAGGTGTGGCTATTTTATTATCAAAATAAGTAGATTTCAGAGCAAAGAAAATGATGAGGGGCAAGGAGACATTCACGCAGTTATACGCACATATTGTACCAATGTTAATTTCCTAGTTTTGATATTATATTAAAATATAAAATGTAATAAGATATAACCTTTGGAGGAAACTGGAAAAGGGTATATGGGACCTCAGTTTACTATTTTTGAGAATTCCTGTGAATCTATAATTATTTAAAAAGAAAACTTTTTTTTTTAAACTATCATTTATTGGAGCTTCTCATTCTATTTTTCAGATTTCTTGACTTTTCTTTCATTGGTACCATTTCTCATTTCTTTATGTTCTTTTCAGGGAGATGTCCTCTGTTCTATCTTCCAGTTCTCTCTTTAGCTGTATCTTTTTACCTGTCTATTAAGACTTTGTCTTTATTTTATTCTTTTTACAGTTTTATTGAGAAATAATTGATATTCAACAGTATAAATTTTAAGTCGTACAACATGATGATTTTGTTTACCTATATTGTGAAATGATTACCACAATAAGTTCAACTAACAACTGTCTTCTCATATAGATACAATAAAAACAAAAAAAGAAAAAAAGGGGGGAAAGTCCTCCTTGTGATGAAAACTCTTAGGATTAACACTCTTAACCTTCCTATATGTCACACAGCAGTGCTAACGATA
This sequence comes from Ursus americanus, assembly GCF_024610735.1. Lineage (NCBI taxonomy): Eukaryota > Metazoa > Chordata > Mammalia > Carnivora > Ursidae > Ursus > Ursus americanus. The sequence goes on along the minus strand of NC_142138.1, from coordinate 40,105,045 downwards.
GTCATTCCATTGTACATTACATCCCTAGTGCTTATTTATCTAACAACTGGAAATTTGTGCCTTTGACCACCTTCCTCCAATTCACCCTCCCCCATCCTCCACCTCCAGTAACCTCTAGTCTAATCTCTTTTCCTATGAGTTTGGTTTTTGTTTTGCTTGCTTTATTTTGTGCATTTTATTCTTAGATTCCACATATGAGATCATATGGTATTTGTTTTTCCCTGTTTGGCTTATTTCACTGAGCATAATGCCTCCAAGATCCATCCGTGCTAGTGCAATTGGTACGATTTCTTCATTTTTTAGGGCTGAATAGGATTTCATTTCACAATTTCTTTATCCATTCATCCACTGATGGACATCATTTTGCTCCTCTGACTAGTTAATTTCCAATGTCCTAGCCTCTGGGTCACTGATTCTTTCTTCTGCATGGTCAAGTCTATTTTTGAAACTCTCTGTTGAATTTTTTAGTTCAGTTACTATATTTTTCAACTCTAGGATTTCTATTTTCTATGTGTTTGTTTTTTATCATTGCTGTCCTCTTGTTGAACTTCTCCTTTTGTTCATGCATTGTTTTCCTAACTTTGTTTGGTTGTCTATGTTTTCTTGTAGTTTAGTCATCTTCCTCATGAGGATTATTCTGAATTCTTTGTCTGGAAGTTCACAAACCTCATTTCTTTAGTGTCAGTTATTGGACCTTTATTAGTTTTCATTGATGGTAACATATTTACTCAAAATTTTGTGATCCTGGATTCCTTGTGTTGGTATATGTGCATTTGAGTAATAGGGCTTCTCTATTAGGCTTCACAGGTTTACTTTGGCAAAGGCTGCTCAGTTTGGGTTTTGGGGTATGTCTGCTGGTACTCTCCTAGGGCAGGTGGGTTTTGCTAAAATGGTCTATTTTGGGGTGAGGGAACTGTTTGAGCTCTGACGATGGGGTTGTTCCACTGCTGAGAATAGTTGGATGGGACTGCTGGCTTGATTCCCTACCCATGTGAGGCTGTAGGATAGGCTCCATGGTGGGTTCACAGGCCAGGCTTACTAGATGTTTGGGACTGGGTACTGTATTCAGTAGTCAATGAAGCCACGAAGTCACTTCCCTGCCCTGACATAGCAGCGTAGGACCCAGGGCCTATAGAGTTGGTTGTTTGTGGACATGAATCAGGCCAGCGCGTGCACGGACTTCCCTAGTCAGGTGAGGGCACCGGTTTTGCTTTGCAGACAGGGAAGTGTAGGCTTTTCTCTCTGTTCAATTGACACTATACATCGGGCTGCCGAATGGGCTATGCTGCTTCCCAGATGCTCTGGTCAGCCAGGCTGAAGGCTGTCTTCAGCGATGACTGGGGCTATGGATTAGATCCCCCGTCTCCCTGCCAGCAGGAGAAGCAGCTCTGAAGCTGGCAAAGGTGCCTTAACTCAAGCCAATCTATGCCCCAAGTTCCCGGACTGAACAAGGCCACTGGCTTTGTTCTGGAAATGATCAGCTCTGCCTGCCCTTTTTTGACTCAAGTGCTACTGGGCTTCCAAGAGTTGTCTTTAGCTTTTCTAGTCAGATGAGGGAGGCACTGATGAGCTGCTCCACAGCAGCTGGGACTAGGCATCAGCTCCTTGGCGTGGGTGGGAAGGGGAGGGGCTGCTCCAGGCTGCTCTCAGGTTCCTCAACAGGCTCTCCAGTTGGGAGGAGCAGGGAGCCTCTGCTTTGGCTACAACCTAATCACCCTGCCCAGATAAATCATGGGAACATTCTACACCTGGTCCTGGCTTTGCTCTGGTGGTGATCAGCTGTTCCCGCTCACCTTCCACCTCGAGCCGTGCAATTCCGTGGGAGCAGAAAACACTCTCCACGGTAAGGGAGCTGCAGTGCAGCTCCTTGCCTGGGTTTGGGCAAACCAGGCTCTAGTGGTCGTGAAATTCCTTGTTTGAGGATCTGAACAAGGCAGATCTGCACCTCACCAAGTTTCCCGGTCAGATAGGCCCCCAACTTGGTTCTGCGAATGAGCGAAGTCACCGGTTTCGATTACTGCTTGAGCACTACAAGGTATGAACTTGGTCTGCCAAGACCAGTGTCCTGGTTGTTACAAGCTTTCCTGTTTGTCCATCACAGTCAGATGCCCCGGGGTTGACCCCTGTGATTCCCCTGCAATCCCTGTGGTATGAGTAAGGCTCTTGCAAAGCAATCCATAACACGATGGCTGGGGTGGGGGAGGCCTGGTTGTTTCCCGGGGGTTCTGTTTTCCCAACTGGAGGAACTGGAGGCTCAGGGGAGACCTCTTCACATGGTGCTGTGCCTGCCTGGGGGAAGGACAATGTAGTCAACGTGCAGCTGCTTCTCCTACCCTCCTAAGGCGGTCCGTCTTGGTCTCTGTGGTGCAGAGGGAGCACTTCAGCCTCAGCCCCATGTTCCTGGATTCTCTCACTGGTGTTTTGTTCTTGAATGGTTGTTAGTTGTTTTTCGCCTGGGAGGGAGTGAAGTAAGGAATGACCTATGTCGCCATCTTGGTGACCTAGACTTTTTTAAACTGGCTACATTATCTCCATTTCTCTGATTGTTTTTCAAGTCCATCTAATTGCATATACTTGTTTCATAACCTCACTATTATAATGTATCTCTCTTATCTGAAATTCCCTAGGAGTAAATTTTTCCTTCTGTTGCTCATCGTCTCTCAGCGATTATGGAATTCCCCATTTTCTGGGCTTGCTTTCTTCCACATGTGGCCTCGCTGTGTGGCCCGCTCTTGAGGGGGTTGTGTAGTTGTTACGTAATTAGACTCTACAGTTTTCTAATTAATGTCTGCTCTTTACATTCCCACACCACATGGCTCAAATTCAAGCCCAGTTCCTGACCATGGATTTCCATCCATCACAGATTATTATTTATATCTGTGGGCCAAGGTGGGCCGCTAGCTTTAAGCGTCAACCCAGCCAGAGGATAGATATATTCCAGTTCCCTTTTATGGAAGTCAGTTTGTTCTTGGCTCCCAACGTGATAGGGATCCCGCTTTCACTTCCCTTTATACACAGTTTGCATTTTAAACTGTTATCACCATGTGGTTAAAACTCCACTCCTAAGATTTTCCTTCATAAGTCATTTGACTTCCAGTTACTACTATGGATTTTTTTTCTTTTTTTAACTTATCTGGTACCTAAAGGTTTCCCTTTCTTTCATTCAAGATCAGCTATATGCTTTTGAAAAAAAAGGTAAGAGTTTTATTTGGTATTTCTAAACACTTGAAATAGAAGGTAAAGATGTTTAAGAAATGTTCTTAATATCATCAGTTTACCCCAGAATGCTTCTAGATTACCTTCTACCATGTGTTCCTGCATTTTTTTTTTTGAGGGTCTCTTTCCTCTTTTAAGGCAGGAACCATAGCTCATCAAACTTTGTATCCTGATGACACTATAATATTTCCTAGTCCAGAGTAAATCCTTGTTGAATAAATGCATTAATTAAGGGATTAGATGACTGGACAAGCATTTTTTTGCCACACCCTACATTTGATGAATACCTCTGTTTAGACGTAAAGCTCATATGAGATTTATTATCACTAGATATCAGCGATTCTGCTAATCAACTTGTCCAAGACCACAGAGGGATAGAGCTGAATAAAAACAACAGAACAAAACAGTCACAAAGTTATTAATTCTATCCACTCACAGGTTTATACCATGGTTCAAGCTGGCTCCATGCTTTCTATCTGACAGCAGTCTAGAGAATATTGTCCTTACCGGCTGATGACAGAGGGATGTTAGGTTTCACAGTCAGGAAGGGACCTCCAGCCTCGGGAAGAGGCACCTTCCCGAAAAAATAAAGGAATATGGAAAACAATAAAATGAAGAATTAATGCTGTTTATCTTTAGCAGTTGTGAAATATAGTTTTAACAAATACCCATCAATATGCTGTATTTCCTGGAAACTTCTTTTCTCCTCTCAAATATTCATTTTCAGGAATTGTACTAAAAATCAACCCAGGAATTTGGTTTTGACAGCGTGCTGCAATCCTTATCCCCTTCAGTCATTTTATTACATAAAATAATTCTTACTTGGCTCAAGATTATTCTGGCCGGTACAAGGCTGTCCTCACCTGACTCAGGCCCTTTCTTGCCTCATCTGCCACCATAAAATATACTCCGTTCTCACATCTGACTTCTCAGAATTGGCTGGACAAGTCAGGCATCCTTCACTTCTCTGTCCTCAAGCATTTCACTCTGAAAAGAGACAGTTTCCCCCTTGTCTGCCTGGCAAACAGCTACCCAAATTTCCAAACCAGTCTCTAAGCCTATCCTTTGTTGCTTCCTTCTTAGGAAATGTTAAATATTCCTTAGAAATCCTTCCCTTTGACCTTTATACCTCTAGTTTAACAGTTATAATATGAAGTAGCATTATGGTGGTAGAAAAGAAATTTTTAGAGAGAGATATTTTTAGGGTAATGCTTGGCACCTAGTGTCCACCCAACACTGTTTGATAAAACAAAAGTATTTCCAAAAATCTGTATGCCTAAGGACATTTCCTCTGTGGAATCCGACTCTCCACTGAATAAGTGACTGACCTAGGTTGAGAGCTCAGCGGCGGATCCCCTCAGCTTGCTGGGGCCCCTCTGTTCTTTCATCAGGACTCCTGATCACCTCAGGCCTGTCCCTGCTCGCTTGTGCCTTAGCTGACCAGGGAGTACCCGGCCCGTTGGCGCGATGGCCTTACTCTCTGTCACAGAATGAAAGGAAGCTCTGTTAACAATTACGCCAAGACAACAGGTATAAACTGCGATTGTCCTAAGCAAACTGGGACGCGCAACCACTGTACCTATTGACTGCTTCACCTCGTATGTTTTGCCAGAGATTTACAGCCCAGTATTTTTCTAACTGAAGGCCATATTCTTTCATAATAATAACCACCACTTACAGTACACCCATTAGAGACTAGACTCTATAATAAACTAGTTCTTTTTGACCGATGAGGAAATTAAGGCGGCAGACTAAGCGATTTGGCCAAGACCACCCAGGTATGAATTGGTGGATACAAGATTTGAACATGGGTCTGTCTGACCCCAAGACATCTTTCCTTTTTGCCAGGCAGTCCTTATTTTATACCACCCCAAAGGCTCATATAAATTCCATTGCTGTAGGCAATTTTTACTATGTAAAATCTCCCTTAACATAAGTGAGGCATGTGCTAGGACTTGGAAACATTTGAAGGATTGAAAATTTCCTTTGTTGGGGGCGCCTGGGTGGCACAGCGGTTAAGCGTCTGTCTTCGGCTCAGGGTGTGATCCCGGTGTTATGGGATCGAGCCCCACATCAGGCTCCTCCGCTATGAGCCTGCTTCTTCCTCTCCCACTCCCCCTGCTTGTGTTCCCTCTCTCATTGGCTGTATCTATCTCTGTCGAATAAATAAATAAAATCTTTAAAAAAAAAAAAAAAAGAAAGAAAAAGAAAATTTCCTTTGTTATGGTAAGACTTAACTTGAGCAGCTTAGGTTTTCATTTCTCATCATGCCATTTTCTAGGGGCTCTATACCTGTCCCTCCCTTCTCTCTTTCTCTGTCATCTGGATTCCTTTAATCCTTTATCCACTTCCCCCCCTCCATATTACAAGTCCTTTGCATGACCGGGATGCCAATTTCTTATTCAGAGAAATACACTTACGTGTTGGTTCAGCGCTCCAGTCTGTTAGTGTACGGAGCTCACGGCAATTGGACACTCCACACCTGATGAACTAACTGGAGCTTGGCTGAGTTGTTGTTATGTTTCCCTAGGTTGTTGTAAGGTTTAACACTTGCAGACGAGAGTGCAGCTCTAGGGATAAGACCAGTTTTTCCAAGGGCTCGAGAACCCCTGGGTTTCATCTAGATGAATTTCCCCTCGTAAGAGAACTTACTACTCTCCCAGGCAGGGTAGCCTTCGATGCCAGAGCTTCCCACCAACACAGAAAAGCTCAGGGGCCTGACTCAGTGGCCACAGATTCCAGGTGTGATGTGGGGGAATGTCTGTGATAAGAGACAATGAAAATGGTAGGAACTGTGAAAAATCCCTTGTACGGGAGGTGAAAGGGGAGAGATTAACTCAGTAAGTTGTCAGCTCATTTTCTTACTGTGCTATCATGAGCTTTAACTAAAAATAAAAAAAAAAATCTGTTTGATCTCCTGTACTGGAGATGTATTTCAAGGCCCGTATCTGTCACTGAAATCTACAAAGTGTGCTTCAGCTATAAATCTCTATCCTTGAATGTACACATGCAATTATCTTAGAGAGATCTGGCTTCCATAAAAATGACAATTGTCATTCCTGGTCTTGCTTTCCTTCGTATAAGTATAATGTTTATGTTTAAAAAATAACCTTCAATTGATAGGTAACAGAGAAATTTATGCCATTATCATATTAAATGTCATATCCTTAAACATCTTTTAGTAGACAGGAAAAAACCCAATCCTTTTACTTACGCTGTATTTCTTACAGTGGGCCAGCACTAAAAAGTCATCAGTAAAATTACTTTACAAATTAAATGTTGTGAGATTCCATGGGTTACAAACAGTTTGGATTGGCATGCATCATGACTGTGATGTTGTTTCTAATTATGAATATAATACTGGTTTGAGACGGCGAGCCATTTCCTCCAGGCTGCCATGCTATTGTCCAAAAATTGTATAAATCCTGTCCTTGCCAGACTCAGTTTTTCAAAGCACCCCAAGTTCTCACTGTTCAATGTCTGTGCTCTGTATTTGAGAACTGGTGGTGCCTTCAAATATAAAAGCTTAAACTAAAAACAAACTTACGAAAAATCAAATGTAAGTCAGTACTATAGGAACGAGTAGTCGTGGCAGACTCACACGAGCTTTGCCCTCTTGGAAGTCAGGCCATGACTCTGTGGGGCAGGGATCGTGCCTGGTGTGCTCTGTGGCACAGAGCAGGTATTAAGGAACGCTTGTTGCCGAGTTAATACTATTATGACGGTAATAATGATAGGTAACATACACCGAGCGCTTACAAGACACAGGACCCCGTTCTCTCTGCTGTACAGACACCATCTTGGTTTCTTTTCTCATTAAAACTTTATGAGGCAGATTTTACAAATGAAGTGTTGTAACTGGCACAAAACCTCAGCTGAGGCAGAGAGTAGAGCAAACACAGACACCGTGGCTGAAGTCCCACGTCCGTGGTCTCAGTCACTACCCAATGCTGAATGCAGTTTCGATGTATCTGTGTGAACTAACTTCCAACGTAATAGGTTTTGTTCCAGTGGTAAAGGTAAAATAATAAGTGTTTGAAGTTGATACTTGGCGTCAAACTCAGTACAACGTCCTGGCCGTACTTTATCACGCTTCCATCCTTCACCCGCTCCGAGCTTGCTATTACTATTCTGACGCTGCTGACGAAGTATCACATGAGTGGCAAACAAAGGGTCTGATGTATATAAAAATACAATGTATATATAATATATATATAATAGAATTTATATGTAATATATAATTATCATAAATAATATTAATCCTAAAATAGTAAAAGTAAAATTATATATGTTAGAATTTATTTTAAGGAATTGATTGTCTCATTGCTGTTCTGGGGCTGGCAGGTCTAGTCCAAAGCCTGTGAGGCAGGCTGGGGGGCAGGCTGGAGACGCCAAGAAGTGGACACTTCAGTTTTGAGGCCTAGGCGATGGCATTGATTATGACAATATCCCACCAAAGTGCACTCAAAGGAGATGCCGCAGAGACCGATGTGGATGGTTTGCAAACTCTCTTTAGTCTGCATTACCCTAGACTTGGGCAAGAGAGGCTGTGGGCCAAGGTCCTGCACTTTAAAGCACCTTGCCTTGATGCTTATAACCTTCCCCATGAATTATAGCCTGGGCCTGTGGGGCTGATGGGAATGTACCACCAGGATTCTATTCCTGCTGTCTAGACCAGGGCCTAGGTTCCCCAGACTCTGGATTTCTTTGCTCCAATGGCCTGAACCCAAACAGTCCTTTCCCTCAACTTTTACCATCCAAGGATGTAACACGTGCAAATTTGCAGAGACTGTGGACAGGGTTTCTGACTGTGGGCTTGGTGCCCACAGAATCAACGTGAAGTCCTGGTGTAGGAGATGGAACTGGGAATGGTAAGAGAATGTGAGCAGACTAGAGTATGAATACCAGGGGCAGAGAGCCAGGAGTTGGCCTGATCTCATTCCAGAATTTCCATCACAAACTCAGGAGTCCAAGAATTCTAGATTTGAACATGTTCTCAATCATTATGAATATATATTTGAAAAAGTAGGAGGAAAGAATGTGTGTTTTTTTTTTTAAGATTTTTATTTATTTGAGAGAGAGAGAGAGAGAGAGAGAGTGCAGGGGGAGGGACAGAGGGAGAGGGAGAGGGACAAGCAGACTCCATGCTGAGCATGGAGTCCTGTGCAGGGCTCTATCTAGGACCCTGAGATCATGACCTGAGCCAAAATCAAGAGTCAGACGCTCAACCGACTGAGCCACCCAGGCACCCCAATAGAATGTGTTTTGTTTAATGATTGTTTAGTTTCATTTATAATGGTTCATTTAAAATATTTAGATGTGTGGTCTCCATTTATGGTCTTGTCCGCAGCTCCACAAATGTCAAGGATGGGTTTTGCCTCAGGACCCCTTAATGATCCCTCAGGGTTACCTGAGGAGATGAGAGGCTGCATACACCGGGGTCATGCTTCCCAATCCCATCTTTAGGCAGAATAGTGCTTTTACTTGTTTCTCATGTCAGATATTATTAGCGGAAAAATAATAAATCTGCTGGCTTAAAGCAAATGTTTACAAAACATAAGCAATTACAAGATTAAAATTTTGAGTGACTTTAGAAGTCTTCTACTAACAGTCCTTGATTTTACCAAAGAGAAAACCAAGAATCCTAGAAGATGAGGGAACACCAGAGTCCTTGCCTAGTGCTCTTCGCTATCTTGGTTATGTCTGAGTTTTGCCAGGCTCATTGCAGACGCAGCCAGGGGTGGAAATACAGCACAGTTAACTTTGCTTTAAGATACCCAGCCCACCTTTTCAGATACTCCCTATTTCTGGAGCTCAGTTATCTAGAGTTCTCTCTCCTTGCACCAATATTTATTGAAATGTAGACACAACAAGGCTCAACCATTTAGTAAGAATAAAAATTATATGGTACTGCTCCTAAGGGCAATGGCATTTTAAGCCTGTTTCCAATTGTAAAATGAAGTATTTCATAGCAAATAAGGGAGGCATTCTGTGTGTACATTGGACTTAAAGCAGGAGGAGCTTTAGGGTTTGGGATCTTGCACAATATTTGTACCCATGGGGCTCCCCCTGGAGGTAAAGGGTTATTAATAATAATGTAGGCTACCTAGGAAGAGTTGAAGTTTCTCACTTCTTTCAGTCTCTTCAGGTTGCAGGAAGAATCTGAGAGCAATAAGCCCACCTAACAGTGATCTCAGATTTACCACCCCTCTACCCGTGAAACAGTAGAATCTCCTTGGAAGATTTCTGGAGATAGACATGAACCTGTTTTGCAATAGCAGGATCTGCTTCCTGCTCAAGAGACCAACACCTTAGAGTCCATCCGCCCTGGACTGAGCACAACTGCACAACCACTACTTTTCTCCATCCTTCCAGTCCACCCCCCTTTCTGATACCAGTGATTGTTTCTCCCGGTCCTTCTCTACTCCCTTTCATAGCGTTCAGCTCCCCTCACACAGGGCTGATGTCTACCTTCAGCAGGGCTCTGGGCATTCATTGTCACGGTGTCCACCCTACCAAGCTTCTATCCTCGGACTTGTACTAGCTCGGTTCTCGGTCTCTCAGGGTGGTGACTGAGCTATCGCAGGAGTGATGCTGGCATTCTCTAGAGCTTCTGTGTCGGTATCGACAGTTCAGAATCCCCCTGTCCTAGGCTTAGGGGACACAGAGCCCTCCGTAGGTGACTTTTACAATCTGGGCAGGAAGCAACTCCATATGTGGCTCTAGGCAGCATAGGGTGCGGGACCTAGGAGGCCAGTGGGAAGAGCAACGTGCACAGAGCGCTATTTTGGGCTTGCAGCAACCCCCACATGGAGAGGAACCCTAGATACTAGTTAGTGGAGTTTAGGACCTTCTCTTCTTTTTCTTCTTTTTTTTAATAATAATTTTTTATTATGTTATGTTAGTCGCCATACAGTACATCCCTAGTTTTTGATGTAATGTTTCATGATTCATTACTTGCGTATAACACCCAGTGTGCCATGCAATACGTGCCCTCCTTACTACCCATCACCGGCCTATCCCAATCCTCCATCCCCCTCCCCTCTGAAGCCCTCAGTTTGTTTCCCAGAGTCCATAGTCTCTCATGGTTCATTCCCCCTTCTGTTTACCCCCCCTTCATTCTTCCCTTTCTCCTCCTACCGATCTTCCTTTTTCTTATGTTCCATAAATGAGTGAAACCATATGATAATTGTCTTTCTCTGCTTGACTTATTTCACTTAGCATTATCTCCTCCAGTCCTGTCCATGTTGCTGCAAATATTGTGAAATCGTTCTTTCTGATGGCTGAGTAATATTCCATTGTATATATGGACCACATCTTCTTAATCCAGTCATCTGTTGAAGGGCATCTTGACTCCTTCCACTATTTAGCTATTGTGGACAATGCTGCTATGAACACTGGGGTGCATATGGCCCTTCTCTTCACTACGTCTGTATCTTTGGGGTAAATACCCAGTAGTGCAATGGCTGGATCCTAGGGTAGCTCAATTTTGAACTTTTAAGGGACCTCCACACTGTTTTCCAAAGTGGCTGTACCAACTTGCATTCCCACCAACAATGTAGGAGGGATCCCCTTTCTCCACATCCTCTCCAACATTTGTTGTTTCCTGCCTTGTCAATTTTTGCCATTCTAACTGGCATAAGGTGGTATCTCAATGTGGTTTTGATTTGAATTTCCCTGATGGCTAATGATTTTGAACATTTTTTCATGTGTCTGTTAGCCATTTGTATGTCTTCATTGGAAAAGTGTCTGTTCATATCTTCTGCCCATTTTTTGATTTGATTATTTGTTTCCCATGTATTGAGTTTGAGAAGTTCTTTGTAGGTCTTGGATACTAATCTTTTATCTGTAGTGTCATTTGCAAATATCTTCTTCCATTCCGTGGGCTACCTCTTAGTTTTTTTGACTGTTTCCTTAGGACCTTATCTTCTAATATGTACGTCAGTGTAAGTAGGTAACCAGGATCAAATGAGATATTCTAGAAAAATCTGCTGCTGCTTATAGATTGATTGATTCCATACTACTGATTCCATACTATTTTCTCTTTCTGTTCAGGTTTCAGAATTGGTTGCTCAAGTATTAATTTTTTTTTTTAAACTGCGGCATGATTAATTGCCCTCAACTTAAAAAAAAGAAAATTTTAAAAACCTGAATACATATCCAAAGTGTAGTGGTAGTGAAAGATATTCTTAACAAAACCACATATGTATTTTATATACATACTTCGAAACTATGATATTTTGCCTACTTGTATTATAAAATATATAATATTAATAATATATGATTTGAAATAATGCATAATTTATTAAATAGAGTATAGGTTTGCTCTCTGAATTTGAAGTAAGGTTAAGAATAAGCTAGGGGACAATAAAGCTGCTAAATAATTGGATTTTTCCCCACATTTCAGGTGGAAGAAAACAGAACCCTCCCCTCCTCTTAGAGAATCACCTGTCTTATGAGGGACATTGTAAATGTTGTGGTGAAGACTGTGGACTCTGCAGCCCTATCATATGGGTTCAGATCTCAGTTCTATTACTTCCTGAACAAATTACTTAACCTTCCTGTCTCCTCCAGTGTAAATGGAAATAACAGGAGATCCTATGTCATAGGGTTGATGTAAAAACCTACATCTCTTACATATTTTTTAATTAAATCAGTTTTCCTTTTCTCAAAATGATAGCACAGTGGGGAACTCAGATAGTAAGACAGTTGTTTGACGTTCTTGCCAGGGATTCCATACCTTATTTGTGATGAGTTATGAACAGAGATCACTAGAATCCTATGGAAAGATTACATATCTTTAACTGAAGGCTCCCAAATTGACTCACTAGCTGTCTATTTACCCCAGTTGACTCTCAGATTCAATTCAAAGTTATTGTGAATATTGTTTTCTATTTGAGCAGAAAGCCAAGGTTGGATTTAGCTGGGACTGTTAACAATGAAGATGTTATTTATTTGCACCTAAAATTATATTTCTTTAGGTTTCACATTTTATATATGTAAATGTAGTGGGTGTTAAAAAGAAGGTTAAAATAGTAAAAGTGGTGTGTGTGTATGTGTGTATAAATATAAATTATATGTATGTGTGTGTATATATATAAATATAAATTATATGTATGTGTGTGTATATATATAAATATAAATTATATATACACACACACAAATGGAAGCAAGTAGTAAAATCGAATACTCAGTCTATCTGGGAAACCTGCAAAGTAAAAACTTCCACAGAAGACCACAGCCTGGGCACCATTATTCACCTGGTGACAGGTGCCCGAGCTGTAGAAATGGTATCTGTAAGGAAATAAACAGCCTTACACATGCAAGCCTTGCAAACAAAATACTAAAAGTGATGGCTGTTGTCACTTCTCCGGCAACTTAAACAAAATTCTTGCATTCCACTGAATTAAGGGGGAAGAACACTGGGAATCCTAGATTCTAACCCCGCCCTTACCTCTGAGCATCTGTGTGGTTTTAGGCTGGTTACTTCTCCTGTGCGAGCCTCAGTTTTCTTATAGGAAGATTTGACTAGATGATTTATAAAGAATCTTCTAGCTCTAAGATTATATGACTCTGAATTCCATACATGTAAGGAGTTTGAAGGAAGATGGGGACAGATCAATTTTAACAGGAACTTGAAGTGGTGTGACTTTGAAATAAGAGTGCCAGCAGAACTGAAAAAAATATATAAACTCCAGATTAAATTTCTTAGGAATATGTAATTATATAACATCTTTTGAGGACGCTACATACTCTTGCCCCGTAATTTCTAGTTTTATACATATTTTTCAGCGACACCTGAAAAATATATAGAGCTTGGCTAACCACTAACCATTGTCATCTCAGATCATGTTTACACTTCTCTCTTGTGAATGTTGATAGAAGGTGAAGGGGGAGGGACGTTCCTTTTCATGACTTGACTACAAGTCCCAGAATATGTCACACACAAAAAAGAAAAGCAAAGTTTACAGTTTGGGTTAATTTTTAAACCTGGTCTTTGTGGTTTGAATCTTAAAGTTTCTGGGATTTTTATGTTCTTAGAATCCTATTTCTTGATAACTAGAGAAGATATTGGAATTTTATGGCCAACAATGTTTTGTGGCCTCTTAATTGAAAAAAAAAAAGGTCTCCATGTTATTGTCTGATCACTCTATGTCAGACACTGTGCTAGGCACTGCTTCAGTCCTCACCGTCACCTATCCTAAGACGTGCTACGAAAACCCATTTTACAGAGGAGGATACTAGAGTGTGGAAATTTTAGTCACATAATTTGTAAATGAGAGAGCTGGAATTCAAAAGCTTTGTCCCTTTGGCTTTAAAGGCTATTCAATTTCTTTCTTTCTTTCTTTCTTTCTTTCTTTCTTTCTTTCTTTCTTTCTTTCTTTCTTTCTTTCTTTCTTTCTTTCTTTCAAGATTTTTAAATTTATTTGACAGAGAGAGAGACAGCCAGCGAGAGAGGGAACACAAGCAGGGGGAGTGAGAGGAAGAAGCAGGCTCCCAGAGGAGGAGCCTGACGTGAGGCTCCATCCCAGGACGCTGGGATCACGCCCTGAGCCAAAGGCAGACGCTTAAGGACTGAGCCACCCAGGCGCCCCTATTCGATTTCTTTAACATCATTGACAGGGCTGTAAATGCTTACTTTCGTAACGCTTAATTTAAATATGTACCATGTTACTGGAAGGCTTCATAGTGATAGATTTTGTTTTTCTGAGCAGTGTATGTATTCTTGCCTTTTATGGCACTGAACCTGACAAGGAAATGTCTTCTAATCGATGACTACCTCTTGCTCGTACAGTCTTCTGTTGGACAAATGCTGCCTAAATGCACTGAATATGTGCGACGCACCAACATTTTACAGATAGCAACTTAATTCATTTTCATGCTAATAAAATGACCAAACCCGACTATTATAATCCCATTTTAAAGAAGAGAAAGAAAACAAAGCTGTAGAAGAGATAGGACACTGGCCCAACATCATATGGCCAGTAAGGGACGGGAACTGAAACCCAGATAAGCCTGGCTCCAGGCTGGGATTTTCGCTGGTTTATTACACTTGATTGTTTATAAAAAGTTTCCACACTGTCCCCTCACTTCCCAGTGTTAAAGGTTGAGGCCGAAGTGAGCGACTCGGCCCTGGACAGGCACTCCCGGCTCCCCCAGCACTGAGTAGTGAGCTCACACAGGAATAACCAGAAACCGGCCCCAGCCCTGGAGACGCTGCTGCCCCCGGTGCTGGGCAAGTACCACAGGCCGCTCAAGTTACGGAAAAGCAAATACAGCTCTATCGGCCTTTTACTGCCCTTGATTAACATCACAGGCAGTTTTGCCGTGCTCTTTAGATAGTTTTGCAGGGACAAGAATCCCAGGAAGGGAAGTGGCGAGCATAGAGTTCAAAGTCGAAATTCGTCTGGGCTAGTTAGTAAGAGATCCTTCTTCCCAGCATGGCAGCCTTCCCAAAGGCTTATCCTTGAAGTCGGAGTTCATGGTTCTAGTCTGGAGATGAGCTCCTTATTTTAGAAAGTTCGGCTAACGTGAAGGCCATCGGCTTCCTGTTGGGTGTGCGGTCCCGAAAGGTGGGTAAATTTGGCAACGTACCAACTATATCAACTGCCCAGCCCCACTTCGTCTACCCACTACGTTCCTTACTCCCCACAGGGTGCCTAAGAAAACAATCACGTTATATTAGCTGAGCTTTATGGAAAAACTCAACTAACATATTTAACACACTGGCTATGGATTCATTAAAAGCCGCCGTGCAAAGTTGGCCCCGATACTACGCAATATGAAGAGGAAGAAGCAAATTGTATTGAAAATCAGGAATTTCCAGCTGTTCGAATGAAACACCCCAAGGGCTGTGGAAGATGTAATGCCTCCAGAATGGAAAGAAAGTGCTGACAACTTTGCTTTTCTGATGGCACCCACAGTTAGTAGACACACAGGTGATCCTGATGAGCTAAGGCTTCCTTCCCAGTTGGGGGACAGATGCCGCCACTGTAGTCATAGTGGGTGCATAAAGAGACCCCAGCAAGAGCAGAGGGGAAAGGATGGAGCTTTCCCGAAGACATGAATATCAAAGGCGGATGCTGGTCGAGGACATAGTCGATCAGCTTAGCTGGTGATGGCAGGCTCCTGCTGTGATAAAAAATATAAGGCAAAATATGAGGCAAATCCGATAAAAAGCATATTTTTAAACTGCTGTGCCTGAGACAGCATGGTTTAGTGCTTGCACTCTCCCCGCAGTTCAGCTGCAAACGGGGCTGGCTCCGAGTACCTCTCCCCGCTCGGGAAGCCGGCTCCTCCACGGCGGCTGACATTCTTGGCGTGGCAGTCTGGAGAAGTTTGCGTTGGCACCCTCCGGGTTGAAACTGGACTCTGGATAAACACAATTCTGCAGTTCCCAGTGCTGCCAGAGCCTTCAACTCCATAAACATCAGTATTCATCCCCCACCCCTCACCCCCCCACCCCGTGAAAATGAAAAGAAAATGAAACTGTATTGGAGATTGTTTCCCTTGAATAAACACCAAACACACTCTAAAAACCAAAGCTGCTCTCCTCTCTGATATTAAACGCAGTAATTACACTATGAAACCTAAGCCTATAAATTCAAGCTTGGGAAGGTAAAATTGTGGAGAGGGAGAAACCCAGGAAAATGTGTCCACTCTGCACATGTGCAGATTTTTTTCTTTTGAAAGCTCGTCAGTATGATAGAAAGCTCGTCAGTAGGTTAGAAGCGTCCCTCTGGGGCAGTGAAAATCATTACACCCCGCATTTCGACGAGGTACGTCTATTTCATACTCAGATTGCTGGGCTCAAATGCTCGAGCGTTCTAGATACAAGGAAGTTGATGCCCTTAGAGTTTACTTTGTGTGTCTGGGCATGTGTGTTAGCCTCCACATCTGAATCGATGAGATCTTTGAGGATAGCCCCGGAAGCCACGGCTTCCTGTGTCACAGGTAGCTGGCTGACTAGGAGGCTGAGTGTCTGAAGAGAAGCTCTGTTGTCTTAAGTCAGGCCCAGTTTCTGGTTTGTTTGCTCAGGTGGCCACTGTCCTCCACCATGAAATAGTATCATTCAGGCCTCCTCTGCACTCTGGCTACGGTAAAACTCTCCCTCCAACCGCACACAATGAGGTTCAGGCAACAGTGCTTTAGAACCAACGAGTAGTGGGACCCCTGGGAGGCTCAGCCGTTAAGTGTCTGCCTTTGGCTCAGGTCACGATCTCAGGGTCCTGGGCTCGAGCCCCACGTCTGGCTCCTTGCTCAGTGGGGAGCCTGCTTCTCCCTCTGCTCATGCTCTCTCTCAAATAAATAAATAAATCTAACAAACAAAAAACGACCATTAGCTGGAAACTCCCGCCCCAAGGAAGAACTTCTGTCTTACCTCTTTATCTTTGCTTTGCCTCTTTCTAACAGTGGCGTTTGTTTGCTAATCAGAAGAGACGAACCTTGGGTTTCAGTTCAGAATTCCCTTAGCTCATTGAATGTTTGAATACAGAGAAAGGTTGGGAATAGTTTGGACCACTAAAAGCAAACGTTAAAGAGAATTTTTCTTACGCTCGAAAAAAGAAAGACCTCGTCCTGTTTAGTGAAATGTTTTATGTGCCAGAGAGGGTAAAGCTAATACAGCAGCAAAATAAATGCCCCCTCAGCCCACTTGGTCAAATTTATCCTTTACAACTGGATTCCTCAATTTTGTATCTAAAGGGAATTTGTCTACTCTTCAGGATATTTCTTTGTACTTTTGTCCTTTCTCCCCAATCTATTCTATTAACAATATCTTTCACTCTCTTTCCAGAAAGATGCGATTAGGTTCTCATCTTGCCTTTCTAATGTGGCTCTCTGCTTCCTTAATGTAGGTCACAGCTACATTCGTCCCGGCCAGGGCCTCGTACTGGACCATCTTGCCACGTCTATAGCCGCACTTGGTGGATTGCAAGGTCAACGCCTCCCAGCTCTACGTGGGGCAGACCCCTTCTGCTGACCCAAACTGGAAACAATTTAAACTTTGCTTGTGGCCTTTTCTTTCTCTTCCATGTTCTATTTCTATGCGTTCTCAAGCCTTCTTATCCTCAGGCAAAGAGAGATGAGAGTCACCACTTTTTATCATCATGGTGCCACAGGGTGTTTTATTCTGCGGACGACAGTCTTCCACACACCTGTGAACACACACATAAGGAGGATGGTGCATAAAAACTCTTTTATTAAAGGCTGAGATATGCCAGAGACACAGCCGTGTGGGGCCGTGGGCTCCCATGCCAGGAAGGTTTCCCTCGCGCTTTCCTCGAACTTCTTCTGTATATGGTGAAGCATTACTTTCGTGTTAATTTTTACAATTGTCTATTAAATTCTCTGCTAAAATGACACACTACAGAATCTATCCTAAGAGCAAATGGAGAGCAAAATTATAAACCTAAGCAGATAGAAGCCACACTTCTGAGTCAGACAGGTGTTTAGAAATTGATAACAATTAAAACACGTGAGAGTGGGACAATAGTTACGTTAGATGCAATTTTGAAAACTGTGTTGGCCAAATGACAGCGGGGGGAGCTTATCATGGAGAACAGGACTTGGGTAAAACAGGGGGCTGAGACGAAGAGAGGCAGAAAATAAATTATTAGAAAGGCCCACAGACTAGTTAAGGTTTGGGGGTCTCTGTGTCACAGTGTCGCCACTCAATAAATAAACCCTGAAAAAATCAGATGATTATTTGGTGGTGTTAACGTGTACATAGGGTCTCAGACACAACCAAGGACGCAATATGATCAGTTCACTTATGAATTTCAATGGGGGTGGGCAGAGCAAAGTAGGACCGGCACTAATTGTTGTCATCCACGCTCACAATGGATAGATTGGGATATCAGAATGTTTGCTCGTCTGTTAATTCAAAGAGCAGATATATCTGACAAAAAATTCCTCTATTCACTGTGTGGAACTGTCTTCATCATAAAAACGTCTATTTGGGAAATAGAGGAATGAGGAAATAGAGGAATGACTATTTCACATTCCGATGAAGGAATGAATTTAGATTATCTTAAAGGTTATCGTCATCAGGTACTGGTCAGATGATATATGGTTTTAGAATCCTCAGCAAGTAGAACAGACCGTACAGTGAGTCACTAACTGGAGTCAGAATGTACTCACTCTACTGGATAATGCTGGGCCACGATGCAGTTGCATTTACAGAAGTTAGCAGTTTTGAAATGACTGAAGCACGGGTTATAGTAAATTAAATTTTTAAAGTATTTTACATTATTACTCTTTAATTTCTTTATTAAGCCTGAGGAATCACCTCGGAATCGTTAATGGCCAATTTACAAACAACAGAGGAGTATCTTCTTAACAACCTGTTTCCAGAACTCTATTTGCATATTTTGGTTTTGTTAAGATGAACCGAAGGGCACATACAGATTTCTAAGCTATGAATTCATGAAAAGATAATTGTTAAGAATCAAGGGAAGAATTAGAGAAAAATTACCATAAAATCCTTCTTCCCTTGCTTCACGGAGAAAGTAGTGGGAAACAGGCACACTTTGCTCAGTTACTCTGAATCTTTCAGCAACTAATGCCCCTGAGCTCACCCCTCCCACTCACCTGTTCTTAAAATATATGACCCTAAACTTGACACTACTTTAGATGGAAAACCCACTCTTACTTCTAGTATTTCAAGCTGTGGATCCCCCTCTTGTATTTTTCTGGTCAATCCAACACCATCTGCTTTCTAATTTCCAGACATTTCTCTCTCTCTCTCTCTCTTTTTTTTTTCCTGGTCTATTTCTGCTCCCTTTTCGAGTTTTACTAGCCCCCTATGGTATATGTGTGTATACATATCCTGCACTAAGGGGAACCATGAGAGGGAAGCAAGGCAGAATCTCGTACTAAGGCCCCCACCCTGAACAGGCTTTTGTTGGAAAGATTTCTTGGAGAAAGACTTATATCCCAGTGTTGGGATAAAAAGTGGCAAGGAAGTTAAAGGACAGTGCTGTGATTTTCTTAGTGGTTCTGTACATTTTCTATTCTGCCCTATTTTTTGTCCATTCTTCTTGTATTAAACCATTTTCTGATTTTTACACCTCTATTTTTTTCTTTCTTATCTACTAACACAAGTTCCTTTCATTCTTCTTTATTTTTTAGTTATTAGTGGTACCTTTTTTCCCCTAAGTGATTTTGATCTTCTTTTTTTAATCAATGCAATTTCATTAATTCTGGGTACATATGTAACTGGTCTTTGCCATGTAAAGATAGCAATCAAACAATTTTATCATTTCGGGTCATACATATTTTAAGTTAATAAATTAGATTTATAAGAGATATAATAATATTCCACAGCTTTGGGAAGATGTAGTCATGGGATTTAATTACAAGGAGGGACAGAGGATAGGTTAGAGAGAGTTTTCAAACTTACAAAAGACATATCAGAATTTATACTGTATAATAAAGATTATAATAAATCTAATAAATATGACAAATCACTTTATGTATTCAAGGTTTCTTATTTCTTTTAGTAAAACTTTATATTTCCGGGTTTTCTATATATAACCTGCTTTTATCTTGATGAGCTTATTTCTAAGTATTTTATATTTTTGTTTCCTATTAAGAATTAGATATTTGTGGGGCGCCTGGGTAGCGCAGTCGTTAAAGCGTCTGCCTTCGGCTCAGGGCGTGATCCCGGCGTTCCGGGATCGAGTCCCACATCGGGCTCCTCCGCTATGAGCCTGCTTCTTCCTCTCTCACTCCCCTGCTGTGTTCCCTCTCTCGCTGGCTGTCTCTCTGTCACATAAATAAATAAAATATTAAAAAAAAAAAGAATTAGGTATTCGTTTCATAATAATTTCCAACTAGTTTTTATTGAAATTTGTAAAAGTTACCTTTTTGTATGTTTATTTTGTAACATACTGAAGTAGTTCATATTAATTTGAGGATGTTTCATCGATTCTTTTGGGTTTTCTAGTAGGAAATCATAGGTAAGAAATTGTATCATAGGTAAATAATTTCCCCATCTCAATATTTATATCTCTCATTTCTTTTCCTTGCTTTTTACAGAAGCTAGAATTTTCAGTGGTGATAGTTTTCATTCTTGTCTTGGTCTTTACGCAATGATATTGCCTTTAGATTTAACAATCAGGCATGATATTGGCCAGATCGATTGATTGATTGATTTTATTCTTTTTTCCAACATAGCTGAATATTATAGAGATACAGAAGGTAAAACAAAGACCATTGATAAATCCAACACAATCCCAATAAAAATACTTGGTGATAGAAATGATTCTGAAATTTATGCAAGAAGGAGAATTCTTAAGAATATGCGAAAAGCTTTTAGAAAAGAAGAACAATGAAAAGACACTTCCTCTGCTTCATAATAAATGTATTTACAAAGTACAGTAACAATACAATTGCAAAATTATGATAGAGGGCTCATTCATTCACTCAGTATATACAGACTAAACGTTTGCTAGATTTAGTGGATAAAAATATAGGACACCGGCTAAAATTGTATTTCAGATATAGTGAATAATTTTTTAGTGTAAGTATGTCCCATGCAATATTTGGAACACATTCATACTAAAAAATTATTCATTGTTTACTTGAAATTCAAACTTAAGTGGAAGCCCTATGTTTTACATGGCACCTTAATTGAATACCTATATGTACATAGATGTATTATAGGCAAATAATTTCCCTGTCCCAATATTTACATCATTCCTTTAACTTTTTTTTTTAAACAGAGGCTAGATTTCCAGTGGTGATAGTTTTCATCCTTGTCATCTTTTTCATCCAATGATAATGCCTTTAGTATTTAACCATTGAGTATTTAACCATATATATATATATATAAAATAAATAAACCCCCCCCCACATATATATCCATCCCCTGTATGCCATGGGAAGCAGAATGTGGAAATGAACAAAAATACTGCCCTCACTGAACTCTCAGAAATAGCAAAAATAGATCAGTATACACAACTCAAAACAGATCTGGGTGTATTCAAGCACCTAGTATATAATAAAGATAATATTTAATGTTAGTGGAAAAACAGATAAATTATTTAAAAAATATCCATGGTATAATTCACTTTCCATTGAAAAGAGACCTAATAAAGCCAGACTGCTACCTTATACTACACACAAAATTTAAATTCCTTCCAGCTAAAAAAATTGGAAGAAAATGTAAGAGAATATTTTCATTGAATTAGGATGAGCAAGGTGTTTCTAAACAAGATGCAAAACTGAAAATATACAAAGAAAAATATTGCTAAGTTTTACATTAATTGCAATTTCTTTCAACAAGTCTGTTAAAGACAAGGGACATACTGATTGTTAGAAAATATTTGTAGCCTATGTAAGAATAAAATTTTAAATGTCAATATTAATTTATAAATAATCCCTACAAATCAAAAAGAGGAGTTAACAAACAAACAAAAAGAACTATGGAGAAACTACACAAGTAGGAATTTTTAAATCTATTAATAACGAAGAGAATTCACATCAACAGTGACAAGTTGCCAATTTTCACTTTTCAGATTGATAAGAACAAGGATAAAATATGTGATGTTGACAAAAACGTGGGAAAAGGAGCACTGTGTGAACTATTTTGGATAATAATAGTGATGTGGTACAATTGTTTTAGAGACTGCTTTGCCATTATTTAACATTTTGTTACGTGTTCTCTTTGATTCTGAAATTTCACTTTTAGAAATCTCATGTAGAATATTTACACATGGGCACAAATGTCAATTTCAATGATCATAATAGCTGCATTGGTTATATTAAAACATAGGAACAGCCTAAATGTCCACTCTAATAGGCTGACTCCCAAAGTGATCAAGTTCTAATGTCCGGAACCTGTGACTGTTACTTTCTGTGACAAAAAAAGGACTATAATTTAGTGATAAATATACGTCATCACTTATATGTAAGGACTACAATTTAGTGTAAATGTTAAGTCATAACTTATAAAATAAGGTATCACTGAAGTTAAGGATCTTGAGATCATTTAAGTTAAGGAATCTATCAGATTATCCAGCTGGGCCCCATTCAGTCACAAGCATCCTTAGGAAAAGGAGGCAGAGGGAGATTTGACCCACACTGAGCAGAAGGCCCCATGAAGATGGAGCAGAGAGACATTCGAGGATGCTGGTCAGAGTTTGGAGTGATGTGGCCACAAGTCAAGGAATGCTGGCCGCCACTGGAAGCTGCAAAGGCGAGGAATGGATTCTCCCCTAGTGCCTCTGGAGGGCGTGTAGTCCTGCCGGCAATTCGATTTCAGCCCAGTAATACTGATTTCACGCTTCTGGTCTCCAGAACTATGAACGAAAGGGTTGTTTTAAGTCATCTAGTTTATGCTAGCTCGTTATAGTGGCCATAGGAAAATAATAGCCCCACAAAAAGAGGAACAGTTATAAAAAATGTTATGTCCATAGATGGGAATTTAATCATTGCAATAACGGGTGTGTCTATATATGTACATGGAACACATCCTAAGATACAAATTGCAGTAGCATACTATTTATAGCAGAATCTCATGTGTGTGAAAAAAGTAAACCCATATGTGTATACACATAAATACATAGATAGGTGCCTGACCAGATGTTATTTTTAAATATAAATACAGAAATTACCTATGGAAGAGCATAAGTTGTGGGAGGAAAAAAGGCAATTTCCATAGTATTATACTGTTTAGGGATTTTGCATCATTTTTTATAAAGGGAAATGTGCTGGGAGTTTCCCCCAAACTACATTTTTACAGATTTGAAATATCCAATCTCTTTGAATGCCTATTTAATGCTTGTCTCCTTTACTAGACTTAAAGTTGCTTGAGAGTAGGAACGGCACCCGTCTTGTTCACTTTGGTCCCCAGCACTTCATGCTCAGCTGTCACATATTATACTCCTAAAAAAAATAATGTGTGAAATGAATGACGGGCTGTAACCTCTATCAGTAGCAGCCAGAGGTGAGCACACCCCCAAACTGACAGCAAACGCAGGCAGAGCCTTAAGAAATGACAGCACATACCTCCGTTTCTTCCGTCCTTCCCTCCAAAAATATGACAGCAGCGGCAGCTGAAGCAGGAAGACACACCCAAATGTTCCACCTCTGTTTCCATCAGATAACTAGCTCACTGTCATAAGCTTGGAATATTCTGAGGGGATCCCGGCTGGCGCTGCCCTGATTGCCAGGCTGAGGACAGTGTCTTGCCCTTCAGAAGCTGTATGGGAAGTCAGTGCATGCAGACCCAGGGCAAATCCAGAATGGCATTTGTAGAAAAAAGTATGGCTGCCTTCCTGCAGAAGTTTCCAGGGTAGATGCCAATGCTTTACCATCCATTTACCCTTGAGGAGCAAGGCTTCCTGGATGGGAGCAATGTAGGAAATGGAGCCAGTTGACCTCCTTGGGTGGTCAGTGTCCCCTGCTCCCTGTGCCTGGCATGGACAGGGTCTCTGCCAGAGGAGGACAGGGAGGGTCTGGTGCATAATGAGTTTAAGGAAAAATTAGCCTGAAAAAAAAAATCACTTAGCTCTCAAATGTCTAGTGATATTTATAGACGTTGTGGGTTAAATTACACTTCACTGACTTTGTCCTTTACTTTGACAAGCTAGATAAGATGATCTCGTTTTAAATAATCTTTTGTGTTTAGGTATTTCTCTGGCAGTTTTGTATTACAATTTAAAAATAGACTAGCCTATGCCTATACTCATGTTGGCTATGGTATTTTGAACTTGATTTCTGAGGCTGCTGACAGCTTTTGAAAGATTTAACGACTGGCAGCAAGAAAAACTCCCATAGAAAGTGTTCTATGAAATTTTTTCTCCTGGAAAAAAAAAAGGCATCATTTAGCAGGTAATATATTGCAATAAAAATATGGTTATGCAATAATGGTTCATTAATATGACAAATCATAACATAACCTTTTCTATTAAATGTAAAAAGCAATTTATTGAAATGAAGACATCTTCTTTCCTATGGTGCATTTCCATAGTCATTGGTTTGAAAGGTTTCTTTTTTATTATTATTCAAAACAGTCATTTTGATTTGCACAGGAGATAACAGTTGTTCATGACATTTTTATTTCTGCATAAACAGATTTCCATTTTGGCGAAGGTTAATACAGTAGGAATTTGTTTTTACTTTTGGATATACTGTGATACCGCCAGAGCACTTTGTTTGGTATGGAACCGCTAATTTATCCTTTATGCCTTTACGATCTTGTCAGAGCCGCATGTCTTCCTTAGTTTTTCTAATCTAAAATAATCCCAGGGAAATCCTTTGATTGTCTGTTTGGACCTGCTCCATTCCTAAAGCAGGAATGTAATGGGCTTTATGGCACTTACTTGGGAGTAATTTATCCAGCAGAGTGACTATAGATACTTGTTTTAATAAGAATATGCTTTATGGTAAGTGGGGACTGCTATTTAATTAGCCAAAGGGAAAGTAGTTCATGATACAATCTGTTCCAATCATCTTGGACATTAAACAAAAAGTCAGGCTAAGTTATTTATGTACATGCACTTTATTTGTAGTTGCTTTGAGCAAACCTCTTCACTGAAACTTTATAGCATTTTCTGAGTGAGCTGAATTGTGGTGTAGGAGGAATCAGGGAAGAAAAGGACATGAGAGCATCCTATAAAATTTTTGAAAAAGAAACAGAAGGTTTACTTATTGCTATCAAGGTTGTGAGTACAGGCATACCAAATGGAAAACAGACAGAGAACTATGATTTATCCTCTGCCATTAGGTGCATTTGGTGGAAAGTTACCATCTTTAGTGCATAGTTGGTGGAAGAATGTTGTGGGATGTGTAAGGTAGTGTGTGTGTGTGTTTCCCTTAGATTTCCAGTTGCTTCCAACAGGAACATGTTTTTGAAAATTCACAGTTACGGTCCTCTATATTTTATAAGAAATAGAGGAAATTTATGAGATTCAATGAAGACCTAATCATTTCAATTCTTAGAGCAAAATTTAGCATATGGGCACATTTTAAGAAATCTTCCCTTGCTAATAAAACTATAATGATATAATGGATGTAAGTGGTATTCATTTCTAATTGGCCAACATTTGGGGCAAGTACGTAATTGACCATTGAAGGGATTGTCACAAATGTATCTATGGATGGTTAAAAAAAAAGAGAGAGAAGAAAGGAAACATAATATGAAACTATATTCCTAGGGTATTGCCTCCTAGGTTATGGTTTGCTCAATAGTTGTGTATTTTTTCTCTCTTCCTGTGTAAACTATTGCAAGCCTAAAGAAGTTACCTATCGTAGGCACAAAGAACCCAGGAGCTAGAATCTGAGACAGATGTGGCTACACTACATTTTACCGCTGTGGTCCTCGGAAACATGCCTCACCTAGTGAAGTCTATTTCCCCACGTGCCCTTTCCACTTTGTAACACTGCAGAGAGAATTACATGACCTAGTATTTCCAAGTGTCTTCTGTGAAGTGAAGGTCTAGTGTAAGTTAGCACTTGCTCGTGCAACTCCTTGAGCATAAGGTTTGGGTTATAGTCATTTTTGCGCATCCCTGCACAGGGCTTTCTACCCCAGCGGGGCTCAGAACTCATCCTTAGTACTCTCTAAATGCTGTATAGTTGTCGGTACCTATTTCCTACACCTCTATTATTTTGTCCATAGTAGATATCTCATTCTTTTCAAAATGACTTTAAAAACTACAACTCAAACCAAAGAGCTCTAAATCACACAGTTTCTCTCTGTCACCTAAGGAACCACAGCACTGTCTTCACAATTGACCTGTTTCTCAGTGGCGGTGCAAAGATGTGACACCGTGCTAGGGTGAGGAGAACACTGTGGGCAAAGGACTCTGGTGGTCATGCAGTAAGGCATGTTAGGCCCACATACCATTGTGTGATTTTCATATCATTTTTACTTTACACCCTTAGTTTCTCCTGGGGAAAAAACCCCTGTTCTCCTGGGGAAATCTCAGTTGCCTAAACAAACACCCCAAAGATGGCCGCATATATGAAGTCATCTCCTAGACAGCTCGGGGAGGTTATGAAAGGTTTTGGAGCCATTACTGGTTCAACCATTGACTGCCACATGGTCCCAGCCATCAGGGAACAGGGGCAGTGCAGTCGCCTCTCGAAATGAGAGCCTGGTTGAGCCTGGGGATAGTATTCTTAACGTAAGGAGACAGAAAAGGAAGTACTAAAGACCGAACTTTCCTTCAACTCGGCGGTCTCACACATCCCTCAGTGACTTGGAAAGTTTTCTGACATGAGACAGTGTGCAGAGCAAGCTAGTCACTCCCCTTCCTCCTCCTGAAGACGTGTAAACAGCTGGTGCATGCAGTCCCCCTGGCTGGAGAGGGGTAAATGCACGACCGATGTTCAACAAATATAGGCTTATACCTGAGCTCAGAAAATACTGCATATTCCACAGGACAAAGGGCCCAGCACGGCTCATGGTCATTTCAGGTGATCAGTGTCAAGTGTTGGAGTATCAGCGTCAATACCTTTTTTTTTTTAAAGGCTGTTATTTGTTTCTTCTTTGGAATTCTTTAGGTCCTTTTGCTACAGCTTTCTCCACCCAACATTACACAATTGTGAGAATCGTTGATCACCATAATGCTAGTTTTCCTCAGTTCTTGTTGGTTTTCATTGTCAAATTTGATTCATGTTATTTTTTTTTTAAAGATTTTATTTATTCAACAGAGATAGAGACAGCCAGCGAGAGAGGGAACACAAGCAGGGGGAGTGGGAGAGGAAGAAGCAGGCTCCCAGCGGAGGAGCCTGATGTGGGGCTCGATCCCATAACGCCGGGATCACATCCAGAGCCGAAGGCAGACGCTTAATCACTGTGCCACCCAGGCGCCCCTGATTCATGTTATTTTTAATCTTATGTTGAGAAATCAAGGAGACCTAATTTTTCTCTCAACTCATGTTTGCAACTCATTTGTACCAGTGTGAGCTCAGAGGGTGAGGAGGGTGGTACAAGGAGGGTGAGCTCAGCTTCTGTTAACTACATTTTTCTCATAGTGTCCAAAGGTCTTGACTATGTAATAGGGAGCTCGGATACGAGGTTAAGGCCTAAACGCAGACATCTGATTCATCAAGTATCACTTATGCAATGAGTCTGAGTGTCACTGATCTAAGTAGTAAGTGGAGGGAATTAAATACCCTGTCCCAGCCCTCTAGGACAATGGCGGCCTGCTGACAGTTGTGGCTGAATACTTGTTACGTGGTAGCTACTCAACCAGCCTTGACAAAATTGAATGAAAAGTATAAAATAAACTCAAACTCAGGCAAACATAGAACACAATAGGAATGATTTAGATGGGCTGATTTCTCTTTTGTCACCAACTTTATAATGCTGAAAGTTCTGGAATCCTCAGGGTTTCAGAAGAGTGGAGTAAATGTCTCTCTGTATATCAGGATGTATGCTTGTGTTTACCATTATGGCATTTTTCATACTGTGGGGCTTACTTTTGTCTTTCTCACCAGACTGCAAGTTCCTTGTGGGCAGATCTCATGTCGTTTCGTCATTTCTTTCCTTTATTCACACCAGCTTCTCTAACTTCTGTAACAGGATGGGTGCTCAATAACCCTTCCACGTTGGATGAATAATGGGTGAAGGAATGAATGACCAGTGCTCAGCCCAAAGTACAGCCTGGGTGTACCCAATCCTAGTTTTCTTTCCATTTCCTAGGCTTAGTTCATACCCCAGATGATACTCTTTATTTCTACAAGTCAACTCCCAGAAAAGAAAATTATGTTATAAGAACACTCAAAGTGGAGTTCAGCCTGAAATTGCTGCATTAAAATGATTATCTTGCATGAACCCAAGCGTCTTAAGAATAATTTAATGTCTTACATCAGTTGGTGCTTCTGCTCTTCCTGTTTGAGGTCCCTTATTATAGATTTCCTAACATCATTTTTTAATGAGAAAGAGGAAAGTATAAATTATAGAAATTAAAAATACTAATGTTTCTATTTACATTATTGTTCACAACCATAACCTGATTCTTGAGGTTCTTTGCTAAGAGCTAAGTATATAATCTGAACTCTATTGTATTTCGTTTGGAAAACATTTTGCTCTTTCTTATTTGGGGAGGGCAACAAAAATAGGTCCCTTTACCTGTGAGAAGCTGTTAGAAACAATTTGTAAAAACTAGCTCCTGTCAAAGCACTCTTGCCCCACTTACTTCCTTTCTCGCACATCAGCCCCGGCAGCAGATAGAACAGATCATATTAGCTTCATTTTGCAGGGAAAACTGAGGTCGTGAATTTGAGTTCATTTGGTCCCCGTGTAGGACACTACCGGTGCATCACCCACAGGAGTTTCTAGAGCTACAAAACTAAGCATAGCTTCCTCTGAAGAAGCTGACAGCCTAGTTGAGGCAATATCGCCCTTCGACTGAGGTAGCCAGGGCCCCTCGTCTAGACACTAAGCTTTAAAGGGCCCTTAATCCCTCTTCTGACTATTCTTCTCTCCATGGGGCTATGAGATGTGCTCACCCAGAATTTGAGCCACCCTGTCTTCCAGACCACACATCAGAGACCCAGAATTTCTTGCCCAGTGAAGAAGCCCTACTTCCTGGGCTCGTGCACAGCCTTGTCACCAGGCTCCCCCTCTCAAGGGCACATCACTCATCTCTAGACCCAATAAGTTCCAGTCCAAAGGTCCACAAGGTGCAAAAAAGAACAGAGGGTGAGAAGAGCAGAGTAGAGAGCTCCAGAGAAATGTTAGGGACAGGCCTGAGAAGGGGAGATAGGGAAGCCAGCAATTACGGCACTACCTGTGGTTAAGAGGTATGATGGAAGTGAACAGAAAACACTATGGGAAGACTGAGAAAGGACAACCAACCCAGTTAGGGAGTGAGAGTGGAAGAAAGGGGTGTTGGCAAGGCTCTTAGAGAAGACGCTGAGCTGTGGGGGAGGGGTACAATTATGGTGTGAGGGCGCGAAAGGAACGAAGGGCTGTTAGGGAAAGGTCGCACAGAGCGAGACCATGTGGTAATTCATGGACCTGCAAGTTCTTCCATGTAGCTGAAGAAAGAGAAAGGGGCAAAAAAGTTGTGGAGAGAGATGCACAATTGCTGATATTTGCTACCAGCATTCAGTCCCCTGTCTTAGGGCAATCGAACCTGATTTTATTTGGATTTTCCCCATCAGCTATTGTTGGGCAGGGCTGGGGACAGGTGCCTTCTTTCTATTAGACTGAAGTCAAAAAGAGTGGCAAAATGCTGAAAATCACGGACGTCCTTCTGTTTCCAGAGCATTTCCATGTGGAACAGTCAAACAGCTTCTAACTTAGAGCCCTCTGGAATGGCCTGGTATCTCCTTAGGTGGAATCTTGTTCTGTAACCTTTCTTTCCAACCTGTCAGCACCGCACAGCATTCTAACAAATGTGATTTTTATTAAGCAAGTCATAGTTGGTGTCATTTGGTGGAAATCAAAGAGCCCTAGCTGATATCAGAAGAAAACAAGGTCTGCCTATTAAAGGCCTTGAAGGCCACGCTGTGGCATTTGAACTTTATTTTGAAGGCAATGAAGAACTGTAAAAAAAAGATCCTAACATGAATGAAATGGTTAAATTATTTGCCAAATGTCTGGCTACCCTAACTTACCAACTTAATAAGGATCTGGAATTCTCCACAGAGGCAATATGTTAAACAGGTGGCCCTCAGTAAGACAAAAAACATGGTGGCTCTTATTATTATTCCTATTCTTAAAGAAATGCAGCTCTCCAAATGACTTTTAATTTTGCTCATAAATGAATAAATATTGAGCTCATAGCACTCTCTACGCCTTCTCTTTTTAATATTTGGATCATGAAATAGTCATTGTTACCTAGATTAAGATATTTATAAATACATAGGAGTTGTATTATGTATGCTTTTTCTTTGTGATTTTCATCCTTTTGCATATTCTGAGCATAAATATTAAGAATAGCTTCTTTAAGAATTAGTTAACTGAGAATAAACTTGTCCATAAACTTGTCCAAGCATGTGTTGAGTACGATTTATCTGTCCACCTTAATCAAAAATTGTTTTTATACATTTTAAAGGGGAAAGACAATTGTGATATGTTTAACTCTTAAAGTAATTTATTCATTCATTTAGCAACTGTATTAAGGTATTTTAACGCAAGGTGCTATACCAGACCCATTTTCTGATGACTCACTCAAGGAGTTCCCAAACATCCGGTGAGAGACAAACCAACTGTGCCCTGTGCATTGTTTTACAGTTACTCTGACAATTCTAAGATGAGTCTTTTTGAATAAAATCTCTTCAAACTTTGAAAATATAAATAAATTCCCATGATCTGGCAAATCCAGGAGATTTCATGTGGCTGGCTGTCAGGGAGAGTGTGTATGTATCTTTGCAGTTTTGGCAAGTTGGGGGCCTACAAGGTAAGAATGAGACCTTGATGCCCTTATGACTTTATTAGCTATTGTACTCTGAAGATGACAAGCCTACATGTTTTGAAATTTACAGTTTCCTGGAGCTTTTCCACAAACAGTTTTGACGTCGTATAGAATACTTGATCAACTGTCACCCAAGGCGATTTGAAGGAAATGCAGGAAATGGAAGGGTCTATTTTGAACCTTGAAAATGCAAGGTCTTCTCTTTTGCCATGATGAAGAAAAATAAACCCTTATAGAGAAGATCTATGGAACACTGGAGTTGAAATTCCAAGCTCTGCGTTACTACAATTTCTGGACATTGTCACAAAACTGCTAAGCAGTATTTGCAGCTCTTTGCAAAGCTTGTCAGTAAGACAACTTTAGTGAGAACTGGAATTTTATGATCATAGATATTACACCTGACGCTATATCATGGTTAAAAATGAATTTGGAAAGATACAAGGACTCAATTAGCAAGGCAATGACGAATAAGCAGCATTCCAGAAATCCTCACTCTGTGATACTTTGACATTTATAGCTGTGTGACTTTAAGGAGGATGCCTAATCTAATTCAGTCCCAGTCATCTCATCTTTAGACATAGCTAAGAATACCTACTTCTTAAGATTACTGGGACAATTTCATGAGATAACGCATATAAAGTGCAAAATGAAATTCCTGGCATATACTAGGAGTTGAATAGATGCCGTGTCCTTTCTATTCTTGTTAGTGCTGTATGCGATTTACTCCCAGGAGAAGGTAAAGCTCTTTTAAAAATGGCATTCGTTTTACTGATAATAGAATTAAAAAGTTATCTGCCAATTATTGAAGACCTACTTAGTTCCAGATTAATAATATCTTATGTTTATATCACACAATTACGTGAAGTAAGCCTTATTACTGCAGTTTTACAGATAAGGAAAATAAGACCCAGAGAGGTTAGATGACTCGACCAGGGACACAGAACTAGTAGGGGAAGCTGCATGTGATTCTAGGCCTGATTCCAAAGCCCCTACTCTTTCTATTTGTGCACACGTATCAGTCAGGTGGCGATAATTAGAAGCTGATCAATCCCTTACACAAATCACTGTGAGAGTGGATACACGATCAAAAATCCTTCACCGTTAGAGACATCTTAATGTTGTCTGGGCATTTTTTTCTTATACCTTTGACCTTTATTAATTATAAAAATTTTATTTCTTAATTTTATTAAAGTCCCTTGGTTGAAAATTTTCTATTTAAAATCTGATATTTACACACATGCCCATTTGAATTTTTTAAGGAGTTAATTTTCCCATGATGTCTCATTTGCTAGTGCACACATACCATCCCTGTAAACACAGAGCACTGCAAGGCTTTCTAGTCAAATAGGAGCAGGATGGGGGATGGATTGAAGCTAGTATTTATACCTTAATTCCCTGGGTTGGAGTGTTAATGTATGAATATCACTAGGCCTCAGGGTGCAGTCATAGGAGGCATTCTCAGTTAATTTCACTATTTCATAAAGACAGAGTCAAGAATGTCTTATCCCTGGTCTTTCCACAGGGATTTGTCTTCCACTTCATACTGTCAGTAGACTTTACAAGAAGGCTTGATAAGTTCTCATCAGTGATTACAATCTATTGTATTTTATTGTCAATAATTGTATATGTGAATATATACACAGATGCCCACCTGCATCAAATGAGAAGGGCTACAGATTTATTTTCCCACGTTACTTTTCTGAATAACAATTTTTCCACATTGGAGTCATTACGGAGAACAGGAAGCTTTATTTTTCCCTTGCTGTTCTCTGTTTCTACGCATCTGGTCAGAGAGTACCCGGGTGTCGGTGGGTGTCCTTTGCTGTCTCAGCACTGAGCACATTAGTATGTTGTTGTAATTTGCCATTTTCCCCTCTTTAAAGTACCCCCCAAAAAAGTCTTTTTGTATTGCATGATAAATACCAATCAAATGTTAGTAGAAAAATACATAAATTCATGTTATTTCGTTTTTAAAGTCTTTATAGGAGTTTGAGATTTTGGGGTAGGGGAAGAAGGGGACAAGGAGGAGTATTGTTTTCACTTAATTCCATGTTGACCAAAATTGTTACTGGGAGTAAAATTAAAATATACTTTTCCTGAGCCTTTACCATTACATATACTTATTAATGTTAGGCCTTCTAGAATATATATCCAAATCTTCTAAGGGCCAGACCAATGGACAGATCATTTTTGCTTGAAGATACAGTTCCCCCACCATCATACATTAGCACTTGTTTATGATGACAAATTCAAGTTTAGGACTCAATGATTTCTCTTCACTTATTCTCTAAGGCGAGAAAGTGAATTTTCTTCTTGGACATCTGAGAAATGTATATGGAACCCAATCATTGAGTCTACTGCAGTGGGTGATCATGTCATCAGTCAACTAAAAAATGCCGTGAGCAATGAGATTCTCAAGTATATTGGAGAGATTGACTGAATATATTAATAAGTGAAGTCTAATTAGAAATGCGGCAGGATTTGATTCCTACATCAAAGAAAGCAGTGAGATCCCACTCACGGCAACCTTATTCTCTTTCTTATTAGTGACGATCATTACACCAATCCTAAAATGGAAGTAATGTGAGAACACAGTCTTGCCTCAGATTAAAGCCTTGGGATGGTTACTTCTTGAAAGCAGGAGATCTCATTCTTTGAAAATTCATGAAAAAAAATGTTGAACAACAAGTTGTTTGAGTTATTCTGGGTACTTTTT
The DNA here is from genome assembly GCF_024610735.1 of Ursus americanus. NCBI lineage: Eukaryota > Metazoa > Chordata > Mammalia > Carnivora > Ursidae > Ursus > Ursus americanus. The sequence goes on along the minus strand of NC_142138.1, from coordinate 40,071,733 downwards.
AGACCAGAATGTGTTAGATGATTTTTAAAAAAATATATGAACATACTGTCCTTAAAAAATTAGAACGTTATAGCATAAACTAGAGTTTCTATAATCCCAGAGGTGACCACTATTCTGAGTTTGACGTGTATTCTTCTAATCCTTTTCTGCTCCCTAACCCCTCTGATTCTGTGTTGTGCATTTTTGACTAAATGTGCAAGTATGATTATGGCAACATTGATTTTCAGGTGTGGCTTGTAGAATTAGTCTCATTACTTTAAAGTCAAAGCTTGTATAATTCATTTTTATAATTCTGTTTAGTATTTCCCCAGGCCTTCCAATACTTAAAAAGAAACACACAACAGGGGAATAACTCCTGAGGCAGCACTCAGATGGCGGGAATTCTACAATCACTTATTAAATTGGCCTCCTAAATCCTGAGCGGATTTAGTAAGATGGAATTTCAAAGGGCGTTACAATGTATTGAATACCATTTTACTTAAAAGAAAACTGGAGTTCAGAAAATTAGATCTAGTGGGGTTCCTATGGGAAGCCTCCTTTTTCTTCTACCCTCCTCATCCCCCCACCCGTCTCTTAATGTCTTGCAGAGAAAGGCAAGAAGAGCCACAGATCAAACTAAAGAAATCATCCAAACCTTTGTTCTTGCTTACCGGACTCTAGCCCCTCTACTCTTTTATGATGCTGCTTGGTCTGAGTTATTATTAGGATTTATAAGCAGTCCCATGATAGACTTAGATTTTTTAGGTGTTTATAACTGTCATAAAAATTTAGTGTGGCATGCAAGGTCTCAACCTGGCAGTAAATTTTGCAATAATACTGCTCCATATTGTAAGAAAGTTGTTTGTCCATCTTCAAGGAGTTGGGAAAAGGGTGGAACAGAGCAAGCATTTCATTGTACTAGGAAAATTTTGTCACTGGAAGGAAGAAGCTACTTTGTTTTGCAGAAAGAAAGGGTTTTAAGTGCCGTAAGGACGGGTACCATATGTCAGAGTAGATCAGAACCCAGAGCAGCCTCTGTAGTCACCAGCTGCTTCACTTTGGGCCAATTACTTCGCCACTCTGTCCCTGAAAATTCCTTGTTTGCACAATGAGGATAATAATAGTAACCACCTTATAAGGTTTGGGGGAGCATTGAATTAGTTAATGTATGGCAAACATTTAGAATAGCGCTAGGCAAATAAAAGAACTATGTGTTCCTACTTAATCTTATCTTAGAGAGCTGGCTAAATTTTCTAAATTCTTGCCCAGACATACTCACTAATAATGAAGTCGTGTTTTGAGGTACCTAGAGGTTAACAGAAAACGTAATTATGATTGTCATTATGCATCATGTGTAGTCAGAGAGCAACTGTAAGGATATTCCATTTTTATATTTTCGCTAGACACAGTCTAGGGACGAGAAACAGAACTCTACGGAATGCCATCAGACTTCTCCCTTCCTCCAGAAAGGGAGATGCAGACAAAGCTGAACCCCAAGTGGGAAGGAGGATGCGCTCTGGACTGAGGGCAGCATGTCCAGAAAAATCATGGTTTCGGTCTTGGTTACCGTGAGTCTCAAGCAGATAGTAGTCTCGGATCTTATTTCCCAAAAGGTCTTATCGTTTAGAATTACAGATGGTTGACTCTAAAGAAAATCTGAAGGTTCTTCTTTCCCCAAAGGAAAGAATCTGCTTAAGTGGGTAGACAGGGCACTTTCCTAGCAGACCCTTGGTAGTCTGACTTTTGTAAGAAGCTGCTTTTGGAGCTCTGTGACTGTTGAATAACAATCTCTTTTTTAAAAATTGCCATAAATTTTAGCTTGACATATAGGAAGAAAAAAGGGCACAATCTTTCTATTTTCCACATTTGAATAGTAGTTGTTTCCTTTTTTTCTCCTTTAAGCCAGTAACAGGTGTGTGTGTGTGTGTGTGTGTGTGTGTGTGTGTGTGTGTGTTCATAGACAGCACATTCACTTTTGTAGTGAAATTACTGAGTGAGAAGAAGGAGAATTGAAATTCACTGCCTGCCTGCTATCTCTGAGGCCTGCACGGGGGCTATTATACATTATCTGTTTGATCCTTACAATAATATTGAGAGATATTCTTATTCCCATTTAGAAGAAGAGAAAGCCAAGGTTCAGATGAGATGAGCTTGCAGAGTAGTAAGAAATGGAACCTAGATCTGAGTACAGGTCTGCCTCCAAGGCACGTGCTCTTGCTTGTCCCGTAGAACTCACTTGTGGGTGGACACACCCATAGGAGTTCACAAGACTCGTATGCTACTAGACATGGAAATAGCCATATAGAACAGATAGGTGGGATTTGTTCCTGGTGTTCCCTTCATCCATCTGCCTGCCGTCATCCTTCCCAGTCCTTCACTGTGGTATCCATTTTTCTCATTCTGTCCTAAACTCACCAAATGCAAATCAATACCCTTTTAAGACCTGATTGCCTAAGTCTCAGTTGTCAGGATCATGTTTGGTGAGTAGAGCTAGCCCGATAGACCAGTTCATACTAACTCTACTCATCTCAACTTGCAGTGATGCAGTTCTGGCCCTTCCACCCTGCCCACTCTGCTGCTTCCAGACACCTTCAGGACCCCGTAACACCAAACATGCTAGCCCGAATTTAAACCTGACATGAAGCAGAGGCAGGAAAGAGCTCTCATGTATTTTCCCACAAACAGTTTCCATCTTAGTGTGGTACTATTTCCTCTTGATTCTTCCTGAGCCAATGGCCAGCTCTTAGTTGACACTCTTTGAGTCTGAAGACTGGTAGCTTCCATGGTCAGGTGATGTTTTGCACCTCTTCTCTTCTCCATGTTCCCCCTTTATCGTGTGTTATTTGTGCATATCCCTCAATCCCAGTAGATGACAGATATATTTGCAGACAAGGTCTGGTGATTATACGACACTTGTATGAGTCCTGTCCTTCAGCATCAGTGCCCTGATGACATGCAGGGCAGCCGAGGTTAAACCCAAGGCATTTCAAAGCCCAAATCCCTGAATTCAAATTCTTGCTCTGTTATTTATTAACAATGTGATCATAGGCAGACTATTAAGCATCACTGAACCTCACTTTCCTTATAGGTAAAATGGAAAGAATAGTAGAACCTAGCTCATGGAGATGTAAAGATTCAATAAGACAATTTATTCAAAACACTTCATACATTGTGTCAATTCTAACTCAATAAAACTGGGGAAGAAAACACTTTATACGGGATCTGGCACATAGTAAATTATCACTATTTATGTGGCAAAATTTTAAAACTGTCAGACAGAAACATCAGGCCTGTAGATCGGTGATTTGTAAAGATTGAAGTAGAACATTGAGCATCACGTGAAATGCACGTGGTGAAATTAATATGAGCTGCAGCTCATTCAACTTTTAATCTAGCTTTATTCCTTGAAGGGACATTATAAAAATCATGTAGATTCTTGACCCAAATTAATTAGTTATCATTATTTAGTTATATTCACAAATAACTATTAAATACTTACTACTTACCAGGTGTTATTTATCAGATGAATTATGCTCAAAAGATGCAGGTTAGTAGACATCATCAAAAAAGGCATTTAAAAGGTAATGTTCTTCATTTTATATAAATCCTTTTTTATTTTAAAAATTTAATGTCATGTAAATTGCATTCAGGGAATAAGAGCTTTTGATCTCATTACAAGATACAAGTTTTTCTATTAGGAGGCAGAGTTAATTTTCAGTCTGTGGTCAGCCTGGTGATTCCATAGTGGTTTTTCCCACTTGGGACAATTCTCTTAAATCCATGTGATGTGAGCTACAGGGTATTGTTACATAGATTTGAATATGGTACATCCATTGTAACTTGCAACGTATGCTGCAAGAACTCAGAGATTTTTGTCTACTTTGTACACTCCTGAAGCCTTAGCAACTAGACCAGTTCCTGATATACATTGCTAATGAAATGTTTTGCTGCTACGTACTAGATTTTGTGATAGACTCTATTAACATAGATGAGAAATGGCTCCTGCTAAGATCATACTCACCATAAACTGAAAGAAAATAAGTAAATCAATGGAAATTAAGTGAAAGATATCTCTTTGGTGTGAAATAATGGCAATTCTTCCTGTAGAATGTAGAGGTAGAAAATCTAGGTTTTCAAGTTATTTGGAGTTTTCCAGATGAGCATAAGTTGATGTTGGAGGAAATATAGGCAAAGGGCAGTCTAGAATGATTGGATTTATGGAAAACCACAGCACCGTCGCTATTTTCAAATAATTTGGAATGATCAGAGCCCATGGTGTGGAAGAAGAGTAGCAAAGCAAACAGTTAGTAGGAGATGAGGGTGGTTGCCAGACTGTGGAAAGTCTTTGTGCCATTAAGGAGCAAACTCTTATGTTGTGGGCAAAGGGGAACCATTAATGTAGAGTTATCAAAATGGAATGACATAGTTTTTGTCTCTTAAAAAGATCAATCCAGCAACAGTGTGAGGATCTGTTGTATGGTCAAAAGACTGGAGGAAATGGGAAATGTCCCATAATTTAGGTAGAAACAATGCAAGTATTAACAAAGGCAGGGCTGTGGTGGCAGCTGGAGAGATTTTAAGGTCTAGAGTAAAAGGAACCTATTGACATGAATGAGGCAAGCAAAGAAGGAAAGGTCAAGGTTTCTTACTTGGGTAAAGGGTAGATGGTAAAACCATTAATCACAAATGAAAAATTTAGCTTTGAAAAAGTAGGATTTTCATGTGGAGCTGTCCAGTGGGTAGTTCTTATATGTATGGGTTTGTAGCTCAGAAGAGAAGTTTGGGTGGTAATATATCTGCTATCTTCAGAGTTTATACAATCATCCAGAGAAACTATGAAAAATTAGAAAAACTATGAGACCTCTAAAGAGTTAGAATTCTCTGAGCAATTGTCCTAAATCAGAGGCTTCCAGTGGGCAAGCTCTGCCCACATACTCAGCTCCTTCTGCTCTCATTCTAAAGAGATGAAAGGAGACCTTAACATTAAGATAGCTTAAAAAAAGGAAAAGAAAAGAAAAAAAAGAGAAGAGAAGAAGAAGAAGCAGCAGAAAAGATTTGAGCCAGAACTTCAGGTTTATCCATGAAGACAGAAGTCTCCGAACTTGGATGTGTAGACACAATCTACTACGCGAGGTGGCCCGTCGGAGGATGAGAAGAAAGTACTGCAATGTCCACGTACATTTTTTGTCCACATGAATAATAAGAGTGAAGTTAACCTTCACTATATTTAATAACAGATTAAAATAGTGCTCACTCCCTCCACGTTTGAGAAGATCAAGTGTCATCTAAGGGTCCCTAAAAGAAAGCTGATAATTCTGTAAGGTGAAATGGTTAGTGAAGTCACCTTCAACTCATCTGTTTATTTTACTCATAATATGGTATATTCTGGTTTATGTAGGGCCAGGGATATGAATTTATAGATTATGTTATCAGATTTTACTAAAAAAAACCTCTCCTAAAATGGACAAGTGGTTCACAAATTTTCTGGCAAAGAAATAACACTGATTGAAGATAGTACCCTTAATGCAAGCACAGATGAATCTAGGGAACATACAAAGCTGACACTTCCACTCACAGAATAAACTCTGTCTGTGAGCCGAAAACAATTAAGATTTGTTTGGATCTTCCGATATTCTTCCAAATGAGTAAAAAAAAAAAAAATTTTTTTAAAAAGCTACTTGAAATATGGGTTTATCATCCACTATCATGACAATTAACCTCAAATGGAACATATGCACTGAGATATCAGCTAATGATCTTTAAAAATAATGCTTATTTTATCTCATTCTTATGAATTTATATTTTGTGCATGTATTTTCATCTATTCGGAGAATATGAGGTAATATAATTGATAAAGTATGTATATAGAAGGTTGGTTTGGTAACTTGAATTTTTTTTTAAAGGTAGGAATGAACAATCAATAAGATTTGGAGAGCAGTGAGTTAAGGAGTGGAGGGATTTTTGAGCAAGTTAAGGAGAGTCAAAATGGATGTCCATAGCCTATATCCTCTTCCACATAAGCTGAGAAAGGGGTTCCCTGTATTTCTCTGTGTAATGCATCCCTTTAAAGAAAGCCACAATCTCCTCATCACACTATTGATTACATTATTGAAATTAAATCTCTGAGCCATAACAGGGCGCAGAGGCAAGAGGAGGAGAAATTTTAGCAATGTGATGATTTTATTAAATGTTTGAGAGCCTCAGCGCCAGAAATTACAAGTGCAATCATTGGTCCTAGTTTCACAGACCATTAAGCAAACAACCTGTTTCTGTTTGGACTATTTTATTTGATTCAGGTAACATAAAAGACTTTCGTAACAAGAAATCCATGAAGAAAAGTTTACTTCTCAATATGCTTCCATTTAATCATGCAAACTTCCATATGAATAACATAGCTATATATTGCAAGTTGTGGCACTGACACTGGCATATTGGCTATCCTTCAGATTCCTGAGTTTTTCCATAGCCATCTGTTGGTTCTGGGGGTTCAGAGAGTGCAATCATCGTGAGAAATCTTAAAGGTTTATAGAAGTAAATCCAACATGGAAACTGTAGTGTGAACCCCATTTGCTGTCAATACTTGAATTGCTTTGATGGATTGCAATTCCCAGAATGTCAAGGGCTAAAGGAAAATAATAACAGTGCATTCAGTAAAACCAAAAAATCAGACTTTCAATGATGATTATGCACATCTACCAATATCTAAGAATTAGAAGACATTGATAAATGAAATTGACAAAGTTTAAAGACAAACACCTTGAATATAATAAATTTAGGTTTCTTTTAAGGAAACGAGTATTTTTCATGACTTGAGGGAAAAATAATACAAACTCTACAAATCTGGAGATATAAATGATAGCATTTGTCCAGTAGATAAAATATTACAGGAATTAGTATTTGGCATCTAAGATTCTTCGTGAGCAAAAGACAGGTACGTCTCAATGTGAAGAAGAATATGGCAGTGATGGGTGTAATGTAGAAGAGATGAAGGAGCTGAGTAACATTTATAAAAAGCGTAGTGTAAGAATATTAAGCCATCTTTATGGACCTATTTTATTTTAAAGATTATTATTTATTATAAGTGGGGGGAACAGCGGAGGGAGAGGCAGAAGCAGGCTCTCTGCTGAGCAGGGAGCCCAATGCAGGGCTCGATCCCAGAACCCCAAGATCATGACCCAAGCCAAAGGCAGATGCTTAATGGACCGAGCCACCCAGGTGCCCCATGGACCCATTTTAATTACCTCTCACACTGACAAAGGCAAGTAGTTATAGGAAAAATTTCACAATCATCACAGAGATTCAGAGTTTTATCTAACCATGGTATTTCTTAACTCGTCCCCAAGTTGGCTCAAGAAGTTGAGGTAAACAATCTCTCTCCCAGAGATAAATAGTAAACCTACAGTTTGTACCTGATTTTTCCTGGGATCCATGTTCTCTGGGTGGGTCCAACAGTGAATAATGAATATCAAAAGAAATGATCATTCAGCACTGGACCAAGTATGGGATCCACAATTACAAGCACTTTAACCAAGGGGAAGAAAAATAGTTTGTTGAATTAGAAACACTTTCAGGAAACTAATGAGGTGATATAGGAGTGAAATAGATAAGAATAAGAAAATCGTAATCTTCTGATTAGAGAAGGGCTTCGAAAGTAAGAGAAGGGGCGCCTGAGTCTCAGCAGAAACTGCCCATGGAGAGGCTCCAGACGGAACACATCTTTGGCATCTCGTGTTTATCTAAGCAGGAATTCATGTGCATCTGGGGGCAGTTTCATGAGTCTATTGCAAAATTTGCATTATGTCCAAATTAGTCGTAATCAAATAGCAATCAATTTCCGTCTTCAATATATATTGAACGATTTTTTAGTGGTAATTGGCCGAGATTTTCTTTGGGTTTAAAAGTGGACTATTTTGCTCTTTATCTTTATTACTCTTGTGTACCCTTACCAAGTCCCTACGCTGAACGCAATATATTAAAACAAAACCACATGCACTTGGCCTCCTTACTTCATGCTGAGTCACTGACTAGTTCTCCTTTTGCTGGCTTTTGATCCCAGGTGTAAGTCCAAGCCTCTGGTCCCCCTTGGTTACTCATCTTTCTTAAGGCTAGGCTTTTCATCTTCTTGACATTTATGCCTCCTCTTCTTCTGCCATCTGTTCTCACCAGCATAAGAGATCTTCTGGAAGGTTTTCAATTTTCTTAGATTTCCACCCTCTCACACCTCTCTTGATGCTGCAGCTAATACTTGCCTGTCTTGAACCCATTTCGCTTGATCTTTGCTTTAGATGATACAGTTAGAGAAGTCTCCTTACACTAAGATCTCATGAGCCAGTTCTTCTTGCACCTTCTTTGGTATCTATATCGAAACCAAACTTTCTTCTAAGACATCACTGAAGCTTTATCTTTGAGCATACTCCAGAATTCGCATCTTAAGGACTACAGGGATTGGCAGGCAATTCTCTTAACTAGACACTTAAGAAACCGCCTCCAGTTTGCTGAAAATGGAACATATGATGCAATTAGGATTTACGGATGCAGTTGTGGAGAACTCAATATCAGGAAGCAGGTGGGTAGGGGAAGGGGAAGAGGGGTACGAAGTGTTGTTTGTCTTTTGTGGATGACCAAGAAAAAAAAAAACCTGCCACCATTCTGACAGTCATTGTGTAAGTGCACAAAAATAACCAACTAGGATATATCCAATTGCAAGCTCCTCCCACCTCTGGATATTTTATCTTTAAATCTGCCACCTCTGCTTGTGAGCGTGAAATGGTAATAACAGTGACAAAGGCTACTAGGCATAAATCCTCCCAGAAAGCAAACAACTTGTATATTCTTGATGCCAACAGCAATAAGGGGGGGAAAAGGCAGCAAAAGAAGGTTTAGCGTAGAATAAGGGCAGCGGCTCATGATAACAGGAGGCAGAGAGGACGTGCCTCTTGTCTGTCTGAGGACTGCTCTTGATGATATGTAGAGCAGTTCCTGGACTTGGTGGTAGAGAACACACACACCTCTGGGAAACAAAGCGGAACCTGATTATGAATGAAGCCCAGGGGATTTCCCCCACGTGACCCGGTCCCATTACGATCGTCAGTGGCTGCCTCTTGCTATCTAGGAAGACTTTGGGAGCCAGCTGCATAATAAGGGCTTTCTGAGCTCCAAAAAGTATAAGGTATTTGGCATCTGTACACTTACGTCTTCCTGTAACAGTGTATTTTATTGTTTGGAGAAAGAAGTAAATCCATGTGAAGCAAAAGTGATGAGAGCTTTTAGTGATTTTTATGGTTATATGTGAAGATACATTTGGCACTTTCCATTCCTGAAAGGTTTTTTTTTTTTATTTAAATGGTAGGTGATGGTCTCCCCCTGTTTCTCCTTCTCGCATTCACTCTTCTTGATCCCATCAGCAACGTATTTCCTTTTCTTTTCTTCTTTTTTTTTAATGATTTCTTATTATATTATGTTAGTCACCATACAGTACATCCCCGGTTTCCGATGTAAAGTTCGATGGTTCATTAGTTGCGTATAACACCCAGTGCACCATGCAATACGTGCCCTCCTTACTACCCATCACCGGTCTATCCCATTCCCCCACCCCTCTCCCCTCTGAGGCCCTCAGTTTGTTTCTCATAGTCCATAGTCTCTCATGTTTCATTCCCCCTTCTGATTACCCCCCCTTTCTTTATCCCTTTCTTCCCCTACCAATCATCCTAGTTCTTATGTTCCATAGATGAGAGAAATCATATGATAGTTGTCTTTCTCTGCTTGACTTATTTCACTTAGCATTATCTCCTCCAGTGCCGTCCATGTTGCAGCAAATGTTGAGAATTCGTTCTTTCTGATAGCTGAGTAATATTCCATTGTATATATGGACCACAACTTCTTAATCCAGTCATCTGTTGAAGGGCATCTCGGCTCCTTCCACGATTTAGCTATTGTGGACAATGCTGCTATGAACATTGGGGTGCATATGGCCCTTCTCTTCACTACGTCTGTATCTTTGGGGTAAACACCCAGTAGTGCAATGGCTGGGTCATAGGATAGCTCAATTTTTAACATATTTCCTTTTCTAAACCCTTCCCTCCTCCCAATGAAGAATAGAAGATAAACACAGGGTGACCACTCTCTTCCTTGGGAGAAGAAACTTTTCTTCACATCAGGTGACGAAACAAGGCATGTGCTATCCACTCATTTTCCGTTATCTCTTCCTATGGATGGCTATTTCAAAGGTGATCTTATAAGAAGCCCCAAATAGGCAATTTGCCAATGCCAGGCAACTAGCAACTCATATCTGATGTGGCCAACCTCAGAAGTATTTTGGATTAGACTGCTGAAAAATCATCAAAAATCTAAGCCTTCTTCTATTTACTCTCGGCCTATGGGTGTTTCTAGTCGGGGTGGGGTAGTCCACACAACAAAGCCCAGGGCAGCAACGTGGCAAAATCAGCAGCTCCCCCCAATTCCACTCAAAGCTTCAAATCCAAGAATGCGTTCTGGAATCAAAGGGAAGTACTTGCTGCCGAGAGCATGCCACAGTGCCTGGTCGTAAGAGGTATAAACGAAGAAGTTTCCCGATGTTTGTGGACTAAAAGGCAGGTCCTTGGTGCTATAATTTTAATACGAGTGGTGGTGGTGGCGGGGGTGTTGTGTGTGTGTGTGTGTGTGTGTGAATATTTATTACAAACTTATTCTTCACCTAGGAAGTTCTTGGCAGGAATTTAAAATGTAAGGGTTATAAACTAATAAATGTGCTTTGAACAGTGCCAGTCTTACAGTCAAGAGAGGGCAGTACGTGGCACTATTAAGGATAACAAGAATTCTCTGATGGGAACTCTAATAAATGTAGTAGCATGCTGTAATAAAGAGCACTAGAAAATGGATGAGGTATAACAAAATTATTCACAAAGAGAAATGGAAAAGGATGTCATGCTGAGTGGTTACATGCAGTTATATAGACACTAACAAGGTTATCACGAGAAGCTGAGTGCTAGTACGTTCACATATGTTTTCTAACTAGCACAAAGAGAGACTGTTTTTATCTTGAAGAGCAGGAGAGCCTGGAGTTAGAGGTGTGCTAAATCTTGCTACTGATTTTTAATAATTCAGAGCCAAATAGCAATAATGGTTCATGTAGGTCAGTTTAATGAACAAAGCAACCTCACTTCAGGTTGTTTGATGGAAGGTTCTCTGCCGAGTTGCTAACTGGTATACTTTACAGCTATCTCCAGGGTTCTTTTTGATATGATATTATCCTCCTCACACACTGAGCTTTCTATACACCAAAATATAATGTGATGCCACAAGCGAGGATGAAAACACTGAAAGAATTTTCAAATGAGCCCATGAGCTCTTGCTCTGAAACCACAGTGATGCTAAAAAAACAGAGGCAGCCGCCCCGCGTACATACCTCTCAAAGAAAGTTTTCCAGGAACCACAGTAATTCAAAGAGTTGGCTGGGCAGTCTTCCGACAGTCCTTGGAACTGACAGGAGAAGTTTACCCACAATATTTTCGTTATCTGATGCTCGCCACCACAAAACAGCAACAGATTGACGCGATATTAGACTGATTGTAACCAATTCGTTAAACACGATGATACGTAATCATTTTATTGACATGCAGGACATGTGGGCTCCTCTCTTCCTGTGAATTCCCTTCCGTGCTAAATTTAAATAGTGCCGCATTGCCAGTGTGATTTACATTTAACCCATGGAAAGAAGTTTTAACCTAGGGATTTGAGGCATTTAGATTTTTTGAGACCAAAATCATATCAAGACATGGCTAGGAGTATCAGCAGCAGTGTCTCAAGTCAATAAAAATCATTCCAAGGATTTTTCCTACTGAATTTGGCCCTTGGGGATTTTTCTTAGAGATTCCATTTTAGTTGAAGCCCTGAGTCATCTCTATATGAGGGGAAACCAGAAAACCCACCAACATTAGCATTCTGCAGCTTTGGCCACATAACCTTCATGACTGACCTGAGCCTCGTAGAATGAAGACTTGTCTCCGTCTCTCTCCTCAGATGCCTAACATGGTATCTGGTGTGCTAGTCAGCAGGGCTAACGTAAAGACTGGGCGATGTTGGGTTTTTCAGTGTATTAGCTCTTGGGATATTTCTCCTTCGTTCTCTGCTCTTCTCTGGCATCTCAAAGTGTACACTTACACATTTTGGAAGCACTTGGAAAGTAAAGACACAGATATCGAAGGGTGGACGTCCTCTGACCACACCCTCCCCACCCTCATGAACTGCATGTGGCAAGGGCTCCCTAGGCTCCTCCTAGACGCCATGCCTTACCCCGCAGTGTTCAGTTACACTCAACTTCTCGTGCCAGGGGTTCCTCATGAGTTGAGGTATATTCCATCCGTCTCAAGTGCCACTTGCCCTGAATTTATTTAGTGGGGCTCCGGGCCTGGAACAGAGGCAAGGTTCTTCCTCTCAGGTTATAAATGCTATCATTGTGTGTGCGCTGGTTCCCCACGGTAAGCCACCTGCCCAGGGAGGGTTGTGTTTCCCAGAGAGTTTTCACGCTGAACGTTTGCTGCAGCTGAAGCATTTATGAATGGAAAGATTGAGGGCAGGGGGCTGGGTGTGGGGTTCAAATTGAGAAACTGAGTACTTGTTTCTTAACTGAGGAAAACAAACCATCCTTTGCTCTCCAGGAAGAGCCTGCGCAATGGGGGCGCAGGTGACAACTTCCACGCTGAGAGTCAAAGAGGATTAAATCCCCCATCTCATTAATTACAACAGTCTTGCACACTTGCAAAACTTACGGTAGGTGAGCAGTCATCTACTTCACCTGCTTTGAGCCTCATCAGAGTGTAGGGTATGTGTGGTCAACCCCATTTTACAGGGGAGAAAACCAAGGCTTATAAACTATGAGATTTGCCGCTTAAATCCTAGTAGTGAGTGTTGAAGGCAACTGAGGTCTTCTCTCTCTCAGTCCATCGATTTCTGCCTCAAAAACATCTATAGGTCCTTTGTCAGCTGTTAACACCTTTACCTAGCCCTTTTCATAGCGACCATGGGAAGCAGGAAAGAGATCTCGTTGCTGAAGACAGAGGCAGGTGAACTTGGAGGAAGCTGGAAAGATTTGGTCCGTGACGTCACACCGTGCCGGAAGGACTGGGTAGATTTGCAGGCCCGAGGAAGCTAGCGCACGGGGGCCTCAGGGAAGGAACGGATAGTAAATGTTCCTAATTGAGGAGAGAGGAAGGGAGCTTGGATAAACTCTAAAGACCAACTTCTCCTTCCCAAGTTTGCCTTGGGGAGCAATACAGCAGAAAGCGATTAGTGCAGGCCTTAACGCTTTGTATGTGAGAGTGACTAACGTTTATTGAGGGGAGACGAATGTAAGCAGAGCCTTCCTTTCCAAGGAGTGACTAAAATTCTGCTTCTAAAGCTTCCCGATTCCCTGTCTTCCTGGGTCACCCCTTAGTGTAGCAAAAACCCTGGAACAAAGTCTCCTGGCAAGAATGTGTTAAAGAAATGAGCATTACAGAAAGAACGAAAAATGAGAAATACCAGGAAATGTTTCGAAGACACTGCATCATTGTTACTGGGAGGAAGTGTCACACGTAACTTCAGACTAACTGTTTATGTGGTGGAAAATCAATTTTGAAAAATGTAAGCAGTGGCCACAGTGGGGCCCTAGCTAGGATTTGAAATAAACCTCCCTTAAGTAGGACATAATTATTTTCTTTGGTTTCTAAAATAGTGGCTTTCATAAGCAATAAAAATATTTATTTAATGCTACCGACCCTAACCTGTTTATCAAATCGAACCGTAGTCCCAGGCATTCAGTCCTAGCTCTGGCTCACGGACAGGTGGGCGACGTCTGCTGCAGGGGGAGGTCATCTCTTGCTGGGACACGCCGGAGAGGGGGATCGCAATGAAAAGGATGCCAACAGCAGGCACCATCTCATTCTCCATGCTGAATCCCCACCAACCTTGCCAGCCACATTTTATCTATGAAACAGATTTATGGTTCTAAAAAGCAGAACACACTCATCAAATGAATTTATTTTAAATACTGAAGCCAAATTGGAATTTTTCATTGCATCTGTGACTTTTTACAATGAATCTGGATATAGTTTTGTACCCACTTCCAGTCTGGAACAAGTTCTATCTTACTAAGTATTTGGTCTACCCACCTTCCTCTGTGAACCACACTTAAGGCTTCATTCCCTTACCCAAGTGGGAGTCCTCCAAAACTGACAGCTCTGAGGTGTTAGGCGACTGAGTCTTACGTCTTTGATACCCGCTGGCCTGTGAGGAATGGCCGTATTCTAAAGAATTCGATGCTCTTTCAACTTACTTTTACATAGCAAGACAACACAGAGTAGCCACTCACTGATACTTCTGGTTGTGACTTTGGCTACCTAGGTTAAGCCTTGACTGCATACAATGGAGAGATTTTATTCAGGCAGTGCTTTTTGACACTGGCAATTAACTAGTTGGCGTAGGGGGCAAATAACTAATTTAATGTGATTTGAAGCTTAAAAGAAGCTGGGGATTTTTTTTTAGCTTTCTTCATCATGAAGTGTAATGTAGATGCGAAAACCCCACAAATCACAAAAATGTACACAAAAATATGTAGCTCAATGATTTGTCACAAAACAAACACCTCTGTGACCACCACCACCTGGGCCTAAAAGCGTAATGCTTGATAAGGCATTCCTTCTATTCATTAATTAATTCAGCAGATATTTTCTTTTTTTTTTTTTTAAAGATTTTATTTATTTATTTGACAGAGACAGCCAGTGAGAGAGGGAACACAGCAGGGGGAGTGGGAGAGGAAGAAGCAGGCTCATAGCGGAGGAGCCTGATGTGGGGCTCGATCCCATAACGCCGGGATCACGCCCTGAGCCGAAGGCAGACACTTATCGACTGCGCTACCCAGGCGCCCCTCAGCAGATATTTTCTGTGTCCTCGCCGTGCCAAGCACTGTCCTAGGCATACTTACAATACAGCGGAAAAGACAAAACAATATACAAATGAATATATAACCCTTCCGACAGATATGTGATATGAAGAGAAATGGAGCAGGGTAAGGGACATAGAGGGTGGACGCGGAGGAGGGCAGCTACTTTCGATGTAGGGTTACCAGGAGGGCCTTTGAAGGACAGGGATCACGTGTAGTTTTGGGTTGTGTCCCTGGGTGCCTAGCCCAAAGTATCAATGACCAACTGTCTTTTGAGTAAATTAGACAACGATGGAATCGAGCACTCATGACAGAACAAAACAACCACAAAAACAAACAGAAAACAGCAGGAAACAATTGCAGATTAGTTGGGTTTGTGCGCAAGAAGGCTAGGCGAATGGCATTCGTCAGGGCAGAAGAAAACGTTGGTCGTTAAGCTCCAGACAATGTGTGGCATTAGGGCAGGAAATGTGATTCATTTTCAGGCACTTCCTTCTGAACTGCGGCACTGAGCTGAGATTTGACAAGTTCGAGAGAGCTCTAAGTGAAGACACCAGACTATTCAATTCGGACCAAACAGTGTTCACCCATCCATGGCTAGCCTTCACCTTCCGACATGTTTTCCAAATCGGTGACTGTGTATTTTGAAATGCCAGTGAAAGATAAAGGCAGTGAGGACAAAGGATAAAAAGCTCAAGGAATGAAATACTCTTCAATTTTAATACTGGCATTGCTGAATAGCCCACCAAGTATCACTTGAAGCCTCTGAGGATCAGAGGGACTAAGTGGGGAGGGAAAGGTGCCTCCTTCAATCCTGAGACCCAGGTCAATCAGTAATGTTACTTGGTCAAAGTTGCAGAACCCACATACAGAATTGGCTCAGTTTCAATTAACATGGGATCTAAATGGAAAATTTCAAGAGTCAGTTTCAATAGAAAAAATATTTCCAGGGCTTTTTTTTTTTTTCTTTTCCTTTTTCTTCTAAAGATGTAGCCTTTAAGGACACTGAGAAAGAGGGGCGCCTGCGTGGATCAGTTGGTTAAGCGTCTGTCTTCGGTTCAGGTCATGTTCCTGGGGTCCTGGGATCGAGTCCCACTTCAGACTCCCTGCTCAGTAGGGAGTCTGCTTCTCTCTCCCCCTCTCCCTTTGCCCCTCCCCCTGCTTCTGTGCATGCTTTCTCTCTCTCTCTCTCAAATAAATAAAATCTTAAAAAAAAAAAAAGGATACTGAAAGGGAGGAAGGAGGGGTAGGGAAAGAAGGAAGGGAAAAAGGAAGAGAGAGAGAGAGGAAGAAAGAAGGCAGGGAAAGGAGGGACCCTTGATACTGACATTTTGAGGAATATTAGAAATTTGCAAAAAATAGAATGGAAATGTCTGTGAGATTCTCACATAACTCCTTTATTTTGCCAGTTAGAAAATTATGTTAGGCTACTTCTGTATTTTGTTTCTTTCTTATATCTGTTGCAAATTGATATTCCTAGCATTGTGCCCTACACGTAGTAGTCCTTCAATAAATGTACCCTGATGATATTGATTTCACTAAATCCATTTCCCACTTTCTTTTTAATGACTCCTAATAATCCTCATAATTAAGTTAAATCAATAGTAACACAAGTGTGGAATTCAGCATTAAAAAAATCATGTAGTCATTCATTCCATCAATCAATAAATATTAATTGCACTCAGGCATTGTGCTTCCATGCTGGGGTTTTCGCTATAAAGATGGCGTCTACGGCCCTTGCTCCAGAGCTTATAAAATCTACCCTGAACGACATTCAAAACCATCATCGCCAGCATCACCACCATCATCACTAACACATAATTTCCTCAGTGACGGGCACTCTTGTAGCATTTTACATATATTAACTCATTTATTCTTCCGAGCAACATTTGGAATAGATAATAATATTAGGTTCTTTTTTTTTTTTTGATGAGGAAACAAAGGCTCCAGAAAATTAAGAAATATAAAAAGTGAATTTCAATACTGTGCTGAAGTTGTATGAATCATAATGTGATGGTTAAAATGATGCCTCAAAGCAGCTATTGGCATCAATAGAAAAAGAAGATTAAGATTCCTCTTCCTCCACATATCCTCCCTCTGCTTATAGAAAAAAAATCTGAAAGTCTTTAAATATTTTTAATTTAAATGTTATCTTTTACTTTTCTAACTTTTTCAGAGGAGAATCACTGGTGCTAATCGTTCCAAGGCTTTATATACTTGGTGTTTGGGAAGTTATTTGTTAAGACAGAGAAGGTAATACAGATTATACGATGTGATCCAGAGCCTTCCAAAATGAGGGGAAAGGGCATTGAGATGTAAGCAAAGGCACTCTCCTTGGGAATTTAGAGCCCTGTGTTTCATTCTCTGACCTTACTACATAGACTTCCACGCCATCCAGGGCTGCCATTGGGTAATAACTGTGTCCAGCAACCCCTGGGACCCAACCAATTTATCATCAACTCGGCTGGAGGGATTTTTGGTTGCTTGCATCCTGTCCTGTGCTGGGGGGTCTAAGGAAGCCAAAGGGTTGCTAATGGCCATGTTAAATTCTCCTGGCCTCAGCTATTCTCTCCCTCGAGTCTCTCAATCTCCCGGTCCAATTGGGGACATCCGGAGGAATTTATCTGCACGCCAGGAGCTCAAGAAGCATTTACTGCTGGTTTGTCTGTATCAGCAAGGAGAAAGGTGGTTTTAGTCGGGGTGGCTGTGCTCTGCATTTTATGATGCTACTCCAATAGGAGGGGGCAATCTGCTGCCCACGGTAAGATACAAGGGAAAGGAATTCACAACAACTCGTGTTTGGGGAAACATTTTCTTGAATTTAAGGTTATCCATCAAGATAACAGTTATTACTAATGCCCCTATCTGATGTTGTCTAAATAAAGTCCATTAACTGACTTTACATTCCCAGGTCCAGTTGCAATAACTTTATTATAGCTGTCAATACGCTGCTGAAAATCATAATTCTAGCATTGATTTCTACTTCTTCTTTGCTTAAAGACCCTTTGGCATCTCCACCGAATTTCTGGAGTTTAAAAAATTTGTGGTATTGGGTGGAGGATTTAAAAAGTCATCATGTGAACAGGAGTCCCCAGGTGATCTTCCTTATGCGATATTTTAGACAATTTAATTCTGTTCCACAAAATATAGAATCAGTGACTCAGGGTAAATTTTTTTTCTCTCCACTTTCAAATTTAAAAATAGTTTTAGACAGCATGAAATGCATTTGCATCATTTTCACAAACATCATATAAACATGGACATGCCTGCTTCATCATGGTTCCCCACGACACCATCCCCAATCTGACCTATACATTTTTAAGTCAACCTGAAAAACTCTTCCTGCAGCTGACTCAAATGTGAAATATTATAATTTCTCTTAGTGAGAATATGCTTGACATATTTTGATGCTGAATGGGCTTTGTTTCTCAGAGATTACAGAGAAGAACAATGTAATTTGCATCACCCACCAAAGGCAAGATGAACAGCAAAAGTAGGAGAGGTGCTGTGGTGGTGCCGGGTGTATTTGAATTTTGCTTTACTGACTTGCGAGGCAGAGGGTATGATGCAGGTACTACGGTAGAGCCCACAGTGAAGGTTTCTTCCAAAGGAGTATGGATTTCAAGGACCTGTCGTTGCCCTTGGCAAGTACTCTTCCCAGCCTTCCTGTTCTGAGCGCTGCGTTTTCTTACCAAACCAAATAATGGGGCCTGACGTCCACAGTCACTGAGCAAGAGAATTTACAGATCTGGATTTTATTCCTGGCCCAGCCACACCTTGTTCTCTTTTCTAGTTATGTGTTGTTTTTTGTCTTTTTTGGTTTTTTTAATATATATATTTTTTCTCTTTCAGTTAGGACTCCAACCCATGGTCTTTTAAGAGGCCACCTCACAGGGTAGAAGGAACAGCAGCCGCTTTGGAGTCAGCAAAGGCCGAGCTGCCGTCCTGAGTCTGCCACAAATAAGGTAGAAGACCTTAGGCAAATTATTTAATCTTTTGGAGATTCAGATCCCTTATCTGCAAAGTAGAAATAAGATTGCCTACCTTGCAGAGTTGTTTGTGAGAATTTAATTAAACTTTACAAATATAGGGACCAGCACAGTATAAGTTACATTGTAGGGAGGCAATTATAATAAGAATGGAACATAAACAGATAAGTGAAAATATAGGGTATTGTCATCTGGTGTCTTTGTCTTTTTTTCAGTGGATGCAATGTCATTTCTGGGGAAGTATTATTTGTCCAGTGAAAGAGGAATTTGTTTTCAGATACTTTCTCCCTTTACTAAATGACAAAGAAATTTACATTTATTTCTCGGTTTCTTTGATGCAAACATTGGGTAGGATAGTAAGAAAATTAAATTGTTGAGTAAGTCCAATTGAAAAGCCTAAAAAAATAATTGCTTTATAGGCAGTTTAGGAAATGAAGTAATTTGATTTTAATTTTCTTGCTTAAAAGATATTCTGAACACCCGTCAGCTATTTGGACCGTCTGGCCACACTTTCAGCTTCTGTAATACGTAGGGTTAGGTCAGGGTGACGTTCAGTTTCTCTTCAGGAGCTGAAGGCAGTATGATTCTGGGATGCACAGAGGGGGAAATGGGATCCTGAGCTCCTTGCCCTTAGGAAAGGACCCTTTGTTCATATACCTAAGACAGGATCATTTCAGGATCACAGAAATCACCTGTGATATATTTTATATATATATAATATATTACATATATATGACATACTATGTATATAAAAACATATTTTGCCATGTCACAACCAACGTTCAACAAGAAAACAGGGGACAATATGATGTGCTGCACCCCCGCAGAAGTTTTAGTCTTAGATTTTTTACTGACCCTGATTTCCTCCAGTGTCTTAACCCCTCAACTGTGATCTCTCATCTATAAAAGAAGGGGCTTCAACTAGGTGATGCTGGAATTTTCTTCAATATGACACTCATGACAATAATTATAAAAGTGAAGAGAATAGCTCCAGTACTGTCGTTACAGGTGAGACCCTAAGGTTTGCCTGAGTTCCAAGAACTGGCTAGGTGACCTCGGGCACTTTCATTTCCTTACCTGTAAAATGGGAGCAGGAGTAAGAGGAACCTTGAAGGGCTGTTGTGAGGATTAAGTGAATAATATGCGTGAGATGTGTGCCACAGCTTAGAATGAATGTCAGCCAGTGGTGCAGGGGTGACCAGGGACTCACTCCTTAATTTAATTTTACGGCCGGCAACCGTATAAGTATTAATATCCATATTTTATAGAAGAAGTTACTGAAGTTCAGGGAGGTTAAGTAATTTTTCAAATGTCGTATGACTGGCAAGTAGCAGTCTGATGTTGAAACTAGGTCTGTTTAATTTTAACCAGTAGGAAGGATACTTCCAGCTCTTTAATTCGATACAGATTCTTTGATTAGAATTACAAAATGGCACTTACGACTTAGATGTTCCATGTTTTCATGCCCAAAGCACTCCACACCTGTAACTAGCAAAGCGTTCATCCTGCCCGGTTATTTTGATTGTTTTTTCATTTGACCAACAACAGACGGGGCTTGAGGATAAGAATCAGGGCTTGCAAGGCCAAGGGATGTGGATCCTGGCACATAGTAGACATATACGAAATGTCCTTCGAACAAAATATATTTTAATAAAATAAAGAGTCTGGCAAAACAAAGCAGAATGAAACAAAACCAACTTCTTTGGGTTAATTTGGCTTTATGGAGGATAAAACAGAGCTACAGAGACTAGGAAAATAGCACTCTATCAGGGCACTGGGATGAGCAGACGCTGAAGGTAAGATACTATTTAACCTTGAGACGGGAAATGGGATTCATTTTCAGGAACTTCCTTCTGAAACAATTGTTCCAAACTAAGATTTCACTGATTCTTACAATGAATGTAATTAAAATTAATCAAAATTTTCATACCCAGAGAAATTTTAAACTTACAAGGTCTATTAAATTTGGACCAAACAGAGGCAGTTCGGTTTCAAAGACAGTGTAGGAGAAATTCACTATGGTTGGTGTTTCCTATTAAAATTTATACCATCCATCATCCTAATAGATTATCCATACGATTTGTCTATCACATTATGAGAACAAAATGCTATCTTGTCTCCTTGATACAGTGTCTTAAAATGAAAAAAAAAAGAAAGAAAGCAAGAAACACCACACTGTTCCTTTTCTAGTTTTTTTTCTTTGAAGTTGTTCATAGCACACAAGGTCTGGCATCGGGAGTAATTAGAGTAAACCATGCAGAAATCCCAAAGGAAGCAGGCAGGTAGGATAATGTTTGCTGAATTAAAAACTTAAAAAGAAAGCTCAGTGTTTTAGAGGACGAGAAGGTGAACAAATTCTTACTAGGATGACTAAATGAGTGAATCGGTCTTACCTGTCTAAATTAGACTCCCTTGGCCATATTCTAAGATGTAATCATAATTATGGGGAAAGTTGGAGAGGGAACTTTTGGTAATTGACAACACTGTATACACAATAGGCAGACAAATGGTTTTGAAGATCGTGACCAACAGTAACCGTGCACTAGAGTCACCCGCGTGCCTGCCTCCATCCCAGGCCTAAGGAAGCTGAAGTTCTAGTCTGTAGAGATGGGTTCAGACCCCTGCCCCGAACAGGTTTCTGGAGAGATCGTAGGGATTTATCGACAGTGTGAAGAGCCCTGACAGATAGGACCCTTGCAGAGAAAGACTTCATTTTCCTCAAATAGATTTTCATTTTTTTGGTTAATTTAGTTTATGTCACCTGCGTATTGCTTTTATATTCCCCTTCCTTACAAAGGCAAAATGATGCGAAGTATTGAAAAACAAAAATAGGGTAAAAATAGGGGATCCGGATTAAGCAAGGAAAAACATCCCAAATGTTACTTTATGTATGTTTGCTGTACTTTATGTCTCCATTCTTTATGTGTGTATGTAAATAATTCATCTTTACCTCAAATTCGCGTTTAACTGGGCGTCTTATATTTTATCTGGCTACTCTGTGCAAAAGGCACGAGTCACAGCCCGCAGGCAGCGAGGCTGTCCTTTGCAGATGACCTCGCGAGTGAACTGATGCAGAGCCAACTACATGTGTCACCCAAAATAACATACTTAATCTAAACCTTACAAATGTTTCCTTTGTTTAGGCAACAAGAATTCAAAAGCGGCCGTAATAATAGAACAGCCTCTGTTACAAACTTTCTTCCTTACTTTTCTTAATTCTCTTTCAATTCACTGCGTTGTTGTTTTTAAAGAACAAAGTTTTTGTTCAGGGAAATAGCCTGAAAGAAACTCAGCTGTCTTCCAAACTCGAAGCTGTACTTACAAAAAGTACTAATACTAAAATGTACGCAGCCACCAAGACCTTCAGGAAATCGACACAAAGGAGGCGATGATGACAAGCATCTCTCCCGCATCTCGATCTGTCTCTGTGTTCTCAAAGGGCAACAGGTGTGGCCGCAATTTGAACAGATGTTTCCACATGTGGGAGTTGGGTTTGAGTCTATTTGCTGCCTCTGCCTTTGCCTTTCTATCATTCATGGTGGTGATGTGTGTTTTCATGCTGTCGAGCTCCTTTGCCTCACTTTCTGCCTCTATTTGGTAGGGCTGTGGGCTGTGGTGTGCTATTTCTTTCTTGCATATTTTTATATGATTGTTAAGAACTTTTTTTTTTTAATTTTAGTCTTGCTGTTTTGAGACTCCTGAATCAGACTTTCTGGTCACTGTTTTAGGGTATGATTTTATAGCAGACAGAGAGGGAGAGAGAGAGAGAGAGAGAGAGAGAGAGAGAACAGTAGAGGCATTATTCTTATGGGGGGAAAAAAATCCCTCAGCCAAAGGCAGATGACCTTGCCCTTGTTCTGCCTTGACCCGGAAGTTGAACTGCCCCAGGAAGTCATTAACACGTCAGTAGTGACTGTTTTGTCAGGTCTTATTGTTTAATTAGATCACAACTAAGATCCTGACTCTAAAATCCTTTCGGCACATGCCACGATCCTCAGTACTTAGGATCAAATACTTCTAGCAGCTGCCTATGTAAGGCAAAAGGCAAGTAACTTCAATATTTGAACTCATTTCTTTTTTAAATAAGAGACTCCTAGAATAAAAAGTTTCTAGTGATTAATCACTCAAACTCTTTTGAGTAATTGCACCCTGTGGCTCCCAAATGCTCAATTTGGCTACAAAGTTTCTCTTCAGTCACACGAAGTGCTCGGCACCAGGTCTGGAGAGTAAGTCTTCAGTCCTTTCCACAATATATGCTGGTTTGACGGTGCTTCCTCTGTGTTCATGGACTATGACAACCTCGTCAGACGCAAGGGTGAATCAAAGTTCTAGACCTGAGGCATGAGGAGATTTGTGGCGGACTTCAGGTGTTTGGCCCTAATAGCTCTGGCCTATCGGAGCGGGACTTTCTAGAGGCGTATCCCAGAAATTAATGCCATCCAAGAATTAGAAAGAGGAAACATGTAAAATCCTAGAAATCTCAGTCCACAAGACACCCAGTTTATGTTTCAAGTGATAAA
The DNA here is from genome assembly GCF_024610735.1 of Ursus americanus. Lineage (NCBI taxonomy): Eukaryota > Metazoa > Chordata > Mammalia > Carnivora > Ursidae > Ursus > Ursus americanus. The sequence goes on along the minus strand of NC_142138.1, from coordinate 40,048,328 downwards.
TCTTTTCAGCATCAAATGTCTAAGTGTTTGTCACTTTCTCTAAGGAGACCATGCCACAGACCAATGGATGTGATTGTTGAGATTTTGCCCCTGGGGAAGTTGCCTGCATTCCATTTTGCTTAATTCCATTTTACAGCTACTAGTGATGCTATTAGAAACAAGTCTTCTCTTTACTTTTTTCTTCCTTTCATGTTTTTTTTCATATGTTAAAATCCATCAATTATTTTTGTTGCTAATATCTTCCTCTCTAATCTCCATTTAACCAAGTTTGACATGTCGAACTATGTTAATGTTTCCTTTTACACCTTTATTTCCAATATCTGTAGAGTCGTGATTTTGCTTTTCTAAATTCCATTCTTTGTTTTCAATGTTTTTTCTTTTTTTTTCTTCCCAAAATGTAAGGAGAATTATTCAAGTTGTCATAAGAGGGTGGTATAGGAATACTTAGGAGAGACACCACCTCAGATTGCTAAGGTCCAGAGTGGGGGAGGGAAAAGTTTTCTTGGCTGAGAAGACCTCTCATGTGGAGAACTGAAGAGGAGCGGGCAGAGGGAATAGATGAATGAAACTGCACGCAGTGAGTTTGGTATGAAGGAAGGTAAATGGTGAAGACTGAGTAAAAGGTGACAAGGCAAGAGAGAAAAGAAAGGATCAAATTGTAAAGGACATTGTACACTTTACTAAGGTATGGTCTTTATCCTAATAGTAAAGAGGAGTAATAAAGGGTTTTAAGAAGGAGAGTGGTTGGATTTCTGTTTTTGAAAGATCACTCTGGCCCCAAGTGCAGAGTAGATTAGAGTAGGAGAAAACTTGAGTAAAAGCGAGTGGTAGAAGGGTATTTTAGAAAACTAACCGAAAAGAAGTGCCCCAAACTCAGGTAGCAATCATGCACAAAGCCAGGCCACTAGAATGTATACAGTTCGGTGACTCATTAAGTGATGGTGAGAGTGAGTGTAAGGCAATGAAGGATGGCTCTCCATGTTCAGGTTTGAGAAAATCAGGGAATTGTGGAAACGATTCATTCATTTATTGAGAAAGAAAATACAAAGATGAAAGGTCCAGTCTGGATAGGAGGTAGATTCCATTTGAACACGTTGAGTTCGTCGTGCCTGATGTACACTCAGGTACAGATACCCAGTTGACTGATTGAGTCATAAATACGGTATCCATCAGTTTAGAGAAGGTGGCGAGGTCTTAAGAATCAATGAGACCACCCAGAGAGAGGTTTTAGAGTGAGATTAGAGAGTCTACAACTTTTGAAGTACGCACAAAAGAAAATTAAGCGATGAAGGATAATGATAATGAATAGCCACAGAAGTAGGACTGAACCAAAAGACAGTGTTCTGCCACCAAAAAGGGGAGGAAAGCTCTTCAAGACGTACTCAGTACTATCAAATAGAGAAGTGGAGCCTGAAAGGCTCGTTGCATTCAGTAGGAGGGCAGACGTCAGTGACTGTCAGATATGATTTCATGGGAGTGATTGTTTTAGAGCCAATTGCAATGGGATTTGTTTAGTCAGTTTTGTAATTCATGTCTTTGAAAGAATTTATGCATTTAATCTAAGTTGTCATATTTATTGGTACAAAATTTTCATAATCTCTAATTATCAGCTTATTCCCAATGGGATTTATAATGGTGTCCTCTAGTTCATTCTGGATGTTGGCAGTTTGTCTCTTCCTCTTTTTATCTTCATCAGTCTAGCAAGACGTGTCAATTTTGTTGACTTTTTCAGTAGAACATTTGGTTCTATTGGTTCACTATATGCTTTTTCTATTTATTCAACTTCTCTTCTTTATTGTTTCCTTCCTTCTGCTTATTCTGAGTTTAATTTGCTCTTCTTTTTTTAGTTTCTTAATGTAGGAGGTTAGATCATTGAGTTTAGAATTTTTTATGTTTTCCAATATAAGCAATTAAAGCTATAAAATTTGCCTCAAGCAAGTTTAGCTGCACCCACATTTTTGATATGTTGTTTTTTTTGACTGTTTGTTCATTTCAATATATTTTCTAATTTGCCTCATGATTTCTTCCTTCTTAAATGGGTTATTTAGAAGCATATTGCTTTATTGCCAAATATTTGAGGATCTTACAGATACATTTCTGTTATTTGATTCTAATTTAATTTTTAGTGGTTAGCTAACACACATTATATAGTTTCAATTTTATTTTAAATTTACTGAAACTTATTTTTGACTTACTATATTGTCTAGCTGAATGCTTGCGTATACTTGGAAAAAAAACGTGTGCTCTGCTTGTGTTGGTTGGAGCATTCCATAAATGTCAATTATGTCAAGTTGTTTAGTGTAGCTCAACTCTTCTGTATTCTTACTGACTTTCTGCCAGTTTGGTCTATGAATACTTGTCCTTTCAATTTATTCAGATTTTACTCTATGTACTTTGAAGCCCTTTTATCAGGGGCATATATACTTAGGATTGTTTTGTCTCCTTGATGGATTAATTCCTTTAACATGAGACTCCTGGCACTAGACCTTGTTCCAGAATCTGTTTTATGTGGTATTACTTATAGGCATTCCAGGTTTTTAATGCTCTGAGTTACTATCATATAACTTTTCCTTCTTTTTGCTTTTAACATAGCTGTGCTTTTATATTTAAGATGAATTTCTTGTTAACAGCATAGAATTGGGTCTTTCACTATGTAGCCTGACAATTTCTGTCTTTTAACTGGAGGGTTCAGACCATTTACATTTAATATAATTATTGATATGGTCAAATTTAAATTATCAACCTGCTATTTTTTGTTTCTACTGGACATATCTGTTCTTTGTTTCTTCTTTATTATTATTTTTTAAAGATTTTATTTATTTATTTGACAGAGAGACAGCCAGCGAGAGAGGGAACACAAGCAAGGGGAGTGGGAGAGGAAGAAGCAGGCTTCCCGCTGAGCAAGGAGCCCGATGCGGGGCTCGATCCCAGAACATTGGGATCACGTCCTGAGCCGAAGGCAGATACTTAATGACTGAGCCACCCAGGCACCCCTCTTCTTTACTCTTTTCATCCCTTTTTGTGAATTGAATATTCTTTGAATTCCATTTTACCTCTGCTATTGGCTTATTAGTTATACTTCTATGGGTTTGTGTTTTTTTGGTTTTTTTTTTTTTTTCAGGTTTTTTTAGTGATTCCTTAGGGCTTCCAAAATGTATTTTACTTATCACAATTGCTTTTCCATTTAGGATGACTGACCATACCTATTTCCTAAGTCTGGGGAGTTTCCCAGGATTTAAGACATTAAAAAAAAGAAAAGAAAAGAAAAAGGATTTAAGACATTTAGTGCTTAAACCAGGAAAGTCCCAGGCACTTAGGAATGAGATGGATCACCCTACTCTTTATGAATAATATAAGAATACTAAAAGAGTATGTTATAAACCCCATAATACATTACTATTTATGTTTGATTTAGACAGTCAATTATCTTTTAAAGAATTTTAAAACATAAGAAAGCTTGTTATATTTATTCACATATTTGCAGTTCTTCACATTCTTTATTTCTTTGTGAAATCCAAGTTTCCATTTGGTATCATTTTCTTTGATAAAATTTCTTTGTTGAATTTCATTTAGCTTTACTGAAAGTTCATATCTGCAGGTGACAAGTACTCTCTAACTTATTTTAAATTTAAGTTTAAATTTTATTAAGACATTATTTTCTTAGAACAGTTTAAGTCAACAAAGTTGAGGGGAAGTTACAGAGATTTCCTAATTGTCTCCTGCCCTTATGTATGCATAGCCTCCCCCATTGTCAACATCCCCCAACAAAGTGGCACATTTGTTATAATCAATGAACTTGCACTTGCTCATCATAATTACCCCAAATCTATAATTTACAGTAAAGTTTTCTCTTGGTGTCTTACGTTCTGTAGGTTTGGACAAATGTGTAATGACATACGCCCATCATTATGGTATCATACAGAGTATTTCACCCTAAAAATTCTCTACACTCCTCCTGTTCATCCCTCTCCACCCCCAATACCTAGAAACCACTTATATTTTTACTGTCTCCATAATTGTTCCTTTTCCAGAATGTCATATGGTTGTAATCACACAGTGCATAGCCTATACAGATTGTCTTTTTCAGTTAATAACATTTAAAGTTCTTCCATGTCTACTTATGGCTTGATAGCTTATTTCTTTTTAACACTAAATAATAATTTATTGTCTGGATGTACTATAGTTTATTTATCCATTCACATATACTGAAGGACATCTTAGGCTTCCAGATTTTGTCAGTTATGAATAAAGCTGCTATAAGCATCCATGTACAGGTTTTTGTGTGAACATAACTTTTCAACTCCTTTGGGGACAAACCAAGGAGTGCAATTGCTGTACTGTATGATGAGAGGATGTTTAGTTTTGTAAGAAACTACCAGACCATCTTTCAAAATAGCTGTACCATTTTGTCTTCTCACCAGCAATGAGTGAGAGTTCCTTTTGCTCCACATATTGTCAGCATTTGATGTTGTCAGTGTTCCAGATTTTGGCCATTCTGATAGGTATGGTGTGATGTCTCGGCATTGTTTTAATGTGCATATCACTAATGACATACAAAGCGAGCATCTTTTCATATGCTGATTTGCCATCAGCATATCTTCTTTGGTGAGGTGTCTATTAAGGTCTTGGCCCATCTTTTAATCACGTGCTTTCTTTGTTGACTTTTAATTACTCTCAGTTTTATTTTCTACAAGAACTTTTATTTTGCCCTCTTCATTTCAAAGACATTTTCATACATATAGAATTCTAGGTTGAAAGTGGTTTTAGCACTTTAAAGATCACATTCCATTTTCTTCTGACTTTCATATTTCTTACGAGAAGTCTTCAGTGTCATATCTTTGTGCTCTACGTCATATATCTTTTTTCTCTATTTCTAAGATTTTATCTGTGTCATTACTTTCCTCAATATCATTCTTCCTTGCTCTGTGTGCATGTGTGTGTATGTGTTTATCCTGCTTTCAGTTTATATTGAGCTTTTTAGAATCTAGCTTTATAATTTTCAGCAATTTTGGAAAACTTTTGGCCATCATTTCTTCAAATCTTTTTCTTCTCCCTCTCTAGGATCCAATGGCACATATTTGAAACCACTTCATAATGTTCTATGGGTTACTGAGACTCTGTTCTCTTTTTTTTCTTTTAGTCTTTTTTCGCTTTTTGCTTTATTCTATTGGTATAACTCAACACTTACTGAACATTTCATTTCATCTGTAGTATCTAATTTATTATTAACCTCATCAAGGAAAATTTTCATTTCTGATTTGTATTTTACTTTTAGAAGTTTTAATTATTTCTCATTTATATTTTTCATTTCTCTTCCTTTGTTTCTATAATTTAAATAGTATAATAGTTGTTTCAATATCCTTGTCTGCTAGTCATATCATTTCTGAGTATGTTTCCATTGACTGATTTTCTGGGCTGTGTTTAGTTTCCTTCCCTATATCCATGGGCCAGAAACTGACTCCAGGTAGAAATCTAGGGGAATTGGAGAGGTTACCTCTTTCGTGTCCCTTTTCTCAGGGATCACAGTTCTGCACTGTCTATTGTTCAATGTCTGAAAACAGTTACTTCATATATTTTGTCAAACCCTCTGATTATTATGATGGCAATTTAAGTCTGGTTCTTGCTTCTCCATCATGGCAAAAAACAGATGTGCCACCATTAAAATTTGGGGCTTTTGTTACAGAGCATTATTATAACAATAATTGAATAACACAAAAATAATTCTATGTGTCAGACTTGTCCCTAAGGGTATAAAAATGGACAAGAAGCAGTACCTGCCCTCAAAGAACTCAGGAAATCAGACATAGATGATAAGACAGTGGGTTCAATCCCATAGTAATAGTATGTTCTGGGTATTTAGGAGCTCTCAACTTTACCTTTGGGAACCATTGTACACTCTAGTATGAAACTCAAAGCTGGGTTCTAAAGGATTAATAAGGGTAATTTTAGATCAGACGTAATATAGGGAAAAGATGTTCCATGCAGAAAAGACAGCATGGGCAAAAAAGCATAAGGAAAAGTAATAGCAGGGTGTGGTTGGGAGACACAAGAAGTTTGGCATTTCTAGAACATAAGAGGGGAGAAGCCAGTGAGAGTCAGAGAGGCTAGAAAAGAAAGCAGAGATTAATCATGAAGGGCCTTGTCAGCCACATTAATGAGTTGGGCTTTATCCAAGGTTGTGGGAAGCCACTGGGGTGTTTTAGGGAAAGGACCAATGTATAGGCAACATACGCAGTGGACTAGGGAATAAATTACAAGACTAAGGCCAGGGTTATTTCAGTGGTCCAGGGAGATACTGACGGGCTGAACTGGAGTTGTGATCCCAGGAATGAGAAGAAAAACAAGATTTGATAAATAATAATACCTCCCACTTCTTGAATGTTTACTACATCCCAGGCTCTGCTCTAAGTACTCTGCATTAATTTATTTATAACCCTTATAACCACCCTATAAAATAGATACTTTTGATATCCCAATTTAATGATTAGAAACTGAGCACCACATAATTAAGTCACCTACATTTCGCAGCCAGTAAGCAGAAAACTGAGACAAGCCCGGACAGCCTGGCCGCGGAGTCTTCATTTTTAACGATGGTATTGTACTACTTCAGGACGATCGCTCAGTATTGGAATTACGTGCTTACTTATCCGATTTCTCTTCCAGACTGAAAACACTTGGAAAGCAAAGACTACTTCTTGGTCTTTGTAATATACCCGGGATATACTGCAACAAACTGGACAGACAAGGAACTTGCCATCCTGGAGAGTCAACAAATAGAGAAAAGAAATTTAAAAAAAAATTCAGAGAGTGCTATGAGCAAACAAGACAAAGTAAAGCAGGCTAAGGGGTTGCTTTGGAAAGGGTGTAAGAGAAGTCCTCTCTGAGGAGGCAGCATTGAGTCCAGGTCACCCAGGTACCTGAGGTTGCCTTGCTCTAATCTAGGAAGAGAAGGAAGGCCTGTGCTGCAGAAACACGAGCAAGGGAGAAGACAGTGTGTGATAGTATCAGAGAAGGGTACAAAGCCAGGTCCTTCCTAGAGCAAGTCTTGGAGGAAATTTGCATTTGATTCCAAGTGCAAGGAACAGTCGGTGGAAGGTTTGTTGGGGGCGGGGGGATGATAAGATCTAATTTACATTTGAAAGGAAACTTTGAAAAGTGGAAAGGAAGGAAGTGAAAATTAGAGAAGGGAAGCTTAGAATCTGAGGCATGGAGCTGGATAATTCTGTAAAAATGCAATCTGAGATGCAGCTGTCTTTGGGGGTCATTAGAGGTTAGGAACAGAAGAAATTTGAGGTCAGGAGATAATCTGTTTAGATGTTCAAATCTTTGAGAATGATAACTGTTGATGATGAAGAAGAGATGTGCTATGTCATCCAAAAACAGGGAAAGAGTATCTAGATAAAAATTTAATAATGGGGAAAATTTTGCATAGGCCTATGATATGAATGTTGAGAAAGAAAAAAAAAAGAAAGAAAAAAAAAGAAAGGGAGAGAGAAAAGGAAGGAAGGAAGGAAGGAAGGAAGGGGGGATGGAAGGAAGGAAGGAAGGAAGGAAGGAAGGAAGGAAGGAAGGAAGGAAGGGAAGGAGGATGGAAGGAAGGAAGGAAGGGAGGGGGGAAGGAAGGAAGGAAGGAAGGAAGGAAGGAAGGAAGGAAGGAAGGAAGGAAGGAAGGAAGGAAGGGGGGAAGGGAGGGAGGGAGGATGGAAGGAAGGAAGGGAAGAAGGAAGGAGGAGAGGCTAATGGGGGATGACTATAGGAAAATAGTAGAACAAATCAGTGAAGGCCAGTGAAGGGGAACAGATTTTGCCCTGCTGAAATATGCCTCTGGCATGAGGATTATTTTGAGCTAAAGGCAATCAAAACCCAGCAGATTCAGGAAAAACTCCCCCTCAACTGTCTAAATTTATATTGGAAAGAGGGCCTGTATCAGGAAGAGAGCTATTACCAGAGATAACTTTTTACCTAAGAAACTTATCTGCATAACAAGGCAAACTGTCTTCCGAACATCTCTGCTGCCTTCCTGTGAGCCGCCTTCCCCCCTTTGAGTCCCCAGACCCCTACCCCTTAGCTCATGATGTTATATAAGCCTCAGTTACCTGGTTGCTCTTCGGGTCTCCTATTTTTATGGAGCTCCCATATGTACAAAATGTGTTGGTTTTTCTCTTGTTAGTCTGTCTTATACCAGTTTAATTGTTAGACCAGCAGAAGAAAATAGAAGGGAAGAAGGGAAATTTTTTCACCCCTACACTTGTGGTTAATGAATAGAATGATGGACTCTGATGGCCATCAGGAAAATAAAGTTTAGTTTCAGTCGAAGTGAGGAAATAGAATGTTTGAGGACAATACTGAGTATAGGAGAGTCGCCAGTAGGAGAGCGGGTATGCCATAGTCCACAATACGAGAGTACCACAGAGAGGGTGGGCAAGCTAGATAAGAAAAACTATCTTCACCAACTCCGGGTCTCTCCCACTTTTCACATATAACTTCCAGAGTCACTTTGATTTGAAATGAGCCCATTTGGCAGTTTTGGACAAAGAAAATATCCCCACCCCATTTATAAAAATAGAGTGGAGGCTCAGCATAAGCGGCCCAAGATGGAGGGGAGGTGGGGAAGACAAAGTGTCTCCATTAACTCAAAGTATACACCCTAATGTGGTGCAGAGGGTGAGGGGTGGAAAGTGAGAGACAGGGGCGCCTGGGGGGCTCGGTCGTTAAGTGTCTGCCTGCAGCTCAGGTCATGATCCCAGGGTCCTGGGATCGAGCCCCACATTGGGCTCCCTGCTCTGCAGGAAGCCTGCTTCTCCCTCTCCTAATCCCCCTGCTGGTGTTCCCTCTCTCACTGTGTCTCTCTCTGTCAAATAAATAAAATCTTAAAAAAAAAAAAGTGAGAGACAGAGATAAAGACACAAGGAAACAAAGAATGAAATTCGAGAAGGATGGCAAAACTTGCAAAAAAAAAAAAAAAAACCAGAAAAAAAGAAAAGAAAGAAAGAGGCCAGGCAGAGAGGCAAGCATAGGATGTTGGTTTTTTGATGTATTAAGAAATCAAAATACAACCGGACTTCAGTGAAAGAATGGAATATATTTCCTTGTCCATTAATTTGGTAATCTTATCAAAAAGCATATGGGTTTGTGAAAAGATAATAGATAACAGAGCAAAAAGAATTAGGGTAATTTTCTTTTTTTTTTTTTTTATATCATCTAACTTGTATACATATGAAAAGTAAATGTTTCCACTAGGGAGTAAAACACTCAGCAAACCCTGTTTAGCATCTATGAGCAGGTTTGTCAGATGGTTACTAAAATGAGTTATATTCAATCTTCAGGCTGTATGTTCCTTCTGTATGTCCCCAGGCCCTGGCCTTAGGGACTGCACACATCTGCTGGAAGTCACATATACTCTATGAGAATCAGAATTAGAAATTATAGCTGCTTCATCTAATAAGACAATAGGGAATCCCAGCTATTACAGCCCTGTAGGAAAACTTCTCCCGAGAATGTTTCAATCACATTCCATGGGAAGATATCGGGTGCTGTTGTTTTCACAAGTGTGTGGGTTCATGGCTTCACAAATGGTGGGCATACCGCAGCACCTCGCGGGTGGGAGCATACGCCCTTAACCCACGCTGCAGGGTATTAACCCTGAGCTCCCAGCCAGACATCCGTCAGCTGACCTTCCCGGAGCTGTCATTAGCCCCTAACATGCTTCTTTGCTCCAATCAAGCCACCCTGCTTACTATTCCCTGTGTACGACTTGCTAATTTTAGTACCAATTGCTCTGAATCATAGCATGTCAGAGCTGAAAAGGCTCTTAGAGATTTAGGCCAGCCCTCCTCAATTTACACCTGAGGAAACACATTTCAATAGTCCTTCAAACCCTAGCTCCGAACTTGCTTCCCACAGATTGCTTTCCCTGTTAAGTTGCAGCCAGCTCTGGAAACCACCCCTTTCCTTTGTACTTCTTTTGCTAATATAATTTCTGTTTCTCCAAGAAGGAAGTCTTGGATAAGTCAGCGTGCTTCTCCTGGCAACTCTTTCCTTTGCTCTACTAGGAAAGGGCTGGATTTGATGGTCACTAGAGTCCTTTTTTTCCTGTATTTTCTTTCTACAAATTTAACTTTGAAGTCTCATATTCTTTATAATTGTTCTTGGTCATATGTGCAGGCAGTCCTTGCTTTGTGTGGGATCTTGTTATCCGAAATTGGTGCGTGCTGGTGCCTGCTCCCCTTGGCAGCATCCCGTGGTGTTGGAGTTCAAATGTCGTATAGCACAGAACCGTGCAAAGGGAAGAATCATGGCCCCTCTGTGTGCGGTTCAGCTAAGACTGCATGGGGCACAGCAAGAACTGCCTCTATTTTCCAACACTTGAGTAGTTTTGTGCCTTTTGGAATTCATTCTCCAGATATTTTTTGAGGATCTAACCTTCCCTTAGTAGATAAACTGAAATTCAAGGACATTGAACTTCCCTGGCCAAGGACGATCACATGACCAGAACTAGGCCACTCGGATGGTCTCCCTGGAATTCAGAGTTTATGCCAATATAACCCAAGGATTGAAAAAGGCTGAAATATATTCACCTGATGTCATTGTTCTGCAGGGATCGTTCCCTAGTTCCTCTTTACCATCTCCTGGTAGAACTAATCTGCTCACTATACTTTCCAAAGTCTGATTCTTTAGCTTTTCTTGGGGTTCTGAGGATTCCCCTATGGCCTTCTACTGCATGCCTCTTTTGTTTCGGTTATGCAGAACTGATCTGCATTGCAAGCCACAGAAACACCTTAACTGATAAGGTGTTTCTGGTTTTGCTTGAACCAGCATATTTATTTCCTCCTACAAACTCCAGAAACCAATAGTACCCACCGATTGTGCCTCCCATTTCTGAGCGCCTCCTGTTTCTAGCCCTTTTGTAATCTGACTCTCATCTCATTTAAACCCCACCCTTAAAAGTTATTTATTCCTAAATATAAAGGCGTTTTTGCACTTTCTCAATCTTCTGGATATTTCCTTTCAGTGTCTGACCATATGGAAATTCCCTTCCACTTTTTTCTCTGATATGCCATGGTGAGTCAGTTTGGCCCCCAGTTCTCTACCAACTTTCCCTTTCCTCTTTTAAGCCCCCCTTCTTCCTTTTATGTCATAAATATTGACATATATAGGCTGTGTCCCTGGCCCTCTCTGTTCTACTCTGGCCTAGTTTCTCAGCCTGGATCTTTCCTCCCCCAACCTCAGAGTGTATGGTAGTCAGCTGAATGAAGGCAAAAATTACATAGGGCATATCTCCTCATAGATTTTGCTTGACACTGGGGAGGAGAAAACATTATTTTATATTAATTAGTATTAAAATGGATTTTTAAGATAAGAATTTTCCCTTTTTTCAGTATGTTATTTGAGAGATAGTGGTCTGCTCCCTAATATCCAACCATTTTCACTCGGGCATGAGTAGAAGAGGCTGTCACAGGATGTGGTCTGCCCAAGTCGATCACACGTGCTCTTATGGTAGTTTAACAAAATAATGAAGAGTCTGGGCTTTGAGATCAGATGGGTATGGCTCCACGTTTCACCACTTACTAGATATGTGACCTTGAGCAAGTTCTTTAACCTCTCTTAGCCTAAGTCTTCTCATCTATGAAATGGGACAAGGATGTCTACTTTGTAGAACTGGTGTTAAGAATTACATGAGATGATCCCTATAAAATGAAATGTGTCCAGTGAAAGCTAATTGCTGCAGAAAATTGCTATTCATCTATGTAAATCAGGCAGATCTTTATCTCTAGCCCTGGGCATCCTCTCAAGTTCTAGTCCATAACTTACAGTGATTATTTAGTTGTCTTGCTTAAATTCCATTTATCTAAACTGAAGTTCTTTCTCTCTGAGTCTGTCTCTGTCTGTCTCTTTCAGACGTCTATTTTTACCAATGTCCCCACCATTTGGTCCAGAAGTAAGGCATAAACCTCTGGTACTTTTATCCATGTCACTACAACATGTCCAATCTCTTCTTAACCAGACCAAAATTCAGAGTCTTGCCTCTACAGTGTCTCACTGAAATTTCCCTTTTATTTGTTTTTTGCTTGTTTGTTTGTTTACAATCAATGAACCTACCTGACATATCATCATCACCTAAAGTCCATAGCTTACACTAGGTTTCACTCTTGGTGGTGTACATTCTGTGCATTTTGATAAGTGTGTAATGACATATATTCATCATGATATCATACAAAATAGTTTTGCTGCTCTCCCTATCTATACCTTCCTTCCCACAAATACCCGATGAAGTGTCTTTTTGGTCTTCTGCTCATTTTTTGGGGATTGTTTCCGTATTGTTGAATTTTAAGGGGTTTTTGTACGTTTTGCCTGTTTCGTATCAAATGTGCCTTTTGTGAATAATTTCTCCCAGTCTGTGAAGAAATAATTTCTTCTCAGTATTTCCAACATTGAACTAAAGATTTGACTTCATCTGTTTTCTTCCTTTGGTTCAAGTTCCTCCTGCTAGAATTTATAGGATGAGATCAGTCTATCTAGGGAAGACACAGTCTCTGAAGCCTCAAATATCAACTCCGTAACTTACTAGCTGTGTAATTTTTAACAATTAACTTAAGCACCAATAATAATGAAAATTCCCTCATGGGGTTGTTGTAAAGGTTAAATGAGTTAATACTTATGAAGGAGCTTAGAACACCTCTTGGCATGTATAAGCTCTAAATACATGTTAGCTCTCATTATTAGCCACTTTTTCATGTGATGGCTCTTTCAGATATTTGGAAATAATTATGATGTCTCTCTTCGCCTGTTTTTCATTTTTCTCCTTCAAGCTTACCACATCTAGTTTCTTCATTATATATAAACATTTATTCTGGAGTTAGAAAGACTTGGGTTTGAGCTCTGCTACGTCCCGGATGTATAAATTTGGGCACATTACTTAACCCACTGAAGCATTTTTATCATAGGGAGAAGGGAGAACTATGGTTCTATGCTGAATAGTAGCCCCAAGGATATTCATCAGGTCCTAGTTCCTGGAACCTGTGAAAATCCTTCATCTGGAAAAAGATCAATTAAATTAAGGGTCTTAAAAATGAAGCGATTGTTCTGGATTAGCTAGGCAGACCCTAACTGCAATCACTAGTGTCCTTACAAGAATGAGGCGAAGGAAGAGACTTGTCTACGGAAGCAGAGAAAGCAATAACGACGTAGCAGAGGGTGAGCACATACAACCACAGACCACGGAATGCTGACATCCACCAAACCTGGAAGACGTACGGAACAGATCACCCTCGGGAGCCTTTCAAAGGAAATAGCCCCATGACTGAAACCTCGTTTAGCCCCATTGACTCCTTTCTGACTTCTGGCCTCCAGAACGGAAAGAGAATAAATTTGTTTGTTGAGCAGGAACATGCAGCTCCCAGCCCCAGGTGAGGATTCCCACCTTTTGGAGGATGGCAAAGAAAATGACATGCCGACCACCAGGAGTCGGAGCCCACAGATACTGGCCACTGCATCCCCAGTGGGCTCAGAGTCGCGAAGAACTCAGCTCACAAGGTGTGGTTGGAAGAACACTTTAAACACAGGAAGGAGAAAAGGCACAGCAAGATAAGGGTCTGCATTGTGTGCCTGCCTCCCAGAGTCAGCAGGACCTTCCTGATAGCCCACCTATGGCGATGGACTGCACGGACCCCTCTTGTCCTGCGGGTGAAAACCCTGTTTCCTCCCCTCGGAAGGCAGATAGCCCACCGCGCTGGCCAGGTGCACGTGATAACAACGCTTAAGCAGTTCGAAGACGTTCGCTGTGAACTCAGAATAGGGAAAGACTTCTCCTGATAAGGAAAGAGAATCTGAACTATTGCCTGGCACTGGCCTCCATATAAGAGAACGTTCCAGACCCAGGGCACTGATTAGGCAATCCCCAGGACTGGCCCTACGTAGCAGGATGGCTGCTTCCCTAACAATATTGTTTTCAGCCACTAAATTCATCATGTTTTTACAGAAACAATAGGAAATTAATATAATTATATTGATCAAATTCAGTTTTTAAGAGGATCGCATGAGGAAAAAAAATATATTTATGGGTATAACGTGCTCACCACAGTGCCTTACATACTGCCTTATACAAAGTAAATACACCACGTCCAGATACTAAAAAAATGACTCAGAGCACAGCGAGACAAATGGATTGAAAAGATTAAAGATGTGTAGGCAGCAAAGCACATGTTTATGTCGTACCCCACATAAGAAATGAAGGTGATAGCAGGCTAGAGAGAAGTAGAAAGATTTCACGTAGTTTTAGAGGGTAGAAAAATGTTGGCCATGCATGACATGGAGGGGAGTAGAGGCAGAGAAGAGTAAAGAGTCAAGCTGGACTTCTAGCTTCCTGGCCTGAGCAATCTTACCATCTGTTCTTCCCCTTTCTCTTTGGGGACGAAAGGCTTACATTTTTTAAAGGTGAAGTGGTTAGGCTGTGGCAGTGGAACAAAATAAATGGCCCACTTTTCCACTGGTCTACTATTAACTTGTCCCAGACACCGTCACAACCTGCAGAGAACCAGAGCCGTGTTTCATCTGATTCTTTGTTTTAATTCAGCATTTTTTTCCATAACATAAATACTTACGGCAGTTGCAGCTTTATTCTCTGACTTCAGAATGGCCTAAAATCTGCCACAGTGACAGTAATCCCAGGACCTTCCAAAGTCCCGTACTCCATAAAACTATTCCCTTGAAGAGGACAGTCAGAAATCAAGGACCTGACTCAGGAAGCAAGGCAAAGCTTCCAGAAACGTTTGGCAACAGTATGGCCATACTGCCTTACCCCTGGATAATTTAGTCAAGTGACAAATGTGTCCAGTGGGTCTCCATTTAGTATGTGGGGTGGCCAGGAAAAAATGAAATTGAAAGAAAAAAGCCATTCAGCGATTGTGTTTGTCTGGGTCCACAGTTTATGTGATTGATATTGGATGTAGAATTCTTTCTCTTTTGACACAATCAATTACACTGACAAATTTTTTCTAATCTTAGATCTGTGCATACCTGCGAATTGCAATGTTTCCAGAAGACTCATTATAATCATCACTGAATATTTGTTGAGAACCCACTGGGCACAGAGAACTATACTAGGCATGTGATCAAGAGAGAGCCTATTTCCAGCCAAGTCCTTTTGTTTCCATCCTGTTCTGGGAGTAATAACATACCTAAGGAAAGTGAAATTCTACACATAATCAAACTTATTATCTGATTTGATCATTATTTTGATTGCTACTTATGATTTATAATAGAGGTCATTATTTTATTACATACTTTCTGTATATAATTAAGTTACTTTAAATGAAGACTTTCATTCAGCTCAAGTTAGTAAGAATAATGTATTTCAGATTTTCTCGTCATCAACTGAAGAGAAATTGAGCCACAAAAAAGGTATTATACTATTGAACCATTTTTTTTCAAAAATTTAGAATGCATTGTATATATAAATGGGAAGATTGATGGCATTTACTATGAGATAAATTTCATTGTTTCAAAAAATTATCACAAGTCTGTCAAGGAAACTAAGTACCTCGCATTCTATGTGGGGCTTGAATTCTCTGATCATATTACAAGTTTCAAGTTTTAACAGGTAAAAAAGATCACGTTGTTATAGTTGCACATATATTTTGTAAAAGACAAAAGGGCCGATTTGATAAAGGAAAAAAGAAAAATCAGTGCCTCTCAAAACAGAATTTCACGCTTTTCATTGTTAGTGAGTTGGTTTATGTGTCAGGTAAACTTTGATCTTAAAAATATCTTTCACAGGCATGATTTCCTCCAGAGACTGTTTTCTGTCTTGATACCCTCATAAGTGAAACAAGAATAAATATTTTGTTCCCATAAAATATTCCTCCTATGACTATTCGTATCTCTCAAACTTGTCTTTGTGTGAAGAAAGTTGTAGCCAATTTTTTGGAGATGTTTTTAGCTTTTCAGAAAGCTGCTCTCTCTCTTAAATGGAAACACCCTAAACCTTGAGGAAGGGGGGGGATATTTCCATATCACATCACCTTGATTTAATATCCAGTGTCCACAGCAAATTTTGTCTTGGTTTCTATCCGTCTGCTTCCTTGCTCTCTTCCCTAATTTTTCCCTCCCTCTCTCCCTGTGCCTTCCCTCTCCTCTGCCTCCCTCAGCAGCATGCCTCTGTCAGGGCAGGAAGTGAGAGAATGTCAGCAGTTGCGCGCTGTTCTTTCCTGCTCTGCTGCGGCAAGTGGAGAGGCCTTGCCCTTCTGCCCGAGCCATGTAGCACCATTTAGGTACATTCTGTGCAGCCCCTCAGACAATGTCTTCCTTATTGTGCCAGAATCTTCTCGGAAACCTAAGCAGGAGGAGTTAGTCAACAGCATATTCTCTATGATCACAAAAAGTAATCTGGACTGTGTTTCGGCTATATTTAAACTGAATTTAAAATGATAAGGTCTGCATGTGTTTCCCTCGCTGATAGGGGAGAGCTCATTTATTTTCCCATGGGCTCCTATTTCTGTTATCAGAATTTTTGAATTAGTCGTGTCCTAATTAATTCATTCATCAATGTAAATTTGGATATTTTTGCATTTGTGGCTCTTCCTTCACTTTTTTGCAGTGTTTATAAAGACATCTCGACACCCAGAGGCAGTCGGGTTTGTTAGGGTCACCCCAATTGATCCACCTCAGGGGTCCAGTTCATCTTCCCATTGCTGAGAACGCCACTGCAAAAGTGGGGGCCTGGCACCCATCTAGGACCAAACTTTCTCATTTTCTCAAAGACCTCATTTCCTCTAGTCAGCCCAAAAGAGAGTCAATAAACTGAAGCACTTTTGTGAAGGGTTTACTATCAAGAACAGGTCCACTGCACGTGAAAACCTCATGATTAAAGTTTTTATATACTCACCCTGATGGTGATTTCCACCCATTTTATTGTGGTATTTAAGTGCCATGTGACTTTCCACGGAGAAAGTCCCAAACTTGCAAAGTTAGGACTTAGTAATAACCTGAGAATATGAATAAGCAGTGGTGGCCAAAACTTCACTCTCCCTTCATCTTCCTCCCACCCGCTGCCACCTGCCATGCCATCCACTTCACCCCTGCAGGGATAATGAACCGGACTTTGTTTCCAAACTCAGAATGCCAGGCCCAAAGTATTACCTCTCTTATGCAGACATATACAGAGAAGTTATTATCGGGTCTGGATTTATCTCACCCAACTTCAGAGCTGTCCTTTGCGCTCCAAGAGATCCCAGGGGATTTCTTCTCCTCTGATTAGAAGGGAGATATAGATTATTTCTCTTGTTTGAAGTTAAAGTTCATTCACTAGAGAAATGCATAATTTATTTCTACCATGGTGACTGTGTCTAAAAGAAATAGTCTACGGACTGGTCAGTAGTTCTGATATGTGCTCATACTTTATTTCTAAGTGAAATGCTTAGAATTTCCTGTAGAAATATCATGACAACTGGTGATTTGTTCCCCAGCACCCCCCCCAACACATACACAGTTATTTTACTATAGAATATATTTACTCTGGACTATAGTACTAGTGATATCAGTTTACCTATGTCTTAATACCATATATCACACAGAGTCCATGAGAAAACACAGGTTTATCTGGAACATATTCCCCTTTCTTTTCATGTTAGAACATGATAAGGAAAGGTAGGTACTTTCGGTGTACTAATTAACAAGACATTAATGAGCTCCTTAAATGATTCTTTCAACCAACTCTTCACCCGCTCAAAATGAAGAATGGAGGACAAAGTTTACGGGGACAGAGGCACCAGACTCAATCTACGTGTAAACCTGTTACATTGACATCATCAAGATTAAGGATAGGGCATAGACGTTGAACCAGAAAAAGCAGACTATGGATCTTGGCTCCACTACTTATTGGTTTGACCCTTTTTAAAGTCTCAAATTTTTATAGGTAAAGTGAGAATAATGGTAGTATCTATTGCACTAGGATTCTTAGAAACTATTTGAGATGATGCATGAAAAGTACTTCATACAATGCCTACCCCAGAGAACGCTAGTTGTGCTTACATAAGGTGCCTTTTGCTATCTACCCCACTGTGATTTCCCCTTCTCCAGGAATTGCCCCTTACCTCCACAAACCAAGAATGAGGCTCAACAGCAATGCCAGCAATATTTGACTCTGTCCACTTAATCATAGCTGGTTGGAATGGACATTGACTCAAGCTAATTAGATTTGCTCTCTGAGAATTTTGGGTTGTGAGTCAAGAGCCTTAGAATAGGAGTCGGAAGTTGATTTCATCCTAGTGGCAGCCCTCAAGAGACAAGGTTCAAAAATGTTTGCTGTTCAGGTTCCCTACTTCCTTTTGAAAGCTGTTGATCTCCCTGGATTTTATGAGATACTCTAGATCCTTCCAGTAGATTCCCATAACCACCTGTTTTCTAAGTTATACTAGCTTCAGTTGGTTTCTAAAGCTTACAAATTTTTTTTTCTAACTGTAGTTGGTAGTAGTCACTGTAATGGTAAAGGTGACATCATGACTAGGAGTAATCCTAACTCTTTGGCTTCTCACTCCGTGTGTTTTGCAGTCTGGCTCCAACCTTTATGTTTATTTCACCTTTATGTTTTATTTATATCTTTGGTGATAGGCTCCAGATTTTACTCTGAATATATGGCTTCATGGAACCCATATGGGAATCTAGAGAGAAGTCATTCGTTAAACATACATTGAATAAATGGAAGAACTTGTGAAAGACATAAAGCTAGATTTGATAAGTAAGAATCTAAAGTTTGTAGTGAAAAATGAGGTTTTTGGAAAGTGCTTTAAAGTAAGGCATGTTAATGGTCAGTGGTAAAAATGTGTACATCTCATGGTGCCATTGAGCCACAGACCAAATCTAGACGAATTAATAAATGATTTTCTCTCTTAAGCTAAATACGGTTATTAGAAAATATTAAGAAGTTGTGGTCCATATATACAATGGAATATTACTCAGCAATCAGAAAGAATGAGTTCTCAACATTTGCTACAACATGGACAGCACTGGAGGAGATAATGCTTAGTGAAATAAGTCAAGCAGAGAAAGACAACTATCATATGATTTCTCTCATCTATGGAACATAAGAACTAGAATGATCAGTAGGGGAAGAAAGGGATAAAGAAAGGGGGGGTAATCAGAAGGGGGAATGAAACATGAGAGACTATGGACTATGAGAAACAAACTGAGGGCTACAGAGGGGAGGGGGGTGGGGGAATGGGATAGACCGGTGATGGGTAGTAAGGAGGGCACATATTGCATGGTGCACTGGGTGTTATACACAACTAATGAATCATCGAGCCTTACATCGAAAACCGGGGATGTACTGTATGGTGACTAACATAATATAATAAAAAATCGTTATTAATAAAAAAAAAAAAAAGAAAATATGATTTTTTAAAATTATATTTTAAAAAACCCTCAAAGTAGATGGGTCACTAACATAAAAAGAATCTTCATGAAGACAGATCTTTCTCTATTTGCTATAACATAGCCACTCCCTTCAACCTCCATAACACTAGTCATGGTAAGTGTCATATCTCATAGTGAGTCCTGAAGGTAGTCTTTTGTCTGAGAACTTGGGGTAAATGGCTGGTAAGTGCAGCTTTTGCACGCTTTTGAGTTGAGTTGGCTCTTAGAAATTGTAGATTTAGCTGTGAGGTACTGGTTACTTGAAGAAGGTTCTGACTTTGGATGCTAGTTACTTAAAAGTCAAAATATTATAATGATGAGAAGTTGGAAAAACACCTGTGGGAACAACCTTTCTAAAAATTCTTCTTGCCAAAGAAATTAGAAGTTCTGTGAGGGGATTTGGGTAAAAATACCCAGCAGACTAGCGTCCTCCTAGACTTTCTCCCTGGAACTATCCGGCAGAAATTTAACCTGGCCTTGCTCTTCTATTGTTTGAAAAGGGCAGAGATTCTTTTATGGGGAAATGGGAGGAGAACAGAAATGTATTTTAATTTACTTTTATGATAAATATCATTAAATCCAAATTTAAAGCTATATATTTTTATTTTCAGTTTGATGCCCATAATGCAAGAAGGAGTCATTTAATAAGAGATTGAAATAAGCATTTACTAACAATGAAGTCATTATTTTAATGAAACCTGATCAACTTTCCCGAATAATTTGGGATTTTTTTAAAACAACATATTTCAAGGCAGAAAAAAAAAAAAAAGGAAAAGACCATACGTTTGGCAGAAATGAAAAATGGTTACTATGGCAGCTTGATTTGGACACGGAAAACCTGTTTCAAGCTATTCATAAACCCAACTCTTGCAAACTATTTATTATGTACAATAAATTATATGAAACATGTAATGAAAAAATGAGAGTGACTTGTTTTAGAACTCGGAGAGTTAATGAAAACTATTTGAGAAGGAAGGACTGGGTAAGATGTGGATCCTCGTGTTCCCTGCTGAACTGGCTTGATGAATTTTTATCCATACCAAGAGGACCCCCCACTCTTCACCAGTTGACACAAATGTCACGTTCGTTAAGGAAGAAAAAAATGTGGAATGTGCCGTAACCACGTAAAGTGCACCATTTTCCCAATCCAAATGCAATTCATTTAGCCTCTATTCTTCATGGCTGAGTGGATGTCTCTCGTTACATACCCAAGACGAAACTTGGAGATAGTGATGGGGGGACAGATGTATTGCCGGCTCTCATATTCTGAGCTGCTTATTCTGCATGAGGGCTTTAAAAAGACAATGTGATAGTATTTTCTAAGCGGAGCATGTATGTTTCTGTGAGTCCAGCGGAGCTGGCAATTCTGTGTCAAATATATATATTTCTGCATATGCATGACACAAGATAAGGGCTTGGTTTCTGATCTGAAAGACATATAATCTAATTGTCAAAAAATTTACATTCTTATAACAAGAATCATGAGAAGCAATATGCAAATAAGTGTTTCATATGGATAATAAATGGCATGGAAATTTCACAATGGGACAAATGGATTTGGGTGGGGACGAGGATAGGTGATGTATGGCTTTATTTCAAAATCTGAAGGGCTGTGCTTTGTAGGATGGAAACAATTTGGAAAAGAAGTAGGGAATAGGGAGACAGGAAGGCTTTAGAGCAGAGGTCTGGTGGGCAGAACAGTACATGCTAACGAAAGCAACGTCTAGTACGTGTTCAAGTACTATCTTATAAAAAGGCAGTAAAGAATCCGACCTGGCAGCAAAAAAACTATTCAAGAAATGTGGACAGTAAGAAAATGAAAGTAAAATCCAATACAGTTACTGAATCTGTAAAGTAGTCAAAATAAACTCCGTCCTTATAAGCAAGATTCAACAGAGCTCTACCCCTGAAGCCAGACCACCTGGACTGAAATCCAAGCTTCACGTTTACGAACTACGTCACTCTTCGTGCCTCAATTTCTTCATCTGTAAGATGGGTATGGAAATGTCTCTCGACAAGTAAATTTAAAAATTCACTTTCTTATTAGCATTTTTACATTAATTTAATTTTTAATAGCTGTGTGGTGATGTAACTGACACATAACTGATAATAAACTGCACGTATTTAAAGTGTAAAATATGACTGATTGCCACACACGTGCACATGTACGCAAAATTCTGAAGCCATCTCCACAGTCAAAATCATCAACATATTTAATACCCTCAAAAATTTCTTCCTGCCCCAATCCCTCACGTCCATTTCTATTTTCTACCCTTCTGTCCCCAGGCAAACACTTAAACGCTTTCTTCATGATACGTTACTTTGCATTTTCTACAATTGTATGTAAACGGAATCACACAGTTTCTGCACTTTTGGTCAGAGGAGTGGTCTGGCTTCTTCAACACAGCAGAATTATGTTGATGTCAGTCCAGGCTTCTGCACGCACTACTAGCTTATTCGTTTTTGTTGCTGAGTAGTATTCTTCAGCAATACAGCGTGTGTGGATACCCCACAATTTCTGTATCCACTCACCTGTTGATGGACATTTGGGTGTTTCCACTTTTCAGCTACTACGAATAAAGCTGCTGTGGACATTTATCCGTGTTGTATGTGGCCACATGCTTTCCCGCTTGTCTTGGGTGAATACACACAGGTAGGGTGGCTGGGCCACATATTACTATGTTTAACTTGTTCAGAAACCACCAAACTGCTCTCCAAAGACGTAGGATTTACATTCCCACCAGCAGTATCTGGCTCTCTCACATGCTCGCCAACACCGGGTGGATCCGTGTTTTAATTTTAGACGTTCTAAAAGGAGTTTAGGAATATATCATGTTAATTCTGATTTTCTCTACCCTAGTGATTAATAATGTTGAACACAGCTTCATGTGCTTACTTGCCATCCACATAATTTCTTTCTTCGGCCAAATGTCGGTCTCTAGCTGTTGCTCCTGTTGTTTAGTTTCGTATTATTGAGTTTCATTGTCTCTCAGTCTTTGTCTTATTCTTCATTCTCTATCTTTCACACAGGAGAAGGTTTCAATTTTGATTAAGTCCAATTTCTCATTTTTTTCTTTTATGGAGTATGCATTTAATATATCTAAGAAATTTTGACAGAACCCAGGAGCAGAAAGATTTTCTCCTGTTTTTTTTTTTTTTTTTTTTTTTTTTTGGATCTTTCATAGTTTGGGATTTTATGGTTAGGTCTGTGGCCTGTTTTCAGTGTCCATAATGTGAGGTGGATTGAAGTTTATTTTTTGACATATAGGTACCAATTATTTCAGTTCTATTTGTTGAAAAGACTAATTTTTCACCACTGAATTCCCTTGTACCTTTGTCAAAAATCAATTGACCATATATGTGTGGGTCTATTTCTGAATTCTAGTCCGTTCCATTGATATATTTGTCTATTTCTTGATTTCTATATCTTCATAAAAAATCTTAAAATCATGTAGTGTAAGTCCTCCAACTTTATTCTTCAAAATTGTTCTACTTTTTCTAGGTTCATTGAACTTCCACATGAATTTTAGAATCAACTTGTTAATTTCACCATTAAAAATCACTTTACAGTTCTTATTAAGATATTATATCTCTAGGTCAATTTGAAGGATAATGGATATCTTAACAATACTGAGTATTCTGATCTATGAATTCATATTTCTCCATTTATTTATGTAGTCTTCTACAGCAGTGTTTTCAAGTTTTATATATATATATATATATATGTATTTCATATGTTTATGCTTTTGTAAATAATACTGATTTTTTTATTTCAAAATAAGTTGTTTTGAGTTAGAATATAAAAATACACTGATTTTGTATATTGATCTTCTATCTTGCAACTTTGCTAAATTAATTCATGGCTTCATAAAATTTTACAATAGACATTTGTGTCATATTTTTTTACTGTTTTGGTATGTTTTGACTGTTTTACTGTTTCCTGTTCAAGTTAGATGCTTCATTTTTCTTGTCTTACTTTGCTATTTAGAGCCTCCAGTATAATTTTGAATAGAAGTAAGGGTAGCCTACATTCTTTCCTTGTTCCTCATCTTATGGGGAAAGCATTCAGTCTTTCACTATTATCAGTGATTGTAATGTTGTAGGTTTTTCACAGATGCCATTTAACAATTGTTCCCATATATTCCTAGTTTGCAGGTATTTTTTTTTCACTAGAAATGGATGTTGGATTTTGTCTGATGCTTTCTTTCCTTTACTGATGATTATATGATTTTTTCTTTGTTTTTAGTCTGCTAATAAGGTGAATTACATTGATTTTCAAATGTTAAACCAATCTTTTATCCTTGGCAAAAACCTCACTTGGTTATGATGCATTTGCTTTTTACATATTGTTGGATTGAAGACCTAAAATTTGTAAAGAGTTTTTGCATCTATGTTCATTAGGGGTATTGGTCTATAGTTTTTTTTTTTTTTTTGTCATTTATTTTTTATTTTTTTATAATAATTTTTTATTATGTTATGTTAGTCGCCGTACAGTACATCCCTAGTTTTTGCTGTAATGTTCCGTGATCCATTACTTGTGTACAACACCCAGTGTTTTGTTTTTTGTTGTTGTTGCTGTTTCCTTGTATCAGGTATTAGTACCGGCCTCACAAAATGAGTTAAGAATTAACTTGTTTCAGTTTTCTGCAAGAGTTTGTGTTGAATTGGTATTATTTCTTCCTTAAAAGTGCCAGTGAAGCCCTCTGGGCTTGCAGTTTTCTTTGTGAGAAGGTTTTTAACTACATAACAATTTCTTTACTATATATAAGACCGTTTGGGTTATCTATTTGTTTTTAAGTGAACTTTCCATAGTTTGTGATTTCTTAGAAGAAATTTATTTCATCTAAGTTGTCAGATTTATTAATACTAAGTTGTCATACTGTTCTCTTATGGTCCTTTTCGTATCTGTGGAAACTGTAGTGATGTCACCTCTCTCATTCATGATATTACTAATTTGTACCTCCACCTTCCATCTTTTTCTCTGATCTCCTAGATAAAGATCTACCAATTTTAGTGATCTGCTCATACAACCAGCTTTTGGGTTGGCTGATGCATTGTTGATCCAATA
Organism: Ursus americanus; assembly: GCF_024610735.1. NCBI lineage: Eukaryota > Metazoa > Chordata > Mammalia > Carnivora > Ursidae > Ursus > Ursus americanus. Next base: position 40,023,853 of record NC_142138.1, on the reverse strand, counting down.
TATATCTTCACTGATTTTTCCTTATTTATTTATCACTCATTGAGAGAGGAATGTTAAAATCTCAATTTATAATTATATATTTGTCTATTTCTCCCTGTAGTTCTATGGATTTTGTGTTATGTATTTTGAAGTTCTGTTGTTAAATCATAAACATTTAAAATTATTATGTCATTATATGATGACTGGATAAAGAAGATGTGGTACACACACACACACACACACACACACACACACACACCCCAGAATATTAGTCACAAAAAAGAATGAAATCTTGCCATCTGCAACAATGTGGATGGAGCTAGAGAGTATTATGCTAAGCAAAATAAGTCAGAGAAAAATAAATACCATATGAATTCAATCATATGTGGAATTTAAGAAACAAACAAATGATCATGGAGGAAAAAAGAGAGAGAAGAAAACCAAGAGACAGACTCTTAACTATAGAGAACAAACTGATGGTTACTGGAGGGAAGGTGGGGAGGGGTGGGTTTAACAGGTGATGGGGATTAAGGAGTGTACTTGTTTTGATGAGCACCAGATGTTGTATGTGAGTACTGAATCACTAAATCATACACCTGAAACTAATATTACACTGTATGCTAACTAACTGGAATTTAACTAAAAACTAAACAAACAAACAAAAAAAGATTATGAGGTCCTCTTGATGATTTCACCCATCTCTCATTGTGAACTGTATTTCTTTATCCATGGTAATATTCTTTGCTCTAAAATCTACTTTGTCTCATATTAATATGACCACTCCAATTTTTTTGGTTGGTACTAGCATAGTACATATATCTCTTTCCATCCTTTACTTCTAATTTGTTTGTGTCTCTATATTTGAAGTGGGTTTTTTGCAGGTACAAGCAAGGTCTTGTTCTTTTATCCAATCTGATACTCTTTGCCTTTTAGTCGGGGCATTTAGACTATTTACCTTTAATGTAATTGTTGATGTAGTTGGGTTAAAATCTACCATATTTCTACCAATTTCTACCATTTCCATGTCCTTTATTTCCTTTTTTAAAAATCTGCCTTTTTTTCTAGAAATTGAGTATTTTGACTTATCATCTATAACTCTTTTTTGGTGTTATTTCAGTAGTTCGTAGTACGTGTTATTTACTTATCACAGTCTATTTTCAAGTGCTATATGCCACTTCATGTATAAGAAACTTACAACAGTATACTTAAGTGTATCCCTACTCAGCCTATGTGCTATTATTTTCATACATTTTACTTCTACTTGTGTTATAAACCCCACAATAAATTTTTTTAAAAAATATTTTCTTTAGTCAAGTATCTTTTAAAGGAATTTAGATAGTAAGAAAACATATTTTTATTACCTAGATAGTTAATATTTTAGGAGTTCTTCAGTCCTGGATGCAGATTTCCTTCTGGTATAATTTTCCTTTTGCTTGAATAACTTCCTTTAGCATTTCTTATAATGCAGGTGACCAATAATAATTTCTTTCTACTTTTGTATGTCTTAAAAGTCTTACATTTGCTTCATTTGGGGAAGATATTTCACCTGGGTATAAAATTCTTGGTTGTTTTTGTTTTCGTAATGCTCTAAAGATGTTGCTCCATTATCTTCAGGTTTGCATTCTTTATTCCCTAGAAAGAAGTCTGGATAAATCCTCTTAATCTTTGTTCCTCTGCATAAAATATGTCATTATTTTGTCTAACTGTATTTAAGATTTTCTATATATCACCAGTTTTAAGTCATTTTATTATGAGTGGTGGTATAGTTTCCTTCAAGTTTCCTAAGATTGGGTTTATTGAATTTGTAGTTTTAGAGATTTAAATAAAGTTGAAAATGTTTCAGCCATTATTTCTTCAAATATTTTTCCCTTATTCCCTCTGCCTTCCCTTCTCCCCTTCTTTTGGGACTCCAATTACATGTATGTTATATTATTTAAAGTAGTCCTACAACTCCCTAATGCTTTGCTATGTTTTATTTTAATTTTTAGTAACTTTTCTCTCTGAGTTTTATTTTGAGTGGTTTCTGTTTCTGTATTTTCAAGTTCACTATTTTTTCCCTCTAAAATGTCTAATATGCTATTAATCCAATTCAGTATTATTGTTTTTCATCCTAGCATTGTACTTTCTGCCTGAGAAGTTCTGTTTGGGTCTTTCTTTTATCTTCCTTCTACTTAACATGCTCAATTTCCCCCTAAGCTTCTTGAACAAACAATATGATTACAAATAACTGTTGTAGTGCCTTTGTTCTATTAATTGCGTTATCTGTGTCATTTCTTGATTAATTTATTTTCTCCTCATTAGGAATTGTGTTTCCCTGCTTCTTAACATGCTCAGTAATGCTGGATTGTATGCTAGACAATGAAAAATTTGCCTTGCTAGGTGCTGGATATTCTTGTATCCCTAAAAATATTCTTGAGCCATGACCTACAATGCAGTAAAGTTACTTGAAAGTTTTACTTTTTTGGGTCTTCCTTTTAAGCTTCCTTGGGTGAAACCAGAGAAATGTTCAGTGTAGAATTAATTCTGCCCTAATACTGAGGCAAAATCCTTGTGAGTGCTCTGATGCCCCATGAATTATAAGGTTTCCCACTCTGCTTGGTGGGAACAGAAACTACTCCTTTCTGTGTAAGCTTTAGTCTCTACTCCCTTCAATTTCTTCTGGCAGTTCCTTTTTCCAGCTACAGATAATTTCCTCACACATTTGTACAAATCAGTCCTGACCATAGCTGAAGAGCCTCTAGCGATCTCTGGATCTTCCTTTCTATGCAAATCTCTCCTCTCTATTACACTTCTCTAGAATCCCACCTTTGTTTCCTCAATTCATGGAAACTATCAGCTTTTGTTTGGGTTCCCCCATCTGTGGTACAGCCTGGAAATTCTCTCAAGACAGTAAGTCAGGGCAGGGGCTCCTGGGTGGCTCAGCCAGTTAAGCATCTAACTTCGGCTCATGTCCTGATCCCATGGTCCTGGGATTGAGCCCCACATTGGACTCCCTGCATGGAAGAGTCTGCCTCTCCCCTTCCATCTGCCTGCTCATGCTCTCTCTCTCTCAAAGAAATAAATCTTAAAAACAAAACAAAACAAACCAACCCAGTGAGTCTCGGCAAATGTATGATTCACTTTATTTCTTCTCTGTCAAGAATCATTGTCTCTTGTTATTGATGTGAAATATCTTGAAAGCTTTTATTTTATGTATTCCATCCAATTTTTCTGTTTTTTCACATGGAAGGGTAATGGTTCCCGATACTCATTCTAGGCTGAAGTAACAGCCTTTTTGAAAGTATATCTTTTTTTAAATTTCCTCAACTTTATACTTTCTATTGCTCAGTCTTATCTCCTTTCTCTGATATTCCATGAGCACTGGGCTATGGGCTATGCTTTCAATATATTCAGAATACAACTATATCTTTGTATCTTTTTCTTAAATAGCCTCACGGAAGCCATCATTTATTGCAGGAACTTTTTAATTGTTCTCCCTGATCTTTCCCTTATCCACCTACACTCTATCGTCAATCCAGTAACAAAATGATCCCTTTAATAGCTTTGGCAAGAAAGAAAGAAAGAAAGAAAGAAAGAAAGAAAGAAAGAAAGAAAGAAAGAAAGAAAGAAAGAAAGAAAGAAAGAAAGAAAGAAAGAGAAGGAAGGAAGGAAGGAAGGAAGGAAGGAAGGAAGGAAGGAAGGAAGAGAGAGAGAGAGAAAGAAAGAAAGAAAGAAAGAAAGAAAGAAAGAAAGAAAGAAAGAAAGAAAAAGAGAGCCACCCCTCTGTTAAGAACCCTGCAATAGCTCCCCATTTCACCCATAGTAAAAGTTAATATATATAATGGCCTAAAGCACTATATAATCTTGCTTTTGCTATCCCTTTAATATCATCTCCAACTACTTTCCCTGTGGGTTACTCCTTTTTAGTTAACAGGCCCCCTTGCTGTTCTTTGAGCCACTCAGACACACAATGCCTCGGGGCCTTTCCACTTTTGCCTGGAAAGCTATGGCCTCAAAAACCTGTATGACTTGCTCCCTTGCCAACCTCAGTGTTTTCTCACATGTGTCATCTTGCCTGTATAAATTTGTGTCTTAGCACCACCCACCACCTCAGTCCAGACATTCCTCATATCCTTTTGTGCTTGATTTTTGTTTGTCCTTAGCTCTCATCACCATCTGACATAATTAGTCGGCTCCAGTCTCTGGGATTCCTTTCTATTCCACGAGCACACCAGGCACTTTCTGGCCTCCTTTTGTATTTACTATTCCCTTTTCTTGAACAAGTCTGCCAGCAAAATATATCTGTAGTTGTCTTCTTTAAGCCTTTCTTCAAATGCCATCCTCTCCATGGGTCTTCATTAATTATTGTGTTTAATACAATCTCTCCCCGACTCTTTGGCTTTATATATATCCCTTTTCCACTTTTTTTTTGTTTCCTCAAGAGGACTTACAAAATGATGCACTATACATTTTATTATCTATGTATTTTATTTTCTATCTCATCAAAATGGAAGCTACATGGTAACAGAGGTTCCTCTCTCTCTCTCTCTCTCTCTCTCTTTCTTTCCTTCCTTCCTTCTTCTTTCCTTCCTTCCTTCCTCCCTCCCTCCCTCCCTCCCTCCCTCCCTTTTTTCTTTTCTTTTCCTCTTTCCTTTTCCTTTATTTCTTTTCTCTCTTTCTCTCTTTCTTCCTCTGCTTTATATCCAGAACCTAGACACAAAACTAGTGGTCCTTGGTAAATACAGCTGATTTAATTTTTTAAATGATTATTTTTCTGGAAATTACCAAGTTTATAACCTAGAAGAGGATATGCAGACTGCTTTAGAACACTTTCCCCATTATGTACTGAGTTCAAAATCTCCAAGTTGCATTTTCTCCTCCAAAACTCTATTTTATGGAGGCGGAAGTGTTCTTACACAGTTAGGAACAAAAAGTAACTAGTATATCTAAGCACTCAGCATCAATGTCACAACTTTCAACTCCACCGTCCAGCTTCCAGTCCCACAGCGGAATAGAAACTGCAAAATGATCGGAAAAAAACTGCTTTTTAATTAGTAAGCACCTTTTTAATTAGTAAGACAGAAACTAACACTGGTTTATTTTCCACTTACACTTAAGACCCATTATTTAATCCTTATTACATCTCTGTTAGGTGAGTTACTGTGATCATTTTACAGATGAAGAAACTGAGGTCAAAAGAGTAACTGGCATTCAAATCAAGAGCTGGGATTTGAACACAGCATTTTTTCCTCCTAAGCCCACCTCTTTGCACCTACACTGTGCTGCGTCAAAGGGAAGAATATAACCTAGACACAAATATTCAGAAAGACTGATAGGACCCACGGGCCATCCCACATACCATGATCCATGTTGAGGATGTCATCTCTGGATAGCACAGCACAGTCATTAATGTTCATAATGATAAAACCAAGTCATCAAAAAAAGATTAATTACATTCCATCCACTCTGTTTAAGAAGGCAGGGAAGTGTGAAATCCATTTTAGAAAGATTTCCATCAAAAATGATTAAAATTTTCAGCTATCCAGAATGATTCATTCCCTGGGGTTTCCACATAGCCAAATATGTAAATGAAAAAGCACAAATATTGCCCATTTCCCACAAAACAAAACAAACAAGCAACCTACATAAAAGAGGTGCAGGACTCAATCAAATTGGGGATTGGCTATGCGTACCGTGTATATACTAAGCTATGCACTGCCAAAGCTGGCAGGCATCCATTTTTTATGGTATATCTGTTCTCATTTGTCAGGTGTCCTTTTGAACGGTTGGTCCCCTTGCCAGAAAGGTTTTAATTCTTTTGATTATTTCTTCTGCTGCGAGTCTTTTAGGATGGGATAGATTTATTCCCTATATCTTGAGCGCATAGTTGGAATCACTGAGACTGCTTGACCCACAACTCCCTCCAAAAGCTAACTTTACTTCAAGTACAAAAGAAAGGTTATTTTAATATTGTAAAAGCGAAGCTGAATACTATTTAATTTGTATTTACTTACAAAAACAAGAAACAAATATATTCCTTATCTCAGTCTGCACTAGTCTATGGTAGCTGGTAGTCAATGCATTTTGGTTAAAAGAATTTTTGCTGTGCATTAGTAGAAGAATGGTTACATTAATTGCGTTAAATTATGGTACATCGAGATGATGGAATGATGTATACTTATTTCAAATAATGACCTGACAGAGGCTGACATGGATCTTTATTCACCTCTGTATCCTCATCTCCCAGAATTCTTGTCATCTAATGAGTTTCCAGTAGCTATTGGTTGAAAGAATTAATAAATAAAGGAAATATAAAATTAATGAACAAGTGGTAGAACTCTGATTATTGATATAATTATATGAGTAATATGATATAATTTGGGGAGGAGTATATGCATGTAATTGAATCAAGAAATCTGGATTGCCACACAAGTAAATCATCATTAATAGTTACTCTGATAAACGTGGGGGACTTATGAGAGAATCTTACTTTTTATTTCATTTATATATTATTTCACCGTTCACAATAAATACATATTACTTTTATAATTAAAATAAGTCATGCAATAGCTATCACAAAAATGATTTTTCACATCAGTCTGAAATTTAAGTGTTCATTATAGAACTAAAAAGATGAGATGATATCAGCTGCCCACAATATAGAACATTGTATGGAATAAATGCTGATGGAGCCAGAAACAATCTCTCAGTGTTAAAAAGACTTAACAGGCAAAATGTGAAGAGGTATAAAAAATTAAACAGAAAAGAAATTATCAAAAATATTCATGGAGTGGAGGGTGGTTGGGAGTGACTGCTTAATGGGTATGGGGATTCCTTTTGGGGTTATGAAAATGCTTGGGAACTAAACAGAGGTGATGGCTGCACGTTATGAATGTACTAAATGTCACTAAATTGTTTGCTCACTTTGAAATGGCTAATTTTATGTGAATTTCACTTTAGTAAAAATATGTGTGTGTGTGTGTGTGTGTGTACACATACACCACATTCATTGGATGAAAATAAAACAAAAATGTGTAAAGACCCTGAAAATTATCCGGGCCAATTATGTGGAGATGCTTAATTGGGACGTAAAGAAGGGACAAGGATTGATTCTAATCACCAGTGCCTAATTATTAGAAAAATAAACCCTAGTATCTATTTCTTATGACAGTCTTTCCAATTGATATTACCTTCCGGAGCAAGATAACAGGAAAAAAAAAATCAAATTCTGGCACCAGAAAAGGTCAACCACTCTCAGTTACATAGATCACAAAATACTGTGCCTGGCAATGAGCTCCTCACCGGCAGAGATCACACTTACTTCATCTCTGTGTCCTCAGAAGCCGGCATCGTGCCTGACACAATTCATGATGAATGTTTTAATGTTGAGTAGTTTAGCAAGGGGAGTAACGCTGGGATGAAGTGGCCATCAGATCATGTGTCATGTTGGCCAATGGAGGATTGAACATCCAAACCCCTATTGCAGTCTTCCAACCAAAGCAAGCAACGAAGAATGGTTCATTCTTTCCCAGAAGAGCCTTCTACCTCCCCCCCATAAGATGTCCAAGGATCAATTAAGAAGTTAGTGAAAATGAATAATCCTGGGCTCCATCTCCAGATATTCTAGTTCAGCAGGTCTCCAGTTGGGGCTGGAAACCGCTTATTTCAAAAGAGGTTCTCAGGTGGTTTCATGCAGGTCATCTGTGGACCATGCTTCTAAACACATGGAAGCTCAGGGCTGGGAATGGTCAATGTCTTTTTACACAGGAAGTACAGGGTTAGTAGCCATTATATTCTTTTGTTTTCATTCCGTATAAGAAGAACTTTATAACAACTAAAGCTGTCCAGAAAATGAGAATGTCTTGTGGCGTCATGAGCTTTAGAAATAGTCACATGGTTGAAGATTCTCTCAGGGGTGTTATGATAAATTCCTTTGCCCTAAGCCGGATTTCAATTGGTTGGCTACTAGGGTTCCTTTCACCTCAGATTCTGATTCTATAATGAAAAGAGGTTGAGGGAGGAGTAGAGGCGGATGATTCATGTATATGCAACTGCTTTGAAAAATGTGGATTACTATAAAAATCTGAAATATTATTCTTAATATTCATGATTTGGGGGCAGAAGTTTAACATCATTTTTGGAATGTTTGTGAACTTCATTTCTATTTTTATGAAAATATTCAATAGAATATTATATACAAATAGATGAATTTGGGAAACTTGAATTTTATTTGTAAAATATAATAGGCCTGATGTTTTCAGCATTTATTTTGTCTTCAGTTCTAATAATTTTACCTTTTTTTCTGATCTTGAAACTAATGAACTTTCACAGTAGAAAATTTATAAAATTTAAAAAGTTAAAGAAAAAAAATAAGATAAAATCACACAGTATTTTACCACTGAGAGAGAACCTCTATTAGCATTTTGGACTATTTTTCTTCCCCTCCCTTCCAAATACACACACACCCACAAAAAATTTTATGGTGAGAATTTTGCTGTTGTTTTACACAGCCTTTGAAAACATATTCTTTTTTTTTTTTTTTAAGATTTTATTTATTTATTTGACAGAGATAGAGACAGCCAGCGAGAGAGGGAACAAAAGCAGGGCGAGTAGGAGAGGAAGAAGCAGGCTCCTAGTGGAGGAGCCTGATGTGGGGCTCGATCCCATAATGCTGGGATCACGCCCTGAGCCAAAGGCAGACGCTTAACCGCTGCGCCACCCAGGCGCCCCTGAAAACATATTCTTAATCAACAGCCTACTATACTATTAGCAAATGGATTAATGCCAGAATTAAATGGCCCTTGGGTCCAGTGTGATATTGACTAGTGGAGAACTGAACTCAAAAGCCCGTGTGGCTGTCTCCAAAGTGAGGCAAGCAAAAAGAATTCTGTTTTTTATTTGATTTGTTTCTTATCTCTGGACAGTTAGATTATTTCCATTTTTTTCTCTTACAACAAGTATTTGATAAAAATGCTTGCACATGGTTCGCTGAGTTACCTCTATATCTTTAGGTTAGATTTTCAGGTATGGAGATTATCGTTCAAATCCTATCAACATTTGTAGACATTCCATACATATTTTTAAAGTGCTTTACAGAAAGATTGCACCAAATTATGCTTCCACCCACCACGGATGAGAGGGCTTCTCTCACTATACAGTGGCAAACACGAGGATAAACAATAAAAACAAAACAGAAAACTCTTCTACCACATTTAATGGGAAAAAATTTGAATCTCGTTTTCACTTGCTGTCCTTTGATTGCCAGTGGAGTTGAATATGTTTGCCAATCCGTATAACTCATTCGTATCTTCTTCTAATGTTCCAGTTTACTTTTATAACATTTCTTCACCTGAGGCCCAACTGTGGGGAAGTTTAATCTTCAAAATTCTTCATAGTGGTACTTTTTTGGAGGGGGCAGAATGTGGATTGGGAGGGAGAATTTTATAAAGAAGGAGATGCATTTACCAAGTTATTTTAATATTTATATTATTAATTTTTTTTTAATGTGTGGCATTTGGTATCTGCAGAGCTATGAAATGGAAACTTTTTTCTTGAGAATAATATGACAATAGATATGAATGACTTTTTCATCAGCTTTGGAAGACACTATGCAATAATAAATATACATTTTCCGGTAACTACACCAAAATTCTGTTTTTAATAAACTGAAAGTTTCAATCAGAAAGAGCTAGTTTCAGGCAGATTTATTTTTATATTGAAAAAAAAAACCCTCAACTTGACCAAGTTTCTTCAGCTTGTATGATAATCAAGATTCTGTGCATCTCCTGTCTGGGTAACTGCCCACAGGTTACTGGGGACGTCTTCCAAGTGAGCATGAGCCCATCCTGCACGGTAGCGTGCTGTCGCAAATTTCTGAATTCAATACAGTATATGTTTTTTCTCAAGCTTTCTCCTGTGAAATAGAACATTTGTTAAATAATATAAGTGCATTGTTGCATTTTAACATCTCCACAGTCTATTAAAAGGTCACACCCTCAGAGCGTGATTTAAATGAACTTTCTAGATACTACGCCTTTGTCAATAAACTTTACCCTAATGTACTTCTTTAATCTTACATTTTGTTTTAGGAAACAAACTTTTCCTTTCATTTTTGATGCTTCAGGTGTTGAAGCTGTGGACTGTGCTCGGTTTCCTAGCAGTAGCATTAGCCTTAATAGCTTGAAGCCTGTGTTGAATTGTGCCTTGCTTTACTATTGGTATTCAGATCTCACTTCTTAGTCTATGTCCTTGTACAAAGGAAAAATTGCCTTCTCTTCAATTATTTTCTTTCTCTACTTTTCACTTAAGACTAGAAATGGCCAAAAAAATATCCTGCCAATTTAAAAATGGTTTCCCCCAAACCACACTTTCCAACGCTTGTGTTTTTCTTCTATTAGTTTGCATCTCAAAGTGTATAGTCTGTGATTCAAAGTGTGCAAGAAAGAAATGTTGCTATTCATTTGCCATGACTAATTGAAATGTTCGAGCATTCCATCCCATTACGTATTGGGGAACACAAACGTTGGCAATTAAATGAATTCCAGACTTGTCCATTTAAACAGTTTTTTGGATAAATATTCAGTTGATTCAAAGTCTAGCTTCTTCTTGGTGATATTTCTCTCATTCCTTTTCTATTTCTCAAGATGGTGCTTGGGTTCATGGAAAAGCTTCTGTACCTACTTTCAAAGAGCAAGGAAGTCTGCATGCTGTCCTTCACATCTTTGCTGGTCTATGATGTGAACAGCCAATAGGGTCTTTTTAGTCACCAAGCATGCAGCACTAGTGCCTCCTGAATTATTGTTACCATTGCTTTTTTTTGAGGGGGGGTGGCATAATGCTGTTGACACTCATGGCGGGCGAATGCCAAGGAAATGTCCAGCTTCATTTTTACTACACTACAGCCTTATCTCAACTCTTACCAATTCTGCAGAATCTCTGGTCAGTGTCCTTTCATCTGCTCCTAATCTCACTCTGGTGGTCTCTTTGTACATCCACTGTTTCCCAATTCAACTATCTTCTTGTGCCTCTTAGTTTCATAAGGCAACTTCTAGATCTCTTCTACACTCCCACTTTCTACTTCGATATGTCAGATGGCCCTTTCTCCTCTATAGAGGTAACCCCGATGTTGATGCAAGCTGTCCTGAAGGTTCTTCTCAGGACTTCCCTCTGATTGAATACTGCTAGGTCAGCAATTTCTAAATGACATCCTAGAAACATCTTCAGTGGCATCCTCGGCTATCATCATGCTGACCTGAGGTATTTTCTTCAGACATTTGTGATTTTCCCGAGCTATGTCTACCTGAAACATCAAGTACTGAGTTTTTCAAACCTTCCATCTTACCTCTTAAGTCTTCCTGAGGGGAAAGCCAGGACACTTAATTTTGATTCTTGCCTCCTTCCTTCCAATTCTTTCGGAGTCACTGCTCGGACTACTAGACCTTTTGCTTTCTTTTAGTTGAAATTGAGCTTTCCCTACATCATACTCTTTTTCCTCTCTATACTAAAGCATATTTTCATACTCCTGTGGTTTAATTTGTGTATGAAAGTAGCTCCTGGAATTTAGAAACTCCCTTTCTTTTGCCACAAATCCTGATTCACAAGACCTTTGTCTCACTACACACTGATAAAAAATAAAAAACAACAACCTTCCTTGAACAATGCCTTTTTTCCTCTTTGTATTCCTGCTTTAATAATCCAAATCCTGCCTGAGATAATGGATGCCTCTGGCTGAATAGGGGGAGGGTCAATTAATTTATTTCAAAAAGTCTTATCCCCGTTATAGTTGAAACTGATGATATTGATAAATTACTTTTATCTTCCAGTTGTTTCCAAATTCATTTTAGAGGAACCATTCCTTTTCTCCAGAACCTACTTTTAAAAACAAAGTGTTTTTAAACAAAGATATACTATAGTTTGTCTTCAGCTACACAATAGCTCCCATGTAGTACTACCCATAAAGATTTCAATGAAAATTTCTTTGTTTTTTTTCCAATTTCAATCCAATTCAACAAGCATCAGTTTATATTTTTTAACCAGCCTCTGATTATGCATCTTATAGGCAAGAGAGGTTTACGAAAGGAGAAGACAAGGTTTATAGCGCCTCAAAGGTAAGGAACCAGATGCAAACGCGAAATAATCAGGATACAATGCAAGAGCAGGAAGAATTGTATCAACACACAGAAACTGTTTATGATAGGTCATTAATAGATATGTATTGTTCTTCACTGTGCGTTGTATAGACAACACAGTGTAGGCTCTCTGGGCAACTTGCAAATAATGAGAGTTAGAGAGGACATTAAAATGGAGGAAGAGAGATGGGCTAGTGCTCACATTTTTAGTAGAATCTGGAAATGTAGAAATGAGGAAATCCTCTGTTCCAAGCAAGAAGAAAACAACTTGGGGAGCAACTTGGCAAAGAATTGTGGGTTCAGAGGGCAGTTCTGTTATGTTAAGCTTTAAATTGGCTGAACAACACAAGTCATTCTAGAAGAATGTACTTTTTCAGATACTTGTTCTTGGCATTGCCTCCCTTGTTTTCCCCACCTCCATATTTTTCATAAAGCAAATGCTTTGTCATACATATTCTTCCTCTTCATGGAATTGATGTCGCTCGTTCCACTGCTTCTGTTTGCTTGGTCACGGCTGTCCACGAATCTTTCTTCTCCCAAGTGGACTGTCTAAGTGAGGCTCCTAGCAAATAATGGGCAGCCCAAGGGTCAGCCCCGATGGGGCTTGCAAGCTTTTAACTTTGGAGGAGAGCCATTTTTGCTACTAGTGAGACTTATGAGAGTTTGTTTTTCTCCTTATGTTGCAGCTAAATTTCCACTGAAATAATAATAGCTCAAAAAACAAAAAAAGAAAAAGATCCTACCCTTTCATCTTTTCTCACTCCTTTCGCTGGCAAGTATGTTGGGAAAATGAGAAGACACTGCTAAACTCTCTCCCCACCCACAGCTCTTCTGAAACCGCCTTGTCCACAGTCGCAGGGTCCTAAAGAGACTCATCTCAAAGACTTTTATTTCCATTTCATTATCCTTGCCCTTGCCACCACCCTTGGCACTTTAACCAAGCCCTCTTAAAATGTTTTTTCCCTGGTTTCTAGAATGGAACGCTCTTCTGATTTGCCTCCTACCGCTCCAGGCTATTCCTTTTCTGCCTCCTCTTGCTTCCCAAATGCAACTATTTTCTGAGATTCTGTCCTTATCTCTGTCTTTTCTCCCCTTGAATTCACTACCTAGGTAATCTTGTTCACCTTTAATATAATTTCTATGCAGACAAACCTTAAATATATATGTTTATATATAACTTAAATTAATATGTATTATATATTAAATATATATTTATATATTTACATATTATATTTATATATTTATATACTTATAAATATATATATGTTAGATCAATCAGTTGATAGATATAGATAGATATCGCCAATGGACTTCTCCAACGGACTACAATTCAGGATTTCCAAATGTTTGCTGAACATTGCTATTTTGATTCTTGTGCTAGTCACTTCAAATTCAATGTGTGCAAAGCTGAAACTCCCACCTCCTTTCTCAGGTCTCCCCTCTTCACTCCTCTGTATCCATCACTGGCAGTCACGTGCTGGAGCTGGCTCTTACCAGCTTATGGGGCCTTACTGTGTGCCCCTGTTCCCAACTCCAGTCTGGCCATGGTGTGAACATTTACTCCACAGATAAATGCTACAAATTGCAGGTTTGTTTTCTTTTCCTCTCCTCTCTTTTCTCTTTTCTTTTTCTTTTCTCTTATTCTTTTATTTTTATTTTTTTAAAGATTTATTTATTTATTTGAGAGAGAGAGAAAGTCAGTGCATAAGGAGGGAGAGAGGCAGAGGGTGAGGGAGAGAGAGAATCTCAAGCAGATTCCCTGCTGAGCATGGACTCTGACTTGGGGCTCAATCTCAGAACCCTGAGATCATAACCATAGCCCAAATCAAGAGTTGGACACTTAACCTACCCAAATGTATGTGCCCCTCTTTCTTTCTCTCTCTTTCTTTCTTTCTTTCTTTCTTTCTTTCTTTCTTTCTTTCTTTCTTTCTTTCTTTCTTTCTTTCTTTCTCTTTCTCTTCCTTCCTTCCCCTCCCCTCCCCTTCTCTCCCCTCCCCTCCCCTTCTCTCCCCTCCCCTCCCCTTCTCTCCCCTCCCCTCCTCCCCCCTCCCCTCCTCCCCCCTCCCCTCCCCTCCCCTTCCCTCTCCCTCCCTTCTTTCCTTCCTTCCTTCCTTCCTTCCTTCCTTCCTTCCTTCCTTCCCTCTCCCTCCCCTTCCCTCTCCCTCCCTTCCTTCCTTCCTTCTTTCCTTCCTTCCTTCCTTCCTTCCTTCCTTCCTTCCTTCCTTCCTTCCTTCCTTCTTTTTCTGAGAACGTTTTCCAACACACCACTGATTATTGTCATACCATTCTCCCAATCGCCTAAACTTGACACTTAGGGGTAATTTTGGACAACTTTCTTTTCCATATACCCTAAATCCATTCAACTGTCAAGTCTCTAATGCTTACATCACTCCAAACTTTACTATGTTCATGGCTCCTGACCAATTTCTTGCTAGGCTTTTCTCACAGACCTTCTCTTATCTCTAACCAACTTAGCAAAATTCTGCAAAGTTAATCTTCCTAAGGAACAGTTGTGATCATAGTCAAAAGTTGCCAGTGATGTTCCTTGCTTACCAAAGTTGAGTCATTAATTTTCAGTAAAGCTCAGCTATAATCTGGCCCCTAGTCCTACTCCAGTACACCACACACTTCAGGATGCTGAGCTCCTAGTTTGTGCCTAGATCATAAGTACTTAGGAAACCCCAGAGGATGACATTGTCTAACCGACCAAATGAGGAAGCCTTGTTGACTCTGTGCCTATTTTGTTCCTCCTGAATTCCTCCTCTGCCATTTCCACACACCTAGATCTTACCTATATGTCCAGGGTCAGCCTGATGGCCACTTCTCAAGTGGAAATTATCTTTTTTCATCATCTAAGGACCCAATCTTGGAGCATTTTACTTTTACAATCACATCATCAGTAACATTTTCTGTCTTTTAGTAAGTGAATATACTACATTCTATTTTTTTTAAGTGGCCAGGACCATGGTGAACTTCTTGAGTCTAATGGGCATACAACCAAAATGTGTCAAATAAATGGATGTGAATGAAAACACCTAGGATTTATGTAAAATTATTTCATCTCAAAAATTATCTCATAGTTTCCCATTTTTTACAACATTGTAATGAAGGAAGAAATCAGAAATTTAGCTCATTTGTGATATTACTCATTGGGAAGTTGAGGACTATCACTAAGATGAGTTTATGCCTAAGACTTGAGATTTCCTGGGGCGCCTGGGTGGCTCAGTCGTTAAGCATCTGCCTTCGGCTCAGGGCGTGATCCCGGCATTCTGGGATCGAGCCCCACATCAGGCTCCTCTGCTATGAGCCTGCTTCTTCCTCTCCCACTCCCCCTGCTTGTGTTCCCTCTCTCGCTGGCTGTCTCTCTCTCTGTCAAATAAATAAATAAAATCTTAAAAAAAAAAAAAAGAAAAGAAAAGAAAAATTCTAAAAAAAAAAAAAAAGCCTTGAGATTTCCTACTTCTCCAACATCATTTCCTACCATGCACACCCTTTACATTCGAGGCAGAGTTGATAAGCTTGGATGATGGATTGGTTAATATCCCTCTTCCTTGGATGTGAAAGGAAGGAAATTAAGGCTTTTAAGGAAACACTATACTGGACTGTAAGCTTTCTGAGGACAGAGACCCAGTCTGCTTTATTCTCTGGAATAACTCCAGTACCTCGGTTGCCTCAACAATATTCAGTTAAATTAATGAACCACACTGCCTGTGTTTTTTCAACACTATAAGCAGAAGGATGAATACCATTCCTAGTATTATTTTGCAAAAGTTTATTTTCCAAAGTTTTTTTTCCAAGCTACAAAATCACTGTGTTGTAGATTAAGGACTTCTCCCCAAGGGCTTTATTGGTTTATTTATTTACAGAGTTTGACTATAGCGTGGCAGATAGCATCAGTAACTGAGCACAGAGGAAGAGTAATCGGGCACTGTTTTAAAATTTACCGATGACCTCCTGCAGCAGTAACACTTTAACTTAGGCAGTGTGAATAACATCTCTAAATATTTTTTACCCTTACTTATCTATTAGATGATGGCTGACATCCTTAAGTGTGCAAGGTTATAGTTAATGATCGTTGAACATATTTATCTTGTTCTAAATACATTTACTTGCTCTCAGTCTGGAGTTTGGGGTTTGTTTGCTTGCTTTTGTTTTGTTTGTTTATTTCTTAACATTAGACTGAGAGGTTTCCCCTTTGTTTTCCTCTCTGATCTGGAAATGGCTCCACTAGCAAAAGCTAAATATCTCTTTGAAATGTGTGTACACAGACTGGTTGACAATACAAATTGGTAAACCATATGAGTAGATACTGCAATCTGCAGAATATCACCATAGGCCAAGATCCAAAATGAGAAAAAGAAATTTCTGAAACTCATGAGGGTAATAGATAACATGCCAGGCCTAACCAGAATTGCTGAACCAGCTATTAATATTCTCTCTCTATATACAAGTATGTATTATTTTCCTTACCCATATCCTTCTCACAATACAGCAGATGTTTTTATATGAATATTGTATCTGCAGTTTAAATTTTTGCTATGTTATACCCCCATAGCAATATTTATGTTGAAAGCTCTAGTCCACTAAACACACCTCCCTCATGGAAGGTTTTAATGTCCTGAATTCCTCTTGTGTAGCTAACAATTATTGGATTATGGCTTATGGAAGCTTGTTCGAAAGTGTAGATTCCATGAACAGCTTTTTTGTACTTAGTGTTCAAATGAGACAGTAAGGCCCATTAACCCATCTGACAAGCTACTTCAAGAGATCGTGATTCTAAAATATGAATGTAAAAAGCAAAAGCATTATCTTAGCCTAGTCCCTTCCGTTTCTGTCTCTGGGTAATATTTTCTCGATTAGTGTGGTGGGTAGACTGTTGCTTAAACAGGTCAATGCAAATTAGCCTTGTGATTTCCTTTGTAATAAAAGTGTGATCTCCTTCACCTAATCTGTAGTTGAGTATTATTCAGGCTATTGCTTTGTGTTTCTATTAAAGACAGAGGAGTCAGAAGAATGGCAAATGTAATCCATTATCACCTACTTCAGATATGGGTTTTAAATGATTTTTTTTTAGTTTAACATAAATTTTATAAAATGTTGGCTGTCATCTTTGAAAGAGTGACACTGTACCTTTATTTTAATAATTTCTTGGAAAATGGTAAATAATCAAAACTTCCAACATGTATCATGGTAGATAAGGCACTTTTAAAATATAGGAGAAATTTATCTCTATGGCCAATGACCAAACACTAGCTAATGTTCATACTACCAATACGGGAAAAACATGTACATCTATAAATGATATGAATTATATTTTCATTGCGAGGAAAGAGATTGTAAATTAAGTAAGTCCTTTGGCCTTCTTAATGATGATTAATAATAATGGCCAATAATAATAAACACCATTTATTGAGTGCTACCCATCTGCCAATCCTTAACATAAACTAATTTCACCACAGCTCTGAATACGTATTACCCCGTTTCACAGGTGAGGAAATCAAAGAGAAGAAAGGTTATATAATGTATGTAATGCTTTGTCTTGGAAAATTGCTGAGGGTGGAATATAGTGCCACATCTCTCTGGTTTCAATGCCCATACTCTTTGAGTATTTATTTTGTCCCCCACCCCTAAACTCTGTCCATACAGCCAGCTCCCACAATTTGGAAAATGTACAGTTCCTAACGGAGTTTATAGGCTCCCAAGTTCACTTATAAATGTCCTTTTCAGGGGCACCTGGGTGGCTCAGTTGGTTAAGCATCTGCCTTCAGCTCAGGTCAGGATCCCAGGGTCCTGGGATGGTCGGGCTCCCTGCTCAGCAAGGAGTCCGTTTCTCTCCCTCTCCCTCTGTGTGTGCTCTCTTTCTCTGTAGCTCTCACTCTCTCTCAAATAAATAAATAAATAAAATCTTAAAAAAAAAAATAAGTCTTTTTCTATAAACCAGTCTTTTTCTTACAGGTACTTATAAATAAGACCCTAAAGCCTCATTTTTTTGGATCTTATTTCAATCTTCCACATTGTATCAAAGTATACCTTGACCTGTGACCCATCCCTTAATTCCCACAGTGAACACAGATGACCTTTTTCTCAGCTGGCCAGTTGTTTAAATCTCTACCTGTGCTTGGAGAGACAGACTCAGCCTCCAGCTCCTCTGGCCAAGTGGGAAGCTTGTCTCACTCATTTCTTATCTGCAGCATCTCTCACAATGTCTGGCACTAAATGAATGGGTGTTTTGTAGCTAATTGTTTCCCTACAGAGACCTAGAGCTCCTCCAACGTCAGGACCACATCTAAGGGTTCTAATATGTCTGCCTCAGGGCCTAGGGGGATAGAGCCAGGGCCCACACCCACGTGGTAGAATGTAAGGAAGGGATGAGTTAATCACGAGACAAAGCAGAATAGCAGCCCCCCTAAAACTACAAGGAGAATGGTAAACAAATGGGCCAAAAGTCTTGCCACTGACGGGTTTCTTTATGGAATATTTTGGATAATAATAAACAAATATCAAGAATAATAATAATAGATCTCCCTCAATGTCCTATTATATCCCTGAAACTGTGCCAGATTCTTAATCTATGTTATCTTGTTTAATTCTTAGGAAAAAAACAGATCATATTTTTCTTTTTTAGAGGTGAAGAACTCAAAAGGCAGAGCAGTCACTGCTGTGAAGTACCAAGCTAATTTGAACACAGGTTTGTCTCCCTTTAGTTCGCAAGCTTTTCCACAATCCCAAATCTGGAGTTTATCCAGGAAAATAAGAGGTTCCTGCATCTTATAAAATACCACTGATTCTTTCACGTGTTTTGTGTAATTACAGACTTACAGCAGTTCAATGAGTTTTTATAAACTATTTATATACTTAAAAATATAGTCTGCACCAAGTACGTTGTTATTTTCATGAAATCATTAAGTGTGCATCCAAGAATTGGGAGCTAAATAAGGCAACCGTTGGCCACACTGATATTTTTAGGTCTGTTTTACAGAGGGGGGTGCTGTATGCATGTGTGCAGGGGTGTGTGTGTGTGTGTGCAGGGGTGTGTGTGTAATGTGTTACCCACAATACTAAGAGAGCTCAATTCTTGAGATTGATGATTATCTCTCATTTATCTCCACGGTTAACAAAGGAGGAAAGTCCTCAAAACACATCATTTATATTGTAAGGTAGCCTATGCTCTACCTGATGAAACGAATTGGGAAACATTTGAACTATTGTATGCAGGCATCAATTTTGGGTGCTGTCTAGTAGAGAGGCACGTAACCTTATTACACTATTATCCAAAGGAAAGATGGGTATAAAAAGGAAGAATAAAATACTGAGCAAATTGCTTGTTCTTTACCCAAGTTCACCCTGGAAGATGTCTCCTTTCTGGTTCTACTCTTTATTTTAACCTCCTAATTTAGTTTGTGTTTATTTAATTATTTATCCATTTCAGAAAGAAATTTACCAGTAAAATGACTAATTTTTAAAAAGAAACCAAATATATTTCAGAGGCTCTGCCAATGTGTAATGTCTTCTAACGCTGGCCAAAAATAGCAGTAGACTAATTTTGAAATCACTGTTTTCTCTGTAGAATTCTCAACGTTATTCTCATTTGCCCTCCTTTCTTGAATCCCCCACCTCCAAACTCCCACCCCGGAAAAAAAGAAAAACAGATTACAGTAAATTTTGGCAAGGAGTTCTATTGGCATCATTTTCTTAGAAGTCACGTGCTTTGGATTTCCTCTTGTTTATGATATATTAAAATGCCTTCCAGATGTTTTTAATTATGAAAAAAAAAGTTTTCAAGAAAGCAGAGTAATCCAAATAAAGTTTCCTCTTTTTTTTTTAATGGCCAATAAATTAGTATATTCCAGCTTATCAAACTGCCCCATAATTCTGAGGGTGACCTCTTTAAAGAAGGTCAGGCATTGAATGAGACAGCTACATTTGGGCAGAGGCAGGGTTTTACCAAGAACACTTTCAGTTCCTGTTTCCAATTGAGCCTGCTCCCTGCCTGGGGCCTAGCCTGATGTACAAGCCCATTGGCTGGGCTTGCTTAAATGTCCCACACAAATATAAACACCTCTACAGTGTGGGGAAGATGAAAGGAATAGCTTATTGATATTGTATATGCTAACGTTTGGATGTGGGACAGGAAAGACAGCACTGAGCTGCTGGTATGCAACGCTGAAGCCGGGCGGCATGGAGAGGTTTTCATTTACTGATGCTGGATGCGTGCCCAGACTGCCATAGTGGAATGCAGGGAGAAACACAGAAAGGAGGAGGACCACAGAATGGTTTTTCGTGAACATCCATGTGGGGCAGAAGAATAAATACATATGAAGGCTATGTTTCTAGAAATGAAAGAACTGGCCACTGAGGAGCAGTTGGGAGCCCCCCTGCCCCCGCCCCCCAAGTCCCAACCTGGCCCTCTTCATTTGTACTTGAAGGTAACCGTTCATCCTAATTTTGATTCAGGGCATGAGTAAGACTATAATTCGGCTGAAAGAGAAAGACAGGGCAGGGCAGGAAGAAACCTTAGCTTGCTTTGCCTGTTGTTGTTTTAAGCTTAGCAAGGAGAATAAATGTGTTTTTCTTTGACTAATGTTACCAAAAGAGAAAGAGCTTTGTGGATTATAGACATGGTAGCTTTTAAAAATGTATCTGCTGAACATCTGTCATGTGGGACAGACCAGTAACCCTTTAGGAAGTGGAGATTTGGTGACTCACAGTGTGAATTTGAATTTAAATGGCACATTCATTGGGACATTCATTGGCCTCACTTAATGGAGTATTTTCTGATAATTAACTCCCATCCGCCTAGCCCCACCTCATCTCTCTGTTTCTAACTCTAAGCATATTTGCCAACAAGACTAAGTGTGTTAATGATGATAGCTTTGGAGAAATAGCTCATCAAAATAGGGGCCTGCCAGGGTGTGGTGCTTGAGAAAATTTTAAATCAAGAAAGTAAGACAGTGTGACACATACAAACCAGTTACTCAGTCCTCATTCGCTGCGTTCCGACAATGTACAGAGAAGAAATGGAATCCTGTAGAAGGGAGAAATTAAAAAGAAGTTTCACTAGGTAAGAGCGGATGGGGCAACAGAGGAAAGTTATGGGATATTCTAGAGGATTCTAGTTCAGAGGTTAAGAAGATTGGAATTTAGAGGAATTGATAAGTATCTTGAGGAGAGAAAAGGAAGCTCACCAATGGGTCCAGGATAGTTACCTTGCTATCGGCATTCTGCAACTGGGATTCTGCAGCTATGCACAAAATAAGTGCCAGATGGGGCCAAAATATTATTTGTTTCTTCAGTCAAGATGTACCTAATGGTGACGGGCAGAAGATAGCAGAACAAATGAATATAGCAGGGGTATCTATTAATAGCAGAACAAATGAATATAGCAGGGGTATCTTGTCATCTGCCAAGATAGCAGTGAGGTAAGAAAGGAATTAGATTAAAGAAAGCATCCCTGGTGGCCATTGATGAAGACCACTTGATGCAGTTTGAATTAAACGATTGGAAGAATCTTTGGGAAAGTGTTACATCTGGGAGAAGAACAGGTCAACAAATGAATCGTGTGGAATAGGACAAGTAGGAAACTGCCATCCTTACCGAATTGATGAGACTCTTGAAGTTACCAATAGCGTCAACCTAATGAACAGAGGTAAAGAAACAGATCGAGTGATTCGACAGCTCGGTTTAGTAAACATTTATTTCTGACTTACCACGTGTTAGGCAAAATTCCGCGTACTCTTGAAGAAACAAAGACTGACACTGGAGCACGAATTTCCTTGGCTTCTCTAGCCAGAAAATACACCTGCTGACGTGGCTTCAGCCGAAGGACATCACCCTCAGATGTAGGAAGCCCACTGTAATCATTCAAGCTTTCATCTTTAGGAGGAAAGCAAGCAGGGCAGCGAGGGAAAGAAAAACAACCCCCAGCTCTTTCTCCTGCCAAAGAAGAGCTGTAATCCACAAGGAGATAAATGGTCCAGGCAGATCACTCTCATATTCAAACAGTATTGCCCACGTTCTCCCGACAGTCCTTGCCCTAAGAGTTCATCGTTTCGCATTCCAGGTATGACTTGCTCAGAAATAACCTGGATGCAGCCCCAGGATACCTCCTTCTCCTCCTCTTCCTTCCTCCCCACCTTGCTCTCTCCGTTCTAGGTAGAGCGGCTTTCTCGCCGCTCACGCTAAACATGCCCCCACCTCAGGTTGTTATCTTTGTGATTCCTTTTACCTGCATGTATGTTATTGCTCTAGATATCTGCGTGGCTTCTATTCTCACTTCTAGAGGGATCTGCTAAAATGTGACTTTATCAAAGTGGCCTTCCCTGACTACCTTCTGCAGAACTGCTCTGCCTCCATCCCCTTTATCTGCTCTATTTGTCTCCAGAGTATGTATCACCAGCAGACAAACTATATAATTTGCGGGTTATTTCTTGCCTTCTGCCATTTGAATGTGACCTCCATGAAAGCAGGGCCTTTGTCTCTTTTATTCCTCACTAGTTTCCCGAACCTGTAATAGCGGCTCGCTCATAGTAGGTGTTGAATAAACATTTGTTGAATATAGGAATTTGTGTCCAAGGAAAAGCACAAAGTGCACTTGGACATGGACAAAAGATAGAATGATTCTAGCTGAAAGTGTCATGAAGGTCTTTGGAAATACGGTTGATGGAGATGTACTAGTGCCTGGGTCTGTGGTGGGAGGGGAGGGGAGGAGCAAGAGAGGGACAGGGCCAGAGACAGGGCCAGAGAGAGAGAGAAAGAGATTCTTATCCAACAGTATTCTTCAAAGGCTATACAATGTCAAATCATAATGATATCTGAGAATAATTACTAGAACTAGTAAAGGCTTTGGAAACTAAATCATTATGAGAGATGACTTACGGAACTGATAATTTTCTCAGCCTAAAGAAAAGAAAACAAAGCACGGAGGAGATAGGAGTAGGAGTCAGAGGATGGAACAATATGACTGCCTTTAAATATTGCAGAGATAGCCTCTGAAATAATGAGTAGACTTTTTTCCTATTGTTAGGACAGGAAGTTTTAGGAAGATTTGGTAATTTTGTTTTAAAATTCTAATCATTAGAGCTGTCCCAAAGTGGAATAAACCCCATCACTGTATAAATCAGAAATAATCCAAGAAAGCCATTGTAAACCAGACTCCTGTTTTAGGTAAGAGGTTATACCTGATGACTCGTCATTAAGTATCTTTCAAACTCGGTTTTTGCACACGCGCGCGCGCGCACACACACACACACACACACACACACACTTGTTGGGTTTTAACTACAAATCATCTAGCTAGTTTCTAAAATAGAGGACATCCAGTTAAAGTTGAAGTCAGATAAACAAGGAATAGTTTTTTTTTTTATCGTAAGTAGGTCTTATGCAATATTTAGAGGAAACTTTTATCAATAATTCTTTTGTTATTCATCTGAAATTCAAATCTAACTGGACATCCTGTATTTTATCTGGCAGCCTTATGCTTTAGGGAACAACATAACAAAATAAAGGTACGTGTCTTCAGAATTCAGGATTTCCAAATATAAAGCAGGGGATGACATGGCAGAATTTATTCACACATCTGTGGGCGTGATAGCTTTGGGGCAGATTTGGAGGTATTGATCTTACAGCCATTCCATCAAGTGAGGTTTTTTTCTCTTATTTTCATTTTTAAATCTCTTTTTTTCACAGTTTTTGAGAATTCTGAAGTGTATTTGTTTTAATGTTGATTTGGTGAGGCGGGGGGTGGGGGCACCCGTAGTCTTTAGAATTTCACAAGGGACTTTGTCCTAAGTGATTCACAGCATATCCTGGTGGCTTTTGGGCTCAGTATTTTCTTATCAAATCTAACTTCCAATTCAGTTAGTTGGGGCACATTCTTTAGTACTCATTATTAGCATTAATGCTGACGAACGATTGGATTCACTTTTAATAGACTATAATTTAAAAATGATAATTATATTGAAATTAAAATAATGACAGAGTAGTTACCAAACAACTTACTACAATTTTATTTCAGATCAATGGAAGCCTGGCTCAAATGACACTAATAGAAGGAAAACATTTCTGTTTAACAGCTGAAGAGATGCTGTTGTAAGGGCTAAGGCATAGCACTTTGAAATTATAAAATTTTTGACAGTTTTGAAATTATAAATTCATTTTTTAAACTTTTTCAAATTTTGTGCGACAAGTGAGGGGTCGTAAATATTTTCTGTTGCACTATTTCTAATTGCCTAATTTCAGTATTCACATGAAATGCAATCGCCTTGTATAAAACGGTCTCTGACCTCAGAAGGCTCAGGGCTACTTTGGAAGGGCAAAATGAACAGAAATGAAACAAGGACAAGAAAATGGATTCAGTGTGCTATCCGGTTCTAAAACCAAAAATGTAAAGCATAGAGAAATCATGCTGGGAAAGCTTCTCAGAGAAATGGGGACTTAATGTGTGCCTCGTAGGGTGGCTTGGGAATGCGTACTTGGAGAGGGGTGAATTTAAGGCCAAGGAGAAACAGTGTGCGTAAAACTTTTGACCAAAAAACAAACAAACAAACAAACATACATACAAACAAGAACGAGCGAAGGAGAAGGCAGTGGTGACACAGAACGCAAGGAAAAAGTAGAAACACTTCTGTCTGGAAATCATGGCACATGATCAGGAACAGAAAACAGAGTCACATTGATCAGGACCGTAAAGGCCACACCACAGAATTTAAGCTCACTGTCAGGCTATAGAGAACCATCATATATGCCTGCCCAAGAAATGGGCATCCCAAGATGGCATTTCTGGTGGCATTCATTGTTACGTCAGCTCAACAAAACCCACTCTGAACACTTCCATCCTGTCCAACCTAAACTCAGAGGACAGCAACCGACATGATCATTTTTTTTTAAGATTTTATTTATTTATTCGACGGAGATAGAGACAGCCAGCGAGAGAGGGAACACAAGCAGGGGGAGCGGGAGAGGAAGAAGCAGGCTCATAGCGGAGGTGCCCGATGCGGGGCTCGATCCCAGAACGCTGGGATCACGCCCTGAGCCGAAGGCAGACACCTAACCGCTGTGCCACCCAGGCGCCCCAACATGATCATTTTTTTTTAGTGTTTCTTCAAGAAAAGTCTTTTTTTTTAAACAGATTTTCGAGCTTATAGGGTTACTTCTATTCAAAATGAAGACCTACAAACTTCTCTCTGTGGATACAAATAAATACTTAGATCCCCGAGAATTTCAAGTGGCTTGGTGGCTTGGTGACCAGAAGGTGAGAGAATAGCTTGATCCTGACTTGTTGTCACAGGCAGGTCCCCGCTGAGAGCCACGGTGGGGCGGGGGGGGGGGGGGTGGCTCTGTCTGGGCTCTTGGATCAGGCACCGAGATTACTTTCTGAGCATTAATCTCTTTGAGACCAGGCACGCTCTTCCAAGAGATGCCACTTCCATACCGTTCTCCACCAACCAAAGAGGAAGGCATTTTTGTGAGATCTCTTTTTGCCAGCTCGTCCATCAGAGAATATTTATTTGTTCATTAATTTGTTTTATGAACATTGTACGAGTTACACAGTACAGTACCTTCTGATCATTTATTGCCAGGATTTATGCTCTGTGACTTGATGGAAAGAAAGTGCAGCCCCAGCATGGAGCTCCCTCATTCCCTGTGTAAGCAGTTGTGCCGCGATTTACACGGTAGAGACTTTCTTTTTAGACACAGTAATTAGCACTTGTCTCATTTATACATCTCCCTTAACACTGTGTCCCCTTTAAAAATATTTTTATTTAAAATGGCATGCAAGGAAATAGCTCAGCATGCATTAGGGGGAAAAAAGAAGAAGAAACAACAAACCACTGATAAATCCATCTGTTAAAAACCACAGTACACAAATTAAAAGAGTAAGTTAACATTATATGTCTTAATCCCCTAGCGCCATTGTTCGTGCTTACTGTTTCTTGCGGAATATTCAAAAGATATTTTTTCCAGTAGACCAACTCCTTTTAGTTCACACCCTGGAAATGCTTTGCTTGCTTTAAATAGGTCCATTATGCTCTCAAACACCCACATATTTACTGAAGTCCGGCCTTAGTGAAACTAGCTATATGGTTTTCCTTCTCTATTATTTATTTTGTCTTCTCCAACTCTCCCTTCAAACAATTCTTAGTTACCCGAAGATGTACTAAATTCCTCAACAAAGTTTGCCTACTAAATGCAAACTGTGATTCTGCCAGAGCAAGAGGCAGTAACTCAACAGTTCTAAGATTTCTTGCTTAATTCTTAAATGTTTCCCTTCCTCCATCCCTTGTGAGACAGGTGAGAAAAGCAATTGCCCCCACTGCTTAATGCATCACAACTCAGAAACTCACTCCATCCTTGTAATTCTGAATCCCAGCCCAGCTGGTGGTTCCTGGATTTCAGACTCTGAATATGAGTTCAGCACTTTTAAATCAATCACTCTGAACAGTATTTCTGTCACATGGAAACCTTTTCTTCTTTGGCAGAAAAGCTTTCCTGATTTTGACTGCAGCCCTGGAGAACTGGATAGTCTCATAAATGAAACCAGGATGTAGGAGAAAAATTAAACTAGATATAATTTTCTAACGCTGTCGTTCGAAGAGTCCTCTTCCATCTGCTGTTCGGGAAGACGAAGGCACCTCTGTGCCCTGTAAGATTTTTCAAACAGTTTCCCCATTCCAGGTTAATGGCTTGTTGCAGTTTGACTAGCAAGGGGTTACTTGGCTTAGGTGGAAGTAGAAGGGGGAAGGAAACACTCCTTAGATTCTATTCCTCTAGCTTCCCATTCTCCCTCCAATTATTCAGATGTTTGTAGAATCAAGTTACATCACAAATTTTGCTATTTATTGCTCCTCGCAGGTTACGTCCATCTCTGACAGTGCTGCTGTTGGGGGAAGGGATAAGTCGGTACCGAGGCCTCTGGGCTTAGCCAGATGGGACAGGGCACAGCAGCTTCGGAAATAATGCTTCTCCCGTTTCACTAGGACAAGTGTAAAACTCAGGCCTTGAAAATCAAGAAATAATGTCAATACCCTGCAAATGGTATAAGAGACCAACTCTTTGGGGGCTTTAAATAATAAGAACTCAACAATTTTTATAATTTTTACTCTTTACAGAGTCAACTATTCCCGACTCTTGGCATGCACCTCCTGTCGACTACCATATATGATCGATTTACCCAAACATCGAGGTAACACAGAAACTAATGCTTCCTATATTCTTAGCTGTCTACTGTGCTCTTCCATGGATACATGCGTCTCCCATCACCTAAAATGATCTAAAATGTATATAGAAATATAGACGGTAAGATATACTGAGAAAAGTGGACAGGGAGGTGCTGATTTCCTCTGCCAGAGTGCGCTGGAGGATACTGACAAATGCCATTTCCTGCCGCTTTTCATACAATGATTATTTCTTATATCTTGATTTCGTCAAAATGCCCCAAATATTTCATATAATCCCTTGGATACGTCGAAATGATTTTATCTATAGATAGCCATTTATTTGTGGACATTCAGTGTGAGATTTCTGACTTCTAAGATATGCTGGCATTAGTAGTTATGGGTATATATGAATAGTGAGGAAGAAAGGTTTCAACATATATGAGCATAACTAGCAAATTTATGGAAATAATATTGCAGTAAGTACATTCATTCACTCAACATTTATCCAGCACATATTTATTGAGTGTTTACTATTACTGAGTGCTGGGCCCTAGGTTAGCTATTGTAATTCACCAGTAGGAGAAACAGACATGGTCCCTGACTTCATGAATTCTGGACATTGGCTTCTTTGAAACAGGAGCACCAGGCTCTTAAATTCTTTAGAGAAACATCGCTGGACTCAATTGCTATAGAATTTGGAAAGTCTAAGTATGCAGCGATAAGCAAATAGCACTAAGGAAAGGCCATATAAGAGGTGTGCTTCAAATGGAAGAAAATCATAGAGCATTCGAGCTAAAAAGTACCTTAAAGATCTTATATCTCAGCCTTCTTATTAGAAGAATGAATTTCTTGTTTATGGTAACACAATGGTTGATGGCTGAGTTGCGTCCATAATACACGTCTCTTGACATCCAGGAAAGGACCTCACCAATCAGTGCACTTTGAACAGTCGTATGATAAATTCCAATTCCAGTGTATTCATTGCACAGGAAAGTGTAGTGGGTTGAATTGTGTTCCCCTCCCCCCCCCAATTCCTATGTTAAAGTCCTACCCTCCGCTATCTTAGAATGTGATCTTATTTGGCATAGAGTCATTGCAGATATAATTAGCTAAATTAAGATGAAGTCATACCGGCATAGGGTGGGCCTCTCCTCTAATATGACTGGAGTCCTTGTCAAAAGGAGAAGTTTGGAAACTGACATGTTCATTGGAAAAAGGCCATGTAAAAATTGGAATTACACTGTTACAAGCCAAGGAATTACCAGGAGGCTAGAAGAGAGGCTGGGAACAGATTTTCCCTCATGCCTTCAGAGAGAGCATGAACCGGGAGACACCTCGATCTCAGACTTCTAGCTTCCAGGATGGTGAGACAATTAATTTCTGTTGTTCAAGTCACATACTTTCTGGCACTTCCTTACAAGAATCCTAGGAAGCTAAGACAGAAGCCAATTGTATTTTAGGCTTACTCAGCTTGCTTTTCATTCATCAAACATCTCTTTATTGAGCACCTACTACATGCCAAGCACTGCACAAAACAGTGGATGAAGACCCAATCCCTCTCCTCAAAAAATACATGAGTATACCAAAGCATTAAATAATGATGCTGGGTTCCTCCCACCCCAATCTGGGATCCACTTCCATCTGTGTGGTTCTTTCCCAATAAATATGATGTATTCCCCTAATCAACACAGGAAGACTAGATTCCACTTCTATCTTGGGCCTAGCCTCTTCCCTGGAAATATGTGAAACTTGCTTCCCAGACATAGTAATCCTCTCCAATCAGTGAGTCATGGGCTGGGGGTGGGATTGGGGCCAGTGACAATCCCTTAGCGTGCTATTAAACCAAGCATCTCAAATCCACCCACCAGAGGAGTGCACGGAGGCCAGCACTGAGTCCCTGTCATGCTTTATCAGGGCCATAAAGTGAGTATTTAAAATTTTAAAGTTTTCAAATGAAATATACAAAAGTTGATTATTTAGCAGTTTATCAACATTACCCCCCCTGTGGCAAAGGGAACAGACAATAAAATTGTTCAAAAGAGGATTCAAAACTACTTTCTGCCGTTTTACTGCAACTTTAAAGAGGTCTAAAAACAAGTCTCCCAGAAGGCCCCTGGCCGGCTTTGCTGCTTGCACCCCTGAGAGCATGGCTGCATTCCTACAGCTGATGCCGCTGGAGTTGGTCCCTGTCCGTTCCCATGGGGACGGCGCTCTGTCACGCCTTCCAGGGCTGTGCCTGTGACAACCAGAAGCCGGAGCAAATTGCGGGAACTCTGGCCCGCAGAGCCTACAGTGAGACAAATTGTGACTTCGGTTGTCCCCACCTCATAATGACCTGTTGCCTTTCTCCATCTCTCAGCGACCGTCTGCCCCAAAGCTTTCTGTCCCCACTGCCACGATGGCCGCTTTCATGCAAAGAACAGTAAGGATGGAATGAAAGTCAGACACAATGTGGCAAAAGTTATGATCACCCCTTAGTAGTTTCCCTTTATGGGGACGGTAGGATTCCCACATAGGCACGTCAGGAAAGGAGAGAAACAAATCGTGCTTTTCCCAGGTTGTGAGGAACACCACACTATTTATGCTTCTAGAAATCCCACCGGAAGAGCTTGAAAGATGAACTTTTAAGTGAATTTATGAGGGTCTAATTACCCACGGATTTTAGTGCAGTTGCTATTTTTTACTTGAGGCCAGCTCTGTTTAAATCTTACCTTTTTTATCTAGAAAAACAAAATATACAGGCTCATAATGTCCAGAATATCCCTTTTAAATGGCAGAGGATAAGCCAACAGGTCTAGTACATCTGACATCTCTTTAAGGCCTCTTGGCCCTTTTGTGTTTTTGTTTTATTGTCTCTTCTCAGCTGCAAGAGAGCATAATGGGAAATTAAAATGTTCTCCCCTATGGACTTATATTGGACTTCCTGGAATTAAGCGTCTGCTGTGGTGGGTGTGGGACCCCCACTTGCCACTCTGTGGAGGACAATGGCCCCATGTCCAGTTGCACCTAAAGAGTGGCTGACCCAAAGTGAAATACAGACAAAAATCCAAGTTCCAGCACATGGTTATGAGATCACAGAGAGAAGGGAGAAAGTTAAGGATCATATTATTATTAGACTTAGGTACTCATTCACTCAGTCATTTATTTATTCAAAAATGTTTATTGAGCACTTACGGTGGGCTGGGTACTGTGCTAACCTCTAGGGATACGATGTTGCACAAAAGGAGGCGTGCTTACTATCCTCACAGAGCTCGAAGTCTGATGAGAGGGGGTCTCCATCAAAATGATAGAAATAAGTAAGTAAAAGTGCAAATGTGGGTGCCGCGAACAATAATCCTATAGTATTACATGGGCATAGAATGAGCCAGTTTTACCTAGTCTAGGGTGCTGTTCGTGGGAAGAGGGTCTCAGAGGAGCCTTGCCAGAAAAAAAAAAATCATCAATGTACTAAGATTTAAAGAACCTGTAGCACTCAATTATTAATAGCCAGAGGTGGAGGTGGGAATTGAAATGGGGTAGAAAACATTCTGGGCAGAGTACAGAAAGAGGTCACACATCCTTTGTCGAAGGAAGAAGGGCACATTTCAGGAACTCGAAGACCTATGTGCCCGAACACCTGGAGGGAAAGGTGTGAAATGAAGCTGGAGTGTAGCGGGAGGCAGCCAGTCCATGCAGGGCTTGGCAGACCCTACTAAAGCTTTGGAAGTAATCCAAAGAACAATGGAGAGCTACTGAAAGGCTTAAAGGAGAGAAAGTAACATGAGGAGGAAACCATTGTCCTGCTAGGATCAGAAGGAGTTAGCTGCAACCTGCGAAAACTCCCTGCTGCCCCCTAACTCCACCGTCAGCCCAGAGCCACACCTTCTAGAAACCCAGAGTAACTGCAGTTTACCATGGGAGCCCTAAAGGCTCAAATCATTTTATTTTCTTGCACATTGATTGAACAAGGTCATATTCCCCAACAATGGGGACAGCGAACTCTCACTTAAATTGCAGCAATCTGGACTGCATACCTCGCAAGATTAGCCACGACTTGCAGATTTAGAAAACAAAATATTCTTTTTTTTTTTTTAAAGATTTTATTTATTTATTTGACAGAGATAGAGACAGCCAGCGAGAGAGGGAACACAAGCAGGGGGAGTGCGAGAGGAAGAAGCAGACTCATAGCGGAGGAGCCTGACGTGGGGCTCGATCCCATAACGCCGGGATCACGCCCTGAGCCGAAGGCAGACGCTCAACCGCTGTGCCACCCAGGTGCCCCAAAACAAAATATTCTATTTGGAGTATCTCAGCAGAACCACCTGCTAGGAGAGCAAGTAAAACTTGTTGAGAATATTTCTGTATCACCTTTAATTTACTTCAATCTCTATAGCTAACTTCTAACGCAGTGCATATTCCAGACTATCAAAGATGATCAAAAGTGATAGTAATGTAATGTAAGTTGTTTACCTTCAGAAATAATGAGCTGATTCATAATAACAGAGCAATAACCACACTTCCATGTTACTGGCCAAGAAAACCTGGCTATTACCCAAATTTGGGTAAATCACACCACAAACACATGTTAATTTTGGCTGCCCCTCCTTACTTAACTAAATGTTTATTTCGAATTATCTGAGCTCCCTGCCTTCCTTTTCAGCCCCTCTTCAATACATTGTGGATGGAGGGATCTTTTCAAAACTTGAGTTTGCTCGTGCCATTTTGCCCGTTGCAAAGCCTTTGCTGGTTGCCCCTGTTGAGGGTTGGGCGGAGCATGGCCAAACAGCAGCAGGGTCATGAGGAGGCCCCGTGTGCAGCCCCACCTGTGTCTCCAATTTCATCTGGCCCTGTGCTCCCCACCACTTTCTGTGCCCGGCGCTCAGTGGGAGGGGAAACAGTGCTGTGAACAAGATCCCGCCTCTGTCCTCAAGACTCATGCCGTCCGGTGAGAGATGTTACATGACATGACATGGATTCCATTATTGCTATGTCAATGGGCAACTTTCGACACAGTTAAATGCAGCATGCTAACAGAGCACAAATGACCAACACTTAATCCAGGCTCGTAGTATCTGGGCAAGTTTTCCTGATTCAGCATCCTCTAACACATAGCTTCAGGGATGAAGACCACACAATTGAAAACTTAATTATATGTATTCTGATATAGGCCATTCTTTTTTTTCTTCTTCTTCTCCTATGCTAATCTTGTTTCCCAAATTATACTGTAAACTCCTTGAAGGCAAAGACTATCACTTACACTTATGTATACTGAGCATTGTCCCTATAGTTCTAACCACGTGGTACATGCTTCTAAATTATGGTGACCAATTAATAGGACAGTGAATTCTTGCCTCAGAGTGTGAGAGGCAAGGGAGGAGTGGTAAAAGAGCTGGGTACACCAAGTCAACAAGGAATGGAAAGCAGTGGCCATGGGGAAAAGGCTGGCGCAAAGACAAAGCTTTATTGGTACTTTTAATTTTTTTTCCAGTTTAACAGTGATAATGATATAACGACTCTATGATTTAATTGGCAGGTAGGAGCCAGGAAAAGACCTCACTAACTCACACTAATGAGAGGTAGGCCCATTGCAGTCCAATGGAGGTTGCTCTTAGTAATTGATTTTCTATTTTTAAAATATGTGCTTAGCTCACTCTGGCCAACATACACACCAGTTGACTGCAACACAGAATACACTTTGTTCTTTCATTTTGTCAAGTGTGGTTGCATTTTAATTATTTATGATAATACTTAATAGTATATTAGTAAGTGTCCTGTAGTGTGGCATGTAAAAATAATGAAGTCTCAGTAATATGAGAACATGATAGAGCTCTCAGCTATTAAATCTTTGCTGAGAAGTGAAATGAGACTGCGGGGTTCTTTGTGAGAATTGGGGGTTTGCAGATTAGGGAAGTGAAAATTAGCAAAGTTCTTCTGAATTACATTTATGAAGTATGTATATGGTGGTATTTTAAAATGCATTGAATATGACTAATATGTTTGAATATGACAAATATGTTAAGATACATGGTTCTTTTATGTAGACTGCTTAGTAGATAATAAGACTTTAAAAAAAATTAGACCTCAGCTGGTTTTTTCTTGATGGCGTACTTTTATATACTTTATTTTTATTTCTGATTCCCACAAAACACATTCTATCTCCAGATTATTAAGAATAATTTGAGCATGTGAAGGTTTTTTAAATTTCAAATTAATCTTTCTTATGGTTATGGATGGAGTTATAATCATTTCCTGGGGAAAAATAAGATTAATGTTTTAAAAGTTATATAAGACTTCATATTTTTGCTATTGGTATATTTTACATAGTTTTTTTACATAAATATTCTGTTACATCCAACTTTCCAATTCTAAATTCCAGAAATAAATTTTACAAGATTCAGTTGAATAAATGTCTGCCAGAAGACTCCACCAAATTCTACCTCCAAACACCATCCCCCCTGGAAAAAAAGGGGGGGGGCTTTTTCTCTGCAGCAGGGTCTTTGTTTTTTTCTACCATTTTAGAAGTGCTTGCCCAGTTCCTTTGTCTTGGTAATTGAAAATGTTTCCCAATCCTTTCTGGCCTTCTCTGCAGACCATCTCTTCTCATTCTTTGAATAGCTCCTTCTTCATTTCCTTGCCTTTTTGTCCTCATCCCTGTGTTCTCTCATAGCTCATCCCTCATTCTCCTAAAACTCTTGTTGGCACCATGTTCCTGTTCTAATTGGTTCTATTCCCTCACCCACTAATTTTATGAGTTCTTTTTCTCTCCCACATTCATCAAGGGCTAAAATAAGAGTTTTGTCCTATTACCAAAAGATTGAGAATATCTATGCTCTGAGGTTGTACATTTTAAGTGGCCGGTATTTATGGCACAGTTTGTATCATGACTCTAAGCTAGTTGTTGAGAGAATAGGAATTGAATGTTCATAGTAAGAACACTCATGGAAAGCCTAATCATATTATAAAAATAAAAATCCAGAGATGAAGAGGTCTTGTCTCTACTTTAAGGATTGAGAGCAGAGGCAACCTTGCAAATAAATTTCAAAATTATTAGCCCAGATGAAAATTTTGGCACTGCAGCTCTGTTTATGTGTTTTGTTTACGAAATGAAGAGAATATGTATAAATATATATTTAGTCACTCATAGGGATTACAATTTTTATTTGCTTTATACAAATAGTTGATAGCTTCTCTGGAAACTGGGTTATAAGCACTAACGATACCTGTCATGAATAGGGAAAAGATATGTAGGACATGACATCTAAAGAACATGGCTAGTACATACAACTTAGAAAATATGACATACTAGGTTCCCCAGGAGGAGGCCCCAGGGCCTCAGGTCAATAAGAAGCTCATGTAGGTAGAGAACACAAGGTAAACTATACTTGGGAGAATCCTTCGAGAGGCTTGAAGACGGCCATAGTATCTCTATCATCATATCAGCTGCTGAGGGCAAGTATTTTGTTCTCAGGGCAAGACACTGGCCAGAGTAAAGTGGAACAGAATCAGATTCAGGGCTAGGGTTTCTCAGAATAGGGATTTTCAAGACAGCGGGCAGAAACCAAAACAAAAGCAAACAAGCCTCAGTCGAGGAACTTTGGGCTCATGAGGAAAGGCATTCACTCGGGAGCTCAATGGCCACTGTAGGAGCACTGGGTCCTCGATTTAATTAATAGCACACAAAACATAAGAGCACAGTGGTTAGGGCTGAGGTGATCAGATTCCACTGCACTAAGGCTGTGAGGAAAAAAAATATATTGATGGCTTTGGGAACTATGGTGAGTGTCACCACTCAGAAGAAGTAATTAAGAAACACAGCTGGGTAAGACAGAATCAGAGGCTGACAAGCAGTGATTTCCAAAGTAAAATATCTATGGCTATATATGTATCCATTTAAGTACACAAATAAATATGCATTTATGATAAGTATGCACATATACCAACACAACACAGCTCCTTTCCGTCTTGCATCAGAGGAATTTGTGCCATAAAGGGTCTAGGCTAATATGTAGAAATACCACTCCTCTATATACTCTAAATGCATCCAGACACCTACAAAATTGACATGTTCCACATTCTAGTGCTTTCCAGTTTCAAAGTACACTAGGTACATACTAGAGAACAAAGGAAAGAATTTTTTTTTTTTGAGAACTTCCATTTCTAAGCAACGACAAATCAGATAGCTTGAAAACTCTCCCAGCAACGAAACACCTAGAAATTGTAGCAAAACAAATACATAACATACATGCTCTTAAGTGTATAGGTCAGAAAATTGATTGACAAGCAGTGCAGTGAGCTTCAGCTCAAGCTGATACTTCAGTGCTAGCAGGAAGAGGTTACCAGATTCAGAAACCAAGGAATAAGAGGCAAGGTATGGAAGCCATAGTAAGAGAGAGAGAGAGTAATAACTGAGACCCTGTTTAAAAATCTGAAACCAGACAGCCTAAGTTTAAGAACTCTGCCCACCTGTACAGAAAAATAAGGATGCTTTTCTGTATAAACAGAAGCTCTAAGTGGGAGGGGGAGGGAATTACACACTTGAGAATTTATAATCTTGTTCGTTCCATTAGGCAGATGTGCTCTCAAATTTATACTAGCAGCATGAGCAAAAACCCCCTCAAACTAAGAAATTTACATGTCATGGGTCCAAGCTGGGATGATGCAGACAATCAAACACACACAAAAATGACGAGGGATAGACACACACACCCCAACAGGCTAAATATGATTCTCACAGATAAATCTTTATTCAAAACCAATTCTCACAATTCAGAATTTACAAAACACTCTAGAAAATAATTCACCATGAACAAGAGTGATCACACACAGAAATCAGAGGATTATATTTTTATATGCATCCTACTCTCACATAAGAAGCTTAAATACTATAAAATAATTATGTTTACAATAACTAAATACTTTCAAAAGCAGTGAGAACATGATCCAGGAATAAGGTACTATTAAAAAAGACTAGCCAGCTATTGAAATAATGGAAATAGAAAATGTAAAAATTTTAAATATAGTCCTTAACAATATGTAACTAGTGTTCTATTTAAACACAAGATTAGATCTAGCTAAAGAGAGAATTAGGAAACAGGAGGATAGATCTCTGGAAAATATTTTTATGATGTGGTGTGGAAAGATAAAGAGAAGGATAAAATGGAAGAGAGTTTAAGAGACATAGAGGATCAAATAAAAAGTCAAACACATATTCTGAAGGAGTCCAGAAGAGAACAGGGAGAATGGAGAAGAGACAACGTTGAAACAATAATTGAGAAATTGTTCCAAATTTATATGAATGTGAATTATCAGATTCAAGCAGTACGAGTAATCTCAAACATGATAAATACAATTGAATCCACGCCTAGACACATCATACTGAAACTTCACAACACTAAATTTTTTTAAAAGATTTAATTTATTCATTTGTGGGAGAGAGAAAACACGAGCAGGGGGAGGGTCAGAGGGAGAGGAAGAAGCAGACTCCCCACTGAGCAGGGAGCCTGATGCAGAGCTGATCCCAGGACCCTGAGATCATGATCTGAGCCAAAGTCAAAAGCTTAACCAACTGAGCCACCCAGGCACTGCAGAACACCAAATTTTAAAAAGCTACTTTTGAAAGAATAAAAATATACTGACAACAGAATTATCAATAGCCATACTACCAATCAAAGAGAGGGCTTTCAGTATGTTGAACCCAAATAGTCATCAACTGAAGCTATGCTGTTGTGGCAACTGCAGAGATGGTTGTAGTCTCCACCCAACTTTCAGGTCAAATATCATGACTGATGGTGCCGCACAAACACCGACAAGGTATGAAAAGATGTATTAATCTCAGAATGAGTCTTTCTGCAGAAAATAGACTCCCAGGCAGTTCTGAAAAGAGCCTGAGAGAGTATGGTATGGAGACTGTCTTATGATGGTTACATAGTGAGGGGCTGAGGTGAGGATTTCCTCGCACGATCCAGGGTTTACATGGTTTAAACTTTTTGCGTACGAGGACTGCAGTGTTATGGTTGTAATAAGCCATCATGGGATGCTCTTCATTCTTTCTAGGTTAAAAACAGAACAAACTGGATTGTTAAATAGAAAAACAGTGGAGATGATCACATTTTTCTAAATGGTCTTATATAATAGGTTTCAATCCTTAGAAGCCTTATTTTAATTTATAGTGGGCATATTGACTATTTTAACTGGGGGCAGGGAGGTAAAAATGTCCATCAGATCTTTTTTGCCAAGACAATTTTAGTCCCAAAAGTTTAATTTTATTTAACATTGAGGCAGAGTATTTGTCCTCATTATGGGTATTTTCAGGCACTGAGTAATATGGCTATGGGAAATTAAAGCAAGGCAATAGTTTCAATGGTTAAGATGTATCATATCTGTTTGTACTCTACATTATGTTCAACAACTCCTCTAAGATTACAGGTGGGATATCATTGGAATTTAGTGGAATCTTCAAGTATAACTATAATTTGAGCCCCAGTATTGATTAAGGTCATGAAGTTTGCCCATTGACATATCTCAGTAAATGTTAAAGTTAGTTCAGAACCTATGTTATAAAGGCACAAAAACAAATTAGTTTTGTCTTTTTGTGAGATAATTTCTTTTAGTAAGTTTGGATTTCTAACTGGGTTGATATATGGACTTTCGTGTTCATTTTTTGTTTCCTTTACCCTGTATTCAGGGTTTTTTAAATTCAGGGTTTTTTTGTTTGTTTGTTTATTTTTGCAGTTACTGGATATACCTTGGGGAGGTCCTCTCCACCTTGCTTATATTTATATTTCTTCCTCCTTTGAGTTTCATGTTAGTATCATCAGGGTTAGGGGCCTCCCCGTGGCAATGGCTGAATTAATGACAGGGGTATCATGGTTGTTATCCCTATAATCCTGAGTATTGATATTTTTTTTGGTGATGGGGGCACAGTTAGCAGCAGTAGCACCGCCATTTTGTTGGGTCCCAGTGAGAAATCTGCTTGTAGGAGCATGGACGTCAGCTCGCCACATGGTGAGTGTTCTCCCTCCATATGAGTGACCACTGAATGGGCCTGTATCGTGTACCCGGTATCTGTCTTTCTCCTGAGAGCTTTATAGGATGGGAACCAATACCTGTTTGAGAGTCAAAACCAACAGTCACAAGGTAAGAGTTGTTCCCATTATACTAGCATGAGTCATGGCTAATGATGGAATCAAGAAAAACAATTCAATCTGAGACATGCAGTGGGGTCCGTGCTGAGCACACAACTCAAGGTCCCTTCAATGAGGGTCCCAATTCCACATGCTTGTCCTTAAATGCCAATCAGCAAAGCTTCCAACTTAGGTTTAGTAGGACTCAGTAAACACAGTATGAAGGAGCACAGTTCAAGGCACAAACTTTCCAGGAGGCAGCAACACAGCTAAAAGAACATCCTAGTAGCAGGTAGCAGGGTCACTTAGCAAGCCAAAGCAAGAGAAGAAGTTGTTGGTCGGGTACTTTGCTCACTGCACCCGTTGCCATGGTCACTCCTCAAAGACAGAATGGATCCACCCTCACCCAAAAGATGGTTCAGGTGTTGAAACTAATAATGCCACACATACACCAAGGATATGGGAAGGTTTATTACATACAAGGCAGCAGCCCCTGGCCGAGAGCTTATGCTAAGGATATGATAGGAAAACATGTTTGTGACCCCTCGGGCTTTAGCCTGGTCTGCTCAGGGCTGAATGCCGCCCCAACCGAAACCTGATTGCCCTTGACAATAGCCCGTGGGGTCCATAGAAACATGTTTAAGAATAGGCCTCACTTGCTCAACGTTACATCATCTACTCCGTGACCTTCCCCGTGATGTATTACTATTCACTAGGATATGCTACAGATCACGAGACTCCCCTTGATTGTCTTTGTTTACCGCCAATAAATACGCGAGGTTGCAGCTGTTCAGGCCGGTCGCACTCTTTGCGGTCGTCCCCTGCACCCACGCTTTCTTTCACAGCTAACCTGTCTGTGCCTCGTCCGTCTCCCAAATCACGCCGGGGCTCCGCAGGCCGTGTCACGGCAATACACAATGAAGCTTTCTGGGGATATGGGACAGGTTCTCAAGCAGGTCCAATATATGGGTTGAGAGCAGAGGAGGGGGCAGATGGCTTGGGGTTTAGGGTGGGGTTAGGAGCTGGATATGGGTTAGGAGTTCTCTCATGTGGACCATGTGTGCATGGTTTGAACTTCCTGTTGACTCCAAAGGAAGGAGTGCCCAGGCTTTCTTATCAGCTTTCCCAGATGAGTGGCAGAAGATGAGCAAGTGGTGAGGCTCGAAAAGGACCAGCAGTCAAACAGCAAGTATGGAACCGGACTATTACATATATGATTAATGAACTATTATTCAAGAATGGGGATAAAGTCAAATGTTCTTAAAAAAAACCTGAGCTTATCATAAGTAGAATTTCAGTGAAGGAATGAGGGCTGAAGAATATACTTCCGGGCAAAGAAACATAAAGCCAGAAGGAAGGTCTAAAGCGTAAGATGGAATGGTGAGCAAAGCTGTGGGTGACGTCACCTGGGAGAGCCTATGATGAGGCCCAGTTCTGGCAGACCCCGCTAACGTGGCTTCAACTCATGGACTTACTTGGTTACATTCACAGAGCACCGTGTTAGTTGATGACATTGTGGCAACGTGCAAGGCAAGGAATGTCCCAGACCTCATGGAATCTCCATTCTCAGGGAGAAAGGAAGGCTGTGTGCACAAACTGGCTGCTGCTGCTGCTTCTGCAAATTCTTGTGGTCCCAACACCATATTCTGTTGGATCTTGTTCTTTGATTTGACAGGCTGTTCCCCTTGGGTGCAAGAACCCATTGATTGCTCTGCTACGTCCCACACAACGAAGTGTGCTGGGTCTGACGTGCACAGAGCCTGGGGCATTTACCCTGAAGCAGAAAGGGGAGAAGAGCACCTCGGTTACTGCAACAACACCCACGCACCGGACGCTGACACATTCAAGACTCTTTGTAACATCTTGAAGCCACTGAAACAGCCACAAATCAAGAGTGATCAACAGTAACTTCCTAACAAAGCTATTTAAAATGAAGTATCCCTTTCTTTGTTCTTCCAACCAACTTTTTCCTACCTCTTCTTTAGCCTTCATTCTGCTTCTATTATTATTCATGTATCCTTGGTGAACCACTATGTCAGAATCCTAAGGAACGTGATTCCTGAGTTTAGAAGATCTGTGCTTGATTCCTGGGTTGCCTCTTCATCGGTTGTGTGATTTTAGGCAAGGTCACTTAATTTTTCCAAGCCTTAGATTCCTACTCTGTGAGATGGGAA
The DNA here is from genome assembly GCF_024610735.1 of Ursus americanus. NCBI lineage: Eukaryota > Metazoa > Chordata > Mammalia > Carnivora > Ursidae > Ursus > Ursus americanus. The sequence continues at coordinate 39,983,336 of NC_142138.1, read as the reverse complement.
TACTAATAGTACTTAGCCATATAGTGTACTGAGGATTAGAAGTGATATAGCCTACGATGTGTATTGCTCAAGTCTTGGCACAAATGACAAAAGTCATGTTAGCAAATAACATCGATCTGTTCCCCCCACTGATATGTACGCCTTTGAAGGTGAGAGACTGTGTCACAATCTGCTTGATAAATCAGCATCACCTAGGACTGTGATCTATATATGTGTGTGTGCATGTGTGTGTCTCAGTAAAATCAACATGTATTCTCAAATTCGTTAAGTTCAAATTCATGTTTAATCCTACCACTAGATTTATGCTTCCCTCGACTTCACGTCCGTCTTTGTTTTATCTCGATTTTTTTAATCTCTTTCAGTTTCTTTACCTTTTTGTCTTCTCAATCTCAATAGTCATGAAAGTCCCAAGAGATAGGTGAGAAGAATGATTTAAAAAAACAAACAAACAAACAAAAAAACCCCAAACCCTTTGCATAAGGCAAAGCAGTCATGGAATCTAAATGAAATTTAATTTCGGAACTGCACTGGAATAAGGACGTCTAGGCATAAACTCTGAACTCCTAGCCACAGCAACATGCCTGTCCCCCAGCTCCCCGGCGTCGTCGGGCCACTGCGGGGCAGGTGTCACGGTGCAAAGGTAGTGACCTGCGGCAATGGCTCCGGTCAGCGTAGCGGCCCCGATGGCTGTCCTCCCAGGGTCTGGCAAAGGTATCAGGAAGTTCTCTCTCCATGCTGATTTCTTGAGTATAAAACTTCAAACTCCATCACGGCCGCTGCCATTAACTGATGGAATCAATGAAGCGAGCAGCATTACCTGCTGAAACGGACCTAGCAAAGACGCGGGAAGGGACAGCCGTGTAGAAAAGATGGAACAAAAAGACACTGCACCGGCTTTTCTTCGGGCTGTGTTTTTAGAAACGTTAAGTTCCAGCAACGTGTTCTTTTACATCGCTTTGAGCAAGTGCTTCCCCAGCAACTCGAAACAACCCCTGCTGGGCCTCATTCCTTAACCTCGCTAAGTTATTACAGTTAATACTGTGGTTAATGGTTTCTGGAAAGACGATATCTATCAGCATCAGAGTGTACACATTTTGGCCTAAATATTGAGAAATCATAGGTATGTAATGCAAAGCCTGGGTGTGCCTGCCTGTAGAAAGTAGCTTATTAGGATTAATCTTTTACAGAGTGACTAATGCACAGGGAATGAGGCCCCTTCCTCTCTGACTCCTAGCGGTTTCGTCCAAGTTCTCAAACAGGTCTCTTTGGAATGTAGCTGGTCGCTCTTGAAGACTGCTCAAAGATAGGGAACGTAGAAACCTTGATTTTTATTTTTTTTTACTTTTGTATACTCTAGCAAGTTCTTGAAAATCAAATGGCAGAATCTAAGCAGAAGACTGACTGCCAAAACGCATGCCCAGTCGGGGAAAAGTATGTGGGGAATCATCCAGCATACTTCAAGCGCTACGAGTGCAGCCTGGTAGAACTCTGTATTACCTTCTGTTCGGATTCCTGAGCTCTGCCAGACTTTTGTTTGAAAAAGCATCTTTATGAAGCAGTACATTTGTTATGTTGTATCTGAGAATACTTTGCTTTCACCTTGGTTCCTGCTTTTAACTTGAGTGAACTGACTTGCTCTCTTGAGCTGCTCTTAGAGGACAGACCGGAAGGACACGAGACAGGTGACATTATGCTGAGGATACCAGGCACGTCTTATTAGGGGAATATTTTTTTCTGCTAAAATGAGCGTAAAACAATAAGAGTTTTTGTACTAGTGCTGTAATCAGCTAATAAAAGTCAAATCCTCTTCCAGGGAAATGTAATTGTTACTCCTTGTAAAAAAAAAAAAAAAAAAAAAAGGAGGGGATTGCTGTTTTATCAATAAAAGCATACAGAGCTGAATACCTACACAAAGAAATTTTCAGTATAATTTATGGCATTTCATCACGTTGAACTGCATTCCAAGTAATTCACCCTGGCAGTTTTACTCTCAAAATAGAAATCTTTATATTTTTCTTGCCTTCATCAAATGAAATGAGTTTGTGTTCAACTATAGTCCATATACTTGATAATTTGTCTGACTGGGTAAGGTTATTAGCAATTTAAGAAATAAACCCATTTGGATTTTCAGAGAGAGTTAACAGAAATAGGAGATTGCTATGATGATCTCTTAAAAATTACAATGTAACACACAACAGTGAGATTTAAGTAACAAGATTTTCCACTCACCAATAACAACGAGGAAATTCAAACTCAAATTCCCTCTATTAATTTCCAGGGATTAAGTGGTTGGTATTGAAGTCAAAGAAAGATACATTTTACAAAGCTGAGAGGTCATTCAGTTCAGAAAAGCAGACCTAACGCACACTATCTTTAGAAGTTCTGTGGTTAAAACGCCTCAGATCAGTTGGGTGAAAGATTTTGTAAGATTCTCCAGCCTGCTCAGAATGAAATAGAAGGAGGTGATCACAGTTAGAGGATCCTGAAGGTCTTGACTGATAAAACGTGAGGCCTGCAAGGGCACCTGAAGATTCATTAACATAACCCCATAGTTTCGTAAAGGAGGAAATTAGGCTTGAAGAGATTAAGTGACGAGGCGACCACCACTCCACTGGTCTCGCTATCTTGCCCTTCAGAGAGAGATCTTCTAATTCTCCCATCAGGTTCTTTCAGGAATTAATGATTTTCTTGAATTTTATTTGGATTCCTTTTGATTTTATATTTTGTAATGAGGATGATAATTCTTGGGTAAAATACTGATATATAGATTTTTCAAAATTGTTACTTACTCTTTTTAACTTCCATTTAGCCTCTTGTGACATTACCAAGAAATGCAGATGGCATTTTACATTTGGATTCAACTTTTCAATTTACAAAACACTTGAATATCTAAGACTTGCCAATAATATAAGCTACTTACTGTTCAACCAAATGAGGATGAGCAAAGTTAAATGACTTTGCCAAGGGCACACAATCAGGCAATGAAGAAGTCAGAATTCGAAGGAGTTGAACTGTTTGATAGCTATCTTTCTGTAAGAGCTTCATTTGGCGAAGAGATTTAGACCCGAACAGAAATCCCATTTTCACCTTATACTAGTTTGGGGACATTGGTTAAGTGATCTCTTTAAGTCACAATTGTCTGTTTGTTGATGATAATAATAACCATAGATTTTTCTATAACTATTAAGTGACTAGAGAAAGAGAAAGAGAGTTGTGTTTCTATGAATTTCAGTTAACACTGTTGGTAATTATCCTTTACATCTTTCAGAATGTAAGCCCCTTCAGGGTGAAGATATGTGTTTTGTCTTTAAGGCAGAATGTCAACAATGACAAGATCTGGGCAGCTATATATCCCCAGCACTTAGTGTGTTTCTAGAGGAGAATGGGTGTCCAATAAAGAGTTGTTTTTATTGTAGCAGAGTTTAATATTGACTTTGAAAATAAACCCTACCCTGGGTTGACTGGCTGGTTGGCTTCCTATTTCTGTATTTATTTAAGTATGAGATGAGAGGTGTGAATTTTTTTTTAATTATTATTATTATGTTCAGTTAACCACTGTATAAGACATCATTAGTTTTTGATGCAGTGTTCAATGATAGAGGTGTGAATTTTCTATTCTGTCTTAAGGTCTCAGTTCTCACGTGCCTCTCGAGTGGTAAGCGTCTTGCTCTGCCATGGTTTCTCTGGTGCTTGAAGTTAGAGTGTGTAAGTCTTGTAGCATGCTCTCTAGCTCCTTGTCCGGCAAGCTCACCATATTATCTGATGCTCGACCGAAGAAACTCTCTAGTCCAGTGGTAGAGGAAAATCGGCTAGGCGGAGCTTACTGATTAATTGGACTATACTTCCCGTACTTTTTGAAATGTAAAGGTGCTGATAATATACAGTGTTTAATTCACATACCAGCTTGAGCTACCTCATGAGATCTAGCTTGACCGAAAACTGATTTTACGGTTTTATTTATTTGCAAACCAGATGGAATATAAGACACAAATATACACACGTGTATACATGTGTATTTTGTATGACCAGTTGACTGAGGAAGAGAAAGCTCAAGCCTAGTTTCCAGATGTTTCTGCATGATATTCAGGCACCGCCCAGAACTGAGCAGCTGCAGCACAGCACTGCCCTTTCTGGGACATACTTGAAGGACAGTGGTAATGGGAAATCCTCCCAGGGGGCGAACTTCAAGCAGGACACCTAGATGCACTGGATGGTAAATGGCAAGAGGTAAGAGTTCATATAGATTCACGGGTGGTGGCCAATGGTTTAGCTGGATGGTTAGGGACTTGGAAGGAACATGATTGGAAAACTGGCAACAAAAAAATTTGGAGAAGAGGTATGTGGATAGACCTCTCTAAATGGGAAAAAAAAAAAGTGAAGATATTTGTGTCCCATGTCAATGATTACCAAAAGGTAACTCTAGCAGAGGAGAATTTTAATAATCAAGTGGATAGGATAAGCTCTCCTGTGGCTATCAATCAGCGTGTTCTCCCCAGCCACCCCTGTCACTGACCAAGGGGCTCATGGACCATGTGGCCACGCCGGAAGGGCTGCAGGTTATACAGAGGCTCAGCAATATACACCTCCACTTACCAACACCAACCAGGCACCAGCTGGTGCTGAATGCCCAACATGCCAGCATCAGAGAGCAGCACAGTGCCCCCGATACGGCACCGTTCTCGAGGGTGAGCACCCGGCAACCTGGTCGACTGCACTGGACTGATTTTATCATGGAAGAGGCAATGCTTTCTTCTTACTGGAATGGATACTTACCCTGAGTATGAATTTGCTTTCCCTGTACACAATGCTTCTGTCAAAACTACCATCCGTGGATGTACAGAATGCTTTACCTACTCATGGGGTTCCACACGACTGCTGGTTAATGGGGTGAGGGAACTACAGTTGACCTCCCCTTTGGTAGCCGGGGGTGGGGCAGAAGAAACACACGCTCCGCACTACAGCAAGTGCATTTTATCAAGCGGGCCCCGGAGATGCACTGCAAGTTCTGAAGTCAGAGGATGAAAACATCAGACTTGCACTGAAAACATTCAGCTCCAGCAGAAGCAGAGGTGGAGTGAGGTATCACTTGTATTTTCCAGGCCCTAACACCCTAAGGGTAAAAATAGGTTTGCAGGAACATTCGCAAGGCGTTATTTTCCTGACCAGTCACAGACCACTCCTACTATTTTTTTTTTCCTAAATAGATCTGAGAGTCCTCAGAGGTGTCTCCTACAAGGTCAAGTCCCTTTGGCTATTTTGTGATATTCATTATTTCACTTCTTCCCTATGTAAGTGTGTCCCAGCAAAGCTGTCTGGGACTCAGTCCTGCTTCCTCCACTTACTAGCTAAGTGAATGCAGTCACGTTATAAGGAATAAACAAGTTAGTATATGTAGAGTACTTAGAACAGTGCCTAGCATATATTAAATGCTTAATAAATATTAAATATAACAGTTGTAATTCCTATTAGGAAAGTGTTTTTCATACTGGGGGTCAGAATCCATTAATAGTCCATAAGGACCAAGCAGCATATTTTTTAACACAAAAGAATGTAAGATACAATATAATAGAAAATAACAGTGAGTGTAGAAAATATCAGAACACGTTGTATGGCAAGGGACAGCATTGTTTCTTGCAGCTCTGTTTCGGTACACGTGGGTAGTGTGTACATATGCATGTGCGGGCACTCAGCTGGGATAGAAAATACACTTCTCACTGTGCTTCATGATCAGAAAGGCAGATGTGCGATTTTTACTGCTTTATGCATAACCCCTAGTTCTTGGAACGTAGCAGGAACTCATGAATATTGGTTGGGATCAGTGAATGGATGCATGAGAACGCTGGCTTTCTGTGCTCATGTCCCTGGTGGTTGTCAATGTCCGAAAGGGCCGTTCTGTTGCTAATGCATAGTCAAGGGGCAGAGGCTGCTGTTTCTGTGGCCGCCCATTGGCATCTACACCAAGGTCACTGATGGAACTAAGGTCTCTGCCAAGGACACGTCCTCCCCTGGCTGCAGAATACGCTGAAATCAATGTTGCCAAGGGCTACCCTTCCAGTGTTCTGTTGAGAGTGAGGTGAAATTAAGTTGTGGTTTTCACCCGCAGCCACGCGAGACTCAGACAAAAGTCTGCAAGGCTGGCTGTGGGGCATGGACTGGAGATAGGCTGCGGCCTTCAGAAGCATCTCTGGCCTCCGACATTAGCCCACCTTTCTGGAACCAAAACTACCTTCTTTGTTTCTATTTTCCTTGAATCCTTTTTCTTTATTTTTTGGAATGTACTAAATCTATCATAATGATAGAGCCCTGTAAGCAGCCTTGCCTACCTAGACTTATCTCAACATGCTTGTATCCTGTGGTGAACACAAGTGATCTCATGCTGTTATCAGGGCCTTTGGCGATATTCTTGGCAAGATGTAACAAGGGACTGAAACAAGTCAATGGCCATGTTCATTGAGACGTGGTAACATTAACCTGGGGGATTTGGGACACTGTGCACCCATTCATGGATAATATTCAAAACATGTAACGACCAGTTTGGGAAGAACACTGACCAACAAATCTGATGCCACAAACAAGCAGAAAGACTCCAGACAAACAATACTGTAGCTGTGAGTCACTGTGCACTGGCTGAATCTCAGCTTTAACTTCCATGATTGTTTTGGGTCATGGTTTCAAAAGTTCAAGTTAACAGAGATTTCTGAGCAATAGCATGGAGCTTAGAAGACAAAAGAAACTTGTGATTATTAAAATGCATTGGCAGAGGGCAGGCAGCTGAGAGAATGATCACTGGTTGTGTCTAAATGAATTGGGTCTAAATGAAGCTGTGTTTAAGGATCACAGCTTCAGAAGCTCCAGGGAGGCCTCCCCTTGAGAATTCACCAGCCAGTAACTGCCTATAGCGTATACAGAGTTTTCCCAACTCATACGAAACCATATAGGGCAGAGACATTTCCCCTATTGATCTGACTTCCCTGTGGAGTTAGAGAGGACAAGAGTTTTTACAATTCATGAAATTAGAGCATCATTCTTAAGCTTAATGATAAACCTGCTAACTGTTCATCTGAGTTAGCCCAGAAATGCCCTATAACATTGTACAGTGCTAGACCTTTTGAACTGAAAGATTAGTTTTGATATGAAAAAAAAAAAGTTGCCTTCCTATTGCATTTGATGTTGGAGACAGTAAAATTCCCAATTATTCGAGGTTCTAAAACTTCTCTTTTTTAATTCACTACCCTTGCAATTTTTATCAAGAGTATAGAGAACAAATAACTCACCTGCTCCATGCCGACATCTCCTTTACATTGTCCTAAGTATTAAAACGTCACTTTGACATTTACATTGGTTAGAGTTGTATGTTTTTCATTTTGTCTCTTAGTTAAACATTAGCTATTTTTACCCTACCCTATTCTGTTATCACATACACATACAAAATTATACTTGTTTGTTGACAGAGAGAGAAAGAAAAAAAAAAGTTAATGACAGAAAGCATTTCGTAGGTGTTTTGAGAGCCCAAAGAGGAAACAGGAATGTTGTTTGCAATTTTTCTGTATCTTATCGACGTCCTCCCTAATATTCTTTCTTCTAGATTCTTTAACACATTTTGTTTTAAATGTCCAGTTCCTCTTTGTTCCCCATAAAAGCGATGTGGACTAGGGATTCCGACTCGGTTAGGCGTGCTCTGACAAGAACACTCACAGCAGCACATAAAGCACAAACCTGTTAAGGATTTCACCTTTTAAGAAATGACAGAATAATTACAGGACAACATGTCCTTCATGAGTAAAAACAACTAAACTAAAGTGCTTTCAAGGCTGGCGTGGCCTACTTCTCTCCTGGCAAGCTGCATAAATCATCGACTGCGAGGGGACTGTTTCACGGGCGCGTGTGTGTGCAGGCGCGCGTGTGTGGACGTGCCTGTTGGTGTGTGCACGGCCACCTCATGGGTTAATGCACTTGGTTTCAGGTTAGTTGAAACTCTGATAATAAACCCCCAGTACATTTTACGTCCATCTCTCTCCCCCTTAATCTTTAAACCTCAGGCTGCTTTAAGGGGAAAATGTAATCCATATATGTCTGACTCATTTTCATTTAAATCGTCAAAAAGTTGTTTTAGAAGAGTTCTTTGATGTCCCAGACTCCCTTGAGCTTTTTCTTAGCCTATTTTCTTAAAAACAGGAATTAGCATTTTCCCAGGTGTGGAGGGGCTCTAACTCTCTTCCTCCCCAAACACAACCCCCCACCATCCCCACCCCAGTTCTCAATTGAAAAAAAAAAAAAGTTTGGAGTTACTGAGGGAGTGCTGGTACAGAAAACAGCTTATCTGAGGATCAAAAGCATTTACAAATATGAACTCTTAATGCAGGGCCCCACATTGAGGTTAATAATTAACATTTCTGCTCTTTCGGGACCTCGTTCTCCCCAGAGGACCTGCCCCGGGGAAGTGTTCCCTCTCCCCATACTTGACTGGTACCTGCCTTCTGGAGAACTGAGAGATGTGGATCTTAATGCAAGCCGTTTTTTTTTTTCTGCCTTATCATATTTTTGATAGACCTACAGATATGCCCATGTTGAAACCCATATTTTTTGCCTTCCGGGTGGTATTTTACTTCTTTGCTTTGCACCTAATGTGTATCATTTTATTCTGGTTTTCACATTCAGGACAGACTTCTTAATCATTTTTAGATACACAAAAGTAGGCATATTCCATTTTACTGTGCACAGTATTATCCAAAGAGTAATCTATGTTTGGCTAAAACTCAAGGGTTCCCACAGTGAAGTCCTAACTTTAATCAATGGAGAAATCTCAGAAAATTGTTTAGAAGAAATGCACAGAGAAAGAGAGCAAATGTTATAGTCCCGTATTTCTCACTTTTTTGAAGACTTTTTAAAATAAGGGAGTTAGATTTCAAATATACTTTCTTTTTCCTCAACACTGTTGAAGCTTCCCGTTTCAGATTAAATTCAATTAATATCAGAGGGGATGAATCTGTGATAGTGGCTTCTCTGAATCATCCTGAAGAAACCCACCGTCATCTTATACCAAGTGGCGAATCATTTTGGAATCTGGATATAGGATTCTAGCTTTGGAAGCTCAGAATCCGTGGGGGGTGGGGGGGAGTTTTCTGTATTATCTTTGAAATGCAAGACTGATCACGCCACCCCATTTAAAACCTTTAGTGGCTATTCACTGCATCCAGAATAAAGAACAAAATTCAGGATTAAACAGTCAACCAAGCTCGGGGGCGCCTGGGTGGCTCAGTCGGTTAAGTGCCCGACTCTCAATTTTGGCTCAGGTCATGATCTTGGGGTCCTGAGATAGAGCCCCACATCGGGCTCGCACATGGGGCATGGAGTCTGCTTGAGATTCTCTCTCTCCCTCTCCCTCTGCCCCTCCTCCCTGCTCTTGCCCTAAAAAAAAAAAAAAAAAAAAAAAAAAAAGTCAACCCAGCTCTGCAGGCTGTCATTGCTGTCAGTGTCTCTGCTCCTTCTCATGGGTGCTGCGTCAGAGCCGCAGAGGGCCCCCTCTCCTTCCCTGGCATATGCTTGCTTATCTCTGTGTCTTTGTGCATGCTGATGCCTAGCTCAGGAGTGCTCTCCTGCTTTTAGTACCTGCTGGATTTTTCTGTCATTCAAGGCTTCCCTCAAAGGATATCTCCTCTGTGTAGCTTCCCTTAACTCCTTCAGGCAAGTTGATATGACCTGTCACTTTACCTCTTGGTCTTCCCCAGGACAGTGCAAGCTTTTGGAGGGGAAGCCCTGTAAAGCATTAGTTGTTATAGCTGCAGCACATTGCACGGTACCTGCCGGAGTGATATTCTAGGGATAGCGATCTGCACACATCCTAGCCACAGCTATAAGCCTCAAATGCGGTCAGCAGGAAGGCAGCCAGGCTGGGCTCGGGGTCCCCCAGCCCACTGCAACCGGAGCAGCCTGGCTTTCACTGGTGCTCATTCTGGGCTTCAACAGCAGCACACGGTGGGCACTTCTTAGATATTTATTAAATGGATGGATGGACAATGGATGAAGGGATGAATGGATATGACAATGCAAAATCTTAGAATACAATCCAATTTGACAAGTCCACAAATATTCTATTACGCACTTATATGTGGTATTTCAGTGCTAGGTCCAATGAAATCTATAAAGAAGTAAATAATTCAAAGTCCACTTGTAGAAATTTGGCATTAGTGAGTCTGAGCTTTACTACATAAAAATAAATTAATTAATTAACAGGAGTTCCAGAACCAAACAATAATCTAAGCCCCACAGGTGGCTTTTGAGGCTAAAGCAGCAAACGCAATCCAAACTGAAGTAAGAAGGTCTAGTGGTGCTCTGAATAGTGCCTTAAATAGCATACTATTTGTAATTTGCCATAAATTTTTCCGCTGATAACCTTCTCTGAAACTCACCACTATAATGCCTTGAAAGTATTGCTTTGCATGATTTAAGGAAATATGAGGTGAAATAACACCACCACCAACAATAAATAGGTAAGTTAAGTGACCAGCCCAATTTTCATAGCTAGACAGCCACAGAACTAAGAAAGAAGGATCCATATCTGTCCATCAAGGGCAGGTTCAACTTTTGTGGGACCTAAAGCATATACAATTTGTATGGGGGAACATCTTCACAAAAAAAAAAAAAAAGACAGAATTAACAATACAAAATTAGAAAGTAAATATTTCTTTAGAATGACAAAAAATCACATATTTTTTATTAATTGCATGACATCCATTAATGGTGCTTTTTTCTCTGCATTTTTTAAAAGATTTTATTTTTGAGCAATCCCTAGACCCAACGTGGGGCTCAAACTCACAATCCCGAGATCAAGAGTAGAATGCTCTATGGACTGGGCCAGCCAGGTGCCCCCCATTTTTTTAGCTGTATACTCTGTTCAGACTTCCAGCCCTGGGTTTTCTCCTGTATCATTTATCAGGACCAAAATTGTAATCAACCAGCTTGGTATAGTTAAAAACAAAACCTCTAAGCCTGTGTATAAGAACTGGACTCCACTCGAGCTGTGTGCAAGTTTAGAACACCCTGCCCCATTCATTTATGGCCTCACCTACTGCTTCCCTTAAGAGGCAGTCAGGTTTGAGCACATATTTAAAACCAAAACAGTTTTTGTTTGGAGAGTCATTAAATGGTCCTTTTGATAATCAGAAAGCCCATGGTGCTGGGGTGGGGGCAGGTGTCATCTTTTTCAGAACTGCGTCACTCCTGAATCAATGTTAACCCAAACAGTGTCTCCTTACTATCACTTGTTTTATGACCAGCTCTAAACACCATACGTGGCATGCAGGCAGCATATAAACCATAGCTGGTGAGTGAATGAAAGAATGAATGACAGGACAATGTTTTATAGTAAAAAATATCATCCAGAGCAGTGATGCTTGAGGCACCTGCTCCTGTGGTCCAGAGAGAGAATCTGGAGGATCCCCTACTAGGCAGTCACTAGAAAGAGGCACCCAACCATTATCTAAGAAATAGGACAGTTTATACAAAGAACAGAAGCAGAGGGGAGGTAATGGGGTCAGTCGGTCAGTGAGCAGGAGATTCTGGGACAGTGACGCCGTTCTCTTAGCTGTACCATAGTAAAATCCTTCTTTCACCTTCTGTGCGCACTCCCGTCTCACTCTCCAGCTTCTGCACCCGTTTGTCAACGGGTGACCTTTTTTCATCAGCCTGGAGAGGCGGTGATGACGCTAACAGCCCGGTATACGTCCTCTACTGCACTATAGGAAACTGAAAAAGGCGTTCCACAGGGAGCACGGCGGACTAGCTCTCTCTCCGCCCTCCCCGGTGGTACTCATTGCGGTCATGCGCTTCCCGTCCTCCCGGCAGCCCCCTTCTCTTGCTCAGCATATGCGCACCTACAGCGTCTCCCTCGGACGCTGGTAATCACTTCCCAAATGACTCCACGTGTGACCTCATGGTCCCAGTGCCTCTGCAGCTCGCTGAGTTTTTGGTCTTGCATTTATCGTTTTCCCCCCCAGCCACGTAACGGCAGGTCTTCTGAGGCTCCGCATGGGGAGCACCCCTCGATGCCCTGCGTTCAGCTTCTCCTTCCACAGAGTTCAGTCACTAACCCGGCTGCATACTAAGACTTTTTGATCTTGGTTACCCTCTTGTGCACCTTTTTTATTCTCCTCCAGCATTTATTTCCTGTAATGTGATATTTGTGTGGGAGCCTAACCATCGGGTTGCCACGCTCTGACCTTTGGTGTTCAAATCATTTGTGAAATCTGCTGCATGGCCTTTTCACTTTCGGTTTTCCATCAGTACTTCCTTCCGTTATTTTGCTTCATTCACATCTGTGTTTGCTTATTGTGCACCCAAATATGTCAGACATTTTAATGGCAAAAGAAAAAAAATACACAGACATACCATCATCTTCTTTTCTAAGGTGTCCTAGGTTGTGATCCCTAAATAGACTCCAAAGTACTCTAGAGAAGAGGGTTATTAATAGAACATCAAATACAGTGGAGACTCAATGAACTCGATGAACTAGGCTGGCCTGAACCTAAGGAGATAAAGGGCGTTATTAAGATCTTTTGGGGACATTTCTCATGCAATGCTTTTATCATTTATTCCCCAATCTTTGCCTAAACCACCTCTGCTAGCCTTCCGTTTTCAGATTCTAAAGTCCTTTGCAGAGCTTTAAAAACACTCTTCAAACTCCATAGTTTTGTGTCCATATCTGTCTCCCCGCCCCCCAACACTGTGGACTCCACAGGAGCACCAGGAGTTTATCTGCTTGTTGACCATTGTATCCCTGTTCCAGAAGATAGTATGTGCTCAGTGCATGTTTGTTGAAGGAATAATGAATGGACCTCACCTCATTCTTCTCATTGTCAATGATCTTCAATATGGACATTTTCTGGTTTTTGTTTCCTTTGTTCTAGCTAGTTTTCTCTTCCCTTTATTCTTAGAGTTGTAGCACTTTCTGACCTCCACTTCAGTCTTGCCTTAGCTTTTATGTTCTTTTTCTTTTTCATTGACTCTCAACTTCAGAGGAATCATTATAATATATTTTCCTCCCACCATTGTCTACCACTTTCCAGGTCTTTGGGACCCTGGAATAGAATCAGGGGTTCTACTTGGAGAGAAACAATTCTAAATTATAATGCAAAATTATAGATGGGCGCCTGGGTTGGAAAGTCAACCTCTGCCCCCCGAACTCTTCTCCGTCAGTTTCTCTTAGAAGTGGCAGATGATATTGTGTAACGAAGATACTGAGAATAAATCTGAAAGCACAACAAATTTAATTTAAAGAATCATTGAACAGAATAAGGAGATAAAAGTGGTATACAGGTGAAAGGGGTTGTGATGATAGATAAGCAGAAGTAGGAATGAGACACTAAATTTGAGAGTCAAGAATTTGAGAGCTAACATCCCCATGGCTCATGAAAATGTACTATAGCATAGTGATTAACAGCTTTTGATTTATAAAAGCATGGGTTTCATTCATTAGCTCTGTGACCTCAGGCAAATTACCTAACCCCTCTGTGCTGCAGTTTCTTCGTAAAGTATTACCATACAGGGTCTCTGTAGGGTTTAGGTTGGTTGATGTGCGATCAAGTGGTCGGTTAGTAGCAGCAGTTAGAGTTATGGTTTGTTTGAACCATAAGAAAAACCTGGGTTCAGGAATTGCAGAAGAAGAGAGAAGAGCAAGAGGGGAGAAAAGGTAGTAACTAACCCAGCCTCTAGTTTCCTTGGCATCGCTCGACCTTCCACGCTACCCAACCACCACTCCCGGCCAGGAAGCGATGAAGACAGTAGAATTTCTAGCTCCTGAAGGCCTCGTTTCAATGAATGAGATGAAATGCTTGCATTCCAGGAGCTGACTGTTGTCCCTGGCCAGCGCGAATGAGCCACAGCAGATCAGCTGCAAATGAAACATGGGCACACAGCAATTCTCCCTCAGAACAGCATCACCAAACTGATGAGGTTCACATTGCCCAGGCCATGATGAGTTTGCTTTGGGGGCCCCTCACTATTGGACGCTTGGTTATTGATGCTCTGACTAGAAGGCTCAAGGAAAAGGCCAGCTTTGGTCCTGTGGTTCCTCTCGGGAAGAATGGAGAAGCTGGAGAGGCCCATTTTTCTAAGGCAGTTTGCCTCCAAGCTACAGACTATATCATGTTGGTAAAATGATAAACACTGATGATTACCACCCGCATTTGCATCTATATTCATAAAGCAGAATGCATTCTATGTAGCAAACCCAGCGCCCTTGTTTATTATTTCTTTGTGCAACATGAAACAGGGGTCTGAACAAATAATCTTCCCCTCATGTTTAATCCTGAGGCTAGTCTCTTGTTTTTGGCTTTTAGACATTCTCGAAATGTTCAAACGGCCTGCTAAACACTATTTCTTGTTCTTGAAATACAATATTTTGAACTCTATTATTCCACCTTCATCTGCTTCCCATGTAATCTCATAGCATGGAGTAATTTAAAAGAAATATTGTTCCTGTGTGGCTTTCTTTTTCTAACTTAAGACCAAATTCTGGGCTATTGTGAAGTTTAGAAAGCTACCTCAAACATCTGAATACTTAGCTAACTCACCACATAGATTTTTTAACATTTCTTCAAGTACTAAACTGTAGGCAGGCTTAGCCCAACCATTTCTCCAAACATTGGCTCCACGATTCAGAGGTTATTTTCAATGGCCAAGACAAAGTATGATTGTATGAAACATTTCTCCCTATTTCTCTCAAACCCTGGAGGCTGGTCTCTTCTGGCCCAGCTCTGGAAAGCCAGTCTCAAGGAGATCAGGGGAGGCATGGGAAGTCTCCCAGGTAAAGTGCTTGCCCCCCCAGGGACAGCGTGTGCTGAAGTGGGCCCAGCGTTCTCAGACCTCTCCGTGACTAGTTATGGCTCGCTGTCAAATTTCTGATGTGGTCCTGGGATCTGCTAAGTATCTTTTGCTTCAGTCCGTAGTCAGCCTAGGTATTATAGGACTTCTGCAAACCGGAGTAAAATGTCCGAGCCTATTCTAGACCTACTTTAGAACTAAACCCATTTCATTCAGTGGCGGGTTATGGCAATAGGCCAATAATTACTCATCTCCTTATTTATTATTATTATCACTTTGGGAAGAGGGATTTCTTACCGGTTTCATTTAAAGTTCCCATCTCTTTTGCTTCTTCTGTCTGTATTACCATCCATGAATCTTGAATTATGGCACGTCTTTGGTATGTATCTGTCTTCAATATGTAGCTGCCTTTAATAAACATCGAAAGTCACGCATAGCTGTAGATGTCACTTATCTGATGATCCAAGAGTGAAAGGGGTAAAAAGAAGTGTCTCTTGGGCCAGACATGACAGGATGAAGCATCGTGAGGTTACTCTTGGTTTTTGAGGGTGGGACTCCTTTTTCGAACAGGGTAGAAGGAGCTGTCTTTAAAATGCATGGCCCGCCACCAAGGCAAAGCAGGACGGATGCCGTTTAAAAGGAGATTGTATCTCTGCAAAAGCCAGTAAACTTTTTTTTGGAAAGAAGTGTTCATCGAGGACTTAGAATCAACTTTGTATGTAAATGCATACTAAAAATAAACCATGCATTATGGATGATAGGTACATGGCTCTGTCTCAAGGATTTTGCAGACTAGTTGGAAAGCAAGCCCCTTACCTACAAAACATTTCATCCAACCGTCCATTTCCATAGCCAACCAATGTGTTGTGCTGTTATTTTTTTTCCCTACTGGAACCTCCAGACTAGCTGTCGGGGTGACAGACACTCTGCCTTATCACTAGCTCCGTGGAGACCAACATATGGAAAAGTAAAAAAAGGATCCGCAGCCCAAACAATGTGCTTCTGTTGCTTGTTGCTGAGTGTTCTGTTGGGCTGGTGCTCTAGCTGTCCCACCGATAATGTTTTCTGGTCTTAAAAAGTGATGAAACCAAACATAAGTTAGAAAAGTATCCAAGAGGAACAAAGGAAAATGTGGAAAACATCTGTGGTCTCAAATGATATGTTTTCATTTGATTTCATTGAAAATGTTTGCAGATCTACAATATTTGATATGTATGGCTCTCTCTTGGATAATTTAACTTTCAATATAGGCAAGTTCCTCAGTAAAAAACTATAGGGGTATCAGTGGGTGACAAGTTAACACAAACTGACTGTTTTTGAGAACGCGCTTCGAGCATTTTCAGTATTTGACACTATTGGGTCTCTTCTATGTTTTTTGGTACTATACAGTCTCTTGTATGTTTTTTCCTCTCTTTCTGCATATGTGGCCTCCGCCTTTTGCATTCAATATGTAGGGCAGTCCTTTCGTGTAGCCCTGGACCCCGACTAGCCACCCCCAGTTCTGAGATGAAAAGACGTTATCGTCCATCCCAATGTTTGGCTCTCCCTTCTGAGGCTTCGGCCACATCCTCTGTGTTCGGTGGAGGGACCCGTATGCAGGACAAGCTCCACCCTAAGACATTTGTTTAGAGAGCTGTGGGGGTTGACCGCCCTCGTGAACACTTTAACTGGGTCCTTTAAGATCCCATCCTAGAAGCGCAGCCGTGCGTCTGCATTGCACTTTCCTAAGCATCATTTGGGTAAACGGAGGTTCTTTCTCTGGCAAAGAAATTCTGACCCCATCCCTTGCCCCATTGCCTGAGTACATGGGCACAGGCAAGAGAGGCTCAGAGCACAGATGATCAGCTTTTGAGAAATCCAAGGGGGGCCAAGATGCCAGCTTCTGACACAGGCAGGCACGGCAGAAGGGCATTAATTATCCATAACTACAAGCATTTCCATGCGCACACTTTCCACCTGCTGGGTCTAACTCTGTGACAGTCTGACTTCACCCACTGTGGGGATCTTTAAAAGGTATCATCCTTATGAACATTCTTTGAGCCCTTGCAATGTGAGAACATTATGAGAGGTTCTGGGAATCAAAAAGAGAAAAGACAGGTCTCCTACACTCTAGAGACTCAAGTCTAGGTGAGAAAGAATTGAACAAAAAAGCTGAGATGCAAGGGGCCCTGTGTTTACTACCATGCGGGTGAGGGCAATAATACAGACTGCGAGATTTTAGGGAAGGGAAGTACTTCAGTCTGGAGGGTGGCTCTACACAGATCTGAGTGTGTTGGAAAGGACACTAAGTTCTTGTGGACAAGGACTTTGGTTCAAAGCAATGGACTCTGATGCGGTTAGCTATCTGTAAGCTAGAAATGATAGGTTTTTAAATAAGAGATTGTCTGCAAGTTTAAGTTGTACGCGCTTTTCATGGAAGTCGGAAACCAGAATACAGAGGGGCCAGCCCTGTCTCAGAGTGTGTTAGGTGGAGCTGCTAGGGAGCCGGGCAGAGGAAGCCGCTGAAGCCCTTGTTTGCACAGGAAAGCCTTGATAGATAAGAGAAAAACACTGAGGCTGCAGGCTCCTGCTTTGAACTGTGCAGATGGGAGATGTGCAAAGAATGCTACAAGCCCCCTGCTTTGACACAGATAAGAGAAACAGAGAGAAGATAGAGCCCTGGGTCGGAAGGCTGAGGGCCTCGAGAAAAGGCAATGCTCATGCATTTCAACCAGTGAAGGCTTCTAGCAACCAGGATATGGGAGAGTGGGGGAAAGAAAGCATGTCAGGAAGAACTGCAGGGGGAGGGATATATACTGGCGTAGGAAAAGCCAAGCTTCTGGAGATCCTACCGGCCTTCTAGAAGAAGCATTTTTGCCTGGAGACTTCTTAACCTCACCAAGGATGAACTTTCCGAACCAATTTCCATGTCTCTGGCCATTTCCACCTGGCTGCAGCCTAACAAACTCATAAGCCCGCCGTGTCTGGTTGAGCCGTGCGTTCTTCATAAAATTTGAGCGCATTGAAACTGAATTTCTAATTCCCCAGATATTGACCCAGGATTGACACCACTCCTTCAGATCGTATAAAAGGCTTCGGTGTCCCCAGGATCACGCATATTTCCAGGTGAACGCGGGGCCAGTGCAGGTTGGTGCTTTGAGTCAGTTTGGGAGAGCCGATGCCTTCCGAGAGACCTGGATTTTCAAGCATGAAGTTGCTCTTGTTCTAGCCCAAGTATGATAGTGGAGACTTCGGTAAAGTTTTAACTGGTCATTAAAAGTGCCTTTCATATCAGAATTTTCAAGGGCACTGATAAGTGAACAAAAAGAAAAGGCAGGCATAGGAATTATAAAAATAAGCAATCATTCATTTTGAATATGAAAGGGGAATGTGCCTTTTTCAGGGTGTTTCAAGAAATTTTGTAAAAAGTGTATTTTTTGCTGCTAGATTGCTATTAAGGACACCTCTAAACCTATCCGCCCTAAGAATATTGCTTTGCCACTTTTTTGTTAAGAAGGGAAATGAATGAAGTTTGAAAATGTAAAACTTCCAATGTGTTTTCAATTGAAGATCATGGCACTTTCGTCCCGAAATTTGGGGAAGATAACTTTTAATTACAGTAATAAGAACCACATGGGCAATGATTGATGTGAACCTGATGTGTCCTATTCCTTTATTAATCTTTTTAATTAGAGGCAAAGAATGTTTTATCTGCCGGGAAGGAGATGAGGTGGGCCTGCCGCTCTGCTGCCCTCTGGGGCTGGAGAACCTGATTGCTCACCAGGAGTCCCTGTTAACCTGGGGCCAGAAGGTGACGGACCCAAAGCTGGGAACACTTGTTTCCAGCTGGGAATGGCTTTGCTTGTATCTCCTGCCGCAAATCATCGGCATGAGCAAGCTTTTTTTTCTTTTTCTTTCTGTTGGATTGGTTTTTGCTGGCACTGTTAAACTAGGGAGTTGGGGAAGACTTCAAATTGTTGCCACACCGATGCTGGGAGTTCACCTCTGCCATGGAAGTAAGGAGGAGGAACTGAAATGGCAGACGTCAGGGAAGCGGGAAAGGGAGCCCAGAGTACACTAGAATCACGGCGGAAAGTGTGCTTAGGCCACAGAAACAAAAATACTGAGGTCAGCATAACTGGGATTGCTGGCTAATGACAGAACTGACAAAATTTTAAAAAGGAGGTGGGTGGAAAGAATAAAAAAGTACGAAGTAAGTAAGCAACAGTTATGAAGGATGATAAAATACTCCCCGTGAATGGTAAAGGTTGATAGAAGTCAACTCTTTTGGGCTCTGTGATAAGAATCATATATTCATTCAACAAATTTTATTGAGGTCTTACTACGTGTCATACCGTGCTGGGCTGCGGGGAGGCTATTACTGGGAAGATGACCTGGAAGAGGCACAAGGTCATGAATGACACAGGTGCATATGTGGGTATAGAGATACAATAAAGGAATTATTGAATTGCAGGGTAGTGAAGAGGTCAGGGTAGATCTCGGCAGAGTGAGTAGCCCATGAGCTTACTGCTGCAGGAGAGCGATTTTCTGGGTCTATATAGAAAAAAGCTGTTTTGGCAGAAAGAATAGCTGCTCAAAGCTATGGGGGCTATGAAGCAGCATTTGCTGTTCAGAAAACTGTGTGTCGTTTGGCGTGGGTCTGGATTGGGTGAACGGTGCACAGTGAGGCTAGAGTGGCAGGAGGCCAAATCAAAAAGGGACTTCACGGTGTGCGTGATGGGAATCCAGCAAGGAGCTTAAATAAGGAGTCATTGGAGTGTGGGGGTGAGGAGCACAAGCGGTAGAGTCAGAGACACTCTGCACGATAGATTCACCCTTCACCGGGTGCCCAGACGGTGGCCGCATGAATGACACGGGGCTCTGGCTGAATCATCACAACGCCCCTTACCGCTCACTCCAGGCCTCACGGTTTGGGCCATAAGGAGGGACTAATACCGCCCCAAGAGTCTCAGTGAGGAAACAATGGAAGTGTCTGGCATGTAGTAGGTGCTCAGTAAGTGTTACTTTCAGTTGCTTGTGTAACTCCTGGCTCAACAGAAATTAGCTGCTGAGAACTTCGATTTTAAAAGTGCCTGTTATTTTCTCATAAGTCAGGGTGCTAGCCCCATCCAGCAAGAGTTTTAAGGGAAAAATAGAAGTTCAATTCCAGATTTTCTCATGAACTTCAGTGGCTCCCAAACAGCTGAATCTTTTATAGCCCACTTCTTACATGTGATGCAGTCAAAACAGGTCAGGACAATAAATACTCTAAAGGAGAATGAAGTCTTTGGGAGAGGAGTGCACTGTGAGGAGACGCGCTCAGAGAAGTCTTCCTAAAAGACTTCAGATGGTGGGGTGCCTGGGTGGCTCAGTCGGCTGAGCCCCCACCTGTGATTTCGGCTCAGGTCATGATCTCATGGGTCCTGGGATTGAGCCCTGTGTCAGGCTCCATGCTCAGCAGGGAGTCTTCTCGAAGATTCTCTCCCTCTGCCCCTCTCCCAATTCCCACACCCTGTCTCTCTCTCTCTCTAAAATAAGTAAGTAAATCTTAAAAAACAAAACAAAACAAAGACTTCAGATGATGACAACATCTACTCAAATAGGCAAGCTCCTACTTCTTCGCCTTCAAATCTCAAAATCTGAAACCATCTAGAAAAGCCTCTCCTAATCAAGAGTTGTACATAGTACGATGTGAGGGTAGTAAGAAGAGCAGGCCCCAGTGGGTTTGCCGAGACTGAAGGCAAGTCCAGGCCAGACCAGAGGAATGCTGAGAAGGGAGTGAAAATGCTCCTGTGTCGGGTGGAAGACTTCCGGGGTGCAGGGACCAGCCTCCTACCTGGGGCCCCCAGTGAGTGGAGGGAGGGGCCAGAGCTAGGGGCGGGAAGGTGGTTCTGCGGCCATATCCGCGCACGTTGTTTCCTGATACTCTTTTCTCTTGTCCTCTCATCGCCCAGTGCTGCCGTGTGTTCCTTGGTTTACGATCTACTTCTTGTTCTTGGACTTTGATCAGATGGGACACAGAGCTAAAACAGATATATTTTGGTTTTTCTTGCTCAAAAAGTTAGAGAGCTTTTAAGGCAATGCTCCTGAACATGACCCGCCTTTGGGTCTTTTTGTTTTTGGCGTGCTGTTCTGTGCATGTGTGGGGGAGAGGACCCACCAAGGGTGTGTTCCAATCTCTTCAAATACATTATCGCCCACAGCAAATGTCAAAATTTCTTGGCTCTCTTCACATATGTAATGACCTGTAGGAGTCAAGCTGTGGAGCTCTGCAAGAGAAAGGAAATACAGCAAGACAAAAACCAGCACAGGCTGTTCCATAGGGAAAGGGACCTATTATTAAATAATCTTTATCCAGATAACACATGATTGGTTTCTTCTTAGTCCACTGTTGTCTTTAGTGGGATTTGTTGTCGACACACCTCCAAGAGCCGGCAATTTCCTTTCTCTCCTCCCTCCCTTCCTCCCTCCCACCCTACTTTTCTCCCTAACCCCATCCCTCCCTCCCTCCCTTCCTCCCTCCCTTCCTCCCTCCCACCCTACTTTTCTCCCTAACCCCATCCCTCCCTCCCTCCCTTCCTCCCTCCCTCCCTTCCTTCCTCCCTCCCTTCCTTCCTCCCTTCCATCTATCCATCCTTCCTTCCTTTGACAAACAGGTATTAGTTTGCTTAAATTAAGAAGCACACAGTAAGGGTCCAGTGCTGGGTGCCACCTCCCAGGGGTGTCCGCAATGCCATTTGTAAGAGGTGCTTGCGTAAAACATGTGAAACTATACAGTAAGTCATCCTCATGATAGCAGCTACAGGCTCGCTCATGTCTTAGGGCTCTTGATGCGCCCTCACGCTACTCCCTAACAACTTCCTTCCAATACGCCTCTTGTGCTTCTGTTTGTCCACACATATGACAAGCGTCACTTGCTGGCTCTTGGGGGGGGGGGTGTTAACCTGGCCATTGAAGTAGTCAAGATTCTGAGGATAGTACGCAATCAAAACTTGGATTTAACCCAGCATTTCATGTTAAATCGCGTAAGTTCCAGTGGGGCCAACGATAAGAATCGCTGATTAGATATTCTGATAATATTCTGATTCTTCATGCTTAAGTAAGAAAGGCTGGTGGAAGAGAAGCTTGGGGGTTTCTGAGGGGTTTCTGACACCTGAAGCACACCATGTCGGATGCCATCTATTCATTCTAGGTCAGACCAGCCTTAGCTTGCTACCCATGACCGCTGAGCCTGGGACAGGCACACGTGTCGGTTGCTTTCCTCTTCATCTCACTCTTACTTCTGCATTTCCTCCACTAACTTGCTCCCCCGCCCCCGCTCTTCATCAGATACTGAACAGTTTCTTGTTTGTCTGAGATTTAAGCTTTAACTCTAGACCATTTAGGTTCTTTTGACTTTTAGCCAGCATAGAACTGCTCCAAGACTAACTTCATCTCTTAAAGATTACTGACTTGATGGAAATTTGGAAGCCTAAAGGGAACCATGGAAAATGTTTTGACTTGTATTTTTCCAACTATTTTAGTTCTGCCAACTGAAGATCAGTGGGAAGGAAGATAAAAGCAAATCTCTGGTTAATTTAATCTCATCCAACTCATCAATCCCAGGATCTTGTTAATTAATAAGCCATGTTGTTCAACTAACTCATTGAGCACTTTCTATAGGTTAAGTAATATGCTGGGAGTTAGGGCTACAAAAATTGGTAAGATATGGTCCCTGGTAGATCAATAGATCTTGGTTGAGAATTTTGAATCCGTATTTTTAACAATCAGGGGATTCTGATAGAGGTGCTCTGAGAACCAAATTTTAGGAAACTCTGGTTAGCAATGATTCAAATTTCTCAAACCTGGGTTTATTTTCAAAATAGATGAAAGAAGAGAATGTTAAATGCCCTTTAATTCTGATGTCTAGTCCTGTCTGCAACAGGGATCTTGAGCCCAGTTGGTGAAGGTTTTGGTAAACAAAGACCATATGTTGACAACATCTCATTCTTGCTAATGACCCCAAATGAATCATCTGCTAGTGAGAATTGCCCAGCTTAGCTCTCCTGGTATCACAGATCCCTTCCTGTGTATGTTACCCATAAATATCCTATTGGTTTTGCCAATTTTTTTAAAATGGTGATCTGTTGGGGACAGAGGGGGGGATGATGCTCTCATTTGCCTTAAGTGCTTCAACATTGGTGAAAGCAACAGATCTGGGCAGTTTATAGAACTCTTTGCTCATGAGAAGAAGCAGCTTTCTCTATTCAGTCTTGGCATTGGTCTCTAATGTTCTTTCCTCTTGCCTGTAATTAGAGTGTTGATTGAAGTCCTAACAAAGTACAGGACACTCTGGACTTGCTGAGGGAAAATAGAAGACGCTGCTCTTTGAAACGAGTGTCTCTTGGACTGAACATGGAGAACCCCAGGATAGGACTGTGAGAGTGCCCTAAGCCAAACAGAGTCTACAGTTCCAGATCTTGGAACAGCTATTGGTCAGGAGAATCAGTTTAGCTCCATAACCTGCTCAGATACAAATACGATGATGGTGTATTCGTGGGCTATTGTATTTAAAGTATTACTGTACAACTCTATGATCACATAAGTATGTATGATTGAACAAGAGAGCTTTGACATTTGAGAACCTAACAATTAAGATTATAGCTTTTTGAGTGGCTGACCCAAAGGGTGAGGTGTCTGATGTGCAGGGCTGATACTCAGCCAGTACCCATTGGTTTATCTCTACTGGTTGTTCATGACTGACATCTTTTATGATTGTCTGGGTGCCCATTTTGACCGGTTGATGGGCCTTGGGCCTTCCTGGGCTTAACAAATTTTTGGTATCACTCCTGTGATTTGTGATTTTTTATGAAGACATGTTCTTGAGTCCCACTTATTCTGAGTGGATGGGCCCAGCTGGATCACACTCATCAGGTCTGAAGAAGATGCTTACGTTTTTCAACTAGACTTCACAGAACAATATGCTTTATTGATGTCCACAAAAATAAGGGTTTTCAACATTTTGAGATATACCTATTAGGAACATGAAGACTCTACTAAATTGCAGTTTGAATCAAGCAAATACAAGCTGTTTACCTATTTGGAAACCGGAGCACATGATTATTTTCATTGTCCTCCCCACCAAACTTAGGTTTAGGAAGAGACTCTGTTGACACTCCCTTTATTGGAAAACTGTCATTTCAACAAACCTACTTGGCTAGCACTGGAAATACCATCAAGAAGATAGACATGGTCCCTGTTACTGAAATTTATAACATGCTTCTCTCAGCCCCACACACTGTCACATGACACCCACTGCTGGTACTTGGCTTCTCCAGAACTCATGTTTGCCAAACTCCTTATTATCATTCTCACCCTCTCCAAAACACTTTAATCCATCCATGTGCTTCTCCAGATTTATCAAGCAATTACTATGTTATAGGCATCATGTTAAACATTTTATATGTATCATTTAATCTACCCAATAACACTGTGGAACAGGTGCTGTCACCAAACCCATTTTGCAGATTAGTGAATTTAGTTCCATGGAACTTAAGGAACTTGTTCAAGGTTACAAAATCAATAATGATAAAGCCTCATTTCGAATTCAGGCAGTCTTATTCCAGACCTGGTAAAGATGTAAATTATTACCCAAACTGAGTCAACGTTGAATAAGTAAATTTTAAATTTTAAGGAACTGAACTTAGGGTGTACTATGCAGTTTCTTTTGTTTGACCGCAGAGAGTCAGGGCTAGAGCCAGTGACTTTCCTGGTTAAAAGGGATCTTAGAGCTCTCAGAGGAGAACCAAGAAAAATTCTCTCCAGCAGTATCCCTAACTGAGGGTCATCCCCCTTGAGGCCAATGATAGGGCTCTCCTCTCTGGAGAAACAGAACCAACACAATATATATTTGAATATATTTGTATATATATATATATAATATATATAATAAGAGAGAGAGAAAAAGAGAAATAGTTATTATAGGAATTGGTTTACACAATTACAGAGGTCGAGAAATCCTATCATCTACTGTCTGCAAGCTGGACAGCCAGAAAACGCCGTGATCTAATTATGTTCAAATTCCAAAGGCTTGCCAATCTGGGGCCAATGGTGTAAGTCCTTCCCTGAGTCAGAAAACCCAAGAACCAGGAGGTTGATGTTGGAGGGCAGGATAAGATGGACATCTCAGCTCAAGGAGAGAAAACAATAGGCCCGTCCTCCACCTTTGTGTTTTATTCGTTCATTCATTCAGGCCTTGAAAGGATTGGCTGATGCCTACCCACATGGGTGAGGGTGAGGTTCTTTATTTATCTACTGATCGAAATGCTAGTCTCTTCCAGAGACAACCTCACAGACGCACCCCGAAATAATGATATACCAGCTATCCCGGCATCTCTTCACCCAGTCAAGTTTACAGATAAAATTAACCATCACAGGATGCTTGTCACTTCCTGAGCCAACCCGTTTCACTCATGGACTTGGCTTTGTGGACTGTTTTTCGTCCTGAGGCACTGAAATACTCCTTTTGATAACTTTCACCCACTGGGGCTACTCCTGTCTCCTAGAGTGATCCAGAATAAGTCTACTCTCTTTTTCTAGGCCTTATTTCATGTCTCTAGCTCTGAATTTTCTATTTGATAGTCCATTTTTCAAAGATGTTAAGGACGCCTATGGCAAAATTTGTCCGGCAGATGTGATTCACTTCGCTTGCACGATATTGGCATTCACAGAAGTGCTTTACTTTTTAATTAAAGCATAGCTAGTATTTAAAGTTAGGAGGTTTTGAGGGGGTCTGGGTGGCTCAGTCAGTTGAGCGTCCAACTCTTGATTTTGGCTCAGGTCATGATCTCAGGGTCTTGGGATCCAGCCCCGTGCCGGGCTTTGCACTCAGCATGGAGTCTGCTTGTCCCTCTGCTCCTACCCCTCATCTCTAAAATATAAATAAATAAAAATATAAAATAAAATAAAAGTTGGGAAGTTGTTTCCCCATCTTCTCTTGATAATGATACCCTCTGTAGTCCTTCACCCATGTTCCTGCATAGCATCCCTCTGCCAAGTAGCCACCGCTCCATTACATGGGGAGTCCCCTCTGCTCTGGACCCTCTCCGTGATTCGTCATCCTGCTTACACTTTCATTTTGCTTGAGACAAAAAATATTTCTTGGACCCATTTCTCTCTCAAAGGACGGAGGGAAAAAGAAGTACTGAGAAGTCTGCATTTTCAGAAAAATAGGAGCAGGAATAATTCTTTAAGGAGGCGAAAAGTAATTCTTTCTACCTGGCTTGCTTTGCTCACATTTATTATTTGCTTGGCTCTTAGAAGGCCTCTGAGTTCATGACCTGGGCTTTAATTTCTCTTTTTTTTCCCCTTCGTATAACATGTTTGCCAAACCTCTTACCGTTGTTCTCACCCTCTCGAAAAACACTTTGGTCTGTTCCTGTGCTTCTGCAGACGTGCTTCAACCGGCTCAGAAAACGTGTGTCTTTGCCCTAAAATGCTAGTTTGTGACTTAAACTTCTGCTTGTATTTCCCCTGTTTCCCCAACCAGAATCTTTGGTCCACTTCCTACATGTTAAATGTCAAGGCAGAAAAAAAAAAAAAAAAAAAAAAAGGCATACATCCTGGTGCATTTTCTTTGAGGTTATATAAAAGTGATATGGAGACATATCTTTGAGATGTGACCTGGTGAGGCCAGGTCAGGGTCAGGTCTTAAAAGACAAAATGCAGAATCTCCCTGTTGGCTTTCTCAACCAAGGTGTCAGGATGTCATGAACCAAATTGGAATCTCAACTGAGCGTCTTCAGGCATTGTATTTTCAGAAAAAAAAAAAAAAAAAGTGGTCTTTAATAACTATAACTGGGCAAGAGCTCATCTTTATAGCCCATTATATTGATAGAAAGAGCAACTAATGACCCCTCATTAAAATCTAAAGCCTCCAATTATTTTATTATTGTTATTTAATATCTATTGAGTTCTTGCTTTAATTTTACCCAGCTGGTCCTAAGGATGTAAATGTCTTAGTTGGTGTGGAATTTAATTTAGGCTTCTTTTTGGACTAATATCAAGAATCTCTTTCCAACTTTGTTAGTTCTTTACCCCTCCCAACACACGCACACACACACATGTGCACACACGTACACACAGGTATGCACACCTACCAGACACACACAAATTCGTACCTTTCCTTGCTGCACCTTATTTTCTCTATTATTTCTGGAACAGAAAAAATGGAGGGAATTTGCCAGAAGAAGCAAAAGGCAACATGACTTTATTCTAATCAGCTATTGAAAGAGGATTCTGTTAGCTCCTTTTATACTTACTACAGATAAAGAATTTAAACTGTAACTGTAAGATTTTGTTCAAAAATAAGTCAAACTTTATCCTTTTGTTCCCTGAACCTTAACTCCTGTTGGTCGGGGACTGAATACCATATTTCTGGGAAAAGAAACTAAGATGGAGTTTTCAGGCTTTCAAACTGAGCAGGCTGACCAGAGTGCCCATAGCTCACTATCACTTTCTGGTGGGATAAGAAAGATCTGTCTCAATCTGTGACGTGAGCTTCGGAAGCAGCAGCTAAATTTCGATCTCTGTAAGTTACAATACTTTCATGACTATATAGGACATGATAATAGTGGGCTTCTGCAGCAAGGCACCCCTGCAACCTTGAATTGTGTGCCCACTTTCTCATGGAGCATTCAGACTCCCCAGGTCATTCACTCAATTTTTCACACAAATCTGTGGAGTGCATACTCTGTGTACCAGGCGTCTGCTAGAGAGAAATAATGAAGACCATGCCACCTGTCCTCATAAAGCTTCAGGACCAGTCTCTCTGGGATGCTTATATTAAGAGATTATGTTCAAAGTATTTACCAACAGTAGAGGCCCTGCCTGGTCAAAACAGATACCGACAATATTGGTATCTATAGGCTGAATTATCAGTCTTTGTCCTGCTTCCCAAATGGGGAACTGTGAAAAATAAAACTAAAGTTCTAATCCATTTTCTTGAAAGGATATCCAAAATCTTAATAAAGAAAAATGCAACTTATATTATGTGCAATGTTGTTCCCTCCTTTCCTCCTCCACACAGCTGCTCTGGGTTCTCCTCTCTTCTGGCAAAGCCTGGTCATCTGTCTAGAAGGGCCATCCTAAGCTATCACCAGCAGATTTTACAGAATTCCTTTGGAATATTACAATTACTGTCCAGTTAATCAAATAAGCTGAAAATCTGTCAATAGATTTTTTTCAATACCAAAGGCAATATTACGATTAGAAGAAACATTCCCCCAGCACAGACACACAGAATCTTCTTTCTAAATATTTGTTTATTCTTTGCTCAATCCCTCCACCCCCTCTCTTGTTTCTCCTCTTCTCATTAATAAGAT
Source organism: Ursus americanus (assembly GCF_024610735.1). NCBI lineage: Eukaryota > Metazoa > Chordata > Mammalia > Carnivora > Ursidae > Ursus > Ursus americanus. The sequence goes on along the minus strand of NC_142138.1, from coordinate 39,955,176 downwards.
GTAGGTCAAAATACTAAGAAGGAATTCTAGGAGAAGGCACAAGTGTGGGGGGGACAGAAAGTTGTAGTTTCCCCTTCACTGTCGATGATCCCTTTGAAAATTAGCAACAACCTGATAGTAGGTAGAATACAGTAAGATGTGGGGAAAGGTCCTCAGTATCTTCTTTAGCCCCGCATCTTTAGAATACTGTTCTCCTTTTTTGAAATGAGACTGTCTATAAGTGACAATGAATAGAAGTATCCTAGAATTACTGCAACACAAGGTATTATTAATAAAGTTATTTTAATAAAATAGACAATAATTAATTATTATTACAGGCACACATAAAACTTCCAAAAATGACTCACAAGGCATTAAAAATAATATTACACCATATTTAAGACCTTAATAGGCTAGAATAACAAGAAAAAACACACAATGAGCCAAAGTGCCAAGTATTTTAAGGGTTACCAAATACTGCATTTTCCACAATGTTTTTTTTTGTTTTGTTTTGTTTTTTTGTTTGTTTGTTTGTTTGTTTGTTTGTTTGTTTTAAAGATTTTATTTATTTATGTGACAGAGAGACAGCCAGTGAGAGAGGGAACACAAGCAGGGGGAGTGGGAGAGGAAGAAGCAGGCTCATAGCGGAGGAGCCTGACGTGGGGCTCGATCCCAGAACGCCGGGATCACGCCCCGAGCCGAAGGCAGATGCTTAACGACTAAGCCACCCAGGCGCCCCTCCACAATGGTTTTTTTAAACAACTTTAGTGTGGCAAATTTGACATATCATATAATTCGCCTCTTTCAAGTGTTAAATGCACATTGTGTTCAGTTAACCAAGTTGTATAATCATCTCCATAAATCAGCTTTAGAACATTTTCATCACCCCAATGAGATCTGTCATGCCTATTTACTATTAATCTCCACTCCCAACCCCCACCCCAAGCAACCGTAATGTACTTTCTATCTCTGTCTAGTTGCCTTTCCTGGACATTTGATATGAATGGAATCATATAGCATGTGGCTTCCGGTGTTGGCTTCTCTCACTCAGTATAATGCTTTTGCAGTTCATCCCTGTCAGAGCATGTATCAGTAATTGTTCTTTTTTATGACCAAGTGGTAGTCCATGGTTCAAGATACACCATTTTTTGTGTATTCATTCACCAGCTGATGAACATTGAGATTGTTTCCAGTTTTTGACTCTTTTAAGGAATGTTGCTCTTAAGATTGTGAGTAACACCAAGTCTAGGGGGATGTATATTTTCATTTCTCTTAGATAGACACCTATGAGGGGGCTACCCACGTCCTCTGAGACAGTGATTTATAATGGGGGTGGGGGAGAACAAAGTCTTTGAATTAAGGCAGATCTCAGTTTTAGCTACAACTTTTGCATGACACTGCATCTCTATGAGTCTTATTTTTTTTTCATCTGTATGGAAGAAATCCAGTATTGATCACATTGGGTTATCATGAGATGCAAAAGATAAAATAGAAATTAAATTCCCAGTCTAGATCCAGGCACATGAAAGTTACTCAGTATTTGGTAACTATTATTAATGAAACATTACAAATCAGAATTTAAAGTGATAATTCTTGGGGCATCTGGGTGGCTCAGGCATTAAGCATCTGCCTTCAGCTCAGGGCGTGATCCTGGCATTCTGGGATCGAGCCCCATATCAGGCTCCTCTACTGGGAGCCTGCTTCTTCCTCTCCCACTTCCCCTGCTTGTGTTCCCTCCCTTGCTGGCTCTCTCTCTCTCTGTGTCAAATAAATAAATAAAATCTTTAAAAATAAATAAATAAAAAAAAATAAAGTAATAATTCTCCTAAAATTATCAGAGCACAAAGTAACCATGTTTCAGACCAGGTTTGAACATTTTCTCACTGTCGGACATGGCAGAAACTGAACTTGTTTAAGCCTCTGGTTTCCCAATCTGTATAATTTATCTTTCAGGGTTCTTAGAAGGATTTCATGGGATCATATGGGTAAAAGAAATTAGCAGAGATCTGGTCCACCCTAGATGCTTAGTAAATGGTAGCCATGGAAATTATTTGGAAGTTTTGTTTTACATATTTCTGTTTTTGCAACTTGATTCTCCAAATGTGTAAGGCTTTCCAGAAACCCAGGCAGGAATATGGTCATTTATGTAGTCCTCCTTTCATAGGTTAGAAAAACTGAATTTCAGAACAAAAAGAACATCATAATTAAAATGACAGCTAATATTTATTGAGCATTCATTCATTCATATGGGAAGCACGAGGATGAGAATTTTATGTAGCTAATAAATGGAATATTCCCAATAACCCCAGTAGTAGAAGCCTGTATTGGTAAACTCCCCCTTTTACAGATGAAGAAACTTTGATTGTTGAGACTGAATAAATGAGGCAAAACCAGGACCAAGCTATCTGCCTCCAAGACCATAATCCTATCCATTCAGCTCTAATGCCCTGTACTCTAACCATAAGGAACAAGCTCAACCCACCTGACTCCCAGCCTGCTTGGACTCCGTGGGACATATTTGGTCTGTGAAATATGATTTCTAAAATCAAATTAAATGTGACTCTTGCCCCTCTTCCTTACCTACCTTGCTCACTTAATAGAGTTGGTGAGAAATCTGACCTCAGTTAGTTTTCTCAGGTCCTTCTATGTTGTTCTTGAATTGTGTAAGAATCCTGGAGCTTATGCCATCCAAGAATTTAAGAAACGTGGAAGAGTATTTTTTCCTCTTGCTTTCAGTCCACCACAGTAGCCACTGAGATGCATAACGTGCATGCCAGTGCTTACTATTTGGTAGTCCCTCCTAGCAAACCCATTGCTCATGGCATCCACCTTTTCTTTTCTCACACTCTGTCCCTCGAGATTTCTGCATAACTCCCAAGGCCTCTGTACTTGACATTCCTGTCCCATCTTCAATCTTCAGATCTTGAGCATGTTGGGATCTCTGTGGCTGAGCTACTCCTCTTCTCCTCTTTTCAAACAGACCCTTGGAGAGTGGAACTTATGCACAGCACAGACCTGTCAACTCTCCCCTGAGGAAAGGGGGGCTAAAACCACCAACATGTATAGCCTTCGCCACCCCCTTTGAAAAAGCATTGGAAAAATATTCCCAATAATTCACAGCAAACCCATAAGGCACAATTCATTTTCAGTGTGGTTATTCTGCCACATTAAATTTTCAATAAATCGTTGTGGTACAGGGATGTTGGGTATTCGAAAAAGAAGATTAGAGAGTGAGCCGACACTGCTGCTAATTCACAGACTCTGAAGGGGCCTAGCATTTCACAAAATCTTTGATTCCTGATATACAAAACAATGACACTGTCCCCGGAAGCAATTGTCTAAAGCACCGCCAGGCCCCGGAGTTCCTGTTGGGATCGTCGCTGGCACAGGCGTGAGTGTACGTAGTGCCATTCTTAAAAAAAAAAAAAAAAAAAAACCTTTTTCCCCTTATTTTCCCATTTTCCCTTCCCTAGGTGTATCTCTTTGGTTTTTTCCAATTATATTCAGCAACACAATTAAAAAGTGGCAAAACAGGTGTCAAAGTTACTCATTATGTAAGAGTACAGAACAGCCATGTAGAGAGTGGTGAAAGACTCGTCCCAGTTAGCGGATAATGGAAAGTTCTGCACCTCTGTCCCACATTCCCCTTTACAGGACACCGTCACCCACTTCTGGGGTTTCAGGAGATGGCAGCAAGGTCACCAGTGACCTCAGTGTGAAAGGCTGATGTGTTGGCCTCACTAAGGAACTGAGCGAATGGCAGGTGGCGAGCAGTAGGTTGTCCTGAGGAAGAAACTGCATGGTTTCAAGCCAACGCTCTCAGCCTTTTTTGAGATCCTCTTCTCAGATCCTGATAACTTGTACAGCTCTTTAAATTGTAAATGGGATTGGGCCAGTCCTACAGAGAGATCTCCCCAGTGACGCTTTCATCACAGTCATGTCTCTTTATCTGAAAGAGTTTTAAATTAGGTGTTTAAGCAGCATTTTAGGAAGTGCAGGCTAAACAGGTGATACCTTTCCCAGAAGGTTATCTCCCCTCAGCACAGGAAAGTTGGTTAACATTGGAGGAGGTGCATTTAATCGACTTGTCTGGTTCTCAGGAAAGGTCAGGCAATACTGCCCTCCTTCCTCGGTCCTTCCGTCTCCTTTCTCTTCCTTTTCCCCCTTCTTTATTCAAATGCCTTTTTTGTTAATTTAAAATGTTGTAATTAAGTACTGCACACAGAAGAATATTTGTAATATTTGAGTAAGGTTTAAAAACTAAAAATAAAACGAATGTCCGTGTAACCTACCACATAGCTGAATGAATAGAACACATTCTTGAAGCTCCTGTGTATTCCTGTTTCCCTCGAGTTATTCACTGTCCTATAGTTTATGTTCTGTATTTCCCTGTTTTTCTTCATGGCTTTGTCACACATGTTGTTAAAATCCAATAATTCATTCTACGTGTAAGATTTGCTTTTCTCATTTAACGTATTTCTGAAGCCTAGCCCATGTTTATATCTACAAGATAGATGGATACAGATAGCAATATAGAAACATAGCACTAGATGCATGGTATACATTTCAGAATATATAGTAGTTCACTGGGTACGTATATTACAATTTTTTGTCTGTTTGTCCATCGGTATTATAAGCTGGCCTAATGTTTTTGTTTGTGTTTTATTTTCTATTGCAAACAAGTGACTAGGATCATTTTGGTGCATGTCTCCTAACTTATACTTGCAAAAGTTTGTAGTGCAGCAGTTTTCAAACCTTCTCATCTCATGACCCCTTTTCACCCTTGAAAATTGTTGAGGACTCCTGAGAGCTTCTGGTAATGTGCTGGAGGCACATACGCCCTGATTTCAAACTACTTTACAAAGCTAACAGTAATCAAAACAGTTTGGTATTGGCCTACCAAAACAGACACATAGATCAGTGGAATAAATAGAGAGCCCAGAAATAAACCCACTGTATATGAACAATTAACGATAACAAAGGAAGCAAGAATATACAGTGGGGAAAGGACGGTCCCTTTAATAAATGGTGCTGGAAAAACTGGACAGCTATAATCAAAAGAATGAAACTGAACCACTTTCTTACACCATCAGAAATTAACTCAAGATAAAGACTTGAATGCAGACCAGAAACCATAATACTCGTAGAAGTAAATATAGGTGGTAAGCTCCCTGACATTGGTCTTAGCAATACCTTTTTGAATCTGACTCCAGAAACAATGGCAACAAAAGCAAAAATAAATGGGACTCCATCAAACTTAAAGGCATCTGCACAGCTAAGGAAACCATCAACGAAATAAAAAGACAACCTGTCAAATGGGAGAATAGATTTGCAAATCATATATCTGAGAAGAGGCTAATATCTAAAATATATGAAGAACTCATATAACTCAATAACAACAACAACAAATCCAGTTTAAAAAATGGGCGGAGGATCTGAATAGTTTTTTCAAAGAAGACGTACAGACGGTCAATGGGCACATGAAAAGAGGCTCAGTATTACTCGTCATCAGGGAAACGCAAATCAAAACCACAATGAGATATCACCTCACACCTGTCAGAAGGGCTATTATCAAAAAGACGAAAATTTAACAAGTGTTGGCAAAGATGTGGAGAGAAGGGAAGCTTCATGCACTGTTGGTGGGAATGTAAATGGTGCAGCCACTATAGAAAACAGTATGGAGATTCCTCAAAAAATTGAAAACAAATATCGTATGACCTAGTAATTCCACCACTGGGTATTTAGTTAAAGAAAGTGAAAATACTAATTGGAAAAGATATGTGCATCTTTGCAAAGTTCACTGCGTCGTTATTTACATAGCGATGATGAGGCAACAATCTAAATGGCCGTCAGTGGATGAAGAGGGTGTGGTATAATATGCAATGGAATACTACTTAGCTATAAAAAAGAATGAAATCTTGCCATTGGCAACAACATGGATGGATCCTGAGGGTCTCCTGCTAAGTGAAATAAGTCAGACAGAGAAAGACAACTGCTGTATGATTTCACTTATATCTGGAATCTAAAAAATGAATAAATAAACAAAACTCATAGACACGGGGAACAGATTGGTTGTTACCAGCAGAGAGGAGGTTGGGGGCTGGGCAAATTAGTGAAAAGGAGCAATAGGTACAAACTTCCAGTAAAAAATAAGTTGTGTGGATGTGACATACAGCAGGAAAACTATGGCCGATAATATTGTTTTGCAAATTTGAAAGTTGCTAATAAAGTAAATCTTAAAAGCTGTTGTCACAAGAAAAAAAAATGTAACTGTGTATGGTGACAGATGGTAAGTAAATGTGATGCGTTGGTCATTTTGCAATGTGTACAAGTATCAAATCATTATGCCGTATGCCTGAGACTGATAGATTGTTGTACCTCGATTATACTTCAGTTAAAAGTAATCAAATAAAATAACAATAACCCCCATTATAAGTTCATGCCAATAACAGTTTTACAAAAATAACTATTTCTAAAAAACAAAAATAAGTTCATGAGAAAAGTGACATTATTTTTAATTTTTGGAAATTGTTTACTGTCTCTTTTAAAGCAAAACAACCAAATTCGCATTTCTGCTCTTCATTCAGTCTGTTGGGTTTGTAGTTTTGGTCCAAGTATTTGAAAAACATCTGGAATCACACAAATATGCAGTTGGAAATGAGGGGACCTTGCAAAAATGCTGAAAAACTTCTCAAATCACACTTTGAGAACCACTGCCCAGGAGTTGAATTGCTTTCCAAAATAATCTCAAATTGTTTTTAAAAGTGGTTGTATCAATTTGTACTCCTACCAGCAGCGTACACAAGTTGTGGTTTATGCCCTTGAAGACATTTAATATTGTCAGGCTTTTATATCACTTAAAATCTGTTTGATAGCAAATGGTATCCTATAATGGCTTTAATTTTCATTTATGTGATGACTAATGAATCGAACATCTTAGGGCTATGCATGTTTCTTCTTATTATAATGCTAGTCAAATCTTTTGACCATTTTAATGTTGAGTTATTTATCCTTTTATCGATTTGTTCTTTTTACATTCTGGATATCATTCTTTTGACCTCTAAATACTGAAAATACCTTTCCCGTTTTGTGGCTCGCCTTTTTGTTCTCTTTATGCTAACTTTTGATTAAAGGTTATAAATTTTAATGAGGGAAATTTTATCAACATTTAATTTTATAATCTGCCCTTTTGAAGATCTAGTTTAAAGAAGCCTTTCCTATCCCAAAATCATAAAAATGTTCTCCTAAACATCCTTCCAAAAGCTTTTTGCTTTCACATTTAAGCTGTTAGGCCACTAAGAATTGTGTGTATTGTGAGGTTGGCTTGTTGCATATCTCTAACCATTAGTCCCATACTAATTTATTGAATTGCCCATGCTTTCCCAATGGACTTAATCACCAGTTTTTTATATGTCAAATTTCGTATATAGTCGCATCTATATCTTGGCTCTCTATTGAATGAACCGGTCAATTCATCTATTTCTGACCAATACCATATTATCTTTATTACTATAGTTCTAATTACCCTTGATATACGTTAGTGCTGACCACTCCAACTTCTTTAGGAATATCTTGGGCTGTTGTTGTTCTCTTATTTTCCATTTAAATTTCATAATTACCATATTCACCATTGTACTTGGGGAGAAAAAATAAACCTTGGAAATTTAGTTGGCATTACACTGAACCTATAGATCAATTTGGGAAGGATTGACATTTTGGTAAAATTGAGACTTCCTATCCTTGAATATAGTAACCTCTAAATTTTTCTTGGTCTTCTTTAATATCCTTCGAGTAAATATCAGATTTTGTTCCATAAAGTTCTTGTCTGACTTCTGTTAATTTATTCCTGGATCCCTTACATTTTATAGTTATTATAAATAATATCCTTTTAAATTTTTATATTTTTAATTATTACTGGTATAGAGAAATCTAACTCTTTTTTTATGTGACAGTTTAGTAAACTTCTTATTAATCCTAATAATTTGTCAGTAGTTTCCTGGAATATTCTTTATAGATCTTTGCAGACAGGTATGTTCTCAGCATATTATACTTTTCTTTCTTCTTTCTCATTCTTATGTCATTTTTTTTTCTTATTGTACTAGTAAGGGGCTCAAATATAATGATGAATAGAAGTGTTGAGGGCTGGCATCTTGTCAGGTAACTGATTTTAAAGAAAATATTTTAAAGTTTTACCATTATGTATCATGATTGTAATCAGATTTTTTTTGCAGACACCCTTTATGAGTTTAAGAAAAGCCCTTTCATTTTTATACTAAGAACTTTTTTCATGAATAAAATTTGACTATTTTCAAATGCCTCTGTATCTTCAGAAGATTTGTGGTTTTTTCCCTTTAATCTGCTAGATATGATAAACTATGCATCGATGGAATTTCTAATGTTGAGTCACACTTGTATTTCTGTAACAAACCTACAATAGATTTGATATATTTTCTGTTTTATGCATGCTGGGATTCTGTTTGTTAGTTTTGTTTGGGAACTTTGACATGTGCGCTCCTGCGACAGATGAGAGAGGATAGTGATTTGCCTCTGACACAGCTCTTGTACGGTGTTGGTTTTCAGCTTACACTAAAAGTCACGTAAAGTGACTCGAGGTATGTTCTTCCTCTGCTATTCTCTGTCAGATTTTATGTGCAGAAATAACATATTCTTTGAATGTTTGGTGTAACTACTTTGCAGAACTACTTGGGCTTTGCATTTTCTTGGTAGGAAATTTTTAATCTGTTTTAATTTTTTAAATTAATTGTTTAAGGACTATATATGTTTCTTCTTTGTTTTTCTTTTTCCTTGACTCAAATTTTATTGTATTTTCCTGGGAACATATCCTTTTCATAAATGTTATCAAATTTATTGGCAGAAAGTGGTTCACATTAATCTTTTATTCTTTTAAATCTCCATAACTTTTGTTGTAATGGCCCCCTTAACTTCCAAATATTAAAATGTTTTACAGTTGTCTGGTTAATCTTGTCTTAGTTTTATGACTTTTATTAATCTCTTTGAACAACGAATCTTAAATTTTGTTGAATTTCTCTACGTTTGTTTTCTATTTCATTATTTTCTGCTTTTATCTATTTCTTCTCTCCTTTCTTCCATTTTCTTAGGGTTTGTTCTGTGCTTTTTTATATCTCTAAAGCTTAGATATATAGCTTATTAATTTTGAAAGGATTTCTGTTTTTCTAATTGTTAGCATTTTTAAGGCTATAATTTTTCCTCTAATGACCACATTAGCTGCATTTCTTGTTTTGATATTGATTACATTTGGTATTTTTATTATTATTCTGTACTAAGTATTTTCTAATTTCTATTATGATTTATTCCTTGACTCATTATTTATTTAGAAATATTTTTAATATTTTTGAGTCTTGCTTTATGGTATAGTGGGTGGTCAATTTCAAATTCAATTGTTAGATGTTTTATACAAGTATTTTAGTGTGTTATATATGGTTTTCAAATTTATATTCTCACTCATTTTTGTGTGCTCAGTTTAGCAATTGTTGAAACACTTGTATTAAATATCCCCCAATGAAAGTATATTTATCATTTTCTTTATGTAGTTCTTTCTATTTTTGATATATATACTCTTAGGCTGTATTAATACTAATAAACACATTTAGAACTTGATATCTTCCAGGTATGTTTAACATTTTCTTTTTTCTTTTTTCTTTTTTTTAAGATTTTATTTATTTATTTAACAGAGATAGCCAGTGAGAGAGGGAACACAAGCAGGGGGAGTGGGAGAGGAAGAAGCAGGCTCATAGTGGAGGAGCCTGATGTGGGGCTCGATCCCATACCACCGGGATCACGCCCTGAGCCGAAGGCAGGCACTTAACTGCTGTGCCACCCAGGTGCCCCTACATTTTCAAATTATATAATAACCTTTTTAGTATCTAGTAATGCTCTTGGTATTGAAGTCTATTTTGAATTATTTGAATTACCTCATTACTGCAATATACCAATTCTTTTTTGTATTTTTTCTTTTTTATCCTTGTATTTTAAGCATTTTTTAGTCTTATATTTTAAATATTTTTCTTGTAAATAGCATATATGTGGTATTTTTTTTTTTAATTCCTTCATCCAATATTTGTCTTTTATTCCCAACATTTGTCTTCTAACTGGAATGTTTCATTCATTTCAATGTATTGTGGCTACCAGTATATTGAGATTAATTTCTCTATTTTATTTTATACTGTTTGTCCAGTTTTATATATGATAGAATTTTATCTGGGGAAATGCCTTGAGACTTAGTTTCAAGGGGCTTACCTCTATAGAGGATATTTACTGCCAATTTGGAACTTCCAAATCAGAATATCTTTTGACATGATTTTTGGATCTGAATTTTTTTTCCCTTTGGTAAGATAGGTAGTATAAATATATAGGCTACAACCTTGAGTGAGAGCTGGCTTATGAATTAACAGGAGAAAATTTTCCCTCTACCCAGACATAAGTTTCTCTGTTGCTCCCCTGTAAGACAAGTTTTCTTCACCTTCACCCAATTCCCTATAGGTGAAGACCTTTGTGATCTTGGCTTTATGTGGTGTTGGGCTATCAGAATCCCCAAGTTAGTTGGTGTCTATGATTTGTTTCCTGTCTCAGATTCATCAAGGCTGAATTTCAGATCCCCAAAGAATAACAGTTGCCTCTCAAGTTATTTGGGTTTTGCTTGTTTTTATTTTGGGTTTTATAAAAGGTTTCAAAAAACCCTTACTCCTATGGATTCACTTATGTTTGGCCCCTGAGGATTTCCTCTACCTTCTTGCCTACTCAGTTAAACATTTAAAAAACTTAGCGTATGTTTATATAGAATTTTTTATAGCTAGATAAGTGTTTAAGATATCTAATCACACATATTCTGAATATAGAAGTGCTTTCTCAGCCTTTTCTTAAGCACTTATATTAATTTTGAATAAATAATATATCAAATTCATCAAATCATAAAATTTTAGTTCTAATTCATGATAGAACTACCCAAGAGGGTAGTAGATGGGGGGGGAGGGTTTCATAGACTTTGAGATCAAAAAGAATCTGTTGTAAGTTTATTAGCCTGCATATATCCAGTGCTGGAAGTGAGAAACATTAGTCAACCTGAAAAATGAAGGTGGAAGCCAGATATTCACCCATGTGTTCATCCAGTCAGCAGACAGGCATTCTGCACTTGCTGTAGGCCAGAAACTAGGTTGTGTGCCAAGGGTGTAGTTGGGGATAAAACACATAGGATTCTTGCCCTCTCAGAGCTTACTGTCTGTGTGAAAGTAGTCTGAAGGTGCATACAACAAGCTAAAGTGGTCTGAGTGGAGAAAAACCGAAGTATGAACAAGAGTTGGTGGGAGCAAATAGGAAAGCTGTAGACTATAGGAGGGGTGACTGTTCAGGCAAAAGAAGGTTAAGAAATTAGTCTAGGAAATATCAATCTTGCATATGGCAGTGACATTCCATGTATAGACCTACATTCTTCAGGGGCAAGTAAGATCTCTTAATAAGACCATGATGTCTAGATAAGGATGAGCATTTAGGGAAATGCCTTTACCAGATCTGCAGAATTTAAAAATATTTATAATAGGATTTTTGCATCTACCGTGTATCCAAATTATAATTGATGAAGTATTGTGAAATAGTAATGAATGAGCTACAGCTAAAATCCCAGGTGTCACTTTTGTTTGAGGTAGACAAGAAGTCTTACATTGACTTTGAATCTTATGTAGGTGTTACACCTCTCTGATCCTTGGTCACTTTTTGGATGTCAGAGATGTCCTTTTTTTTTTTTTTTTTTTTTTCACATTTTATGCTGCCAGAACTGTAATCCAATAACAATTTTCCCGGTAAGTGCTTCTCACGTGCCACTAGGGAGCAATAGCTTTGCCGCACTGCACTTAAAAGAGTTTAAACTAAAAAGACACAAATTTCACTTTCTTATCTACTGTGGTTGTGAATATGCTAAGAAAATAATATTTTAAATTATTGAATTTACACTCCTATGAGACATCAACATAATTGCACAAAGGGCACCTTTAATTTTTTTTATGTACTTACTTATTAATAAAGAAGAACTTTCTATTCATACACCAAAAGATTGGTCCAGTGGAACAAAACAATAATGCAATGAAACCTCTAGTTCATTAAATTGGAATGCTGAGATTGAATTACTAATTTATGTTGTTTTTAATTTCATGTTATAAATTATACTATTTTAAAATATGGGAGGAAACTGTTCCCTTGGAGTCTGCTTACTTCCAACTCTGGCTAGGAAAGTTTTATTTTTCCCCGGGGAACTGCGGAGTAGGGGGATTCACTGAAACAGTGCGGTTTCACAGGAGCGTACCATGAAACATTCATAGACACAGCCCTGCAGTACAGGAGGCTTAATAAACATAGCCAATCACTGAAAAATATCACATGGCGTTCTAAGGCTTTTGAAAGGCATTTTCAAAAGGAAAAAGGTTGATTTTGACTTCAGAGGTGTGCCAGATATGTTTGCATCGAGAGCGAGCACACTCTGAGATGAGGGTATGTCAACGATTGGCATGGGATCAGCCCTTGGAAGGGAGAGAAAGGAAGGAAGCAGAACTGGGGTAGAGGGAGAGGTTGGGCTGTAATACAGTCTCAAACAAGGCCTCAGCCAAGCCCCTGAGAACTCTGAACCAGGCAGACGGTCAGAGTTGGGTGAGGAAACCATCTTTTTACCTCTGGGTGGACTAGGCCTTGGATGCAGACTGACCCTGGGAGTGGGCATGACCTGGGGCGAGGTGGATCTCCACATCAAGAGTGTCAGAGGAGGGCCGCTGCTGAGAGCTGTCTGCTGGCAGGGCTGGCAGCACTCCCAGCATTGGGGAAATAAGTCCTTCGATCCTAAACATAGATTCGGGAGGTGTATCGTAGGATCCACTATTAAAAAGAATTTAAATAAAATCAGACAAATGTCCAATAGGTAATGAAGGACAAATATCTGACTTGGGAGATTTTAGTCCATTAAACATTATCTTCATTCATTTAGCAGCCATGCCTTTAGTATGTATTATGTGCAAACATTTTACCAGACATTGTGGAAACACCATGGAAAGAAATCAATCATGGAGGAAGAGGACTCTCTGAGCATCTAGCATAGGTCGAGCATTTTATAGAGATTTTTCCTCCAATCCTTGCAAAACGCATATGAGATCGGTATTGATTCCGATGAAGAAACTGAGATTTTTGTGAGCGATATAAATTTGTTCAAGGGCACATAGGAAGTAGACAGTGGAGCAGGGCTGCAGCCTGTTCTGCCCAAGCCCTAAGCTCATGCCCTTTCTCCTGCAGAGCACTGTGCTGCCACCAGGGCGGCTGGACAGCCAGGACACAGGCAAATTAAGCTGCCACGTTCCGTGCACAGGCGAAGCGTTGAGAGACACAGAAGAAGAAGTGACTAATTATCCCTGAAAGACTGATGATTGGAGTGACCTGGCAAACTGAGTCGGGATCCCCACCAGATTGGAATAACGGGGACAAAAACGTGACAAATCAAAGGAGATGCACGACAATTAGAGACATAAATACGATGAGAGGCGTAATAATGAGAGATGTAATGAATCCACGCAGGATTCGTCATAATCTCTCTGAAGCTAAACCACATCATGCTTCAAACTCTCACTCTGTACTTCAGTCCTTCAGGAGTCAGCTCACATCCTTCATGTGGCACAGGGCCTAAGGCCACTAGCATGATCCCATCCTCGCTTGCCTTGTAGGCCCCAGCTCTTGACTTGACACCCCAGCCAGGCTGAACCACTACCAGTTCACTCAGCCCTTGCTCTGTGTGTCTCTTCACTGGGTCTCTGTCACTGTCCTTCTCTACTTCTATTTCTCTCTCAGACTCTCTTGCCCTCTCTGTGTGTTTGTGTGTTTGTCCTCTGTCACTCAGGACACTCTCCACCTCGGGACCCTCTCCACCTCACTGCCTCTCGCCTGGATATTCCAGGTGTCTGCTCAAATGTCACCCTGGGAAACCCACTCTGGGGTGGTGCCCTCCTCCATGCCCCACAGCACCCCGTGTCCATCTACCCCATCACAGTGTCCCTCACACTTTGTTGAAATAGCCTCTTCCTAAGAGTGTCTGCTCCTCACTAGACTGTTAGCAACGTGAGGAAAGGGACCACATCATAGTTACACTCTATCACTTGCCCTAAGCACAGTGCACAGTACATCTTCATCATGTTACGTAGAAGGGAGGGAGGAAGGGAGGGAGGGAGGGAGGGAGGGAGGGAGGGAGGGAGGGAGGGAGGGAGGAAGAAGGAAGGAAGGAAGGAAGGAAGGAAGGAAGGAAGGAAGGAAGGAAGGAAGGAAGGAAGGAAGGAAGGAAGGAAGTTGGTCAGACACGTGGGCCAACAGTGAACTGAGAATTATATCTGGCAATTCAGATTTTTAAAACATCTCTTATAAGAGGGTATTGTAAGGTTTATTAACAGCTTTTGAATGACAAAAAAAAAGAAGAAATTTAGAACATTCTAATTTCAGAATGTTTTCATGTCAATACTAAAATGTGTCCCTTAGACTAGAACATGTTTGGCAGTAATTTTGAGAGAAAAAAACTAAAAAGTTTTAATATCTTAGGTTTTTTGTAATGTCTGTACTGTATGTTCCTGACATTTGCTATCTTAGCTCCTTTGGAGTTTCCCTAATAAAAACATATTTTTTAAGGCCATTTTTGTTTGTTTTGCTTTTTCTTTTCTTTGTCATTCAAATTCACCCTCCTCCGTACAATTTCGTAAATTTTCAATCATAAAATTATCATATGCTTATTATAGAAATTTCAGGAACTACAGAAATGGAGAAGAATAAAACTCACCTAAAGGGTACTACGAAGAAATTTCTATTATAAATTCCCCCCCTTCTATTTCTTCTCCTTTTTCTTTATCACATAATTGAGCCATGCTTTAAATTTTATTTTTTTTAAAGATTTATTTATTTGAGAGAGAGGAAGTGCAGGGGGTGGGCAGGGGAAGAGGGAGAAGGTATCTTCAAGCAGACTCTGCTCTGAGTGTGGAGCCCAATGTGGGGCTTGATCTCACGACCCCAAGATCATGACCTGAGCGGAAATCAAGAGTCAGCACCCAATCAACTGAGCCACTCAAGCACCCCAACATTCAAATTGATAGCCTCTTTTTTTCCTCCTCAAAGCGTAATATAAACTTCTCCACAAGTCATTAAAAATTCCTCAAAAAAGCATTTTTGATTGGTGTGAGATATTTAATTATACAAGCACATCTTAATCTACTTAATGATTCTTTTGTTTTGGGACATTTAGTTTCCATTTTTGTTGTTGTTGTTATAAAACTGTAACTAAAAAATAAATTAGCAGTGAGACTTGACATAGCTTGGAAGTGCCTCGTATTTGGAGGGATGATGTTAGTCATACCAGTCCTCTCCATTTTAGCTAGTTATTTGGGCTACTATTAATTTTAAAAACCTCAATTTACTATCCTAAAACTAAATTCCACTAAAGGAAATTATGAGACTAATCTGGTATCCCTTAGAAGAAGAAGAATTTATCCACATTTATTTATTCACTCATCACACGTTATTAATCGCTGTTCTGTGGTTTAGGTCTAAAAACTGTAGAAGCTGTCAGAAAGAGGCCATCTGAGAGCTTATGGTTTTCTGTGGCAACCAGTCAGGCACACATATAACACTGATGGAAGACTTGTGGGCTCAGAGTGGTAAGAACTCAGACAATTAATATTATAGAATTTCTGGAGGGAGAGATCTTTTCTATTGGGGTCTCATAGAAAGCCCTAAGTTAATGACAACATTCTGGGGTAATTTGCTTGTCGTTTGTTTATGGATGGACGTATGTATTTACAGATGTCAAAACATAAAATAGAGTTATGATTTTGTTCAAAATTCTTATGAGCCAATTTAAAAGCTGTAATCAAATAATAGGTAGTGATATTTGTACAAAACTACTGTTCAAAAAATACATTTGAGTTCTAAAGATCAGCAGAAAAGTAAATTGTAAAAGCAATTGTGACTTGAAGATATCTACAATCAGATATCTTGTTTTACAAGATATGTAATGTTTTGCAATATTGATCTCTCTACCTTGTTTAATTTCTGAAAAAAATGGTAGATTTTTTATGCACTTTTTAAAAATTCTTCTCCATTAAGCTCTAAAGAAAATGCATTTCTCCTAGAAGAAAAATTATGTTATCCTGCTATAGCGAATGTTTGTAGTTGGCCTGCCCTCGTTGAAGCCTCCCATAGGTAGCATAATCTGGCTGTGCCCTGTGCATGTCTTAATTTCAGGTGAGGGTCTCCTTTTTCTCACTTGCCTTAAGGCCCAACGCATTATATGGTTATGGAATTAGAAGGAAGTGTCCATTACTGTACATCCTTCCTCCAAGCATGCCTTGGCTTTATTTCTGGAGGTCATGCTCTTAGCACACACTAATTTGCCTGTTGTATATCATGCCTAGCCATGCTTCCAGATATGTGGGTTCTCTTCAGGATGATGGTCTAACACTGTGAGCCCTGAATATTTCCAAAGGTTCAAAGAGCATCCCAAGTCAGAATGCCAGTGTGAACTCAAGGTTTAAGGCACTTTTAAGGGATTACCTTTTCATGCCTTGTTAGCTAGAAGACCCTTGGAGATTGTTTCCATAAAATGACACATACAGATGCAAAGAAGATGCCAAGGATCAAATAAGAACCAGATTTTTAAATATTACAGTGTGTTCTTTTTCACTATCCTTTTGGCGCTGTTATTTTCTGCTAGCATGGCGGGGGGAAGTAGGATACATGCTAATATGTTTTATATGTATCTCTCTGGCACATATAATTTTGAAAGGAGTCTTCTCACTCAAAACACATTTTTTTCCTAATAGAATTCTGTTCAGGAAGAAAGACCTAGATCGAAAGCTGTACCTCTGTGGTAAGAAACCCAGCTGTTCGTCTTGCCATGATTTGTTCAAAGATGAGCTCTGATGATGGGAAACAAATTATTTATAACCCATGAGTTCACATATGAAAGGCATTGCACTCCGAGTAAGTAATTGGCTGTTGGTCCAGGAGAGCTAATGTTCTAAATCTGTGAGCATTGTTCATACACGTTAATACTCGAGGTCATCATTAGGCAGATAGCCAGTCAAGTCACACATTTCTGTCCCATGCTTGAAGAATAGACTTCAAGGTTTTTCTATTCTTGACCTCCATTTCTTTTCTATAGCCATAATTTCCACCAAAATATACCGTTTCTTGGCTTTACTATCTTCTTATACTTTTCTAATTGGGTGTTTCCCATAGCTGTGCATAAGTGGTTTAATTGCTCTCACCAGCTCCCCTCAGAACTCTGAACAGATTCATCCTCACCCATTTGTGGCTTCCAAGAGCTAACGACGCATCTGGAAGATGTAGCTTACAGCGAGGAACAGGCCATAAACAGAGCCTGGATGGGTGGCAGGGCAAGGAGGAAGGGAGCGCCATCTTTCCAAAGCAAAATTCTGGTTTTCCGCACCCTGTGTTGGACTTGCAGAAGTAAAGTAGTTGCTCACAGGTGAAAGAACTATGATAATTATTCCTAAACGTGAGAATTTCCTCATAGGTACATTAATCATATTTAACATTTATGAAAATCATGGAGAATTACATGAGATTTACAAAATACATGGTCAGCATTTCACTAATTTACATATACATGGCACGACACAGCCAAAATATTTGTAAGAAATAGGTATTTAAACCTGAGCAGTGAGGATATTTGGGGGCCGTAGTGAGAGGAAAGGTTTAGTGTTTCCTGGGGTGAAAAGGTTTTTGTTTTTTTTTTTCTTCTGGCTTTGCTTTTAAGCTTGTAACTTGCCTTTGTTTACCCGCCGTTCTCCTCCATAAAGTGGAAATAGATTTTCATGAAGAGGCTTTGAGAAATAGGTTAAATAGGGTAACAGGTTACTACAGGTTTCTAGAAGAACGTGATATGCCCCCCAGCCTCTTACATTTGATTTAAAGCAATCTGTTCCCCCCTGAGTAATTGACTGCTTTAGACCAGGAGAAAACAATGGTGTTTATGCTGATGTGAGCGCTCGTTCCCCTTCTACGGGAAACTCATGGGTCAGCCGCAGTCCCAAACACCAGAGAAATTAACACGGAGACACCTTCAGAGGAAATTGGACATGAAATGTTATGAAACATGCCACATCCCCTTTCAAGCTGTGGTGGTGGGTTCCACAAGACTTATGATTTGAAAATCCAAGGATACACTCAATTATAAAGATATAAAACACATTAGTTTTGATAGAAGAACTCTGAAATCTGCGGTTCTCTTCATTGGCACTCTTCCCCACGCTGTGCTGGGCAGAACATGTGCAGTACTATTCTGAGTTTTCCGGAAGTGAAACAACTTTATGGAAATCATATGCAAAATGTTTCTCAAGTTTTTTTGCAGTTTACTTTTTTATGAGTCTGTTAAAAATTTAAGAGAAGCCTTGTTGACATTTTATATGCTTATTTTTCTTTCAAAGGAAAATGGAGGATTTTTAAATTTTCATATCTAAGATGATAAAAGGTGAAATAACATCATAACTCTTATCTTGTTCAATTTGATATTTGGTTGTTTTATTTTCTTTTATGAGTTTTATTCATCTTGTAACCAGTCTTGTATGTCTTATATTAAAAAAAAAAAAAAAAGGTTTATTTCCCTCGTTCTGTTTTGAGGAATCTGCCTGGAGCTGTAGGATCCAGGTAGAAAAACGATCGTGAGGTTCAAACTCTTAAAATACTACCTTTGAAAAAATGTTAATAAATAATATAAATATTTTAAATATTATCATTTCAGCACTTTTAAGTATGCCAACAAGTGATTCTGGTGAATACTTCGTCCTCTGAGAAAACTAAGGAAAAGAACATATTGTCGTCTTGAATGTATTTGAATATCACAAACATATTGTTTCCCTCCGAATGTGCTTATGAAATGGAATATTTTTAGTGGAAGGATATGGCTCCAGCCATCTATTACTTTATATAATGTTTTATTCATCCAACTGACACTAAGATTTTTATAGTTCTCCAAATAGTTTACCGATCCAAGCACTTCTTTGGCCATCAGAGTCCCTTTGTGATCTCTTAAGAGAGAAACGTTATGACATTTGTAGATACAGCAATTCATTAGGTTTAACACAACTCTTAGTTCGTTAATTAAATATTGACTTGAGCCTCCAGGTTCTACTTCAGGTGAAAGTGAGCTTTAGCAGCAACTGGTTGTGCCGATTCATTGCAGTTATTCAACCGACGTGTGTTGAGTGTGTCCTCTTTGCAAAGCAACACTTCGGTGCTGTATGTCTACGTGGAGGTGTGGTGGGAGAAGGATGCAAAGATGAAAAGCATCCAAGTTTTATTTATTTTTATTATTATGACAAAGATAAGAATTAGAAAGCTATCGAAAAAAGCTGATGAGCTCTTTCGCAATAAGCAAGCATGAAGCAGCTGTGGGAGGAGGAGACGGAATGGTGGCATTTTTCAAAATGGGCATTTGGCATTACAGATTGATGCGCGAAAAATAAAAACAAGGATAAACTATTGAGTCAACAAATTATTATTATAGCTATTTTTATGGGGTGATCTTGCTCTGCTTTTGGATTAAGCCGCAAATTTCAGTCACTCATTAGCATTCCTTCTTTGAAATGACTTTAATATGGTTGTATATTAATTCGATTGCTACGAGTTTCCTGAAATAGAAGATTGACTTGACCTGTGGCTGGTGCTCGAGAGATCGCATCCTGTGTCACATCAGCGAATTAGCACTGAGTTTAACCCTTATATAGTAAAGCCCAGCACGGGCAAAACAACAGCATGGCTATTTTTCATTAACTATGGTACCACATAGGGGTTATATAACTGGGAGCATAACTTTGCAAAGTTTATAAACATAACAGAGAACATTCTCACGGGTGTCCTAGGCCAGGCCTCATGCATCGCTCCTTGAGGTCACCCAGAGTTCCCGCTCCAGACACAGCTCACCCTTCAGTTGCAAGGGGAGGCCGGCTGCCCACACGGGCTGTCCCAGCGCTCACCCCTCCAGCGATCCCACTCAGCAGCCCTGTGCTCCGGCCAGCCTGTCGCCAGAGGAAGATTGATTGCCCCTTAGTAATGTTTCTCGTAAGTTTCACCAATCTGGGTCTTTTTCAGTCCCTGAGTTCTTAGCACCTGACCCCCGCAATGTGGCATTCCTTGAGGCCCTGGCCTGACGAGACCACAGAGTTCCTGAGAGAACCGGATTTTTAGCACTGCGGCCCTAAGAATCTGGGACTCAGAGGTCTGTGAACACCACTAAGGGTGGGCACTCCCGGCCATGCGGTGCAGGACACTGCGGCTACCCCCCAACCCTCAGGGGAGGCTTCCAACGCTTCGGTGAAGTCCGCCGTGCCCAGCCTTTCCGCATGGCGTGATCAGCCCAAGCTGTTCCTTAAGCAAGGCTCTCCTCGTCCTTCACCTCCCTCACTACGCAGACATGCAAGGACAGGATTTTAAGGCCATAAGAAAGAAAGGCCACTGGGGAGTTCTCAGAGATCAATGCTCCCAGAGCTCGGTGTTAAAATTCCAGATCCCAGACAACAGTCTTGGCCCCAACAATGTTTTGACGTTGTTATGATGTCATAAAATACCAAATATTATAGTTCAGTGGAGGTGTGGGTACGTCTGCACGTGCTTGTGCATGACAGACAGACAACCCCAGCCCTTTACAAGTGTGGGGCCAGTGGATAGGACCCACCATCCACCTCATGGGGTAATTGTGTCACATTAACTGCTACTCTTTGGCATTATATCTCAGGGTCATTATTCGAACCGTAGTAGATTCAAATGGCCAAATCGTGACTTGTGCTTTATAGAACTTTGCTGGATTTCCCCCTTATCCCATCTTTTTAAACTTATGGATCATGAGGAGTGGTTTCTCCCCCCTTCCATTTCTGTACCATGTTTCGAAACACATAAAATTATGTTTCTCTTTCAATTCTGTTTTCCCCTCTCAGCATGATTTTATAGACCTTTTTTTTTAAGATTTTTTTTTTTTAAAGATTTTATTTATTTATTTATTTATTTGACAGAGAGAGACAGTGAGAGAGGGAACACAAGCAAGGGGAGCGTGAGAGGGAGAAGCAGGCTTCCCGCCGGGCAGGAAGCCCAGGACCCTGGGATCATGACCTGAGCCGAAGGCAGAGGCTTAATGGCTGAGCCACCCAATTGGTGGCTATTGGTGCCCCAATAGACCATTTTTAAAAACACACACACAAATCACTCCCTCTACCTTTCTGTCCAAATGTAACTGAGCTGCAGACAGTCGTGTTTGGAGGAAGGGAGCGGCTTATTCCTCTGCCAGCCTCCACCCCGCCTTCAAAATGGGGAACTTTATTAAGAACTCACCCTGGGGGTGCCTGGGTGGATCAGATGGTTAAGTGTCTGCCTTTGGCTCAGGTCATGGTCCGAGGGTCCTGGGATCCAGCCCTGCATCGGGCTCCTGCTCAGCGAGGAGCCTGCTTCTCCCTCTCCCTCTAATGTTCCTCCTGTTCCCCCTGCTTGTGCTCTCTCACTCTCTCTGTCAAATAAATAAATAAAATCTTTAAAAAAAAAAAAAATGAACTCACCCTGCCTGAGATCCTCTGGGAAAATTCCTTCCAAAAAGAATAGGGGACCGTGGGAGGCAAGGAACTGGGTAGAAGTCAGACTGGAGTTTGAATCCTGAATCTGGCATTTAATTGCTCGGTGGCCCTGGGCAAGTTACTTCTTCATGCTTCAGTTTCCTCATCAATAAAATGCAGGTCATAAGACTTACCTGACACAAGAATTTAGTGAATTAAGGTACATCTAATACCTGGTAGTGGTTGGCATGCAGTAAGTGCTTAATAAGTAAGAGTGAGGGGCGCCTGGGTGGCTCAGTCGTTAGCGGCTGCCTTCAACTCAGGGCGTGATCCCAGGGTCCTGGGATCGAGTCCCCCGTTGGGCTCCTTGCTCCGCTGGAACCTTCTTCCTCTCCCACTCCCCCTGCTTGTGTTCCCTCTCTCACTGGCTGTCTTTCTCTGTCAAATAAATAAATAAAATCTTAAAAAAAAAATAAGTAGGAGTGAGGGTATGGGGGGCCATTCCTGACATAAAAGAGCTCCCCAGACTTAAACTCCCAGACAATGATATTGAACTACTATATAATGATGGTGCAGTGTCCATGTTTTACCGTTTTTTAAACAACATAAAGACCTTTGCTAACCTATCCGCTTAGGCTACTTACCACCTGTTCTTTCCTATGGCCCTGCCTGAAGTCCAGACTTGGTTAGGATGTGATCGAAGAAGTGACTTTGAGTCAAGACACCTACTCTGCCACTCCCTGCCTCCGTTCACTGGCCCTGCTCCAAATTAGAATGGCATCAAAGAAACTCTCATTTGATTTTTATCTTCACACCTACCCAGACTCACATGAAAGCTCAAGTTACAGTCTCTCAATGTCGTGTAGACACGTAGACTCTAAGTAGAAAACTGGGACACATTTTATTTTTTATTGAAAGGATAGTTGATTGTCATGGAAATTAAGGAAAAGGTGATCAACTTTCCAGATACTTCTTTAGTGAATTTCCAAGTGACAGTTACTCCTTCTGATGGTCAATTCTGTAGCTGTTGCCCCAGAAGTACTGTGCCATGAGCTTAGAGCAAAATGAAAAGTCCAATTACAATGCAACTTTTGAAGGCCTACGTAGACAGAAAAGGCCACTTACGAGCCGAAAAATCAGCATGAGTGCCTGTAAAAATAGGGTATACAGTTGTGTCTCTAGTGTCTTTCTTCTCATAACTTTTCATAACAGGAACTTGAACCAAACCATGATGCTAAAATAAAACCTCCACATTGAGGCAAAGTGGTTTTGGTTTTGGTTTTGGTTTTTTATACCTATGCCTCTGTATAAAATACCACAAGTAGTCATTTGGCAAAGCAGCAAGAGTCCTGGTTATAACACAGAGGCTAAGTGTATTCACTTATTCTTTGACTTGACAAGCACTTTTTTTTTTTTAAAGATTTTATTTATTCATTTGACAGAGAGAGACAGCCAGCGAGAGAGGGAACACAAGCAGGGGGAGTGGGAGAGGAAGAAGCAGGCTCATAGCGGAAGAGCCTGATGTGGGGCTCGATCCCACAACGCCGGGATCACGCCCTGAGCCAGAGGCAGACGCTTAACAACTGGGCCACCCAGGCGCCCCTTGACAAGCACTTTTGAGCACCTACTCCCTGCAAAGCATTGAGACAGTCCTCACGTACCCTGGTGAGAAAACAGGTCATGGTTCTTGCCTTCATGGCGCTAAGAGTTGAGGAGTCAGACAGTAAACCATGAGCAACCCAGTAAACATATGATGACGTAATATATACAGTGATCAGTGAGGCCGAGGAGATATGTGGACTCCCTCGGCAACATACGTAGGTCAGGTGTGCCAAGAAGGCCTCTCTGAGAAGGGGCTGCATCCATCCAGGACTGCAAAACGAACTTGGGGGAAGTCAGGGGCACCGAGCTCTGGGTAGAGGAGGAACCACAGGCTTTGACGCAGAACAGACTTGCTGTGTAAACAAACAGAAAGGAGGGAGATGGGGTACCTCGCAGATTTGCCTCCAAATCTTGGCTTTTCTCTGTATTATCTGAGCAGGTTATCTGGGGGGTAGTGAATATCACAGTTAGAAGTGTGAACCATAGAGTCAGGGGTAGAGGGTTCACTTGGCTTCACGACTTACCAGATGTGCGTCCTTCCATTTCTTAACCTCCCTGTTCCTTAATTTTCCCCTTTGTAAAATGAGGCTCAGAATACTTAGTTTCTAGGATCATCGGGAGGATTACATAAGATTAAACGTAAACTTGTAGAGTAGGGCTTACGGTACAAGAAACATAAAAAGTGTTAATTATTCTAATAATGATAGTAATCATAATAATAATAAAACTTGCTGACCCCCAGAGGGTTAAAATGAGTATAATTCTAAAAATAAAGCCAACCTCATACTATTCTATAGATAGTAAAATTCTTAGCATATATTGCCTAACATATATCACTCAAAACTCTGGAAGCTATTACTACCGTTGTTTTTAAATTAGTAATAGTATTGACTCTAAGTTTCAACTAGTATCAAATCTATATGGTTTGTACATTGACTAAACCCAAAATATTCTTAGAACTGAGCTTTAGCCAACATTTCATTTGGTTCAAGTCCATATTCTATACATAAAGAAGCACATTTGTTATGCTCGAGTTTTCTATCTGTCTCAAGGCCTTCCTCACTTGTCTCCTGTAAATGCTGCCTTTACCACTCAAGGCCCTAGATGCGTAGCTAAACAGGCCTGTTAGTGTTTGTCGTGTCGCCTTATTAATATCTTTCCTTTTGGCCTCAGAAGACAACGGAAAGAACACAAAGTTAGCTACAGCTCGTCTCCGAACAGCTCACAATCTCCATCGCGCCAACGTGTGCTGCAAATAAGGAAGTAAAAGAGTCATTGGTGGGGGTAACGAGCTGAAGTTTTTATCACTGGCAGTCACCCGGTCTGGCCAGTTTTGTGGGAAATTCAGTAAGGTGTAGACGATGGATGATGGACGGAAGGAAGGAAGGAAGGAAGGAAAGAGGGAAGGAAGGAAGGAAGGAAGGAAGGAAGGAAGGAAGGAAGGAAGGAAGGAAGGAAGGAGGAGGAATCAAGGGTGAAAAGCGTAGGGATAGACACACTGTACTAAAACATAGCCATGCACCCAGAGAGCTGTGGAATTATAAAAGCTCAAGACCTCTTGTGTGCAATGAAATAGAAACCAGTCCACATACCAAATGACAATCATGTAGCGGGTGTAACAGAAATATAGTACTCTCACCACTTTAGTCTTTGTTCTATTTCTGTTTGATTTCATTTTCATAAGAATCTGTGAGCAACCTTAAGGCTTGGTCTCTGCAATGCAAAAACAAATATAAATGAAACTGCAAAAGTCCCTGATTCTAAGATACACTTATCAGTTCTTTTTCCCATTAAGTGATGCAAGGGAACACCTACGATTGCTTTCCTTTGAATGCATGCATTCACTTTTTCATCAATGTGATGAAAAGAGCTCTGGAACTGAAGTCAGAAAACCCAGCCTGCCGCTGAGAACCTAGCAACTGTGATACCTTGAATGGGTGGCTTAAGCGCTCAAAATGTTTCTTTCCTTATTTACAGAGTGAGAAAGTTGAATGATAGGATCCCCAAGTTTCCTTCCATCCACGAAGATTTAAGCCTTCAATTGCAATCAGTTCCAGGAGTGCTCCCAGTAATTATGTCCCACGATGTGATGAAATGCGTATCTCTATGTACTGAATGAAGGCTAACTCTTGCAAATTGAAGGATGCAGTCGATGCGAGTCTTTTTGCAATAAACATCATTGTTTCATCAAACAGAAGTCAAACCCAAACCTCAACTTTCCAGTGAATGACTGCTGCCTCTCCATGAGTGCACGGACGCCTGGCGCACCTGTACACACCACCCCCAGGGAAGCATATGATTATGTCAGGATACAAGTCCCTTCAAGTGGGTCTAGGGCAGGGGTAATGAAATCGTCACCTCCACCTTTCACTACACTTGTCAAAGAACGATAGTTTAGAGTTTAGCTTCCTTTTTTTTTTTTTTTTTGGTTTGTTTTCTTACTACCCTACTGGACTTATAATTATCTCTGTCATTCAAAGTGAAAAGCATGTAGAAAATAAAAACAAAATCACTCTTACACTAAAGCATTAAGCTTACACGAGGATCATTTTCACATTTTCTCCTTTAAGAATAACATGTAGATACTGAAAATGTTTACCTTCTGTTTTTTAACCCTCTTGCTGCTGGGGGTGGGTGGGTAGGATTTAATTAGTGTGCGGTTGAGTTCATTTAGTAAGAAATGCAGAGAAGTGGCAACAGCCGAACACTATTCTTTATCAATGCGGTGGGGAAGAAGAGGCTGTCTGCGGAGCATTCTTTTCCTACTTCGTAGCTCTCAAAGTAGCCAGTTAATTAGATTCCATGGTTACTGCTATTGTGATATCTGCTTATTTGAAGTGCAAAGATAATCATCAATTGTACACTCTTGACTACACTATTAATGGCTTTAATACCCACATTGTGTTTACATTTTGCATTGCAACGAACACTTAGCTATTGTGGTTTTTCACATGTAGTAATTCAGTGAATACTGTCTCCGTGTAATGCCCTCGCCACCTCATTCTGCAGTATTGTGTTGTTTTTCTAGTGAGGTCTTGAAATGTGGGGCATTATGTATGAGTTATGCTAATTTGTTAGGGCAATGAATACATTAATTTCATTAGTAAATGGCCTCAAAGCAATAATTACCAGTGTAGGTGTGTCAGAAGTGATCATGTTCAGTTTTGCCAGTTAATTATTAAGATTTTGTTCTGAGGGACCCAGATTTGACATCCAGCTTCAATTTAGCCATAAATAAAACCCCGAAGTATGTAGGGATGAAGCAATGAAGCCAAGAACTCGTGTTGCGTGTACGTATTTGCACTCTTTGTCCAGTTGTGACTGCCAATAAGATGCCAAAATAATTAGTGTCAGTGATATAAAGTTTCAGTATCGCCTTAAAAGCACGTTTTATTAAAAATAGCAATTATGCCTCCTTGATACCCTTTTTTGCCTCCCATAACTGGATTTTACATTATCCACAAAACAGTGTGTGACTTGCTAAGATGAATTCCACTTAGAATTGTTGTCTACAATTCCTCTTTAAAGCTCAAATCGCTTTTTTTTAAATAAATGGAATTTTCCTCTAATGGATTAATTGGCTCCCTGAGCCTGCCATATTATTATACTACTTAAACCATTTGCTGCTAAGCAGTAATAATAGAGCCTATACTCCAATATTAATTTCCACAAAAATTTGACATTCTTTTTATAATCATACACCTGTTGGAACAATTTAATGCATCTCCATTTGCTAAAATGATGTGTAGAGGTCGTGTGAAACTGAGTAATCGCTTGGGCTGTTTATGGAATCTTGGAATGCTAAACTGTTCTCAGTGTCCTGGGCTTCTGCTCTAATGGGAAAATAATCGTCTCTACAATTTGGGGAGGAAAAGAATACAGTGGAGTTTGAGAAGCTGGCGACCCACACGTGTGGGTCACGTGAGACATCACAGGGTGAGGGACGAAGTAAACGCAGGATAGGTGGATAGAGGAGGAAGCCATTACAGGAGGAAAAAATGCAGGCAAAGTGCTGGCAGAAAGCGTACTGCTCTCAGGGTTTAATAAGTCCAAAAAAGCCTGAGTCATTTCTGCCAGTGATTGCCGATGAATCAACAAGCAGCAGTAATCCTAAACATAATAATGGCAACGATGAGAGTGGAGCTGGCCGGCGAGGAAACTGGTTCTCTTTTAGATTCTTCTCGTCTCGTAGGGAAATCACTGGTGCTTCTGTTCCCCGGTCTGATTTTCCACGCACTGACTCTGCCACTGCACCGTCTAGCTTCCACCTGCCTTTAGCTTTGGCCGTGTAATAAAATTTTGATTTTTTGATGTTTCTAGACTTCAGCCACAGCCTTGAAATCTGAACCTGGGCTTCCATGGGCAACCAACCATCCTGTCCTCAGGATTTAGAAAAGACAGATCTTGTTTTACTCTGAAGCCAGATTTCATTTACCTGGATGGACAGCCAATGTCGGACACTCTCAGTTTTCACAGATCACAGCAGTTTGGACAACGATCATATAGCCTGTGAATTTTGTGATGGTGGTCCTCAATGTTAAGGATTTGCTGAAAAAGATCTCTTCCTTCCACTTTAAGTTAATGAAGAAGTTCAAACTTAAGAAGTGATTCTGGTTTAGACTAGCAGAGTCTAGAATTTATTTAAGGATATTTAATTAACATGAATTTATCTTGAGCAGGATCATTGGTTGTGATCTTGACTTTTTAAACTATTGCCTACATTTGAAACACATTTGTAGACAGGAATTGCCATTTTTGTGAAATGTACAGAAGAAAAGGTAAGGTCAAGGAGCCCTCTTCTAACTGAAGACATTAAGTTAGGACAAAGCTTTACTTGCTCAATTAAAGGGAGAGCTTAGAGGCATTAAATTTGAGTTACAGGGTAGAGATTAAGAACTGAGGCCTCTGGGGCGCCTGGGTGGCGCAGTCATTAAGCGTCTGCCTTCGGCTCAGGGCGTGATCCCGGCCTTCTGGGATCGAGCCCCACATCAGGCTCCTCTGCTGGGAGCCTGCTTCTTCCTCTCCCACTCCCCCTGCTTGTGTTCCCTCTCTCGCTGGCTGTCTCTGTCAAATAAGTAAAATAAAATCTTTTTAAAAAAAATCTTAAAAAAAAGAAAAAAGAACTGAGGCCTCTGTATTACATAGTTCCGGAGTTGCCCATTCACATCATATTCTGAATGAAAGCCAACACCAGGAATTGTGCAGTACACAACCTGCGCAGCCATCTATAGCAACCCCATTAAGGACTCAGGCTAAGGAGTGAGAAGGATTGGGGTTTATCAAAGCATTGCCATTTACTCCCCGCATTACGATGAACCAATCGTATAATCTCCACGAGCCACAGACTTCTCATGTATAAAGAGCAATAATAAAGTATGACCTGTGTCACAGAAGTGTCATGAAGGTTTAATGAATTAATGCATGTCTGCAAGCCTGTCACATGGCAAGAACGCACCTAACATTAGTTATCATTATTATTACCAGTAGTATTGGTTTCTTTTTATTAAGTGGTAATGTCAAAGCTCTAAAAACAGGAGGCCTAAAGGGGACGGCATTCTACCTCTGCCCCGGCTCCCAGGGACAGTCCAGAAGCTAGCCCTTGGCTGATGCTAACTCAGCGGCAGAGTCTGAGGCTTCTGTGCCTTTCCTACTTAATGCCCCGCTACCGTGATCGCAAGTATTTCTCCGGCTCCCTAAATGTCCTTCTGTTGTTTGCCAGTAGCCTTTTTCTTTCTGTCTCGTGTTTTTTTCCTTGCTTCCCCTTTCCTCACAGTGTCTCCACCACCCTCCGCTACGCTCTCTGCTCCCTCAGCTACAGGCGCGTCTGCAGGTGTCAGAGCCCCGCGCGCTCCTCTCCGTCTCCGTGTCCCGACCAGGGCACGTGAGCACTTAGACCTGAGCGCCACTGAGCACCCTGCACGTGAGTTTGAGGAGAACTAACCAAAAGAAATTAAACTCTACGTGTTATTCCCTGGCACCTCTTTCTTCTAGCCTGTCATAGGTACTTACACTGAGATTTTGGAGAGCTACCATGCACCAGCAATTGTGCTAAGCCTTTCCATAATTTCATTATTTAATAATCACTAACGTATAGGTATAAATATTACTGCTCCTTTAGGGATGGTAAAACCTAGACTTGGAGAGAGTTAGAGTTACTTGTCCAATCGCATTTAGCTGGTAAGTACTGAAATATTTACGTAAGCCCAGCTACGACTCCAAAGCCCATTCTCTCAACCACGACCTCTACTCCTCTTCTGCTACATTTATAGATTCTTACTGTTTGGGTCAAACACATCATTCAAACCTAAGCCTTGGAGCATTGCATAGCAGGAAAAATAAGGAGATTTATTACCAAAAATAAGGAGATTTATGACCATATTATTTCTATGCATGACCTATTTTTTACCTTCCTTCTTAGAATATTGACCTTAGTCGTCTTTTTTTTTTTTTTTTTGAGTGGTCATATGATTAGTGCAAAAAACACCACAAACCTACAAGCTAACGACACAGCGACGACAGGGTTACCCATATAGTCGGGAGGCGTGCGTATCCATTACACGTTCGTCCTCGTCGGAGGGTGATCTTCTGCTCCAGGCAGGCCCTGTTTTTGTGGACCGAGGGACAGGGATGATGCCAGCAGGTAGATCCTGGACAACACCGAAAGTTCCATTCGGTTAACAGTGTTGCACTTAGGACCATAGCAAACGCCGTCCGGCAGCCACTTCATTCAGGGAGCTCAGCGCTTGCCAATACGTGGGCTCCGGGCTCCTGGGAGACCCCAGAATTAATATCAGAGAAGCTAAAACCAAGGATTATCTCGAATAGCATTATATTTCATACAGATACATTTATTATTTTTCAGTGTATTTTCAAAGACCGGCAGAGGAGGATGTGACTAATAATCCAGATTTTAAAGCACATACATAGCGGATCATGAGACTCTGTAACAAAATTAAATGGGTTTTTCCCGAAAGAAAAAGATGGAGGACCACTGGATAGCCGACTGTGGCCTCGAGAATGTTTAAATTGAAGCAGGACAGAAATAAGGGTAGCAAAGAGTATCGTGTATCTCTTTAATTAAAGAATTTGTACATCGACACCTCAGAGCCCTGAAACAAATGGTAGCCGCGTCCAGCCTCATGGGGGGAGAACAGGCTCAGGTCTGCAGAAAATGAGAAAAAAAAGAAAGGGGAGGAGCTGGTCTCTACCATCCATCCTCAGTGTCTGCTGCTGTCCCTGTTCTTTTCTTTACACTACCTTGAATTTAGTAAGAGAAAAGGTAAAATACCTCCAAAGCCAAGCCAAGTCACGTGAAAAGGAAAATGCCAGAAGTCTTTGTCTTCGTGCTTTACCTACACATGCCCTTAGCAACACCTTGCTGTCTGTGGCGCTTTGTACGATACTCTTCAAAGATTCTAGCTGGAGAGAGCCGGGCGGAGCGACTAGGGTCCCGGGGAGGCCTCCTGCCTATCACACCCTGGACACAGAGCTCGGTTTCACAAGAGATACCCTTAACGTCCAGCCCAGAGAAAACATATTATCTCAGACGAATCAGCCTCCCAGCACCTTCCTCTCCTGGCCCCTCCCGGGTCACTGCCTTGTTCCGTCGTATTTGAAAACCGTCCCAACCCTGAAGCATTAGACATCCTGGGCAGCCAGGGCCTGCCTTAGCGCAGACCGTCTCCCCGGGTGCCAGGAGGAGAGCCCTCCGCCCTGCCCGGATGCCACACTCTCTTTGCAGAGATCTCGAAGCTGTCGAGGAGTCAGCTGACAGAGAGATCTCTGCCTGGTGGGAAACCTGCCCACTGGGAGGGCGGCGCCGTTGTCCCTCTGGCTTACTACGCCCCGACGTTAAGCAGCCTTTTGCTAGTGGAGCTAGAGTATGAATCTAGAACTTGTTAAACAGTTTGTCTCTCTGCTTATTCCCTTGGATTTAGGTGAAATCTGAACTTCTGAATTTTAAATTAATATTTATGGCACAATTTAATACACATTTAGTAATGTAAAGAATCTGATTGAAAGATGTGGTTTGCGCATAAGCCCCACCAGAAACTCATTTACTAACAGAATCCAACCCTAAGTAAAATAAACAGCTTTGCTTTCTACTGACATTTTATAACTACCTTAAGGGAAAGGTGGAGAGGGGAATTGGGTTTCCATGTGGATTTAATTCAAGAACTTCCCGAGAAAGTGCTTGAAGGCAATACGGTAGTGAGCCAACTTTTTTTCTGTTAAGTCACAAAAAAATAGATTGTACCAAATAGAGGGGATCAACCACAGCTGCAAAGAGGAAATTTAGAATTATCATCATACCAGTATCAGAAGGTCCTTTATGTTTATAGCTTCATAAAAGTTCAGTTAGAGTAGTTGCTGCCAACTAATAAAAAAGTAATGAAAAATTTTGCAGATTTTTTGTGTAGACAGCAGTTACCTAATCCCCAAATCCTGATGAATTCATATATTCAAAATATTTAAAAGGCAAAATACACCCAAGAATTTATTTGTGATCTCTTTAAAGGCATAGGACTTATCCACATTAATAGATAAGAAACAACTATATTGTTTGGCTGTACATCAATATATGCTTGAAAATAAAGTCTGATTTCTTTATTGCCCAAACTTTTGAGAAACCATAATTAAGCAATGACACTCCAGGGTGGATGTTATTAGGTAAAAATGAAGGCCTTGTCCCTTTAATGCCCCTTGATGTGTGTTATTACCCAGGAACCCCTGGCTTCCGTGTCTTTTTGTGATTATAAAGGAGGTCTCTTTCACATTTATTTTTTTTTAATGAATTCTAACAAGAGGGCTTTGTATTTATTGTACTAACACATCCATCCATTTGGGGGAAAATAGTT
This sequence comes from Ursus americanus, assembly GCF_024610735.1. Taxonomy (NCBI): domain Eukaryota; kingdom Metazoa; phylum Chordata; class Mammalia; order Carnivora; family Ursidae; genus Ursus; species Ursus americanus. The sequence continues at coordinate 39,923,132 of NC_142138.1, read as the reverse complement.
CCTATTGGAAGGACGAAAGGAAGCAAACGAGAAGTGCTTGAAAATATTTTTTCTGCTATTTTTGGTGCTGAGTTTTTTTTCCCGTAGTGTATTTTTAATACGAAAGTGCAGACACCTTCTGTGTGTTTCGTAAGTTTCTCCGTGTCCCCTTTCCTGTTCACATCACTCTCTGAGCCCTGCGCCATCGGCTGGCCTGCTCTGTCTAGTAAGCCTTAGCCTCCAACAGATTGCCCTTAACCTTTACTTTTCATTAGAGAGCACAAAGCGGGAGGCAGTGGGGGAGGAGGAGAATTAAAATTGGAGGTGTTTCAAGCGTCTGTACTACATTATGCCACTATATGAAAAAGTCATATAGTTTGAAATGAAAAGTGAAGTATGGCGCTTGTGATCTGGCATTAAAATTCATTGCTGGGTAAAGCTCATAAAAATCTGTATATAAATGTTGCTGTTATTATTTATGAATAATAATTGTATGATAATGCTTCCTCTTTAGTTAATTATTTGTGTGGAGGCTTAAGTACACTTAGCTATTATTATTACTTATAAAATCTGGATGTTTGTTGAGTGCCATGTGCCAGTCACTGTCTTAACATACTTTACATACATTATCTCAGTTCATCTTCACAATAACTAATGTATATGCATAGACATCACATGTATTATACACACACGCACAGGCGCACACACACACACACACACACACACACACACGAGTTACAGTTGGTAACTGTCCTAAGTCATTGGGCTAGTGAGTAATGAGGAAAGATTCTTGCCTGCCCAGGTCAGGCAGATCAAGAGCCCGATATCTTAACTAGTTCACTCCATAAATCATTGCCATCCCGAGACCCATGTTAAATAAGTAAATAAAGAGTAGCCTTTTACAGCTGAAGAAATCAGGACTGAAAGAAAACAATTAACTTATAAATGTCACATAGTTATCCAGCAGTGGACCAAGGAGAGGGAAGTAGACGTTTCTGAATATGGCTCACTGCCTTGACCGCAAAACCACGTAGTCTGAACTCTTTTGATGATCCTTTCTTTGGGAGTGGTTATTAACATTGGAAAGCTTCAAGGACCATGATGGAAGCCCAGATTAACACCAATTGCATTTTTTTTTTTATTAACAAAAATATAAGCTTACCCATGAGAGCTACTGCCTGGGAGGTATGAAAGAAATATCCAGAGAGAGGATCAAAATAAAACAAACTCAATTTAAAAGCACTCCTTTTGCCATAAATTTGGTGTGCTGGAGGTCAAATCAGACCCCTGTGTGCAAATGAAGTAGAGTATCTCTCGCTTAACACAGATGTTTTACTCTCCTCTGACAACCACATTTTTGGTAACAGGATTCTATTATATAAGAAAGGGAAGTGCTACCAGCTTGGAGTTTTTGCAAATTTTCAGCTTTTGTACATTCTTTTTCTAGTGAGCATGTGAATCGAGTAGGAACAGAACAAACCACGCGCGTGCACACACACGCACACGCGCGCGCGCGCGCACACACACACACACACACACACTCCCCCAAACAGACAAAACATAAAAAGCTCTCCCGAGCACCACTCCTGGTCCCCACCCCGCAGCTTGTATCCCATCCTGCTGAGATCGATTTCAGAAGGGCCAACCTCCTAAGTACCCTTCGACTGGCCCATTGTTCTGATTTTGCAGGCGTATCATTTTTCACTCAGCGCAGTTGCCAAGCACCGGCAAGATGCCCTGGTAAAAAAACCCACGCCTCGCAATCTGCCGCCTTCGTCCTGCATGCCCCTTAGCCCCAGCCATTCGATCACCTCGCGTGGAACTGCCTGGAGCTGTTTGTTGAACTGCTTCATGTTACTCTTTGACTGAGAGAGAGACAAATGTTCCATATTATCTTTAATTTCCATAAAATTGTTTTAATCTTTGCTTTATAATAAATGTATAACGGTGCCCTCGGGGGATCTCTGTTTTGTATTATAGGTGTCTCCATTGGAGTTATGTGCGAGATAGAACTGCTCAGCGTTTGCCTTTCACCCAAAGGACTCGAAAGATACTTTGAAACAAAAGATTCCTCTGGGAATCATCCATAAGCATAAAATGGAAAATTTCCTTTCCCGCAGTATGCCTCCATTCCACCTTCCCATTCTGGAGACGTGATTATTAGCCAAATCAGATCAGGAACAGAAGCAGCAGGAGCTGAAAGATTCTTGCCCTTCTGACCGGCCCAGCTTTGGGTGTGACATTTATGTGTGGGTGTGTATCCATATAATTATAAATACAGAATACACAAACGGCATCGCAAGGTATAATTAATTAGCTAAACTAAAAGCCTTTGCCACTGTGTCAGTTTTAAACTTTTTAGCTCCAATGATTTTTTAATATACCAGCTTGACGATAAAGGAGAAGGGGAAAGGGGTGGGAACGGGGAAGATCCCGTGAATACATTTTTTGACATTTTGTTTATTATCATGTTATCTAGGCTAGTGGTAAATGGATGGACTTGTCAGCAGAAATCTCTCGGTGAAGTAAATAAAGAATCTTAATAGCAAGGACCATAGAACTAACGGCAAATTGCTCACAAAGAGATCTAATTTATTGGTTTCGTTTTCACTGAGATTCTGTTCTGGATTCCGGCTTTGCCAGAAGAAACAGCTGAATGATGACATGAACCCATGCGCAGAGAGAGTGCTCTATCTGTAGAAAACGGGAAAACGTGGAGGGAGTCTCTGCATGGCCTCACCCCACCTTCTTCTAAAAGTTAGCTTCCTTTTTACCGCCGTGGTATCTCCACAAAGCTAAAGTCTGGAAGGTCGCCTCCAGTTTTATTTTCTGGTCTCTCTTAATAAGCCCATGCTGCATTCATGAAAGGAAAATATTGAATGTGACCACACCAGTTATAATATTATGGCTATTTGGGTTTAAGCATAATAAAGATACCAACAAGGGCTCCTCAGTTATTAATATTTTTTTCAGGTTAAAAGGCAGCAATAAATCATAAAGAGCATTTCCAAGCAGGAGCACTTTTATAGAAAATTGCTTGCTATTTAAACAAAATATTTGCTCTTCATCTCAGGAAAATATGTGGAAGCTTCTGAACAAGGAGCTATTTTACCTCGTCTCTGCCTTCTATAATTAGCCCCCTCTTATTTGAAAAAAAAATTTTTTTTATTTGCTTGCCCAGATCACAGCAAAATATAGGGTCCCAGTTTGCTTTGGCCAAATGAACAATTTTTTCATTAGCAGCCTATGTTTTTCCACAGAGTGTAGGGCACTCAATTGAAATATTTGCCCTTCTGTGTCCATTCTTCTGAAAGTCTGGAGACCTCTGTGTAGCTCTCTTTTTGGCATGAACCAAACAAGATAAACAGGCAGGGAGTTTCGGTCCAATAGACATGGTAGGAATTTCTCCCCACCCCTCGTCAGTATAAAATCTCCTTTACTTACGCACTTCGGAGAATACCTCTCCCATGAACTCTGAGCCCAGAGGTCTGCTCAGGATGGGGCCATTTATCTCCAAAAGTTGGCTTTGGGCGGGAGTCTGGAGGAGAAGGTCACCCAGATATTAACCTATCTTTCTTCACTCCTGGATTGGACTTGCTGGTTAGAAGGAAGCAACGGATATTTCAGACTATTGCCTGGTGCTCATTTGACCTTCTCCACTTCATCATCGTCTCTTAGAGAAGCCAACGGATTTGACTGACTACACCTTAGTCATCACATGGCTTATGATGGTTTATTGTTTATTCATTTACCCTGGAAAGAAAACGTAATCATGAATATCTGTTTAAATATTCCCTTCGGCCAAAAATAACCATGTCAGTGGCAGATGAGATCAGGACCATAGGTGAAAAACAAACGAACCCATCTTCTTCTAGGCCAACTGCAGCGCCAATTTCATATTCTGAGTTAAACGCGTTTTTTTTTCTCTCTTGAAAATAAGTTCCTAAAAAGAGTTCCTGGCATTCCAAGTAATGATTGTAAATCTACCAAGTTAATTTATGAACCAATAAAGTCCTGTCAAGTCTCCTTCCCATCTTCTGGAAAACAGGTCTGCAGAGATGAAAAAAAAGCCCAGCTAGTTACTAAGGAAATATATTCTTGCTTCTCATATATTCCTCTTCAGCCTTGCTTCGGAGCTGGCTTCTGTGCACTGTGGAATATGGAAATCCCTACAAACTCAGAAAGTATTTGGGGTGATAATGGTCTACATTGTTAGATAGTAAGGCTTTAAGGAAATTAACAATAAATGCATCATTATTATATCCAAACTGCCATCAGATTACATTCAAAACTCTAAATGAAAAGCTGAGGCATTCGGTTCCTCAGACACAGAACATCAAATCAAGGCTGTTACCAGAAGACAGTATTTAAGATGGCCCCCCTCCCTTTTCTCCTCAGTAAACACCTTGTAAATTTGTCTGAAATTTTCAAATTTTGCATTAATTGAGGCTCCATTGCCTGTTCATTTGAGTTTTGGTGTGAAAATATATCAAATCTTAACACACAAAAAGCTGCTCTCTCAAGCCACATTTCATAACATGATTTCATCAGATGGTCTTAATTTTCTGCATGACATTATCTTTCAAGCTGACATAAGACTGGGCTGTGATATTTGCATACTCAAGACAGAACCGTGCAGCTTAACTATGTTTCTGCTTGTGTGGGAATTTGGGGCATTTTTACTTTGAGGACTCAAACAAATAAACCTTCCAAAAATAAAAATAAAAATATTTTCTCTACTCTTTGAATGACTTTGTTCTTGCCTTTTAACTAAAGAAACACTGAGCTATTTTAAACAGTAACTGTAGTATCCGAATCCGTTGTCCTAGTAGTCGTGAGGTGTATGTATCTCTGACGTCCAGACCAATTAGTCAAGGAGACTTGGCTATTTTACTTGGCTAGCATCCATATCATTGTAAATGTGCAAGAGGAGAGAGGTGTTTTTACGGACAGAAAGACTGTATATTTTAAATCTTGCCATCTCGGGAAAATCCATCACTAACCTTGGAGTTGGAAGACCAAGCACTTGGCTCCCCGACTTGCCAGCTCTGACCAGAGAAGTCACCTAACATCGTGTCGAGGTCTCTTTACATGTATATTCACTCTTTATTAAAATACGTTTCTTGAGTGCCCACAACATGCTGAATGCTGTTTTGGACACTATGAATTTGAAAATATCCATTAATTAGTCTAGAAATGCAGCAGATTAGAATTGGAAGGGCATCTTAGTCCAATCTTCTGTAGGGATGAGGAAATGAGCGCAGGTGGGGTCAATGACCCGTTCAGGCTGTGACACGATGAGAAAGGGGGGGAAGAGCCGGAGCTCAGTCCCATCCTCCTCTAAATGCTCATCGCCCCTGTCTCTCTCCCAAGGTTCATAACCAGACAAGAAGACTGTGGAAATGTTATCATTATTAGCAGAAAAAGAAAGTCATCCTCTCCCTCACTTACTGAAGTTCAATCAATGAAAACTGTCCTTTTGTTTGTTGAGATGGTTGATCGGTGGTTTGTTTCCACGAAAAGGGAGATAGTGCACTGGCTAGTTTCTGATACTCCTCGGTCCCATCAGAGTCTGGGCACAGTAGATATACAGTAAGAAGTCTAGCTCCTGCACATTGCACTGGCAATGCTCTTGTGAACGTCACCAATGACCTCGTAGTTCCACGTCCATGGATGCGTTTTACGTCAGCTCCCATTAACATCTGACACAGCTGATCACTCCTTTCTTGAAAGACACCCTTCAAGGCACTGCTCAGATGCCACATGGATCGGCTTCTCACTGGCTGGCCATGCCCCTTCCATCTCCTTTTCTGATTCTCCTCTCTCTCTGACTCCGATCCCGGAGCACCACAGGCTCCCCACTCAGAGTGCCCCCCTTTGCTCCCCATACTCGCTCTCCCTGTGAGCTTATCCAGTCACCCCACAGCTTTGAATACCATCTGCATCCTGCCAATGTCCTGGCCCATATTTTCAGACCTAACCTCTATATTTTCAAACTACCTCCTCATTATCTCCACTAGGATGTTCAGTATACCTTTGTATCAGTTAAGAATGCGTTCTGCTATGAGTAACAGAAAACTTGATTGACATGACAGGCTTATTTGTGTCACTTGGTCTGGGGCAGACGTCACTGCTCTATGGTGACATCAAGAACCCACTCTCCTATCTTCCAGCACTACCGTCTTCATGGTACACATCTAGTTCTTATTATCACCAACAGCTGCTGCAACTCAAGTCCCCTTTCTGCATTCCAGGAAGAAGGTGGGAAGGCCAAAAGTACAGAGGGAAAAAGCCTCCTTCCGCGGCTAGGCCCTGTTTTATTTTATATTGTTTCAGGAAGTTAAGCCAAGCAAATCTACCTACACCCCAGCACGGAGCTCATGACCCTGAGATCATGACCTGAGTCAAAATCAAGAGTAGAACGCTTGGTCCCATCAGAGCCACCTAGGTGCCCCAGCAGTCCCTGTATTTCTCGTAGGCAGACTAAAACCTTGTCATCATCATTGATTTCTCTCTTCCTCTCATAAGACACATCAAATTCAGCAGCAGAGCCTTTTAGAGTTACTTTCAAAATATATCCAGACTCTGACCACGACACACCCCTTCTTCCATTCCCCGCTTAGTCCAACCTCCATCATCTCCCACTTGCATTATTGCAAAACCCTCCTAACTGCTCTCCCCGCCCTGCAGGTCATTCTCTACTCAGAGACCAAGTGATCCTTTCAAAACCCAAGTCAGTTCATGTCACTTCTCGCTTAGAACCCTCCCATGACTTCCGCCTCACTCAATATTAAATTCCAGCTCCTCACGAGCAACCTACAATGACCTCCTTGTTCTTGCCCCGGCTGCCTTTGGACCTGCCATACCCACGCTGGCCTCCTTGTGGTTCCTCCAGCACACCACTGTACTCTCCTGCCCTGGGGCTCTTGCAGTGTTCCCTCTGCCTGAAGCACCTGACTCCTACGTGTCTGCAGGTCTTACTGCCCCACTTCCTTTCAGTCTCTGTTTGGATGTCAGTAGTCATAGAGGCTTTTCTAGAACTCCTTATATAAAGTAGTAACATCAGCCAATTCCATCCTTTTCTCTCTCTTTACATTGCTTTAAATTGGGTGGTTGATATATATATCGAAAGATTGATTGACAGAGATAGAGATGTCTGTGTATGTGTGTGTGTGGTCAATTTCCTATACTTTCAACGAGAACATACCTCCAAGATACTTGGGACTTTGCTTCATTAATTGCCTGCATATAATACTCAGTAGGCACAGAGCAAAGTAATGCTTATAGGTGTCAAAACAATGCAAGGTACACTCTATGCATTATCTGATTCAATCCTCACCACCTTATGAGGTAGTTACCATAGTATCCTCATTTTATAATTGATAAAACGGAGGTTCAGAGATGCTTGCAACTTATCTGAGATCTCACACTTAGTAAGTGGCAGAACCAGGACATGACTCCATGTGTACCTGACTCCAAAGCCCAAGCTCCTAACCCCCCCTTCACTGCCTTTCAATAAATATTGAAAGAATGATTGATATATTTACAGACAAACAAAAGCTTAACTGAATTTTCTTTGTTCCCTGGAGGTTTTCACAGTTTAATTCCATTTGCATCGGATGTTCAATTATTGGTCTTTTGTGTCCTTTCTTCTCTAATTTTTAGAAGGAGCGTTTCACAATCCTCAAGAATCCTCCTGGATTGAGTCCCCCTCCGACCCCCCATGCAGGACTGATCTTATAATAGTTTGGGTATTTTTCTCTGCAACTTTAAAAGAGGGAATAAAATAGTATTAGCACTACCTAGTCTGATGGACTAGGGTAGAGGGATTGGAGACATACCTGTGGGATTGTCTGTTTCCTTCAGATTCTCCTCTTGTAATTTAGCTAGTTGCCTGGCATTTTTTGTGAAAACTGGAAGGAAATTCTAGGCAAGGTTGAAGAAGCTACTTCTCGGGAAAGTTTAAGAACGGGATTGATAGATTATGCAAATTAGCATGGGATCCAGACTTCAGAGGAATTAGGCTAGATTTATTCAACAAATGTTTTTATTAAATAGGAAGTCTTAATTCTACTGGCCTTAAAGACATATTTTCTGTGACCAGTACCTTACTGACAAAGTTTGTGAGGAAATTTGATGTGCATGAACTTAAATCTGTCTGCAGCACGGAATCGGAGAGTTGAATCCAAGCTGCTGTGTTGGTTTGTGCACATGCGGGCCCACGTGTGTAGCTCGCATCATAAGTGGTGGTTTATCTGTGTCAGCCACACGAGGCTGCTTCCGGCCAGACCTTCAATTCTTCAAGGCTTTGTTGATCCGAACTCTCAACGATGAGTTGCTCCCTATCAGAAAACCAGACTAATGACTGTGATCTGTTCTGGCATCTTAACAATATCTGAATTCATTTGTAACTCAAGACTTTGAGGGGGAAATAAAGAGTTAAGAGGTGAGAAAGACCATGAACTATAGGTTTACTGAATCTTCCACTTAAATAGGTAAATACGCAGAGCCGATCCCATAGAAGAGTGGAGAGCACCCAGGTGCTTCTGACACGATCCAACCAGCCTCAGGCGAGTTGCTCAGCTGATGTAGGCGGTTTTCCGACACAGCTCTTCCTGCTGTGCCTCTGATCTCTGGTACCCACCTGCTAGCTCCTCCATCTTTCACACCCCAACGGCTGAGAGGTTACTGGGAGCCAGGCCATATTCTAAGTAGCTTTACGTAAAGATGAGCTAAACGTAGACCCTCTGCTGTTATCAGAATATAACAATAGTGCATAGTAGGCCCTCAGAAAATATTGAGGAAATTGAAGCACAGAGCGATTAGGTAGCTGCCCAAGGTCGCTCAGCTAGGAAGGGGCTGAGCCTCCTAAAACCCAGGCTGTCCGGCCGCCGAGCCTGGGTTTGCCCCCGCCGTGTAATACCGTGCCTGCGAATCACAGAGCACGTGGCCCATTACCCAGCGCCCAGTCCCGCCGGGTCCCTGAAAGACGCAACGCCCTCGGCTGCACAGAGCTCATCACCTGCTCTGATCGCTGACGTGCCGTGTAGGACGAGGCTGGAGACAGGAGTCCAGAGACCTGGTTTCAAGTAACAGCTCTGCCACAGCGAGCGGTGTGACACCGGACAACTTAACGGCTCTCGACTCTTCAGTTTCCTCAATCGTAAAATGAGGGGATGGACACTAGATGATGTTAAAGTCCCTTTCGGCTATAACATTTTATGAGTCTGCTTCCTCTATTATCTGTTCCTATTTCGATCGCTTTTTAAAAGTTACAGCAATTGGCTTTTGAACCAATCTGTGCACCAGAAAAGCTGTAGATGGTACTTTGCAGTGATATTGAAGTGACTGCCTGTGTCACTGTCCCTGACTACTTCCAGGGACTCAGTGTTTAGAGTGGGAGACAAACATAAACAAATGACACTCTAGTGCCGGGAGAGGACTAGCACAGCTTTTCTATTTGAAGATGATTTTTATGAGAGGAGCCCACTTACAGGGAATCCACGTTAAATGGGGACCAAGTTTTCATAAGCAATTGTGAAAACGCATTTTACTGTGATTTCATATTAAAATAGAATCTAGCACATATGAAAGTAAGTGTACTATTTTATCTAAAATAACACCATTTCAATTATATTTCCAACCAGCTTTAATTCTAAAAATGAGCAAAGAATGGATCAAGTGATTACTTTTGGGGTGATGTTTTTCAAAGCTATTTGATGATAGCCTGATTGAACATTTATTTCAAATTTAACCTACTATGTGATCATAAACATTTTTGTAATATTCAGGAAACTAGTTTTCCGTGAGGCCTCTATTAATCCTTAAATACTAAAATCATTCTCATTTGAAGTTCCATTTACTCTTTTTGTCCATTTCTCTTCTTTATTTGTTAACTGGTTTATTTTGATAAGATTCTCCTTTGTTACCGGTTTTGGTCATTGTCATTGGCTCTCAGAATCACTGTCATCAACTTAATTTTGTTAAGATTTTGTTTCACTCCATAATGTACTTGTCTGGTTTTCCTTTTGTGGTACAATGTTTGATAGTCAATGAAATGACAACCCATGAAGCTTTAACTTTTTTGGAAGGGAGAGATCCTGGGCCATCTTTGGTAAGCATGTTGGTGTGAGCATTAATTGCAAATGCTCAGTACATTAAAGAATATTTTCGTATTATGTCAATTTTGTCTTCCCTATAAGCTCATAAATGTAAGTACTCAGGCAAGACTATTTCTATATCAACAGTTTCCAGTATAATACAGTAGTTATGACAACTACGTTTAATTAGATTTACAGACACACACGTCTCATTGATCTGCTTTTACTTGAACACTTAACTGTACTCTCACGCATAGTCACAAGGCTGGGTTCTCTTTAGTCAAGTAAGTGATGATTCCATTTAACAGCTAATGTCTTGTATAGTCACCTTGTTTTGAAACTACAAGAAAACGAAATCTTAGATGTTGCATGCTACAAAGTAAACTTCAGAGAGCTTCTTTGTCATTCACCAACATAAAAATGTCTCAGCCATTTTGATTACACATTTGAGTAAATATTATTTATTTAAAATATAATTAAGGTTAATGACCACTTTCTTTTTAAGGGATAGGTATTCCTTATCTTCTTAACAATGATGTGAGTGCCAGATGTTTGCCTAGTGCTCCTTCCCTACCTTTCTCCCGCTTCCGTCTGTGTCACTGGGAACTACATTTCCCAGAACCCCTTGCCAACTAGTTATGGGGTCCTTTCAGCCAATGGGAAGGACTGGACGAAGCCCTCGGGTAAGAAGAAGAGACTAGGGGAGAAGATGGTGTCTTTCTCCCTCTAATACCTTCTAAGGTAACATCTTTGGCTGTTTTGTATTTCCTCCATTGTTCTAGCTCCTACTTGACAGAATTCCTTCCCCAATTCCAGCTTCGGCTAGGCAGCTGTCTCTGTGGTTCTAGCCCCAGCTGATTTTTACCAGCTTTTAGGTCTTAATACCATCAGCTTTTCTTGTTTCCTTCACCCCTCAGGGTGGTCATGGCTTCCCACTAATCTCTGGGTTGCCTGGTTATTTCCTCTTTGGCTTCTCAGCTCTTCCATCATCTAAATTACAAATTCCCTCTTTTCAAAATATCTACAGTGGTTTTGATTTTCTCGACTTAGTCCCTGACTAATATGATATACAAGCAATTAGATACTAGTGAACTATACTAGGGAACTAATATATAATATAGCCTAAGCCCTGGCACAAGAGCACCTCATGAAAATTTCCCATTCAAGTGAGTTGTGCTGAAAGCTTTGAATAGTTCGTGTAGCTGCTTAAACATGCAAGTGTCATTTAAGAAGTTTCAGTGGAATGGGAATTATCTCTGGCGTGGATTGTACAAGATCCAAACGTACTTATTAAGGCCAAGGTCATTTGCTGATTTTCCCAGGAAGTGTGTTAGCGCTTCTTCCTTTGCATCATCTTTCAAATCCTCTATTACAGCCCCTTGTTCATTACACTAGAGCAGCATTCTCAACTGTGGCCTTATTGACATTTTGGGCTGAATAATTTCTTGTTGAGGTGGGAGAGGGGACGTTCTCTTGTACATTGTAGGAGATTAGCAGCATCACTGACTCCTACCAATAGGATGCCACTAGCACCACCACTCCCACCTCGTCATAATGACCAGAAATATCTCCAGCCATTACCAAGTGTCCCATTGAGGGGCAAAGCCACCCCTAGTCTAGAACCATTGTACTGCACTTATTTGCTTACAGATAGATTTCTGGTCTAGATTGTAAATTACTTTATGAAGAAATGATAAGTTGAACATATTTTTGATTTGAACTTTACTCAAAACGTAGTATAAAAGCACCCAAAATTTTAGTTAATCGTTGCATGCATAAACTAATAATTTAGGACATTAATAGTCATATGGATTAATTATATCATATTACTTTTTCTCACAGAAGTTATAGGGAGATAGAATATACATTTATGCATAACTTAGAGTAAAAATTAGGAAACTTTGGGGCAATTTTCATTACTGTTTGAATTAAATCAGTTTCAGGAGGAATGGTATAATAATAAATACACCATAATGAATGTTTTATACTATATAATAGTATAAATAAATAGCATAGTATAGTATAAATAAACAGTATAAATAAAACAAATAAATAATAAAACACATAATGAATGTTTTGTACTATATTCAAGATGGTCTTCAAAAAACTACTCTGGCATGAGCTCTATAAAAACCTCTGTGGTACATAAAAATTACCACTATTTTACAACGAGGAAAAAAGAGCTCAGAGGGTTAAGTGACCTTCCCAAGCCCACACCATGTCAGTGTCATGACCTGGACTTGGGGAAGCCTTCACCTCCCAGCCCTACCCCCTTCAGCACTCTTTTCAAAATATGAGCTGCCTGGGGTTGTGTCCTCCTGAAGCTCTCCTCTCCCTGGGCTTGCAGGACAGCACGTCCTCTAGATCGGGTCATCTTCTCTACCTTGTCCGGCACCATCTTTGCTATCAGCTCCCCCTGGGTCCGCACGCTGCTCAGTGTCCTGGCTTGGCCCGCTTCTCTTCTTGACTGCACATGTTTCTTCCAGCTCTTCTGACCACGTCAACCACTACATTCACGGCTCATGGGCACAGGACCTCTGCAGCCCTACGCCTGGTTTCAAATCCTGGCTGCCCCACCACTTCATTTGCTACCTTGGGGAGTTATGAAACATCTTTATGCGTCAGATTCCTCGGCTATCAAACGATGATGGAAAACGGACCTACCTCATAAGGAGGCTACGAGGGCCACAAAATAGCCTAAGTCATGTATAGTGCTTAGGAAAGTGGCTGGCACGTTGTAAGAGCCCACTAAATATTAATATGTACTAACAAATTAAATAAAACGAAGCATATATCCCTCATATCCCTCGGTTGTCTCTGTCCTGGGCTCCAAACCCAAAGCAGAAGAGGAGGTGGAGAAGGGAAGAGGCCCCCTGGGCCAGTGAAAATGCTAATGGAGAAACGCATCAGGAGACAGATAATAATAAAATGACAAAGAAAAACTTCCAAAATCTTCTTCACTGACTCACCAAGGGACACGGTGTCTCTCTTCCCTGCACGCTTCTAGCCCACCTTGGTGCTGCTGCTGTGCCCATCACCTTGCACCGAGGTTCACATTTAGCTGGGCCTTTGCTCCTAGACCTGGAGACCCTTCCTGGAGTTAATGGGTCATGTCCATCCCCCTACTCTCAGCACCCAGCAAAGTGCCTGACGGGCCGGTAGCACTTAATAAATCTCTGTTGAATGAAAGAAGACCGACCTGGTGAATGAGTGGGGATAGCTTTTAGAAACGCATCTCCCAGGCAAGCAAGCAGTGGGCTTACAGGGCTTGGATCCGTGTGTGTGATTGTCAGAGTTGCGAGCAGTGACTAAGGAGACGGCTCCCCCGCCAGATCTTTCCCTTTTAGAAACTCTCATGCACCATCTACTACTTCGGAGCTTTAGCAAATCTGCAGCCTGGGTCATGGCCTCTTGATCTCCAATTCTTTTAGAAACCTGTATTTTAAAAACTTTTTTTTCAGTACCTCTGTTACACACCAGCTTTCTTTTTCTGCTCCTGATGTTCCCTAGTATTTCACAAGTAGACTGTGATGTCTTGCCTCTATGTGGCATGAAATCCTTTGGAATGGCATCCGCTAAGTGCAGTCGTGCCCGGAGGCAGGAGGGTAGATCCAGGCGCCCTCAGACAGCTCCTTTTAGCCTTCAAAGTCCCCGATGTGAGCCTGACAGCAGTACTTCTGCATTTGCGATACTTGTGTTGACCAGAATCTCGTAGTTAAGATCATTTCCGAACAAGGGCTACGCAGAGAAAAGGGGAGCCAAGCAACATATTGGGAGATGCCATACGAAGGGACAGGGAACCCGAGGAAAAAAATGTCTATGTTTGTGTCCTGACTGGATGAGAAGCAAGGAGAGAAGGGAGAGGAAGGGGCCCAGCAAAGATATTCCAGTCAATTTTCTCCACAAATAAACAATTCCGCTGTTAATAAAAAGAGGTTTCTTTTTATGATTGCCAGCTAAAGTGCACATTCTCTGCAGTAAAGCAGCTTTTAAAGCAAGTTTAAGGGGTTAGAAGGGTCTAGAAGATTTTATAACTAGCTGCCTTCTGCTTTTATGCCCTGCTAACATCACCATCCTCCAAATCCTTTCCTCTCCTTAACCTAAGGGAAGAGCAAATTTCCATTGGTGCAGATTAGTGCTGAGTGATGACTTTTCTGGCATCCAAATCGGCATCAGCTCAGTCTACCGGTTCAGCTTCAGGTTCACAGATCCGCGGGTGATGTTTTGGCTACTGACTTAAATGTGTTAATTTTTTAACACTCACCAGGTCGCCTTTTGAAGTTAACACCCTTTTAGGGAAAGTAAGGGAAATTCACACCTCTTCAAAGGCAACTGTTTTCAGAAGACTTACAAGAGTGTAGTGTATGTTGATCACATATGTAGTGTATGTAAAGCTCATCGCTTGGAAAAAGCATAAAAAGTTTGCTCTGGAGTGTTCTTTTGAAGATCACATATATGAAGAATGAGTTTATTCATTTGTTAAAAAAAAAAATAGGAAAGCTGTGGCATATCATGTCCCAGTGCTAGGAATTCCCCAAGGCATCCGCGGTCACAAGGAGGGTCACCACATTACTACACGCATGTTGTCTTCCCCACCACATTCCTGCAGGCAGACTCCTCTCCAAGTCCTCCATTTTATTTATCTTTAAAAATCTCTAACCCTAGCCCAGGGTTAGGGCTCCTCTTGAGAATATACTCAATAAATGTTTGTTGATTGCTACTCCAAAGTCCTGAGAAATTTAGGAATTGTGTTTCCCATCCTTGCCTTCATGCTTGTTTTGGTCAGTAAGTCAAAAGGCGTCATATAGACCAATAGCACATGAAAAGATGTGCACCATCCCCAATCACCAGGGAAATGTAAGTCAAAACTGCAGTGAGATACCTACCACCTCACGCCCAAAGGAAGGCAAGACACATGCCATTAGGTTGGCTACTATCAAAGAAGAAAAAAAAAAAGAAAAACAGAAGATAACAACTGTTGGCAAGGTTGTGGAGAAATTGGAACCTCTGTGCACTGATGGTGAGAATAGAAAATGGTGCAATTTCGATGGAAAACAGTTTGACAATTCCTCAAAAAATTAAAACTAGAACTACCATACGATCCAGCAACTCCCTTTCCAGGTATACACCCAAAAGAAGTGAAAACAGGAGCTCAAGCAGATATTTGTACACCCATGCTCATGGCAAGTTATTCACAATAGCCAAAAGGTGGAAGCAACTTAGGTGTCCATCAACAGACGAAGAGATAAACAAAATACAGTACATGTATACAATGGAGTATTATTTAGCATTAAAAAGGAGGGAAACACTGACCCATAGTACAACAGGGATGACCGTTGAGGACATTATGCTAAGTGAAATAAGCCAGTCACAAAAAAAACTATGTTGTATGATTCCACTCCTCCGCAGTACCTTGAGTAGTCAAACTCACAGAGACAGAAAGTAGAATGGTTACCTAAGGGGAGAGGTAAATGGGGAATTGTTTAATGGGTGTAGAGTTTCAGTTTTGCATGACGAGGAAAGAGTTCTGGGGACTGGTTCCACAACAGTGTACATGTTCTTAACACTACCAAACCGTGCACTTAAAATGGTTAAGATGGCAAATTGTATATTACGTGTATCTTACCACGATGTAAAAAAGAACACTGTCCAAAAAATGAAAGAAGCAGCTATGTAGGTGAAATGCAGAAGGGTGTCCTAATTCCCTCTGGATCTTAAATGTGAATGATGTAGGTCACAAATAAAATATCACCCTGATTTTTATGAGCCGCAATATTGGAATTGTATCAATTTCAGAGTCCATTAACTTTTGATAACCAGGGTGGTTGGTGATCTGCAGTAGATTCTTTGTGTATACATGTGTGCAGGTGTGTGCGCACACCCAGGCCCCACCCCGCCATGTGCGCATTAACTGTGCTCACGTTTAAAGGAAGGCAAGACACATGGCAAATTCTAAAAGGGGTGATAACGCTTGTTCCTTTAGAGCGAAGAGCTGGCAATTGATGTGATTAAAATGCATCATGGCAAATATTTAGTAGTAAAATGTTCATTTTATCAGTAACACTTATCTTTAAAATGAGGCCTGAAAACAAAAACAAAACAGCGACAAAAAAACGTAGCGCTGTGTCTAGTATTTCTCCCTTCGTTGTGCATTTCTCAGTTGATTCTCAGTTAGACACGTCGGTGCAGTTTTGTAACCCTGACATAGAAAACATCGTTGTAAATAATATAACTGGGAGTTTGGAGAGTATATGCTATTAGGGAAGAACTTGTTTTTTTTTCCCTTTCCCTTTTTTTTTTTTCTTTTAAGGAAAAAACAAATCCCTAAACACTGTGATGAAATGTTTTATGTCTGTGCTGTCTGCAGTAGGAAGATGTGAAATTAAGGAGAGCTATGAAATATAAAGACTCTAGACCTGCATATGATTATCCATATTAAATTGAAGTAAATCTGCTTTATATTGCTCACTGTGAGTTTTCTCTTGCAAAACAAGATTCCACCCCCGCCTTGGTCTTTACAGTTTTCACGAATCCAAATGCCTGGGAAGATTTGGGAACTCAAGGCAAGTTTTGGCTGCTTCTAGGCTTTCAAAATGTTAAATTAAACTTTATGAAAGGTAATTAACTCAAAATAATCAAACGGGATTGGCATTGTCATTGTCTGGCAGCTGAAGAAGAGAGGTAGAAATTCAAGCTATCTGGATCCTTTGGATAAAATACTTTTTAGTCCAACAGTTGTAAAGAACACGTTTTCATGAAAAAAAAAAAAAACAAACAACTGTGACTTGGTTCTTGAATGGAAAAAAAAATGCACACATATATATTCTTTCTTCCCATCCACTGAAATAAAGATAAGACATGATGCCTTCTCTTCCAGGAGTTGCAGATGTTTTGCAGAAACCCCATCAGCCATCCAGCTCTCTTTTTCTACAAATCCATACCTGACCAATAGCTGAGTTGTCACTGTCACATGCCTCCTTTTCTTGGCTATTACCATCTTCCTAGTTTGTGATCTAATTATTTCTCTACTCAAATTAGTGCGGTCTTCTTTCTGACGCTAGGATTTCTCCAACCAATATCTATGTTTTATTGGTGCAAAATTAAGCTTCATTCAGTCCCCTGGTTTTCACCATGCTCTCCCCTGGCTCATAAAATTTCAGTAGTCTGCAGACCCACCATATTTAGTCCGGCTCCCTGGGCTTGCTTTGAAGTCCTCCGTAATCTGGACCTTCCCAGTCTTTTCAGACTTATCTACTATTATCCTCTGTGCACCCTCACTTCCAGCGACACTTGGCTTTTTGAAGGTTTCAGAATCTTTTCTCCTGTGCTTCTGCTATTTCTTCCACCTGGAATCCAAGCACAGTTTGTTGCCTCTTGAAATCTTATCATTTTTTTCAGAACCCCAAGTTAAATGCCATTCTTTCCATGAAGACTTCCCTTATCATTTTGAATGAAGCTGATGCCTCATTCCTCTGAATTCCTGAATCAGGCTTCTCCCTCCCCTGCTTGTGACTTAAGATATGTTGTACCTTCACTTTTTGCATATAAGCCATTAAGTCCTACATTTTTTTTTTCAGGAGTCGGACTTCATCCATGCTGACATTTTCATAGGACCTGGTGCTTTGGGTTATATATAATAAACATTTGTTGATGGGATAGGTTTGGTTTATTCCATTTCCATAGTTTATTGGTTAAATTTGTTGAGTTGGTTTAATTGATCAAATTCTCAATAGAGAAGAAATATCATGGACTTTTAGACCAGTACAGCAAATTTGGAAGCATTTACTGAAACACTTTCTTTGCTCCAGGCAAAGTGGGGAGATGAAGAGGCTCTGACGAACACCCCCCAGGCCATCAGGGGAACAGTGTGAGTAAGCCAGTGCGTAAGGAAAGGCTGCCAGCACGCAGCCTTCACTCTCTCCGGGCTCCTGTGCTGACAGAGCTACAGTGAAGGGGAGAGTAAATGTAGCTTTCGTGACTCTGCATCTGACAATACTGCATTAGAGACAGAACACAAATCTTCTTTATGACCCCTATTTTCTTGCCTATTTTTTCTCTGCTCAGTGAAGTCTGATGTCACTCAAGCACTTTCCTTTCTACTGGTCTGCTTTTCCTCTCTAGCAACTTTGAGACTTGACTTTTTGACTTTGATGCTTTTAAACCTAGCTATCGTGTATTCAGGTGTAAGGATTTTCCCCCTGCTATCTTTCTTGTTTGGAAATGTGATCTTTTTAATCAAATGTGTTTCATTTCTGTTGCTGGTAAATTCTTGGATATTTCATCAAATATTTTTTCTTTCATTTACTTGTACCTCTCCTTCTGGGTCTTCTATTACTCATATTTTGGTATCTCCTCTTTTATCCTCTGTATCTTTTAACTTTTCTTTTATGCCTCCTTTTTGTCTGCTGAGAGAACCTCTTGATGTTATCCTCCAATTCACTAATTTATTTTTGAGATGTGTCTGCCATTTTACATGTCTGTGAAGTTCTTTGGTCTACCATATTTTCCTTAGATTTTGAGTTGATTTCTCTTTATCATTTGTAACTATTTCATGTTATCAATATACCAACTTATATATTTCAGGATGTTTATTATGATTATTTTAAATTCATGATTCATGTTCTGTTTGGCCCATCAATTCCACTTCATGTGTAAAAAATGCATAGCTTTCGTTTTTTATCTTTCTTGGCTTGCATACCTCTAATAGTTTCGTATTTTTAAGAAGGCGAATAATGGCTATACCCATGGCCTTCCACTCTCCAATTCAACCAGACCTCTGTATCATCTTGATGTCACCCTGTCTTTCTGGCTGTCACTGGGCTGCAATTACTAATATTTTTCTCATCATGGTGGTTTTGGAATAGGTAATAAGTACATTTAAGAATCTCACCCCCAGCCTATTACTTCACTATTACACAAATATTTGTCCACTCTGGGCTGCTCATCTTTACCTTCCCCACATACAAACACCCTGATCCAAACATTTTCTTTATTCCCAGGGGTTTCACACAGTTTTGTTTTCTCAGATCCATTGACCTCAGTCTCCTTTTGGGGCATCTCTAGGGTAGGGTTCAAGGTAAGCCAACAGGTATGTTTATTAGCCCCTCTTAGATATTTTTATACAATTTTCAGTTAAAAAATCCTACCCATTTTTTAATGTCCCTTTGCCAAATGAACTATTTTAGGAAGAAGTGTTTCTTTGCTTTTGGCATGATAGTCAAGGTTCAGTCTTGGTTAATGTGTTCTTGGCTGACAATATGAAAAACAGATCCAACTCTGAAGGGACATGCCTGAAGCTTAGACTACTAAAAAGCCTTAGTCAGTATATAAGTCAGGATGAACTTAGAGAAGTAGAACCAACAAGATGATAGATAGATAGATGATAGATAGATAAGGACAGACAGACATAGATATATATAATGAATATATACATTGCAAGGTCTTATGTATATTATATATATATATGTTAAATATACACACATGTAGGACAGGAGGAGAAAGAAAGAAATTTTTTATGGGCATTTCCTTCTTATACAATTAAGGGAGCAAGCGAACAGTCTATATAACGCTGCTCTCTTTACATTTTATGCTGGAGGTTGAAGTCCTAGGGGCAGGGAATTGAGAAAGGAGGTTGGATGTAACAAGTAGAAGAGCGAGAACAACCTGGTACCTGCCAACCCAAGTTGGAAGCCACACGTCAGTTCTCTGCACGAGAACCCCTATCAGTTCTTCATGCCCTACAACCTTGATGATAATCATATTTCGCAGAAGTTAGTTCCCCTCGTGATTGAGCTTAACACCTGTTCCAGGAGCTGAGGAAGCTGAAGGAAAACCCAGAGAAAGAGAGTAGTTGCAGGCCCTGCTGCTATCCCACACCAGTGAAGTAAGCCAAATCCTAACTAGACAAAGGAGCGTGAGCTGCAAAATTGCCTGGCAATCCTGCCCTGAGCTTTTGAAATATAAAACAACGTGACCACTGTTCCAGTTCCATCCTCCAACTGTGGCCCACCATTGCCCGTAACATACAGGAAGAGAATTCTGGGAAATGCAGTTCAGCCTCGCCAAATTACTGTGGCTCCTGATTTCCTCATCATATTCCACCTGTCAGCCTTATTAAATTAAATGTTAGAATGCCTTTCCTATGCCAAAGAAAATGGCTAAACTGTTACAGGAATGAATATAGCCTCCAACCCTTCCTCAGAATTTCTGCCTTATACTGACTTCTCAAGATTTCAAAAATCAATTTCAATGGACAAAAAAGTCTTGTAGTATACCAACCAGGGCCCTGGCAGAAAACAGATGGCACCCTCAAAGTAAGCAGACTTGCAGACAATTTACTAATTAAAATTAATGGGTGGGGTGTAAGGAAGCCACAGGGATAGTACAGTGCCCTGGGGCTAGTAACAGTGGTGATCTTGCCATACTCTTGCCCAAAGGGATGGGACAGGCCAGTTACTGGGATCCAGTGAGAGAGAGGCACAGAGAAACACTATCTGGAAAAAAACCAGGGACCTTCCACAGAGGGACACGGCCAATTTGAGTCATCCCTGCAAATTGATGAGCCAGAAGAACAAATATTTTGATCTCTCTCTCTCCCTCCTTCTGTTCCACCACAGGGACTTCCCATTGACTAGACACAACTAAAGCCAAAGGACAAAATGGCCCATCCTCACTCTCCCAGGGCAGAGAATTGGGTGAAGAAGAGCGGAAAATATCTGAGGAGCAAATAGAAAAGATTTGGCAAAACTGTCATCATCATCATCCACACAAAAATTAGAAAGACCTGAAAATTACTTAGGTCATTGAGTCCTCTTAGAGGTGAAGAAGGGCATGTGTTGAATAGTTGTGGTTTATCAAGGATAAAGGTTTATCAAGGATCCTTTGGGAGCAGTGCTATGCTCCTGTCATATCCCTCATGCCTAGCACAACATCTGGCTCATAGTAGGTGCTCAATAAATGTGTATTTACTGATCTGGTTGAATTGAATGAGATTGTGTAAGGCCAACCCACAATTTAAACACTAGAATCCTAAAGGCCAATTGTATCCCTCCACCTCCAGATATTTTAATTTTCAAATATCAGAAACACTACAAATTGAATAATTCAACTCCCTTTGTTTATTCCCACCCCTGCCATCAGTAATTTAAGTCAGAAAGCAGGAAGCAGGGAAACGGAAGGGCCTGTGTGATTTACCAAATGTGTAATTAGCCTCCAGTTAGACCCGAATAGGCTACAGCCCTCCGACTCCTGTTGAATATTCTTGTATCAGCATCTTGAGTGCTTCCTCAGGCCTTCAGAACTCACAAGAGCCAGACAAGTGAGGAAGCCTTCTTATATTTGGAAAATGACTCCATATGTCCCATACTAGCTTTTCTTTTAAACTATGTGTAAATGATTTATTGTAGTAGCAAATCAGATCACGATAAGATAAAGCTTTTTAGAGGTCATTAAAGAGTTTGGGGGAAGTTCCTACAAAGATGCTAGTCTTACATTGAGTGATAAGGCAACTTAACAATTTATGTCAAAGTTTGCAAAATGTGTTTGTCTGATAAACAGTTTGCTCCGCAGGCATCAATCATACTTGCTCTCTGTGCTGTGCTGTATTTTTCATGAAGTGAACTTTAGCGACTTTGCCCATCTCCAGGTTTTTGAGATTGTGGCATGCAACGGAGAGCTTCTCATCTCCCCCTGCAGTAGGTGGCCAATGCTGGCACTCTCAACGGGCCTGGTAAGAAAGGAAAGTCCAAGGAAGCTGGTGTCATTGGGAAGGGAAGGTTCAAACAGCGCACAGATCAGGGAAAACGGATATAGTAAGATGAAACAAACAGGTGAAGCATGCACGCGCCTGCGCACTCCCGCATGCACGCGCCTGCGCACCGCCGCATGCACCACCTTTCTAGGCGGTTTACCGAACCAAAGGGCGTGATAAGCTTCTGTAAGAATTCATAAGAATTCTGTTGAGAGGCATTTTTGACATGAAGTAGAGAGCCGACTCCCACGTTGCACTCTGGTCCTTGCATGAGTCCTCGTCTGGAAAATGAGAATAACGCCTGCAACAGCCACCTTGTCGAGTCGTCCCGGAGAAGCCCAGGAGCCCACTCTGCAAACTAAATCACTATGCAAATAAAGGCCGTCACAGTAAGTGTTGGTTCAGGAGCGAGGATATGTTTATTGTTCCTCCGTAATTTAAAAAATAAAATAAAACACCCAAGACCGCAGGACAACTTGGTTAACGTACCTTCGGCTTTCTCAAATCTTACCATTTTAGAAGCATTTGCAACTGCTTATAAATCACTTCTCAAAATTGCCCTGAGCTGAAATGATATTTCTGAACGCATGTTAAAAGCCTGTAAGTGCTTCTGTTCTCGAACAAAGTGAAATCAGGTTACGTTAATAGAAGTATTAATTAATTTGCTCTAATTTTATTCAGCAGAATTAGCATTATTGAAAAGTCTTTACCATTCTTGAGTACCCTAAAGTGCGTGAGGCTTTAGCGATGGGGCTCGGGCTGCAGCACCTACCAGTGAGTGTGAGAGCATGGAAGATTAGTCTCTAATTTGGAAACCTGAGATGTACTGGGAAATGCTGTGGGGTGTGTTATAATGAAAATACCAATCCACATTAGCTATGGTTGCCATAAGCAAAAATCTTAATATCTTGGCCAAACCTACTTAAGGTTCATGTAATAAACCCGCATTCCTAATTTTATTAGTGATGTGCCAAGTTAAGCACTTTGCTGGCCTTTGGACAGATTTATAGCTTGACTGGGCTGAATTAGTGGTGACTGACAAGAGGACATTGTTTTATAGGATGCTATTTAGATAAAGACCTGCAGGGTGTTTCTGTAATGTTGTCACTTCAAGTCCAAACAGGAAAAAAGAAATGTGTATTAAGGAGGACTCTTCATTAGCTTTTATGAGTTTAATCTAGTGCAGTCAAACGCTTCCTTATAAGGCAAGACATTTTAATGTACAGAGACAACCTTATCTCTGTTCCAGGTTTCAAAATAAAACAATCTTTTAGGCTTAATAGTGCATCAAAAAAAGAAAGTTTGATGAGTTAATATTTGTTCAGTTCTTAGAACACTGCCTGGCACATAGCAAGGCACACTCTCCGTTTGTTAAGTAAGTTAAATAAATAAAATCAAAATCCTTGTTCTCATTCCACAGTGTATATGTATATGTTTATTAAAAAAATCACATTTAGCCACTCATCCCCTCTTTACCAGCATTTTCTTGCTGGTGGGGTTTTCTAAATTATTAGTCATTATTTCTCCCTATGGTTTTTAAAATTCAGATCCTTCTTGTTACAAGGAGGAAGATCAGAACCTTCTATTTATTCATGGACATCAGTGCTAACATTCCTGCTGGCTTTTCACATTGAAAGCTGTCTGCCTGTGAGTTATGGGAGATGGTATTGGCTTCAGATGGTTTTGGTGAGGATGTAAAGTTTTGGGTCTCGCTGTACCTCAGTCTTAACAGCTGAATGATTTCATGCACAAAGACCAGGGGGAGGGGGACAGTCCCTTGCAACTGGGGGAACAAGTGTTCTTTACAATCTAAAACCACTGGCCTATAAATGTGCTTTCCCTGGGACTTAAATAGGCCATTGGCCTGAATGTCAAATTCATTAATCCAAATCCTGACTCCTCTCTCTTTTCTCATATGTGTGTATGTGTATATATATATATATATATATATATATATATATATATATATATATTCCCACTTTGTATAGTCCCATTATAAAGACTTTACTTGAAACTCAAACCTGAGATGTAAGGTTCTCACATTTAGAAAATAGGCTCCTATTGCCTACATGTCATTAGTGGAGGTCATATAACAAACAGATTCCAACATACTGAGAGGTAAGTTCTGAAACGTGTCTTTGGTCACCTGTGAGCCTTCCTACAGACACTTCGGGTCCAGGTGGGAATTTACCAGGGGTGCTGTTGTATCTTTCTCCAACACGTTCACACTTCATCTGAGGAGCTCAAAATACTCCAAAAAGCATATTGCTCAATATTTCTCCCAGCCCTTTTCTATTTTACATTATTATCGTAGTTTACCCAAGCATAAACCCAGCCTCTAACAACTTGTGCAAGGCCACAGGGAAGTCAGCAACCCCAGCCTCCCACCCTCTGCTTTTCATAGGGTGCATTCCCAGAAAACATGCCCCTCCCTGTGGGCTCTCAGCCACTTTGGTAATGCAGGTGCAAGGAATACAAAGTAGCATCACCTGTTCTAATTCTCGTTCCTAATGCTTTTGGCCAAATGTCTGGTTGTCAAGCGCAGACAGCCCGCATGTGTATCGGGCCCCTGTACGAAGCAGCGCATGCTCTAAGGCTCACTTTCCTCCTCTGGAAAATAAGGTTGATAATAGTTCACCTTTCATTGGGTCATTTAGAAATAAAGGTAAAGATCTTAGGACAGTGCTGGCACATACTAAGTGTTAGCTTAAGCATTATTATTACCATTATTGCTATTACTCTATTATTAATCTTTTTTTTTTTTTTTGTAATAAGAAAAAAATTAAGTTAGACGAGATCTCGCTCCTGCTCTATCTTATCTGTTTGGGTGCCTCCTAGGCATACCCACGGCTGAGCTTAGCGTGTGGCAAACACAGGCATCGTGGGTAAAGCCCTGAAAACTGTCCCTGTATCTGATAGCCAAGGTCCAGATCCCTGCCTCCAGACTCAATATCTGTTCCAACACTCAGGTGTGTGTGCGTGTGCTACGTGTCTGTGTACATACATGTATGCATAAATGGATATATGAATATCTTTTTACAGTAGAATTAGGTGATAACAATGAATGTGAAGAGCAACGTGGCACTAAAACGTTGCTTTAGAGGAACTGTATTGTAACCCCTAAAGACTGCTTTTATTTCACAACTTTTTTGTTTTGTGTGTGTTCATATATTTTGACTCCTAGGTAGAGAGTGTATCTATTTGAATCCTGGTTTGAAAAGTACTTTCTATCACGACACACTGATGTTTTGGCTTCTCTTCTCCCTTCCCTTCTCTTCTCTTCCCTTCCCTCCCCCTCTTCCTTTCCCCCTCCCCCTTCCCTTCCCTTCCCCTCCCTATCCCCTTCCCCTCCCTTCCCTTCCCTTTCTTTCCCTTCTCCTCCCCTCCTTTCCTTTCTCAAGTCTTAGATGGCAGAAGAGCCTTCCACTCCCATCATCTGCCCCATTAACTGTGCTACCGGCTTTCTGGGGCCAGGATAAAGTCACATGGCTGAGATGCCACCTCTAATCCCATTTTCCATCTGTATACCGGATTTTGTTAACCACTTTTTAAATAAAAATACAGCATGATTCTAATGTACTAAGGAGTTCCACGGATAACCATATAATTTCAAAACGATACTGATTTTGTTTATATGCAGCATAATCTTTTACAGTCCTTAGTCTTTATTTGAAGCATTGCAAAGTGGATTTTTATGAAAGGTATTATAAAGGACTCCTTGTTTCTTCATAACAGATCTGAACGTTAACTGATCAGAGTTCAGATAAATAGTCTTTACTCTCCATTAAAATATTAAAAAGCCTTTGGTAAGAAACTGGCATAAAGATCCTTCATTCTTGTTTAATGAACACTTGTTGGCAAGGATAACACTTTAATAGCTTTGCAGAATGAATTTTGTGTGCGTACCCTCCATTTCCCTGTCAGACACTTGTCCAGGTGCTGGAAATTGATTGGGGAAAGCATATTTTTACTCATTAGTTTTGTATTTGATTACAGAACAGTAAAATATGAACCACCGAGTCCCCGAGGCATAGCTGTGTACATTGAGATTAATAATTGCATGTCATCATGTTTTCCATTGAAATTTATATGGACAGATAGGATAGGTGTTTCTTAAGTAGGTTTAAAAGCAAAGCAAATTTGTATTTAATCTTTTTTGCAGCTAGAGTTTCCCTAATGGAGAAAAGGTTAGGCAATATCATATATTTTAAACATAGTTTTAATTTATTTTTTTCTCTTTTCTATTTTTGCCCTTCCCAGTGGAAGCATATCAGATTTTCATGCTAACCACTACTAAAAAAAAAAAAAAAAAATCAGTGCCTATAAGGACAATATGATATAAAACCTGTCAACAGAGACCAGTTTTGCCCACATTCCAGCAAGCGCAATGAGGAAGGATGATTATAGGTGCAGACAAGTTTCACCATTCAAACAAGGAGCTTAAATACAAAACAAAAATTACAGGTTGATCTTCAAGATATATCTTTTTTTTTTAATCTACAAAGTTGTTTCTTTTTTTTATATGAAGATTGTAATTTTCCCCTTAAACAAGGTATGTGTTTGGAGGCTGAGGTTGTAAATTATTTTTGGTTATGCTTGGAAAAAAATTATCATTTTGTTGTTTTGTGGCATAATAATAATAAAAGAGGTGCATTGAATAAGTGATTTTGCTTAGACTGTGCTACGGTTAAGCAACGCCAATCATATTGCGCTCTTTTCTGTGAAGATTCTCGTAAATGCAATTTCCAAAACAGAATCTAATGAGGTACTTAATGGTCACAAAACTGGCACATTTGATAATTAATGTTCCTTACTGATTTTTTGCTGATGCAGCACAGTGATAAACAGGGGCACAAGTTAACCAAACATATTCGTGAACCACTAGTTAAGATAAGAGCACACAAAGAACTTTAGTACCATTATTTACTATAGAATGAATGAACACTTGATGGCATCCTTCTAGGGTCAGCTAGAAAGCTCTAGACAGACAAAAAGTGTCTCTTCTAAGAAGCAGAAACCCCTTCTCACTTGGAAGAGTATGAGAGGGTTTCTTGATTTGTCTGCTTACGCTATATCCCACTAACAAAAACTAAGATACTTCACTTCTAAGATTTTCGGCTACCAAAAAAAATAAAAAATAAAAAAATAAAAAAATTTTCTGAACAGTTACTATGTGCCATGCACTTAATTATATATTTTTTCCTTGGATCCCCATAATAATTCTACATACAAATAATTGTCCTCATTTTAAAGATTAAGTTACTGAGGCTTAGCAACATTAAGGCTTTAACATAGCTTATTAGCAAAAGAGGCCATGCATAGGAAAAGCAGTGACAGTGACGTACAAAGAGAAGACTGCAGTCTCACTAAGCACATGAGTCTGGATCCAGGAGCTACTGTGTAATTTGCAAGTATGTGAGACACTTAGACTTTTTGGCCTCAGTTTTCTTACCTGTAAAATGGGATAATATTTCATAGTGGTTCAGGATTGGAAATCATATCTGTAATTCAGCTTAGGAGTTGACCCGAAGACATTGAATGATTATGAAATGGTAGTTCTTTCTCCAAAATACACACACACACACACACACACACACACACACACACACACTGCTCCCAAAGAATTCAGAAGTGGAATTAGATCCACCCCCAAATCTTGGGACCTTTCCAATATACCGTTCTGTGTTTTGTAAACATGAGTTAAAGTAATTCATTGTCTCACAGCACACAAAGCAAGTTTAAATTGTAATTGATGGATACCTGAGTCTTCAAATGTGGCACATGACTTGATGAGCATCTTTAATAAAAGTGCATTAAAAGGGCTCATCAACCTCATGACTCCAGACCTGGCTTTGTGTGACTTCTACAAACATTCGTAATAAGATCAGATGAAATTCTGTTGCTCAAAACTCATGCAGAAATTGTTTTCCCTTTACCCCCCAGTTACTAATTATAGAATTTGATTTGGGGCATGTACGCATGTGTACAATTCTGGACATTACATTGGGTGGTTGACTTGAGATCCCTTTTTAATGGAGAACAGTTTAGATTAAAATTAAAATGTAGAAATGATTGGGAAAAATATGATCTGAAATCTTTACTAGATATTACTCTTTCAAAAGAAGGAAAGATTAGATACTATGGTTAAGAACGACCACTTCTAGTTTTCTCTTAAATTGCATCAATGTTTTATGGCAGATGGATCGTGTTTATTTTTTGTTGTTGTTGTTTGTAAATTCCCATTGACTTCAAAAGGGGCATGCCTACTAAGAATAGTATGCTTTTCACAGCTGAGATTTAAGGGATTTGAGGGACTCAGAAAAGCTGAGAGATAATTGAAGACTCACAGGGGAGGCATAGAAAGGATCAGAACAGCAACGGGAGGCTCAGGGAGGATTGTAGGGGCTCCAAAGAAGCTGCGAGTGGATCAGTGTAACAAGCAGAAGTCAAAGGAGCTCCTAATGGCAGAGGAATGATGAGAGAGAATTAGAATGTCTTAGGGGACAAGAAAGAGGACACAAGTATGGGCTAACTATGCCCAGAACAGTACATTCATGCTGGGCAACCTCACTCATCCCTACGGACTAGATCCAGCTTACATGCTAATAACTCGTTCCCTCGCACCAGACCATAAATCCAGTTGCGCACTGAACATCTCCACTGGGCTGGCCAACAGACACTTCACACTCAGCATGTCTCAGACTGAATTCATCATCTCTCCTCCCATAACGCAGGTGTCAGAGTAGCTCAGAGAATCTCTCTGACTTGTACCCCCCATTTAGAATCTTCTGGTTCTGGGTTTACCGTCTAGTACTTAGCTTCTCTCTCTCTACTTGGCTACTCCAGATTGATTTTTATTGCAGTGCCTGCCTGGCTTTCAATTTCCCTTTGTGCTATGCTCTTATCCCTGGGTCTTATCAAGACCGTATCCCTGGAGAAATCCCATATCTGGCTTTCTGCTCATTTAAGAGAAGAATGCATCCCTTGGTCTAATCTAGAAGTTGGGACTTGTTCTAGATTCCTCCTTTCTCATTACCTCCTCTGGCTAATAAGCTACCAGGTCTAATCAATTCTACCTCAAAAAGATTTCTCCCAGTCCTTTTGATCACTCTTCTCTATCTTGCCCTCACTGCCATTTACTTGAGTTCATTATTTCATCAACGCTTGACTGGAACATTGCACTAGGCTCCCACCTGGTTGCCTGACTGCACATTCGGTTTCTACCTCCCACTCTATTTACTTAAATTATGGTTCTAAAAAATCTACGCAAGTAGATCAAATTAATTAATCCAATTAAAATATTTTGGTGTCTCCCCACTGGTTTCAAGACAAAGTCCGAACGCTTGAACGTGGCATGTAAATTCCTTCTCAGTTTGTCCTCTTACTTCTCCATCGTCGTTCTTTGCTGTTCCTCATCTCACAGGTCACCCTCCTGCTGCACTGCAGTGCTTACAGCTGAAAGCCATGTCCTGCTTCCATTGCTTTGCTATTCCCTCTATTTTTTTTTTTTTAAAGATTTTATTTATTTATTTGACAGAGATAGAGACAGCCAGCGAGAGAGGGAACACAAGCAGGGGGAGTGGGAGAGGAAGAAGCAGGCTCATAGCGGAGAGCCTGATGTGGGGCTCGATCCCATAACGCCGGGATCACGCCCTGAGCCGAAGGCAGACACTTAACCGCTGTGCCACCCAGGCGCCCCTGCTATTCCCTCTATTTGCAATGCCTTTCTCTCAGTGCCCTCTCCTCCCACTGTCAAGCTGATGAACAACTTCTTCCTCAAGACTCAGCTCAAGTGCCGCCCAATCAAGAAGGCCCTCTGAGGGACTCTTCCATTCAATCTCTACAGTCATGGCTACATACACACACTATGTCACCAGGGCCAAGGCTCGCAAGCAAATCCAGACCATAGAATGGGAATAATTTGGGGGTGAGTCCATGGCTCGCTGAGGAGACAGGGAAGAAGTCTGGCCCAGGACATTAAGCAGGGAGGTCTTGGGACAGATCCCTATGCTGCGGATGATAGTTCAGATCTCAAGAGAGTTGGTGAAGGTCATGGGTTTCCTCATAGGGAGATGAAGTCTGACAAAGGAAATCCACCGAAGCAGTGGATTAGTCTGAGCAGGCAGGTGATTGTCTGGTAGGTGGGAATTTTGTTAGAAAGAGCGGAATTACAGTCCCTGCACTTAGGGAGAGCTGAAGAGCTTCATAAAATGGGATTTAGGTTCAGGACACAAGACAGATAACCAGTAACCAGGACAGGGGTAAAAAGAGGAAACCAGGTCTAGAAATAGATAAAAAGGCACTTGTAAGACACAGAGGCCTACGTGAAAGAGAGACTCGGAGCACCAGAGGGTGACGGGGTGCTGTGCCCCAGCAGTCTGTGTGGGAATACTTCCGCACTGGCCAAAGGCCCCAACCCAGGGACTTAGCGGAGCTCGTCTCCAATGGCGGAAGTATGTCTGCAGCCTCGCTGCGAAGGGGGGCTTTGAAGCCAGAGTCAGGCAGACCCCCTCCATGCTCCAGCTGATATTAATTCTGTCAAGGTGGCAGTTTTTCTTGACATTTGGCCTAATTTTTTTTCTTTGCTTAATTTTATTCAATGCAATTTGAAGAGCAATTATTATACCATTATGCCTTACTTTGTTACACCTTTTCTTACTCTGCTTTAGCAAATCTCTCTCCTTGATATTTGCAGACTGCCAGTGTTTGTAAATTGTCAACACATCCCTGTTAATTGTTGCTTAGTCAGCCCTCGCTCCAGTTTACATCCCTAACCTTTCTCTGTATTCCAGGCCATTCATTACATAAGCAGTTGCCTAGCGCAGGCTGGCCCTCATCTTTCTGACCTGGAAACGGGGGACTCGGGAGGTGCTCCCTCAGTATTGTTTGCGTCACCGTTGACCCCCGTGGGGCAGGCTGCTACAGAAACATAGTTCCTCATCCCCTTTGCAGGCGGCCCAGCTCCACCCTGTCACTGGGCGGTGGGAGGGTAAGAAATGTAGTCTCCTTCCACAAATGATAATAATCTCCTTATCTGGGATGGTAGGAAGCGATCAAATCACATCTTATACCTGAAGGGTTTAGTTTTATTTCATGGCTCAGTGGTTACATGCAGGAACTTTAAAGACAGAGGCCAGATTTGGGGTCTATTTTTGCTGAGCAGACTTGGGCAAGTTCCACACGTCTATAGGCCTCAGTTTCCCTTGCTGTAAAATGGGCGTGAGGTATAACTCACAGAACTGTAATAAAGAGAAAATACATGTAAACACTTGGCACAATGTCACTTATATAGGAATTGTTCAACAAATGGGTGAGTCCAGTTATATGTGGAAAAGCGTGCAGCCTCAGGTTCTTCTTGAGGGTGTCTTTTTTCTTTTTCTTTTTTTTTTCCTTCAGTATTATCAAAGCCGACATTTCCCAAGACTGTTAACAGTGGACAGAGCACTTTTGCCAAGCTTTGGGGGTTTCAGTCCCCCAAATTCATCGTGTTCTCCTTTTCCCATGCCAGCAAGGGCAGATCTCTCTGCCAATTTCACCCACTTTAGAGAATTGGGAAATAGGAAATTCCTTTTACCTTTCTGTTAAAATCCTTGTCAATATGTATCATCCCTCACTGGAGATTCGTGGTTAAATATATTTGGCAAGAGCTACCCTCTCCCCCTCAGCTCACGCTAGAGACGTTGAAAGGCTGTTCTAGATGAAAGCATGAGAGAGAATTCTGATGGCCCTGAAGTGTGTTGAGCAGCGAGGGCCTGCACGGTTCATACACATCTGTCATCTCGTTTCTTTTCATCTTCATGCCAAACCTATAAGGTCGGTATTATTAGCCCCTCGTTGCATAAAAGGAAACTGAGGATCATGGTTTTTCTGTTTATTAGAGCTAATTAACTGCAAAATTTGGATCTCTTCATACCATGTCTCATTTTAAGGCAGTCTCCCAGGCAATGAGCTCTAAAGAAAGTAGCTTTGCAAGACTTCCTTGGCCACCATATCGTCTCTTAGCAGCTTTAAATTCTCAACCAGCATATCTGGATTTGAATCCTGGCTCTATGTCTTATGAACTGTGTGATCCTAGGCAAGGGTTTTAGCTGTTAGAAGCTTCATTTTCATCTGTAAAATGGATATGATGATCCCTTCATGGGATAGCTGGGCATACCTCCTAATATTTATATGATGTGGTAAATGGTGGACCTCTTCTGCTCATTCCGTTCTGTTTCAGGTTCTTGGCAAACATTCTAAACTCTCTTTTGTTCTTCCTGGAAAAACCGCTGTTGTCCATGGGAAATTGTTAATGATTTTCAGATATATCCAAAGTAAAGCCCAAATCCTTGACTCTTGTGTTAAGTGTCCAAGTACCTTGAGATATGCCTCGCTAATTTCCACCCAAAACACTTCATGACTTAAATAAACATAGTTCTACCTTGGTTTAGTTAAACAAGCTGCCATCCAATGTTTAGGAAGAAGTGAAAAATGATATGGTGTTAGTTGGAGCGGGAAGTGGGGAATTAATATTTTTATTTTTAATATCATAAAAAGTAGTCCCCACCTCACCCTCACCCCCACAATATTTAAAATTTGTATTCAACTACATCATGTTGGTCATTAAATTATTTCTGAAAACTCAGCATTGCTTTTCAGAATTGTTTGGGAAATAAACAAGTAATTTCACTTCCTGCCCAAGCTGGGTGAATTTTTTTTTTAACCTAGAATATTAAAGCCAATTTCCTGAAACCAATAAATTTCGCCATAGTTTTCTTTCCTGATTTTGATCTGCCCCCAGACTGATAAAGCTGGTAGCTGATATTTGTCAGTTCTTAAATGAACACATAACCTCTGTGTTGAAAGCAGTGCGGCTCGGTGCAAAGACCAGACAATCCTCAGACTTGGTTCAAAGGGCAGCTCCTTCTCTTAAAGTTCTGTGTGACCTTGGGCAAGATTCTCTGATTCTTAATCACCTCATCTATAAAACCAGAGTGGGCATTCATTCTGCCATGAACAGTCATGACAGGAGGGGCCCTGCTCTGGGCACCAAGAATACTGCAGGGAAGCCAACACAAAAACCCCTGCTTCCTAGAAGCTTGTATTCCAGGTGGGGAGGCAGACATTAACAAGCAAAGAAATAAATAATACATAACGTATAATATGTGAGATGGTACAAAATAACATGGAGCAAAACAAAGCAAGCCAGAGACAACGTGGAGTGCCGGGAGGGCGGGGATGGGCTGCTGTGGGTACAGGGACACCAGAGAGCCAGCATTGCCCGCTTGCCACCGCGAGCCGAGTACGATGGCTGGTACTTGTAGAAATAGCCCACAGCATAGAACTTGTGGGATAAAAGTCAATCTGATTGAGCACAGCGTGCTGCCCCCCGCTTCCGTTTTAAGCATCAACATAGTATTTATTGTTCAAACTCTGATAGGCAGATGTCTTCACTGAATTTTAAAAACACTTGCCCTCTTCTCCAGTCTGCAGAAAACAATCTTAAACTCAAAGGAATGCCAAGTGGTTTTTTTTTTTGTGGCGTGTTAGTTGTGTCCATGAATGAAATTGAAGTCACTTCAACAAATGATACAAACAGATTGTTATAGCCTGGGTGAGCATTGCGGAGCTAAACAGAAAAGAAATAACACAGAGGATTCTTAGGTATGTCCTTCCTTTTTCTGTGGCTCAGTCCCTCTGCCCGTTGTCATGGGTGATAGGAAGCTGGCAGGGGCTGTCACCTGCTGCTCACCATTACGGAGGTGTTTCAGCCCAGAACGCTTGGGAGAGCTCTCAAGAATATTGCCATTCTGAGATCCCATACTCACCTCTCGTGCGTTTCATCTCCACTTGAAACTGAACGGAATCCCACTAATTATCTCTTCAGATAGTAAATCAGTTTCTCCTATGTGAAAAGAATGCTGCTATCCAAGTCCCTCTTTTTGTCTGGGATCGCCAGAGAGTTATTACAGTTGGTATTGAACTCATAAGAATAATTTTAGCATGACTGCAACAACAAAGCATTTTATAAATGTATAACCTTGTTTTTCTTAAAAAGCCCTGAATAACTGTGAAGTCACATTGCTGGCTTAAGTGTGATAGCTCTTCTCTCTCTCTGCTCCCTCCAACTTTAAAAGCCTGTATTCAGTCCCTGGCTTTAAAGTCAAGGCAATGTGCTGATTGACTGTGCTGACATAATTGTGTTAATGACAAGACACGACGGCTACATTGTTAGATAGGTCGCTTATCATCACTATTTATTTAGCTCACTCTGCCAAGTCTGAATTATACTTTTTATACATTGTGGTTAGAGTCAGTCATTTAAAGTGCTTCAGTGTTGAAACAACATTTTTTTACAAGTCTTTTAGCTGTAGTTCAAGAGAAAAAAGTCTTCTACGGCATCATTAAACAGGGTTCAAAGTAAGTCCTTGCTGAAAGATGTGAAGGTTGAGCTCTTAGGAAATGAAATCTTTGATCTCCAAAATGATTAGTGAAACCATTTTTGTACACAGGCCCATTTTTAATCTCATGTTAGAGAAAATAATACAATTTAATCTACATAATACTTCTCATTCTGATGCCTTGAGTCAACCTCTGTCGCTAGTGTATAGAACTGCCCGAGAGCCCTCTGCTCTTTGCTGAAGGAAGGAGCTAGAGACAGGTCTATCTTTCAAGGCATCAGAGCTATTGGGCTGAATACAGAAGGACATGGTGTCATCTTATCTCGAAAGGATGCTATTTCAAAGATGTGACATTCTCAGGGTCGTCTTTTTCCCCAGGTAATACTTAGTAGAGGTATATACATATATATAATATATGTATATATGTATATACGTATAATATATACACATATATATGTATAATAACCATGAGTCATTAGACTGAACCAT
Source organism: Ursus americanus (assembly GCF_024610735.1). Taxonomy (NCBI): domain Eukaryota; kingdom Metazoa; phylum Chordata; class Mammalia; order Carnivora; family Ursidae; genus Ursus; species Ursus americanus. Next base: position 39,888,435 of record NC_142138.1, on the reverse strand, counting down.
TGAAGCAATAGGCTATCCCCAAGCCATTCTGTGAGAACTGGAAGTATGGCCCGCGGGCTAAGAAAAGATAAAGAGGTTAGCACACAGGCTGAGCAACTCTAGACTGGCCTGACAAATGGGGGTGTGAACGTGTAGTGACTAAACCAAAAGCTCAGATTGTCCTTCAAGTTCATAAAACTGACTTTCATTCTTTTTAATTTTACTTGCTTTCAATGCATTTTAAAGCTTTATTTATTTATTTATTTATTTATTTATTTATTTATTTATTTATTATTCATTTGGCTCCAGACACTGTTCTAGGCTCTGAGACATAGTAATGAGTAAAACCAACCTCCCATCCTCATGAAGTTTCCATTCTGTGGAAGACCCTCATGAGCATTCTCGTATGTGAGTGCTACGCTCTCAGGCGGGAATTTCTCCAACTTCTGGGTCATAAGCTACTCTCATCTTTGGTTTTACTGATATCGCCAAACTGTCTCCAACATGGCTGTATCGATTTATACCTTTCTACCCAGTTATCTCACCAACTCTTGATATCGTCATACTTTTAGATTTTGCAAACCTGGTGGATATGAAATCGTACCCCACCGCAAGTTCAACTTGCCTTCCGTGGCTACCAAGCAGATTGAGCAGCTTTTTGTTCATCACTGAGTTTGTTGTCGGGTGTCGTCACTCTGTTTCCTATTTTGCCTGCTCATTCATGTTTTTTTCACTTGCTCATTTTTTAAATGGAATGCTTTTCTTTTTCTCATTGATTTGTGGGAAGTTTTTATGTATTGTGGGTAATAATGCTTGTCGGTTATGTATCGCAAATCATTTCACCCGGTCTGTACTTTTCCTTTCTTGTTATAGTAGTATTTGTTGGACAGAAGTTTTCAATGTTGTCAGGTTTTTCCTTACGGCTTTACTGTTAAAATGTCTTGTCCTACATTGAGATCATAAAGGTATTCTCTAATTTCTTCTAAGTGTTTTTAAGTTTTGCTTTCCTATTGAGGTCTCTAATTCACCAAGAATGCATTTGTGTTCGTTATGAGGTAGTGATTCAGTTTTTTCTCCATATGGTTATCTAGTATTATCATGGCAGACCATGGCTTTGTCATGCCACCTTAGTCATACATTAGAGTTCTGTATGTTCTTGGCTGTCTTCTGGACGACTCATCCAGTTGCTTCTATTCCATAGTCCAATGTGTCTATTACTGACTCACTACCATACTGTATTAATTACTGTGAGTATAATTATAATAATAATGCTTCTTGATATATAATATCACATGTCCCATCTTCTTCTTATTTTAAATCATCTTAGCCCTTTGCATTTCCATATTAAATTTATAATAACTTGTCAGATTATGTTTTAAAAATCCTATTTAAATTTTGACCAGACTTCATACTTTAATTTGGAGGAAAACTATGTTATTATAATGATAAGTTTTCGTTTCCATGAATTTGGTCCCTCCATTTGTTTAGATCTCCTTAAAGCTTTAAATCTTTTCCTTTAAGGTTTTCACTTCTCTTCAAAATTTTTGTTGGAATCTCCTTTCTAAATATTCGTCTAATTGTTGCTTACAGAAATGCACTGCATTTTTGTATATTGGTCATTTATCCAAAAATCTTCTTCAAGTCTCTTCGAAGTCTTAAACCTTGTCAGTACGTACTCTGTTTTCTTAAAAAAAAAAAAAAGTCATTAATGAATTATAAATCTTTTCCTTCCTTATTTTTAATTTATTTTTTAAAATGTATTCATTTAATATAATAAACATAGCTAAGACCCCCCCCCCAGATGCAAATGAAGGCAAGTTAGCATTTAATCTCTCTTAGCTCTGAAATTTTTTAAATATTTCACCATTAAGGATGATTTTTGCTGTTGATTTAGCAGGGTTGTTTTTGTTTGTTTCATTTTGAAGAATTTCCTTTCTATTTCTAGATTATTATGACTTTCTATCACAAGGAAGCTTTGAATGTCATCACTTCTGCATCTGATGAGTGATCTCATGTGTTTTTTCTCCTTAAATTCATCAATGTAGTGAGTTGCCTCAATAGATTTCTTAATATTAAGCCAAACTCGCCATTCTGAAACATCTTCAATTGGGTCACGATGTATTTCTTTTAATATATTGTTGGATATATTTTATTTACAATTTGTTTTTTATTCTGGTAAAATGTGCAGAGCATAAAATTTACCATCTTAACAATTTTAAAGTGTACGGTTTCGTATTAAGTATATTCACAATGTTGTGTGACCAATCTCCAGAACTTTTTCATTTTGCAAAACTGGAACTCTATACCTATTACACAATAACTGCCCATCCCCCTCCCCCCCACCAGCCCTCAACAATCACCATTTTACTTTCTTTCCATATGAATTTGACTACCTTATATAAGTAGAACATAGAATATTTGTCTTTTTGTGACTGTCTTATTTCATTTACAATAAGGTCCTCAAGGTTCCTAGGTTCATCCATGTTGTATGTGTCAGGATTTCCTTCCTTTTTAATGCTGAATAATATTCCGCCTATATGTATATGTTTTATGCCTTTATGCCACATTTTAGTTATCCATTCAACTATCCATGGACACATGGGCTGCTTCCACCTTTCGGCTATGAATGTGGTATACAGGTATCTCCTTTATTTATGATTTTTAATCTATATTCAAAAGATTGTCTCGATATTGTTTTCTCACAATGTTCTTGTCTGGTTTAGATTTGAAGGTTGCAATAGGCTAATAAAACTAGAAAAGAACTATTATTTTTTTTTCTTCCTAGAACAGTTTATTTATGATTGGGATTATCTGTCCCTCAAATGTTTAGAAAAGATTATCTTTAAAATCATTTAGGGTTTGGTGTTTTTATTGTGGTAGAATTTTAACTCTTTATACAATTTCTTTCTTGTTTCCAGACCTAGTCATAATTTCTCTTACTTTTGAGTCTGTTGTGGTAAATTACAGTTTTCTAGAAATTTTTCTATCCCATCTAATTTTTCAAATATATTCACATAACATGTCTCACACCATTTTCCTAATAAATTTGTACTCTATAGTTATACCTTATTGTGACTCTTAATATTTTTATTTCTATTTTGTGCCAACTTTGCTTTTCATCGACCAGTTCTACCGAGGTTTTGACTACATTTTAGTCGTTTTAAATAATCCCCAGAATTTTAAATTCTTTCTCTTATATCTTTTATTTTAATTTCTGCTCTGATTTTTAACATTTCCTACTTCTTTCTTTGGCTTTACTCCATTGTGCTTTCTCTAACTTCTTGGTAGAATAATAATTCAATAATATTCAGTTTTCTTAAAAGAATTTAAGGCTATAAATTTTCTTTTCTTTTTTTTTAAAGATTTGATTTTATTTATTCGACAGAGATAGAGACAGCCAGCGAGAGAGGGAAACAAGCAGGGGGAGTGGGAGAGGAAGCAGCAGGCTTATAGCAGAGGAGCCTGATGTGGGGCTCGATCCCATAACGCTGGGATCACGCCCTGAGCAGAAGGCAGACGCTTAACCGCTGTGCCACCGAGGCGCCCCTAAGGCTATAAATTTTCTTCTATGTACCTCTTTAGCTGTACTCTACAAGTTTTGTTCCATAGTATTTTTATTTTTATTAAATTTTAAATATTTTCCAAGTCTATTTTAAGCCCTTCTTTGATATATGTTATTTAAAAATATGATTTTTAAAATATTTTGATTATTAAATTATTCCCCAAAACCATATTTTTCACCAGAAGTAATAAATTTCTAATTGTGTGAAGTGGCTTTTTTCTTTAATAATTTAATTTTAAAATTTACCTCAGTCACCAGTAGCGTCAGTGATATTTTCTTTTGTTTTTCATCAATTTCAAAGCAAGTCCTATAGCACCAAAGAAGCTCTACAATATGTGATGTTCGTTATTAACCCTAAATAAATTGTCGGCTTTTGAAAATTTCTCTCATCACTCTCTATCCTTTTAAAAAAATCTCTTCTTTTGGGGGCACCTGGGTGGCACAGCGGTTGAGCGTCTGCCTTCGGCTCAGGGCGTGATCCCGGTGTTATGGGATCGAGCCCCACATCAGGCTACTCCTCTATGAGCCTGCTTCTTCCTCTTGCACTCCCCCTGCTTGTGTTCCCTCCCTTGCTGGCTGTCTCTATCTCTGTCAAATAAATTTAAAAAATCTTAAAAAAAAAAATCTCTTCTTTTGATGGAAGTTTAGTGCTGTTAGTCCTAAACGTATGTGGCCTAGAGCAGAGTCTCTTAATGATTAAATTCTGTCTACCCTATCATTCTACAAGATTCCTCAAGAATATAATCATAAAAAATATTGTAGGTAAGTACAGTTTAGGGCTGCAGCCCATATCACATCTGATCATCTGGTCTACTGTTCCCTCTTAGCCCATGTGTGAAAGCCAGTGGCTTCTAATGTACACCTAGCAAACCCAGGAGTGGAAGATCTCTGAGCAGCTTTTAGTATTCACATCCCCTGGGACTTACCCTGCTATTATGTGTTCTAGTGGAAGTGTTCTTTGATTAAGAGAAGTTTTGGGGACTAGTCCTGCCACACCAGTCTCATGGGAAGAAGGCAGAGAAGAGAGAACATGATGGAAAGTAGTTAAGAGACGGAAGTGATTAACCCAGGCTGGTTCATTTTATAAGCTATTCATTCCTTCCAATAAGAGCACCACACTCCAGTAAAGTAGGGACACTTTCTGTGGATAAGGACTTTGTTTTTGTCTGTGGCACACTTCAAAGCTCCTTTTCCTTGAGGAGTGATAGGGGCAACAGCTCCACATCTCAGTTCCCAATAGTTACATTGTTTCAACAAAATTATTTGCAGACTGGTGACCAGGGGCAAGGGCACCTGCCACATCCAAAGAGGAATGCACCAGCACATGCTAATCCTTACGACATATTTTCTGCCCTTGACCTTGTGATCAATTCATAATTGAAGTGGAGAAGTGACTGACTATATCAAGTGGAACTCGGGTGTCTGGGATTCAATAAAGTGATTAAACAGGGGACAATATGAGGCTGGGAAGGAAAAGGTGGATGTTATCCTTAGAGGGAAGGGGATGGGTAGCACTTAGGTGAATGTAATACTGAGATTGGTTAATGATTAATTCATTTATTTACTGAATATTTATGACAATAATAGCAAGTATTTACATAGCATCTACTAGGTACTGAGACCTTTACATTTATTAAATTACTTAACATTTATGACAATCCTCTGATGTTTTTGTCATCTCTGATTCATACATGATGCAACTGAGGCATGGAAAAAATATTGATCACATTGCTAGCAGGTGGCAGAACTGAGATTCTAACCCAGGCAAACTAGTTAGAGAGTCCAGGCTCAACTTAGCCACTCTGTTACATGGTCTCAATATATTATTATACGTAGATATATTAGAACACATATACATATAGAATACATTGGTACAAAGATGGCACATAATCTTGAACAAGACGTTGACACTGTTCTCTACCCTAATGAGCTTACAGTATTTTTAGAGTGATGCTAAGTTAATAGCCAAGTGAAATACAGCATTGAAGTATAACATACCTAAGAACAAGAAGCTATTATCAAGGAACCTAAGAGGGGAACCCAGTGATTTTTAGAGATTCACGCCAAATGGCAGAAATTATATCTAAGCTGAGACCTAAAAATGAAGAGTAATTATTTAAGCAAAGACATTGAGAGGATAGCGTTCCAGGCAGAGGAAGAAGAATATGGAAAGGCCCCCAAGCATGAAACAATGTGTTCAAAAGGTTCATTGCAGAACATTGCTGGAAGGCAATGAGAAAAGGCATAATAGTAAATGCTGGCATAACCCTATTCAAAAGGTCGTACCATTGTTGGACCCAACTGGACTAGAATTAGCTATGTGGAAAAAAAAAAAAAAACAGACAAACTAGAAAGTCATAAAACTCAAGGGAAGTCATCTTTGTAGTGGCTTAAATGCCTTGCATTTAAGAAAACATAGCATGCAAAAGACAATGAGAGAAATAGCTTTCTTGACTTCTGACAAGTTGACAGATTGCAACATGTCAGGCAGATCAATTATATTGTTCAATAATATTTCATGTATTTCTCCCTCATGCTCTCTCTACCAGACTCTAAGTTTCTTGAGTACAGAATCATGTCTAAATTTCCTTTAAAACTATAGCCCAGAGAAGGCATCATAGATATGTTAACAGTAGTTTTCCCTGGTGAACAGTAAATCTCTACCATGATTATTTACATCTCATATGCTAGGTTTGTTAACACACTTTAAGACCTTAGTCTCTTTGACCTCTAAGGAAGAAAATAATCACACTTTCAAGAAAGGCACAAAGTTAGTGTATTATTCTTATTTCAAACAATTTGCAGTGAATTTGAAATGTGAGTGAATTTTATTCCTCATAATAGAATAGCTCCTTTCTGGTCCTAATGGTGTGAGTAAATATAGATTTCCATGTGAATATAAATTGACATTTTTTTCTGTATTTGTGCACTGCTCTATGAATGAATGGGCAATATATTTTTATAGCACATTATTTTCCTTGTTCTTTCAGACAAATTGTAAGCAATTAGGAAAATCGGTATTTTTGACCCTTGTTAAGACAATGTGCATTTTTTACTCTGTAGTCTAAAGAAAATGGAGTTGCCCTCGGATGTATTGGGTGCTTTTGGAACCACAAGGTCATTGGCCATGTCATATGTGTACAAAGACAGAAGCACTCTCTTAATTTTCTTTAATATAATGGGGACACAGTAGCCATTATGTCCTCATCTAGCCCTTATGTAGTTCGCAGAACATGGAAAATGCATGACACAGAGTGGCTTCTAGAAACTACTGTACATAGTATTCACAAATTATATGTACTTGTGAATACATATATGTATTCTCTCAATAGACAGAAATATAGATGATAGATATAAATATATAGATATAGAGATCCATAAATTAACATCAGAATATCAAGAGTTTATTAACTATAAAGAAAAGATAAAAAGGTCATCAGGGAAAAAAGATACTTTTGTCAGAAGTTTTGTTTTTGATGGTTACAGGTGTCAAGAGAAAAACAGATCCAACTATCATCACTAGTAGTTGACCCCAGGTGTCATTTATTCCAAATATAGTTATTGAGTGCCTCCAACGTGCCAGGCACTGTATTAGACTCTGGGAGTATAGTAGTGCGTAAGACAGACACAACTACTCCTAGGGATTCAGGCCATACTGAGTCATAAATAGCCTTAAGGTAAATCTCAGAGAAGGTCCTGTACACGCAGGCATAGCTCTTGTGGGAAGCCAAGTACTAATGATTCCTGTCATTACCTTTGTCTTAAGCAGACACTAGAAGCTAAAACAATTATTCTCCTAAATCCATTTTGTTCAATCCTCTCTACTGGTATTAACTCATTCAGACAGGGAAAATACCAAAAGAAATCTCTACATACATGCAACTATTCAACCAGCCTTGACAGTTTTTTTCTAAACTGTTCCATGCTAACTTTCCTTATGTGTCCCCTTTTTCCTCCTGTACCCATCTCTAGATGTCTCCACCCCACGTGTAGACAGTAAAGAAACTAACATCTGATTTTCACTAAGCTGACTCTCTCGTTGGACCGTATCTTTCAACCCACTCCAGCTTGTAGACTTTTCCATGAGTCCTCCTCCTGCATTTACAAAGGTTCTTCCTCCTGGCATGTCAAGTTTGGTAACTTAGTGCATGGGAAAAAATACGTCCATCCTACCAGAGAGTGGCCCACTTTACACTTAGCTGCACATCAGCTGATGTGTAACTAACTCAGGGTTCGGTTTCAAGGAAGTTAAAGTCCTATACCCTGCAGCAAAGTTATAAAGATCAGTGTAAGTGGGTATCGTGGCATTGTTTTCTTTATTATAAACCATCATCTACTTAGAACTAAAGGAATGCTAGTGGAATTTTGCTTTCAGGTTTGGAAGAAGAGTTCTGTTGTTCTAGCTTCTTCCTCATTCTTAATATTTCTTTAAGCAATAAATGTCTTCAGGCGTGTCGTCTGCCTCTCAAAACAGAAACTCTAAACCTTTAAATGATTTATCTATTATGAACACATCCCCTCATGAGGCCATCATACGTCTTTTCTTTTCCCTCTACTTTGAGTTATTCTTTATACTTCAGGGCCCGTGGTTTTTTAAATTTTTTAATCAGTGATGAAAAAGTTTGTCTTTATGTCATAATAATTCGTTAAGTATACTTGGAAAAATACATAAATGTTCAGAGTAAATGCAATATGTCCCGTCAGATATGTTTACAGAATGAGAATGAAGAGAGGCAAGTTCTTTAGAGGAACTGAAGAAGCTTCCTAGTAGAATGGAGGGAATCACCAACTCTCATCTAGGAATGATGATGGAACAAGCTGACTCTGGAGGATTAATTACTGATTTGGATACTAGTTAACCTGTTTAAAAACTCTTAGCTTTAATCCCTGACGATCCACAATTTCCCAGAGGCTGTTCTGGGTGATCAGCATTTTAAAGGAAGCCAAATATCTTGGCAGTGCTTAAAGTCATATGGTCAATGATTTTGTAAAAATAATCTGTATCAGATTAAGTAAATTCTCTTCTATTCTTAATTTCCCCAGACTTTTCATAGTCATGAATGGATATTAAATTTTACCTATTTGTTTTATATCCTTGAGGTGATGATATTTTTTATTCTATTAATATGGGTGATTCACTGATTAATTTTTGAATATTCTTGGGATAAGCTTGGCTTGGTTATGATGCATTTATTATTTTAATATACCATTAGATTCTGTTTTTTAATATATCACTTAGGGTTTTTGCAGCAATATATTGTTTTAAAGATGTATCTGTTTATTTTAGAGAGACAGAGAGCTAGCGTGTGCTAGTCAGGGGAGGGGCAGAGGGAGAGCATCTTCAAGCAGACTCACCCCCACCCCACCACAGCTGAGCACAGAGTCTGACTTGGGGCTCCATCCCAGGACCCATGAGACTATGATTGAGCTGAAACCAAGAATGGGATGCTTAACTGAGTGAGACAGCCAGGCACTCCTTGCAGAAATATTTACATGAGAAATTGGCTTGTATTTATATTTTCTTTTAAAGTCCTTTACAGGTTTTAATATCAAGGCTATTTTAGCCTTTTTATTTTTTATTTTTTTATTTTTAAAGATTTTTATTTATTTATTCGACAGAGATAGAGACAGCCAGTGAGAGAGGGAACACAAGCAGGGGGAGTGGGAGAGGAAGAAGCAGGCTCATAGCAGAGGAGCCTGATGTGGGGCTCGATCCCATAACGCCGGGATCACGCCCTGAGCCGAAGGCAGACGCTTAACCGCTGTGCCACCCAGGCGCCCCTATTTTAGCCTTTTTAAATGAATGAGAAAGTGTTTTCAGTTCAATTCTCTGGGAGAATTTGTATAGGATTGGTGTAATTTTCCTTAAATGTTTGTAAGAATTCACTGCTGAAGCCATCTGGGTTTAAAGGGTTTTTTTGCAGGAAGGTTTTCATTAAGGATTCAGTTTATTTAATGGATATAAAAACTATATGAATTTTCTATTTAATATTGCATTAGTTTTGAAAACTCACATTTTTCTAGAAATTTATCTATTTCATCTAAATTTTCAAGTTTATGGGCATAAAGTTTTCCATATTATGCTCTTGGTATCCTTTCAATATCTCTAGGATTGCAGTGATAACTCATTTTTCAGTTCTAACACTGATAATTTGTATCTTCTCTCTTCTTTTGATCAGACTATCAATCTAAGAGTCTTTCCAAAGAATAAACTTCTGACTTTGTTGATTAATTCCCTTGTAAATTTCATTTGTTTGTTTCCTTATCTTCTGCTTTTGTACTTAATAGTTTCTTTCTTTTCTTTCTTTCTTTCTTTCTTTCTTTCTTTCTTTCTTTCTTTCTTTCTTTCTCTTTCTTTCTTTCTTTCTTTCTTTCTTTCTTTCTTTCTTTCTTTCTTTCTTTCTTTCTTTCTTTCTTTCTTCTCATTTGTTGTGGGTTCTTACCCTACATTTCTTTAGGTCATTTCTCACATTATTGATTTTCAGCCTTTCTTTTCTAGTGTATCCATTTCAGGCTATCAATTTCCCTCTGATCTCAGCCTTCACAAATTTCTAAAAGTTTTGATGTCATGTTTTCATTATCATTTAGCTCAAAATATTTTCTAATTTCCCTAGTAATTTCTTATTTTTACTAAGATGATTTTTAAATTTATTTATTTATCTGAGAGAGACACAGAGTGAGCAAGCGTGGGGGGAGGGGCAGAGGCAGAGGGAGAAAGAACCATAAGCAAACTCCATGCTGAATTCGGAGCCAATGAGGGGCTCGATCTCATGACCCAGAGATCACGGCCTTGGGCCAGGAGCCAAAACCAAGAGTCAGATGCTTAACTAAGCCACCCAGGCGTCCCTAGAAAGATAATTTTTAAATATGTTCCTTGATCTCCAAAAATTGGGATTTTAAAAAATCTTTTTATTAATTTCTAGCTTAATTCTGCTCAAGTTAGAACACACTGTGATCTCAGTCTTCCAAAACTTCAAACTTGCTTGATGGTCCAGGATATGGTCAACTTTGGCTGGTAAATATTCCATATGCATGTGAATATAATAGGTATTGTTATTAATAGGTATTGTTAGATTAATATTCCATAATATTAATCTATTAATATTCCATATGCATGTGAATATAATAGGTATTGTTATTAATAGGTATTGTTAGATTAATAAAATGTGTTATACTCTCTTACCACAATTATAGATATATTTATGCATATTTTTGTTTCTGTTAGTTTTTGACTTGTTATTTTGAAACTATGTTATTAAGAGCTTACAATTATTATATATACCTGACAGTTTGATCCTTTGTCATTTTGAAATGTCACTGTTCTCTCTCTAAAAATACTCCTTTTTTTAATATTATTATAAATACGGCAGCTTTTTTTTTTTTTTTTTTTTGGTTAGGATTTGCATTATTCCTTTGTCCATCCTATTACTTTCAAATTATCTGTATATTTATATCTAAGATGTGTCTCCTATAAGTAACATATAATTGGCTTTTGTTTTTCATCCAATCTGACCACCTCCACCTCTCTCTTTGAATAGGAGTTTGGGCTGTTTACACTAAATGTAATTACTGATGTCTGTAGTTTTATAGCTATAATCTTACTACTTGTTTTTTATTTGTTCCTTCTGCTTTATATGTGGTTTTTCTCTCCCTTTTTTCTTCTTTTAAATTATTTTTTATCATCCCATTTTCTCTTAGTTCATTACTATTTTATCATTATTTTTAGTGATTACTCTAGAGATTAAAGTATGCATCCTTTTTTTATTATAGTTCATGTTTTTACCCTTTCTCAAATAATGCTGATATTACATTTTCACTTCCTTTGCCCTATCACTTATATTATTTTCTATGCACTTTAATTCTCTATGTATTTTATACTACATGAGACATTTGTGTTCTTATTTCTTATAGTAAATATTAATTTTCATTTACCTACACCGATCAATGATTTCTTTCTTTCTTTTCTTTTTTTTTTTCTTTTCTTTTTCTTTTTTCTTTTCTTTTCCTTTTCTCTTTTTCTTTTTTTGACACTGAGCTTTCTTAAAGGTTGGTCTGCTCACAAAGAAACAATTTGCAAAACAGATCAGAGTTTTAGCAGAGCAATTTGCCTCATGCAGGCTGAGACAAGGTGACCAAGAAGGAAGCCTGAAAACCTGAATTTTATGTTGGGTTCACCTCTGGCTGACTAGAGAATATTGGACAAGTTTCTCAACTTGTCTGCAACCACATTTCCTTATTCTTAAAATGAGCGGTTGGAATTATTGAAAGTTGATTCCAATTTTAGTTCTTTTGTGATACTAAGACATTTTTCTTTGCCGGGGCTACATTAATAGACCATGCCATTAGATCATAGTGTCCCTTATTACTTTAAATTATTTATTTTATTTAATTAAATTATAAATTTTAGTATATTAAGTTAAATAATAGCTTTAATTTTATTAAATTATTTTAATGCAGTTAGAGCCACAACTACAGTTACAGGAATTTTTTGTTATTTCTATTCAAATCTAAAAGTTGAACAAACTAAAATATTTCCATTTTCTCCGAGTTATTATATGAAAATTATATTGTCAGTTACAGTTAGCATTTTTTAAGGACTAGTAAAAATTTGTGTTGCTTTACTGATTATATATTATCTAACTGATTAACTGTGAGGCTTCTTCCAATTGAACACATCTTCACACACACACACAGATATAAAGGCAAGTTTTCTTCTATGGTGTGTTATTTTATGTTTCCAATTATCTCAAGGGATATAATGAAATTCTTAAAAATTTATTTTAATTCACTTTAATTTAAAAAATAAACATGCCACATACCATTTTGGGTACCGGATGGAGAAATAAGAGAAAAATAATTAGTATTAGGTTCAGAAAATCCCTAAGAGGTTGGAAATAAAATTTAAGGAGCGAATTAAAGGTCTTATTTCTTGTTACATAATAGGAATTCAGTAAATATTCAATAAATGAGTGAATGTCAAGTGTGAAAACAAGGGAATTAAATTTTACAGAATCATATGTACAGGAATATAATTGAGAGTGAATGGCACTGCATCTTGGCAATATCTGGGAAAATCAAACTCATTCGATTCATAGGTTTAAACTAAAAAGAAGCATTTGTGGAATGCACCAGCATTGTTGCTGTCACAAGCCAATGAATGGTATAGTAATTAGTATTTGCCAGCATTATTCCATTGTAGCCATGTAGAAATTAATACTTATCTAGGGAAGTCCAAAGCAAGGAATGTTCACATCTGCTTTCAATACTGCTTCCTTTTATTTCCTCTTCTCTTAAAAACTTCATACTAAAATCTATTCGTAATGTTTGACTTGTTAAAGTTAGGCATTATCACTTACAAAGGAAAAAGCAATCTATATTGTATGCCTATGTCCACAGTCCAGAAACTAACTTACCCGTACGGCAATTAGAAATAACTCAGGCAGGAAGAAAATCTTCCGTTTTCTAACAAGTTTTCCAAATCAACTTGCTTCTATTTTTCCCTCGGAGATATATACCCATTCCTTTTCCAAGTTCTTCTAATGACTGCTCTCTCATAGGCCGCTTTCCTACAATTTACTATGGAAGGGAGAGGAAAAAGGCATCACTGATTTTAGCAATTGAGAGTGGACACTGGGAACAGAAGGGACAAGCCTTGAAAGTCCAAGGTCTTTCTGGATGGATCTTCAGCATGTCCACAGTCTTCTAAATAGGACTTTATAGGGGTGATTGGGTGGCTCAGTTGGTTAACCAAGCTCAGGTCTTGATCTCAGGGTCGTGAGTTCAAGCCCCACATTGCCTAGCATGGAGCCCACTTAAAAATAAATGAACAGGACTTTATATTCCCTTTGTACTCACAATATAAAAACAATACATGCTCATGGTATAAAATTTGGAAAAATAGATAAAATGTGTAAAAGAGAAAAACAAAAAGTATCAGTAACAGATTAATATCTGTTTACTCTGTGGTACATTTTCTTATCCTAAATCAAGACAATATTGTATGTACAGTTTTGTACTCTGCTTTTTTTTGTACTTTATTTTATACATATGCTAAAATGTATTTCTTTATTTTCCTATTGATGAACATTTAGGCTACTTCTACCTTTTAATATTTTAAATAATTTTAGATGTGCATCGGCATCCACAAATCCTTATGTTCATAGCTAATTATTTTCTTATGATGAATTACTAGCCATGAAATTAGGTGTACCTTTGGCATAACATTTTATGGCTCTAGATGAAGTTTCCAAATTACCAAGAAGGCCATTTTTTTGTACTTCATGCAGCAATGTATAAGAATAGCCATTTGTCAGCAACCTCAACAAACTGGATATTACAACTTTCTTTGCTCTTTGCCAATTTTTAGGAGAATAAGTCTATCTGTTAGTTTCATATGCACTTTTTTTCACAACTTTTTTTTTTTTTTTGAAACAAGTTTAGCTGTATTGTGGAGAAAGGATTGAAGCAGAGACTGAACCTGGTGAAATGCAGGTATTTGCCCCCCACCCCTACCCCGGGGCACATCTGGTTTCCTCAGTTTTCCAACTGAACAGCTTCTGGATGTGGCCCACTTACTTGCATGGATGGTACCATTGCTTATTCCCTACCCAGCTGGCCCACCAACTCCCTACAGCCTATGCCACTAAGAGGTCCTATTTGTGCAGACAAGATCAAGCTATTGATCATCTTTGGAACTAGATGTCTGTGATCCCGCTCTGGCAGGGAAGGATTGTTCTGCGCTTCCTGCAGGACACCAAGGGTGCTGGAGATTCAGGAACTTGGAATCCAAGTTTACTGTGTGGGTGTGTCTCATTACCCTGTGCGATGACAATGGACTTGATGCCAAGAGCACTGATGTGTATTCATCCAACAGTATAAACTATTTTCAAAAAGTATCAGCATAAGCCAAGACCCTCTCAGATAATCCACAACCTGAAGGCTTTCTAGAGAACAAATATCTCGTGGGCAAGCACTTGACTCTCTTGCAGAGATTAATAATTTAATCATAAACTGATTTTTATGCACCCTGATGATTTTTTTGTTTTGTTTCCTGAGCTAAGTGTTCTTAAGAAATTCTGCAGTGATAAATGAAATCACATTATAACTGCTGAGAAACTCCTGCTAGCTTATTTAACATTCAAACAATGTTTATTGACCACAGGCAGAGTGTATGGTGAGGAATGTAGTTTCTGCAGTCAGACCAGACTGCCCTGGCTCCAGTCCACCTTCTCCACTTAATAGCTGTGACCCTGGGCAATTTAGTTGACCTCTCCGTGCCTCAGTTTTCTCTGTAAAATGGGGATAATTTGGATTCTACTTCAGGAGGCAGTACAAGGATTAAATCTGGTAGCATGCTTATAAGAATGCCTAAAACATGGTAAGCGCTCTATAGATCGTACTGATTAATGTAATGCATCTAGAGACCAAACATTTGCTCAACGTAATAATTTGTAAAGATATAAATTGGACATAGGGACTAATCTCAACTAATTTACAACATAGCAAGAAAGATAAAACATGTATGCAAAACCTACATGTTTTTCAAGGCTCAGCTTAAATGCATCAAAATCTTCATTAATTCTCTCTTGTTCAATGTAATCTTGCCCACTGCAGCTTAAATGGACTTCTCCTTATCACATTTTCCCAAGTATTATAATCAATTATGTACATGTCTACTCGTTCTTACCAGATTCTGATCTCCTTGAAGCAGATTTATTTCATCCTCCTTCTCCATGCCTGGTCCGTTGGCTGACACATAGTAAGTGCTCAATAAATATTTGATGAATGAATGACTAACAATATAACATAGTATCCAGCCATCGCCACCAGAGCATCACAATCAGAATACTATAGACATTCACCTTCATCTCTGCTATGAAAGCTGGAGAGGTCCAGGGGGATCCACTCTTGATTTCCATCATCAGGGAAAGTTTTAGGGAAAAGTGGCACTGGAGAAGGTTCTTAAGGGACCGAACACGGCACTCAGTCTCACTGAGCCTCAGCTGTTTTAAGCAGCCTTTTCCAACCTTCTCTCCTCGTTGTTAAATTCAGGAACGATGCATCTCTTTACTGAAGATGTGCCCCCTCAAATTTACCGAAGGAGTCCAAGCATTGATTCTGAAGACAGAACTCCCCCAGCGCACAGGGCCTAGGAAATGGAGAGGTCTGTGACAGATACACATCAGGCACCCACGGATAACTTCATAATGGTTTCTGGGTCGTTAAAATCTGAGGAAACCATTGCCTTTTAGAGGAAAGTTACAGTAAATGTCACCATATGAATAAACACCGGCGTGACATGCTTAAGCCTGGTTTTACTTGCTATGATTATGTTGCCTGACTCTTTCCACCAGAAGTGCTTCTCTCATATTTTCCTTCACATTAACATTTACGATGAAGGGCCAGCATTCCCCGTTGCTCACATTGGCCCAGATGAGCCCCTTTACACCCGGCAATATTTCAGCAGGCGCAGACCAGTGAGAGAGCAGCGCAAGCCCAGCTTGCTGTGGACCTCGGCATGCTTCAGCAGCTTTGCCCCAGCCAACAGAACTGCCGTTTGAAATCCATCTGTTACAATTCATGGACCTAAATTCTGACCTAGCAGGTAGTTACTGAGCTCGAAGTGAACAGAAAGGACCAGAGGTTCTAAAGGGAAACATTCTTCAAGCGCTGCTCTGTGTTCCCTAAGACATGAAACACTGAAGACAGCACCATGAGGCGTATTTTTCAGTGCAGAAGCAACAGAAAACAGAACATGACTCCCCACCCCTTCTTTATATTCCAATGCGATTTGCTAGTTTAACCAGGGCTGCAGTACAAAAGCACTTGTGGTTCATGTTATATTAATAGTGGGGCCTGATTATCAAAAACCATTACTCTTGGTTATCTTGCAGCGGCTGTACAGAGCTGCTATAAGTCAGACTGACTGCCCGCACGGCGTTTGCTCCATGCTTATGATAACAGTATTCTTAATGCAAAAGTGCATTTGTAAAATTATTGCCTTTTACAGATCGGATTTGTTATAAATGAGATGCGATCACACAGTTTCTTTTCCCTCCATAAAAAAATTAAATACATAAATTAAATGTCAGGGTCCTCCACTGTCATGGCTTCACATGGGTCACTTTACTTGTGGTCAAACTCGGAGGTATGGCTTTCAAAGCAGACGCGCGCGGGAGTTAGCTGAATCCTGGCCAGGGGCGCGGGCACTTGCTTTTCTTCTCCTTTTCTTTGAAGTCGTCTTCTGTAGTTCTGATTGCCGCCTGGTGGATCCAACCCTTTTTTATGCCGGTTGAGGGGTGCTTTGTTTAGTTGAGTTTTGTTTTTTTAAAAGCAGTAATGATAATGGATCTCGGAAGCCATACCATTTCCCTATAGAGTCAAATCATTGTTTCCGGTTCTATGCAGAACTCCATGTGGCTGGAGGGGCTGCATTCACAGCTCCTTAATGCTAATGCCACTGTGGTTGACTTTTTAATTTCGCCCTCCCTGACTGTGACACTTTCTCAGGCTTGGGTTTTGTGTGGAAGAAGAGACAAAGCCAGCAAGGAAAGCAACTCTAATAAAGTAAAAGAACTCAGTTTTAATGCTCACTAATCTCCTTCTCTAGGTTATACGTTTCATTATACACGTTACACCAACCGGGAATAAGAGAGATATATGGCTTTACTGGTGAAAACGCAAGGGACACTCTTAACCGTGCATCTTTCCAAAGCTCCCCAGTTCCTTTATAAACAAACAGAGAGGGGCTAAATACACAGGACTCTCTCTCCCCTTATGCTTTTCCTCTTTGAAGAGCATTTTAGAATCCTTGATTGTTACAGACAGTTAAGCTTTTCAGCCCTAATTCATTAAAAAAGTATACTCATGACAAGTTGTTTGAAATGTGGTCCCTTAAGCTTTTTCTGTCTTTTAGAAACTGTTTCATATCGCTATCTAAGAAGAAAAGCCAGCCAAGATTTACATTTTAATTTAGTTAACCAAATAGTTCAGACTGTGTTCTCCAAAGACAAAGACTGGTCTGTCAGTGGGCCGGATTTTCCTGTATTTTATTGCTGTAATTTGCATGAGAAACACCAGATCCTGTATAATTGTTGCTTTGTTGTTGTGATCCGAGTAGCTGTTTCCAATGTCAATAATTATAACTTGAAATGAAATTTAGTAGCAGTTAGGGGGTGGGGAGTGGAGGCGACTGCCAGCCAGTCCGAATTTCACATCAAAGTAACCACAGTCTGGCCTTCTAATGTGATGCGCGCGGCAGCCCGGCTTCCAACAAAACTCCTACGAAGTAAATAGAGCGAGCGAGTCACTTGAGCCTTGCCACACTCTACATCTTGTGTGATGCCATTTCGTTCAGTATCTAATGAAGAACTAGCATGTTTTATATATGATGGCTTCTAATTGCTTCATTACCCATGCAAATCATAAAGGCAAACTGTGTCTTATCATAAAATCGGTAACTAGGCCATTTAAAAGCGAAGCTCAGGAAAGCATTATTATGTCCATGCTTCTTTTGCTCCTGCATTCTCTCCCTTCCTTCCTCTCTCTCTCTCTCTCCCCCTTTTTTATATGACTTTGTATTAAGTTGGAACATTTTCTCGGTGGTCGTTTGTTCCTTTAGATTAGTCCTCAGTTAAGATAAGCATGTAATGGATGAAGCGAGGGGCCTGTGGAGACTGCCGGCTCCCGCTCAGGGCCCGCCGGTGGCAGCGGACCCACCCACCCACCACTTCGCCCCGCGCTCCCAACTTCGCTGCGGGGGCCGGGGGCGCGCGGGATCTGCGGGCCGGGGAGCTGCCCCTGCCCCACCGCGCGCCTGCGCCGGCCTCTGTCAACCGGGGACAGGCCACTGCTGGGCCTCGCTGCTGTTCCCGGCTTATTAAAGGTAACACGAAACCACTGGAGAGGAAAAAAGAAAATGAACGGGTAGGCTGGAGAGGGAACCGAACACCTTCTAAGACCCCCGGCTGAGCAGGGTGTAGTGATAGGCAGTCACCTCTTCATTACTCAAATTTGGAACCTCCTGAGCGCCTTATTCCAGGTAATTAACACCTTAGCCTTGAGAAGGTTACTGCCCACGTTGGCTTGGTAATCAACCCGGAGCTAATAGGCAGCGGCATTTTGTTGTCCTTCACGTGGCCTCTCTCAGCAGAGGGAAAAGAGAAGTCTTCCACAAAGGGATGCAAAAACCCAAGTAAATATGTAAGCGCGGAGCATTTCAATCTTGGCATGCAGTTTTCACGAGGGCACCCGGCTCGGGGATGGCAGGCGTGTAAACTGGCAGCCGGAGGGGCCAATGACAGTACACAGAATTCTAGACTAGCGGAGGTAGTGTCAAGGTAACAAAGAAATTCTGCCTGTGCGCTAATTCCTCACCGCAGCTGTTGGGGTGTTAGAGGAGAAGGCTGCACACCTTTCCCAGGAATAGGAAAGCAGACTGTCTCACCGCCTGTGTTTGTCCTCGTAGCCTCATTCTTGCTGCTAGCAGAGCATGTCCCAACTGTTGTCAATTTATCAATGTAACCTGCACTGGTGGGCACAGTGTGAGCAGCCATTAGGACAGGTGCCTCTATCCATCACAGCCAGTCACTTATTCCACCTTGTCAAGGAAACTAAATGGAGCTTTTGGAGAAATGTAAACAACTCTCTAATGGACAATCAAAGCGCCACTTTCTGAAGCAAACAGAGGAAGAAATCTGACAAGACATTTTTAGGGAGGGGATAATATTTAAGTGTTTTTTTAAAGAACTTTTTAATGGCTGTGGTTTCAAAGCGCTGGGGTGGCGTGGGCACGGGAGGAAGTAAACTGGAGAAGTAAAACGACCAAAGCCAAGTCCTTCTTGTGGCCGAAGATTGAGAAATTAGGCTGAGGAAGTGGGGACGTGCCGAGTGAAGGAACCATTGACTATTCTGGGGGAAGAGTCACAAAGTTGATGAGAAAATCAACTTAAAAAAAAATTAGAGGCTTCCAAGTAAAAACTGAAGGCTTGTAGCTAATCTTTTTTTTTTTTTTAGTGGGTTTTTAAAGTTCTAAATGTACATGAGGGGAGCAGAAAAACTCTCTTAAATATCTGTTCCCCAAGACCACCCTTCATGACAGAATCCTAACTAAACAGATGGCTTTTCCTCTGTGTCCCTGAACACAGCAAAGTCGGTTCTATCAAACCAGGAGAGGAAGCAAATTCTCAGGAAGGGCTCTGACTCTAAACCCCCTGCTCTGGGACCATTCTTAGCTGATCAGCATCCCCCTGCTGTGACAGTGCTGAGAGGGAGGAGACATCCTCCAACTAGCTATTGTAAACGTGGGCATTCAGGACTGCACCTTGAATGTCACTGCTAGTGACGAGGTAGCCAGGGCAAACTGTGGAGCGCAGGTGTTCCTGGCGAGGCATGCCCAGTGCCTTCAGGCAGATGGAGAGCGCTGCACTGAGCCAGCTGAAGCTTCTGGGTGGCCTTCCAGGGATGCTTTGTGGTTATCCATTCTGGAGGCAACAAAGACTGGAGTAGCTGCCAATAAGTGCATCAGAGGGAGGAGAGGTGGCCAATCTCAGAGCTATGCAAATAAAGAGAAAAGGGAGATGCTCTGGGAAGAGGTTACCTTCCGGGAAGCAGGTAGCAGCTAGGGCCGAGAGGTCACTCCAACCTTGCCAGCTGACATGTCTGAAAATACAAAGAAGCCTGAGTCCGGGAGCCTTGAAATTGGCCCTGACTCTCTCTCACAAGAGAATGCTTGCCTGAGTCAACTTGGTCTTCCCTGGTGGGTGTCAGCTGCTTTGTTCTCATCAGTGTTTCTAATTTGTGGTTACCCTGGGATCTAGAGGTCAGTATTCTCTTCACATAAGGTGAGCAAGAGTTGGGTCTTACCAGCTATCTAGTGGTACCATGACCCCCATTCTCTAGCTGAGTCTTCCTAATAGTCAGGATCAAACAGGAGGGTGGTGGTTAACAAGCCACCCCCCTGGGGAGGATGTGCATCTTTGTTCCTGTCAGGTGAGTTGTTCTCCAAACTTGCACTGTCCATTAGAACATTCTGTGATGCCCAGCGTGGTAGCCACTAGCTGCATCTGGCTTTTGAGCATTTGAAATGTGGCTAGCATGATTGAGGAACCTAATATTTAACTTTTATTTCATTTTAATTAATTCGAATTTAAATTTAAATAGCCCCATGTGGCTAGTGGCTACTACTGGAAAAGACAGCTCTTGACCCAACCCATTTCCTGAAAAAGTTGGACTGCATGTGAGTCTAATAAAGTTCTTCTGGAACTGTGTTGACCAATAGGGCTAGCCACAGGAGCTATTTAAATGTAAATTAATTATAATTAGAGTAAGTAAAGATTTAGCTCCTTAGTGACACCAGCCACACTTCCAGGGTTCAATGGCCACACGTGGCCAAGGGCTACTGTATCAGCCAAGCACAGACACGGAATCTTTCCGTCATCATGGCCAGTCCTATCAGAGCTGCACTGGGAGCCACTGGTGTAGACACCAGTGCAAAGAGCAGCTAAACCACTGAAAACCAGAATCCTCTAACTCAATAAAATGCTTCCTATGTATTTACTTTTTTACCAAATGTTAGGGCTATGATGGTAAGCAGGAAATGGATGGCCCTGCCCACACGAAATTTAGAAACCAGTGGAGATTCGAAAAAGGGAATAATTGTATTGCTATGCAGTACTGTAAGAGGGCGGCTATTGAGAGCTATGGTAGCATATAAAAAGATTAGCTAACCTGACCTCAAAGACCAGAAGGCAGCAGTGCCAAAGCTGAGACCTGGGGATAAGGAGGCATTAACCAGCTGTGTTAGAAGCTGTGGTGTCTTTTGTAAGGAGTGACATGGCTAGAAAGGTAAGCAAAATCTCTATCACACTGGGCACCTAGCCCAAAGTGTTTGACTTTGATCCAAGAGCACTGGGGAGCCACTGAAGGGCATTAGGCAGGGAAATGAACTAGTCACGTGCCCACTCTTGAAAATTCCCTGATTCCACTTGAGAAAAGGATCTGCCACAAGGGGCAAGACTGAGGACCAGTCAGAAGGATGTTTAGTACCTCAGGCAAGACATGATGGTGGCCTAGAGTATGTGGGAGTAGAGTTAGAAAGAAGTAGAAAAATTTGAGAAATACTTAGAAATTAGCACACTTAATCCTTCTCATTGTTCCACGAAGTCCGCTCACCTACCCAGGTTACAATTATTTATTCAAATTCAGCCACCTGAAAGTGAAAATCACAACCAATTGGAAGCCTCCATGTTGCTTTTTCTTTTCTTTTCTTTTTTTTTTAAGATATTATTTATTTATTCGACAGAGATAGAGACGGGCAGCGAGAGAGGGAACACAAGCAGGGGGAGTGGGAGAGGAAGAAGCAGGCTCCTAGCGGAGGAGCCTGACGTGGGGCTCGATCCCAGAACGCCGGGATCATGCCCTGAGCCGAAGGCAGACGCTTAACCGCTGTGCCACCCAGGCGCCCCTCCATGTTGCTTTTTCTATTAATGTTTCTAGTTATATGACCTTTATCCGCATCAGTGCTGTATACTGGGGATTAACATCCTCTGAAGGCCAGAGGCCAAGCTTCTTTCAGCTTGTTCAACATCAGTGTAGCATCAGGAGCAGATTAATTAGAGCTTTCTAGTACCTTCGAAAGGTAGCTCAAATACCCTTCCGATAAATGACTGTGGTATTATCTGTCTCAGGATGTATTTCTTTTTAAGCTAGGACTTTAATTTCGATTTTCCAATAGAAGTTGACACATTGGATCATCCTAAGAAGGATGATTTCTTGATTTCAGAATTTTCAATGGCTTGCCTATTGATTTGGCACATATATTATTCACAAAATAAATTATGCTTATGTAGTTTAGACATTAATTGATCATTAATTATTTGATATTAATTGATTGCTAATTAATTGGCCATTGGGTTATTGTTAATTAATTGGTGATGTACTGGCCACAGCCTTACAGCTTTCGATAGGATACTAGTTGACTTCATTTCAGCAGAGTGATTTTATTATCCGCAAAGGCAAAGTAAGAAAGAACAGACCGGTTCTAGGCTAGTCTGGATAGAATCACGTGCAAGTGGAAGATACTGCTGAGCCACCTCAGTGCTTCCTTGCAGATTTGAATTCTGAGTCTAGCCACCTCAGAGGTAAGATTTGGACCAGGAAACCTACGTGTTTACTCCTACTGGCAGCCTATCAGCAGATTTGGTCCACAGAGTTGTCCAGAAGCATCAAAGCATTTGAAACCTGGGATACTTAGTCGGATCTTACTATCGCCATTCGAACTTTAAAATTGCATTATGTATCTTTGCATTCATGGCTTGAACATTCAGGTGTCTCTTATTTGTGGGTGACCGTGAACGAAGGTAATCACCATGGAAACGGACTCAGAGCAGTTCTGTCACTAGCCCCAGGGCACCCTGTTAGTCACTTTGCAAACCCAGGCCGGTCTAACTCCCAAGTGAGTCTGTTTGACCACATGCTTTCCAACAACACAGTGTTTTAAATAGTACCGAGGCATGAAATTCGTTGGCCGAGGTAGAAACTGAATCGTTGAGCTGGGGGAGGGCGGGCTGACCAGCCAGGGGCTCCTCTCCTGGAGCCTTTATTGTTCTGCACTCCCTGCAATGAACAAATAAACAAAACAGCTTCGTGGGCAGCGCTGCTGGAAAGTCAACTAACTGTTTGGGACGGGTGATCAAACTGAAAAGAAAGTTGTGATTTTTAAGAATTTTAGGATTGACAGAGGGCTCAATCGATGACAGTCTCATGGTGCTCAGGCGAACAGGGAGCGGAGAAAGGAGGGAGAGCCTGGCGGTGCACTTTGGGAACAGCTCTGCCAATGGAGGTTGTCCAGCACTTTATGGGCTGGGTGGTCACTGCTGTGTGTGGGTGGAGAGGATGTGATTCGTGTCCAACATCATGTGTCGGGATCATTTGGGTCTCAATCATTTCATGAAAGCTACATTACTACCGCCGAGAAAATGCATGTATATTTTCACGTATCAGGTGCCCCTCAAGATGTGAAAACTTCTTGTAAAACTAAATTCCCTAACTCACATACTTTTATACTGAGCTACAATAAAAGCAAGAAGATAAAATCTAGGGGTGGCTCTTCTGTGTGCTGATCATTTCAATCCTGATGGGCAAAGTACCCGGTGAAGGTGTGGAAATCAGACTATACTTCAAAAAGCATGCGTCGTTTTTTTAGTGAATGAAAGCAAAAAATTACCATAGACATTCTCTTCCTCCTGAGACATTTTCCCAGGTTCTGTGTTCACTACCCAGGTCCCAGATCAGCCTTCACTGTTGGGAACACTGTTGTTCTGTTTAAAGAGGAAACAAAAACAAAAACCAAAGTGAGAATATAGGAGGCCACGGTGCTTTAAGGACAATTCCTGAAATGATTTTCCCTCCTCCTGACCCAATCTCTACTTGCCTTGTTGAAAGAAATTGTACTGTACCTGGGATTCTTAGTTTGTCAAATAATGCATGCTGTTGTTCTGTTTTGTTTAGTTTTTAACTGTGGGCCATAAAATCAGGTGGGGACACATTTGCCTCCCTTGGTCTTCTTTTCCTTGTTTTTGATTCTAGCAGCATCTGCAACAGCGCCCTCCATTGACGCAGAGCCCATTTGTTTTCTCATTGAATGAATAAATCCTGAGCACCTACTGTAAGGTAAGCATTGTTTTCCATTCAGGGGAGACGTATCTGAAAGAAAGAAAAGAGAATGAAATCCTGCTGTCACGGAGCTTATGCTCTGTCCATACCAGCGGTTCTTAACAGGGGCAAGGTTTGCCCTCCCCGCCCACCCCCTGCCACTCCCCGGTGACATTGGGTAAAGTCCGGGGACATTTTGGGCATCTTTGTTATGACGGATGGAGTGGCGCTACCAGCACTTGGTGACTAGAAGCCAGGGATAATTTTTAATATTTTGTGCTGCACAAAGAGTTATTTGGTCCAAAACGTCAGTGATGCCAAGGTTGGGACCTCCTGATGTATACATATAATGTGCTCAGAATGGAATGTCAGATGGGCGTGTTTCTGTAACACCAGCATTCCTGAAATTAAATATGCAACTGTCCTGGACTTTGGGACTTTGGGATGAGAGATGGTAGGGGCTCCAAAGTGGGCGTTTTAGAACCATAGCCTGAATGTGTTAGTCGGGCCCCTTTAGTTGCAAGCAACAAGACACCCAACTTAAATTCGTTACCAAAAAGAAAAAAAAAAAAATGGAATTCACTTGCAAGGCTGGAAAAGATGCTGCATAGCTTCCGGAAGTGAAGGGAGGACTACGTCAGCAAAAGCCCAGCGGCCAGAACCAGGGGTTCTCTGCTTAGAGTCCCTTGTGCTCTACTTTCGCTCGTCAGATTTTGCTGCTTCTCTTTGCTCAGTGGTGCCTCTTGTGCTACTGTGACTGCAGAAAGGATTCATTTAGTGGAGACTAACCTCTGGAAGCCCTGGCCTAGAAACCCCAGAGGAAAAAATGACTTTTTAAGCATGGCATCCCAAACAATTGGGTTGGCCTTCTTCTGGCCACGTGCCCATCCATCCCATGGACCAATCTTTGTTACTGGAGGATGAGGTGCTTTGATGGGTCACATCATTCTTTAAGGCTTGGCAGGGGAGAGTTGGGAAGGGAACCTGGAGCATTATGATTCACGATTCATTCATTACACCACAGCGAATGGGCACAAGGTAGCTCTGCAAAGGGGAAAACATGGGTAGGGAAGAAATATGTATACCTAAGCACACTACAACAGAGGATGGAAGATCGCAGCCATGCTTTCAAGCAGTAATTTCAAACCATTTCAGCACGGAGGGCCGTTATATTTACTCTCCTCTCTTGCCCAACCCTTTGCCATCGAAAGTATTTGAGGTGACACTGATATATTTATTATATTATAATGGATTTTTTCTTTTAATGTATATTCTGAACATTCCATGGAAACTTTTGAGATAACTGGAGACCCCTGGGTTACCAACAATGAAATCCTCCCATTGGTCAACACGTCGTAATTGGACGCCTACTATGTGTAAAGCTTTGTACTGGACACAAGGGAGAACACAACAAAGAAGAAAACACAGCACCTGCCTTGGAGCTTGTATTCCAATTGGGATATAAGGGGGTATAAGGCAGAGGCACCTGAAAGTTTCCATGATGGCATCAGGTGGCCTTAATCCTAGCATCTTCTGTTGCTGCCTCAAAGGGCTAACGTCACCTGAATTTTATTTATTAGGCTACAGAGAAAACAGCCCCTGCCTTAGAATCTTCTTGTTTTCACTTGTTTCTCCTTGACTTAATGTGTTTCCCACTGAGGCCGTCTCACCTGCCAAAACCCCTAGGATCTGGTGGATCCCTCCGCTCCGGTTCCGTCGGATGAATAACAACGAGGAGCCGTGTGTTACCGGGCACTGTGAGGTGCTGCAGCCGCCTCACACTAACCCTTGTGGACTAGACTGTGAGCTCAGCGTTGATGCCCATTGTGCAGTGTGGGCCGAAGAGTTTAGGGAAGGTGCTCAGCCGTCACATCTGTTCCGCTCCTTCTGCTCCCAGCCTCGGGCCAGTTACTGCGAAGTGACTTCTACATACCTTGCAGGAGTCCAGGGAGGTGGTGAGGCTGTCCACACTGCGATCCCCAATCTTGGCAGCTGAAAGGAATGGAGAAGAGCCTACTTGTGTCAGGTATGGTGCTAGACTCTTCCGCACACTCTCATCTAATCCCCCCAAGGCCCCAGGAGGGAATCATCTTATCCCTTCCCTACATGTGTGAAAACTATTATCCAGAATGACTAACCGATGAGAGCAAGGTTACAGTCAGAAGTGAAGCCACCGAGATCGGAACACAGACTGATTCGTGTGCTTCCACAGCCTACGTTTTTTCAACTTCATCTTCCCCCATCACCATCCTCATCCCCCTGCATCCCCCAGAAAATGCCGAGCTATTCAAAATAAGGCATTAAAAACACAGGACTGTGTTCAGCCTGTCTTAGCACCGTGAACTTCTTGTAAGTAAACATAGAAAGCTATTCAGGCGCTAAAGATTGCATGCACCTTGACAGTACCAGTACTTCCCATTTTTTGTAAACCTAGTAATTAATTTATGTTGGGGTGTCTGGGTGGCTCAGTTGGTTAAGCGTCTGCTTCTGCTCAGGCCATGATCCCGGGGTCCTGGGATCGAGTCCCGCATTGGGCTCCCTGCTCCGTAGGGAGCGAGCCTGCTTCTGCCTCTCCCCCTGCCTCCCACTCCCCCTGCTTGTTCGTGCTCTCTCTCTCTCAAATAAATAAATAAAATCTTTTTAAAAAAAATAATTAACTTATGTCAAGCTTCCTAAAACTGTTCACAGGGTCCTGCCACTCTCCACATGTACAGCAACATTATTACTTTTTTAAATACGAGACCGCGAGACAGCGGTTTCCTCCAGTGGAAAATACATTTGCCCTCACAGTCTAAGGCGTTCAGCCACTAAAATCATCACCAAGGAAAACTGGAGGATGCAGATGGAAAGGTATGGCTTGCAGATCTCTTATTTTTGAGATAAAGGATGACTTCCAAAAAATGACATGAGTAAAGAGCTTGTATAATCTCCATTCGCAGTGATTTTTCTTTGATGGATGTGCCATTAATACTTTAATTGGCAACAGGTGCAGCTGATTGTTGGTTCCTATGCCGAGAAATCTGAAATTGAACATAAGGTTCTGATAAATTAATAAACTCCTCTACTCCAAACAGTTGTTGCTGTGAACTAACTTTCCATGGAGCGCTGCTCCATCAAGCACACTGAATTCTTTATGTTAAAAAGCAAAGTGTTACTTAATGATAAATTAAAATTACACAAAGAGCCACAGAAAGAACACAATAACATCCCCCTCCCAGGGAAAAGGGAAATTGCTGGAAGGAGCAGAAGAATGTGATTTATGAAATAAATTGGTTCCTTTTTGTAGACCAAAGTGTTTTGTCTCCAGATTCCATATCACATTATTAAAATAATTTTGTGTTATTTAATATAAAGGGGGGAAGGGAGAATAAGAGATTTTTGCATAAGGTCCTTTTTCTCCCTGAGGTAAACATTAATATTGAGTAGAAACCTAGGGGAAAAAATTCTGAAGGTTCTATAAAAGATCTTAAAGTTATATTTTGTTTTATTTATTAACCCTATATGTGTTGAGGCCATTTATAAGCATTTTGCTGAAAAATTTTGTCTCTGATGGAGACAGAGCTGTAGGCCTTAATTTCCTGTCAGTGAGAAACAGACCATTTATTCACAGCCCTGGTCATGATGGGCTGTTGTCTCCTTCCCCTGAGCCGAATGTAGATGACTCAGGATATAGAGGTTCATGAGTTTCAGAACTTCAGCTTCCCAGTCACCCAAGAATCTCAAAAGTGGTGTGAAATCCTAATAAAGGGCATAGTTTTTTTTTGGGGGGGGGGGGACGGTAGCTTGAGCAGGAGAGGATCTTGGACCCTAGAGGGTAGACTATATGGGGGAGAGATTTGTAGTTGTGCCCTTTTTGCTCCCTTAAATGGATCTTTTCTGTACTATTGCTATTATGGGTCAGAAAAGCAGCTCTAGAAACCTACAGCCATCGTGGGGCACTGGAGCTAAATCAGGTGAATAATGCCAGGTGAGGGTGGGGAGCCAATGTCTTTGAGTACAGGTACGCAGGCTGGCCCCATAAACATTTCCACCCCTCCCCTCTTTCCTCCACTATGTTGGGTGTGAGATTAAATTTGTGGAAAGTAAGAAACAAGAATGAGTTAAACCCAGAAAAGTCATCTCTAGAAATTCTTGCTCTCTGTCATGCCCATCTCAAAAGAAAAACAAAGGAAGACCCCAAAAAACAAAACAAAACCAAAAACACTTCCCCAGAAGAGCACAGGCCAGGATCTAGACTTTGGCCGCTCCTCCCATATTGACAGGACTAGCAAAAGAGAATAAGGGTGAAGTCGTAGGAGAGAAAAATAAGACATCTGAAAAGCACCCGAAAATGAACAACAATTGGAATGGCCTACGCCAAAGAGAGTCAAATAAAGGAAACAGGACAAGCATTTGAAATAAATATATTAAATGTCTTCAGAGAGAGAGGGAAAGGGTGGATAATGTGTCATAAAGTGGGAGAAAATGTTTTAAAGGAAAATCAGAATTACTGGGTATAAAAAATATAATAGTTGAATTTAAAAACTGATTGGATTGGTTGAAGAGAAGAATAGACCCAACCATAAAACATAAGGTCTTAGTAAGGATAAAATGAAAGAAATCAAAGAAAGGGGCATGGAAGCAACATTTTCAAAATCTGACCAACAGGAGTCCCAATAAGAAAAAAAGAAGCAGAAGGAGGAGGAGGAGGGGGAGGGGGAAAGGGAAGGGGAGGGGGAGGAGGAGGAAGAAAATATAAAGGAGGTAATACGAAGATGACAGAGAACTTCCCAAAATTAAGGAAAGATTTAAAAGTCGAATAGAGTGATAGTTAAGGGCATCAAAGACTACATGAAAATTCTGAAAGCTTACATAGGGCTAAAGCAGGTACAGAGAAGAGGAAGTAAGAGAGTGCTAGAATTCTTGTCATGTCCAGAGGGAAGATTTGGCTATTGATAAGCTTTTGATGTTGATGGAAGGAAACTGCAGAGAAATAGGGGTATAAATAAGCTGGGGATATTCATTCAGAGAATAAAGATAGAATGTGTAATCTTCAGAGTAACAAAATAAAATTTGATTTATCCAGTGGAAAATAGGGGGAAAAGACAAAAGGATAAATAATAAACAAAAATATTAAATTAAAACTCAGAAATAAATCCTAATATAAAACACACTGAAAGGTTAAAAATAATTTATTGGAAAATATTCTAAGCTAACATGAACCCAAAGAAACCAGGCTAAAAATTGTAATATCAGACAAAAGAGAATTTAAATCATGAGAGAAAAAACAGTATTTGTAAGAAACAATATCAAGAAGGTATAATTATTATGAATATATACCCACTTAACAATATAGCCTGAAAATTTATATAGCAATAGCCAACGGAACTACAGAAAATGGGTGGCTAAATCAGCAATAGTACTTGGAGATTTAACTGACCTCTTTCAGAATCTGATAGATGAGACAGAAAAAAATATTAAGCAATGACGTGAAAGATGTGAATAATATCCTTAATAAGCTTCATGTATTGTCAATATATATGCAAGCCATTATGAAATATAAACTCAGTGGGGATAAGCATGAAGTGGTTTTACCATTTCCAAGAACTTCTTTCCACCTTATATTGTCAAATCTCCCTTTAGCATTCTTCTTTTTTTAAAATATTTTATTTATTTATTTGAGAGAGAGAGTGAGAGCAAGAGAGAGAGAGCATGAGCAGGAGAGAGAGGGAGAGAGAGAGAGAGTAGAAGCAGGGGGAAGGGTCAGAGGAAGAGGGAGAAGTAGACTCCCCACTGAGCAAGGAGCCTGATGAGGGACTCTATCCCAGGAGCCCCGGATCATGACCTGAGCCAAAGGCAGACACTTAACGGACTGAGCTTCCCAGTTGCCCTCCCGTTAGCATTCTTTAATGACAACTTGGACAAATGATATCTGTCAGTTATTAAAAGTTCAATCTAGTTAAGACTTCAGACTCAGTTTCCATATAAATCTCTCTTCCTCTCTTCTTTATAATGCTGACAAAACACAGGGATCTGCAGCAGGGAGAGGCCCCAACTCCTCTTTCTCCATGCTTCTCCATCACAATGTGGGGAAAGGGGTGAAGTCCAGTCTGGTGGTAAGTCTGCCTTTTCCTTTTTATGAGACTTAACTCTTCTGGTGTCTGAAATAAGAAATCTTACCTAACTAGTCCGTTATTGGTGTTTGGGAGGTCCCCTGGTCTCTCGGGTTCAAATGGATCATGTTGGCTTGTATTGCTTTCAGGAGTCAAAAATCTACAGCCCTGCTCCACACAGAGAAGAGAAGCAATAGCTTCTCACCAGAAACTGTGCTTCGTAGGACATCTGGGCACCAAACTAGGATGAAGTAGTGAGGCACTCACCTCACTACATCTGGGCACCAAACTAGGATGAACTAGTGAGGCACTCACCTCAGGCCCAGAACTTAAGGAGACACCAAAGAACTCAGTAATAGTATTTTCATGTAATAAAAAATTAAGACAAAAGATATCTATGATGAACCAAATATCAAAATTTTCAACAAAGAGAGAACCAATATCGCTGATTCTTCCTGTTGGCTTAGGCTCAAATATGGCACTGGGCAGTCTTGGTTTTCACTGTCTCTTTCCCTCCCCTCCCTACTTTTATATAGTTAGGAAAGGAGAGGTTTGGGTGGTAGAAGATGATAGCGGCATCCGTTCTCTTCTCTCATAGTAAGCCCTGGGGAAGATGTATGGCTTCTAGTATTGGTGGGTCCTTTACAAAGTAGAAAACTTAGTGCCTCATGGTTGACAGCAGATGGTCCAACCTCCTGACCAGTTCAAGGGCATTACCAGAAGCCCAGCAAGAGTTTTAAAGAGAGAGAAACTAAAAAGTATGTCCAACCAATACACGATGCATGTTATTTTCTAAGGATACATAATATATTATTAAAAATTCCATATTCTAGATTCTAAAGCATCAACAAATTACAAAGGAACTGTACATTGAAGAATTTTTTTAAGTGCCAATATTCAGCTGCATTTGACCTACAGAAATGGCAATTTTTAAAAAGATTTATTTATTTATTCAAGAGAGAGAGAGAGCAGGGGGAGGGCAGAGGGAGAAGGAGAGAGAGAATCCCAAGCAGACTCCCTGCTCTGCTGAGCACGGAGCCTGATGCAACGCTCGATCCCATGACCCCAAGACTATGACCCCAGCCGAACCGAGAGTCAGACACGGAACTCCCTGAGCCACCCAAGTGCCCCAAAATGACAGTTTTATTTGGCCTGAACTAATATATCCCATAAACTATTATCTGACCATAACACTATAATATTAAATATCAAAAACAAAAAGAGAACCTGAAAAATATTTCTGAAATTTTTAATGTAATTACTAAATAGAAAAATTTTTGCCTTCAGCAAGCTTGATTTGGTCTAACCTATTCCCCATTTAAAACTACTATAAAACCTGTATAAGAAACATTAAAAAAATTTTTTAAACATTGAAGAGCAACCAACACAGACAGAACTTGAGAGACTCTAAATCCCTTGAGGGAAGGGAAGCACTCTGAGTGAGATCCACATTACCTAGCTTTTTCCTCATGGGCATTTGCAAATTTTTAGTATGAAGGATTAGAATCCCAGGAGAAAGTGACAGTTCCAACAGTCTGAGAAGACAGATCTTGGAGTTTAGGAGAGCTGAAACAGCTATAAGTTGAGGAATAAAATCCTAAAGAAGAAAACTACAGGGAAGTCAGCCTAAAAATCTCTATTAAAACTCCACTTAAGGATTTGGCCAATTTCTAAGCTGCACACAGGGTATGACTTCAAAAACTATTAGGAACAGCAGCTAAAAGGCCAAAGGACTGAGCAGAGATTTTAGAAGCCTAGCTTTCTGGGGAGACAGAGGAAAGAATTCAGAGCCTGCCAACATTCCAGTTGAGACATGGAAAAGTCTTCATTCTAGACGTAAAGACAGAATAAAATAGAATAGCCCTAAAATCAGTCTTCGATAGAATTAAGGTGATATGCGTGTACTCTTTGTTGCTCGAAAAGATATTAACTTCTTAGAAAGAGGGTAACTCATCCATACTCTACAATATTTATGTAATTAATATACAATGTCCAGCAACTAGCCAAAAAGTATGAGACATGTTAAAAAAAAGAGAAAGAAAGAAAAAAGAATAAGAAGAACCAATTGAGCAAAAGGCAAGCAGAGACAGACTTACAGATGATTCAGATATTAGAATTATTAGACAGGGACATTAAGATAACTATGTTCAAGGAAACAGAGGAAAGTATGGAATATTTCAACAGAAACATGTAATCTACATGAAAAAGTCAAATGGATTTTATAGAACCAAAAATATAATATCTGAAATGAAGAATTCAATAGATGGGTTTAATAGTAGATTAGACACAACGAAAGACATAACTTATAAACTACAATACAGGTAGGTTTAAAGTACCCAAATTGGAGTACAGGGAGAAAAAATATAAAAGTTAAGAAGAAGAGTAAAAGAGAGAGGTAGGACACAGGAAAAGTGGCCAACATGTGTAACTGGAGGCCTACAAAGAATGGAGTGGGACCATGAGACAGAAACAATATTTGAAGAAATAATACTTGGGACTTTCCAAAACAGAAAGGCCTCAAACCACAGATTGATTAAGCTTTAAAAAGCCCAAGCGGGATAAATATAAAGAAAATTACATATCAGCAACAACACAGTAAAACATGTTAAAATCAAAGACAAAGAGAAAATCTTAAAAGTAGGCAGAGGGGGAAAAAAAGACACTTTGCCAGGGTGCCAGGGTGGCTCAGTTGTTTAAGTGTCTAATTCTTGAGTTTGGCTCAGTGTCATGAGATCAAGCCCCCCATTGGGCTCTGTGTTCAGCAAGAGTCTGTTTGAGAGTCTCTCTCCCCCTCTCCTTCTGCCCCTTCCTCTCCCCCACCCCGTGTTCCCTCTCTCTCTCTCTCAAATAAATAATAAATAAATAAAATCTTTAAAAAAAGAGACATTGCCTTCAAAGGAGCAATACTAATACTTGGGGTTGATTTAACAACAAAAAACAATGGTTGTCAGAAAACAATGAAAGACATTTAAAGCAATGAAAGAAAGTTACTACCAATCTATAATTTTATAGCCAGTCAAAACATTCCTCAAAAATGATAAAATGCTTCTCTATGCTCAAGAAATTATGAGGACATATCAATAGGACATAGAAGCCAGCTTGAAGGGGCCCCCACTGGCCAAATCTGGGACGATTGAAACATCGAAATAAATGAGGACACTAAGGGATTATACCTCATTGAATAAAATAAGAATTCACGAGAGTGTCCTGTTAGTAAATATATTACTGAATTAAAGTAGAATGTCAACTAAAAAATGTAGAGGGAATAATGCAGTGAGAAAATT
Organism: Ursus americanus; assembly: GCF_024610735.1. Lineage (NCBI taxonomy): Eukaryota > Metazoa > Chordata > Mammalia > Carnivora > Ursidae > Ursus > Ursus americanus. The sequence continues at coordinate 39,854,866 of NC_142138.1, read as the reverse complement.
GCCATTTTGCAAACATATAGCAATCATTGATTCAGGCAAGAATCATTAATGGAGAACAAAACCACTTGGTAAAAATTTGATGAATAAATAGGATATTTAGATGACTTCAAAATATCTTCCCACAAATTACTTACTAATTACAAAGAGTCATCATATACCTTCTAATGTGACACACTGAGAAAGAAGGGTACGTTACTTATGTATTACTTCTGCCCAAAATGTACAACTTGACTCTAAACATAAGAAAATCCAAACTGTGGGGCCCATGGGTGGCTCAGTCACTTGAGCGTCTGACTCTTGGTTTCAGCTCTGGTCATTGCCTCAGGGTGACGGGATCTCAGGGTGGTGGCATCCAGCCTGGCACTGAGCTCCATGCTCAGCAGGGAGTCTGCTTCTCTCCCTCTGCCCCTCCCCTGATCATGCACTCGCTCACTGTCTTTCTCTTTCTCTCTCAAAGAAATAATAAATTGGAGGAAGGGAGGGAGGGAGGGAGGGAGGGAGGGAAGGAAACCCCAACTGAGAAACAACCTGCAAAGCATCTGGGCCGTACTTTTCTAAAATGTCACTGTTGTGAAGGAGTTAGGGGCTGTTGCTACAGGTCAAACTAGAGATGATGAAGACATGAACTAAAGCAAGGGCAATGGAGATTTTTGGGAGAAATCAAAAATGTGAAATGTAAATCCTACATTTTCAGCATTTAGAGACTGCTTAGATGTGGCTGGAAGGGAAGATGAAGTCTCAGTTTTCCGGTTGGGACATTTATCAAAGATGAGATTTAGAAGAACACGCTGCATGACACGGTGGGGTGTGGTCTGGTTTAGAAGCAGACAATTTGCACTGTCCAGTCTATACATAATGTTTTGCATTCAGTCACTTCTTTTATTAAAGAAAACTAAGGGAATCTTTCCTTTTCTCAGTCCCTTTTTCATGTTTGGTCTTTTTCTTATCACATTTCTGCTTGGAAACTGTGAAGGAAAAGATATTTCAAGTAGGAGAATTCTGAACAAGGTCATGGAAACTTCGGGAAACTTGGTCAGAAATGCAAATAGTTTAGTGGCAGTGGAAGAGTCACAGGAGATAAAATTGGAGAGAAAGGCAGGAATCCAATCAGGCATACGATTGGCACTTGGAATAGAGTGCTGAGGAGACAGAAAAATCAGAGAACGAGTAGTTCTTAATAGTGCTTAAAGAGGGCCAGGTACTGCTCGAAATGTTCTACACATATTCCCTCGTTTCTCTCACATCTGAGATAGCGTCTATCATTAGCCTCATTTTGCAGATGAGGAAACTGAGGCATAGAGAGATTAAGCAATTTGCCCACACACTTAGTACCTGTTGGAGCCAGGACTTGAACCCAGGCAGTATAGCTCGAGTCTATCTGTGTCTTTACCACACCCTAGAGCAGAAATTAGACTTAGACAATTACAATATTCATAAGTTCTGTGAAAGAGAAGAGGGAGAACCATTTCCTGGATGGGGAAACCTTTTTTTTTTTAAGATTTTATTTATTTATTTGACAGAGAGAGAGACAGCCAGAGAGAGAGGGAACACAAGCAGGGGGAGTGGGAGAGGAACGAGCCGACTCCCAGCGGAGCAGGGAGCCGGATGTGGGGCTGGATCCCAGGACCCTGGAATCACACCCTGAGCCGAAGGCAGACACTTAACGACTGAGCCACCCAGAGGTCCCGTGGGTGGGGAAACCTTAAACAAAATGAGGATAAATGACCTTCCCATGATCATACCTCATCCGTAGTTGAGCAGAGTTCTAAATTTGGATCTCCAAACTCCCAGGCCAGTTCCGGATAGCCTCTTCTTCCCTGCTGTTGCAGCCTTTGCACGGCATTTCAGTCGAAAGTCGAGAAAGGAGCTAACCACCAAACAACCAGTAGTGCCTTTACTGTGGGATAGAAAGAGCTCTGGATGGAAACGCAAACATTTCAGGTCTCGCTTCGCTCATTAACAACTGTACGACCCCAGGTGGGTGTGTGGAACACTGTGCCTCGGTTTCCCCTCTGTAGAATGACAGTGGGGTAGTAGATTATTTCTATGGCATTGACACCTCTCTCATTCTGTGACCTTAGTGTCAGAGTGGCCTTTTAGTGGGGCTGTGGACACTTCCCAGTTACCTGGAACCTTCAAGACATTGGTTAGAAGCCACAAAATTACATTGCCTAAAAGAATAATGTGTTCTAAATGTATGTTATGCTCAAACAGCAGTTACCTTTGAAGAGATAAGGCTATGTATCTGTAAATAATAAAATCAGTCCCGTTCAAATGAGGACAGCTATAGCAGAACACTTAAAACTATCAAAAATATTTGTTCTGACCGGAGCTAAGTAGAACAAATACCTATCAGTATATGACTATGCCTAGCACCATGCCTAGCCATAGAAGATACTCAAATACATTATTTCCTGTCTTTGCCATACATCAGCTTCCATTCTTTATACTTATCTCCTGGTAGATGGGTTTTAATGAATTCGTGTCCTATTTATTTTTTGTTTATGACTTTGGGTGATTTTACAATTAGAAATTGCCCCCTTTCAAAGTGTACTAGCCCCTTGGATTATTTTTTTCATACTTTTCTATGCTTCCCCACTTTTGGAAAAAGACATTTTGCTTATATCAACGGGGATACCCATCTACAAATGGGCACATTTCTGAGCATTTGTTGGACAAATTAGCACTGATTTGATTGAAGACACCAGGTTCAAAGACTTCAGCCTTTGAGAAAGTAAAAATGTTTAGGATAAAAATAGAAACGCAGTCTCGCAGGACTGATTGGTATGTCTTTAGACATCTAACACTCTTAGACATCAAATGCATCATCATTGTGACATTGGTGAATATAAATGGGCTGGCAAAATCTTTTAGATGAGGAAGAATTGAGATTTGATTGATCAGCTCTCTCTGTAATATAGATGGACTCAAACCTAAATGTAAATTCACACGTCCTGGAAAGGTATAAAGGGATTCTCAGAACGTAGTAATGTCATCAACCAACCAGCATTTATTAAGCACGAGCTTGACGCCAGTGATATGCTAAGCATGTATATGTTTTAAAGTTAATTCTTACAACAACCCAACGATCATCCTCATTTTACAAACGAAAACACCGAGATTAAGGGGAGTTAAATAACACCCCAAGAGTCAATGGGAAAAGACAGATGATCTAAAGAGAGTGACTACCGTTTGAAGGACTTGAATGAGGGTGAGAAGACACCCCTCATTGGGGTGGTTGCTGTAACAAAACACCACCAGCTTGGTGACTTGAAACAGTAGAATCAATTCTTTCACTGTTCTGGTTGCTAGAAGTCCAAAATCAATCTCAATGGGCTGAAGTCAAGGTGTCCACAGAGCTCTGCTGTCTCCCAAGACTCTCGTGGAGAATCCATTCCTTGCCTCTTCCAGCTTCTGGTGGCCGCTGGCACGCCTTGGGTCGTGGCTGCACAGCTTCCGTTTCCAAGGCCAGCAGCATCATCAAATCTCTCTCCTCTCTGCCTTCACGTTGCCATCTCCTCTTCTGCATGTGTTACATCTCCCTCTGCTTCCATCTTACAAAGATCCGTGTGATTGCATTTAGGGACCACCAGGATAATCCAGGATAACTTCCCCACTTCAAGATCCTAAATTTCATCACATCTTTTGCCATGTAAGACACTATTCACCCGGTGCAGGGATGAGGACTTGCTATCTTTGGGGGTCATTGTTCAGCCTGTGACACTAGGAAATGACAATCTCCTTCACTTGCGACTTCCAGATGCACCTGTCACTCTCTCCTGGCCTTCATGATGTTTAACAATAGTAGTAGAGCTTCATGACCCCTCGTCCACAGTTCTGAAATCCTAAACGCTCTCAAAACTGATATTCTTCTTTCATAAATTTGGTACAAATTCGGTGGCAGTGAAAGCTGATGCAAATTGTCATGAGACTCTTCGCGATTTTATCTCTGTAGCATGAATGTTCACGCATTCAATATGGGAATATTAATTTCTTGTGTTACGAGGTGTACTACTAGGGATGGTATGTCATTTACATTACCACAGTCTAAAATCTGAGTAGATCTGAACTCAGAAATACATTTGACCCCAAGAGTTTTAGATAAGGGTTTATGAACCTATCGTAAAAGAGGAGCTAGAAATAATGCCAGAGGATTTCAAAAGTGAGGGAACCTATAAGACAAACTGAAAATTTCTTCAGGACTCTAGAGGATAGCAGGAGCCTTCAGGGACTTGTGGAGCCAACACAATTAGGAATTCCTATGAGGTGGTTAAAAAATGATTTCTAGGCAGATAATAAGAGTCATAGATAAGTGTGGGAGTAATGGAAAAAAAAAAAAAAGACAAGGTATTCAGAGTAACCCTTTCATCCCTTTATCTCCAGGAAGCATTGTACTCATATCGGTTGGAACTTTCAGCTCTCCTGAGTACCAGGGTTGGACCCCAGCACCTGACTCATAGGCACCTTGTCCTGCTGGGACCATGAGACAGGATGCCCGCAGCAGGGTAGTAGCTGTTCTGCCTGGCTTATGTCGTGAAACACCAAAGAGCCACTGCTTTGGGCTCTGCACAAACCCCATCAGGGACAGGCTTCCCCTTGTCTACTTGGAGATCTTCTTCTGAGCTCATCCTCAGATCGTGGATATTAGGGCCAAGAGAATCTCAGGTTTTAAGCACCTTCTGTACTCATTGTTTCCCTATTGCCCCAACTACCACCACCACCACAATCACCACTTTTCCCTCTTGAATATTATCCAGCTTCCTTTACACTTTGCAGAAATATGTCCCAGTATATCCAGTTCCCTCATTCCTTCCAACACACACACACACACACACGCATATATTTAGGAAAGGAGATGCCTTCAGCACCTTTGAGAGGGTGGTCTCCTTACATATGTTCACACAAACACCCTCACTCACCCTTACTTTCTTTGGAAGGATCTAAATACAGAATACAGACCTTTAATGGTCATTGCAAAAATAAAAATGTCACTTTTAATCTCTAGTGAGCATCCTAATATACTCTTCTTAAGTCAGCCATTTCGAATGTGCATAACCTTGGTCAAGGAGAATGTGGATGGCTGGAGAGGGCGAGCCCATCATGTCAACAAGAAAAGAATTACTCAGAAAACATGAATGACTTTGTAAAGAGGCACAAAGTCTAGCAGCCTCATTTCCCTTTGGAAAAGATAACTTATTGTTTATGGAGATATTCAGAAAAAAAATTATACTATCTCACTTGGTGATTCACTCAAGTTTGTCATAAACATTCTTCTTCTGTTTCTGTTTATCATCAATATAAATGACATCCCTTCATTGTCTGCCATTTTAGGTTGGCCTGGAAATTCTTTATTGGCGTTAAAAAAGAATGAGAGATTTTACATAAACAAAATTTTCAAAGACATAAAACATACTTTTATAAAGTCAATATGTGGCCATAAAATTATAATCATTTTAATGGAAATATTTGTGGTGCATTGCCCTGCTTTCATAAGGAAGGAATAGGTAATGCTTGTCTTCTGGCAATTCGATGTGCAGCAATTCCTCCTAATGAAACCAGCTCACTATCCCCATGTGATCGGCCATTAGCGGAGAGATCAGGACAGTGACAATCAAGTGTGCCCAAGTGATTCTGGTAGCAGCCCAACAGACTTCACAAGAGTTCCCTGCCCCTTACTCTTACTTTGGCTGCCCTGCTCCACTTCGTGCATGCACAGACCCCTCCCAGACATCTGCACCAGAAAGCAGCAGCACTGACCCCTCAGGGTATGAGAGCAAGACCATGGAGCTCTAAACGGTAAGACATGGTGGATCATGTTGAGACCAGGTTTCTAGTGTGACTGAGAAAACCCGTAAAACCAACCTATTCTCTCAAAATATTTTGAGCAATGATACCAATCTTCAAATAAATGCACAGCATCCCAAAGGAAAGGGGGACTGCTCGTTACAAGGAATAGCTTCTTGAGAAGAGCACCCGCTTCGGAGTCAGAGGACCTGGCTTCTAGTTCCTCATTCTGTCCTTTAGTAACTCTGTTGCTCAGGGAAAGACATTTAATCTCATTGATCCTCAATCTTCAGCTATGACAATTAAAAATAACAATGGCCCTGCTATTAAATATAAGAGAACACTTTTGATGCCACAATGGGTTAATAGATAGGAAGTGTTTTATAAATTCCAGAGGATGGGGAGTGCCTGGGTGGTGCAGCTGGTTAAGCGTCGGACTCTTGGTTCTTCTCAGGCCCTGATCTCAGGGTCATGGGATGGAGCCTCCAGTTGGGTTCCGTGCTGAGCAACTAGTTTGCTTCAGATATTCCCTTCCTCTCCCTCTCCTTCTGCCACTTCTTCTCATGCTCTCTCTCTCTCTCTCAAATAAGTAAATCTTTAAAAAAAATAAAATAAAAAAATACATTCCAAAGGACAACACCAAATAAATATTTGCTATTATAAATGAGACATTCTCAATGTTTATCAAAAAGTCAGATCTCATTTCTTTATAATCCCATAGGACACAACTTTTCTAAAGTTTCCATTGAAAAAGTCAAACCCTTGGCAATTGTTAAGATCCGCTGAAACTTAAGATCCACAGATCTGGATCAAACTTAATTGTAGTGGAGTTTTTTACCATTTAAGGAAGGGCTTTGAGCTTTCTTTGACATTGAATAGAGTAGCAAGGTGAGAGTCAACATTAAAATGTGGTTTAGGAGCACCTGGGGGGCTTAGTGGGTTGAGCATCTGACTCTTGATTTTGCTCAGGTCATGATCTCAGGGTCCTGAGATCGAGCCCCACATAGGGGTCTGCACTCAGTGTGGAGTCGGCTTGAGATTCTCTCTCTCTCCCTCTGCGCCCCCCTCCCCGCTCATCCTCTCTCTTTCTCTCTCTCTCTTAAATAAATAAATAAATAGTTTATATGTGGTTCAAAGTCCAAATTCTGTGTAAAATCTCCGTGTAGGAGTAGAGGGTGCTAACCTTGGGGAGATGGCAGATTAAGAAAGCAGAAAGACTTTATTCTTGATGGTAGCAGAAGAGGCAACATCTTGGCCTCCAGCACTTTCTCCGGAAACCATTATAAGCAAAAGAAGAGAGCAGAAACATAGTCCATCAACTCTTCACAGAAGCATCAAGCAGCCCCAGTAGCCTCCAAGGCCTTCTCAGAAATATCTGTGAAAACTTTCCAAAAGATTCCCTCTGATTCCATGATACCGAAATTCCCATCACTTGCCAATGAGAAAGAATGTCAGGAAATAAAATAATAACTTTGTTTAATATTTATGCTATTCCCTCACATTAAATATAATTTATGCGATTGGTTTTTGTATTACCCTGTTTAATTATGTATACTTGAAGAGGCTTTATATTATACATGGTTATCATTTATAATTAATTAATTCAATATGGAGTTTGTGTTCATGCCTATAAAATGTTGGGCACAAGGCCCTGTGTCAAGAGCACAATCCTCTTCTCTATATCATTCTCGCTTCAAGAAAATCAGGCTTAATTTACAACGTATTTTCTAGAAATATCTCATCCTAAATGTAAATGTACCTTCTTTGTTCTGAACATAATTTAATGTTTCCTTGGTGGATTGGAGTCATCTCTGTTAGAAAAGTGGAGATAAAATAGTGGACGGGTGTCACTAGTGCTGATTTTTTAAGTCAGTGGACAATTAGAGGTTAGTTTCTCATCATATTGTTCTCCTAAAAGTCACTGGTAAACTTCAAATTACAAAAACCAAGGTTTTTCTTCTTTCTTTTCATTCTACTTCTATTTCTAAAATAATCTCTTCTTTCTCAAAATGTTCCTTCCCTCTACTTGCTCTTTGTGTTCTGGGTACCCCTCTGCCTGTTCTTCCTCTCTATGCCACGTTGGCTTTTATTCCATCACTCTTCTCTCCTTGTACCATCCTAGACCTTCCCGGGCCTATTTCTCTTTGTATAGTACTTGATCTCTTTGAAGAATCCCAACCAGTCCATGGCTTCAACTACTCCCTATAAGATGATAGGACCCAAAACTATATCTCTATCCCTCACTGCTCTCCGTATAACACTTATTTGGACACCGGTAGGACTTTTCAACCCAAATATTCCACAGGTTTGGCAAGTTCAGTTTATCTAAAACACAGTTAATTAATTGCTTCCCTCCTATGAACCACAGTGAACAACCTCATCGTCCCTTCCCTCCCTAGGGTCACCAACTTCGAAGTCTTCCTCATCCAAATAAATCCTAATCATTCTAAGCTTGCAGTGCCTTCATAGCATCCTCTGCATTCCACCACCATTTCCTTTGGTCAGGCTCTTACCTACCAACTGAGAGAAGAGAAGGAACTAACATTTCTAAGTGCACGCTGGGCACTCTACGCACACTTGCCATCCACTTCTTCAAGAACCATAAAACCCTGGTATGTTTTCATTGCCCCAGTTTTCTGTTGAAAGACCTGAGACTCAGGAATATTCTGATATTAGCTAAAGGTTCCAGAGCTAAAACGGAGCCTAAATTTATGTCTAGCTGGAAATCTCAGTCCCTTCCCATCTCCCATCTTGGCATTTCTCCCTCCTCGCAACCAATCTCCCTGTCACTATTCTGTCTTCTCCCCAGACCAGTTTTTCCAAGTACCAGTCTCGGGCATTTTCCATAGAGCAGCTCAGTGGTCTGTGGGCCAGGTCTTCATGCCTTCACAGTATTTTGGTCTACCTTTTCAAATTTAGAACTTCCCACCTCCCAACAAATAAAACACAGTCAATCTTTTCTTTAAAACATCAGACAGTCCTGGAATGTTAGGTCGTTTCTCGCACAACAGCAATCAATTGACTTAAACTCAAGCGCTGGCTACTGCCTTTCAATCTGGCTGTCACTCCAGGTAAGTTCATCGTGCTACCGGTGTCACTCCACACTCATCTGAGTTTGCAATCCCTAGTCTATAAGGGCCGTAGTCAGCTCTAGCTGCCATAACGAAACAGCCTATACCAGGGGGCTTAAAGTACAGAAATGTATTTCTCCAAGTTCTGGAGGCTGGCAGTCTGCAATCAGGATGCCAGCAGCGTCAGGTTCTGGTGAGAGCCCTCTTCCCGGCTTGCGGATGGACACCTCTCAGTGCGCTCCCATGACCTTTCCTCAGCACCCAGGAACACCGAGCAACAGCTCTCTCTCTTTCTCTTCTTAAAGCCACAAATCCTATTGAGTTAGGATGGCACCCTATGAGCTGACTTCGCCTTAATTACCTCCTGAAAGCCCGATCTCCAAATACAGTCACTTTAGGGGTAGGGGCTTTAACATATGAATGGGGGGAGGGGACACAATTCAGTTCATATCGATAAGCTTATAATAATTATTGGTGAGGACCCTACTATGTACCAGACACTGTTCTAAGTACTTTACATGTATTACTAAACTGATCTTCACAATAATTCTATGACATGGAGACTTTACATCATTATCTCCATTTTTCAGACGTGGAAGCAAAGAGAGGTGATGTAACCTCCACAAGTTTCATAGCTAGCAGGTGGCAGAGCTGGAATTTGAACCCGGGTGGTCATGTTCTTAACTTCATCTAATGTTGCTTTTTAAACCCACCACAGTTTAAAAGTCCAGCTTCCCTTCCCAGGCTCAGTTTTAGTTGTCTTCCAAGGATAAATAAAGTGCTAGTCATTTTCTTCTTGCTCACGCTGGTTGTCACGTCTTCCCTTAGATAATGCGTGTTCTTTTCCTTCCCTGAGGTTTCTCCCTCCCTTGTCCTGAATGGCTGCGCAGACCCTCACCCACCCTCCAGCACCTTGCTCAACTTTTATCTCCCCAGCCATCTTTCTGTGACTCCTGAAACTTCTTAAAAAATATATATATTTATTCATTTGAGAGAGAGAGAGCAAGCACGAATGGGGGGAGGGGCAGAGGGAGAAGCAGGCTCTCAGAACCCCCACTGAGCAGGGACCCCGATGCGGGGTTTGATACCAGGACCCTGCGATCATGACCTAAGCCGAAGGCAGACGCTTAACCGACTGAGCCACCCAGACATCCTGACTCCTGAAACTCCTAATGCCACTGAGCCTTCACCTCTCAGTGCTCTCCAAAACTGCTATTCTTTATTCCTGCTACAATCTTACATAGCCCCATTACATCATGACGGGTGTGTGTGTGTTTCTGTGAAAGCGGGACCCACGTCTTTGTATCTTTGTCTCCCCAAAGCTGACATGCCCAGTACTTGAGACGTTTTAGATACAGTAAATTGAATTGAATCATTTTTACATTTTTCTCCAGTTTTGTTGAAATATAACTTGCATATAACACAGTATTAGTTTAAGGTGTACAACATAATGATTTGATATATGTATTAACCAGATGACTCCTGAAATCTCTTTGAGCCTAAAACCCTGTAGTTTTTACATACGTGTGTGAGGCATGTACAGCTCTGTTTGAAATGCCTTTGTTTTGTTGAATTTTTATAACTCTTTGTCAAATCCTTTGATTTTTTTTAAGTTTTTCTTTCTCCCCCTTTATGATCAGGGGAAGTATTTTTCCATTTGATGTGGTTTGGATATGGGGAGGGGGAAGGATGGAGGTAGGCCTAAAAAGGGATGCTTTTTTCTGGGTGCCCTATGATAACCTAGTTGCTTGAAGTTTCTGGCAGCTTTATTTTTCACTTAGGTGAGATATCACCTGTTCTTACCTTTCTCTCATATTACTGTTGTGGTTTTGTTTTTTGTTTTTGTTTTCCCCACAAGGGAAGCAGAAACCCAGAAACCCAGAGCTGGCCTGGGGTGGATGTAATCTTTGCAGAGGCCTGACTCAGGCAGCAGTATTATCTTGGCTGAGACAAAGCCTCACACTGAGTAAACTGAGTCTACTTGGTTCTGTGGTGTTGGCTTAGAAATCAGCCTCTAAAGCCTGTGAGGCTGAGAGGCCTCCTATAAATGTAGCACTTTACTCCCCTGGTCACCGTTGATGTGTATTTCTTTCAGGGGGTGGATATGAGCATGTAAAAATGGAAGCACAGGATTCAGAATTTGGGAAGGAGATAGGGCAGTAGGAGAAAGAGAGATGGAAAAGATTCATGGAATATTTCAGCATTTGTTTCAACTTGCAGCTCCTCCGAATGTCTCATCAGATAATAACTGATATTGCATAACACTGTATTTTCCAGAGCTCGACCACATGCGTTATCTCATTTCATCCTCAGTGTAAGTTTATAGAATATCGTTTTATAACATCCTCATTTTACAAAGTCTCACACAGATTTAAATGCATGCTCAAGGTCACAGAGCCAAGAAGAGTGGAGCTGGGATTTGAATCCAGATCCTTCGACCTCAACTCCTAGACTGTTTCCATGAGACTGCAATGTGTCAGATTTACTAAATCACCTGGTTGGCATTTCATTGTCAGTAATTCCCCTTGACCTCCTTCTGGCAGCAGGCCAACAGGAAGAGCAGCAAAAAATTCAGATCATTCCCAAGCTAAAAACCCAGTGTCAGAGGAATCCGGAGCTAACTAGGTAATAATTAGGGTATGGCGGTGGCGACAACCAGGGAATTTTCCATTACCGTCTTACATGCTAACATACTGGTATCTCTGACCCTTTGAGAAGCCACCATTTGGATAATTCCTTTAATCCCATCCTGGTCCCTGCACCTGGTGGTCTTGTAGGAGGATTTACACTGCCCATGACCCACACGTGTTCATGGATATGTGTAAAATCCAGTTGGAGCATAGTGTGTGGAAGATGCAATGTTTGCTTATTGGATCAAATGATATCCTGTACGAAACATTAGCCTCTCACAGGAGGCAAATTAGTTCCTCAATGCTATGCCTTTTTGTGCGTGCCTTCATCTCTGCTAGCTTTCACTACATTGTATTAAAACACATATTTTAAGGTCTCTATTCTGTTCATGTGGTTTTGGTATCAGGGATTCTTTAATATTCATTTTTTTTGCTTTGCCACTGTCTGACCTACCGCCTGCTATTGGGAAGAACCCTTGGTTCTCCACACCTCAGATTCCCATGGGGAAAATCGTCCATGAGTGCAGCACTCAGGCTTCTGTATGGCTCCTCGCTCACTGCTCTTCCTTGCTCATGTCTCCATGGAAGAAGGGGGGCAGGTAACTTCTCTAGTTGGCAAGTGTAATGGGTAATTTTATGTGTCAACTTGAATGAGCCATAGGTGCCCAGACATTTGGTCAAACATTATCCTGGGCATCTGTGAGGGTGTTTCTGGAAGAGATTAACATTTGAATCTCTAGATGGAGTCAATCAGATTGCCCTTCCTAATGTGGGTGGGCCTCATCCTGTCAGTTGAGGAATTGAATAAAACAAAAAGACTGAGTATAAAAGAACTCTTATCTGACTATTCAAGTTGGAACACTGGTCCTTTCCAGCCTTCATACTCTTTCTGAAACGCTGGCTGTTTTGGGGTCTCAGGTCTGTTGGCTCGGATACTGAAAGTACACATCCACTTTCCTTGGTCTCCTGCTCGCCAACTCTGTATCTCGGGACTTCTCAGCCTCCATAATTGCGTGAGCCAATGCCTTACGATAATCTCTTTACATACGTATATACATCCTGTTGGTCCTCTTTCTCTGGAGAACCTTGACTCATACAGCAGGCTTGCCAGATGATCATGGGAGTGCTTTGGAAGGAGTCAGTCTGCCTTAAGGAATTCACATTCTCTCTTTACTGGGCTAAAAGCTTACTAAACAAGTTCAGTAATAAATTTAACTCGGAGAGTGCTGATTATGTTAACAAGTCTATATGACCATTTCTTTAATCGGCTTCATCAGTAATAAAGTTGATATTTCATCTGCATCTTTCTGACTGTGCATCTATCTTTGAAATGGTTCTAAACACGAGGCAAAGAAGGGTGTTATTATTTATGGAGACTAAAACCTCATTGAAGATACTTAGGAAATACTTGTGGATGGAAGAAATGAACGAGTGTATAACAGAAGGTCTGATCAATACTCTTTGTAATGGGACATCTTCCACACAGAATATAGTTTTCCCAGTGCTCCATGAGAACTGTATCTGATGGTCAAGAATATACACATTTGAGTCTCACATATGTGTATGCAGCATGTAATTCTGTTAAAAACCTTAGAGGTACGAATAATCAGAGAAGTCTCTGACCTTCAATGGGTTAGCATTACAGGTATTCCATACACTTCCACGTCTTTACATTTCTGTACATACCAGCACTTGACTTACAGCTAATCTTAGTCTGTCATTTAATTATAAAGTTTCCTTTGGAATGGCCGTCCATAAACATTGCCCATGCTTCTCCAAGGACTGTGCTCTGACTTAGTCACCCTATTTTTCTGTATATGTGTTTTTATACAGGGAGATTAGAGAAAAGGAAAGAGAGAGAGAAAGTGCATATGATTGAAAAATGTGAAGATTTCCTATTGATTCTTAAAGAGAGCTTGGTAACTTACCCAGAGATATAATCACAGTAATTCTCCTGATCCGCCAGTTCATTATGAAAAGAAATAGGACAGTGATGGACATAAAAGGACCAAACTTCCCCCTCTACCAAAAAATGGTTAAAATATGAGAGTTAAAAGACATTAGTGCCCCCCAAAAGCCAGTGAGGGTAGAGTACAGTAATAAGTTTTCTTTGGTTTGCATCGTCTGACCAGTAGGGAAAGGAGGGAGCGAGGGAGAGAGGGAGGGAGGGAAGAAGAGGCTACATAAAACATGTAAGTTACAGATAAAATCACTTTGGGTTTTGAACACTTCACTCCAAGTTATTGAAATGGTATTTCAAGAATGATCACTAATGATCATGACTCAAGAGTCGGGGCGCCTGGGTGGCGCAGTCCGTTAAGCGTCTGCCTTGGGCTCAGGGCGTGATCCCGGCGTTCTGGGATCGGGCCCCACATCAGGCTCCTCAGCTGGGAGCCTGCTTCTTCCTCTCCCACTCCCCCTGCTGTGTTCCCTCTCTCGCTGGCTATCTCTCTGTCAAATAAATAAATAAACTCTTAAAAAAAAAAAAAGAGTAAAACTCCTTCTCCCTCCTTCCTTGTGTTGTAGAAACCCAGGATTCTACCCCAACAAATCACCCACTGGCGGGCCGCGCTTGCCCCCAGCGCTGCCGCTAATGACAGCCTTCTCACCGGGAGCATCACAAGAACTACAGCGGCTGCCAGAAACGTCTGGCACCAGATTCCCCTCCAACTCAGCGCCTAATGCCATTACACGTTCTACAACAGCTGCACTGCTACCTCTGTGAGCCATTTCAGCATTTCAGAACGGGTAAAGAACTGCCATTTACTGCTGCCCAACACTAATCCAAACATGGTCTTTCATGAAATGATCTAAACAAATTGGCCAACTGGGCTGATGATAGAACGTGTACAAATGAAGTTTTCAGGTAGAACTTCTTCCCCCCACCATGCACAACTCGACGCTGCGTATTTCGCACTCATAAGGGAGGGCGTTCCCAGTCTCCCCGCCCTGCCCAAGCACAGTGCAAAGGGTTTGCTGTGCCTTTCGGGTCTGTATGGTCCCTTTTAGCTCACCTCCTTCTGGCGGGTAATGTGTTACTGAGTGGTCACCCACAGCCATGGACTCTCGTCCCCAAGCGGTCGTCATGACTTGCTTAGCAAGCACCTGGACCGCAGAGATAAATGCTAATATGCCCTCCTTTCTAACATCTAGCCATTGAGACAGATACTCAGAGACAGGCAAACGCGTTTCAGATGTCCTGCCTGACCTCTGCTTGGAGGAGAGTGGGGTTGCAAAGGAGAAAGCGGCCAGCTGTCTTTGGGAAGAGGCAGAGAAGAGAAGACTTCTTAGAGGATTCCACCTTAGATGCCAGTGGTTTTCGGCTGTGCTCTGAGCGCCAGCGTGCCTCAGAAAGCCAGGTGCGGGGCCTTCCTCTGCGGCTTCAAACAGAGAGCAGCACTACATATCAATTGTATACAGAAGTGCCAAATGATGCATTGCTTAAAAAAAAAAAAGATATCGTCAATACCTGTCACACAAATTCCTCAAGATGGATATTTTATTCAGGAAAAGTACAGGATTTGCTGCTTGGGAAGGAAAGTGAGCCTGTGAACGCCGGGGTCTGGAAGGCCACAGAGAGAGAGCTAATGTCCTCTGTGTGAGGAATAGGAATCCAGGATCCTCAGAGATGGGAAGCGGGGACAAGGGGGGGATGTGAGGGAACAGTGAGGGGAGAAGGGGCAGCATGACCAGAGGCTGAATCCCAAGTTTTTTAAAAAAAGACAAAAGCATTGAATAGGAAATTTAAACTATTTGTTTGTAAATACCTTCATCTTCCCAAAACCATCAGTAAATTCTTCTACAGACCCAAAGACCCACGTGACTGTTGTTGCTGTTGTTTTTGGTGGAAATTAAGGTAAAGAGCTAAATTTTCTGCTTGAATCGGTGAAGTGTGGAACAGGCAAAACAGGATCGCTCCCCAGTGGCTGCGGGGTCCAGGGGGTGAGGCTCTGGGAACTGTCCTCCCCGCCCTCCCCTCTCCCCCATGTGGGCTGAGGCGGGGTCTCCTCTCGTGGATGTTAATGGCCAAGGAGACCCTCGCTCCAGGAACCAGGCAATGAAAATTTCACTTGAAAAAGTGGGTTAGGTCTACAGCGAAAACTAGTTTGAAAACCATTTATTTAACCCAAGCTCTTCATTTAATGATGAAAAAGCACAGGGTCCAGAGAGAGAGAGAGGCCTGGGTGAAGTTCAAGCCCCAGCCCCAAACCGACAGAAGCAGGCCCAGAAGCCACTTCACCTGACCCAAAAGAAGCCAGGCCTCGGTGGGCTCTGCCACACTGAGGTTCAGCCATCTGCTATAGCCCCGTTATTTAGCGGGAGCACCGAGGCTAAACACCGAGTCTCCCTCGCAGCCTGGCAGCACGGCGTGGCCCGGCCGCAAGCATGCGGGCTCTGGAATCCGAGAGACTCCGTGGAATGTGCTGTGCGGTCTTGCCAAGTGTTTCAATCTCACTGAGATTAGATTTAAAAATCACTGGGTGGTTGAATCTCACTCAGGTGATCATCTATAAAGGGAACAATAATACTTACCATGTAGGCAGGACTTTTTAAAAATTTAATAAAGCGATATATGTCAGGGATACGCCACACAGTAAACAATGGATAAATGGAAGCAATTATTATCATTATCAAATAGAGACCTTTACAAACGCGCCACCGGATTTATTTTTAAATGCTTTTCGCTTAATTACGAGTCTAATACATTTTCATTATCAATAATTGAGAAAATAGAAAGGAATCTTAAAAAGGGGGAAAAAAGGATCTCCCACATTCCTACTGCCCTGTAAAAACCACTGTTAGCATGTTGATGTATTTCCACAGGAATGATTTAGAATGTGCCATTTCTTGTGCCTTGTAACCTTCCAAGAGCACTCAATTTAGAATCAAAATTTGGCAGGAATGCAGTCTGTTCTAAAACCAATTTCTTGTTTGTTTTTTTATTTTAGGGGGTAGTGGGAGGAGAGAAATTATACACAGATATAAACTATGTCAATATAAACATTATCACATTTTAAAATCGTATTTTCATGCTTTTTTACAACTTGATTTGCAGAGTGCTTTATGATCCATTAAACAAGTTCCCAGGTAGTGTCTTCTTTGATGCTCTTAATAGCCTAGGGCACCAGGTACTGTTAATATACACATTTTACAGATGAGGAAATTGAGGATCAGAAAAGTTAAATGATTTCCTTTAGGTCTTTCAGGTAGTAAGGTCTTGGACTGCAGCCTAGGATTTCTGACTCAAAGCTGGTACCTCTCTGCTAATTATCCGTACCAACGAGAACTCTCTCTAATTAGCCTTAATCATCTGAACGACCTCAAAGATAAATCAGGAAAGAGCACAGGGAGCTATGAAAGCACGGGAGTACAAGTCAGGAGATCCTGGTGTAATGCCTGTTTTCAGGACTGGCTGGTCACTCAGCCTGTCTGGGTTTAACTGTTCTTCGTTTGTCGAATGAGAAGGAATGGATTCTATGAGGTGGGGGCATACTTTCCAATACTAAATTCTATTATTTTAAGGCACGTGAAAACATACATCCTCCTAGTTGTAAAAACATTTTGATAGAATGCATTAAAAACATTACCCCCGGGGCACCTGGGAGGCTCAGATGGTTGAGCAGGCGTCTACCTTGGGCTCAGGTCATGATCTCTGGGTCCTGGGATCGAGCCGCAGGTCAGGGTCCCTGCTGAGGGGGGGTCCGCTTCTCCCTCTTCCTCTGCTCCTCTCCCTGCTCATGCTCTCTCTCTCTGTCTCAAATGAATAAACAAAATCTTTTAAAAAAATTACCCTTTAAAAATCTAAAAGATTACAGCAAAACACCTTCCACCTGAAATGTCAACAGTCTGCAATCTGGTCCATGTCATGGGATATACCAGTTCAAGTCCGAGGCCCGGATCACCTGGAGCCCCTGGGAGAGAGCTTGTTTTGGAAATCTACAGTGCTCTGGGCCCCCATTTGGCAGAGAGAATTCAGCACAAGAGGAGTATCTCAAGTGCAATTCCAAATGTGGGTATCTTTTTCCAACAGTGTGGTGCTCCCCGGTTGAATGCTTGATGACTGTTTTATGATGTGCTATCTTGTTATTAGCTGTATATCAACATGAGCCTTTCAGAGCACATATACTTTTTGGACCAGATTTTATGAGAGATGCTGAGGTTGGCTAAATGCTTTTTGTGGGGAGACAGGGGAAGAGTCACTGAACTTAGCCAAGATCCTTGGTGTCTGAACATGGGAGGCTGAATCCTTAATCCAAGAGATGCATACGTTGATACAGTCTCCAGGATCCAAGACCGCCAGCCAGGTAAACTCGGACACCAACCCCCTCCAAATATGCCTGAACCGGTGCTGGAGTCCAACTCATCCTGCGCCCCGGCGGCCCTCGCGCTGCGGTCCGGGAAAGCTGGGGCAGGACGCGGGGCCAGCTGCTGAGGGGCAGAGGGAGGGGTCCGCTGTGGCTCTCTCCCATGCTGAAACAGCAAGGCCCTTCCCGGGAACGGTTCTCATTTCCTAGGTTGTCGAACAAACTGGAAGGAGATGATTTTCGGAGCCATACGATCACGGGCTGTCTTTGCACTGTATTCCTGTTTCCCAGCCTGGCTGCCGAGACCCCTGTATATCTAGACGACCTTTCCTACCATTCCCTTGCCCGGTTTGCCTGTCCTGCCAGAATGAACTCTGTTCCCCCCTTCCTACCCGCCCCCCCCCGACACACCTCGGAAATAACGGCCACTTCATTGCCACCTACCCAACGCCTTAACAGCCTCCAAATCTCAAAAATAGTCACAGCTCCTCCGGGAAGCCACTGACGAGCAGACTAACAGACGTTGAAAGCTGTCCTCTTAGGTGCTGACAGCACCCACTACGTGTGCCTTACCTTTAGTTCCTAATCACAGGTGGTCCTTCATTACCCACGTGGGTACCACGAAGCCCATCAGCTCAGCCAGGTATCATCTCCTCAAGAACGAGCACTCTGCCGGAGAGACCTTCAGGGCACACGGAGAGACACAGATGAGGATGGAGTTGGGAAGCCAAGCGTTTTGGACAGATGCCTCAATGTGAAAACCAGCCATGTCCCTTGCTGGTATGTGACCTTGGCCAGGGGTCTGATTTCCTCTGCGTACCTCCATTTTCTCATCTGCAAAATGGGGAATATGACAGGACTTGCCTCATTAGGTTGTTAGGAAGGATTTTAGAAAGTTTTTCAGATCCCAAGCTTAGAATAGGACCTGGCGCGTCTTAAAGCGCTCAGTTGGTGTGAGCCATTGCACGTAGAAAGGGCTCACCCTACCATGGGCTCCACGCTGTGGGCCCCGGGATACACATATACACAGGTTCCATCAGGCACTGGGGAGCGGGGGGGAGGGCAGCCCGGGATTCAGATAATTCAACTACAACGTGATCAGCATGATCATAAAGGAAAGTATGAGAAACGGCGCGTCCCCTGGTGTCTGACACAGGGCATTGCTATACTAGGTGCAAAATCCATGAGGAATGATGATTTGATTTGAGTGGTGCTGGTTGAAATCTATTAAGTTAGTGATCACATACACAGTACCTCAAAAGAGTCCTTTAGTGGCTTTATAATGCAGAAACCACAGACGGGTTCAATTTAGCAGTGTTATTAAGCAAATAAATGGATTTTTAGATATTTAACTTCTAATCATATGTGAACTTCAGGAAGCTAAATGCTCCAATGACACCGCTAAATACCTCTTTGTTATAAAGCCATGGTCTGACTTTTGAGGCAAAGTTGAGGGCCTAAATTCAACCCCATTAGTTCATATTTTGTCCAAAATGCAGTTTATAATGAAGCCAGCAAATTAGGTCCCTTGACCATAAACCTCACAGAAGGAAAGCAAACAGAGCATGAATCAAAAGGCTTTAGACAGCAGTTGGCTATTAGTAACATATAAATTAAGTGTAAAATCAAAGCGGGGGCTGGGGGGTAAGTTCAGTGGTTCTGGTCTTCATGTAACTTAACGCAAGCAACCTGAATACAAATAATAGTGACGGTAAGAATAATAATATAAACTCTCTCATGATGTTTTTGACAAAATGACAAGCTCAGTAAGTTTGCGTGAGCCTCATTTTTAATTCACTGCCACTGTCCCTAACTTGTCAGCTGCTTGTACCAAGTTGTCATAGCCCATATGGTGTCGAAACATCCCCAGCCACTCGGGGACCTCATCTGTATTTTCGAACAATGGGGTGAGTCACGGTTAGCCACAAGTGTGATTCTATTACCACTGGCGGTTTGTATCACCAAACTTGCACAACTCCGCCTGAATCATGTTAATTAAGTTTTGAGTGCTGCTATTTCGAGTTATTTAATTCTCCCCTAGAGTTACATCGAGTGGGAACTTGGCCCGTTGCTTTCAAAGGAGTTTCAGAACTCACACGCCGGCCCGATTGTTTTCCTACATATTTAGAGATTGTTAGAACACACTGCAATTGCTCTGCGAACTCTAGAAGCTTCTTCCCAGTCTCTGCGGTCTATTGGCTAAATTTATATTGACGGATACTTCAGAGCACGGATTATTGAGCTAATAGACCACAACGACTCACTATTGTGTACATCAGAACCGTCACGCCCGCTTATAAGGCAGATCTGTTCCATGTGACCGAAAAGAAAGAGATACAACAGACAACAGTTTTGAAAAGTCACCTCACAGCCCCGATCATGTTAGTTGTATAAAATCATCTGTCAGGAAAACCTGGAGTACTCCAAGAACACTCATGCCTCGTAATGGCCTATAAATGTTTTTGTAAGAGTTCCAAAAAAGTGCACAACCAGTACATTTCTGTTTTCTATTTTTGTGCCTTGGAAAAAAAAAGTAAAAATAGCCAGAGGGCTGGGTCTTTTTTTCTCCCCCCACCACCCCCCGCCTTTGACAATTTGTGAAAAAATAAAAAGTTCACTCTAAGGCTGAAACTTTGCATGCCAAGTTTTTGCTTGGAACTAATTTTTATGACTGAGTTATAAAGCCCCTGGAAGGGGGGGGGGGCGTTCAAGTGGAAATGCTGACACAGCTTTGCCCAGAGTGGCAAGCAGGGGGGAGCCATAATGCTTATTTGTAACCTGTTTGCTTTACTGTTGCTTTTAGAAGGGGAGTCTTGGGCCCAGCCGTGGGCATTATACTCTAGGAACTGCTCAGAGGCATTTGTCTGTGCATATGTTTTGATTCTCTAGGGTTTGCCAAGAAGCTAGGACGGAACCTCCTTGGAAAGGGATCTGGTCACCCATTGCAGAAGAGGGCAGACTGATTTTCCCGACTTTTACTAGATTCCATCATCCCAGAGTCACACTTCCAAGGGCTGGATTTAACAACAATAGCTACCGCCAGAAAGCAGGGAGCAGTCCATGCTTTCTTCTTTAATGGTTCTTTAAATCTTAATTTTTGACAATTGTCTGCCGGTAAAACCAGAAAAGCTAATGATGAGCTGTTTGTGCAGATTCAACGATGATGTGAATTACGCGGACACGAGCGGACGAGGATCTGAATTACTTTTAGTCTACATCACTACTAGCGTTTTAAGGTGGATATCTAATGAACTTATCTTGATCCGAACTAGAAAGACTAGCGCCGGAAGCTTTTGCGAGAAGCAAGATTCTTTTCATTTCTATCACTGAGGGATGCCGTTCAGAAAAACACTCAGTTGCTGTTGTAAGAGGATTGAACTTCAGAACCCCACAACCTGCTCATATTCTAAAAGAGCAACACCAGCAAATAATTACTCATTCATGTCAAGAAAAACCGAGGAACCCGTGGACACTCCTAGCTAATGCTCCTGTGGATCCCACATTATCCTTCAGAATCTCCAGGTGTGGACAGTAGCACTTTGCGTTCTGACGACGCTGCTTACCTACAGCAGCCCGGTGGGGTCTTCAGACCCGGGGTCCGCTATGCCCTCGGTAGTCAGGTTAAAACGACGAAAGCACACAGCTCACAAAAGCGTCAGCTTTTTCTAAAAAAGAAGAAAAAAACGTGCTTCATGTAATTTTTCCAGTGAGTCTTTATTCCATTAAATTGAAAAAGGGAAAAGGCTTTTCTGAACTTTAGTGTTTTGTAGCTTGGGCTTTATTTCCACCTTAAAATCTTTACCTGGCCATGATCTGTTGTTCCATTACTGGAGGGCAAAAATGGGAGGAATTGTCTGGGCTAAATTGCAATTAGGCAGCCCTGAGTGCGGTTGGCACCAGTTAACTTGGGATATTGGAGTGAAAAGGCCCGTAATCAGCCTTCGGTCATGTAGAACAATGCATAAAATTAAATTGACATTAATGAATAATTGTGTAATGAAAATGGAAGAGGAGAGTTAATTGCATGTTACAGTGAGTGTAATGCCTAGATAACCTTGCATTTAATGCTATTCTTAGCCCTGCTGCCAAGACTGCTACAGAACCTCTCTCAGCAGGAAGTCATTAAAGCTGTGAGTAGATAATGCAGGCTCAGTGAAACCTAAGTGGCAACAATATAACAAGAGTTTCTTTCAGACCTTAGTGTTTTCTGAAAAAAAGGGCATGTTGAGGTAATTTGTACACATCTGAATGAAAACAGGAAACTCGGAGCAATCTATTTGCAGTTTGTCCAGTCCCCCAGATTTCCCAACCATTGTGGAGACCAAGGTCAGCTCCTATAATCAAAGACAAGCCTAAACCACTAGGGCTTACAAGGCAATAAGCACCCAGCTGTCTACCAGCTACAACTTAGTTTTGTTAATCACTTCGTGTGGCAGAGTCTGTGAAATGTTTGACCTCAGACTTAAAAGACCAGAGGAATAGGTCCTCCGGACCAGCTCACGGACATCACCTGCTCAAACAGATAATCGTTTCAGGAGTCCTAATGTTCTCAAACAGCCACCCTGAAACTTACATTTAAAGCTATGTGGACTTTGATCCTGGCCAACGGGCAGATCTTTCCCGACCTGCGTCTTTGGAGAAGAAAAGATTTCTCCAAATTTGCAAAGAAGAAAAGCCACAGTATTTTTCTCCCCACTAACTTTCTTTTCACTCTGGTCTTATGCCCGCTTCCCCCCGCCCCCCCCCCCCGCCCCGCCTCTGTTTTTTCCTAACTTTTAGTCATTGCAAGGCATGTGCAGGTTTTATTTGTTGTAATATTCTGCCTAATTGATGGACCATCCAGAGGGAGTGTTCTCTAACGAAAGGGTACTTTTTCAGCCTGAAGAGCGTGAGGTGAGCAGCTTCTGCTCTGTTGACCACTGTGGACTCGCCCCGGCCAGTGGTCCTGGGTGGAATGTACGTGTGGCGAGTGCACGGTTGAAAAGACCAAGTCAGAGCAGATCCCAGGGAAAGTGCTCGGAGGAGGTGGACAAGTGTAAGTATCTGTCATTTTGCATTTTTACAAAATATGGCTTTAAACCTCATTTCGAAAACAAAACTCTGAGTGTTAGCAACAGTAGCCAAGATTTATTAATTGAAAGGGGACTCTAAATCTTTCTTGGTGTCATATTTCTGTTCTGCAAATCCAGGTGTCAGTTCGTATTTCAGCCACTGTGATTTTTGATTGAGGAATTATTTCATCCTTAGGGCTTTGCTTTGTTATTTTTTGATTTGCGTGGAAACCTGTTTTTTCTCACGTCATTC
The DNA here is from genome assembly GCF_024610735.1 of Ursus americanus. NCBI lineage: Eukaryota > Metazoa > Chordata > Mammalia > Carnivora > Ursidae > Ursus > Ursus americanus. The sequence continues at coordinate 39,831,772 of NC_142138.1, read as the reverse complement.
AGGATGAATCTTCCGTGTTGCTTGATGATGGTCTTTTGCTCCAGTCTTCCTCTCGTATTTCCAAGTCTTGCTGGGCATGGACAGCATGTAGAGCTCATGCTCGTAAGATTCAAATAGTGTAGGATGGTTCTTCCATTAAGGAATTCTCACAAATACTGAATCTCTGAAAAAAGAGAAAATGAGCCCAAACGGAACAAATGTCCCCTTAGGTCTTGGGGAATGTGTCTAGAACATAATACATAACATCAAATTCTATTGGCCAAGTTAAGAAACAATCAATATTCTCAGATTAATGATAATAATAACAACATCGATAACAACAACAATAATAGTAACGTGAAGGAGGAAGGGACAAGGAAGAAGGAAAAGAACCAGAAGATTCCTTTCTTAAAATAGATTCAAGGGGCGCCTGGATGGCTCAGTCGGCTAAGTGCCCGACTCTTGATTTTGGCCCAGGTCATGATCTCAGGATCGTGAGATAAGCCCCATGTCAGGGACCGTGCTGAGCATGGATTCGGCTTGAGATTCTCTCTCCCTCTCCCTCTGCCCCTCCCCTTCTCATGCACATGCTTTCTCTCTCTCCCAAAAATAAATAAGGAAAATAATTAATTAAAAAATAGATTCAAGTCATAGTCATTGGCATTTTTTTTTGATCCCAGAGCTTTACCTGTCAGAGAGTTCTGTCCCTCTCTTGCTCTGTTGTTTTGGCAAATTCTTACCTTCTCTAAGCCCTCACTTCTGAGATAACAATAACGAAGTTTATGTCACTTACTGTGTTCTTATTAATGACTTAGTAACTCGTATATATTAATGTTACATACAAATGGTTAAGGTTTAATTGTGATCAAAAAGAAGAAGGATGGGGACAGGTGGAGAAAATGGGGAAGGAGGGAGAAGGAAGAAAAGGACGAGGAGGACAAAAAGAAGAAAGCTGATCTCTGCTCTTCAGAAGGGAGGTAAGAAGGACAGCCATCTAAGCTTCTCTTTTACAACAGACTTCCAATGTGGTTGAAGCTCACACAGGGCTGCATATCTAGTGTCTATTATGCATAACTGTAATATTTCTATTTTCTCTTATTTAGGGTTGGGGTTTACATGCCAACTTTTTTTTTTTTTTTTAAGAGAGAGAGTGTGAGCATGAGTGGGGGGAGGGGCAGAGGCAGAGAGAATCTCAAGCAGGCTTCACGCCCAGCTCGGAGCCGCCTCTGGGTTGGGTCTCATGACCCTGAGATCATGACCTGAGCCAAGAGCATGACCTGAGCTGAAGTCAAGAGTCAGGCACCTCACCAACTAAGCCACCCAGGCACCCTATGTGCCAACCCTTAATTGAAAGTTCTAAATAGTTTCCCTCACAGTGTTGGAAAAGATTACTGTTTTTTGTTGTCTCGCTGTTGTTTTCAGAAGAGCACTGAATGAATTTTTCGATTTGCATTTAGGAGCCAAAGTACTTGAAGTAAATACGTTTTGAATTTACTGTTTGCTGAACACTTATAGTTGAACCTGCATAGATTAGATGTCTGTGTGATGTCATTCAGCTGTGCTTTAGTGTTGAGAACAGGCATGGTAGAATTCTGATACATCATACTGATAATTTCAACATTTGTATGTTGTTGTTAATTGGGTGCCCTGGGACCTTTCTTAGGAATCTGAAATGCTAGTGCCAGAAGGGACTACAAGCATATGGGATGTGCCATAAATACTTGTTGAGGGGAGAAACAAATTCACATGGGATCTTAGAAACCATGAAGTCCAGTGGCTTTGGAGCATTTGTGACTGCAACGCACAATAAGAAATACATTTTATAGTATATCTCACTAAACACACACACAGTACACAGCCGAAACAGAAGGTATACAAGAGGACTTATCTTTACACATGCAATTAGGTCTGATGGTCTCCGTTCTAATCTATTCTACCTCCTGTTTTTTAAAATTGCTGGTTGTTGCCTACTAGGTTAATTTCAGGACCCTCACAAAGGCCATGACATGCAGTTTGAAAAACACTTATCTAATCCACTTCTCATTTAATAGATGAGGCAATTGAGCCTCAAAGGGTACTGAAGAGAGAATTGTTTTGAAGAGTAGTATGTGTTCATACGTCTAGAATAAACTAACGTGAAGCTAGTTTTAAATGTACCTAGGCATTGACATCTCCTTATATATTTTTTTCCTTGCTCTGTCTTCTCCAACACCCGTGGCCCATCATCTGTCGGGTATGTCACTCTGTCTAAAGAGATCAGATTAATCCGGTGGAATTCACTCTGAATAAGCCACACTGCGTGCTAGCTAGTATCTTCTCATTCGCGAATCAATCTCTTGATGACTTTCCAATTTTGTTTTTTTTTTTAGGAATTAAAGTTAAATCTACATAACTATCTTGTTTTTTCTTTTTTAATGTCGTGCTACAACAAGCAGCTACACAGCAGTCCCTGGGTCTGTGACTTTACACGTCTATTTCATTACCTAAGCACGAATTGAAAAATGCTTTGATGTCCAAACAAAAGTTTGTGTTTGCATTCTCGGATGAAGCCCATAACATACTGGCAAAACATCAGTTAGAAGAAAAAAAAAAAAAGACTTAAGCTCAGTTTTTATATATTTATTTTTTACTTCCCACATGCATCTTCCCAGATCTGTGTCTAGATGATTAGATTAACAGTTCGCCACTCTTTCTAAAGAATATCCAAAATACATTAGTCAATGCTTCGCTTCTGAGATGATTTTTAGTTTAAATCCATATGTGAATGGAAATAACTCACGGGTGGGTTCTTTTCTCGTTACTGTTCTTAGTATCATGATTATTATCAGCAATTATACTGTTATTTTTAATCAAATATAGATTCATTCTTTGCTTTCCAACTGCTTACAGGAGTCTAGAGCAAACGTGTAGTTTGTCAAAGAGAGGGAAGGAAATGTTCACTGTTTGAAGACCTGCACAGGCCCCCCGCCCCCGCCGGGGTCCATTAATCCGGGGAGAAGGTACATTTCTGTTCCTCACCGTGCTTGCATCAGAGGGAATGGCCACTTCTAAAGAAAGTTTATGACTTGAAAACCTTTTACAGGTATGTTTCTTGGCTCCCACGGTAGGTATTTTTTGAGGGCAGATACTGTTTTAGTATTTCTGGAATCCTGTAAGATAACATGATGCCTTCCACATAGTAAATGCCCAATAAATGTGTATTTTAATCTTGTAAGACAATCTCAGAATATTGTCCTGAATTTCATGTTTTGCCTGGAGTTGCAATGACTTCTATAAAAATGGGACTGGTATAATGCAGCTTCTTGCAACTTGATTTTGTTGCAAACACTCAAGTGTCTGTGACGATTCATGCACTGAGCTAGAGTTCATCTGTTTCCAAAGCTATGGAATATTCTATTCTGTGACTATACCACAATTTCTTTAATCATCCTCTTCCCACGGAGCCACCCTGAATGTCATTTAAATATGTCCTGATACACATGTGCCAGAAGTTCTCTCGGACAGTGCTTCCCAGTCTCTTGACATCACAGCACTGTCAGACCAGGCTCGCTGACCTCGCCTGCCGCTCCTGCAGCTACTCTGGCTCCACTCAACGACCGCGCCGGTGCCACGGCAACTTCTCTGTTGTTGGGCAACTTGGTCAAGGTAAGGAATTGCCAGGTCTTAGGGTATGAGAATATTGGATTTCACAATGTGGTCTCCCAAACTCATCACGCCAATTTTTAGTCCGAACAGCAAAGTATGTCCATGTGTGTCACATCCTCACTAATAGTTGATATCAGCCTGAATTTTTGCGAGTTTCCTGGATACAAATTCTATCATGATCTTAATTTGTATTACTAATGATTTGGGGCATTTTTATAGATCATGTTTGCTTTTTGTATTTCTTCTTTGTGATAGGTCTGTTCGAATATTTTACCCATTTTTAATTTGGTGAACTTTCTTTTTCTTACTGACTTGAAAGAATTTTTTATATATTCAGGATATTTTGTTGGTTATATGTTGTCTTAATCAGCATGGGCTATCATAAAAAAAAATTTGTAGACTGGCTCAAACAACAGAAGATTGTCACAGTTCTGGAGGCTGGAAGTCTGAGATCGGGGTGCCAGCATGGTCAGTTTCTGGTGAGAGCTCTCTTCCTGGCTTACAGACACCCACCTTTTCGCTGTGTCCTCATGTGCAGGGAGAGAAAAAGAGAGCACACACATGCAAATTCTGGTATCTCTCCTTATAAAAGCACTAATCCCACCATGAGGTCCCCACCCTCATAACCTCATCTAACCCCAAGTACCTTCCAAAGACCCATCTTCAAAAACTATCACAGTGGGGCAGGGATAGCTAGGGCTTCAACATATGAATCTGGAGGGAGGACACAGTTCCGTCCCCAGTATATGTATTACAATATCTTCTAGTCGTCTTTACCCTTTTCTTATAGTGCTTTTTGATGAATAATAGTAAGCTCATAGTGTTTGTTTTTACAGCAACAAAATTGTGTTACAGGCTCTTCTAAGACGTTTAAAGTTTTGTCTTTACTTGTTTAGTTTTAATCTGTCTGGAACTTGTTTTTGTGAACAAGTGAGGTAGAGATTCATTCCATTCTTTGTCCATATGGATCACAGTCTAAGCACCATGTACCGCGTGACCCGCACGTCTCAGCTGAGCTGCTCTACCACGCGTCTCGGTGACTGTTTCTGGCAAACTCTGCCAGGCTTCCGTGTAAGTGTGGCTGTGTCTCGGACTTCCCTTTTCTGTTGCACGGCTCGCTTGGATTCTCCCTGTGCGAACACACTGACTGAGATACTATATATTTACCGTGTATCTTGATATATAGAAGAGCAAAACCTTTTACTTTTCGGTTTTATTTTCGTGTGGGTTTTTTTTTCTTCTCCAGAAGGGTCTTGACAATTCTTGGGTCTTTATTCTTACTTGTAAATTTTAAAATCACCGTATCAAGTTCCTTTTGGATTTTTTTTAAAATGCAGTAAACTATAGTTAAAATTGGGACTAACCGAAATTATCAAAATATTAAGATTTCCTATCTAAAGTCACGGTTTACCTCTCCATTTATTAGATCTTCTGTGTATTTCACTGAAGTTTAAACTTTTTCCCAAACAAGTCTTAGACTTTTTGTTATACTTATTGCTGGGTATTTTATACTTTGTTAAAATTATAAATGGCATATTGACATACTTTAAGTATGTCTTCCGTTTGTTGCCCATGTATAGATAATGTAACTTATTTTTATATATTGGTTGTATATCTACCCATCTGAGTGAATTTTTTTTATATCAATTGCAAATATCTCTATAGATTACTTTGCATTTTTTCCATAGAAAATAATGTAATTTGAGAATAATGGCAGTTCTCTTTGTTCTTTTCCAATTTTAATTTAATTTTATTAAAACATTTCTTTTTGATTATTCTACTGGCTAGACCCTCCAGTAGAATGTTGACTAGACTTGGCAAAACCTTTGTCTACTGCCCAATATTAAAGCATATGCTTCTAACTTTTGACGATTAACAGTTGATGTTTATTATAGATTTTTCTAAAAAGGAAGTTCCCTTCACTCCTAGGTTGCTAAGAATTTTGCTTGGATTTTAAATCATAAATGCCTATTAAATTTTATCAAATGCTTTTCCTGTATCTATTGAAAAAATTCATACTGGTTTTTATTCTTTAATCTATTATTGAAGTAATTATGTTGATCAAACTCCTAAACCCAAATCTTCCTTGCATTTCTGGGATAAACTAAACTTGGTTATAATAACTCAGGATGAGTTATTCTTTCTCATAAAGTACTATAAGCAGTTTTCTAATAATTTGTTTAGGATTGTCAAACTCATAATTATGAATGGAATGAGACTGTAATTTTCCTTTATTCTTTTACCCTTGTCTTTTTTTTTTAATTTTGGTAATACTAGCTTTATATACAAAAAATTGGAGAATAGTCCCTTCTTTCTATTTTGTAAAAAAAATTTAAATTTGGAAGAATCTGTTCTTTGAATATTTTGCAGAACTTGTCTGCAAAACCACCTGTGGGCTCTATTTTTTCTTTTGTCAGATTTTGCATTACAGATTTTTCTTGATATTTATTCTATTCATAGTTTTAAATTAGTACCATAAAATTATTCAAATGTATCCCTTATGTTTTAAATCTCCGTCATATCTCAGCCTTCCCTTTATCATTATTAGTATTGATATAAGTATTCTTTTTCACTTTTTAAAATCAATCTTGCCAGGGATTTTTTGTATTTCATTAGTCCTTTCAAAGAATTAGCATTTGTCTTTGTTCATCCTTTATATTATCATTTTCATTTCACATTAACTTCTGATCTTCATTATATCTCTCAAATACTTTTGTAGGATTTAGGGTATTGTTATAGCCTAATTCTAAGGTTGGCAAACATTTCTATAAAGGGCTAGATAGTAAGTATTTTAGGCTTTGTGAGCTATACATCCTCTGTTGCAATTGTTCAATTCATGCCTCTGTGGCGTGAAAGCAGCCCTAGGCAACAGGTGCATGCTCAAGCATGACTGGGTTCCAGTAAAACTTTATTTATAAAAACAGGGACAAGATTTGGCCCATAGACCGTAGTTCATTAAGTCTTGGCCTAACTTTTTGGTTTTCAGTATGTGTTCTATAGACTTCTCGAGGGGTGCCTGGGAAATTTTCAAGAGGTAAGCTCAAAACTATTTTCATGGTAACACTAGGATGTTATTTGACTTTTTAACTATGTTACCTTGAACTAGCAGTGTAAAAGGCAAGGTGGATAAAATTGCTGGCACCTTAACACAAATCAAGGCAGTGGCCATTGTATTACTCACCAATGCATCCTCGCTATAAAAATCAATGCCAATTTCACTTAAGAATGACTTTAATGAAACAGTAAAAATTATTAATTTTATTAAATCTTGATCCTTGATCACATGTCTTTTTAATACTCTGTTGAATTGAGATTTATACATAAAACACTCCTGCTGCATTGTAAATATGCTAATTGTCTCAAGGAAAAGCACTATGTGATTGTTGGAGTTGCAAGCTCAACTAGCCATTCTCATCATGGAACACCATTTTCACTTGAAAGAGCTAGACAGACTATGGGTACTCGGCTTTTAGTATTTAGCAGACATATTCTCAAAAATGAATGAAATGAGCCTGAAAACAACTGAAGGTATGTATTACCAGTGTTAAAATTTGAGCCTTCGGGTAAAATTAGAATTTAATATTGTTACCCATCACTGTGAGCTTGACAGCTTCCCAATACTTACAGGCTGTTCCAATGAAATCAGTGGTGCTATTAATAAGTGTATTTTTTTCATATAATGAAATATGTCAACATTCAGAAGATCTTTGTAGCTCAGCATACCAATATTTTCCAGATTATCAATACATGTTATTACAAAATCACGCATGGGTAAAAGATTCATTTAAAGTGCAAGACATACCAACAGATCTTAGCGTAACGGACCATGAAAGATTCATTGATGTGGTTTCAGATTCCACATTGCAACTAACCTTTAAAAGATTACCACTAGTGGAGATTTGGCATAGTATCAAAGAAAAATTTTCACAATTATATAAAAAGGCTGTTTAAAATGCTCTCCTTTTCCCAATACATGTCTGTGTGAGGCCAGATAGTCTCTACATACGTCAGCCAAACTAATATATTATAGCAGATTGAATGCAGAAGCAGATAGGAGAATCTAGGTTTCTTCTGTGAAGTCAGACATTAAAGAGATTTGCAATATAAAACAATGCCATACTTCTCACTAAATACTTAAGTTTAGGAAAATATTTTTATTAAAATATAATGTTAATATATGATGGATTTATTATTACTTTTAAATGACTTAATATATGTCTCATTTAATCTCTAATTCTGTAAATATTAACTGTTATAATCACATAAGTCCAAGCTCTTTGGAGCCCCTTGATGATTTTTTAAAAAGATTTTCTTTATTTATTTGAGGGGAGAGAGAGAGAGAGAGAACATATGAGCAGGCATTGTGGGGGGAGGGAGGGTTGGGGCAGAGAGAGGGAGAAGCAGGGAGCCTGACAGGGGGCTCCATCCCAGGACTCTGGGATCATGACCTGAACTGAAGGCAGACGCTTAACCAACTGAGCCACCCAGCTGCCCAAGCCCTTGGTAATTTTTAAGAGTGTTACAGCCCTGAAACTTGAATGTTTGAGAGTAACTGGTTTAGCTTATTAAATAGAATATATAACTCATTAATTTTTAGACTTTTTAAAAATATAATTATCTGAGATTATAAATGACCTTTATAGTCTGTTTCAAACTGCATTTCATATGTTTTGATATGTAATGTTATCAATATCACTGAGTTATAAGTGAATATTACATTGTAATTGTGTTTGCTTTGACCTTGAGTAATTTAGAAAAATGATATGTTTTTAATTTCCCAAAATGTACAGATTTTCATTTATTTTGTTATTGACCTCTAATTTAATTGCCTCTATCTATATAATATCAATTTTTTGAAATTTTTTGTGACTTATTGATGTCTTAATATATGGTAACATTTATAAAGATCCCACATGTATTTGAATATAATATGTAGTGTCTTTTTAGAGTGAGTTCTATAGATGTTCATTTAATCATGTTCACTCATGATAGAGCTCAATTATTCTCCATCTTTACTAATGTATTGTCTACTTGACTTGATCAATAATTGAGGGAGGTATGTTAAAATCTTCCACTACAGTGGGGATTTTGTCCAATTCTCCTTAGACTATCAATAATTCCTTTTCATTTTTCAAGGCTACTTTGTTAGATCAACTCAAGCATGGGATAGTTATAATTCTTGCTAAATTAAAATTGTTATTGGAAGTAATCTTTTTACTCCCAAATAAGGTTTATTATTTTATCTTAAAGTCAATTTTGTTTGACACTAATACTGTTCTTCTACTTGTATTGTGGTTAGCATTTGCCTACTATTTTTCATGGTTTCAATTTCAGCCTTTCTCTATCTTTAAACCTTGGTTGTATTTCTTATAAAATATCAGTGGATTTTATTTTTAATCAATGTGACAAACTCTGTCATTTAATAAACATATTTAACATATTTGTATTTATTATAACTGTGATAACTTTAGATTGTTTCTGCCATCTTGCCTCTTCTTATTCTTATTTCTTGTAATTGAGAGTTAATGTATTTGTTAAATGTGTATTATTTATGTTAATAAATGTTAAATGTTTTATTGTAAATGTATTATTTATGTTAATAAAATGTTGATGTTTATTATTACATTTTCTCTTTTATGAGTTTAAAAGTTATGCATGCTATTTCTGTAATTTTAAAGTCACTCTTGAAATTTTCCCATGCAAGCTAACTTAATGAAGTATCAATTTAAGAATGTCTTATCCTGAGTAATATGAAGAACTTAGAACATTTTTACTGTGACCTGCCCCATGACTTTCATGCTGGTACTGCCTGATATTTTAATACTATGTCTTTCGAACTCTATAAATTAATTCTTATTTTTAAATTAATTTATAAAGACAGAAAACATACTTTTTAAAGTTGTCTATGAGTTTAATAAGCTTTGTTTACCTTTTTATCTTACAGTGCAACCACTCCTCCTGGGCTTATTTTTATTCTCCTTGAAGAGAAGAGAATGTTCTTTAGAGGTCCCTTCGATGAAGATTTGCTAATGATAAATGTGCTTTTGTTTATCCTACAAGCTCTCATTTTTTCAAAAGATAATTTGTAAGGTACACAATTCTATGTGTATAGTTATTTTGAGTGTGTATACACACACCCCCACACACTCCCCCTGCACCTACTTTTATGGTATATCCATTATTGCTGATGCAAAGTCTGCTGTCAGTAAAATTGTCATTTCTTTCCAGGTGTTTTTTTCTCACTTGCTGCTACTGAGATTTTTCTGTTTGTTTCTGATAATCTGCAGCGTCCCTGTACTAAGTCTAGATGTGGATGTTTCTTATTTACACAGCTTGCTACGATTTTTGCTTCCTTTGTAGATGCATCTCTTTTTTCAGTTCAGGAAATTCCAAGCTGCTAACTCTTTGATTATTACCACTCCTTCATTCCCTCTCTTCTCTTTATGATTCTCATTCTGTCTCCCATGACTCTTAACCACTCTCATGTTTTCTTTTTGTCTCTCTGGAAAACTTTCTTAATAATTTATCCAGATCTACATTTCCGTTTACTAGTCATTTATCCATTGGTATCTGTTTCTAATTGCAATAATATTTTTATCTGTAAATTTTGGGTGTTTTTTGTTTTTGTTTTACCAAAAATATTTATTTTTTATTTTATTTATTTATTTATTTATTTATTTATTTATTTATTTATTTATTTAAAGATTTTATTTATTTGACAGAGAGAGACAGCCAGCAAGAGAGGGAACACAAACAGGGGGAGTGGGAGAGGAAGAAGCAGGCTCCCAGCAGAGGAGCCTGATGCGGGGCTCGATCCCAGAATGCTGGGATCACGCTCTGAGCTGAAGGCAGATGCTTAACGACTGCGCCACCCAGACGCCCCTGTTTTACCAAAAATTTTTAAGGGATTTTTAAGGACTCTTGGAAATTTACTCATTTTTTTGCTCTTTTATTTCCTTAAACATTATATACACTTTGTGTATACTTTTATTTTATATTGTATACTTACCAAATTCTATCTGAAGTCATTAAGACTCTTGGTCTTTGTTTCAGCGCATGGTCACTTATAGCTGGTTTTCCTCTGTGTTGGAGTTTCTTGGTTTTTGTTTTTTGTTTTTCCTGTCGTGGGCTTATATTTAAGTGATTTTCATCTCTGGGAATCAAACAACTCTAAACTGGGGTGCTTTCCTCTAAAAACCTTTTTCATTTGTTTCTACCAGAAAACTACCAAGCAGAGAGCATTCATTCCCATTTGAGAATCCTGGCTTTATATGAAAATACCAAGTTAAGCTTTTCTACTGTAGCTGTTGGCTTTTTGATAAGAAAAAAAATAAGGAACCATTGGAGTATTTGAGCAAGGATTGACTTACCTCACTTAAGTTTTAAAAAGAGCACTCTAGCCTCACAATGAAAACAGACTGCAGGAGAGATGGCAGAGATGGGGCAAAGTGAGGGCACGAGCAAGGGAATGATTACGGAACGTGGAATTTAAGCTAGGCAGTGAGGAAGGGGAGGTCATCAAGGGGGAGAGGGATACTGAAAAGTTGGTACAATCAGTAGATTGGAGATCCCAACAGGGTTAAAGAATTGTTGGAGATGGACCAGCCAGAGTGAGCTGCACAGATAAGAGGGGATACCGAGTGCCTGGGAATGAGATTATCCCAGGGTTTTAGCCATTACAATGACAAGGTCTAGACTACCTGTGGGAGTGAGGGGCTGAGGTGGGGTGGAACTCAAGACCTTTAGAGGAGAGGATCTTGACAGGATCCTCGACTTCATATTGAGAGCTCCAAGAATTAAAGCAAGAGAAGAAACTCCTTTCTCTTTGTTCACTTGTACAATGAATGAAAGAGGTATGCACATTTGGAGCAGGAAGAGAAAAACTTCACTACAATTTTCCCTTCTAGAGAGACTGTAAAAGCAAAGTTCAGACACCACTTCCCAGCGTCTCAGGCTCTCTGACCGTAGCTTTTCAATCATTATCGTGATACCTTAAAGAGTAAAAACCAAACCATTTGTGTTTCCAGTTTAAAACAAAAACAAAACAAAAAACCCAAAAACCTTGGTAAATCAGAGGCATAGTTCCCCAAATTCCATGTAGCATAGAAATAATTTCAAGATTTTCTAGGAAACGGTGATTATTCATCTTTTTGTGGGTGATTTTTCTATTTTCTATAATCTTACTCCTCCATGAAGTCCCCACTGTCAAAAAGTCAATTTTATGTCCTAAATTCAAGTCTAAGTGTTACCGAGCCGGAGTCTGGTTCTTCTTCCCTACTATCAGCTGGGCTTCATTGTTCGTCCTTTGTTCGGTTAACATACTGTATCCCCACGCCAAACACCTGGAGACATTTGTCACATTCCACTGCCTAGAGCCCTGCCACCGTTCAGCCCAGGTGCACGGACTTCTTTAGCCTCTTGATCGATTTGTTCCAATAACCATTTGGAAGTTTCCTGATCTGGATCCAATCTGCATTTTCCTTTTCCTTATGGTGTTAAGGGAGATGCAGATATGGTAGCCCAGGCTTTTAAAAGATAGAGGTCTCTGTGTCCTGCACCGAACCCCCAGGACTATAGGGCTGTCTCTAATTATTCTAATTCTGAGGCATTTTCTGCCACCTCTCCCAGTGTGGCTATGGTGGGCCTGGGCAACTGATCACTGATTCAGAGCAATTTATGTTCTTTTAAAACTATCTATCACGATTATCCTATAATTACTTCACAAGTTCAACATGGCAATTTACTGTCACCTTTATCTGACTTGGTTCATTTTCCAAATCACTAACAAAGGCAAATGAATAAACAAATACGGCTTTGCTACTGACTTGGAGACCCAGCCATTAAGAAGCTTCCTTTCCTGCTTCAGGGCAGATTTCGGTTTGCAAACAGTGACTGACATTTTGCTGTAGGACTGAGTATGCGAACCATGTTTTCACAGGCATTGTCTCATCAAATCCTTACACCAACTCTTTGAAGATATTTTGTTTTTACGTGTGAAAGCCGAGGCTCAGAGAAATTAATAAACTCCATAAGGTCACAGAGCTAATAAATGGCAGAGCCAGGATTTGAACTCAGTTTTTTCCAGCTCCAAGTTTTTATCCTCTATCCCATCTGTACATATCAATTCCTGTTGCTTACTTTATTTTTATTTTAGCCTCTTTAAATAGCCATATCTAAATCCTAGTTTAATTTGTCCTTTATCTAAAATATGCCATCTATTGTTTTAGCGTATGAGACATAACAGTTTTTAATCACTTATGATAAACTAAATAGAAATAAATGAGTTTAGTTCAGGTTTTTTTTTAATTTTAATTTTATTATTATTTTTTTTTAACAAAGTCTATTTATATAACACCCTGCTTACCTGGTATGGTAGAATTTTAGAAATTATTTCAACTGCTTATCTGCCCACAGATAAAAACATCAAATTCTCTGGGGGCAGGTTTTCATCATTGTGAGAGGCTTCACTTAAGTGAGCCTCTTGTTAAGAAAATGTGGGAAGAGAAGGGTGAAGACTTATTGCCATAGGGAAAGGCCCATAGTGAAAAACAGTGGCTTGGAAAGATGGCACCTTCTGGGATTCTAGAGTATAGAGAGTTCTGGAAATGGAATTGACCAATTTTTATAAGATCAAGGCTCTCTGATTCTCTGAGATTCAAAGTGATGGCTAGCTCTCATATTAGACTATAGCTGCCCTGTCCAATGTCCATTGTTAGGAGAGGTCCCCAAAAACCCTGAAGGAAAATCTACAAGTAGGAATAAGGGGCCTGGCTCATGACTTGAGCTCAACCCATCCAAAGGTTGGGTGGGAGAACTGGTTCCAGCACAGTCTATACCTATGTGTAGAAGGCCCTCTGGATCCAGCCACCCTGAAACAATGTTGGGATTTGAAGAATAAAATGGCTATGCAAATGACATCAAATGATAAAGCTATTATTTTGATTCCCCAGGAAAGGCAAGCAGGCCCCACTGCATCCCTGCAAATGCAGGCCCAGTCTTCAACAGTGACATCTTGCAGCTGAAGTGTGGTATGTTTCTGTCATCCTTCCAACTGTACAATCCCTCAGGATTGATTCCTGGACAATGCAGAGGGAGGTGGACCTCAAAAATGAAATACTGGACTTCCTGAAAATAAATGTGCATGGTATTTCAAGCAATTTATTGAAAAATTAAAATTGATTGGTTATTGCACCCCACGCTTGGAAAGCCAACTTTCATGCACACACTGACTATACTCTTGCCACATTTTCCTACCTGCTACTTCTTTTTTTTTAAGTAATCTCTATATCCAACATGGGGCTTGAACTCGTGATCCCGAGATCGAGTCACGTGCTTTACTGACTGAGCCAGCCAGGCGCTCCTCCTAGCTACTTCTGAATGATTCTATCTGCCCCTTTCTTTCTCTCTCTTTTCCAATTTTTTTCCTGCATATGTCTACCCAGTTAATCCTCTTAAACCACCAATTGTTTCCAAAAAGTTTGCAATGCTTCTTACTGCCTACAAAACAGAATCCATATTCCTCATCCTACTATTCGACCATACTCCACAATCAGACCCCCACATCCTAAAAAGATATAGAAAAAAAAAAGAGAAATATTTATTAATCTGTTATGAGACACTTTATATATGTTCTTTTCATTTAATTTCCTCTTCAATTTTATTTTCCACTACCCACCTTTTTATTGAGGTGTGAATGACATACAATAAAGTGCACAAATCTTAAGTGTACAACTCAGTCAATTCTTACCTATGTATCTACCTGAGAAACTATTATCAAAATCAAGTGGCAGGACATTATCAGTTCCCCCAGAAACCTCTTTCATTCACCTCCCAGACTATACTCCCCAATGTGCAGCTCTCCTGGCCATTATTACTATAGATTAGTTTTGCTTATTCTGAATGTTAAATAAATGTATTTGTAAAGTGTGTACTCTTGTGTCTAGCTTCCTTCAATGAATGTTATTCTTTCACTCAACATAATGTAATGCCACTATAGAGTTGTACGTGAATATAACCTAATTTACTAATTCATTTTTTTAAATTGAGGGACAAATAGTTTCTTCTTTCTTTGGCTGTAATGAATAAAACTGCAATGAATATTTCTTGGATATGTCCTTCTGTAAACATAAGTGCTTATTTATCTTAGGTTTATTACGAGGAGTAGAATTTCTGAGTTATAGGGTGTGTGAGTATTCAGATTCATGGAAACTCAGAGTTTTCCAAACTAGTTGAAACAATTTATATTCCAACCAGCAACCAATGCATAAGAATCCCATTGTTCCACAGCTTTAGAACACTTGGTGCTGTAAGTCCTTTTAGTTTTAGCCAATCTGGTAAGTGTGTAGTAGTATCTCACTATGATTGAAATTTTCATTTCTTTTTAATAAATCCTACTGACCTCCTTTCCATGTGCATATTAGCCATTTGGAATCATTTTTTATGAAGTGCCTGTTCAAGTTTTTTGCCCATGTCTTTTATTGCACAATTGCCTTTTTTTATTGTTTTGTAGGTCTTTATGTATATTGGATACAAGTTCATTACCCGATATTTTACATCTGTTTACAAATAGATGTACATATAAATATAGATATGCAAATATCTTCTCTCAGTCTGTGGTTGTCTCTTTTTTCTCTTAATGGAACCTTTTGATTGATAGAAACATTTCAATTTATCAATCTTTTATTATATGGTTAGCATTGTTTGTATCCAGTTTAAGAAATCTTTGCTTTCCCCAAAACAATGAAAATATGACAATATTTTCTCATGTCTTCTTCTTAAAGTTTCACCATTTCATATTTCACTTTCAGGATTATAATCCATTTTCAATTAATTTCCTTTATTTGGTAATATAACAGTACCCACTTTTGAATTCTATTTGAGGCAGACTGATAAACTCCTTGCTATCTCGTAACTCATCCTTTAAAAGAAAATACTAATATTGGGTTATTCTGCCTTTCTACTCCCGCCTAGAATTCTGTGGTCTCCTATATCCGAGGCCTCAGCTCTGGTTCCCATCTGTGCTCTAGCCTCCCGAGTCTGAAGGGCACTTACTGTTTATTGCTTCACACTGTTAGCTACTTTTATGGATGTGTTCCCTTGCTTCCAACTAGACCGCACACTTCTCGATGGTAGGAATTGCCCATACAGATTAGCTAACGCTCTGTACATCATGGCCGGTCCGCAAACATGAGATGGCAGCTCATTAACATGTGTGCTTTCTTCATTGAGATCATCAGGGGGACCTGCTGAGGACTGTCTGCTGCACAGCCGTTTCTGTGAGTGATCTTCCTGTCACTCTGACAAACGTGTTGAATTCAATGGGACAATTTTTAATATCATTAAGGTGGTCTTGCCAAGCCTTTCAGGGAGTATTTTCCAGGTTTATCTCCATAGTCTTGTAGATAGTCATTCCATTCTTTCCGCAGTTCCCATGTCTGCTGATTCATTAACATCCCTGAGTTTTCATTAATGGCTTGACCAGTGTGTTCTATTTTATTTTATCATTAAGGTAGAAAGCACAGGGAACTTTTCTGATGTATTTCCTTTAGAATTAAAAGGAAGGGAAAGTATCAAACAGATTTAAAACCTCCACATTCTTTTTCTCACTCCTTGGGGAGAGAAAAAAATCAGTGGGTCTAAATTTGTCCCCTGCTTTCTTGAGCAGCCACCCTGTGTCTGTCATCCAGATCTGTTGATTTCCAAATGTGTCGGTACCTGTTCAAAAACTGTTCCTGTTTTGTGACTCTGACAGAACTGTCAGTATTTTAAAAGTATTTTTTCATGCCCCTCATTTTAAAAGAGTTTAAAAACAGAGTATTACCTCATTGATTGGGATTCATATTAGTGGTCTTGCTTGCTTTCCCGTATGAGGTACAAATGCCTCTTCTTCAACTTAGCTACTTTATTCAGCTTATTCATTCTGGTTTTTTGTCATAATTATCATTTCCTCTTTAAAAAAAAAAAAGAATAGGTATTATGAGAAATTTCTCTAGGGTTCCCTCCCAATTTCCTCACTGCCATTACAGAGCCTCTGTCCCATCAGTCTCGATCAGGCACGTTGGATATTCTTACTCTTTGCGTTCTTCTGTTCTCAGAGCAATTGTAATCTGCTTTAATTATGGTGGATACTCCAGCAGCCCGCCCTTCTCCTGGGCTTTAGTATTCCCTCCTTCAATACCATACTCACTAGATTTTTTTTAATTCCCCCAAATTAGCTCTCTTGAATTCTAATGCCCTGATAGGACTGCTTGCATTCTAGTTATGAGCACGATCCCACCAGGTTTCATAAATGCCAAGAAAGGCAAAGCTTTCTGCATTTCTGCGTGCTTCTGACAGCTCTCGTTCATTCCTCAGACCCTCACAGGCCCCGGGCTTTGCCTTTCTCTCTGCTTAAATTGCTCGGGTGACCCTGTCCTCAGAGAAGGAGGAAAATATTGTTTTAGATGCCTGTTAAATGACATGACTTTTGGCCCTCTTGTCTTTTTAAAAATCTCTCCAGTGAAAGAGATTTTAAAAAAAGCAATTTATCTGTAAATATAATCATTAATTTTTTAAATTTCATACACTCTACATTCCAGTTTGTACTCAATTCTGCGGCATAACTCAGCTCTCCAGTTAGTTGATCCTGCACCTCTGGCCACTGCTATCTCCTTGCAAGCTTCCTCTCTGCTGTCTGCTGGAATTTTCATGAGAAATGTATAGAGGCCAATGGCACACACTTACTCCAGTCACCATGCCATTCGCCTTCAGTACTTGTGCTCACATGTGTACGTATACACACACACACACACACACACACTCACACAAGCAAATAGCTCTTTTTTTCCCACAAAAACATTGGCTTTAATCATCTCAGTACAACAAAACAAGAAATATTTATGCTTATTTTTATGAGGGTAGAGATTTCAGAGACTTCATGTTTATCTCTGAAGAGTAAAGGCTTAGGATATCTGCCCTTGGGTAAGGGAGATACACCCAGTTAATGTCATGCTCATGGTAAATTCATAACTGACTCCCAGCCCCACCCCTACCCTATAACCACTTTGCCTTCCCGTTCTTGTTACTGCATCAGTTGAAATGCGTTCCGTTATAGTTAAAGAAAACACAACTCAAACTGATCTAAACAAAAAAGAGGGATTTTTGATTTAGAAGTGAAAAACCCAGAAATATGGCAAATATCAAGTGAGGCTTAATCCAGTCACTCAACACTGTCACCAAGTACCCCTTTCTTTGCTTTTCTGTTCTATCTTCGGTGAGGCCACTTCATCCTAAAGATGACTCCTCCTGTCGCGCTAAAGTGATATCACCGATCTCCTTGGCCTATGTATTTCCTCTTTCTGGTCCAGGGGAAAAAAGAGCACTATTTCAGCATTTCTAGCAAATCCTAATATTCCTCTGATGGGACCAGCTTTGTTCACATGGACCCTCCCAAATCACTGAGGTTGGCCAAGGGTGTGCATGGACCTGGGTCACATGCTCTAACCCCGAAGTCAGGAAAGGAAACCGTTTCCTAAGAAGCACGCGTTTCACAAAATGGAAAGTAGAGGGAGGAAGAGGAGGAGGATGCATTCTGGAGGCAACCCAAACCGGTAAACTTTATAACAATCCTATGCCAAAACGTGTTGAGTTTACCAAACCTACACCGCAGGCCAGTTGTAGTAATGACAATAGGAAAACCCCTTCTTAATGGCTGCTGTCCCCTTAAAAAGAGCATACATACATACAAATAGGAAAAAAGATATCTCCTGGCCCCTCCTCCCCCTCCTCCTCCTCCCCCTCCTCCTCCTCCTCCTCCTCCTCCTCCTCCTCCTCCTCCTCCTCCTCCTCCTCTTTCTTCTTCCTCTTCCTCTTCTTCTTCAATTTCAGTATAGTTGACACACAAAGTTACATCAGTTTCAGGTATCCAACATAGTAATTCAACAACTTCCTATGCTCTGCTCTGCTCACAGGCACAGCTACCACTCGTCACCATGCAAGCCTGTTACAATACCATCGACTATATTCCCTATGCTGTCCTTTCATCACCATGACTTCTTCATCTGCTAACTGGAGACACTCCTGGCTTCTAACAGGAAGTACCTTATGCACTTGGGCAAGGGACTTAAAGTCTTTCCGCTTTTATCTGTCCGAGATTGAATATTGTTTTAGAAGCAAACCCAAGTGATACTAAAAGTTGTCCACTTTTTGGTCCTATTTAGTCAGGTTTAAAAAGTAATAATAATTTCTACATCACAAAGAAAAGATTTCTAAATACTTTCGTTAGGTTAAGACAGTGTCTCTTTACTACAACAAAGGCAAATGCTGCTAGGCTGCCATGAACAAACGTTTTTTCTATGGGATAATTTATTTAAATGCATAGTATTCAATGGGTTCAAAAACAGGACCCAACCTATATGGCTTTGCCTTGGATTATTAGTCCTTTGAAGTCCAGTTATAGCAAGATAGATCCTCAGGGATCCCTGCCAAACAAGAATGAGAAAGCTCAGGTGAGAACAGGGGCATAAGAGGTGAGCTACTCCAAGCGCCACTCTTTCCTCCACAGGATCATTACTGGGGAAATAGATACAATGTGTAGCCCCAGGGAGTCTACAAACAAGCAAACTTCTTTTCCTTCCTTCCTTCCTTCCTTCCTTCCTTCCTTCCTTCCTTCCTTCCTTCCTTCCTTCCTCTTTCCTTTAACTGAAAAAGAGTTTAACTGTTCTTTTCCTTTCTACTTCTATCTTACCTCAGAGGTTTTGAATCCAGCCAGAGGGTATGACTATCATCTAAGGCCCATCGTAAGATGAAGGGGGTGAGAGGAAGCTTCGAGACACATTCTAGAGTCAACTGAGGTTCAAAGAAGTGAAGTGACCTACTTGGTTCACTCAGAAAGGAAGCTAGTTCTCTAAACTCTGCCCCAGGTGAAAGAACAGTATATGAGTTCTCGTTGACATCGCATCTTGTTGAAATTGAAGAGACAGATGAAGCAAAAAAATTTTACCAGAGTTTAACGCATAGTTTCTTTAGGAATGACATTAATTATCCCAAGTGCTTTTAAGAATTGTTCAGAATGTCACCTATATCTTCCTGTTTGTTTGTTTTTTTAGTTGGTGTTCATGGTTGACAATAAAATTTTCAAGAAGCTTTGGATATTTGCCCAGTATCCAGCAAGGAACTGGGGAAAAGCTCTTTAATTTCATGACTTCTCCAGGATCTCTTATTGGAAAACATTAATGCCAATTTTTTTTCTTTCCCAAAAGCTTATTACGAAGTTTTCCTATCTATTGGCTTTTGAGCTGGGACAAAATTGAATTAACTCAAGTTTTGCGAAGTTACCTACATTTTCCTATGTGCTTTATAAATCATTCAAGATCACTTGTTGATGTCAACATGAATGGATAGCTTACATTCACCTAGTTCCTTCAAATGTGCCCTAATACAGAAAGATTCCTTTTGGTAGTCTCTAAGAAATATATAGATGTTCAGCCGAAAGTCTGCCACTCTCCAATTCTGAATGTCCACAGAAACATGATATTTAAGAATCTGTTTACTTTTCCATCTTGAAATTTAAAATAAAATTTATTTCCTTCTTGGTTCTTTACCATAACTGGATTAACCAATAAGTATATTTGTTCTGAAGATATCATAATTGATTATTCAGAGTGCAGTGGTTGGAATTTTCATGAGTTCCAAAACCAGTTGGAACCTACTGCTAGTAATCAGTAGCATATCCTTTATTAGACAGTTTAGTTTCCAATGAGCTAAGTGTGGCTTTGACATTTTTTGAAGAGTGTTGGGCAGAGTCTTATAACAGAGGTCTTGACAATACAGAGTTTTCTAGTAAAAAAAAAAAAAAAGGAAAGAAGGAAGGAAGAAAAATCAAATACTTCTGAAAGAACCTAGTAGAATTCCTAAGGCATAACTTGAAATAAGCATCAAGTCATGTGACCTTGCTGTCCATTAACCTTGACTCTAAGGCCAGAGGTCAGGGCTATTCCTCTAGCTAAGTCCTCCAGGTGGGGTTAGGGGGGAAGAAGGTGACAATTTGGAGGACAATTTACAAGCCAGATATAATCATCTGAAATGCTGATTCTGTGTCATCCTTGGAATTTATGGCAGCCAGAAGGAAAGCAAATATGTTGTGCTAATTCAAGCAGTTACAGCTTCCTTCCCTGTTACCCTGTACAGGAAAACTCCTACAGAAGTTGTAAATCTCACCTTTCTGCAAAACTAATGAGATGGTGTCACTATGTGGGGGGAATGACCTGGGGCCCTCTGAACAGGAAGCAGCACTAAAAGGGGCTTCTGGAAGTTTCACCTGGAAACAGAACTAACCAGAACACTAGAACAAACTCCGTGTCAGTGAGGTGTCCTTTATCTGTGGAGGTGATACCTGAACCCATAACTGTGAAAAGGAAAGTTGGTTGATTTTTACAATACAGGGTTTTCTAATAATTATGGTAATAGACTTGTTCCTTGAACCAGAAATAGTTGTTTGTCTCTTCTCCTTTGTCTTTTATCGATTCATTTATTTGATAAACAATCATTGGCCATCTAGACACTGTACAAGGTTCCACAGAAACAAAAAAATGAGTAATACACCATCCCAAGGAGTTCATAGGTTGGTAAAGAAAGGAGTCATGAAAACAAATAAAACCAAAGCAATGAAACCAGTACTATAAAAGAAATGATAGCATCATGACCAGTGGCAGGATTGGCAAAATGGATAATTGGAGTTCAGAATTTAAACTCTGGCCATGAGCCAGAATGGTGTTGAGGGCCCCAGAAGGGATTGAACTGAAGACCACGCCCTCGTGTCTGTAATATTCAACTAACCACAGAGGAAACCGTTCAGATGGTAAAGGAAAAGACTTCAGACCCACAGCCCTCTGGCCTAGGCCTTGCTTTTCAAGGTGCCTTGCCTGTGGTTAAGCTACATTGTTAAAACCACTTGACTAGATGTAAGCTACTTATTTTACATTAAAATTGAACCCCTGGGCTTCCTTGCACATATTCTTAATTAATTAATTTCTTCTTTCATTAAGCAATAGATCATAGATGAGGACTTCGGGATAAGTATAGAATGAGGCTTCTGGATCAATTATAAATTATCAACATGGGATACCAGGTTATTGGGTCTGTGTCCTGCAGCTGCCTCACTCTCCTGTCCCCCACCAACACATACGATCTCTAGTGACAACTTTGTCCCTGCCAGACTCAGAGTCATCCCTAAGGAAAGTTTGGCTTCTGAGGAAAAGCACTGCGATATTTTCATATAGATAAAAGCAGGTGAAAATTAACTTTAGGGGCAATGTTGAAGGGTAAAAATTGATGTGTGTGGCATTAGAATGGGTTGTAAAAGTATGTTATCCACCATTACCTTAACATGGAGAAGAGTTCCTGGCACACAGAAGGGGCCACACAAACACTGAAGGAATGAAGATGACAAATGACAGCAGGGGCTCCTTTGGATCGAAAGAGATGCCCTTCTCGATCACCTATGTTCTCCCTGGAACTGCAAGAGGTAAACTGGAAGAGTGCTTTGCATGCACATCTCATTTGATATTGCCTGTTTTGCACAGATGATGAAACAGAGGTGGAAAAGAAGTTAAGAACTTTCCAGGGGCTTTCCTCAAGGCAACACAGCGAGTAGCTCCCAGGTCCAGAATTCAGATTTGGGTCAGAATTGTTCTTTTTCTGATATCTTATTATGTCATAGTAATAACCTCACCACTTACATGGGTCCTCGTAGACAAAATGCCTTAACGTTTCAGCACCCTTTCCTGCTTGATGTTAATGCATAAATAATAAAAGGAAGTGCACGAGGGAGTGGATATCAGTACGTGAGGAACAAAGAAGGTGTCATTCAGATAATTGTGGGAGATGGCCAGTTCTCCTCTACATGGCTCCCAAGGAGGGAAACACCCTCACTCCCTAATGGTAAACTCCTTGGAGGTTATACCATACTTTCCACATCTCCCAGGTCTCTGTAGGAAGAACTCAGCAAAGAACACACACTCATTGATTGCCCATCAGTGGAGGCCATACTGTTTAAATTGTTGTCCTCAAATGTCTTTAATGGGAAACAAACTGAGGGCCTCAGAGGGGAGGGGGTGGGGGAATGGGATAGGCCGGTGATGGGTAGTAAGGAGGGCACGTATTGCACGGTGCACTGGGTGTTATACGGAAGTAATGAATCATGGAACTTTACATCAAAACCTAGGGATGTACTGTATGGTGACTAATAAAATAAAAAAATATTATTAAAATAAAAAAATTCTTAATGGAAATTTTAAGAAATCCAACATCTTCTGGAAGCATGTTAAACATCCAACATCCTCAGGAAGCACATTGAATATAACAATCCTGGGGGCTAGAGAATAGACACTAGTGGTCTGAATTCACCTTTCACACCTTTTCTGGATTAGTCGTGATCTTACTCTTGCCTTTGAGTTTTCCTGTGGTGTGTAAGTGTCCTACGAAATAGTCCATCAGCCTTCCCTTCGCTGCATGAGAGTTAATCGTTGATGGTAGAAGTCCCAGTCAGGGATGATATTAAAAATATTTATCAAATATTTATGGATATTTACCAATACACAGAGGATCCAACTGGAATGGATCACAGCTGTGAACATCCCATGCCACTGTACCAGGGCCCACCTACTGAGTATCAGCTCTTCCTGAGCTTAGATTCTGATCAGTGTTTCCCTCATTCCTATGAAATGAAGATTAATCACAATGTAATAAGACACACACACACACACGCACACACACACATGCTCACCAACCTGAACAAATACCTAAATTTTGTCCTTCAAATGAACCAATCACCTCAGGAGGATAATGCAATTATTTAATGTGCTGTCATTGCTCGAAACACTTTTAAAACTCCTCTTGGAATTGCCTTCAGGGTCAGTTTATGAACCACAAAAGATAATTTACCTCTCTGTTTTATAGTCACACCTCATTTTTGACAAATTTATAATACCTATCTTCATTACCTTTTATCAGAAATGGCTCTAAATAACTTCAGCTCTTTCCAAAACTCAACTTTCAAAAGACAAAGGTAAGTCCCAAACTGCAAACAAATATAAGACAGGCCGTGAGAGAAACTCACAAAGAATAAAACTGTATTTTTTTCGTATAACATTTGACTGCCTTTTAAATATATCTATAGCAAAAGTCCAGGAAGAAGTAGTCTTTTATTGCTCAACTTTGAGTCCATGTGCTTCTCTCGCACTCGCACCCACAGGAAGCACTCTGTCCCTGGCCTCTCTTGCTCAAGTGACCATGTGTAGGACCATGTGACTGGGCTATCCAAGCTGGACCCCTCATTTACCGGTCATTAGACCAGGGGTGCCCGATTGAGAGCAACCAAGCTGCAAGCTGGTCGATACTCGTAGCCTGGTTCAAAAGATGAACCGAGCCAATTAGAATTTCAATTTCGAGACATGAATTAAGAAAGATAAAAATAATTTTCCAGCACTATGGGAGCTGAAACTGAAAAGTCACAATATTACCAGTAGAAGTGGGGACTAAGCAGAGATAGGGCACGATTGCCAAGATAAATTGAAGTTATGAGGGAGTGAAAACTATGGTAAGCCAGAGAAACAGGTTACTGGAGACAGGAGAATGGAGCAGATGGCCAGGAGGGGCGGATATGCTTTGGGAGACCACAGCGAACACTTCCAGGTTGTCTTCCCACATGGATTCTCTCCTTAGCGACCCCATTTTCGTTCGGCAACTATGTGATTCTAAGCACGTGACTCTGGACTCGCTATCACAGTGAAACAGTGACCTAGGCTAAGCCAACAAGCTGTCAGCTGGCCACAGTGATTGGTGTAGGGGGAGGCATGTGGTGTAAGCAATTATGGTGTATAGCAGGACTTTTGTTGTAAATGCTAGAAAAGAATCCCTCTATCTCCTCTCTGCTAAAAATAAGAAAAGACCACTGCTGAGAGCCACTAGTGGCTTTGGAATCAAAGTTGGTCAACCTTAGAAAAAAAGCTGACACCATGGAAAGAACAGTAGCGACACCGAGACGAAAAGACCCTGTGTCTTTGGTGCTATTTTGAAGCTGCTGGATGGAGCTTTATCTGAAGCTCTGCCCACCACCTTCCCCTGCTTTTTTTTTAATTGAAACTACTCAGCCTCCTTTATTGTTTAAGGCACTTTGATTGGCTCTTTCTACTTACAAACAAAAGCATACTGACACAGGGAGAGGACAGAAACCTGACTCCAGAAACTCCTCAATTCCTAAAATTTCAGTTTAAATTCTAGTCTATGTTTATCCCCCCATTAAACCATCTTTTAAAAGCTGACCTAAAAGAATTTCTGCTTCTTTAACCCCAAGAGCCAGTCTAGCAGCATAATGGGTTTGATAAATCATCATAAAAGCCCATTTCCTAGATGGGCTCTATTCTCATAGTCAGACGTCTTACATTTCTCATTTTAATCCAGAATCCAATAATCTGAATGTCATTTACTTTAGTAATTAGCTAATATTTTCATTATTTAAAATATGGATAATGATATTAGAGATTTTAAAAAGGCAATTCCCCATGAATTTATTCATTCAATCCTGAAAAATAAATTGTATTTTAACAGTAAGCAGCACTTACTCATTAAACAAAATTAGATCAGAATTACTCAATACAAAACAATAAAAAGTCAAAAGCATAGCTCACTTCCCAGACTCTTCATACCCGCTCCCCAAGTATCATTGTAAAGGTAAGTTTGTGTTCCTCTAGGCCCTTGTCAATGCACGTAGGTATATGTTAAACTACCCATGGCAAGAGACTGTACATTCTATTCACCAACTTGCTTATTTTCACTTGGCGGTATATTGCAGGCGGCTTTCCACATGATTCTCATTCATTCTCACGGCTGCATTGCGTTCCATGGTTGTACCATAATTTATTTAACTTTTCTCCTATTGGTGAACATTTGGGTTGTCTCCAGTTTGTTTCCCAATGATTTTCATAATACAAGTAATGCTATAGTAAGCATTCTTGTATATATTTTCGTACACACCTGTACAAATATTTTTGCAGAATACCTTTTAGAGGGAGTCTTACTGGTTCAAAAGTATGTATATTTTAAATTTCGATAGATTCTGCCTAATTACCCTCTGAAGAAGTTGTATCAACATACACTCTCACCAATGGGATATGAGCACGTCCCGTTTGGCACACTTTCACCAACACCAATGTCATCAATTATAAAAGCAACGTCTT
The DNA here is from genome assembly GCF_024610735.1 of Ursus americanus. Taxonomy (NCBI): domain Eukaryota; kingdom Metazoa; phylum Chordata; class Mammalia; order Carnivora; family Ursidae; genus Ursus; species Ursus americanus. The sequence continues at coordinate 39,805,934 of NC_142138.1, read as the reverse complement.
GAAGTGTTGGGGGAGTCTCATAATAGGATAATGTTAGCCAAATAATTTTTTTCATGAAGTGGAAGAGATGTAATCGTTTTTTAGGGATTTGGGACAAGAAGTCAGGGCCTTTAATACACGGGCAGTTCTGGATGCTGAACTCAAGGACGCCATGTTAAAAATTGGATAAGTAATGTTACAATAAGCTCCAGCTTTCTAAGAGACACTTGTTATTCCTTCTACACATTGGTGAGGCCCTGGACACTTCTGCCCATTTAGAACCAAAGGGAACTTATTTTAAATTCTACCTCCTTCTCTTGAAAAGCTTAGGGACTACAGTAGAAAAAAAGAAACTGCATGTAAGATTGTTCTTTCAAAAGTAGGAATTCTGATTAATGTAAGAAAGCTCAACAACAAATGAAACAAGTGTTTATGGAAAGTGTTTTAGAAGCACAAGGCACTGTGATAGGTCTTCCGAGTGGGGAGCCTCCTACCGCTCACCAATACCCAGCGCAACAATAAGGATTAAAAAGATATCAAAAAGCTATTATTTTGCCTCTAAGTAAGAATTATACCAACTATTTAACTCCGGTGCTGTCAGTTTGCAATTGTGAATAGGTTGTGAATAGATTCACTCTTGAAATCTTCGTAGACTTTATTCTCCACGCCCAGCTCCCAACAAGCAGGGAATCCTGGTATTTGGTGGAGTGTGCGATTGGGAGACAGAGGCTTATCGAATGCTGTAATTTGATAAGGTAGCCAGAAGCTACAGCGCTGACATACCACTGTCTCTCAATACCTACCAAATCTGTCTTCCTTAATCGTCTCCTCCTACTAAAAGGTTTAAAGCCAATCTTCCTGTCTTAAGAATCCACTGTGTCAGAACATCACCAATTTACTTGTCTTCCTGGATGCCCTGGCCCGAGAGACCTGAAGCCTGTCAAATATGGCTGTTTATTAGAGAAACCTGGGTGGTACTATATCACCTAAACAAAGAGAGACAGAGGCACTAGGGTTTAGAAACCAGAAGAAACCCTAAACGAGAAACTACAGGACCCAACTATGACATACAGATCTTAGTGGAAGAACCACCCAGGGAAATCTCTGCTTTTGACTTCAAAGGCTAATCTTATCTCTTTTCTCACTCAAAGAATACAACATTTTGCAGAGCACAACATGCTAAGTTTCTGAGCCTGTATGGTGTAAACCTGGTATGTACATGCTGGTGGCAACTCCTTGAGATGTTAGTAGAACGTGGCTATCTTAAACAGAAACCAAAAATGACCTCCCCACCCCCACATCCTTTCAGGACACTGATTATCTTATATTTCACAGATGGTGAATTTTACAGAGCTGCTAATAAAAAACCTAAATTCTCTCATGTTTGAGTTGTAGCTTTACATAGATAAATGTAAATAAAAATAATCTTAAAGCTCTATTAATAGTTACACTCTAGTTTCTCAACCAAAAATTAAGTCTATTAAAGGAGACTGTCCTATTTTTACTTGTATTTCAACTATGTAGCTTCATCTTTCCCTCTTCATAAAAGTACAGAAAAATATCTAATAGAGAATATGCTAGAACAATCCAATTCAGAACGAGACCATGATGGCTTGGCAATATGGAAGGAAATAAAGAAAGAAAGGACTAGCACAACAAACTTGGTTTTGGAGTCCCACAACCTTTCCTGTGCCCGAGAGCTGGGAGGGCTATTGAAACAACAGCCTTAAATCCAGTGGGAAAATCTCTTTGAGCGTTCTACTCCCTCCACCCAGGGTCCCAGGCCTAAGCCCACCCACACTCCCCAGCCAAGCCCACCCCTACCCTCTGCACACAGTCTGACTTCCATAGAGACAGCAACTGGTTTATGAGCATTGACAGATTGTCCAGTGGAGGATGCTTCACTGTGAAACAAAACTTGAGGGTGATGTGAGGGAAGAGAGGCAGAAGTGTCAACCAGGGAGACATAGTTTAGATGGAAGTCCATTTGAACCAATGGAACAACGATGAAGAAAGATGGATGAAAACATGTTCCCTTGCTCTATTAAGTCAGTAAGTCTCAGAAATGTGGACTCTGTTCCTGTCAATTGAGCATTGTCAAGTGTACTGCTGAAGAATGTTTCTTTCCTAGGTGAGCTATCCTCTTGCTACGTGCTGTATATGACAATGCAGTGAAATCTTGAAATAGGGGACTTTTGAGCCCTTCAAAGAAAATAAGTAAAATTAAAGTCAGTGGGATTATTACCACTAATAGAACACAGCTTTTTTTGTTTCATTAAGGCAGTTTAATGATATTTTCATCACATAGTTTTCAAAAAAAAATCAATAGATTTCCCTCACTTACCATTTAGTCATTTGAGAAATAGAAAAAGTAAACTGCAGTGCATTTTTTCCTAAGCAATTTTTTGAAGGCACCAGAATTTGAATTGGATATGTTTTAGATTTTGTTTGTTGTGGAGAAACAAAACAAAACAAAACAAAAAAGTTTAGGATTGGTATGAAACCGCATCTGAGTTTTGAGGACTTCCCAGATTATCTGGACTTTGAAGGCGGGGAACTAGAGCCCTGACAATCCAACTTTCTCGTAAGGTTCTCCTTATTGTCTGTTTGCGGGGATGGTCGGGGGGGAAGGGGGGGAAGGAGAGTAGATTTACTGGATGATGACAGACCGAACTCAAAGAACTTGTGTGCTTTAGTAACCTTGCTTTTTGTCTTTGATGAAAACGAGGTCTCTATTGTTCTGGTTTTTGGAATATTACATTCACGCAACTTGGTTTTTTTAGAAATGCTGAGAACGCGACGTGAGAGAGGGAGGCGGGGCACGATGTAGCTCGGGTCCGGTGCATGACGTAGCGCGGGTGCGGGGCATGACGTAGCGCGGGTGCGGGGCATGACGTGGCGCGGGTCCGGTGCATGACGTAGCGCGGGTGCGGGGCATGACGTGGCGCGGGTCCGGTGCGCTTCCCTGTCCACCGAATCGGACTCTGCCCAGAGCCTCCAAAACACGCCCGCCCAAGTGAATGATGGCGCTAGGCTTCAAATAATCTTTTCTTTTACTTTATTTCCCCCAACGAAGGCATTTAGAACAAATATTTGAAGGCACTGAGAACCAGTCTGATGCTCCCAAACGTGCCCTCTCCTAGAAAATAAATAGTAAAGCGCGTCTCAGGCAAGGGAGGACCGCGGAGAGTGTAGGAGAGTAAGTGAAGCTCTCAACGCGGAGGTTTTATTGAAAGATCCTTGTGGTATTTTGCTTTTGAAATGTGTTTAGCACAGACTTTAAGGATTGGCAATTTGTTTAAAGAAATGGGTAAAATATTTAAAACCACCACTTTATTTAAACTATTGTGTCTCCTTCAGTAAACATTCAGTACATGATTGAACCCTGTATGAACTTGTGCTTTTGCTGGTTAAATAGAATCTAAGCTTAAAATGAAAGGGGGCTGCTATTGAGAAAGGGACAAAAAACTTACATGTGCTTTTTTTTTTTTTTGCCCACACACAAGCACTTACCCCCCAAAAATATCACGTGAGTGGGATCCTTTATTAAAATGCCCCTCGTTTTTTCCCCCCCTTGGCCTCAAAGTGCTAAACTGAAAGCAAGCTGTTAACAGAAATGAGTAATTATTGAAGCTCTAACAGGCAGCTTTCATGGAACTTGATTACAGCAGCCATATAATCACTTTTACGGATGCTGTAATCACAGTAGCAGGGAATGCTTCACTTGGTTCTTATTGTTTTCGCTCAGGGTGGAGGTAGGGGGCCTGCGAGGAGCCCGTTTTACCACCTCGGTACAATTTCTGCTGCAAAAGAAATCTACACAGCCCTGAATGGAGTCGAGAATCATTTATTCTTTCTTTATTAGCATTTTCTCCTCCCTCACACAAGAGTCTGTTGGAGTCAGGAAATTGCTGTTATTCAATATGCAAGCCAGAGGTTGTAATGACCGCTTGGAAGGGTATGACCAACAATTACAGCCCTTAATGAATAGGGGTAATCTAGTTGAGACTAAACACTAGTAGCAACTCTGGGCTGTCTCTGGTTAAATTAAAAGAACAGCAATGCAAAGGAAGTTAACAAGAATTAATTAGTTAGATCGAACTGAAAACCTACTCATTAGAGATGTTATAGGCAAAGTAAAAGCCTATCTTCAGTGCAATTAGGTAGACAAATGAATTGTACAACTGACTGACTCACACCTGCTAACAGCTAAGGGCTATAGCGCTATGTATGGGATCCACTTTTTCCAGTTCATGCATACTTGCGTAGTTTAATGGATCTTACATTCTCGAATTAGCCTCCATTCCTTCAGATTTTTTACTTGGATGTTTGATCTAAATACGAGCAGTCTCACCGTGGCAGGGTTTTAACAAGCACTGGCTGAGGAGGGCAGAGGATGTGTTTCGAGCCTCCTAAGGAGGACTTGTCTTGCTCAAAACCAGCCCGGAGCACGTTCTCCCAACCATTTATCAAAGAAAGGAACGGCACCTTCAGGGTATCTGTTTTCTGATAGGTCTGCTAGCTAATTATTCCATCTTAAATCATTAGAAGAAAGTCTATGGTCCCTGCATGTTAGAAGCAAATAAATATTAAAAATAAGAAAGTAACTCTAGAAAGATTTATAAAGTAGTCATCCTTTTTAATGATGCAGAGGATCGGGAGTTACCCATGGTTGGGGGGAGACGCCAGGGCAAAGAGGTCTGCTTTGCTTTTGAGCGGGGGTGGGGTGGGGCGGGGTAGGGTGTACAGATAAGAAAAAGAAGATCCCTAGAAATCTTAAGCTGAGACCTTTCTGGGAGCTGTTATCATAATTATGCACTCTGGTATTTTTTCCAGATGTTTCTCTGGGCTTTTTCTACTACCTCTTGCATTTGGCTTCCTTGCTTTCTCGCACAAGGTCCCCCGAAAGCTTTCACTGCCGGGCATATTTGTCCTGCACTCCAGTTTGGGAGGGACGTCTAGTTAAAGTAAGAGGAGCAGGCAGAGGAACTTGGGAAGTGGGTTCATCTGCTTATATTTATTGGTGGGGTGACAGGCTAGGGTGACGGTTCATCCAGGAACAGTGCAGAACAGGAATCTAGAGGCAGAAGTTTATTTTCCAGTACTGCCCCGGTGTCTCAGGATGAACTTGGAATAACCTCGTTGTGGCCCATATTTTTGCCTTTTTAATAGGGGTGATCACCAAGGTTTCCAAAATTTATGGATCAGTCACAGGCGGGAAATTTCTCTGAGTCCCCTTTTCACCACGTCTGAATCACTTCTCCACTCCCAGCCACGTCGCTCTCTGCAATGGCCCCAGGAAGTCGTTTTGGCACCAGTCTCCCTTCCAATTTGCTCTCTTGTCGGTAAGTGGCAGAGGACAAACCGGGCAAGCAGGAGTCCAGAACTCGCAACCTCACTTCTCTCTCCATTTTCGTCCCTGCCAGGATGCGCCCTACTGGTGTGACAGAGGAAAGGGACTCTGGACAGGCCCTTAGAAGGTAAGCAGGCATCGGGCAATTGCTGGGAGCAACTGGATGAGCGGGTTTCTGGAAGTCCTGGCCATAACGTCTATCACCTTCTGAGAAGGGTGGGTCCAGTGAGATTCACTACTTTGAGTTTCTAGAATGGGAGGGCCATGAGTGCATGAGTTGTAGCCTTCCACTTGCATTATTTTGTGTTAATAACAGTCACAAAACCCAGTGAAGCTCAAGTGCCCTCCCGGGTTGCCATAACCTCAAAGCCTCCAGAGTGAAAGCCATTGAGCAAAAGCTTCTTTGACATTTTAGCCACTTCTGCTAATACACAATAAGCACGCAAGTAATTAGAGACCAGTTTCGTTTATTTAACACAACTCCTCCTTGCTCAGAGCCAAAGAAAGCCCTTATGATGCTGCCCAATTATGGGTCAGAAATAAATGACTAAGGCAACAACGTGGGGGAAAGGCTGCAGAGAGACAAAGAAAAGAAATGCCCTCTTCAACTACGAGCAAAGAGAACAAACCAGGAGCATGCTTAGAGGGTCAGAACACAAAGCGAGCTTGGAAATTTTCCCAGTCTTACGTGAGAGCCAGGAGGCAGGGGTGAGACCGTTGAGAGCATTTAGGGTTCTCACACCACAGGCAACGTGGAAACCCATGGGAGAATCCCCTTAGGACAGGAGTGACACTGTCAGGAGCCCACCAATGACTCTTTGTCCCGTAGTGTCATTTCCCTTTCCACAGCAATTGGACTTCGGACGGCTTTGGCCTTTTCTGTAGGGTTCATTCACTTCAACTTACCGAGGTCTGACGTTACCTCTCTGGGGAGCAACTTCCCATTCCTTCTGAGCCGTCCCAGCAAAGACAGCTGCTTGCCTGACAACAAGCTTCATTTCCAAGTGTGTCAGGCCTCTCCTCTTTCCTCACACCTAGACGGAGCACATGTTCAGCTCTCCTTTGCTGGTGGGTCTTGTATTAGTTTCCTAGGGCTGCTGTAAGAACCAGTACCGAAGGCGACAAGTCCAGAGGCTCCAGTGGAGAATCCACTTGCCTCTTCCAGCTTCTGTTGGCTCCTGGCATTTATGACTCGTGGCCACCTGTCTCCAATCTCTCTCTTCACGTGGCCTTCTGTGCCTCTGGATTTCAAATCTCCCTTTCCTTGCTAAGGACACTAGTCATTGGACTTAGGGCCCACTCTAAGTCCAGAATAATTCCTTTCAGGACCCTTACCTTAGTTACATCTATATCTGGACCTTCATTCCAAATAAGGTCGCATTCTGAGGTTCCAGGTAGACACAGCCTCTGAGGCCCACAATGCAATGCACTCCAAGGCCATGATCAATGATGCTGGTTCTTAATCCAAGGCCCCAACTCACAAAGTATGCTCTGTAGAGCCCGAGCCCCTTGAGATTCTTTGAACATAAAAGAAGGAAGGAAGGAAGGAAGGAAGGAAGGAAGGAAGGAAGGAAGGAAGGAAAGAAAGGAGGGAGGGAGGGAGGGAAGAAGGAAGAGGGTAAAGAGAAAGAAAGAAAGAAAGAAAGAAAGAAAGAAAGAAAGAAAGAAAGAAAGAAAGAAAGAAAGAAAAAGAGAAAGAGGCAAGGAGGGAGGGAGGAAGGAAGGAAAGGAGGGAGGGAAGAAGGAAGAGGGTAGAAAGAAAGAAAGAAGAAAAGAAAGAAGGAAAGAAACAGAAAGGGAGAAAGGGAGAGAGGGAGTCAAAGAGGGAGGAAGGGAGGGAGGGAGGGAGGAAGGAAGGAAGGAAGGAAGGAAGGAAGGAAGGAAGGAAGGAAGCCAGTTAAGATGTTCTGTGGTCAAGTAAGTTTGGAAAGCTGCATTCAGTCTTGAGAAGTCACAAATCACAGTGGCTCATTAAAGGGTTGACATGTCCCGCAGTTAGGAAGCTGTTTAACTTTGTCAAAGTCATTGTTTCCCTATACTTAATTGACCAAAAAGAGCTTCTTCTTTTTTTTTAAATTTTATTTATTTATTTGTTTGTTTGTTTATTTGTTTATGTATGTATTTATGCATGTATTTATTTTCAGTGACACATTATTAACGGCCCACCAGATGCACTGGGGAGTGCAGGGCCCACAAAATGTCAGTAAACAAATACAAGCCTCAAACCTCAAAGCTCTATTATCTAGTCTTTCCAAAACTTTTTCTTGGTATTTGACAGTAATCCATGGCTAGCCCCTTCCGTCTTTTTTATTCACCAAGTTGTAAACAAGCCCAATTAGAGCACAACGTCATATCACATGAATTCAGCCAGGCTGTAGGACTCGTCTCCAGAGGCAGGACAAGTTTCATAAAAACATGATCATTTAAAGTCTGTGCAGGGAGTTAGTTTGGTCCAATCCCAGAATTATGGAAAACAAGCACATTTCATAATTTTTCCATTATTTCTTGGTCCAAGGGCTCCTTCCTTTTGGTGTTAAGCACCCTTGCACTCAAAACAGCATTAACTTGTCAAAAGACTAACATTTTGATCCTGATTCGACCAAGAGATACGTGGAAAGCTTTATGCAAATCACTGAATGTAACAATGAAGCCTCAGTTCCTCAATCTGAAAAATGGGTTCATTTAAGTTTAATGACCTCATGGGATTATTTTGAAGATCACATTTGAAAACAGATATGAAAACATTTTACCAGCTTTAGAGAACCATCTCTTTGTACCTGTTTTTATGGTTGTTCTTAAATAACTTTGAGAAAATTAGAATACCTGTATTTTGTGAAAGAATTAAGACAGAAACTGTTAAAATAACAGTGCTCATATATAAATTATACTTGAGCTGATTTTGCCCATTAATGGTGCTTTAGTAAGAGCAAAATCTCTAGTATATCTTGTAAACAAGAAGGAAAGAAAGAAGGGGAGGGAAGGAGGGGCAGAGGGATGGAGGAAGGAAGGAAGGAAGGAAGGGCGGGCAGAAAGAGGAAAAAGTAGAGAAGGAAGAAAGAAGGAAAGGAAATCAAGAGAGGGCCTCGCTAAGACCAGCTTCATGGACAAGCACCCTAGCTGGGAGCACAGGGCCCCCACACTTGCCTTAATGCTATGCTGTCACCGTCTTGAAACTCCTAATAATTTTGAACAAGGGGTCCCGCATTTGCCCTTTGCACTGGGCCCCCCAAATTATGTAGCCTGTCCTAGGCCCAACCCTTCTTCCCTCATAACCCTGTGAGAAATGGCTTGAGAGACCACTTTCAGCTGAAGCTAGACAACATTCCAGCTAAATTGATCCTCCAATTTCATTTCTGCAAGTAAAGCTCACCATTAAGGAACCTCATTCCAGCTCACCAAACACTAAAAACCAATCTTTGGAACTGCTCCAAGCCCTGAGTCCCTTCATATTTTAAGTTTACGCATTTTGAAAAAACCCAGGCCACAAAGCCAGCTAGACCATTTTAAATTATGGGTGTGGCCCAAGTGTTATTTTTAAGCCATTAAATGAATCCTTTCAAAGCTTGAACTCTCGCAAAGCTACTTCTGTGCCGAAAGCTTTTTAATGATCAGAAAATGGGAATCTGCAATAAAAATGTTGACACAAGCGCACTGCAGGGGCAGACTTTCTCTGCTCTGAGCCAGGAGCAGGGGCGATACGGGACACGGGCGAGAGCGCCTCACTGACAAGAAGCAGAGGCCAAACAGGCGTGGAGGTCAGAGCGCGTGAGTTTGTGAAGCTGGGATGGATTATGTCACAGGTCTCCACTGCACATTCTTGCCAGTTCTGTTGGCGAGTGCCGCCGAGTGTTTACCACACCGGGTATATTCAGACCGTCCTTGTTTCCTCCTGCTTACTGCGGCCTGTGCGGGAAAATGGCGCCGGCTCCTCCGGGCTAACTCCTGCTTGCTCGCAGAGAGGTCGGGTTTAAGGAAGAATACTGAGTGGATCGGTGTTGATGTTCAGAAACTGTCATTTATTTCCGTAGTAGAGTTTCTTGGGTCATTTTTAGGGACCCCTGAGTTCTCTTTCTCCCCCTCTCATACTTCTTCCTCTTATTTTGTTTTAATATCACTTTAGTATTTTTATGATTTTGTTCTTTCAGATTCAGAGAGCAAATGCTGGGTCCTTTCCCCCCATCGTCCACTTTGCGCAGAGTTGAAATGGCGTTGGTGCTTTCCTTTAACGGCGATAACAATGGCTTAATTTATGTGGCCCTGCATGTTGCCAAGCCATCTCGGTTTGTACCCCGGCCACATCACCGATGACGGCACATCTCCCAACAATACTTGTTAGCGGCTGGGACCGATTCAACAGATGGAGTCCAAAACAGTGTTTACACAAGTTCTATAAAAATAGTGGTTTTAACAACACATTGGCAATTTTATGGTAGATTGAAGAAGCAAAAAGAACCTACTTATCATTTAGATTAGTTTTTCCCATAAGATTGTGAAAATGTTAAGAGAGATTAATCTGACCAAAGGAAGAAAGGAAGAAGGAAGAAGAAAGAAAGAAAGAAAGAAAGAAAGAAAGAAAGAAAGAAAGAAAGAAAGAAAGAAAGAAAAGAAAGAAAAGAAAAGAAAGAGAAAGTAAAGCAAGCAATACCTGGTATGATTAGAAAAAGTAGGTATTCAAATGGAGGGAAACCTTTCGGAAAGATACAGAAGGTTGAATATGAGATTTTGGTTTAACCAAACTACATAGCATTTACAGTAAAATCATAATACTTCTTAGGCAGTAATTGGTATCTTTGTCATCCATCAGAACTCAATAAGAATTATCATCACGATTCAAATTTAAGAGGCAATTGAAAAACTTCACTAGGGGTCACGCCACAGTGTGACTCAGAAGCTAAGCGTGTAACCTACATATAATCACAAAAATCCTGGAATTTTTCAATTAAGAAAATTTGGAGGGTCATGTGGTCTAGCACTGTCTGATGGAACTCTGCAGTGCTGGCCGTGGCCTCAGTCTGCGCTGTCTGCTACTATCACCGTGTGCCACAGGTGGCTAGCAGGTATTTGAAATGTGACTAGCGCAACTAAGGGATTACATGTTTAATTGTATTTAATTTAAATGCAAATGGCCATAGGCATCTGGTGGCTACCATAGCCACTAGCTCCAAAGAGATTCTGGTTCCACCCTCTGGTTTACAAAGGGTAAGGGAGCTAGAGGAGTCCAAGGCCTTGTGCCGTCTCCCACAGGCTTCATGAAAGACAATCTGTATCAGAGCAAGGGGGCCGACTCCCAGCCAGCGGCCCTGTCCGTCAGCGGGGAGCCCCGGTTCCTGCTCTGCAACCACACGCAGAGTGGCTCCAGGCAAAGCGAGAAAGATCCAATCACATCTTGTGTTTTTCATAAAGCTCAAATGAGGCACGTTTTAGCTTTTTCCAGATTTTTCCTGATGTTATAGTTTTTCATGCTGCTGTATACGAGGTCCAAATATAACTGTAAAACTATTGAATAGATGAAACAAGTTAAAATGTGGTGGCTCTCTGTTGGTCCCCCAATTCGTTTTCTTTTGTATTTTTACTGGTCTGAGAAGTCTAGTTCCAAAGTCTTAGGACCAAGTATTAAACCCCAAGAAGGCAGCTCCTCAGAGTCCCGTGTACCCTCTAATTATGTCGTAATTTCTCAGAAAGTATTCATTTCTTACACCTCTTTTAAAACCTCCACAGTGTGTACGAAATTGCTAGACACATAATAGACATTGAATAATTCCTCGCTGCATGGAATTAGATTTTTAAAATGATGTCCTCTCTCATAATGCAAGCATGCAAGTTATCTGAGAAAAGTAATATTTTAAGCGATTGTCGGTCATTAACTCAGATTTTGCCATAAGAAGTGCTCTAAATATAGAGCATTTTCTAATTCATAAAACCCTTTCAGCCACAGTCTCTCACTTAATCCTAACAATATTATGAGACATAAAACAAAACGGCTGCGATTCTTGTGTTGTAGTCGGAGACCAGATTCAGAAAGGTGAAGCAACTTGCCCAAGGGTTCACAGGAAATGAGGTGTGGGGCCGGGGCCACCCCCGTGTCCTGACTCTAGAACCAGTTCCTTTCCCAGTGTGTCTCACAAAGAATGAGGGAGGAGACGAAAGCTGGGGATAGGACCACAATGTAATTTCAATAAACTCACATTTAACAAACACGCTTACTGGGGGACTTCTGTGTCCAGGTTCCAGATAGTGTAGGGAACGCAAAAATAAAAGGTTCAAAAATAAAAGACTCTCAAAGAAATTCGCCTGAGAAGCAGGCCCCGCGGAGTGAGGACATATGACCTGTGAGGCCAGAGGACAGCACGGGGGGAGTGACGGTGCGACGCTGGAGGTGTCCAGGGCACAAGGTGCCGTCCCAAGAGGAAAAGCCAAAGTGATGGGGACGAAAGTAGGTCTGATGCGCCCAAGGCAACAGGAAGGCATTGAATTCTACCCCCCACCAAGATTTACTGAGATATGATTGACACATAACATTATGTAAGCTTAGGGTATACAACATGATTTGATACATATCTGTATGTGCAAAATGATTACCACAAAAAGATTAGTTAACACATCTGTCACCTCAGTGTGTGTGTGTGTGTGGTAGCAACTTTGAAGAGTTACTTTTTTTTTTTTTTTTAAGAGTTTATTTATTTAGGAATGCCTGGGTGGCTCAGTCGGTTAGGCAGCTGCCTTCAGCTCAGGTCATGATCCCATGGTCCTGGGATCGAGTCCTGCATCGGGCTCCTTGCCCAGTGGGGAGACTGCTTCTCTCTCTGCCTGCAGCTTCCCCTGCTTGGGCTCTCTCTCTCTCTCTGACAAATAAATAAATAAAGTCTTTTTTTAAATCTTTTTAAAAAAAGATTTTATTTATTTTAGAGAGGGCGGGAGGTGAGGGAGGGGTAGAAGGAGAGGGAAAGAGAATGCCAAGCAGACTTCCCACTGAGCCCAGAGCCCAATGTGGGGCTTCATCTCTGGACCTGGAGATCATGACCCTAGCTAAAATCAAGAGTCAGAAGCTTAGCCAACTGAGGCACACAGATGCCCCTGAAGAGTCACTTTCTTAGCAACTTGGAAGCGTAGAACACACTGTTGTTAACGATAGTCATCATGCTGTATTAAGAACCTCAGAACCTAATTATAACTGGACATTTGTACTCTTTGACTAACATCTCTCCATTTCCCCCACCCTCACACCTCTGGCCACCACCAATCTACTCTTCGTTTCTATGAGTTCAGGGCTTTTTTTCGACTCCACATACAAGTGAAATCATGCAGTGTTTCTCTTTCTCTGTCTGGTTTATTTCACTTAGCAAAATGCCCTCAAGATTCACCTGTCTTATTGCAAATGGCAAAATTTCTTTCTTTCTTGTGACTGAATAATATTCTACTGTATAATATATATCACAATTTCTTTATCCATTCATCCGTCGATGGACACTTAGGTTGTTTCCATGTGTTGGCTACTGTAAATAATGCTGCAATAAACATGGGAGTGCAGACATCTCTTCAAGGTAGTGATTCCTCTCTTTCCAATATAACCAGAGTGGGATTGCTAAATTGTGTGGGAGTTCTATCTTTAATCTTTTGAGGAACCTGCATAGGGTCCTCCACTGTCTTCCACAGTGGCTGCTGCAATTTACATTCTTGGCACTGGATTCTTAAGAGAGGAGAGTGAGAGCAGAAGCGGCCCAGGGAAGATGAACAAACACGGAAATCAGCATCCCTTGCTGCCCAGGTACTCCGTGGTTTCCATTGCTCAGCCGTGGGAGTTATACTTACGCACGCAAACAGCAGAAGCAGCTCTTTTGTCTCCAGTGATTGTCTGAGTTGGTAAGTGTCCCCTTCTAGGGCGGTCACCATGTTGGGTGTGGCCTTCCCTAGCTGGTTAGAGCAGGCTGCCTCCTCTGTTGCCAATTCCCTCTGGGGTGCACCCTAGATCCAAAGCCAATCCAGGATTGTCCTCCAGTCCCAGGCTAAGCAGGTGGTTAGAAACACATTTCTCAAGCTCCGTGGGTGAGCTGAGGTGGGGGCTGGTCTTGAAACATGATGAGCCCAGTTGCCACATCCCCCAAAACAGCTGCCAAAGAACAGTCTTGAGACACAGGAAAGAGGACTGAAGTGAAAGAAACAGGAAGGTCAGAGATATGGCCAATATTGAGAAGGAAGGAAGAGAAAGAACAAGAAATAAAGGTGAAGCTGTGGGGAAGGAGGTGAGGGGGGAAAAAAAAAACCATGGAATGAATCACAGAGCGCTCTGACAGGTCTTGAGAAGCTGTCTGGATTCTAGATGGAGTGCACCCAAGCCCTGCCTCCAGGCTAAGAAGATAAAAACACTCTTCAGAATTGATGAGGTCTTTTCTTTAAAATATTTGTAGATGGTAAGCATCATCTCTTAGTAGCCAGTTTCCACATCTTATCAAACTTGGGGCTAAAGAAGTGCTTCCTTGTACTAATCAAAAGCCCCCTGCTTTAGTGTTTTGTTTTCTCCCGCTTAGTCACCTGGGACATTTAGGGCCACTGACTGGTGATAAAATAGGCTCCCACCCTAAGATTATTGGGCTCTTCCTAACGACTTATGACACATAGCCTTTGCTGTGATTCATTTATTCTTTCAACAAGCACTCAATAATTTCCTATGATATTCAAGTCACTCCTATTTAAAGCCAATGTTAATACTTAGGCCAGTCATTTGTAATATAATAAAATATGTTATAAATAGGATTACTTCTTAAAGAACCAGTGTTATTCAGGTGAATAACAGCTGACTAGCACAGACTCAGCTTCAACGGAAATGTTTTTTGGTTTTTTTTTAAAGGCTCTCTGTTCTAGATTCCTCATGACTGTCCCTCTGAGTCTAGTCCGTCAATGGACTGAGGACATCTTTCCCCAATTTCCTTCGTGACTCTGCTAAACCATTCCTTCCTTAAACCTAGCTTTTCTACAAACTCCACCAGGTACCTGAGAAAAAGAGAAAAAGAGAAGCTTTTTGCTTTTGTTTTTTGTGTTTTGACCTTTGCCTCCTCCCACCAGGTCCCATGTTTGTGGGAGCTGAGCCCCACTCCTTTCTGACATGTCCCAACACACCAAACAAGATGCCATTTCTGGAACTGAGCTCCTACGAGAACTAATTCTCTTCTCAGTTTCTATAACTGGTCTCTCTCTTTCACAGAGATACCTTTTCTTCACAGTTGCATCTAGAACCTAGAGCCAGACTGACCTGTGATGGGACCAGAAGCATCTCTTTTCTGTCTATTGCCAACCAGCTCTTAGCAACCAGACCTAGTCAGTTTATAATTGTTTGCTCATTCATTCATTTATTCATTCAAAAACATGTATTGATTACCTACTCTGTACCAGACACAATAGATGCTAGACACAATAGATGGTAGGGCAATAACAAAAGGAAGGGAACGAAAGGGGAGAGAAATAGTGAGGCTTGTGCTCAAGGAGTCTATAGTCCAGTGGAAGACAAAGGAAAATAAACAGATATTTCTAATACAATGTATATCTATCTAATACTATAATACTAATACTATACTATCTAATACTATGATAAGAGAAAACACCTTGCCGAACAAGTGGGAAGACCATCCAACCCACCCTTAGACCACCCCCCCACAAGAGATACCACAGAGAGGCCTAAGGGGTTGAAATTTCAATATTAATAGAGTTGTTTGTTTGTTTGTTTGTTTTTGTACCACAGTATTTTTCTTTAATGTACCTATTTTCTTCCTTTCGAATTTGTGTCATGACACAACATGTATTCACGAAAATGGTTATGCCAGTTGGTAATGCCTCTTCCGATTCCCAGTGGCTCTCCTGCCCCGCCACACTGCCCCCTCCCAAGGCACCATCGGTCCGTCACTCCACAGGCTGATGTCTGACATGACAGCGACTCTAGATCCCGCTCCTCTCAGGCTGTCCAGCACGCTCTGTGTCACCCTTATGCTGTCATATTTATCCCTCTTCTCTGCATCTTTCTGTGCAAGTGACAAAGATAACACTGAGAATATACTGGCGGGGAGAGAGACACAGTATTTGCTTATTACTTTTAGGGTAATTTTAAATTTACGTCACAAATTCTCTATTTTTACAATACACAGATTTCACATTGGTTTTGATAGTCTAATATTTTAAGGGTTGATAGTGTATAAAATCTGATTTGCTAAACCTCCCTCTATCTAACCCAAACATGTTCAGTGAGCCCACTACGGTGTAACAGGAATCCAATCCATGTTTGTAATTCTAATTTCAGTAACAGTTAGAAAGATACTTGAGAGGAATTTGGGTTGAGGAATTTACATTATTGCCTTGACAAGAAAAAAGTTGCAAGAGACCCTGTTTGTTGTTTCTCTACAGGATATTCTGGGAGTTGGCTAGGGCTGCTCCCGGCTCACCACCACTTAACCCAGAGTGTACACTGAGGAAAATTTCGAGGTGGAAAAAGCAAGACCTGAAAATACAAATTGTTATTTGATTTAAAGATCTTTTAGGATTAGTGTATTTGGTTCTAAGACCCTTCCTGAGTCCTTCCTGATGAAGGTATAGAACCTTCTCGTCAGCCCCAAAACTCAAACCTTCTGAAGAAGATCCCATTTGGTTTGACCCTCCCATAAGGTTCACGGTTGCCCCAGGAGTCCTGTTTGGTTCTTGTAACACCGATTCTCAAACTTCAACATGGATCAGAATCATCCGGAAAGCTTGTTAAAATATATCTTGCTGGGCTCCACACCCATATTCAGTAGGTCTGGGGTGGGGCCCAGGAACTGTATTTCTAATATGTTCCCAGGGGCAGATTCTGTTAATCCAGGGACCACACTTTGAGAACCACTGCTCTACAAAAACCACAGTACAAATCTTTGCCAACTTGCAATTCCCATCATTTTTATCATTGTTACATATTGAGTTCCTCTGGACTGTGTAGGGCTTAGCTGAGTAAATCAAAGAGAAAATACAATTTGGCAGTGACACAATTGCTAAAAGGTTTACAATTCTATACATCCTTCCAACAGCTGGGTTCTGTATCCTCTCCTTCCAAATGGATTTGAAAAATTCCATAAACATCCTTCAAGTCTTACTGTGCTCCCCTTACCGCTCTCCCCCCGCCCACGTTTGCATGGGCCTCACCACCCCACGCTTCCTCCTGGTCACCAGGCCCAACCATCACTTCCTCCAAGTGCTCTCGCCATAAAGGAGTACAAACACCAGCCCCACAGGAGACTGAGTCAGAGACGCTCTGTCAACACAGACTCTTGAATGAGAAAAAAAGTAAGAGAAGCAAAGTGGAACATCTCTTTTGGGTGGATTGCCTGATTTCCCTGTAAGTCCAGAAATGGTTTGGGTTTTTTTTTTTTTTTCCAGCTAGGGCTTATGAAAATCTGCTTATTTGCATGATTTTATTGGGCAAGTTTTTAAAAGCACATCCTTTCCCGACAAAGCTACCCTTCCATCCTCCTTCTCTCACTTTATGAGCGTTTGTTCTCTAGTAAAATTAAAAATACTGACAGGCTTTATATATGTTCACTAGCTTTAAGAGCTGGAGGCACAAATATTTGACGTTAGCATGTGCTTGTTTATTCATTATGGGTTAATTTTTATTTGAATCACGATCTATCTGCCTACTTGACAACGAACGTGTACGTTCATTGTTATCACCGTTTGCATCAGAGAGCTATTAATCAATCATTAAAAGTTGCTTCATATCATCTGCAGAAGATTATTAATGTCTTATTGTTGAAAAGCTTACCTAAGCTGATGTTTTCAAAACTGAACCAGTTCATCACATTTGGCATATTTTGGTTTTTGCTTAATACACAAGCCTATCTTGTCCAAATGAAAGTATCAGATGACAAAGATCACACTGAGAATGTGCTGATGGCGAGACAGACGCACGAGAATGTGTCTAGTTGAAAGCATCCAAATATGTTTTCATTGGCGAGAATCAGTAATGAAGTTGTGTATTTAAAAGAAGCTGGGATAGTTTCATTTTCAAATTTAGTGTTTAGCCCAAGACATTTCTATTTTTAAAAACCCCTATGAATATTTTTCATTTCCTATTTTGCTGTTTGTTAATAGTTTCACAGCTTTTCAGTGCCTTGGATTGGTCCAGGTGGGTGATATTTTCCAAGTTCTAACAATATGCATCATCCAACCTTCTAAGTAAGAGTTATTAAATTTTTTCATCCCTCTGTCTCTTCAGCAGTTTCTCTGTGCCTTAAAAATAAAATAAGACTCTTTTTTTTTTTTTAAAATGTGAGCCACATCCTCAGAAGAAGTCTTGTGTAGCTGTTAGAGCAGAGGCCTGGCTCTCCAGAGCCCTGGGTACGATTGTCTGCTTCGCCACATGCTCTGAGTCTCTTCCTTATACCCTCGGTGCGCCACTTTTCCCATCAGCAAAATGAGGACAATATTACTTCTCATAAGTGTGATGGGAATGAATCTGTGTTGGTAAAGTGTCTTGAAGTTTTGTGATGAAAACAGATAATGTGAAACCAGGTATTTGCCCAGATCCTTATTCCCTTGAGCCCAGCGGGAATTAAAGAAATATCTACTCTAGGAGGATTGAGAAGAGTGAGGCCCTGGTCTTTTATTATGATACTAATCCTGCAAAAAGAAACAGGTCCTTAAACATTTGTGCCGTGTTGTTTCGCATTCTTTTTGTTTTCTCCCCACTAGCAAAAAAAGAAAATGCTATAAGATCCATGGGCCACAATTACGTGCTCCGATCCAAGAAAATGAAGCCCACTGGCATATCATCTTCTGCCATTCAGTGGGAGACTTTCCAGATCTTATCCTACGTAAATTTATTAAAATGAGAAGATAGGCTTTTGTAAAACATTGGGCAGGATAAGAAAGGTCTGGAAGAATTAAGCTGAAAAAAAATCTAATCCATTTCCTTATTGAGAATATCAGGACAGCAAAAATATGCTCAGGAGTGAAGAAAATGGGAAAGCATGTGCATTATGTTAAATACACATGCGCGCACGTGCGCACAGACGCGCACGCACACGCATCTATCCCCATGGAAGTAAAGGAAATGAGAAATTAGGGAAAAGAGTAAAAATCTTACTGTGAAAAATCTGTTTTCTATGATGATTTTGGATATAGGGAGCGCAAAGACCTTTGGGAAACATTTTAACATTAAACAATATCCCTTCTATTGTCTAGACGCAATTTAACAGCTGGGGATTGAAAAAAACCTAAGTTCAATTCCTCACTCACTGTCCTCACAGATGACAGCCAGTAAGCTTCATGACCCAGTTTATCCTGCAAACCTAAGATTGTAATGATTTAATGAGTAGCTATCTGTAAAAGTGGTATCTTTGTTAACCTTTGTTCCACAAAAAATAGGCAGTGAGAAACTTGAAAAAGGGTAAATCTTTAAAAGCTTTGGTGTACAGAAAGGGAAAGGCAAAAACTTTTATCAAATGCTCACATAAGCCCTATAAATTAAAGATAAAATAATTGTTCCACTCTACAGTATAAGTAACATGCTAAATATTCATTTAGCATTCCCCTTATTGTAGATATACCATAACATAAGAAAACAAAACAAGGTCAGTGAATCACAAACTGTTAGCATTTGAATGGAACCCAATCAATCATTTAACTTAATGTCTAATCTTACCAATGAGAAAAAATGAAGCCCAGAAAGTGACTTGCCTAAGGTCACTCAAGTAATTAGTAGCAGATGGGAAAAAACAATTTCAGATTTTATGAATCTGGGTCTGTTGCTTTTTCTACCATGCCACGCCACTTCTTTAAGGAACATTCCTTCTGAGAGACAGAAAATATAACGTTATCATCTTAGCTCTAAATTTCTGGGGTGCCCACAAATTATAGAAAAATATTCATCCTTAGATTTTCTATTAAAGATCTTTCATGAAAAAATTTCAGTTATTTACTTTGATACAACAAAAAAATAAGCACAGCTATTTTTAGTGATTAAGATGTCCTTGTTCTCCAGGGGACAAAGCCAAATGACATTACCCATCCACCCTTGCAGTTACATGAGCCCACGTGATTGACTTCCAGCCAATGAAATGTGAGAAGCGACACATGCCAGCTCCCAGCCTGGCCTGTAAAAAACTCTCACTTGCTATCCGTCATATTCTCGCGACGTTCACCAGCTTGATGCATGTGAAGATGGCGTCCTCAACAGTCACAGGCTGAGGATTGTACAGCCACAAGATGAAAGGAGTCTGGGTCCCTGAACCCCCATTTGGACGAGGGTCACCTCACCCATCATGAAAGCTTATTTTACTCTTCACATAGGAGAGAAATTAACTCCTTTTGAGATTCGCCTCTTGGATATAGAGAAATACGCGCTAAATCAGCTAGTGGTACTTTCCCTCACATACAAACTCAAGCACAGAATATTTACCCAGTTTGCAAATGCTTGTGTGGCTTTCTTCCATCTGCAGAGGTCACGTGGCATTCTTCATAAAACCTTGATAAAAGCCACATAGATTTGACATTATCTTTTAAGACAGTGTGGCACAACATGAAAATAAATCTATTGTCGATGGCAGTGAAATACATATCTAAAATAAGACATGGGTGATTCAAATAAAAAGAAGTCAAAGTTTTAGGATGTGTAGATACTTTTAACTCAGCTAGAGCTGCCGTATGGTTGCCTCATGCCTTGTCTTTCTAATTACATTTACAAGGAAATTTGGTCGTCAAATTAGGCTTTAATCTGACAATTCCAAAGTCACATAAATTAGTGGACTAAGCAAGAGCTCATGGCATCTGGATGATTTGAAATGATGTGTGTTGCAAATGGAAACATATCGTGTGCAAATGTCCATTTGAATAAAAAGCTCTATAGCTTCTGCAATCAAAGATATTGCAAAGATAAGCCTAAATATAGAAATACAGAGACATATGTGTGACTTCAGACACAGGAGGGTGGATTTTTGTGACATGTGTGAATTGTCTGTTGGAAGCCTTTTTGTTTTCTTTTTCTTACTTTTATCTTCTGCCTTCCCTGTGGCAGCTCTGCTGTTGGGATATGAACAGTAGCCACGTTTCTCACTCTTTAGGCATGTTTTCCTTGGGTCCAAGGTTCATTCTTTAGCCTTAATAACTGGGAGAAGAATTCTTAACCTCGTCCATAAAATTGTATTATTATCCTATGAGGTTAAAGGCCCTTTGTAACTATGCACACTTAACTTCTGACCTTAAAGAGATTTTACATATGTAAAACTCTCGACAGGGGAGTCTGAAATCATCCTCAAACTAATCTATGCTGTTTTAACAAATTGGAATGGATATTTAAAAAGTACAGTGGCAAAATTTCAACTCTGTGGCTATTAAACCTAATTTGTCCTAAATCCCTGCTGATGGGTTTATGCCCCCTGTCTCTTTGGAATCAAAAGCTTCTCCAGAGGATAAACTAAAAGAGGCTAAATAAACATCACCAGACTGAATGGATGGCCTACTGCAATTCGGTCTTTACCGAGGTATCTAGCAACAGTACAAACTCTGAGAATGAAAAGTGAATCGCCGAGTATTACTTCACAGAAGATTATAATAAATTCTCTGTGGTGTATCCTTGCAGTTATTTTATGACAGTAAGAATCACATCGTACAAATATACTGTGGAGAATCAGCGTCTTCTTTAGTATTTAGTGGGGCACCGTATTTGAAGACATGAGGTGAGTTCACCTAAATAGAAAAGTTGGCTCTGTATCAAATGGATGAGAATCTGAGGGGCTGAATTTTCCGGGCTTCTGTTCAATATCTCCCCAGAAGGTGTAGGACTTCGTTTAGGAAAGCCCTGATTGCTCCTAACTTTGGTCGTCCTCTGCAGCGTAAGTACCTAATTACCTTTCAGAGAAGAGAGTGGCAAAAATTCAAGCTTGTTTGGAATAAACAATTTTACTTTCTCACTGAAAGGTTTATGTCCCTCCCCCACCGCAATAAAAATAAAGAAATAAAGAAAAAGGTTTTTGAGGGTCCAAGTAAGTGTCTTTGAGGCATACACAACCTATAAACAATTGTTTTCTTCTAGAAGGGACTTCTCTAACATTGTGTTCAAGGTGAGAATATCAGAAATACCATGACCACAGAGTTCAGTTTTCCATAAAGAGTTGTTGGTCTCTTTTTAGATTTTCTCCCATTGTGGTTCATTATTTATCCAATCTCCATTTAACCCATTTAAAAAATTAAACAGACAAATACAGCTGCATGCCCTGGCTATCCAGAAACTTAAAATTTGTAGATAGGTCCTAGAAAAGTTTTCTTACATTCAGTATGCTTTCTACTGCCTAAAACCGGAATCTGTCACAAAATACGTGACACCACAGTGGCGTCTTTGGTCAAGGAGCTAGACCACAGGACTGGACAGCTGCCCACATGGACAGTGACATTTGACTGATGAAAACACAGCCTTCTTGTCCTCGTGTGGGAAACAGGATCCCGGATGGGAGCCATCCTGAAAGGATCTCTCAGAGGTGCTACTGGCTCCTCAGGAGAAAGTGAAGAATGGCTACTTCACCACGAGAAGGTGGTGTTTGCCCCTTGCACCTGGGATTTGTAAGTTAAGAACTGTGTGGCTACCTCAGCCTAATTCTAAAGAGATCGCTGTGAAAAGGAATGCTTCTGTCTCATTTACTAGACATTCCCAAGTTCTTCTAAGTCAAATTTTCACAGCCAAGTCTTCCTTCAAAAATGTCCCTTAAAAGAAGGAATATATGAAAATCAACTGTATTTATATATGTACTAGAAGCAAAAAACCAAAAAATCAAATTTAAAATTACATTTAAAATAACATTAAAACCCAAAATACTTAGGAATATATTTAACAAAAGATGTGCAAGACCACTATATTGAAAATTATAAAATATTGTTGAGTGAAACTAAAAAAGGCCTAAATAAATGAAGAGATATAACATAGTTGCTATGGGCTGAATTGTCTCCTCCCTACATTCACATGCTGAAGCCCTAACGTGCAACGTGACTGTATTTGGAAATCGGGCCTGGAGGAGGTAATTAGGGTTAAATGAAGTCATAAGGGTGGGGCCCTAATCTGATTGGGTTGGTGCCTCAGCAGAGAAATAGGAGATACCAGAGTTCTCTCTCTGCCATGTGACAACATGGCCACAATGGCTGTAGGCAAGCAAGGAAGACAGACTTCAGCCGACACCTTGATCTTGGACTTCCCGGCCTCCAGAGCTGGGAGAAAATACATTTCTATTGTTTAAGCCACCCTGTCTGTGATGTTTTGTTACGTCAGCCTGAGCTAAGACAACAGTCTTGGATTTAAAAATTCAGTATTATTATTAATACTAACAATATTAGGATATTGAATATGAATATTATTTGGATGTCAATTCATCCCAAACCCACTTAGGGACTCAATGAAATCATGGTCAATTAGGTAGGTTTTCATTGGCTTTTTTCCAGAAATTGACAAGTTGATTCTAAAACTTCCCTGATGATAGAACCTAGAAAAGACAAAGCAATCCTGGAAAAGGAGAGTAAAGTTGAAGGACTCCACTTATTTCCTGATTTAAAGATTTTCTCTAAAGCCACAGCAATCAAGACAGCGTGGTATTGATGAAAGGATGGACACATAGGTCAATGCAGCAGAATAGAGGCCCCGAAATAGACCCATACACACCTGGTCAATCGGGTTTTGACAAAGGTGCTAAGGCAGGTCCATGGCAGGGAAAAAGCCTTTGCAGAAATTGGTGCTGGAACACTTGGATAGCCACATGAAAAAATAAAACGAACATCGGCGACTCCTTCACACCACACGCAAATAGTAATATGACATAGATCATAGATCTACCATGAAGGCTAAAACTATATACTTTCTAGAAGAAAAGGACATTCATATCCAGAAAATAATTTTTCAAGAGGATGCCAAAAGCACTAATCGTAAAAGAAAAAAATCCTAAATAAAACTTCATCAAAAATCATTAAAAGCACTGTTAAGACAATTATCTTTTCTGTATTTTCTCATTTCCCCCATACCGGTTGTGTGTGTGTGTCTTGCAAAGGACATGTATCCAGCGTATATAAAGAATTCTTACAACTCAGTAATAAGACAAACCGTTCAATTTAAAAAAAGAGGAAGGACTTGAACAGACACATCACAAAAATTCAGTAAGCCATGAAAAGGTGCCCGCGTCACTCACTAACCGTCAAAGAAACGCACAGTAAGTCTTGGTGAGGTTCCTCTCCTCATCCACCACAATGGCCACAATTAAAAAGACTGATAACACTAAATTGGCAAGAATGTGGTGTAACTGGAATTCTCATATATTGCCGATGAGAGCATAAAATGGCACAATAATTCTGGGAAAACGTTTAGGAGTTCTGATGAAGTTAAGCATACGCCTACCCAGCAATCCCACTCTTCGAGATCTACCAGAGAGAAATAAATGCATATGTTTGCAAGAAGTCTTATACATGAATGTTTACAGCTGCTTTATTCATAATAACTGAAAATGGTAAGCAACCCACATGCCATCGCCTAGGAGAACAGATAAAGAGATTGTGGTATATTCACACATTGTAATAGCGTGCAGTAATTAAAGGAACAAACTAGCAACATACAATGATATGGAGGAATCACATAACCATTATGTTGATGCACCGTTAGACACAAATGAGTACCTACCATACAGTTCCATTTATAGGAAGGGCAGGAATAGACCAAACTAATCTATGGTATTAGAAATCAGCACTGTGGTTGCCCATAGGGATGAGGATTGATCAGAAGAAAACACAAGGGAAATTTCTGGAGTGTTGAAAATGCTCTATTTCCTGATAAGGATGTTTGTAGCATGTGCATATATATTTGTCAGGATTTGTAGAATTGTACACTTAAGATCTGTGAATTCCAATGCACGTATATTTTATCTCAAAAGAAACGTGAAGAAGAAAAATAGTGAAGGAAAAGTATGCCAGAGGAGACCTGAGCTGCTCCCAACTTTGTAGAATACCCACTTCTGCCCTCCAAAGTTCCTCTAAGCTCACTAAATTATTTCTTCTCCCCCACTCCCTTCCCATCTCAGGGGTTTATCTAGTCTCCAAAAGGAGAACCAGTCTATGAAATGGTGAAGTTACAGAGGAAAGACACAAAGGCCAGGCAGGAAGAGTGGACATATTTTATTCTATCACTGCAAATATTTAACACTTTACAGAAAACGTGTTTCTCTTACCGGGTGATGATGACAAATTATAATGATGATAAGTCATTAATATTTGTATAGTGCTTTATAATTGACAGAGTGTTTAATATGTGAAAGGAGATATGCCTTGGTGCTATTTTAAGATCTACACCTTCCATTTGTTCATTTACTTCTGTAAGTGTTTTAGCTTCCTTGGACTACTCATATTTTCAGCTAATGAATGAACATCAAAGGATGATTTGCTTATCCATTTATTTGTACCTAAGAATCCAAAGAGCTGCTTCGGTTTCCACTTTTACAATTACAAAAATCAATTCTGCTTTATTCCTTGGATTCTAAAACTTCAGAACCCCGTGAGTTGGAGTCATACTGGATGGTTCAGTACTTTAGGGTCCTTTTTTAACTCATTCATTCATTATACAATTATGTAAGTACTAAGTACTCTGTGCTGTGTGTTTTCTAGATGTTGGGAGTTTCGTTGTAAATAAATCCAGGGTCTTTGCTCTCAAGGATAATCTTGTAACAGAAATTTAAATAATATAATACAAGGATGAAAGTGTAAGTAAAGACATTTCAAAATGTCATGAGAGTCCAAATGAAGGAGGTCTGTGTAAGCTCCCTACCTTGAATCTCTTTGGAAGGAAGTGAGGTATGTAAAGAAAGAAAATCATGCAGAGGGGGAGAGAGTGCCATAGAAAGCATCAGAGACATTATACACAAGACATTCTTGAAGAAAAGCATGATTTAGCCCCGGGAAGGTGTATGCAAGCTGGAAAGGAGATTAGGGTGAAAAAGATTCGAGGCAGAAGAAGGAACATGAGCGAAGACATGGTAGCATGAAAGACTAGGTGCAGTCCTTTCTCTAAATGCACTGGGTGAGTAGCGGCAAGGTGCCCTGGGCAAGAGAGGATAAGCCCAGCAAAGGGACGGGGCGAGTCACGATGGACTTGGTATGCCAGGCAAAGAGCCTGGAGGCTAAGAGGAGCTGTGGCCAGTTTAAAAAGGACACTGATGTGATCAGATAAGAACTTTAGAAAGATGCCCTGGCCTCGGTGGGTAGTAGTGGCTCTCAGCCAGGGTGTATCTGCGCAGGGAGAGGTGCATCGAAAGCAATTTTGTGTTCACTGAAGTCAAACTGATGCCGTTTTGAGTGGCGTACTACTTTTATATGTATTAGAATAAAGATTATCATTCATTCCCCCGTTTCTCATTCACTCGCTTTGGAACACATATGCTGAGATCTTCCTTGTGTCTCTCTCCACCTTTCTCCCACTACCGTGTACTGGGAACCGTGAACCGCATTCATGTGTTCCCTTGCTTTCCAGCTGTCAGCTGGGTTAGGACAATAGGGGCATGAGCAGGAAATTGGAGGGCAAGATGATAAATCAGGAACTTTCTTCCTTCCCTGTTAGATTGGTGCCCTGTGCAGCTTGGCTGTGCCCCTCTACGGAAGGTCACAGCTCCTCTCAGGTCGTTCTCTCACACAGCTTTCTTTCCAGCTCCCAGCGATTGTTCCAGTAACTGTCCCCTCCTTTACCCACTCGGTCAACAGGTGTAAATGTTCCCAGCTCTTATAAGCCTGAGATCCCATGTGACCTTTTGCTCCTTTTCCTAAACTTTGTCCACATCTTAGTAAACTGTCCCTTTATTAAATCTTAACATATCCAGTTTAAGGGTGCCTTCTGCTTCTGCAAGGATGCTGACTGATACTCATACGCTCTCTCGCACTTACCGTGAAGCAGGAGCTCTTCTTAGCCCCGACAAACAGCAGTGAAGATGACAAAGTCCCTCATTTTTGAAGCTGAAAGTGAAGGAGATATTCAACGGTAAATACATGCATACATATAATATGATGCTTAGTTTAGGTGCTGGAGGAAAAAAAGGTAAAAAAGAGTAGGAGGCTGTGAACTACAGGGGCTGGGTTTGGGGGCTGGCTTGGGGTCCTGCTGGATAAAGACCTTGAGCCAAGCTGATGTTGTTTTTCCCACTGATCTTAAGCTCACACACACTCCTGGTATGTTTTCCTGATTGGGGGCAGAAAATAGAGAGGAAGAGACCCAAGACATATTTAGAAAGAAGATCCAACAGAGCTTGGTGACCCACTTTTGCTGGATGTTGGTTCCCAGTCAGGATTGTGGGATGGCGGCATTCCTAGGTAGGAAGCAAATGGAAAAGTTGATTTGGTGGGAAAGCTAAGTTTACTTGGGATATAATTGAGTGTAACTTGCCTTTGTGATATTCCACCAAATACACCAATTTATCAGTTGAAACTAGAGACATGGTGCTAAGGGCCAGAATCTGGGCTGAAGATATGAATACACATTCATCGTCAGCCCGGAGCCGTAGTTGACTCTTTGGGAAGAAGGAAGATGGTACAGGGAGAGTTTAAATGAGAAATGGGCCAAAACCAAATTAACATTTAAGTGTGTGAAGAAGAAGGACAAACCACTAAAAGAGAGTGAGAAAGAATGATAGGAGAAGGAGGAAGAGAAAGAGGAGAGAAGAGTCCCTGGAAACACAAGGACATTTCCAGGGTGTCAAGGCTGTCTGGAGATCAGGTGAGGTAAGGACCGCACGGTGTCCAACGGATTGAGTGAGTGGGTTGAGTTCTGGTTGCGTTCACCAGAGCGATTACAACAGCCTGGGAGCAGAAGCCTGATTAGTTTGTAATTGAAAGAGCCATGGCTTTGGACTCAGAGACCTGGGTGTGAGTTCCTATCCTAGGTCTCCTCTCGGTTTGTGGCTTAAGCAAATCACTTAGTCCCTCAGGGTCTAAATTCCTTCCTCAGGTGAAAACAGAAATAAGACCTTTTCCCCAACCACCCCATGTAGTTTTTTTGAGTCAAATGAATTAGACTGGTAAAAATACATCGTTAACTATAAATTATGTTCTGTAAGGTGAAGTATTGCTGAACTAATAACAGAGATGGCTCACTTTATGCAAATGAGTGATTTCCCAAAAAGTGGCACAAATCAAATAGTAGTCAACGGTTTAAATTAGTTTGCTATTTAAAAAACAAAACAAAACAAAACAAAACAAAACAAAACAAAAAAAACAAACCTGCGATGAATCTTTTGAAAAGTGACAAGTCTTTCTTAATGTGAACAGTCATTCCACAATCTCCCTTCCTTCCTCCCTCCCTTCCTTCCTTCCTTCCTTCCTTCCTTCCTTCCTTCCTTCCTTCCTTCCTTCCTTCCTTTTTTTCCTCATTTTACCTGTATGGTTTCTTTAAACTACGAGGTAGGACAGAGCCTATCTTGGGAAATGCAGGACACAAAACAAAATTAGTACTTCTTAGAAAAGAAATTGTAATAAATTGGGATGGGATGGGACCAAGACTATACAGACTGAGGCAGGCTGGAAAAGAGAATACCTGCAACGATGAAGAGAAACAAACCGCCCTTCAAATACCCATCCCTACCAACGCCGCTACTGCGCGGAGGGCCAGCAGCCTTCTGCGCCCGGGGGCCACGGACTGGCTAAGAAACACTCGTAGGCATCTGTAGGGGACCCGAAACATCAGGGGAAAAGCCTAAAGATAGAGGAAAAATAAATCTGGAAAAAAAAATCAGATAAGAGACACATAAAAGGGAAAGAGGACCGAAGGAGAGGAGAGAGGAAGAGTGAAGAAAAGGCAGACAATAAAAGCAGAGAAGGAGAGCATGAACTTCGGCGGTCAACTTGGATGGGAATCCTGACTCTACCAGCTCCGGGCTTTTTGACCTTGAACACATTCTTTAGCCGTTCCGAGCTTCTTTCTTCACCCGCTGATGCAGATAATCACACACGCCGTATAAAGTGGTTGTGAGAATTAAATGCAAGGCTAAGTGTCTAGGAGAGTCTCGGGTCTGTCGTGAGAACTCCCGGAGCGGTAGGTGTGGCCGCTGCTTACGGTGCTTTCCTGGAGGAGCCCTTTGTTTCCCCGGTGGGACTGCGCTCCCCGCACCGACGGACCAGGAGGAGAGCAGTCTCGAGGAGCGGTCCTGCCGGCTCTGGGCTCTGAGGGTGCTTGTCCCGCCCGGAGCGGGGACTCGCTCAGATGTCCCCGTGTGCCTTTTTGTCTAGTCTTTTTCTCTACCTTTACTAGAAATGAAGAACGCTTTCCACCGCATCTGGTTGAGAGATGCTGGATACTGTATGCACTGAAAACTACAGCCATAAACCGCTAAAAATTACCACATTATTTATTCAGAGCCATCAGCTTCCCTGCCTCTGATGACCCCATATTATCACACTCTGAAATTAGAAACCCTGCATTTGCAATTTGACTGTGTTGGACCTAGGTTTTCACAACATGTAGTTTGCACAGTAATAATACTTATAGATCTTTCATTTTCCTACAGAAATTAATTGCCTAAACCACAATGATTTATAGTCACACTGAACATGATTATTAATTTTCTTGATGATTATACCTGTGGGCGGCAACGAATCTACTTGTGATAGACCTGGCTTTGAATTGCTGCTAAAACTAAAATGTCCATAAGGTAATAACAACTAATTTTTACCTTAATCAACTTACACTTAAAAGATTTTAATATAGGGCACTTGTGCCTTGTGGGGAAACTTGTTTGAAATATAAGGTGCTGAGTTATTTATGAGAATAATTATATATTTGTTACTCTAGTTTGTACTGGGAAATCAGGATCTGAAATGAGTCTGAGATACATTAAAAATATAATGAACTCAGCGGAATTGTACACACTAAAGAACTTTTGCACTAAGGTAAATATATAACCTGGCATAGCTACTCTGGTTATGGAAAAAAAAAAAAAGATTATTAAAGCTCACTAAACCGTACTGCTTTTTTTTTTCTTTCCTTATCCTGCTAGTGCCTCGAAGTGCTATCACTGTTAACAAGAAAGGTAAGGCATTTGATACCTAAGAGAACAATCTCGTCCTTCCTTCCTCATTACTCGCTCTAAAATTATTTTCAAAAGGCCTTGCTCTTATATTCCAATCAGTACAGGTCCCTATCAATCATTCATGACGCAGGAAGAGAATGTTGGTCTGGGGAAACTGAACCCAGACCAGGCAGTTCTGGGTCTCACAAGCGCTGCCCCCTTCATTACACAGTGCTGGGTGATTCATTCATTTTTGTGGATTTGTTTCTCTCTATTGGGATACAAGTTATAAAAAAGACAAGGCTCTGATTATTGGTTGATATGCATACCTTCTATAATTCTGTATGTTCATATCCCAGAAATATTTAAGGCTTTTTTCCTGATTGGTGGCATTATGCAGTTATGCAAATAATCTGTTATATCTAGGCACATTATGCCGTTATGTAAATGATCTATTTCATTTATATTTCCCACAGAGTAATGGGGTAGGGAAGAAATGCTCTCCCGCATTTCCCCTGGTTTTTAATGAGTTGTTCAGACATATTCAGCAGGTGATCAGTCTTGGGATTTCTGGGCGGTGTGCGAGGTAGCCTTTCTGATCGCCATGACCTGTCTCTAACTTTCTTAATCAATTCAGCAAATTTTTATCGAGTGCTTATTGTGTGCGAGATGTTTGTGTAGATGGGGACGACCCAAAGGGGCTCAGGTCTTGCTCAGGTCGAGTCCCAGAGGGATGTTATTTACCTTGGGATCGGCCCCCTCTGACCATCTGGACACATGATGAAGGTGGGTTTAGCTCCATCCATTTTAGAACTTCTTAGCCATACCAGAAAAGATTTTTAAAATTCAGGAAAAAATTTTAAAATTAAAAAGGGGAAAATTTAGAATGGCCAATTGCATGTTATGCAATGAAATATACAGAGTACACTAAATCACGTAGTTATAGATATGGCCGTAGACAACAGGATACAATTAAGATACAAATCCATCTGCACTATGGGCCTGGGATGAACTAAAGTTCTCTTGCATTTGGAAGTGAGTTAAAGCCGTGCTTATGTGCCTTACACCTCACTTCTGGTCTCTTGCACTATCACACATACTCGTCTACATTCACCAGGAATTTAAACTAAAGCCATCACTTTCTTTTATCAAGACTGATACACTAACAGCAGAGAATATTCAGCCCCTCTGTCGACAACTGCTCCACAGTCATGGACTCATTTGACAAATACTTATTGAGCACCTACCCACCTAGTCAGGGCTCCAGCCCCATGGAGAAAGAGTGATCCAAGAACGTACCTGCAGACTGGGCCGTAGCTTGGGAAGAGAGGTGCCTAGGCTGCAAAGTGCTCCTTGCCTGGTAAGTGAGAGACATGCAGACTTGCCAGTCCTGAGTCTTTTGCAACCACATTTAGCTGTAACGGTGCGTTTTGTTTAGCTGCTGCACTGATCTGCGCGAAGACTGGCTCGTATCCCTCAGGGGTGGACCACTGTAGAGTCATCCTGTTTCTTCCCTCCACGCTAGTTGCAGTGAACAGAATGTTTAAAAAAGAAAGAAAAAACGCCACTGGATCTGGGTGCAAATAGAACAATTTCTGATGTGAGCACTCCACCAAAAATCTTTCCCCGCTGCTTAAAAAAAAAATAACCCTATAGTTTCTTCCTGTGTCATATTACCTTTGTTGTTTAATCACTTCAGGATCAATTTCATGCCTGTTGAATCAGTACTAAGTGGCCAATCTGAGGATGTTTTTCAAATCCTCTCGTGAGTAGAGGATTTTGAAGAGGAAGATAAATAAAAAATAAGAATAATTCTTAAAACTCTCATGAGTGTACACATTCTCAATAGAATACATTGGTCATTAAGTGTTTCTGATTATAATTCAATTCAGCAGCATTTACTAGGTATCATAATCATATTATTGTTTCCAGTTATTCACTCCCATTTCCCTGCAAGAATATTCTATTTCCAATCTATTGCCATGAGACTTACAACACCTTTCTGGGGAGAAGTAAATTCTGCCCACCTAGGGTCAGGTTTAGGCCTGTGACTTGCTTGAGCCAACCAATCATCAGGTGTACTTGCTCTAAGTAGAAAGGAACCGATAGAAAGAAGGAATGCCACACAAGGAGGAAAACGGCCCGGGAGGGAGGGAAGGAAGAAGAAGCAGATGAAAAGAACAGAGGAAAAGGCATCACTGAAGATGAAGAATGAAGAGGAGAGACACAGCCTGATGCAGTAGAAGCTGGGAGAAAGGGAGAATATGAAAAAGGGGAACGAAGGGTAGACACAAAAGCGGTGCTTCAAAAGCACTCTGCAAACACCGAGAAATAAACAGAAGCTAATGGCAATAATAATAATAATAATAATAATAATAATAATAATCCAGATTATTTAAAAATGCAAAATCTTGAGTATTTAAAATGAAATCAAGTAATGGAGGGTTTAAAATGAAATTTTTAAAACGTATTATAAATATGAAAACAAGAGGAAGTGTCGGAGGAGTTAAGGTCCTAGATGAATACAGCGACAAGGGGGACAAAATGGAAGTGGGGGTGAAAAGAGAAAGGGTGTAAAGCACTCCATTGCTTAACACATACGTGCCAGAGGACGTGTTAGAGAATGAAAAGTTAGAAGTAGGAAACTAGAAAAGCATTGATTTTTTTTTTGTTTACTATTATCATTACATTTTGTCTTTTTAACTTTTTATTATTGTAAATGGATTGTACCAACAGTACGAGTACTGCACCTTGTACATCATTCTCTAGGTGATATTACGTATATACATCTGCAACAGTGTTGGATGGAAATGCACCCAAAAGGGAAAGCACACATAAAAGTCAAAGATAAACTATAACTTGACAATGTGCACCCAAAACAAAGATCGTCTATTCCAGATTGTATACCCTTCGCTCTGTAACGCCAACTTTAAATTATGTTCGCCTTTCTCGTGCATTTTCAGACGTGTGAGGCAGAATCACATACTCATATTTGTTTTGTTGCTTATTTGGAGGACAGTCATCTCATTGTGGGTAAGTCAGTGAAGGTGGTGGGATCTCACAAGCACACACTTTCACAGGTGGAGATGCTCTGTCCCCCAGACAGACCAGTTCCTTCAGACGCCTCCATGTGGACTGTCCCTACGTCATCTGGAGAGGTGTGCTTCTTGCTTGCACGTGGTTTCTTTCCGTAGGTTTTTCACACTTTTGTCTCAGGGAATTAAGTTCTTTCCTTTGGGACTAAATTCCGTATTAACTAAGAAAAGGATTGAGGCATCAGTACCATTCATGCAAGAAAGAAAAATCAAGGATTCCCCCACCATATTTGTGCTTGGTCTTTGCCTGGCCAGGCTGAAGTTTGCTGTCTTCAAAAGGAGGAAGTCTTTTGCAGAATAGGCTGCTTGCCAGATTGAGTCTAGGCCTCAGGGGCTTGAGATTTACTGTTTTTAATCTTTTTACTGATGGGCATTCTAAATACCTGTTTCATGCAATGTTTAATTTCAGCACAGCAGGTATTAGTGTTTCCAAAAATGGGAATAAGCTGCCTGTTTCCTTGAATGATGAAATGCCTAAAACACAGCTAGGTTTTTACATCATCCAGCCCTTTATCCCCCTAACGGCCAATGCCTGTCCCTTTAAAAATGGTACTTTCTCTGGGTTCCCATGACCATTTCTAAGATAATTTTCCACAGTCCATCTTTCCCACTAAGGATATAAAACTCCACATCTGTATTCATTTGGACACTTTCTGAACTGAGATTAACACACAGAAGAAAGGTTGGGGGCTGCTTCTCTTTGACAAGACTGCAGCCTAAGGACATCAAAGAAAAACAGGCTCTCCAAATTTTTCTGAGCAGATGTTGACGACACAAAGAGAAATTATCTTCAAAATCATCGGCAATTCCATCGACAATATTTTTGTGAATATTTGCATAATCTAGAGAAATGTTCAATCCTCAGTGCTCAGCGAAGAATTTCCTCCAATGAGATGTGACTCGTGGAGCTCTTGCAAAATGGTAGGCTAACGTGCTCCGTCCAACATTTAAAGGGAAGACACTTGCCTTTTCAAGTGCTCCAGGAAGGCAGGCCACAGGAATCGACCACGTGGTTATATAAACTTACTAAGCACCCCCACATCTCACACAAACACAAGCATGCACGTATGCACGTGCGTGCACACACACACACACACACACCCGGCAAAGGAAAGGGGGGAAAGCAGACATTTTCATATAGGAAAAGAATAAGTCATCCAGGCTTTTGAGAGTGAGAGGGCTCCTCAAGTTAACAGAAAAACTATGTCAGTCAACAAATATTTATTAAGTATGTGCACCTAACTGGCCCAGTGTGAAATGCTTTCCACGTGAGATACGTGATTTTCTATGATCAAAGCTCTTCAATAACATGTCTCCAAGTTTTACCCTTTTCTATTTCCCCAGAGTCCCCTCTTCCCTCTTCCCATTAAATCCATTTCAGTAATAAATAAATACATAGATAAAATTAACATTTTGTAAAAGATTCTTTGAGAATGAAAGCCTAGAACTAACTGGGCTCAGCGATCTCCAGAAGTAAAGAAGTTAAGAACAAAGAGCTCCAATAAAATGTCTTGTCCCTTTCAGTCTACTCTCCAAACTGCAACTAGCAGGATGACTCCACAGATCAAAGCCGATAGGATATTGAGAAACCAAGACTGATAATGATACTGGTATTGATAACTTTCATCAGAGCCGCCGCTGACTGAGTACGTAGCAAGTGTCGGGCATCCTACGAAATACTTTCCATACTTGACCTCTCTAATCATATTGTCCCCTGTTGAAGTGGCTTTCCCTTGCCCTCAGGATGAAGTTCAAACTTTAATAACAACACAGGTAAGGCCTTGCTAAAGCTCATCTCTCTTTCAACCTTCCGGTCTCACTTCTCCCTGCCTTAACGATCTACACGCCAGGCTTCAAGGAGTTCTTTCGGTCCTAAGACACTTGCTCTCTCTCACTTTAGTACCAGTCCCACTTCGTTTAATGGTCTCAATGCCCATGCCGCCTCCTGTAGGGAGCTCTTCCTGACCTTCCGCATCTCAGCGAGCTGTCCCTCCTGGTGCACAGAGCACCTGTGCTTGCTGCCATCGGTGCCCTCGTCCTGATGCATCATAATGTCCTGCCTCCATAGTCTCCATTAGACCATAAATTCCATATGGATGGAGGACTGAATGCCAGACCTACAGATTGTTCCCAGTAAATATTTATAGAATCCATGAATGGATGAATAAATGCCTATCTCTACGTATTGCTTAAAGGGGGAGGAAGCAGAAGTTTTTGTTCCTTTGTCTGTAATACAATGCTACCTTCCCCCACATGGGAGTAGGGAATTCAGTGCCTCTGGTGTTCATGTCAGATGAAGTCTGTTCATACCCAGAGAACAGTGGGGCATTTTCCTGTAGTCAAGCGCAGTGTTCTCTAAAATGGGCTGTACGGGATAATCTTTTGGTGTGCAGGAAAAAGTGCTAGGATGTTCATTTGTACTTGTATTAAAAATAAGCTTTCCGGGGGCGCCGGGGGGGGGGGCTCCATCGGTGAAGCAACTGACTCAATTTCAGCTCAGGTCGTGATCTCAGGGTCGTGAGATCAAGCCCTGCATCGGGCTCCTCGCTCGGTGTGGAGCCTGCTTAAGATTTTTTCTTTCCTTCTCCCTCTGTCCCTCTCCCCCCCAACTCATGGGAGTGTGTTCGCACTCTCCCTCTTCCTCTCTCTAATAAATAAATAAATAAATACATACATACATACATTAAAAAAATAAGGTTTGCAAGTATTTGCCATATGAATTGCCATATGAATCGAAATGCCCGGGCCGGATTCTGAGACAGGCCTCGAGGGCACACACAACGTGCAATCACAGTGGGTTACCCGTACTGATAAGAAGGATTTATGGAGTCTGTTATCTCACTTTAGTTACACTGACCTCACAAAGTAGTCACCTTATGTTTTAAAACTGCTGCAAAACTACAGATTGAAATTAACACAGATTGCGAAACTTACAGCTCAAAACTGATCTGGTGATAGAAGCAGGAGCTGCCGCACACATGCTTCCAAGCACGAGTTCTGCAACAGCCACGTTACTGACTAAAATACGGACAATATAATTTTATATATGAGAAGGCAACCAAAAATAATTAAAAAAGAATTTAAGTCAGGCACATTCATTATTATAAATGATAAATTTTGCTCTGGGTGTTGTGCTTGAGATATTAACCGATGATACCAGCACATGTATGTAATTTATAGATGAACGTGTATAGATGTATGCTCAAAGGATTTTTTGTTTTAATTGAAGGCTGTGCAGTAAAAAAAAAACCTTGAAGAACATGCCTCCCGGAAGGAGCAAGTCCCTTCCTTCTTGCCCATTCCACTTTCCACCTTCCACTCTCTCCTCCTCTACTCTCTCAAAGCCGAAAGCCTGCTACTCCTTTAAAGGCCACTTTATGGTCCATCCTGTCCTGTGAGAACTACCCAGTTTCCATGTATTTCTCATCCAGGTCAACCCTCTACTGTTGTCGAAGTCAAGCCACTGAATCGATGGCCAGCTGTGGCTTTTAAGTCAAAACTGTAAGATGCTGGAGAAATATCACCGTTGGATATTCCCTTAATATCTTTGTCGGTGCAAAACATACACCAGCAACTCCTGAATACAATGAAATATAAGCCATAGCCCCTGGCCTCAAGGAATTGGTTAAAAGAGAGAACGTGTCAACTGTGGAAAAATTGATGAGTGTCACCAGTGTCCAAATCTTCCTTCTTTCTCCTACTTGTAAGACTGGTAAACAGGCTTCTTTCTTTCCCTGGTCTCACGTCTGAGAGGAAGCGTGAGCCCACGAGGAGAACCCCCCACTTTCTCCTCTCGATATTCATGAGACCATTGCAAGGGCTTTTACCCCATCACACAAAATGCCCGATGAGGTTTCACAACGTCCCAAACTTTCAACACCTAACGATTTAGACTTTCCTGGGTCTGGAGTGAAACTGCAAGACCTATCAATATACAAGGTTTTGATGATTTTGCTGGAAATCCTAGAAATGGAACCATCGTCTTGAAGAATGAGGGCGTTCTTTGAGAGTGGTCCTGGAGGAGATTCTTAAGAACCCGCTTAAAATTTGACATATTAATGATCTCCTGTTCAACCCAACATTTGCTGCTATGAAAATGTTTAAAGGAATTCACTCACCATTGTCCTCGTTAGTTGGAAATGAGTGCTTATCGATCACCGGTATTGATCTGCTACTTTAGATAAAAACAATACTTTTCAAAGTACACTCCAAAGAGTTTAAGGACTAAAGTAAAAATGTAACGTACGTCGGTTACTAGGTGATTGATCACAACTGATTTTGCTGCCACAGAACATAACTTACTGTGACACTGCTTATCTGGGCCCTGGAGTCGGCCCTCATTGAACTGTGCGTTATGTATGAATGACTGATGTGGGTTTGAATATTTCGTTAGATTCAACTTCCAATCCATTTTACATAGCGGACTGACATAAAAGATGAGTCCAGCTGAAAAGTTCTTCGGGAGGAATGTAACCGTTATGAATTTCAGTGATCTCTGGTGATTTTGTTCATCCGACGAAGTTAATTCCTGCCTTGTTTAGAATCGGAGGGCCAACGTCAAGCCTGGCTCATGTGGGTGGTATTTTTCCAAGTGAAGTATCTTTTTTGTCCACGTCGGAAACTAAAAAAAAGGAAGAAGAAGAAGAAGAAGCAGCTGGTCAAAACCCCACGAAGGTCAGGGAAAGACAGAATAGTCAGGTACACCTGTCTCTGGGGACCTGTAACATTTGAACTTTATATCCGGACCCGCCTTAATTCGACCTTATTTATTCATATCATTGTGGCTAACTGAAATATATATTTTTAACATTTGCAGGGGATTAGATTAAAGCCCCCACAAATGGCAGTGGACACACAGCGATAGAATGCCTTCTCCGTCAGATTCTGGGATGTGCATTCATGATCTCTTTGTCCACAGAAGGATGGGGTTTGACGCCGGGAAATGACAGCTGTTTTCATCCCAGTCAGTCTAGTCCACACAACAGTCCGTCATTAGAGATCATTACTGTATTACTATTGTTAACAGCCTCTGCCTTCGTCTGTCGGAGATACAATAAGTCTTATGGAACAAGAGTACCCTGAAGGGCCTTCGCTTCTAAAAATGATTAAACTTCATTCAAATCCCAGCCTGTAACCCACTTCTGGGCATAGCATCAAAGTCAGCTCCATAGGTGTGATCCGAGGCGGTATACTATTCCTGCCTCAGGTTTTACACAAGACTGGTTTGCATGCATTATCCTCAAAGAACAGATTGCCTTTTACCAAAATCCTATGCATTTTGGCACTTGGTGAGTGTCTTAGATGGCATTAACTGTAAAACATTTCTTTTTACATAATTATGGCTTTGTTTTGAGTGTGTGCTAAGATGGTTGTAAAAGTTTTAAATGTGAAGGGCTTGGGGAATAAGAGGAAAAATCTTTGAACAAAAATGAAAGCCTGTTGTTAACAATTAAAGTTAAAATTTTTTTCCTGACAGTCTTTGAAAACTTCAGGAAAAAAACGCCACACGGTTATTTTAATAATTGTTCCCCAAATTACACCATTAGCGGAAATGTATAGAAAATACAAGTTGTGATGATTGCTAAACACCTGGAGAATTAGAGCTATTGTTTTCTGGGCGTATTTATGTAGCAATGCGACCATCTTTGTCAATAACTGATAAAAATAAATGCAGAGAGACTTGGTGCTCGTTCTAATAATGAGAAACCCTTCTCGGCGC
The DNA here is from genome assembly GCF_024610735.1 of Ursus americanus. Taxonomy (NCBI): domain Eukaryota; kingdom Metazoa; phylum Chordata; class Mammalia; order Carnivora; family Ursidae; genus Ursus; species Ursus americanus. Next base: position 39,767,768 of record NC_142138.1, on the reverse strand, counting down.
TCGGGAAAGGCCTTTGCCTCAGGCAGCACTCAGACGCCTGAATCCACCAACCTCACCATGAATGTGTTAATTGACATGCTTGTATAAATTTTAGTAAAGCCATAATATTTTTGCATGGCAACTATTAAAAATATTTTTTTCTCTTAATTTCGCCAGGGAGGCTGAGACTCTGAATTTTTCCCCCTTGCAGGAGGGAATAATTTAGATTTTCTTCCATCCCTGTCAGAAGTTGAACAGACGAACAAAACAGATTCTTCAGAGACAATTTTACACAGAGTTACATCCATCCAATTCAATTATAAATTAAATTGACTAACGAACCATAGCTCATTATGGGAATCAATTACTCAGAACTGTCTTTGGACCAAAAATGTGGAAAATAAAAAATAATGGTCATACTTCAATATACCAGATTGTCAACGTTTGAAAGCTCTGTTTTTCTCTAGCTTGGCATAGTCCAACGCCAAAAAGAAATGATAATCATTTGTTTTACTGCTCCTAGAGATGTTCTCGTTTTATGAAGACTAGTTAATTCTTGAGTTTTGATCTCTTTGGGACGAGTACCTCAGGCTTTTCTGAGATGACAGGCCAACCCTGGAGTCATGTAATCGCATGGGGATCTTTCAGATCAACTTATGCAAATGTGTTATTAAAAGGAGCCTCGTTTTAGCCTCTAGTGCCACCCAAGCAATGAGAGTCGAAAATCTTGGGAGGTCATGTTAAAAGCATTTTATTAATAAAATGATTCTAGTAACAGAATGGGGTGTGTGGAGGGTGGGGGGGCCATACCTCTCTGGAGCATTTTCAGTCCAATTGTTTGGTAAAAGTAAATCGATGGGGGAATCCGATGGCTGCCTTATTTACCGAGCAGTAGGCCCTGATAAAGAAACAGTATTAAAGCAATAACACTCTCGAAAATATCTTCCTCCTTTTGTGGTCCACGGCCCAGAGATTTTCCATCTGTTACAATGAATTAAAAAATGGTTCTGCTTTGAACACATGCAGGTAGAGGTGATCGCACCAGCACATCCGTGCGTCAACGCAGGGGCAGGTCGTAACGCAGCAGGGGAGTCTGTCGCCCACAGGACGTATCACAGTGAGACGGTCAGAGAACTGGGCTAAGCCTTTTTTTCAAGGAACCGGACTCCTGAAGGTGCCTTAGTTCTCTTTTTCCTCGTATACTTACTCATGCACACTTGGAGAGTAGCAAGAATAAATATTTCGAACTCAAGTATTCACCTAAAGAACTAAGATCTCTAAAAAAAAACCACTCCTATGTATATTTTTCTCATCCAATGAAGCCAAAAGGAAATTGTTCACCCAGGAAAAGCTGTACTATTCATGAAAACAAGTTAATCCTCATAAATATATAATTCAGCATAATTTTGCTTAGAACCTCATATTTTTAAAACATCCATTTCTTAAAATGGATTGAATCTGTTTGTGTCACTAAAACATTATTTTTTTAAAAACATCAGACATAAAAGAGAAGTGGCTGGAAAATTTCAAATGTGTTTTTGGCTGATACAGTGAGAAGAGGGACAGATCCTCCCTTATTTATTTATTGTTTTACCATTAGAACAAGAGAAAAGAATCGATGCGTTTCCCATTTTGTTCAACAGAAAGGGAGAAAGGAAGAATGGACGTGCAATTAGAAATATAAGCGTTTAGTACAGGGTCCCTTGAAAAAATCATTTCAATACATAGGGTCAAAGTTCAGAAATTCAGGTTCAGGGCTCAGAACTCAGAGTTCAAAGATTCCATATTGCATTTTGGATTGAATCATTTAAAAGGGGGATTGGGTATGTACTACCATAAATAAACCCACCTCACCTTTTCAATGGCTTTCTGTTTTATGAACGGTCCAAGCCTTGGGGTCAGGCTTGGATTCAAATCCTGAATCTGGCCTTTCCTATCTGGGGGACAAGAAACAAGTCAACCTCTCTATGCCTCAGTTTCCCAGTCCTTAAAACTGGAATCATAATAACACCTGTTTCCTAATGTTCCTTGGAGAACCGTGCACACGAAGTACTTAGCACCATGCCTGACATACAGGAAGACTCAATCCACGTTTAGCTATTAATTTCTGTCCTGGTTGGTCTTTTTATTTTGAAATTCCAGAATATGCAACAGCACTATTCCAAACCCAGAGGAAGAGAATATTCTCTTTCACTTTATTTGCAGGCACTTTGTGAAAACTGGACCAGGTCCTGTTGTTGCAGCGGGCCGCCATTACAGCCTTGCCCAGTTTTTAGGTCTGCTTACCAAGGTCAGAATGTGCACCCAGGGTCTGCAGCTGGGCATCCAGGGGACTCCTATAGAGCACCTGGCGCAGCTGTCTTCTGAAACCCTCCTCCCCAAGGGGCTCCAGCACCCCCCAGCTCTGAGCCACATCCGCAAACCAAGAGGCCACCCTTTCGGCAGAAGGCCATCACAGAAGATCGTCACTAAGGGATGGCTGCCCTGCAGGCTACACTCAGGGAAATCTGATGCACATTTCTGATCATCTGTCAGAATTTTGAAAGTATGCTTTGTAAAGGCCGTAAGCATGGCTGAGCAGGGGATTGCGTGAATATTTTGCTCTTGAGCCCACATTCAACTGAATGCTAGCATTATCAGAAGTAAATACCTTTCTCTTTACTCCTTCATGTAGCGATAGGCAAAGAATCTAAGTTTGAGAAGCTGAGATCAGACTTGCACTATATCGCAGTACTTCTTGGCAAAGCCTTCCGCTGTTTTAATTTTAACCAATTAGAAGAGCCAATCTTCTTTTCGTTCAGAAACGTATTAAAAGATATCACATTCAAAGGCTAGACATGCCCGCAATTAATTACTGGTGTCCAGCTAAAGGTCTACCATTAGCTATTGCCATGACAACCTTTAGAAGGCCTTGGCCCACCTGTTGCAAGATAGAAAGAGCATTAGGCAGTTGGTTCCTGCACTTGGCCTCCCTCTGGCCCATGGGGAATTCGTACTAATTAGAATTAGTTGTCCTTCTGTAGTCCAGCTCCTGACACAAATTGCATTCTGTAGCTTTTTGTTCCACTTGAGTTCACAGACAAAATAGCCCGTGCCATGTTTGAAATGAAGCAAGGCGATATAAAAGGATTTTATGTAATTGGCTAATATACTTGAACATTTTAACTAATATCTTCAGTGTTGGTTTCTTGGAAGGGAGCTTGTTTACTTTCTTCTCCTTTTACTCAATAGTTGTTTACGATCATACAGCCCGTCATTTTAATATGGCTCGTCCGGGTGTCATTGACCCATTGTCGGGCTCAACTGCATGTAGAACAAAACAAGTGACCTTTAAAAGTGATAGTGTGAAATGGCCCCATGGTGATGGTGAAGAGAAGTACACACAGCAAAGAAAACGAAAGGGCCATTTCTCACGTCTCACTAAAGAAAAACTTGATTGAAAACAAGAGCCCATGGAGGAAGAGCCATAATGAAATAGAAGAGCCGGGACATGAAAGAAATTGCTGGGATGTGAGCATGTGCAGGTTGCCAGAAAGAGGGGTCCACAGCCTCTGTGAGAGCCAACGAGACACAGCCCGCAGACCCTTAAGAGGAGACTTGAGAAGAGAAAAACTTGTCAGTAGTTCTCAGGTTAAGACTAACTTTGAAGACTAACTTTTAACTTTTAATATCCCAAGATACTGGGAAGGAAGGGAAGAGACGCCATATGTGCTACAGCTTTCTACACAGAAGAGGATGAGGGACTGACAATGGGACACCGTCGTCTAAGAAGCAGAGTCTATGTGGTCTTTCTAATCTCACTGCGGAGTCTTTTCAGTTACTTCTAGACATAGTAAAACTCCAAAACGCAGAGCAAAATCGATGGCCTAAAGAATTCCTGTGTGATTTTTCACAGGGTTGAAAGAGCCTGGAGGCCTCAGTTTGCCCGGCTTACTTGAGTTATGAACTGGGAATAGGGCTTGGTTCCGTGTTTCACCTTTCCAGTCCAGGTACCTATGTTGCCAAGAATTCCTGAGACAAATGATCTCAGGCTTTTTATTGACTTTCTCTCTATACTAGAGGTTTTCTAAGGAAAGTATCTTAATCTTTCCACACACAAAAATAAGATACAGTTTATTTTTATTAAAAAAAAAAGGACACAGAGCTAAGAGAGTGTTCCTTTCACAAAAGATGCGTTCTTAGTTGGGGAAGACAGTTGCAAAAACCACCATTTGCTTGTTCATGAAAGAGGAAATGTAAGTAGTTTTAAAATAAAATCTATACACATCCCAAATTCATTCTCCAAGCGACCCTATCAACCTCATATTGTTCAGAATGGGACTGCGGCCAAGAACAAATATCTCTCTTCCTTTCCCTGACTTTGAATCTGAATTCTGAAATGATAAGAGGTACTTTAAAATTCTTAAAATAGATGGATTTAGGAATGTCTGAGCCAAGGTAGTGCCTAGTTACTCAGAGATAAGCCAGAACTGCCTTCGTGAGTGTATTAAATTGAAAATGTATAAAATGTGCAAAATGTGCAAGAAAAATCACTAAAAAGTCCAAAGAAATTTTCAAGTCTCAATTTAACTGAGAAAATCACCTATCTTTTCAATCTTTTGTGTTCTATTGTGAAGTATTGTACAACTACTTGGGGACAATAAGAAAGTCATTCGTTAGAAAACAAGAACCTTCCAAATGAAAACGCCACTGCCTTTAGCAAGGAACAGGCCTCTCCATGTTTTCTATGTGTCGGGAAATTTTAAGTATATTTATTTGTTTGTAAAACTCTCCTTTTCCTTAAGCCACTAGGGAGGCAGCAAGAAAAGGTTTTCACTAGAGCATCGATAGCAGATAATATCTGTAATAACAACATACATGAACATTAACCACAAAACACGGTACAAACCACATTACACCCCGGTTGGGTTGGGTAGGCCACGCTAGTTAATAGACTTGCCAGCACGAAAAAGCATGCACAGAAAGTTCCCTGGTGGCTCGCCAGAGTATAAAATGGGCAACCCTGCGAGGCTTTCATTCATCAGAGGGCCCTCGTGGAGAGTGGCTCAGGAACGGCAGAGGTTGCATGGGGAAGATACAGAGTGGGTCCCTCTCCAATATTCTGCTTGTGGAACTGCTTTAAAATGAACTCCTATTTCTAGTGAGATTGGTCCCAGGAACCATCTTTTCCGGCACGCCTTCCGTCGTCCTCCCGCTCCACTCTCAGACATTGATGAGGCACGTTTTCTATGTTCTCCTGTGCCCGCCGCTAGCTTAACTCCATACCTTTTTATTGGTGTTCTCTCCAGTCTACAGACTTCCAAAGTACAGCATCTGGATTTTTCTGTGAATACCAAGTAAGACACAGAAATTAGTTTTACTAAGAGGGACCCAATATAAGAGCTGAAAAAAAATGTCCCTACCAATGTTCTACAGCCTTCTATGTGCATGCCTCCCCTACTGGTCTGTGAGCATTGGAAAGAAAAATATGGGTCCTCCTCATACCTACCTGGCACATACTTGATGCCTAATAACTGATGAGTGACTGCATGAATGAATGAATTTCATTATATTTTGAGGATCATAACAAAATAGCAGTTAAGCTTGACATTTACCTTTCCCCCGTCTGCTTCACAAGATGGGTGAACAAGGCCATTTTGGAGGATTAACATCTTCAGGGAAGAACTCGTGCTTTGGGAAAATGCTGCCAACAGCCAACTCTTCAGAGGAGTTTTGCCTCTCCAGAGAATAAAGTGTTTAAATTAGCAAATAATATGTTCCCTTTGATCCTGACAGAGGCCATTCTCCTATCCAAGCTCTTTTGGCTTCTGAAGGAACCAGAAGAGGGAGACGTAGGATGATTGTAAAGCCCAGGAGAGGAACCATGGTAAAGTCAGGGAAGTCTGAGGTCTCAGAGGTGACTGATGCAGATTTGCACAGGCAATAAAACAACGACCTTTATTCCTGAGTTTGAATGCTTATGGTGACCTGAGAATTTTCTTCTACTTCCTTAAGGGTTGATCTCAACTGTAATGCAACATTGGGGCAGCACTAGGCCTTAAGCCAAAGTCACATTTGAGGTAATCCTGGACTGACAACCCCTGAACCAATCACAGTAACCCCTTAGTCTCTGCTTATAACATTCCAGAATTCTGGAACATTCTTAGAGGAAAACTGAAAGGAAAGATGAGAATCCCTGTGACTGATAGGTAGTTCTAAGATCTGGTGTCTCTCTGAATAGCTTCTGGTGTCTCTCATCCTTTGGTTAAGAACTTGCCTCTCATTTCTTTATTTTTAAGTCACCAAGGCATGTCTACGAAAAAATCATGTGTTGCAAAAGGCCCTAACGCAAGTGTAAAGGAGAGAATAAAATCGTCTATCAAAATTGTATGAGTCTGTAATCCATAATAGGCGAGAGGCAATTTAGGGAGATAGTTTTCCACCATTGACCCTGCTGTCAAAATAAATGTGGGTAAGATAATCACAGTAATTAACAAAAGAGTTAGTTTTACTTTGTCATGACATAAGGCTCAGTTTGATTTCTGATTAAGAGAAGATCGATACCAAATGCTTTGTCTTCGTAGTTGTTGATTATTATAAATTTAGACCAGGGATACGTATCAGTTACTCAGCCATTGACTTCCATCGGGAAAACATTGTACCGACAACCAGATGCTTCAACCACAACCCTCAGCTCTTTCCTCCCAATCTCCAATCCATGGTTCCTTCGCCTACTCAGCAAAGAAGGCTTACATCATATTCCACAAGGCGAAACAGCAAAGTGTTAGGCCCTAGAATATACTCTTCAGATAAAGTTACTTGTTTTCTTGCTGGAAAATGATGTTCCTCGAAGAGCTCCTGGGCCTGAGCTCTGTTTGACTACACTCCTCCTAGAATCACATGACCCAGCAGCAAATGAAATGCGTCTAGCAACCAAACCTCAGGAGTAATCATATCCTCTGAGTCAGAGTTTAATAATCATGTGGCCAGTTGAGAAATTGGTGTTTTGTAAGACTAATAAGCTCCAAGCCGAGGGGGCATGCATGAACACACATCTGTCTGTTGGGGAACTCTTGGCATCAGTTTAGCCTGCAGTGAGGGTCCAAAAACATTATAAATGGGGCAGAAGAAAATACACATACTGCATTTCTTTGGTAATTGAAGCAATTAGATAACCTTGTTCTTGGATGCTTATAGTGTTCCTCATTAAGTTTGACTATGTTTATGAACACTTTGTGCCAACTGCACCTTTTAAAAAAAGAAGATAAATGGAAGACTTCAGTTATCAAAGCTTGGTTGGGGGGTGAGAAACGTGTTGTGGATGTGGAGGCCCACAGTTCTCTTCCGGTACTGTGCCAAAATAGACTACAGTTGAATCTGTACTTGGTGAGAGGCTGGGTGACCTTGAGTAAGTTACACCACTTTTCTTGGCTCACTTTCCTTTTCAAGAAATGGAGGGGTGTATGTAAGATGACCGCTAGGTTATTTCCAGCTCTGACACTCAGGTGTTCATGATCTTTACCAGGACTAAGACTGGCAGCCCCTAACCTCAGAAAGATAAAGAACTGACTGCTTTTCCCCAAACAAAATGTTCAACTTTCTAGTCAAGAGTACACACAATCTTTTGTTGTGGTTGTTTAAGTGAAAGAAAAGAAAATTTGTTTTAAAATATCATTGTATCAGTTAGCCAGTGCTGTATAGCAGGTCATACCGGAACCCAGTGGCTTTAGACAATAAGTACTGATTAGTTTTTATGAGTTTGTGGATCAGCTGGACAGTTGGCCAATCTGGGCAAGGCTCCATTTACCTTAACAGGACATGCTTATATGTCTGTGTTCAGCTGGTGAGTTGGCTGAGGGCCGCTGGTACAGAATAGCCTTTCTCATATGTGTGGCATTTGGCTGGCTGTTAGCTGGGGAGACAAAGGTGATGAAGGTATGGGCCTCCCATCACCCACCAGACTAGAGGAGGCTTATTCCTTCTTGAGAAATAAACTCTGAACTGGAATCACTTCTGCCATGCTCTATTGGCCAGAGCAAGTCACAAAGTCAACCCAGATTCCAGGAATTAGGAAATAAGACTGGCCTCTTGATGGAGAGAGCTACAAGGTCATATGACAAAGGCCATTCAGGAAAAGGTGAAGAATCAGTCATTTTTGCCACCAATCTACCACCGTCACAGATAATGTTTTAATGGCAGTGAAAATACAATGATAACCCAGATCCGATCACTGCCTTCGAGAAAATCACTTTAGAGTGGGGAAAGAACTAGACACAGCTAATTAAAATGCAATGTAATAAATAACAGCAGAGATAACATGGGACCTTGATGTGGGGCCACTCCTGCCCACGAGACTTGGGGAACGCTTCTCAGAGGCAGTGACCTTTGAGCCAGGTCTTGTTCAGGGCCGGATCCCAGTGCCTGACATGGTTCCTGGCTTACAGTAAGCACTCAGTAAATATTTGATGAATAAATAAACGAAGAATGGGAAGGAGTTGGCATAAAACGAATGAAAAGAAAATCATTCCAAGGAGAAGAACCAGTATGAGGTATGAAAAAAGAACTTAACATTTCATCTCTGAGACTATTTATTTTTTTCTATGAATATTTGCTAAATGTCCCCTATGTGCTAGACACTGGGGATATGGAACATGAACCCTCAAGGGAGTGGGAGAGAAAATATAGCTGTGTTTATACTCTCCATGGTGTGGGAGAGACTATGTCTGCCTCCCCTAACTCCTTAGGCCCTACTCACACAAACGTCACCACGACCCCTGCTTTTCATGTGACAGAACCAATCCTGCTGAAGAGGATGTGGACTAGTGGCAAATGCTGGGCTGCCCCAGTGCATGAGCCCAAACCTCCAAATGCACTCTTTCAGTCGTGGCCAGGTCCCTTGTTATTGGCTCATCAGAAGCCCTTGTTTTTATTCCTCTTCTAAAGTCAAGTGCTTGAAAAGGATACCGTCCATAAGCAATGGGTTACTAGTTGGAATCTCGGACTATTTTGGAATACTTGTTAGGTTTTATGGAAACCATCTTTTGGTCCTGGGACATAAACAGGCGTGGCATAGTTTTTGCAGGTTTTGTAAATATGTCAGCGCTCTTCTGAATTGTATGAGCTGGGTCAAGCTACCTTCCTTTCAATCCACCCCAAGTTATTTAAGGTTAGTTGTCAAAGGTATAATACCATAAGAGGTTTGCAAAGGTGTTTGGTGCAAAAACCTTTGTCAGTGAGTACAAAACCCTGTGACTTTGGTTTTCTCCATGTGTTTCATACCCATCCAAAGTGGGAAGCTCATGTGTCCTTATCAAGTATATCCAGAGTAACCTATAAAAGCATAAATGTAAGACATAGATTAAAAGTATTATATGTGCCTAAGTTTGCCTGCTCGAATTCTATTAGGCTTACCTTGATTTCTTGTAAGGACTGCAGACATAAGTTCATTTCCATGGGCTGAAATACAGCTCTCTATTCTGTCTCCTTAACTTTGTAATACAAAGTAGATATCCACAATATTCTAATACTTAACAACCAGTAGGACATAGGTACTGACCAATCAGAATGGGTACATGGAGTTTTAGTTATTGGGCGGCAGGAGTTCTGGAAGAGGCATGGGGGCTGTTCTGATGGCAGTAATTTGGCAGGGGGAGTAATTTTGGAGCTCCTGGCTGCTGTTCTTGACCAGTCATCATAACCAGCGCTGTGCCGTGAGGCACATACCTGGGCCACATCTGACCAAGCCCGGCCTTTCCAGTTATGACCAATCGTGGTAAAGCTCATTGCAATATACTTTGTAATTGCTGATTTCTAATGTGGAGGGATCAGGTTGGTAGGCCATGTACAAACTGACAAATATGCTTTGCCTTTGTTTCAAGTGACACCAACAACCCACCTTTTTTATTGTAGGGAAGAAATTCTACATTTGAGAAGACTGGGATGAGTAACAAATAGTTATGTGAAGTCAGCTAGCTGAATGTGGCATAAAAGTGAAAGAGCGGCCAAGCAAATGTGAAAGCAGACCTTGCTTTGGGGTTGGCAATGTCAACATTTCCTTTTCTCCTCCTGCCATCTCTCCCCCCACATTCTTTGATTCTCCCAACCCCACCGTCGTTAACTTGTATGACTGGTCTGGAAGGCTGAGCTCTAGCAGCGCGGGCTTGTAAAGAACTCGTGAAAAATGATCCAGGGATCCAGTCTTTGGTGAGGACACTGGCCTTCCTTTCCATTTTCTTGCTTTTCTGGTCTTTAAAGGCAAATTCTTTACTAGTGCAGTAAGACCAGAGTTTGATAAACAGAACAAATGTTATTTTAAACACCATAATGATAATAATTTAATCAAATGTGATTTGCTTTTAATAACTTTATTGGCCCTTTCATTTTGAAAAGCGGCCATGTGAATGGTTTGCTTTTGCATTTTTAACAAGAGAGGAAATAAATGATCCTGCTTGTGAGAGCAGGAGACTAATGATGCTTATTCCCACACTCTCTGTTTCGTGGAATCAGTCAGCAGACCCTGCCTTTATAAGCCATTGGCCTTGAGAAAGCCGGAAACTGGTCCTTTCCCGGAAACTTGAAGGTATCCACCAAGCGGGTTAGCATGAGCATTTGCACTGGGCCCGATCATTCACAAAGCACTTTTGCTAACGTGCACTCCTTTTAAATCCTGTGACTCCCATTTCACCGATGAGACACACGAAGTAACACTGGCTTGCCCAATGCCACACCATAAGTAAGGGGTGACTTTGGGACTTGAACCCTGTCCTTCTCCCTCCACATTCAAGCCCCTGCCTCTACACCATGCCGGGTGGTGTATCACTATAACTAGCTTAGGTGGCCCATGCTGTAATGGTAAAAGCAACTGAATTCTATTCATTCCTAAACCGTACCCCATTATACCACAGGCCACCTCAAAAGAAAATACAAATAAATATACAAGTCATCCTGAAACCTGCAAACTGCTGGAGTGATTCACATTAGAAAACTTCATTCACTCACACCTAAGGCCCTCTCTAATTTAGGTGGTTTCTAGTGGTGGAAGTGCCTATTTCTAGTCCCTCCACCAAGGGGATATTGTTTCTGAACAATCTGCGAATACAAGATGGGGCCCTCATTTAAGTGTTTCTGGACTGTTAAAGAACTTCCATTCTGCTGGAACCCAGAGCTCGTGGAATTAATTGTCCATATTTGATACTCACTCTTCTTTGCAAAACATGCATTACCCAAAGTAAACTTTGCAAACTAACTTAGTGTTGCCGTGAACCCCACCCGGTCAAGCCACACCCCAGGTCAAAAGGACCACAGGTTGGTGATATTGGGTGGTAATGCCACAACACAGTCCTGATTCCTTAAAACTGAGTACCAAACAAAGAAGAGGGGCAGCAAAGGGCCTGGGGTAGAGACAGGGACCAGAAGGGAACCTAGGTTGCACTGCCTTCCCTCTGCCGGAGTCCCCTAAAAACTGCTTTGAGAAAGAAAAAGGTGACTAGTGAGTTTATTTATGCTTTTTAAAAAGCACTGCCAATGCCAATTTATCAGTTACTGTCTTGTGACAATTTATTCATTGTTCACTGTTAGAAGCCAGAAGTTACATAGAAATGCATGATTGGCGATAGCTTCTCTATTTCAATATGGTATAATAGAGATAACACAGTGCCCAAAAGCTCTGCAGCCGACTTTTTGTCTGCTTTGTCTCTTTTCATTACTCTATCAGAATCTTCATTTAATATAATCCAAAAAAGCAAGGTAATTGCTTCACTTATCGGTTATCATCGCTCTCGCATACTTATCGTGTCAAAATTATTTATGTGGATAGGCCAGGTTGATCTTGCTGCATTCAGAAGCTTAAAATTTGAATAACTGTTCTGCCAGTTAGGTTATCAAAATTGCAGCATAAGCAATGAGCTTCTCTTTTCCGGATGCTGGAGTAAGGGAAAGGAATATCTTCCTAGGTGTGCAGGTGGAGAGGGAAGCCCTGGGCCACGCTGGCACTCGGAACCAGCTCTCCTGGCAAAAGGAGAGAGGAAACGGCCGCAAAATGAAGAGAGTAACTAGAAGATTCGTTGTGCAGGTCTATAACAAAGGAAAAGAGAAATGAAGTCAATTGGACACTTCCTTTCGGTGCTTTTCCTCAACAATTTTCTGCAGAATAATTGATACAATTATTCTGAAAGGCAAGACAGACATCGCACCCTGGGTCTTCATATACCCACCCCTCCCCTTATGAGACCCTCCACAGATGAGCGTTTCAATATGCATTTTCCTACTTGTTAATCATTTTTCAATTGTCGAGTACTTCATCGCTTTAAAGACGTATTAGGCTAATGTGAAATGTGGCCGGTTTTCAGTCAAGAAGTGAACACTTATTTCTACAAAATAATTTTTGTTAGGTAAGTCTTGTTTTGAGGCGTCTAAGACTCTTTTTCTCTTTCTCTTACAAATGTTGATGGTAAAAAGAAATTACTTTAGAGTGTTCATTCCCAGAGCACCATCAAGGATTGTGGCTAGAGGCAGAGATTGGTCAAGTGAATGTACATTTTGATTCTTGCCAAATTTTGTGAGCCTCTTAGAGCCTCAGAACTAACGGGGACTTTCTATCCCACTTCTTTCAGAGCCACTAACCCTCTCTCGAAATGTCTACGGTGCAGTGAGACCCTCTCAAATGTAGCCAGCCATTCTCAAACTCAGTAAGGGAATGACTAGAACTAATGGATGATATTCTTATGATTGTCTTAATATCATCTTGGGCTAAGTAATGTGTACTTTTTAATATTTCAAATTCTCTCAATGTGACAGATAATTCTTTTTAAACTTATTTACCCAGATCCTGCTGTACTAGTAGCTAGTATCTAATATCAATAAGAAAGATTTATCTAGACTAACTGTCAATTTATTTCTTAAAGTACAGCTGATCTTTTGTTGCAGCTTTCATTCCTCACGTACAGTGGTGAGCCATGGAGCTGGAAGCATGTGAAAGGGAGCAGTAGGTCATACTTGTGGTTTTCTCTTATGGCTGCTTTGGTAAATTTTCTGAGAATGGAGTGGGGAATGAATACATGCTTAAAATCCAGCATTTATATTAATTCTCTGGTAGCTACCACTATTCTAGAAGTTAGAACCAAAAGCTAGGTGGATGACCTTTAAAGATCCTTCCCAATCCTGAAATTTGATTATTATTTAAGAATCTAACAGTGTGGAGGTCCCTTAAAAAGTTAAAAATTGAGCTACCCTATAATCCAGCCATTGCACTACTGGGTATTTACCCCAAAGATACAGATGTAGTGAAGAGAAGGGCCATATGCACCCAATGTTCATAGCAGCATTGTCCACAGTAGCTAAATTGCGGAAGGAACCGAGATGCCCTTCAACAGATGACTGGATTAAGAAGTTCTGGTCCACATATACAATGGAATATTACTCAGCTATCAGAAAGAACAAGTTCTCAACATTTGCAGCAACATAGACGGCACTGGAGGAGATAATGCTAAGTGAAATAAGTCAAGCAGAGAAAGACAATCATCATATGGTTTCACTCGTTTATGGAACATAAGAAATAGCAGGAAGATCGGTAGGAGAAGAAAGGGAAGAATGAAGGGGGGGTAAACAGAAGGGGGAATGAACCATGAGAGACTATGGACTCTGGGAAACAAACTGAGGGCTTCAGAGGGGAGGGGGGTGGGGGAATGGGATAGGCCAGTGATGGGTATTAAGGAGGGCACGTATTGCATGGTGCACTGGGTGTTATACGCAAATAATGAATCATGGAACATTACATCAAAAACTAATGATGTACTGTATGGTGACTAACATAACATAATAAAAAATTATTATATATAAAAAAAGAATCTAACACGATGAGGATGTATTTGAAGAAAGATCCGTATCTGGGAGAACAGTCACTATCCCAGGGCTGGGGAGAGTGTCTGGGATCTAACGTGCATTCAAATATGTGTTGGGTGAATGAATGGATGAGTGAATACTCTTTTCCCCTAAACTTCAACCTTCAAAATGCCGCTCAACATTCAGCAAACATTGAGCACCTCTCCCATCTAAACAGACCCTGTCTAAGGCCTGGCTTGCATATCAACTCTTTAGAGACCCTCCCTTGGTCACTTGGCACATCATCTTCTGACTCTGGAGCACCAGCACACACTTTCTTGGATTGTCATTATGGCTACATGGCTCTTATACGCCTGTCTTATGCTGAAGACAGGGACTGTGTCTATATACTTTATTATTTCCATAATGACTTATACACAGTAAATATAAATAAATATCAAATGAAAAAATGAACTGATCCATTCTTAATATTGTCTGAGGCATTAGAACAAAACCGTCAGCATTGTACTTCTACGTCAAGCACACCTCGTTCCCTTATTTTTTTTTTTACTGTCCGTATTTTCATCACTACTCATTATAATGTTTCTACCTAAACCAAAATTAGCATAAAGCGTGGAGGTAGGAATGTTAACGAGTATCTATCAAATGCTTACTTCTAAGGGATGAGAAAGGTAAATTCCTTAAGCCCGGATCCAGCTTGCCTTTAATGCAAGTCCACTACAGTATTTATTCCTTCATGTATTGGTTACATTTTGACTATGTGCCAGGCAGCGTGCAGCTACTGAGACCGAGGGGTAAAGAAGATACTTCTTCTGCCTTGTCCACTGATATAAACAAATAATTATATAGTTTAGAAATCTATTTGCTACCTGCTAGTTGTGTAAACTTGGGCAATTTATGTGTCTTCTCAGGGCCTCAGCTTCCTTAATTGGTTACAGAAAGGTAATCGTACTGAGGTCATGCTCCTGTGATACAATTCTTATTTCCTGATGCAGTGCCTGGTAGGTAGTAGGCACTCAACAAATGTTGCCTGTATCTCAATGTCCAAAATATCAAGGGAACACAGAGGACAGAGAAACTAACTCAAAATGTATAGCCAGAAAGACTTTGCAATCTTCAGATGGGAAGGACCAGTGGAAAATTTACAAGATAAAGAGGGGAAAGAAATAGATCCCAGCAGTGGAAGCATTATAGACAAAGGCCAGAGGTGTGAAAGATCTCATCAAGTTATAGTCAGTGGGTAATACTGCCTGGGGACTCTGAGAACTCCTAATCTTTTTCTGCTACCCAATTATTGCCTAATAGTTATCCCTTACTTCAAAAATGTGGGGATTCTTTTTTCCTTCTTAATTAAAACAACCTATCTCAGCACTTACTCCGTTTTATTTGGTTTTATTTCAAAATAATGACTTCAGTTATTGAAATCATCTTGAATTTAATTTTAAATTCTAGAGTAAGGCAGCCACCATCAGGTTTCAGTCATATATGCAAAATTTTAACATATACCTTACATATGTTATCAAGGAAGGATTTGGCATCGGAATAAAGGTTCTATTAGTATTTTCGATTTAACATCATACTTCTGTGCTACTAGGAACATTTACATGACAATGCATATCTATGCAAAAATAGAAAAACGTGGCCCAAATCAAGATGTCTTCAATTATCTTGCTTGACAAGATATGGAGTTAATCCTAACAAAATGATAGAAACAAATAAAATAAATAAAAATCTAAGATTTTTACATTAAAAACACTTATCCAGTTTTGGATACTTAATGTTATGTTGATGTAATAGATGAATATATATTTCCTCTACTCATTACTGCCATTACTATGTAAGAGTGTCTAAAACTTATTTGGGTCAAGGTAATCAGTATGCACTGCTTTTTCACTCTATTAAAGGTCATTAATTCTCAAACAACTTTTTATTGCCTTTTAAAAATAGGTATTCCATTGGCTTTTTCCCAGTGATCTGGGGTCCTGCCAATCCTTCACAGATCTTCACATGTTATCATTCTTGGCTCTGTGATTACATCAATTATTTTCTTGGCAAATCCAAGGTAAAGTTGGTCAAGCTCAACTAACATAAAAATATGTAACACCCCAAAGTAAATTGTAGGCTAGTTCAAGTTCTTTTTTAACTTTAATTTTTATCCTAGCCTCTTTAGGTTAGGTACTTCTCTCTAGTTACTTGCTTTTGTGCTCATGCTATTCTGTACACACATGGGACTGCCAAGAGGCTTAGGAAACAATTTAAAGTCATCCAAAGCCCTTAACACTATTAAATCCTACTTGATCCATGAAGAATAATTAGCAAGGTCTGGGGAACTTGTATGGGAATTTACCTATTTACGGTTAGGTCTGCCTGTTTGTGAACAGCCACATGAGCGTGAGCCAGGTTCAGACAAGCATTTAGCACAGTTCTAAGACAGCCGTACAGTCTCTTCATTCGGTAGGATGGACAGGACCTATAGTGCCTCCTTTCCATGCTAAATTCCCATTGAAATGACAATTCATGTATAAAAATAAATAATCCTTGACAGCACTTGAAACAAGCCCCAGAAAAGGAGGAGAAAGGGGACATTAGCCGGCCAGAAAGTCTGACAAAGTCTCGGAAGCTAGGAAGTAGTTTGGATTTTATTGTTGGATAAACTCTAGAAGAGTAAATCACAACCCAAAATGCACACATAAAAAAAGAGGCATAGTGGAGGTGGGGTTCATTTTCTTTAAAATATCTCTGGAGAGGCTCCAAACAGGTACAGATTGAACAAATTGCTTAGGGTAGTAATCAAGTTTTGTTAATGGGAAGACCATTTTCAGAACAGTTGTGCTAGGGAGGCCCTCTTCTTCTTCTGTATATGGAACAGTTGGCTTATTTGGCAGTGGTGATACCCCATGCCTGTTAATGTACTAAAAGAAAAAGCCATTTGTCAGTAGGGTTCACCCTTTCGACACAGCGTAAGGCAGTCCCCTCATTCAGAACACTGGCCTTTTGGGTAAAATGGTTCATTCGACCTCAAAAGATATGAGGTCCAGCTATTATAAATGTAAATATAATATATTTATAATATAGTCCTTTACGTCCCCAAATTAGTGATGAACCAAGGATTTCCAGATATTTAAGAGAAATGAAGTGGAAGAAAAAGAAAGACAAAGGTAAATAAACCAAAAATGATCACAGAAGAGACAGTGGTAGTGGAAGGAATAAAAGAGAACAATAAAATGTTCTAATTATTACCCTTAAAATATCAGGAATATATTGTATTTGTAATATAAAAAGAGGCTGCTATGCTTTCTCGAAAATTAAAAATATATATATAATTACATAAAAATGAATTAAACTACAAGCTGAATCATAGCAGACAGAAGTAAAGACTGAAATTTAATTTGGGAGGAATTAATAAAACATTCCATAACGGAAAGGGAAAAAAAAAAAAGAAAAGATGCACAAAAAGTTATTTTGAGAAATATAAAGCCTCAGTGTTCAAAATGTGGTTTACATAACAGCAGGATCAACATCATCTGTCTCATTAGAAATGCAAAGTCAGGGCACCTGGGTGGCACAGCGGTTAAGCGTCTGCCTTCGGCTCAGGGCGTGATCCCAGCGTTCCAGGATCGAGCCCCACATCAGGCTCCTCTGCTATGAGCCTGCTTCTTCCTCTCCCACTCCCCCTGCTTGTGTTCCCTCTCTCGCTGGCTGTCTCTGTCGAATAAATAAATAAAATCTTTAAAAAAAAAAAAAGAAAGACAGAAATGCAAAGTCACAGGCCTCACTTAAGACTTAGTGACCCAGATTCTTTATTTTGAAAAAACCTGCAGGCAATTTACATGCATTAAAACTTGAAAAGCACTGACATAAAGCACATATTCAGAAGGTCTTATGTGTATCTAAAAGGTGGTTTAGAAGAAGACAACATATACAATGAAGGAGTTGAAATAATCAAAGAAATAACAAAAGAAAATAGATGAAGAAAATTTTCTGGAGCTGGGAAAATATCAAATCAACAGTTGGCAGACCCACCAAATGGCAAGTGGACAAAAATGCATTAGATGCATACTTGTAAAATTTCAGAACTAAGTTTGAAGAGAAAAATTCTAAAAGATTTCAAAAAAAGAGAAATAAAAAGTGCTCAAAAAGAAATGACCATCAGGAGCGCCTGGGTGGCACAGCGGTTAAGCGTCTGCCTTCGACTCCGGGCGTGATCCCGGCATTGTGGGATCGAGCCCCACATCGGGCTCCTCCGCTGTGAGCCTGCTTCTTCCTCTCCCACTCCCCCTGCTTGTGTTCCCTCTCTCGCTGGCTGTCTCTATCTCTGTTGAATAAATAAATAAAATCTTTAAAAAAAAAAAAAAAAGAAATGACCATCAGATTGACATCAATGCCTTAACAACCACACCAGACCTAAAAGCCCATAAAGCAAATTTAAACCTAGAATACCTTATAAAGTGCAATTATAAATAACATTTAAGTGAAGAATAAAGGCATTTTAAATATTAAGAACCCAAATAGTCTACTTCACATCTACCTTTTTTTATTATTTTTAAAAAGATTTTATTTATTTATGTATTTTAGAAAGAAAGAGAGAGAGCACATGTGAGCAGGGGCAGTGGCAAAGGGGGAGAGAGAGAGGGAGAATCTTAAGCAGGCTCCACACTGAGGAGGGAGCTTGACACAGAGCTCAGTCTCATGACCCTGAGATCATGACCTGAGCCAAAACCAAGAGTCAGATGTTTCACCAACTGAGCCACCCAGGCACCCCCATCCACCTTTTTTAAAGAAAATATTATGTGGATGTACTCCAGTAATATGAAAAAATAATCTAAGAAAGAAGAAGAAAAGGAATCTGAGAAACAGTTTAATCTAATCTAGCGGTACAATGAGAGAAATCTCGGAATGAATAGTACGCCCAAAAAGTAATGATTAGAAATTAGAAGGAAACCAGAGGACTTTATGGAAAACAAAAAACAAAAACAAAAAACAAAAAAACCTGGAGGTGGGTTGAGGATGGTAGTGTGCATATGAAAATAAATGTAAAAGAAAGTCATGGTAAAATATGAAGCAAACTAAAACATGACATTATTTTGAGTATTATTTTGATATATATTTAACATATTAATATTTAATTGCATTATATTTATTCAATGTATATTAATAATAAATAATATATAATATTAATTATATTATTTCTATGTCAATCTTTGACTTTGGTGTTTGGGACTATGTGGGATTACACTGCTTTCTCCATGTGTCTAACCATACTACGTGGTTATAGAAAGAGTAATATTCATAATGTTTATATGTTGATTATTTCAGATGTTCTTATTTTTAAATCAAACTATAGACAATGTTTGAAAGACACTGGATACAGAAGGAAATGTAATGGTACAATATATAAGCATAAATTATTAAAATAATGTTTGCATATAAATTGCTTTAAACTAAAAAAATGTAAAATATAATATTTTAGCTGACACAAGTCAGCAGGGAGGAAGAAAAGAAAGTATAGGCACACTGATGTCCTTGTCTCACCTAGTATGGGGAAAATAGAGCCAGTCTGAGGCTGTGATTGAAAAACATAGGTTAAGTATAATGTCAAGTATCAAAGATAACCAATAGGAAAATGAAAACAATAAACAACAAAAACCCTGAACTTAGAGGAGAATAGGGGAGAGGGAGAAAGTAAAGTATAAGTGTAGGAAATTTTGCATCTTTCATCTGGAAAGCCATAGATACCACCTGAAGTCTTAAGAAAATCAAGAATACAATGTATCCTTTAGAAATATGATGGTTAAATACCAGAAGAGCTAAAAAGTGAAGCAATTAAAGTCATTAACTTTGGAAATCTTTAGAGATCAGTAAAGGGCAGTGCTTTTCATCCACTTCCTGTCTATACAAGTTTGAATATTTTAACCATTACATACACACACACACACACACACACACATATACATATATATATATGTACATATATGTTATCGGACACACAGGAAATGCCCAGTAAGAGACAATTGTTTAACTAAAAGCAACTACTGCTCTCTTTGGCAGCGCATGCGCTAAAATTAGAATGCCAAAGAGAAGACTAGCATGGTCCCTGCACAAGGATAACATGCAAATTCATGAAACATTCCATATTTAAAAAAAATAAAAACAACTAAACTAGTTCCTACAGAAGCAAAGTTCTGTCCCTTATTCTACAGAACTCAAAAAGCATTTACAGATTTCCATGGTTTTAAGTTTTTGGAGCTTGAGAAATCTTTCCCCCAAATGAATCAACTCACTTCATTTTTGTTTTAAAAAAATAATATATCGAAAGCTGACAATCTGGCAATCTGCTGTAAGGCTAGGTAAAGATCAACCCGCTTTAACATGTAAAAAAAGAAAAAGCCTAATATTTCCAGAGCTGTCAAGAACTTCAAGTTGTAAAGGAAGTAATTTGATCTCCTGCACTTAAAAACTATTTACTTACCCATTTCCATCAGCATTCACTCATATAAACTAAGTGTGAGGACCAGAAAGCATATTTTTATTCAGCCTGTATCCAACTGGGATACAGAATAGAATGTGAGAAAGCAGTAGGTCTTCTGATACGGTCAGAGGGTTAGTCAGTCAGGGAGGCCTGTCCTGAACAGAAGAGTTTTGGGGATACACCAAAAAGAATTTTGGTTAAATAACTTTATAATTTAATAATAGTGTCATGACCGGCCCTTAAAGTAGTCTGGGCTTTCTCATGTGCCATGTCAAAACTGACATGGTAAAGCCGATCATCAACTGCCAAGACCCCCCAACGGGCCACCTCAATGACAATGAACCTGTACCCTTGTTCACATCTACCTGACTCTGAGATTCCTAGGGCCATGCTGTCTGCACCCACACATACCACTTCTGATACTTCCGTTTTGGCAATCTGTTAATCATTTGATGAGACTAGAAGGGCAGATCAGGACACTTTGTTGCTGGTTGTTCCTTTGGAAAGAATCAATGAATGTCTATTCCAAGCCCACAGCTCCATATGCACAGATGCACTGGGTAGGATACATGGAGTTCATTTTTGTGCAAACCGAACAAAGTCCTAACAAGCAAACATTTTCTTTCCCACAAATGAGAAAGTTACACTTCAACTTGTTGACTACGGTTCTTAAAATGACAAATACAATAATAGATAACTCAAAGCCTTTTAACATGGAAAAGTCAACAGACCCTAGGTTGCTGATTGTCTCTACATGCAACTCAATCTTGGAAGTTTTGCCAAACCCCTAGGAAAACTGAAATTAGGAAAATAATTTCAAAGAAGTTTAAATTTCGGATTGACTTCCTTGGGAAACCCAAAAAGCCAGCATCATTCGTTCCTCAATATTCCTTTGTTTTATTTTGTTTTCTTTCTTTTGGGGGCTAGGGAAGGAATATTTTGCTTTTGTTAAATCACACTAATAATCCCTGCTTTGAAGAATACCTGATACTCTGTAATATCTTATTCCAGAATCATCTTAGAAACATGTATATAGCATTTACTGCATGCCACAATGCTAAGTGCTTTATATATATTAACTCATGTAATACTTACACAGCCCTAGAGGGTTGGTATTCAGAGAGGTTGTGTAACTTATCCAAAGTCACACAGCTAAATAGGTGGTGGAGCTGGCATTTGAACCCAAGCAGTCTGCCTGCACAGGCCCTGGTATATAAAGCATAACTTGGAAATAAATATCATATTTTCATTTTGGCTTCCATTATTTTTTCATCAACGTTCATCTTGAGCCTTGACAAGCCTCAAGGGTGTCCGCTGAATTCCTCTGCCTCCTGAACATTCTCTCCCTTCCCCCACTGGTTCTCTACCTGCATTTCCGGCCTGCCTGTCAGATAGTTAACGATCTGCACACAAACACTTACATGAACTAGTGGAGCTAAGCCTTTAAAAGAATCCTAGGGGAATCCTTAAAGACTCTTTTACAATATGAATAATCACCCCTTAATTTATTCATCTGTAAATTGTTGTTTTCATAGAAGAGGTTTTCCACAGGCAGGGCCGGACTGATGCATGCTTCTGTAGCTCTTCTCCGATGCGCCAGCTTTGCTTTGCCATTTTGTGATTCAAGAAACCCGATTACTTTCACGTCCACAACAACCGTTCTCCTTTTAGAGTTTATAAAAGTGAAAGATATGTAGCACAAAAACTCTTTGTCAGGGAATATTTCTCGTGAAATGGAAATTCTAGCTCCTCTTACTTACTTGGAATGCTTATTTGTTCAGACACGGGACAGTGAAAATAAAATTTAAGTGTCCAGAATATTATTTCTATCCATTTTAATTTTGTCAGGCCAGACCCAGTTTCCATAGCAGATGAAATTAAATTTTTGTATCAACTCACTTCTCACTTTAATGTCAAGAAATTTGCTGTCCTATATGCTTAGACTTTCGAGTAAATACCAGCCAACCCTGATTGCTGCAATCGCCTCTTCGACTGATCTAGCACCTCTGTGAGTCCCACCCTCTGGCAGATGTGGTTTTCGGAGATTGGCAACAAAAACCAGACCAAAGCCAATCCCCATGTACTTCAGAAGAAACTAAGGAGACTCGGGATAAGCAGACATTGCAAACTTGCCACCAGCTCGATCATGGGATGAATGCAGAACTTCGCATTGGGAGCATATAGTGGTTTTGGTCTCCCTTGCTGAACCCCACATTTTTGATTTGAAGTACTTCCCTTCAAGCTCGAGGTTCAAATCTTGCTCTTCTGTTGTAATACGATAACTTCCACAATGAGTGGCAAGGGATGGAGATCGCCATTAACGGGGATAGCCTAGTGGCTTTTCCCTGAGGTCTCTGAAACACATTTTCTAAATTCTTCCATGTGGTCCAGACCATGTTATGGATTTGTTAACTTTGCAATACATGTGATTGAAACATCATAATTCTTTCCATGACGATAGTGTCTGATGTTACAGATGCCCAACGAGCAAGGTCAATAGTTGACAGATGGAAGTCGGAGCGAAGCAATTACATTTCCCAAACCATTATAAAGAATGTAACCGAACAAAGGTGGAACCGGGCCTAAAATGCACCAAACAATAAAAAGCAGAAAAATAATTGCCTCAAATTTAACGACCCTTTCTTTGATATGACAACCAATCCGAGAATCTCTGAATTCCCTTTCTCTGGTAAAAGTCAAAACATTTTTGAGGCGGTGGCAGTTTATCTACATTATTGTTTTTCCTCCATCAGTCTTTAGGCTTAATCTCATTTGCTTTTATGGATATGGTAACCCTTCTGAATAGCTTTTAACCTTTTAAAAGTTGCCTTGACCCGGAGAGCCTAAAAAATTTTTAATACAATATTGAATAATAAAAATTGAACAATTGAGTGCTTTTCTTACCAGCGGTCTGCATGCAGTGCTCCAGGCCCCAGAGCAGACTTTCGGTCTGAATAAAAAAATTAAAATACCTGTATATAACTTGCTTCTAGCAGAAACCTTCAGCTCTGACCTCTGTTTCATTGGCTCCATTGTTCCTTCTGCCACCACAATATACTGGCTTTCTCTTTTCCGAAGAAAGAGCGTGCTTGCTCCCGCAGCACGTCAGCTTCAAAGGGCTCTTACTTCAAGTGTCCAGCGCATCATTATGGTAAATTTAAGAAATCCTCAGCCTAAGATTGTCTCTTTCAATTGTGTATAATGTAGATAACTTCATGCCTAAATGTTATAAACCAAGCCTTTTGTTGGCTTTGTTGGGTTTTTTTCTCACCATAGTCTCTAGGACATTTTCTATGTTGTGTTTAGTAAGATTCAGGACAAGATGATGATTCACAAACACAACTCAATTTTTTTTTTAAATCTTTGTGTTGTGGAACTTAATTACCAAATTAAAGACAAGATGGCAGTGGAGAAAGGGGTGGGGGGGCCCTCCGGCCCAATGCTAGCGCCCCCCCCCCGGAGTTGGGGGGGGGTTGGGGGGAGGATCGTGGTGAAAGAGGGGATAGAAGGGCCTTCCCTGGGAAGAGCTACCCCCCACCTGGCAGATCCGGCTAGGAGCCACACTCCAGCATCCAGAGCCTGGGAAGCCCTATTGTGCGGGATGTCAGTCAGCTGACATCCTGCCTCCTGCTCTATCTGAGAGGGGGATCTGCATTTTCTAAGCCAGTTGGCATCATGCACCACCAACAGCAACGCACCGCAGGCCTGCGGTATAGACTGTCACCCCATGATAAGTGTACCAGCTCAGTGGTGCAAAGGTTTTCAGATACCCTCCCTTGGGCCATCATTCTCCTCCTCCTCCTCCCCTCTCCCTCACACACACTGAGCATCGGCTCTCAAGTGCCCTTCTCCACATAGTTACAATAACCCATCCCGGCCAGTGATGCTTAAAATTGAACCATGGTTCAGGGGAGCAGTAGGCTCTCCCTGCAAGCACCCTAATGTGTTAAACAGCCATGCCAGGTAGCTCTCTC
This sequence comes from Ursus americanus, assembly GCF_024610735.1. Lineage (NCBI taxonomy): Eukaryota > Metazoa > Chordata > Mammalia > Carnivora > Ursidae > Ursus > Ursus americanus. Next base: position 39,743,528 of record NC_142138.1, on the reverse strand, counting down.
CCTTCTCAGAATCAACTACTTATAGAGACCATCTGTCAGTGGAAGTTAGTTTTTATGCAAGTTCCCGAACCTAGCGTCTGAAGGATGAACAAACTCGTACACATATAGTTTTCCTCCAAGAGCAGCATCTCCCTAATGGTCCTCTCAAGCTGCCTGCTTCCACCGTGGGCCTAGAAACGGGAGAGGAGGCCAGGTTTTGGAACCTGTCTGGTGACCGAGCATGTCCCTCCAACATGACCACGTTTGTACAGCTGAGGCTTGACATGCGGGGCTCTTTAGACGGTTGGAATTATTTCATTTGGCACCACGATCGCCTCAAATGATACATATTTTCAGGGAAAGAAACACTGCGAAAGTAAACTTGAACCAATAGGGACATTTATTCTCCAGGTTTAAAATTAATTTCCTGTATTTCTCTGGCTTTAAAAAAATTCTATTGGAACTGCAACTTTATGAGAAGAAAAATCAGAAACTATTTCTTTTACATGGAGCCCAGTATCAGATGAAATGGAAATGTAAGGATTTCCTTAGCGTTAACCCACTGGAATTCTCCAGCTGAGAACTGAGGTCTGCAGGCTGTTTTAGGTTAAGACCTTGCTCCACTCCATGTTAGGTAATCAGATGTCATTTAGGCAAAATAAATGAGAAGTACTCAAGGAATCAGAAGAGGTGAAAGAGCAGAATCTGGTTTGGATAAAAGTTTAATTCTTCAGTTCCAAGAGGCATAGCCCTCGAAGATGCTGCGCAAAGTCAGACAGGAGTGGCCGAGTAATGAAGATGGATGCAGCTTGTTATCAGCAAGCCGTTTACTAGGGCTTGACGTAACCTTAAACATTGCAGATAGCTCCATGGCACTTGCCACTAAACCCCTAATTAATGAATAGCAGGCCCTAAATTAACAATGTGCATTTACAGATGAATTCTGGGCACTCATTAAAGGATGTTCGCATACCAGGCAGCAACTGTTGGCTTCTCCCTGCTGCCTTGCTCCTTCACGGGGCGTCTGGGGAGGCGTTACCACCGGGCTTTCCTGTCTGCTAGGCCTCGAGCCCAGCCTGGAGCAGAAAGGGACACCGTTCTCAGGACGGATGCGGGGCAAGGGGATGCGAGCTCAGCTTTGAGCCGGAACACCTGTGCTGCCATTTTTAGGCGCTCCGAAACAATCTCATACGGAGCCGGTGCTGCCAATAAAAGTTAAAAAAAAGGAAAAAGAAAAAAAAGTTTGAATCCTAACCAACGCTGCCAGGGAAGGAATGAGACTCCTCGGAGAGCAGCCCCACAGTCCAGGTTCGTGGGCGGGCTGGAATGCACTCCGGGGCGGAGGGTTTAGACAATGTGTAGATTTGTTTGGCCAAAGCTTCATTAATAAACAATTAAGAGCTTGTGGGGAGGGAGCCGGGGTCTGGCTGCAGCCGTCCCCAAGGCCCTTGCACGGAAGCGGGAGGCCCAGCCCGAGGGCCGGGAGCCGGGGCGCTGTGGCCGGAGCCAACCCAAAAGGCTTTCTGCAGCAAACGGTAGCCAAGCTAATTATCTAGCACCTTCTGTGGGGGGTTTGCCTCTGGATTTCGAGGAATAAAATGGGGAGCGGCGGGCTTGTAATGTAACAAGGATGTAGCCCCCGTGTGGGAAGGTGTATATGTGACTATTAAATAATACTACCTTCAAGTCGCGCAGAAGTAAAATAAAGATGGAAGCCAAGTATGAGTAAGGAATTGGAAAGTAAATTAAGTGGAAAAGAAGCATTTTTTCAACTTTAGTGGGAGGCAGCAATAAAAAAAAAAAGGTTCTTGCAAAGCTAGGGTGAGGAGGAGAATGGATTTAAGGGGAGAGGGTGTTCAGCAAACGTCTCCCTTCCAGTCATGTCGGCTCTGGCTACAGTCCTGAGGCGGGGCCCTTCTGTTGGGAAGGGAAAGCATCTGAGGTTTCTGAGCGGTCACTCTCCGGAAGCATCCACGCTGAACAGAGCACAGCTGCCTGCCCGCCGAGGGCACAGGGCAGACGCTGTGGAACAGCCCGGGCAGAGTCCCTGCGCTGCAGTGCCAAGGTCCATGTATGGTCAAAAGCAAAGGCATTCTCTTGTTTCTATGGGTCATTCCCACATCGGGCTTTTCAGATTTGGGTTTGTGTACATTTGAGGACTGGTATTCCTATGGCCCCGTGGAGGCAGTATAAAAGCAAACCGGTTGCCAAAGTAGAAAACAAAAACAAAACCCAAAACACCCAAATTCTTAATTTGAAAATGCCAAAGGGACTTGTGTTGGGGTGGGGGCCAGGGGATGGGGGTGAAGTACTCTCCACGACTGCCACTAAGTATTCCTAAGTAATTACTGGGTAGGAATTGAACTGAAGGGTGGGGGGGGGGGGGAACAGGTGTTTCCCTTTTCCCAAGGGCATTTCTCATTTATTATATATCTAGTCAAAAGTTTCTTTTTGAGCAGACTTTGTCACATCCAGCCAAACAGCCGCTGTGTGAAAAAAGCACCTTAAGCAATCATTTTAAGAGCTGCCCTCATTCCACATTGTGTGACTGAATACAAATCCTTTATTCTTCCCAGTTTGATGATGAAATGGAGATTTAACCTCTGCTTGCCATCATTATCAGTTCACTGAGTTCCTGAGTATAAACCACAAAGCTCCTGAAAATGTAAGTTACTGGATGTTTGCCCTCGCCCCATTCCCCCCCACGCCCAAAGCAATCCAAATACAGAGCTTACTGGGAGGGGAGAAGATCAATAGGGAACACTTTCTTATTACAACATTCCCCTGGATTTCTCAGAACTCTATCCATAGTGGATTTCTAGTCCCAGTGGTCATACAATTAGGAAAAAAAAGTAGACTTCAGACAATAAAAGAGAATGAGCAAAGGACAGACACGAATCACAGTATCTTTTCCTACCTCCATTATAAGCTGTATAACCCAGCGCATCATGGCATATGTGTGTAGGCCACATTTCCTCGGGTTTCAAAAGCCTGATGGCTCAATCAAAAATGTATGTCACAATAAAGCAACAAAAGACCTGTCCTTTACACAACCCTCACTGGCAACATCTCGAGATTCCCTTGTCCGTTTTCTGATTCAAGGGGTCCCTGGAGTATGTCTCACGTGTGTCCCAGATCACTGCCAGTGTCCTCTGCTTCCATTTTATGGCATTTCCTCAACTTTCTGTCACTCCGGACTCCTAGAATGACACTCCAGATGTTAAAATTGACATCAGTCTTCTAGCCAAATATTTCCATCCCGACATAATCTCTTTTAAGAGTGTGACCTTGGCCTGGGGAAGCTTTTCTGGACCTAAATAAAAGGAGCCCATTCTTCCTCCATCCAACATATTATCTAGGAAGTTAAAGGCTGGCCATTTATTCTTGGGAAGGTCTACTCCTTGGGGGGGGGGGCAAGTCATCAACTTCAGCCTAACAGCTATCAGTCCTTTCCTCTGTCCAAAGAAAGCTTCACCAGCTAATTTCACAAACCCAGAAAAACATGTCTAGGTATGCCCATATATACAGTGGAGACCCTCACTCTGTGATCCTCGAATACATGTGATTAGGTGAAATAATTTTTCTAAGAATGTTGTTACGACATATAGGATATTATATTGACCCAGTTGTCAGCCTTATCCTGTAAGACCAGTGTTTTTGTAGGACTGCCTCTTGTATTAAGGAAATTCTATTTGCTATAACAAAAGAACCCCAAAAGGCATTAGTTGATAAAATATAACAGTTTATTTCTCACTTGAAAAACCCCAGAATGGGAGCTTTTTCAGGAAAATAATCCAGGGTCCCAGACTCATTCCACATTATAGTTCCACTGTCTTTAACACATGGCCCCCAAGGTCACCATGCTCTTTGACATCAAACAGAGAAGGGCAAAGAGAGGCACACTGTTTCTTTTTTTTTTTTTTTTTAGCATAAATACAATCATTTATTTGTCTCAGATGTCCAGAGTGCCTCCTACCTGCCAGACAGGGTGCACTGGGAGAGGTCAACCTCTTTTTTTTTTTTTTTTAATTAATAATGATTTTTTATTATATTATGTTAGTCACCATACAGTACATCCCCGGTTTTCGATGCAAGGCTCGATGATTCATTAGTTGCGTATAACACCCAGAGGCACACTGTTTCTTAATGCCCTTGACTCAGCATCAACACACTGCATACAATCGTTGGTGAAAACAATTACATAATCCCTCCTTGATATAAGGGGTGGGGAGCTAAAAATATAATCCATGGCTGGGAAATCATTTGCAGTTGATAACTCTACACCATGTAAGAGGAGCACAAATGTTGAGCAAAGCCAAGCACTTCTGCCAGAATACTAGGCTGATTTTATACACGCACACACACACACATGCATATGTATTTGCATATATATACTACATATTGTTCATATGCATATAAACAAAAGAACTATGGCAGTATATATTCAATTTCAATTTTCCCTTATTTTGAACTTTTTGTGTTCCAGGTGTATTACCCTATTTAGTTCTTGCCATAAGCCTAAAATGAGACAGGTGCACTTTCCAAAAAGAGGAAGTATGGACTCTTGAGAAAACTGTTGAAGGATAAACATGAGTTGGAGAAGATGATATCAATGGGAAAGATAGAGTGAGGCCTCCAAAACTCTGCTCCATCATAAAGCAAAAACAATACCAGCAAAAAATTGTCAGAATCAAATTTTTCAAAACTCTGGAAATTAACCAAAGGCTTGGAATAAAGAGTGTTTCCTAAAAAAAAAAAAGAAAGAAAGAAAGAAAGAAGAGAAAAGAAAAAGAAAACAGCTGAATCTCCATAAGAAAAAGAAGCTTTGTGGTATGATAACTTGTCCTATTCCCATCCCACTCTCCTCAGTGCTGATGTAAACTTGAAAACCAACAACCCCACAATTAGAGTAAAAACCAGCAGCCTAGCAGCCACTGAAGGGGTCCCAGTGAACTGTCATTATTTTACCAGTCTGCCAGTTTCCTGAAAACCCCCACTTGAAGGATTATCTTTGTTGGACCTGACTCAGAGCTCACTTAGGGTGAAAAGCCTTGTGTTTGTCAAAAACAATCAACAGCAATTGTATAACATTGCAGTTACCTGAGGTAGTGATAATAATTGGGACACATTTTCAGAAGGTAAACAAAAAAACTTAAAAATCTTGGAAATGAAATGTTCATTGCAGCTTTAAAAATGCTGACATTTTTCTGGATATCTGGAAATTCGTGTGCATGTATAGAGCTGTTCACATCTCTAGATAAGAGCTGAGAAGGCCCTAAACTCACATGTCTGGTTAATCCTGAGGCTCTCTGGAAGTAAGATGCAAAGACTAATGTAGAGTTGTAGACCTCTAACCTGAGTGTTGAAGATGGATCCCAATATACATGCAAAGCCCTTCAGCAAAGGCTGGGAGACTTACTGGTTCCAGGTATTTAAGAAAATCTCTTCCTAATCATTAAGTTTCTACTAAGCTAACTGAACAGAGGCTGCCAGTGGCTAAACATGACAAATAAAACAAATTTTAAAAATCAGTTCAAGAGGGTCACTAAGTAGACAAACAACAACGAATTCTGGGTCTGATTTCCAGAGTTGCGATGTTGTATTATTTTTAAACGTCTATTTTTCAACAAAGTTGTGAAACACGCAAAAGAAAAAATATCAAGAGAAACTGTCCCTGAGGAAGTCCAGATGTTAGACTTAGCAGACAAAGACTTTAAATCAGATATTTTAAATATATTCAAAAAACTAAAGGACACCACATCAAAAGAACTAAAGAAAAGTATGAGAATGATGGTCTCACCATACAGAAAATATCAATAAAGAGATATTTCTACTTTGAAAGCACAAATAGAAATTCCGCAGTTGAAAAGTGCAATAATTGAAATAAAAAATTCACTAAAAGGGGATCAATATCATATTTGAATTGGCAGAAGAAAGCATCAGTGGACTTGATGATTGAGATTATCCAGTCTGAAGAACAGAAAGAAAAAAGAAGGGAGGAAAATGAGCAGTCTCAGATACTTAGTCGCACACTGAAAAGGGTATCAACATATGCAAAATGGGAGTCTAGTAGGAGAGAGAAAGGAGCAGAAAAAAATATTTGAAGAAATAATGGCCCAAACTCCCCAAATATGATGAAAAACATTAACCCATGCATCCTAGAAGCTCAATCCCACAAATAGGATAAAACTCAAAGGGATCCACACCTAGATATACTGCAATGAAATTTTTGAAACACCTTGAGAAAATCTTGAAAGCAGTAAGAGTGAAGTGATGCATCATGTATAAGGAATCACCATTTAGATGTACATCTGATTTTTTAAATAAAATACCATGGAGGCCAGAAGGAAGTGAGATAACATATTCAAAGTGCTGGGGGAGGGGGGACTTACCAAGCAATAATTCTATATCCAGGAAGATATTCCTTCAGAAATAAAGGAAAAACCAAAACATTCCCAAATGAACAAAGCAGAATTTGTCACTAGCTGACATGTCCTACAAGAAATACTAAAGAGAATCCTTTATGACAAAAAAAAGAGGACACTAGACAGTAAAACAAATCCACATGAAAAAATGGAGAGCACTGGTAAGGGTAACTACATAGATAAATATAAAAAAACAGTATAAATTTATTTTCTGTTTGTAACTCTTTTCTTCTATAAGATTTAAAAGAAAACTGCATAAGGAAATAATTATAGCTGTTATTAGAGAAATAATATATAAAGATGTCATTTGTATGACAATAATATGACAAAGGAGAGGGCCAGAAATGTAGCTAGGTATAAAGATTTTGTATACTGTTGAAATTAAGTTGGTATTCCTACAAACTAAATTGTGATAAATTATGATGTTAGTTGTAATCCTCATGGCAACCATTAGGAAAATAACTAAAGATATAGTAAAAGAAACAACAAGGGGATTAAGATGCCTTACCAGAAAATATTTAACACAGACATCATTAATGGAAAAACTGGGAACAAGAAAGACATGATATATAGAAAACAAATAGAAAAATGGCAGACATCAATCTTACCTTATTGGTAATTACATTAAATGCAAATAGATTAAACACTCCAATAAAAAAAAAAGGATCAGAATAGATTTTATAAAGCATGATCCAACTATATGCTGTCTACAAGTGACAGACGTTAGATTCAAAGATGGAAATAGGCTAAAAGTAAAAATATGAAGAAAGATATTATATACAAATAGCAACCAGAAGAGAGTTAGTGTGGCAATGCTAATATCAGACAAAATAGACTTTAAGACAAAAGTCGTTCCTACAGACAAAGAAGCACACTTTAAAATAACAAAAACATCAATCCATCAAGATGACATAATTTTAAACATTATATACCTAACAATAGAAAACCAAAATCTATAAAGCAAAAATATATTTCATTCTTTGTTGTGGCTGAATAATATCCACTGCATGGATATGACACATTTTGCTTATTATGTAACACATGAATCTTGAAACCATTATGCTCAGTGAAAGAAGCCAGACACAAAAGGCCTTGTATTGTATAATTCCATGAATATGAAGTGTCCACATTAGGCAAATCCATAGAGATAGAAAACAGATTTGTGATCACAGGAGTTGTAGAGGGGGGAAATGGGTAGTGATTTCTAAGGGGTACAGGTTTGTAAAAATCTTAGAACTATATCAGTGCTTTCCTTTTTATGTATTCTAGGTGAAAAAGAACCACGTAGTGAAAAAAATAAAAAAAACAAAAAACAAGCAAACCAACTTCAGTGTCAGACATACTTGCAATCAAATCTCCACTCACCTCTAACCCATGATGTGTCTATGAGAAATATTATGTTAAAATGCATTATAATTTTTAAATTGATAAAACCCACATACTTCAAAATCTTTATTTGGACTTTGATATTTGTATTAGTATTCTTTGTTGCTGCAAAAGAAATTACCACAGACTTAGAGGCTTAAAACCACACAAAGTTGTTATCTCACAGTTTCCGTAGGGTCAGGGGTCAAGCATTGGTGAGGTGGGTCTTCTGCTCAGGGTGTCACCAGGCTAGAATCAAGGTGTCAACAGGAGCTGCAGATCTCATTCGGGGCTCAGAGTCCTCTTCCACGTTAACTGGAAGAATTCAGTTCCTTGAGATTCTAGAACTGAGGCCTTCAACTCCTAGAGGCTCCACCCTTCTCTACCATGTGGACTGCTCCACAACATGGAAGTTCCTTTTTTCACAGTTAATAGAAAAGCATCTCTTGCTTTTTCTGATCCTGATTTCTAGACTCCATTTTAAATGACTCCTATAATTAGGTCAGGTCCATCCACGATAATCCTTCTCTTGATGAACTTAGAATCAACTGACTGGGGATCTTAATCACAACTGTAAAATCCATTAATCTTTACCATACCATGTAACCAGTCAAGGGAGTGACTATCTCATCATCTTCACAGGTCCAGCCTGCACTCAAGGGGAGAGGAATATACCAGGTATGGGTTGCTGGGGTTATCTTAGAATTCTACCTACTACGAGTAGACTGTTCCATGTATGTCAACCATGTATGGGGCTTGCTAAGTTATGAGTATATGCAAGCATGGTCACTGTTTGGACACCATTTGGGGAGACTTAGTCGAGCCATACACCATCAGAGCTAGACTCTGCCTAAGTACGGGACCTAATTGTAGCTTCTAAAGCTGACTGCCCATCAGAACAACCTGGAAATTTTCTCCTAGAAGTTCTGATTCAATATCAAAGCTGATACCCCTCTCTAAACACACACACACACACACACACACACACACACACACACACACACGCATCCATGTTTTTGAGAATTTCCAGATGAACAGTAAGGTTGAGAGTCTAATACTCTAGAAGCCGCAATTAATGGAGAAAAATAAAAACAGTACTATGAGTAAAGCCTATGTGGGCTTGTTAAATAATTAAATTTATACACATACATAACTAGTTATAATATTTAATTTAATCACCAATTCTTCCTCACTTTTTATTCATGGGGAAAACAAATTATAGCATAGAAGAGGAAACTTGTGGTTTAAATGCCAAACGTACTTGAATTCAAAGGTCCACTCCACTTGCAACTCATTTGTAATCTCCATAAATCACTCAAGCTCTCAGTTTCAAGTTCCTCACCAATAATGTGGGGATATCAGTACCTGTGTCACTCAGATCTCAGGAGATGGCAAGGATGAAAGGGTCTGGCAAACCTTCTAAACACATGTTGCTAGAGGAAAATCGGAGTCTTTCTTCTACAGTCTCCTTGACTTTGGGCCACAGCAATTCCTTGTGTCCTTCCTGGGAGCATCCTGGGAGAGCTGGTCCTCCTGTCCCCATATTTTGGGAAAGGCAAGGAAAGCTTTCCAAAACAGGACTGCCCCTTTCTCTCAGGCTGCCTTCCATTCCCACTGTTCAGCCTCCCCTCTGTGGGATCTGCCTGACGGGGAAAGAGCCGTCTGTACATCTTTGCCCAGTAAAGGTTGTCTGGAGGTGGACGGTGTATGTTCCCTAGAAATTTTTAATACCGTATAACACTCCTCCCTCACATTGCACAATACATAAATTGGGCACGCATGGCCAATTGCAGCATAAAATACCACCCCAGCACCCACGACATCATACTACCCTTTGCACCCACCCACCTGGTGAGTCGTGATCCGCAACGCCTCAGAACCAGCTCACTGCCCCTGGCTTGCCCAGGGCTTTGCACCCAATACTTCACTTCTCCTGCCAGCGGGAGGGTTAGGAAAGGCAGGACAAGGGGTCTGGCCTGATGGAAAGGGAAATACAGACTTCCTCATAAAATCAGGACCATTAACATTTAAGCTTTCATTTTCTCAAACTTTCAAATAATAATACCTATTTTATCTAACTTAAAGGATTGTTCAGAGCATGAAGTGAGATAGTAGATGTCAGATGCAGTTTGTAATCTCTGAGGCACTCGATAGTCACATTTTAAGGGCATGATCTCAAAGTAGGTCAAATAACATTCGGAGGGACTGAGTCTCATTCCCTCAAACCTGTTCCATGTGTCATACTATGCAGTTATCGTTAATTGTGCATGTGTCACACTATTGGACTAGAAGCTCCTTCAGATCAGGGATGTCTTGTTTGTTCAGAATTCTGGCTTTGAGTAGAGCAGGACCATGATCTGAGGGACAGGAGGGGAGATGCGTATTTGTCTATAATGTATCGCCCAGAGCCGTGACATAGCATAAGAATGAAAACCCCAGGAGGGCAGGGAATTTTATCTCTTTAGTTTATTGCTGTATCTCCAGTACTTTACAACAGTGACTGATACAGTTAACATTCAATAACTATTTGTTGAGCAAATGAATAAGCCAGTGTTTGCTGGATTGAGTTACAATAAGGTAAGTTTTGATAGAATAAAATGGCAGCTGCCTTCCTCTCTAGGAGGGGAGCAAGCAAGGCTGGATGAGGCAAAGGTCAGAGTCTTAGAGGTGTTCTCTGTGTGTGCTCTTCTCTCATCCTCTCAGAATGGCTCTCTTTCACCCGGTCTGCCCCTTTACATCTCTCTAATATTCCTCACCCCCCACACTTCATCCTGTCCTGTGACTGCTCAAAACCCTTGCTCGGACCCTAGCCTGGGCCTCCCCATTTATGCTCCCAAATTGCCTTCACTCTCCAGTTCCTTCCATTCACCACTTCCGCATCAGCCTTCCTGCCCTGATAGGTCACAGCAGCCTGAGAAGTTGCACTCATACATTGTAAGAAGAGTGTAGCTGCTTCTGTGTTTTTGTCTCCTGTTTCTTGAGTCGCCTCTCTGCCAGGGCCCCAGGGCCCCTCCCCCAAACTTCCATAGTAAACTCACTTCTGCCTCATCATTTGCTACTTACCACCTACCTCATTGGAGGTATATTATATTAGTCAGGGTTCTCCAAAGAAACAGAAGCAACAGGGTATAGATATATAGAGATAGATAGATAGATAGATAGATAGATAGATAGATAGATAGATAGATAAAGAGATTTATTATAAGGAATTGGCTCACATGATAGTGGAGGCCCAGAAGTCCCAAGATCTGCAGTCAGCACCTGGGGACCCAGGAGAGCCAATGGTAAAGTTCCAGTCTGAAGGTTAGAAGGCTTGAGACCCAGGAAGGGCTGATGTTTCACTTTGAGTCTGAAGGCTGGCAAAAGCTGGTGTCTCAGTTCAAAAGGGGGTCAGGCAGGAAGAATTCTCTCTTACTCAGGGAGGGCTTAGCCTTTTTGCTCTATTGGTGCCTTCAACTGATTGGATATGGCCCACCCACATTAGAAAGAGCAATCTGCTTTACTCAGTCTTATGAGTCAAATGTTAATTCCAAAACACCCACACAGACACACCCAGAATAGTGTTTGACCAAATATGTAGGTACCCCACGGCCCAGTGAAGTTGACTCATAAAATGAACCATCACAGTTGTACAATTGTCACCTTAGTCACATACTAAGCCCTAAAATAAGCTTCTCTGAAGCATATATTTTCTTTCTGTCTTCTAGAATTAAAGGACGGCCCTCACAGGGCAAGTGCTGTGAAAAGGAAGAGGTTCACCACCCCCAGCCTCCGCCTTGTCTCACTTCCCAAGCCTGGGGCACCAAAACTGACTTGAGGCAGAATTGCACCTTCCCTAAAATGAACCTCCTAAAGCCTGCCAGGAAGAACTGCTGGAGCTACAGCCTCTTTTGTTCTCCTTCCGGCTCACTCCGCAGCCACTCTTATGAATGCTGACATCGTACCTAAAGTATACTCACTCTTTGCTTTGATGTAACTTACCATGGCTGCCTGATGGCCAGCCAGCCCAGTCACCAATATTCATGCCATTAAATGTGCCAAATAAATATCATTGTAAGTCTGATTTAGTACTAAACCCTGTGATCAAGTTGAAAAGACATGGGACAAATCATCAGAAGACTTGAGTTTGTATTCTGACACCACCCCTTACTAGAAATTTAAAAAATGAACAAAACACTTCAATTCATGGAGCCCAGTGTTCTGATGTGTTTCTTTATCTACCATGCGGCACCATTGTGAGTGTCAATGAAATCGGGGTCAGTCTTGGTAATGGAAGTTCTTGCTAAGCGATAATATTATGTATTGTTACGTACTATTTTTTAATACTATGATGTACTGTTAAATGCTAATAGTATGTGCTGTTAAATTATTTTCCATCTTCACAATTTGCTGTTTTTTATAACCTTCCACTCATTACTTTAAAAATAAATAAATAAAAAGCTTTAAAAGGCCTCTGAAAGACAGGAGCTTCAAACAAACTCTGCTATAACGCCCCAGGAATCAAATCGAAAAGGACGGAAGGAAATATACCCAAACTTCAGGAGATGCAAAAATCAAAGAGCAGAAAGGGCTGTGCATAACTGCAACTAATAGGAAGTGCATTGTCCTTGGAGGAGGCATTTCGTTCACCATAGCAGGACAGAGATACTGTGCTTTAAGAAAGGCCTTCATTTATCATAAAAATGATATCCGGTATCATGCGGACCAGCTGTGAGGCTCTCCAAGGGTGAAAAAGACAGGACAAATTGTGTCCAAGTGTCGAGGGAGAGAGGGTCACAACTCTTCCAGGGCAGCCGCGGCGCCGTTGGGCAGCAACAACAAAACGGCCTTGACTCAAATGCCGGCAAAGCAAAGGTGGGGTCATGTCAGAAGGTGTATACAGGGAAAATTCATATCTCTGCTTTATAATGGATGTTCTCTTATACTCAAAAAGCTTTGGTGAATTATGAAAGACATTTATCAGATATTAGAAAAATTCCAACATTGGAAAAATTTATCACCATTTATCAGAGGCTTGAAGCTACAATGTATTTTTCACTATGTGATATGGAAACACATGTGCAGTGAGTGGGTGGGTTTCCGGTGCAACACCAAACCCACACTGTCCTACGAGTAATTGGATTCAGCCGAATACAGGACAGTGCATTCCAGGTCACTGAGCATCTTAAAGCTAGAAACAAAACTCGTTCCAAATGGTGCTTAAACCCAACAATGAGGACTGAAGCCCTCATACCAGATAACTTAACCTTTGGTATCACAATGTGATGGGGCAACAGGCGTGAACATGACCAAGCCAGATGTACCTAACATTCAACCATAAGCGTGATTGACTCCATCTTAGACCTGTTCTCTCAATCTAAACTCGTAGAGACTTTTCACTCTTAATTGCATCTGCTTCTCCATGGCCTGATCAGTCCTTAATTATGTCTAATTGATCTCCATTTGTACCTTTGAATTGCTGAATCACAACCTAATTTAGAAATGCAACAGTGCTCTACATCTCACTGCCTCCTCCGATGCTCCCAACAGTCTTGTGGAAGTGTCGGGCATATCTGGAAAAATACTTTCGATCTCCTCCTCCAAATGAAAAAACTAGGTCAGAGAACAGCTACCCCGGGGTCTAACCACTGCTAAATATCAGAGCTGATAAGGCAGTCCAGTTTTCGTGACTCCCTCGTCCAGTGCTCCTTAAATACAGAAAAGAACTTCTTGGATCTTAGGGCTCTGAGACCCTCACAATGTGCTCCTCTGGGACATCTTGTAATTTCCTCTTCAGGAGCTCCTTAAGAATAGCATAAAGACATATCCAGCTGGAACCATTTACACAAACTGTACAGCCTGGAGGCAGGGGATGGACTTAATGACCCTAGGCTAATCAATTCCTGCTTCCTAACACAAGGAGTGATTGCAAAGTAATGATCCACCAGCCCCAGACAAACATCACAGTTATACGTTAAATGAAGTTTCTGATTCCTCATTCCATGATAAATGTATGGTTAATCCTGATTCCTGATCCATCATAAATTGCTCTTCTCTTCAGGGTCACTAAGTGACATTTGACTGTGAGTTGTAGAGGAAGTTGAGCACAAGAGCTTCAGCCGGAGTGGGTGCAATCTTGTAGGTACTGTAAGTGTTCGCATTAATCTGTTGCCATCTGTCTTTATTTTGCTAACCCACTCAATCGGACACCATAAATGTTAACAGACATAAAAATGCTTTTCTTCAACATTAGGCACACATATCTTTTTGCCTCACCTCCTGAATGTCAGACAGCCCCTGATTACCGTAGGCAATGCCACGATGATCCCCTAGCTCCCTGAAGGGGCTCTGAACAACGATGCCATATAAGGCATTGTTCCAAATCCACCACCGGTTTTTGGAGTCCATTTCAAGGCTCCAGTGCTCCTGTACTTGGCAACAGATTTCTCCCCTTCTTTCAAAGAAAAATCCAGAATGCAACCTTTAGCTCATCCTCTAAGAATGTGGACTCAAGCTGGGGTGGTGAAGGTTAAGCCAAATGCTTTTTATTCTGTCAAGCAGATCGTGATGGAGATAGCTATACTCCTACCTCTGTCCCCCACCATCCTACACATCAAAAATCAGAAAAGACCCTGTGTTCTTGCTACTATCTAGTATATGGAAAAGCCATTCATTTGATGATTTGAGTAAAAAGGTTCTGAACAAGAGCCTTGCCCTATAATTTCTAAGAAATCTGCCATCTCTGGGCCATTCAGGGCTCTCTTTGAAGTCTTTATCACCCTAATTTACTTTGGCAACTTTTGAAAGGACTGAATAATCTTAGAAGTCTATTTTGCGGAGACCTTTTATCTGCATTGTAGTGGATGCTGTGGTGTACCGCCCAAACCTACCCTCTGGGACTGAGACACTCATTCCCTCAGCCGCTGACGGTGTTGACCACCTACAACTCTCAGCTGAGTGTCTCTCTAGGACTCACTCTAGAAAGTCACCTCACCCAGGGTCATACCCTATCCCTAGGGCCACCCACATCCCATGACTGGTCACTACAAGGCTATAAAGGCCCTGTCCCCTAGTCCCAGTTGAGGACAACTCTGCAGAGGTTGCCCAGCTTCAGAGATCTCCAAAGGGCCCTGTGATGCGGGTCACAGCACTCTGAGCCCTTTGTTGGGATTGTATCACAGTTTGACTTCTCTCTTTCCCCCATCCTATTCCCTTCCGTCCCCACCAAGGCGAGCACTACCCAGCACACCCTCTGAGTCTGCTTCCTGAAGAGCCTGACTTCCAACACGAACGTTTGAAAGACAATGGATTTCTGAACTGGAATCAAACATGCAGCAGTTTGTTGGCTTGTTTTTACTCTTCTCTTCAATAATGACTGATAATTTTGAGCTTTGGGCTAAGAGGGAACCGTCATTCTAGAAAATAGTTTTTGCAGGTGACAAAAGAACATTGTTAAGGCTAGTAAAGAATATGTAAGCGTTACTCTTTCAAACGGAAATAATTTTGTGGTATTAAACACTCTATCATTATGAGTCAATTGCCAAACCTGTTCAGCTGAAATGCAGTTCTCTGTGTGGAAGAAGGTAAAGAAACAACTAATACTCCCCGAGTACACATACTCTTTGTCTGAATTTCCAAAGGTCATTACATTGGGGGTTTCTCTCTCCCACCCTTCTCCTCCTATCTTTGGGGACCAAATCCTGACTGCTGGAGCCAAGTATTTTGATTTTTTTTTTTTTTTGGTAGTAATACAATCAGAAGGGAGGGCAAGCACATCATGCTTGAAAAGCCCAAGAAGTAGCATCTTGCTCCTTAGTCTACTGGCTGTCGGTTATATCTCAGCCGCCAGTCCTCCTGCAAATTGCTCTGGGATCAGAGTGCCTTATTTCTCTTCCCTATTTCCCTCTATCCTATACAATTTGTCATGCCTCTAGACCTATGTTTCTTGCCTCTCTTGGTTGCCTCCATTTATCTCTAGGGATGTTATGAAAACCAAAAATGATTAAAATAGAGGGGGTTTTAATTTTTTTAACCGGAAAACATATATTTCCAATATCACCATTAGAAGGAAGGGAAAGTGATATGAAACTAAGATAATATCCCTAAGTTTCACAACTCCCAAGCTGTTATGAGATATTTTATCACTCTGACCCACAATTACTGTCTGTGTCTATCTGGTTCCTTCAAGAATCCAGTGGGAAGACAAGAAGACTACAGGCCGATTCCAGAATGGTACACTTTTGAAATCATGAACTGTATCAGTGCCCGTTCCTAGATAAAGTAGGAAAGGCCTGAATAAATTGGCACCATTTAGCCAAAATACTTACATATCTCTTTGGTGACCATGGTATGTTACTTCAGTTTTTGTAAATGGTTGCTTAGTTATAAGTCCATAATTTTAAAATTCACCCATAAAGACAAGGTAGAGCAAGAATCTGACATAAATGTTGGCCAAAATTAAGAGTGTGATTATAAGAGAAAGGAGATTGACCATACTAGCCAAAGCTACAAATTCAATGCAATCCCTATCAAAATTCCTGGCATTTTTTCACAAAAAATTTTCCAAAAATCCTGAAATTTGTATGGAACCACTTAAGAACCCAAATGGCCAAAGCAATCCTGAGAAAGAACGAATTCGAAGACATCACACTTCCTGATTTTAAACTATATTACAAAGCTACAGTAATAAAACAATATGGTACTGGCATAAACACATAGACCAACAAACCAGAATCTAGAACCCAGAAATAAACCCACCCATATATGGTCAACTAATATTTGACAAGGGAGCCAAGAATACTCAATGGGGAAATGATAGTGTCTTCAATAAATAATGCTCAGAAAATTGGATATTCATAGTGAAAGATTTCAATTGAGTCCCTATCTTACACCACACACAAAAATTAAATTGAAATGAATTAAAGACTTAAACATAAGACCTGAAACCATAAAATTCCTAAAGCAGAACATAGGGAAAAATCTCCTTGACATTGTTCTTGGCAACAAGTTTATTGGATGTGATACCAAAAGCATAAGCAACAGAGGCAAAAAATTAATAAGAGGGCCTATATCAAACTAAAAAGCTTCTACACAGCAAAAGAAACAGTCAACAAGATGAAAGGCCAATTCAGGAAATGGAGAAACTATTTGCAAATCATGTATCTCATAAGGACTTAATATCCAAAATATATAAGGAACTCATACAATTCAGTAGAAAAAAATCAAACATTCTGATTAAAAAATGGGGAGGACCTGAATAAACATTTTTCCAAAGAAGATATATAAATGACCAGTGTGCGCATGAAAAAGTACTCCACATCACTCATCATCAGGGAAATGCAAATCAGAACCACAGTGAGATATCACTTCACACCTTTCAAAATGGCTGTTCTCAAAAGGACAAGAGATATAGTGTTGGCGAGGTTGAGGAGACAAGGGAACCCTTGTGCCCTGTTGGTTGGAGTGTTAATTGGTGCAGCCACTGTAGAAAACTGGTATACAGGTTCTTCAAAAAATTAAAAATACACCGACCCTACGATTTGGCAATCCCACTTCTGGGTGTGTATTGAAGGAAATGGAATCGTTATCTTGAAGAGACAGATGCGCTCCCATGTTCGCTGCAGCATGATTCATAATAGCCAGGGTATGGAAACAACCTTAGTGTCCCCCAGGGGGTGAATGGATAAAAAAAATGATATGGATATGGGTGCAGATAGAGATATCTAGATAATGGAATATTACTCAGCCATTAAAAAGGACGTTCTGCTGTTTGCAACAACACAGATGGTCCTGGAGGGTGTTGTGGTAAGTGAAATATGTCAGACACAGGAAGATAATTATTGCATGATCTCACTTATATGTGGCCTCTAGAAAAGCTGAACCCAGAGCAACAGAGAGCAAAATGGTGGTGGCCAGGTGCTGGAGGGATAGGGAAAATGGAGAGATGTTAGTCAAAGGGTAAGAACTTCCGGTTATAAGATGAATAAATTCTGGGGGTCTAATGCGCAGCATGGTGACTCTAGTTAACAGTACTGTATTATATACTGGAAAGTTGCTAATCGAGTAAACCTTAAATGTTCTCACTATTTAAAAATTTGGTAATTATGCGAGGAGACAGAGGTAACCTTACTACAGTGATCCTTTTGCTACATACACATGCATATCAAATCGTTATGCTGCATACCTTACACTGACGCAATGTCACGTGTCAATTACCTCTCCATAAAGCTGGGGGGGAAATCAGAGAAAGGGGACTGAGGTGTGGGAAAAGTAATCATACAATGACTGGATGTTCTCTCTTTTTCAGAGGCTTTCATTGAAGCGTTTCTCCCAGGAATGCTGCTTTTGCAATTACATAGCAACAAAGTGTTTGAAATAACTTTTTGACACTCTAAGCATAAAAACTTACACTGAGCTGAGGGGTTTATAGAAAGCAACTCCCTTCGAAGGCTTTCTGCTCAAATGCTAACGGCTGTTGCAAACAACATGGAACGTATAACCCAAAGTTAGAATGGGCTATGTCACCGCTGAGAAAGGGTTAAAAAAAAGAGAATCAGATTCCAGCCAGACAGGGTCTGAACACCAATGAGAATTTCTTTAGATGATGTAATGCTTGAATCCTGATATCCTTTTGAAAAGAGCTTGTGGTTGGAGTTTCTCTAAACCAGACTGAACTGGCATTTCCTCCCATTCCGAGAGTCTCCTTCTCTGCCTCCTACACAATTTTCTTAGGTAGGTTTGTTCAGATGTATTAATGTTCTTTCCTAATGTTTGACCAAAAGCACTTTTTGTAATTTGCATTTGGATTCTTTCAAGGATTCTAGTCCACAGCTCTCCGTGGGCCCCTTCCGTGCTCATTGGTAACAACACAAGACAACGTGATTATAGAGAATTCAGAAAGACACCAGCTCCTCTTGGTCATCTCACTGACTAAATGGGGCTCTTTCCACATATGCTCTTTCCCACATCTCCAGGGTGGGGAGGCTGTGACCCACGAGGACAGAGACCCACACCTTCAGCTACACAGCAGCCTGGAGAGTTGCTGAGGGCTGGGTGGTGGCTGTGGTTGCATTGCCCCTTTTCCACCAAATAAGTGGGACAATTCCAGGTGACAGCAAGTCTGGTGAACTCAGGAAACCTCCAGAGGGACATGCCGAAGCTGCTCCCTCTCTAAAAGCCCTCACGACTGATCTCGGGGCAGATAACACACGTGAAGGGACTGTGCACTCTGGATTTTGTTGTAAGGCACCTTTTTAACTTAAATCCTGGAGCTGTCAAGACTGTGAGCCCCATAAAATGGCAGGAAAATTGGTAAGGATTCTTAGAGCACAGCAAAAATTGGCACATCTCCCAACTTGGCTGAGAAACAATTTCCTTTACACCAACTATTTTTAGATTCAAAAAACCTTCTGAAAGAATTAATTCATCATTTACCACCCCATCAAATCAAACTTTAAAATCTTGGTTAACCCATAACTTCTCCCAACTTGTTCCATTTGGAACAAACTAGAACACAGCCATTAGTTTTCAAAAGTAACGTACACCAAACGTCATGGCACTAAACGAGCTAATACACAGAACATTCTTGGGAAACAAAAAACTATAAAAATAGAAGACATGACTATTTTTAAGATCATCAGCTCTTATCATCGTTATTATCTACCTAGAGCATAGTCTCTGAGAGAACAGGAAACACATTTCTTCTCCTCCCCATTGTGTCCTTTTATAACCCTTTGCACAGTGCCTGGAACATTGCAAACATCTGATAAAGATTTGCTACGTTGAATTGAAACCGGAACCTACAAATATTCCTTAAGCACCTAGTATAGAAGGCATCTTGCCATTAGGTGATGGCAGAAAGGTGCACAGAGACATGTTTCTACCCTCTTGAGGAGAGA
Organism: Ursus americanus; assembly: GCF_024610735.1. Lineage (NCBI taxonomy): Eukaryota > Metazoa > Chordata > Mammalia > Carnivora > Ursidae > Ursus > Ursus americanus. Next base: position 39,723,883 of record NC_142138.1, on the reverse strand, counting down.
ACTCAGTCTCAACACTCTCCCAGAACTCTGTCACCCCACACTGCAAGGGCAGTCCTGCAACCACAAATGCCTTGGGAGCCAGGCAGGGGACATCAATGAGCGGAAGTAAGTTACTGATTGTAAGACAACAGAAGATTGGGGCGCCTGGATGGCTCATTTGGTTAAGCGCCCGACTCTTGATTTCGTCTCAGGCCATGATCTCAGAGCTATGAGATTCCTAAGATTCTGTCTTTCCTTCTCCTCCTGTCCCTCCCCCTCTCCAAGAAAAAAACAACAACAGAAGATTATAAGGACAGTGAAAACTAGAGAACGCAAAGCTAACTTAAAATTATACTTTTTCAACCTAAAATATTTTGTCATCACTGTACTAACAGAAATAGTTTTGTCACAATGCTGGCAGATTATTCACCCAGGAAAAGGAATGGAGTTCTAACCCATGCCACAGCATAGATGAACCTGGAAAACATTATGCTAAGTGAAGCAAGCATAAAATTAAGACACAAGAGAACAAATACTGTATGATTCCACTTGCATACAATATCTAGAATAGGCAGATTCATGACACAGAGAGTCAGTAAGAGGTTACCAGAGGCTGGGGGGGAGAGGACAGCAGGGAGCGCTTGTTTAATGGTTACAGTTTCTGTCTGAGATGATGCAAAACTTTTGGAAGTAGGTAGGGGGATGGTTGCACAGCATTGTGTATGTAATTAATGCCACTGAATTTTACACTTAAAAATGGTTTAAGTAGCAAATTTTTACATTATATATATTTTATCACAATTTTTTTTTTTTTTAATTCTGGCAGATGGCTAGCCAGTTGAGACTCCTGAGTCCTGGCACAAGACTCTATTCAGTAATTGTTTGCCAAATAAATAGACAGTTTCCACTGCCCCCACGATATTCCAGAGTTTAGTGGAAATAACACAATACTGCAATTCGGGCAGCTTTTGGTCTTGCTATTTTACTAGCTGCATCACCTTGGGTAAGTTACTTAAGCTCTCCAGACCTCAGCTTCTCCATCAGTGATATGGTGTAATAGTGGGACTTACCTCCTAGGAGTATAGTGAAGATTATAGAAAATAATGCTTGGAAAGCCCTGTCCAGAGTGGCTGGCTCATTACTATTATTAACAGTAGATAGACTAATAGGAATTAACTGTTGCTATTATTATTAGGAACACTAAAAATATAATTATTTGTATTTTTGTTGCTAACCTAATGATTTATTTACCTGACAATGGTTGTCTTCTTAGGAACTACAGACATAGGAACACCAAGATGGAGTTCATAATGCTGTTTTTAAACATCTCATTGTAATCTTGTGACATTACTGACTTGCTGAAAGTCCTTTAATGATCCCTGATGGTTTTTATGAGCCCCAAGCCCTACAGCACAGGCCTATCTTGACCTCTCTGGCCTTGTAGCAGACACTGTGGCCTCCCCACCGTCTATTCTGTGCTTGCCAGCAGCCCTGACTTCTGTTTCATAATCTCAGTGTTTCCAGGAAGCTGACTCGTCCCTTGGCTCCAGGGACAGTCCACCTGCTCCCAGCCAAACTCAGCAGGCCATTCCTGCCGCCTCAACACCTGTGTGGTGCCGGGCTGGCCATGCGACAGCCACTGCTCCAATCACGGTGAACCTTCAGGCTTCTTATTAGGAATGCTCGAACAAATTTCTGTCTCTTCTGGGTGGTGTAGGAGGCAGGCGTGAGGACTGCGGCTGTCGCAGTTTCTTTGCTCCCTTGGGAGACACGTGTCTACACGTGGGGGAGATTAGGGCCAAGGAAATCGGAGAGGAATGAAGAGCCCTGATGAAGTTATGACTCTGATGAGGTCATGAGCCTACTCTGGAGTTTTCTGTTTACTGAGCTGATAGATTCCCCTTATTATCTCAATCAAAAAGTTTTAATTGATTAAAAAAAAAAAGGTCTCATTTTGCTGCCCTGCTCCCCAGCACACCACCCCCCCATTCCAGCCAGATAGATCTGGTTTCTGTTTCAGAATACTACTGAGCTGCTTCTGAGCAAAGGGGGCTCACCCATGAGAGTGAAAGACTCGCTCTCTCCCTGGATTATTTATTTAACCCCCTGCCTCTTATCATTTCCCTACTCTGCTTGCCCCGGTTCATTCTCATCCAGCCTTAATAGTTCAGCTCAAACATCATTTCTCCAAGAAAGCATTCCTAGATCCCCCAGTCTGGGCCAAGTTCTCCTAGTAGGGGCACCCGTAACATTTTATACCTTCAGTTTTTACTGAAGTCTTATACCGTAAGACTTGTCACCATGATAATTAAATAATTGTTTCGTCAGTTGACTGACATCAATCTCCCACATTGGTCTGCCTTGTTCAGTGCTGCTGTGTCCCCTAGTGCCTCCCGCAGAGCCTTGTCCATAACAGTAACAGTAAGTAAGCATCAGTGAAACAAATGACTACCTTTTACGGCCAAGGCTAATTGTTAAGGAGTTGGTGTGGATCCCCCGGTAAAAACAAAAACACTTTATAAACAAATCAACAGTTGAAAGGATCGGGCTTAAGTTATGAACAAGCTGCTGATCTCTGGCCGCGGATCAACAACCACACTGAGCGAATATCGGGCAGGCCCCCGTTCCACACACTACAGAGACCGAGGTACAGAAGACGTTGACCCTGCCCACCGGGAGCCCTTTGCTGAACTTGAATTAGCTGGGCATCGAAAATGCTGCTGTGAAGGATTCCGAGTCACATCCATTACTCATTGCTCTGGAGTTAGTTCCAGCAGGGGCAAACCTACACTTAGCCGTTTCAAAAATCGAGTTTTGCCTGTGTCCTAACTAGCAGCAAACGCGTCGCTCTCAAGTGCTCCTTTCTTGCACTTCCATTTGACTCTGCCTTTCATCTCTAAAGCTTGGAGACAAAGAAAAAGTGCTGGCTGCCTCCAAGCCTTTCCTCGCTAGGAGTATGAAAGCATTTCGTAAACCCCAGCCGACGGTCCACATTCAGTCGCTACCAGATGGGCATCCGGCCGCTGGAGATGGTGAAGGCTTGGAAGTGAAGCAGTCTTCTGGTAGAAAGTCCGGCTGAGCTGGACGCCAGAATCAACCAGACTCCCAAAAAAGCACGCAGAACACCGCCGGCCTTGGTGTCTCAGCAGAACCAAGCACTGATCCGTTCAAACCCGGCCCCGCCGCTCACTAGCGTTGCAACCTCGGGCATGTTCTGTAGTCTTTGCAAAGCTCGGTTTTCTCATCTATGAATCAGACATACAAGGACCGCACCTCCCGGATGGAATGAGGTGAAATATGTGATACAGGGTCTGGCACGTAGAAAGCACTCCATACATTTTAACTCCGATTATGTTTTAATCCCCTGGCAGAAAGGTAACAGATTAGAGTGAGGACTTTCTCGCCCGGCGTTTGTTTTGCACTCAGGCGGCTTTATTCAGTGATGACCTGTATTGACTCCATCAGCAGACGCCTCCTTGGAGATTTGAGCTGTATTTTCCCCCTGGGCCCACTTTCCCCTGAACAGCAACATGGAAGGCGAGACAGTTCAATGCCATTGCCTTACGTCGTGATAACAGCGTTGTTGACATATCAGCCCTCTGTGTCAAAATGTTATGACAACCATAATAAGTAAAATAATTTTAAAACATTTATCGATTTTAAGGGTTATCATTCCCCTCTACTATCAGTGACATACCATGTCAAATGTGATCTATTTGAAGTATATTTTAAGCAAGATAATTAATGAATTGGATTTAGGAGTTGGGTATTTAACATATTTTATGAGGCAGTTTGATGAAAAATCCCCATATGGAGCCACCTATCAATAGAAGCTCCAGGCCGAGCGTCCAACACAATCCCGACGACATCCTTCCTGCCAAGGCTGCCTGTCCACACCCATGAGACAACGAGAGAAGAGATCAAAGTGCACCATTGAAGTCGCTCACAGCATCCTGGTAGACATCAATAACCAACTCAGCCTTTGTAAAATCAAGCCAAACCAAACTGGAAGAATTTGGGCTTATGGTCATTTGCTCTTCACTTTATCCCAATCGACCTATCTTCTCTCAACTGATGATTTCTTCAGCAAAGATGGAGGCGGGGGTGGGACAGAAGGTGCTCGGCCAAACCGCCACCCTCCGGGCCTCATCGGGCGCGACATCACATTGTCATGGGCAGAGGCTGTGACGGTGACCAAATGCAGGTGCTACCGAAGACGAAAGGCCCAGTGCCATTCTGCCCCGAGAGTGGTCTTCAGGACAACAGTGTGGAAAAGAGGGAGGAGGGAAATGGGGAACAGAAGCGGCCGTGACAATGAGCGATTTCCTGACAGGGCGTATGCTAAGCGAGTTATAGAGGCAATCACCCTAAAAATTTTGAAGCGGCCATTTGCTCAGTAACCTAGGCCGACCTGACACCCACGCAGAGATTGCTGTAAGCGGGAATTTATGGTGTTGGGATGCTAGTTTAGCATAAATTACCTCGGGGAACAGATTTAAACCACTTGCGTTTTTAAAAATTATGCAACAACAACAACAAAATGAGTTTATGCAAACTCCGTACCGATGGCAGGACGGGGCCCTCTAAGTCTTTATCCCCAAAGACACGGCAGTCCTTCTCGCCTGTTCGTTTTCTCTCGTTGGATGAAGATTCACGGCATTGATACCTAATAACTGTATCTCACTCCATTACAGGTAGTTCAAGGCTGCTTCACAAAACCGTATGCACGGCTTTGCGTCTTCATCTTCAAAACCACCAGGTATCTCGCTAGCAGACATATGTTAGGTTTAATGCATCCCCTGCCATAAAAGTGTTGCTTAAGACTAATGAACAAACGAATGTTTGTTCAAACCTCTTTGTGAAAATCAAACAAGCTTTCAACAGCTATTCATATATTTATTGTCAGATGTGAATCATCACTTAGGTGCTTTGCCCTGAACTATTACCAGCTAATGCTTGTAGGTTCACGGCGCTAATTCACTTGCTGTGGTTTTGTTGTGAGTTGTTTTTTTTTCCCTCTCTCTCTCCCTCCCTCTTCTTCCTTTCTGTCAGTGCCACCTCCAGAGGGGCTCTGTCGTGCAAGTTCCTTATTGGCACCGGCAGGACCAACAACACATGTGGCCCACGTAGCCACGGTGCTGTTTCCAGAAGGGCCGCGGCCTGCCGGGACTGTCCGGCCCCCGCTGGGTCTCGGCCAGCACCTGCCTGGCCTGGACGGAGCACTGAAACCCTCCCCGAGCCGCCGAGCGCCAAGCGGGGCCCGTGCCCTGCCCCCGCCCCCGCCCCTTCTCTCAAAGTAGATGGTTTTTTCAGACTCAGCAGCACCTGAAAAGCTCCCACAAGATTTACCCATTATATTAAATAACAGGTTTTAGAAGCTGGGAACTGTTATTCTAGTGTTGCTGGGTGTCATTAAGGTTGCACGTCTATGCTTGTTTAATTTTTCTTCTGCCATTAAGCAAACTAAATGCTCGGAGATTTTTTTCTGTCTCAGTGGGGTCCACCCAGAATAGAAAAGAGAATAAGTGTTCCAGGGTTGTGTAACTGGGTTTTTTTGTTGCTTTCATTATGAGGAAGGAATTAAAAATCCCTCCTAGTCAGTACTTAAAATATCAAAGTCATTGTTTAATGCCTTTGAGTCACTGTACAACTAATTCAATTGCACAGTGCAGCGCCGTTTCACGGTGTGTGAAACACAGATAGTACGTAGAAGTGATTGCAAAGTTGAATAAACACCAAATTAGTTTTAAAAGTCTGCAACTTCCCGGTGGAGTCTTTCAAACTGAACTGCACGCACTATTGTCTGACAAAGTCAATGGTCACCAAAAGGTTACGTTGCCTCTCCCTTGTGTTCACGTGAGTGGGTAGCCCTTGACCCTGTGGTGTCTGGAGGAGGTGGCTGTCCTCGGGGAGATGTGCACGCTGACATCACAACATAACCTGCCTGCCTGTCACTCAGGGGGACGTCACAGCACAGCCTGGTGTGAGCACATAAGGGGCAAGCAGGGTGGGTGACAGAAAGGCCATGGTCAAATGAGAGACCCCACGGTGGTTTTCAAAGCCATTGGGTATGGATAAAAGACTGAGATTTGAGAGTTGGAAAATCAACGTGAAGACCCCAGCCCTGCTGCTTCCCGGCGATGGGACCGTGCTTGAGCCACTTCACGAGTCTCCGTCTCCATACCTGAGCCCATAGTCAATAATTATTCCATGTGTTCCAGGTACGGTGCTAAGTGCTGAAGTGCTGGGACACAACAGCAAACAAAACGAGTAAGCCCATATCCACAGTGACATTTGTCATCCGTTATTCACAATCATAGGACTGAAGAAACAAGACTTTCTGATGGCTAAGGATGTGTCAAACACTGCACTAAGGACAGGAGGCATAACTGCACGCAGAGCATAGTCTCCATTCCCAGTCATTCACTCATTGACCCAACAAATACTTTTGAGGACCTAATAAGCAGCAGCTGTTGGGAATATAACAAATTAAATCTCTGGCTTCATAAAGCTTTCATTCTGATAAGGACATTTGAGCAATAAGCCAGTACATGGCTCACCTTCTTCAAGTCTTTGCTCAACTATCCATTTCCCAGAAAGGATACATGACTACCCTGTTCAAAATTTTAACCATGACCCAGTATCCATTTCCATTTATCTTTCTGTGCTGGCTGATTTTATGTGTCATCTTAATTGGGCCATGAGGTGGCCACATGTTTGCTCAAACATTATTCTGGTGGTAAAGATATTTTTAGCTGAGATTAACGTTTGAGTCAGTAGACCAAGCAGAACAGATTGCTCTCCCCAATGGAGGTGAGCCTCATCCAATCAGTTGAAGGCCTGACCCTCCCAACACAAAGAGGGAGCTCCTCCTTCCTGACCCCCTTGGAACTGGGACGTCAGCGTTTGACTGCCTTGACTGCCTTTGGACTTGAACTGAAACAGTGACTCCTCATGGGTCTTGAGGCTGTCAGCTTTCAGATTAGAACTTTTGCCATCAACTCTTATGCTTCCCCAGTCTTTGGACTTGGACTGGAACTCTACCATTACTCTCCTGGGTCTAGAGCTTGCCAATTGCATGTGTTAGGACTTCCCAGCCTCCGTTAACATATGTGCCAATTTCTTGTAACAAATACTTATACAGATCCTGTTGGTTCCATTTTTCTGAAGAACCCTGGCTAATAAATACATCTATTCTATATTCCTTCTCCAATACACTTATCACTTTTCAACATACTAAATAATTTATCAATTACTTTTTTGGCTTATTACTTATTTCCTCCAGTAGAATATAAGCTTCACAAGGAGTTTCATTGAAACATTGTTCATTGGCACATTGTAGGTATTGTCGTAAACATTCAAAACAGAGCTGTTGAAAGAGGAGACAAATAAATACAGTATGCCAAGTGGAAGTAAGTACTATGAATAAAAATAAAACCCAGTAAAGGAAATAGAAGGAACCAATGGCAGGTCTTTTCATAAAAGGTGGTCATGTCTTGGTGGGACAATGAATATTGTTTCTAGGATGACCATATGATTATTTATCTTTCACACTGGGACTTGTTTTCTTCTTCTTTTAATTTTTTTTTAAAGATTTTATTTATTTATTTATTTGACAGAGAGAGAGAGACAGCCAGCGAGAGAGGGAACACAAGCAGGGGGACTGGGAGACAAAGAAGCAGGCTCCCAGCAGAGAAGCCTGATGTGGGGCTCGATCCCAGGACTCTGGGATCACGCCCTGAGCCGAAGGCAGACACTTAACAACCAAGCCACCCAGGCACCCCTCTGTGGTTTTTTTTTTTTTTTTTTGGATTTTATTTTATTTATATGACAGAGAGAGAGACAGCCAGTGAGAAAGGGAACACAAGGGAGTGGGAGAGGAAGAAACAGGCTCCCAGCGGAGGAGCCCAATGCGGGGCTCGATCCCAGGACCTGAGCCAAAGGCAGATGCTTAACGACTGAGCCACCCAGGCGCCCCTTTCTTCTTCTTTTAACAAAACTTTTTATTTCGAAATCCTTATAGATCTACATGGAATTGTAAGAGGTAACACAGAGAGATGCTGTGTACTTCCTCCCCAATGTTCCTCAACACTAACAGCTTGTAAAACGGTAGCACGATATCACAACCAAGATGCAGACATTGATACTGACCACTAACCTTATTCAGATTTTCCCAGTTTCCCTTCCCTCACCCAGGCAACCACTAATCAGTCCCACCATTTCTATAGTGTTTCCAAATGGGGGCACTTTTGAGAGCACAGGGGGACACTATTAATAATTACGGCAAGGTGACTGGCAAATCAGGACCGTCCCTGGCAACCCCTGACAGGTGGCCATCTATTTATTATGGAGCAAGAACATCCTAACAACTGCTGGCAGTTGGGTCATGCTTGCCGTGTCCCAGGCACTGTACTGAGCCCCGCTCACACGATCACTTTTAAAACTCAGAACAATCCTGTGAAGCCAATACTGTCATTGTTCACATTCTACAGATGAGGAAACGAGGCAGGGAGGCATTAAGATATCTTCCCAGGGGGGCGCCTGGGTGGCACAGCGGTTAAGCGGCTGCCTTCAGCTCAGGGCGTGATCCCAGCGTTATGGGATTGAGCCCCGCATCGGGCTCCTCTGCTGTGAGCCTGCTTCTTCCTCTCCCACTCCCCCTGCTTGTGTTCCCTCTCTCGCTGGATGTCTCTATCTCTGTCAAATAAATAAATAAAATCTTAAAAAAAAAAAAAAGATATCTTCCCAGGGTCACGGAGCATACAGGTTTCAGAACCAGGAATCCTAACAAAGTCGGTCTGGGTCAAGAGCTTGCCTTTTCAACTCCAGCACGTTGAACAAGTAGTTCCAACAGCTGAGTTGTTAAATCATTGCAAATGAGCACAGTGTCTTAAAGGGAAGTGGAAGGTGCTACATACGGAAGCATAAAACGGAAATTGGAAAAATACCTGCCTCACACTGAGTTATTGTGATGATTGAGAACTATTCGTTGGAGGGTTTGTATACCAAAAAACAAAATAAAACAAAAAACCCAAACTTTAGAATAGGTCAGCATTATCAACCCATATACCAGAAGAAATGGCCTTAAGTGGACATTCGTCATCTTGAATTTCCAACATTTGAAGAGCAATCTCCTTCAAAGTGCAGTAGCTTCCCATAGATTCCTTGAGATACTGACCTCGAACATTGGGTTTTAAGCTTTTTAAATTGTACAGTTTCCAGCTGCAACCCAAAGGAAGAGTCCCACCCAGCCTGACACCGTAAGCAGAGCTCCCGACAGAGGAAATCACCTCTGAGTTCCCCCAGATGCTAGAGGAGCCATCGCTGAAGGATCAAGTCTTTCAGCTTCAGAATCAAGGGCAATGTCCTGCAAGAAAACAAAAACGAACAGTCCCCTAGGCAGCGCGGGACTGATCCAGGAACAAGTATGTCAAATTTCACTTCATGTTTTCTCAAAAGGAGGACAATTAAGGGTCAGCTCCCTTAGCACATACTTAAATGTAATTATTACTTGTAAGAAAATTCTTGGTGATTTTAATACAGCAGTGAGAAAACCCAGTCAAGAGTACAGCACCCGGACTAAGCTGGAATACTGAAGACCGAATCTCTTGAAAGGGTTATCCTCCGACTTCGCAGTTATAAACCTCTGGGTTTCGTGGCCCCTGGCTGGCTCAGTCAGGGGAGCGTGTGACTCTTGATCTCAGGGTTGTGAGTTCGAGACCCACGTTGGGCACAGAGATTACTTAAAAATCAAGTCTTCTAGAAAAAAAAAATGAAAAAAAGAAACCTCTGGGTTTACTGAGACCTGCTGGTAAGTGAGAATGACAGGATCCTATAGGAGGAGGAACTCACCAGCCCGTGCGCGTCAGCCGCCATGGGGGCGGGCAGGTGGAGGTGGCAGAGGAAGGGGTCAAAATCAGTTAAGTGGCTCGTGGACTCAGCATTGAAACAAATATCGGGTTGGAGCCAAACGACTGAGTGTGAGTTCAGTCTCGGACATAGCTGAGTGGTCCCAAGCCAGATCCCAGGTCCCAGTTCCCTCATCTATAAAATAAGGATGAGAGCACTTAATGGACAAAGTTGTGTGAGAATTAAGTGAGACAAGGCATGCTCCGTATGTCCCCTAACATTGTATATTAATAAGGGCATTCTTTTTATTTAAGATATTGGAAAGAAGGACACAGCGAACCGGAGTCAGGAGAGAAGACTGAAGGCTGCAGGGGCCCTGCGGAATTCCGGCAGGAAGGGCTTCACAAGAGCTGCAGGCCGAGTTCCGGTCTTCAGGGCCTTTTGGAAGCAGCCCAGCACTCTGCTTGGAAGACTGCACCCTGAGAAGTCTCCGTGCCCCATTTTGCCTAACCAGCAGGAATTGGATCCTGTCTTATCGCCCCATCCACAGGCTAGAAAACATTCGTTTTCCGCTTTCACTCCAAAAGACAGTAGGCAGTGGACAAAAGGTGGGCCACTCTCACTCTTGCTGGGTCTCCGTTCAAGTGTCACTTTCCCAAACAGGCCTTGATTCATTTTAAATAAATCACACTGTGTAACATGGCAGCTCTCCTGCACACAGCCTAAGTCTTACCTTGCCTTTTCTCCCTTCGGAACTGCTATCGCTCCTTGACATGATTTTGCACGCTGATCCATTTATTGCATGTCCCTCCCTATGTTGTAAATGCCGCGGGGGCCAAAAGACCCTATCTGTCGTGCCACCTACTAGGTGCTCGATACACATTTTTTTGAATAAATGAATGAGTGAATTCCATTCTTGGCTTTGTTCTATTGACATTCTCCTGTCATTGCTGCCTTGGGTAACCCAGAAAGTTCTTCTGCTATTTTGCACGTTGTTCCACTTATTGTCTTTCTCTGTCGTTTGAATCTTTTCCTTACTTCGTTTGGGTTTCCCCAAAAGTAGAGCCTGAGACAAGAGCTTTGGGTGTTGGTCGTTTATTTGGAAGATGATCCCAGGAATGGAGGGAGAAGAGAGAGTGAGGCAAGGGATGAGGAAGAGCCTTGCCTGGGCCGCCGACGTGGGCAGTGGGCACTCGGCTCCACCTGGAGCTCCTGAGACACCATGGCTTCCAAAATATGGAGGGTGCAACATTAATCCACACAAACGAGTATGAAAAAATCTAGTCTTGCCCTTGAGAAAACTTTACTCTGAGTGAAAATGAAAACAGGAAATGCTTATGACCTATTTATTGTACCAAAGGGAATGAAATTTCACTGAGTGCCAAACACGAGCCAGGCACTATGCTGGGAGAGCTACATGAATTCTCTCATTTCAGTGCAGCAACAAGAGCCGCTGTGTGTTGGCATCTCCAGTTGAGCTGGTTCTTCCCACATATGATCTCATCAATTCTCACAACAATTAAATAACGGTTTTTCTCTCCATTTCAGAGAAGAGAAAAGGGAGACCAAGAGGAAAGAAAGAATTTGCCCCAGGTCACACCACCGATCGATGGCAGGTCTTTCTGACTCTATAGTTTGTCTGATAGAGAAACAACTGGAGGAAAAATGCAGGGTAATGCACATTTGAGTGATTATGTGACAGAGACATGAAAAAGGAATCAGGGACGGAAAAGAGTCTTGTGAGCTAGATGTCATTTTAACAAGATTCCATGAAGAAGGTGGATCTTGCTTAAGTTTTTCAAAACGTAGGGGACCTGAGTGGCTCAGTCAGTTCAGCATCAGACTCTTGATTTCTTCTCAGGTCATGGTCTGAGGGTTATGACCTTGAAGCCCCTCCCCCCACGTCCGGCTCAGTGCTGGGCACTGGAGCTCAGTGCTCGCGGCTCGGTACTTAAGATTCACCCTCTCCCTCTCTCTCGCCCCTCCCTGCCCCTCTAAAAAAAAAAAAAAAAAAAGGTAGAAAAGGCCGGGGGAGAAGTGGGGTGGAGAAAAGGGGCGGCGCTAAGCCAGGAAGATGGCTGGAGAAAGGCATGAAGACGGGGTCGCCAGCGAGCTTCACGCAGCCGAAATCTTTTGTCACCAAAGAGCTCCCCCCATGTTATCTTTCATAAATAAGTAGCGTGTCGTGGAATTATGGAACACGAAAGATATGGATTTGGATCGTGATCTAGGTCAAATGAAAAAGAAGGAACAAACTGAAACAAAGAACAAAACCCAAATTGTGGTGATGATTCTGAGGCCCTTGAACCTCAGAAACTCTTAATTTTTCAAAGTGTATTTGAAAAGGCATATATTCTGCTTGTGTAGCCTGACAACAGTGGAACGCTAATAACCTTTAATTTCCTTGACTTCTAACCTTCCCAACCTGCTGTGCTGTTAGAACGGCACCGTAAATCAAGATACGCCCAATTGTATGGCGAGCATGTGTATTGAGTCATTCCAAACTGCCTGGTGGTTTTTAAAAACACCGCTCACAATAGCATTTATGCTGTTTTTATTTTTCGTATGTCTTTCTTCTCACTCATGCAGCAACTGATTAGTATAGGCATCGAAAACAACACACAATAAAGAAGGGAGCAGAAAAGAGACTCAGAAAATAGTGAGGGAGGCCAAAATATCCTTGACACCCCTCCCCACCCCTACTGTTCTAAATGTTCTTCCATTTTCAATAAAAAAAAAAAAATTGGAATACTGCCTTGGGTCTACTAAATCATTAGCAAATTAAGAACCTGTTTTTAATAACATTTAACTTGTAAATAATGCATTAATTGACTAGCCTGAATGTTAGCTTGCGCATTTGAAACTCTGCTACTAAATTTGTAATGAAAGAAATGTGCTGTAACAGTAGGCTATATGGTGAATATAACAGATTAAATATGACAGTTGATATTTGTGAAAATGGGGTTATAATTAGAGGACACCTGCAGCTGTTTTCCAACCAAAACAACAGAAATTAAACATGCATAAAGTGTGTGCGTGTGTCACATTTTCTGTTGGCGCGTTTCTTTTGTTCTCCCGGAGTCTGGTGTTGGGCTTTTTCCCTATCATGTTGTCAGGTCATATCTCTAAGCAAGCGACAAGTGGCTGTTTGTGAATGCAGTTTATTGGCTCTCTAAGTGATACGTCCTGGGGAGGAAAGAAAAAGAACATGAATCTTTTCTCCTAACAGGGGTTACTAAAAACCATGACTGGAGACTCAGCATATCGAAAATGCTCAGAATTAGAGGAAGCCAGGTAAAAAAGAACCAGCAGTCTCCTTGGTTGTACCTGCCTTGCCGTCAGCTATCCGGGAGGATTTCGGAGATGGAAACATGCAGAATGTGCTATGCTGAAGGTTATACGTTGCTAACATTGTGTATGCTGCCCGGTGGGTAAGAAGTTGCTGGAAGTGTGGATTACATTGATTATTGGCAATGATCAATAATTAATAAAACTAAAAAAATAATAATTTCATTAATCCATGCTTTCATTTATTCAACAAAGCTAGGGAAGTGTCTCCCAGTGCCGACAGTAGGGCACATGGCGAATGACGACCAAGAGAGATCACTGAGAGTCAGGGAGAGAGATGAAATATTAAGAAGCAAATGTTGGCCCATCCTGTCAAATGCAACAGGAAAGTTAAGTAAGATAAAGACAGAAAATCTTCCCTTGGATTTGTCAATCAAGGGTCATTAGTGACCTCGGCAAAAATAGTTTTAGTGGAGTGTTGGGGACAGAAGCCAGATTGCGGTGTGTTACAAACTGAGTTAAGAGCAGGAATGTGGAGAAAGTGAGTGTAGACTGCTCTTTTCCCAAGTCCGACCATGAAAGGCCAGGGGGGGAGTGTGGGCGAGGAAGAGAGCATAGGAAGGGCCGCTTTTCCGAAGACCTGAGCCGGACGCACGTGGGGAGCAGGCGCGCGCAGAGAGCTGGAGCCCTAACTGGTACGTGTGTACCTCAGTTATGTGATTTGTTTTTTCTGTTAGCAGTTGAAATTCTCTTCCAAATTAAAATTCTCACTTAACATACCAGCTAGCCTTCATTGTGCAAAGGATCGTATGGAAACTTGGCTACAGATTCAACTCAGCTACCTGTTATCAATGAGTTGCCATCAACTTGGTCGATAATGTGCATTTTTCTGCGTGCAAGTTTTCACAATTTGCTCTCCCGTTCTGAGTGGGTTAGGCCAAAGACCATATGAAACTGCCACACTTATGGGTCAAAAAGAGCTGAATATTGGCAATTTTATACAGTTCTACCTGACGGTAGACAGAGGGCAATGGAGATCATAGCATTTTGATACCATTTTGAATGAGACACAGGGTGGGAAGAAAGACACAAACAAGAAAGCTGGGACACAGGGTATTGAGTGAGGGGGGGAAAACAGTAATCTTTTTGTCTGGGTTAGCTGTGTGTTCCCAAGGGAAATAATTTTTGAGGATGTAGCCTGATAGTAATAATAACACTTTTAAGGAGTACGGATGGCCCAGGGGATCAATTGGGATTTAGGGAGTGAGGTTTTTTACCTGCAATCTGTCCAATTTAGTCAGACGAACTTAACAATTTTACACAGTTAAACATCTTACAGATCCGAGACAACAGACCAGAGAAAAACACCCTTGGATGTCTGGGTAGCTCTTGGCGAATCTTCTATCCTCATTGTAACGTGATTGCTCCATCTTTAAGATGAAGGCGTGGGTTCCCTGCTCAGCCTCATGCAATGCGACAAGTCCAGAATTCTAAAGTCAGAGTTAAGACAGTGCTGGTGCAGTCAGCAAAGGGAAGTAATTTTTCCAAACTGCCTGCACTCAAAATAAACCTAAGGTAGTCTCCGGGGATGGCGACCCAGTCCCCTTCACGGCCACTAAAATCACTGTGGTGGGAGGTTGAGATGGACTAGGGAAAAAAGTAAATACATAAAAAAATAAAACCTGAAGCAAGAAAAACACCGTAATGAGGACACCAGCGGTGAGTTGATGGGAGCTCAGCCACCACTGGGAATGTATTACCTGAGTGTTTTCTCCAGAGCCGGGTCATTGGACAAATCTGTGAGGAGAGATTCCCACAGCAGAGCACAATTTGGGCTCTGGCTAACTTCTTGGACTGTCCTTTGCCAGCTGTCAGAATCACATATTCACAAACAAAGAGGAAAAGATCCGCTAACATGAAACTAAAGAACAAAGAGCAGCAGACCCTGGTTCCTTCTGTGTTAACAGCCAAACATGGAAATGTTTAAACCGACATACCAGGGGTCCACGTCCACCTTGATACCTTTGTGGCTGGTCTCAAGTCTCTCATCTCTAGGAGGCCATGGCTAGGTGATTCCTCAGTGTGACGCACCGTGTCGTTTAGGGCACCATCCTTGGCATGGGAGGGCTTGAGTCACGGGCCTTGGTTACACAGTGTCTTGAAGTGATATGCCGGCTCTTTACCAAGCTAGAAAATTCTCCCTTCTAGACAAGGAATACATATGGAATTCTCTATCTGGATTTTTATTTTATTGAGTTGCAGGTAGAGCTCTTTCCTGTATTATATTTCTATTATTATAAAATTGGTCATGGAACTTAAGAAGGTCTCAAAAGACAGATCCGAACAGAACTCTCTTTTCTAGCTTATAAGGTATATTTTGTAAAACTTGGCATGGGTGATTTTAATATTATAATACCTATAACGTATGTGACAAAATATCTGACCTGTCTCCCCGAAGGTAAAATATTTCCTAAATTCTAAAGCTAAGTAATCTCATTCACAGTGCCAGACATAAAATTGCACCCAGAAATTTATACCAACTGTCTAATCACCCTGAGGTTATTCCCGAGGGCTAAATGTCAGTTCCGTTTGGGAAGAAGCAATCTGACTCATTGTGTTGCCTGAAAAGGACTTCTCTTGTCACATATGGAAAAGGTTGTGGCTAATGATATGATTGTTCCAAATTATTTGTTCCTCCCTAAAAGCAGTTTATGCTTTCCCATCCCACTGACATCGGACTGAGCCATATGACTTGCTTTGACCAATAAAATGTGAGCAAAAGTGGCGATTACCACGCCCATGCAGAAGCTTTGGGAGTCATCAGGTTAATTCCATTGCTCTTTTCCCTCTGCCCAGAAAATAGCGTGACCTAAATATGGACTCCTCCTTCAGCTTTAATTCCAGAGTGAAGACATGTGGAACAGCACTGCAACTGGCCTACAGTCATCATGTAACAAGAAAGATAAAAATCCTGATTGTTGTAAGCTTCTGAGAACTGGGGATTACTTGTTACCAGAAAGTAACAGAAAAAGCTGACTGATACAAAAGTAAAACAAACACATCAGGGAGAGGAAGTGGTTCTGCTCCCTGAAACCCGTATGTGACTGATCTAGCTACATCTCATGGCTCGAATGCAGTTACACTTCCAGCCTGCCTCTCTCCCCTGAAATCCACTCATGTATCCATAACACATGATATATGCATGGATTAAATATTTAGGCACCTGACAGGTGACACATCTAAAACGAAACTTCAGGGGCACCTGGGTTGCTCAGTAGGTCAAGTGTCTGCCCTCGGCTCAGGTCATGATCCCAGGGTCCTGGGATCAAGCCCCACATTGGGCTCTCAGCTCAGTGGGGAGCCTGGTTTTCCCTCTCCCCACTGCTTATGCTCTCTCTCTCTCTTTAATAAATAAATAAAATCTTAAAAAAAAAAATAAAACTAAACTTCAGTAGCCCCACCACCACCACCACCAAGACTGTTCGCCCCACAGTCTTTCCTACTCAACAACTGGCAACTCTTAGCTCAAGTCAAAACCCCTTGAGGTTTCCTTGACTCCTCTTTTCTCATACCCCACATCCCAACCATGGGCAAATCCTGTTCATTCTACATTCAAATATATCCAGAATCCCATCACTTCTCATTGCTTCTACTGCTACCATTCTAGTCTGAGCCGCCATCATCTCTTGCCTGGGTTAGCGCAGTAATCTGCTAGCTGTTCCTCCTCTTTCTGTCCTCTTCCTTTTTCAGTCTATTCTCTACATGTCAATAAAGGTCTTTCACTAAAACCTGCCAGATGCCACTCTGCTCAACATCTTCTCAGCGTCTTTCCTCCGCTCTCCATCCTACTGGCCTTTTCTTCATTTACTCCCCTTCAGCTACAGTGGCTTCCTCGTTCTTCTTTAAACATATCAGTCACGCTCCATCTCAGCACCTCTGCTCTTGCTCTTTCCTCTGTCCGCAGTGCTCTTCTGAGTGCTTTCGTTTTTTCCGTGGAATAGGAAGCAAAGTTACCATGGCTCATTTTCTGACTTCCATCAGATCTTTACCCAGGGAAGGGTCCCTGGGCCACACTACCTGATATCACAAACTCACCCAACATGTTCAACCCTCCTCTTCACTTCATTCTTCTGCTGAGCACTTAGGATTATCTAACAGACTACATATTTTACTTATTTAGTTTGTTTATCACCTGTATTCCTCAATCTAGAATGTGAGTTCCATGGGGGCAGAGATTTTTTTGTTAACTACTGCATCCTAAATACCCAGAATAAGGCCTGGCACATAGGAAGCACAACAAACATTTGTTGAAAGAATAAATAAAATTTTCTCCCTTTTTTTTTTTTACAAAGTGCCTTCAATTGAGTTTATGTTTATATATATATATATATATATATATATATATATATATATATATATATATATATATAAAACATAACAAACCAGCAGACAAGGAGGGAAATCAATATATATACTTTGGGCACCTGGGCGGCTCAGTTGGTTGAGCGTCTGCCTTAGGCTCAGGTCATGATCCTGGGGCCCTGGGACTGAGCCCCGTATTCATCTCAGCTCCCTGCTTCTCCCTCTCCTTCTGCTTCTCCCCCTGCTGGTGCTCTCTCGAATGAGTGCTCTCTCTCTTTGTGAAATAAATAAATAAAATCTTTAAAAATATGAATATATTTTTTTATATTTTATATATTTATATATATTTATATTTTATATATTTAAATATATTTTATATGTGTGTATATATATTCGGTATATATATTAGATGCATATATATGTGTGTGTATAGATAGATATAGATACAGATATAGACATAGATATAGATAGATATCCATATAGACTTGATTTCCCTCCTTGTCTGCTGGTTTCTTTTTCAGTCACTATGGTCATTCTACTACTTACAATTTGCCAGGTCAAAATTCTATACATTCTCTCTCCTCTCTCTTTCTCTCTCTCTTTCTCTCTCTCTCTCTCTCTTTTTTTCACTTCCCAAACCTATCTTCTAATCCACGTCTTTACTTCCTTGAGAGGGACATGTATTTATGTTTATTTAGTGTTTCATTCCTTTTTTTGGCATGATAAAACAATGTTAAAGTTGAGATGGGCTTTAGAGTTCATCTTGTTCCACCCTCTCATTTGACGCAAAAAGAAACTGGCCTAGAGGAGAGAATAAACTTTTCAAGGTTGCACACCTAGTTCCTAGTTAATAGCATAGCAGGGCCAGGAGCCCTGGCCTCCAGCCCACTGCCCTCCCACAGTACCAACTGCCTCATCTTCCTTCTGGCTTCTGTAAGTAAAACTAGCTTCTGCTAATTCTCCTGCAGCTTTTATTTTTTCTCTCTCCTTAGTTATATCATTTTGATATCTTCATAAATCTGCTTTTATCTCACTTTGCAAGAATATTTGTATAAAATAAAAAGGGAAGATTTCCATAGAATTTAAACAAAACCCCTACAGACTCTACTAAAGTTTTCATTAGATTCTTTTAAGATGTATTATGTATAAATATGCAAAAGATGTGTTAGAATTTAAACTCCAGAACAAAAATGTTTCAGAAAACATGATTAAGATGTTACTAATGGCACCTACTCAAAGGGGTGTTGCAAAGACTCCGCGAGAAAATGTACATTGCCTGGCACACGGAAAGAGCAGAAAAGCATGCAGTGGTACGGGATCATGTGTTTGAAGTGCGAGTGTTGGAAGACCAGATTCTGATGTGGTTCTGTTAGTCCCACGTGATACTAAGACCCAATTTTCCCTCTTAAAAGAAAAATATGGTAAATTTATAATGGTCCAATTAGTTATAATAATTTATTATTCTACTACCTAGAGCACTTTAGAGAGTACTTTTTTGAATACTGATTTTTTTTAAAGATTTTATTTATTTATTTATTTATTTGAGAGAGAGAGAGTGGGGAGAGGGGTAGAGGGAGAGGGAAAAGGAGAAGCAGACTCCCCACTGAGCGCGGAGTTGATAAGGGGCTCTATGGGGGGCTCCATCCCAGGATCCCGAGATCATGACCTGAGCCGAAGTCAGACGCTTAATGACTAAGCCACCCAGGTGCCCCGGAATTTTTTTTAAACCGCCACAACATGCCCTTGAGCCTAGTGGGTACCAGCAGTTACCTTCATCTTCATTTTGTTGATGATGGAAACTGAAACCCAAAGATCCTTTATTCAGCTCAAACATAGCCAAGTAATGGGAGAAATGGAACCAAGACCTTGAACATCTAATTCCTAATCATGAATTAGTCTATTGAGTCAGGCAGTCCTATAAGTATTAGTAAATAATTCAAAATGAAAAGCTAAACATTATTTTTCTGTACTACTAAAATATTTTGACATTCCTCTCATGGAGAGCTGGGGTCTATATCCCATGCCCTTGAATCTGGATGGGCTCTATGACTACGGAATATAAAATAGAATACAGCAAAAGTGAGGCTGGGCCAGATTCCAAGCCTAGGGCTTAAGAAATTGACAATTTCCACATCCTATCTCTTAGAATGTTCTATCTGCAAACTCTGCATCACTATATAGAAAGTCCTATTACCTCAACGCCTCCATGCTAGAGAGGCCACATATAGACACTCTAGTCAACCACCACAGCTGAGCCCCACCTTCCAGGCAAAACTGCCATGGTGGTAGTCATGAGAGTGAAGCCACCCTGAACCCTCCAGACAAGTTCATTCACCAGCTGAAGAAGCAGAAGTATCACTAAACTGAGCCATGGCTGAATGCCTGAGCAATAAAATTCTGAGATAATAAAAATGGTTATTACTTTAGTTACTGAGTTTAAGGATAATTTATTATTCAGCAGTAGATGATGGAACCAGAATTTGATACCCAGAAATAGAGTGCCACCATAATAAAACCAAAAGCATGTGGCAATGGTTTTGGAACCAGACAATGGGGCAGAAGCTAGAAAGACCTCAAGGACACTGGTAGCGAAAGCAGGAGGGACCCGCAAGGGACTGTTGGCGATACTCAGAGGGTATGACAGTAACTGTTATTGGAGTTGCAGTTGAAGAGTCTCATCCACACCTGTCCCTGATTTGGATGACAAGGTGCTAGATCTTGAACCTAATCTTCGTGCTGCCTGGGTCCCAGTGCATTGTCATGGATGAGAAATCGGGGCTTCTTTGGAGAGGGTGAATGTATTTTTACATAGGGGAAGAATGTGAATAATCAATGGTCAAAGAATGGACTGTGGCAGATTGAAGATGACCACAAATTCTCTGATACCTCTTCATTGAGGATAGGGTATTTATCCCAGGACTCTCCTTAAATCTAGGCGTGCTTCATGATTTTCTTTGATTAACAGAATCAAAGATGGCAGAAGTGATGCGAAGCCATTGGTTGAACCCAACCAGGCCATATGTTACTCCTCGTACATTCTCTTGAAATGATGTCTTTGGGAGCCCTGAATCCCCAACTACCCTGACAGAGGTTATATGTAAGCACTCCTCTTGACAGTCTCAGCCAAAATCAGTCTTGAAGCCGAGGCACTAAATTTGTGAATGAAGCCATCTTAGAATCTCCAGACCAGCTCATCTGCCAGCTGAGTATCCCCAGTGATCTCAGTTGACTCCACAAGGAACAGAGGAATCACCCAGCTGAGCCCTATTCAAACTATTAACCAAGAAAATAGTGAGATAGAACAAAATGATATTTTAAGCCACTAAGTTTGGGAGTAATCTGTTACATAGCAAGAGATAACCAAGATACTAACTCTCCATACATATGAGCAAATACAGGTAGGCATCATTTTCATAATGGATTATACATCCAACATGATGATGAGTTGACTTTTTGTAAAGGTAATTACAGTTCAAATGTGCTCAGGGTGCTCTGTATTTTTCTTACCCATAAAGCATGCAGATAATAGTCACTACCCCACTTAGTTCACAGGAATGTTGAGAGGAGCAAATGAGATAATGTATGTGAAAGACATCAGCAAGGCTTTCCCACTATGCAAATGTAAAGACATTATTATTACTTTTAAAGAAATATTTGAATAAAGTGAAGGGTTCCTTTGCAATTCAAATGACCACCTAGTTTTTATCAATTTTGTAAGTTCAGCTCATCACATATCTGATTTTTCTATGCCCCAGGCATTTGTAGGCATGGAAAATCGCGGCCCTATAAATGTAGACAGCACTCAGTACTGAATTAAAGCAATGCTCGTTGATAGAAGCGTACCAGATATGTTTTAGTAGAATGTGGACATATAGTAGGTATATTTTAACTTTGGTAAGTAAAGCACTACTGGTATTAATTCCGTCAAGCATGTGAGTCTTGGGAGAGGTGGAAGGGTGCAGGAAAGAGCAGAGTTGCGATGGAAACCCCACCCCGGGTTGGGGTGCTGCCTCACCTTGGCACTTGATGAGAAGCACAAAGTGCATAAAGGAGGAAGATAAAGGAGCGTTAAAATCCTTTCGTCCATGACAAAGAACAAAGCCCTATGAAGGCCTCGAAGCAGACCTGGGCAGTGCTTCTGTTAGAAAGGCTGAGAGTGAGGAAAATCTGCCCAACTTCCGGTTACTAAAATGAAATACAGTCAGTGATTTCATGCCTTTAATGACAGTTCTACTCCTCAGAGAGCTAAAATATATAAAGATGGTGTTTAAAAGGTCATTCCTTAGCTCAGTATCAAAAAGAAAGCTAAAAGCACGTGAACACACACACATGCACAGACACACACGTATCCCTGGGTGTCACTAGCAGTGTCGGATCTTACATGCCAAAACCTTTCATTTGAATGGATGGCACCCACGCAGGCCCAGTGCCTCAGCCACTGGATCCCAGCAGCCCTCTCGGCATTGGCTTCCATTATCACTGCCTCATTAGAGCCGGGCTCTATCCGGCAGAGCAGTCAGAACTCCAGAAAGCTGAGCCACTTCTCTGTAAGCACGCTCGCCAAGCACATCGCCAGGGAGGTGACAAGATTCTGTTCGGATACTGGCCCATCTTCTCCTGCAACCTTTGGAGCTTCAGACGTTTTCAGGGTCACAGACCTTGAGTACCATCTCCTCTCTGCAAGAGGAAAGACCAGCTCTGGCTGGGGAATCTTGGAGGCGCAACCGATGTTTGCTTCCATTGCCCTCCAGCAAACACCTCTGCTGAGACAGCACCTGGGATTCAGGAAAAGTACTATAATGCTGTTGTACAATCTTCTAAAACATGGCCAAGACAAGACCCAGCATGCACTCTCACTTAGAATATTAGACTGGCTAGTGTGTAAAAAGCAAAAGAAGTATTGAGACTTACGGGGTAGCCTCACAACAACCCTGTAAACTAGATTATCATCCTCATTTCACAAATGAGGAAACCAATGGAGCAATTAAGAGCTCAGCCAAGGTCATGTAGCTATTAGGTATTGAAACAGGAGGAACTGGATTAAACCGTGACTTTGGCTCCTTAGCTGTGTGCTTGACCACTAATTATACCAACTTCTGAGCGAGGATGGGGGCAATACTGATAGCTATCATTTATTAAAAGACAGCATAATAGACTCATGAAACTGGGGGCTTTTAAGACAGGTAAAACTCCAATCTTGGCCTTTTAATACTTCCATGACCCCAGGCAGGTTAGCGAATATTTCGGAGCTTCAGATTCTCATCTCTAAGATGGGCATAATTATAACACCTACTCATAGCGTTAGTGTGAGTTTTAACAGTCTGTCCAGTGGCTGGAATTTAATAAGCACTTAAGAAATGAGAAATTATCTCCAGAGGCAAGGGAAACAAAGGCAAAAATGAACTACTGGGACTTCATCAAGATAAACAGCTTCTGCACGGCAAAGGAAATAATCAACAAAACTAAAAGGCAAACTTCAGAATGGGAGAAGATATTTGCAAATGACATATCTGAGAAAGGGTTAGTATCCAAAATCTATAAACAACTTATCAACTCAACACCCCAAAAAATAAATAGTCCAGTTAAGAAATGGGCAGAAGACATGAACTGACGTTTCTCCAAAAAAGACATACAAATGGCTAATAGACACATGAAAAGATGCTCAACATCACTCATCATCAAGGAAACATAAATCAAAACCAGGATGAGATACCACCTCACACCTGTCAGACTGGCTAAAATTCACAACGCAGGAAACAACAGATGTTGGTAAGGATGTAGACAAAGGGAAACCCTCTTACACTGTTGGTGGAAATGCAAACTGGTATAGCCACTCTGGAAAACAGTATGGAGGTGATCAAAAAGTTAAAAATAGAGCTACCTATGATCCAGCAATTGCACTACTAGGTATTTACCCAAAGAACACAAAAATACTGATTCGAAGGGGCCCATGCATCCTGATGTTTATAGCAGCATTATCAATAATAGCCAAGTTATGGAAAGAGCCCAAATGTCCATTGACTGATGAATGGATAAAGAAGAGGTGATACATACATATACAATGGAATATTACTCAGCCATAAAAAAAAAGAATGAAATCTGGTCATTTGCAACAATGTTGATGGAGCTGGAATGTACTATGCTAAGTGAAATAAGTCAGTCAGGGAAAGACAAATACCATATGATCTCATTCATATGTGGAATTTAAGAAACGAGACGGATGAATGTAGGGGGAAAAATGGAGAGGCAAGCCACAAAACAGATTCTTCATGAGAGAGAACAAACTCAGGGTGGCGGGAGGGGATGCGGGCAGGGGGATGGGTTACATGGGTTGATGGGGATTCAGCAGGGCACCTGTGATGAGCACTGGGTGTTATATGTAAGTGACGAGTCACTGGATTCTATTCCTGAAACTAATATCACACTGTACGTTAACTAATTGGAATTTAAATAAAAACTTGAAACAACAACAACAACAACAAAATTAGTTACTATGTACCAGGTACCATTCATACATTATTTTGTTTACCCTAATAACAAGCATGCGAGGAAGGTATCATACCTAGTTTATAGATCTAGAACTGAGGTCTGTAGTTGCCCAGAACCACACAGTTGAGTCCAGAGTTGGCCCTAAGGCTACATGACAACGAAGGCTGGGCTAGTTCCATACTGTTCCTCCACGTTTCTCAGTACACCCATCAGCCTCTGCTGATTCCAACCCGGACCTGCAAAGACTTTTTGAATAATCAGTTAACATTTGCCAGCCACTGATGTAGGAAAGCTGCATTAACTTACTGCTTCCCAAATTCTGGTTTTAGCTTATATTTAAAGTATCTCTCCTAGTGAAAATAGTGAACTTATCAATGCAACACTTTATGAAAATATTCAAAGATAGCTTAATTTAGAGAAAATGAGTTTAGATTAAGGATTGGGACACTTGGTTTTTGTTCTGCTTTGCTCTTCACATTTCTCCACTGAGCCGCTGTGTGTACTTAGACATGTAACTTAACTGGCCAAGACCTCCTCCCCCATAAAATGAGAGATGAACTGGGAGGGTTCCTTCTAATTCTAAGATGCTACCATTTAGTCCCTCTCACCCGGATACATACACACCTGCAGCATTCAAGAGCCTCTACACCAGTGGTCCTTCCCATTAGGGATCCAGCAACATTGTTATTACTTAAACTGCTGTGCCAAAACTCAGATTGTAGGACTCCTGAGATTCTGATTCACTGGATCTTGTTAAAGTTCAAAGGTCTATATTTTTTGAACACTCAGCAGCTTGTCAGACCTCTTTGCAGGGTTGGCAAAATCACCATGCCCTGGGAGCACAAGGGAGACCAAAACCTGCACTAAGGCCTCTGCTCAATGGGGCAATTTCACTGGCGAGGTAAAGCTATAGTCCACCAGATTTGACTATGTTGGCATATTATCACGTGGTAGAGAGATGGGAGAAAAACTATTCAAATGATTTTCCTGTAGAAAGAAGGCATATAGGGGCGCCTCGTGGCTCAGTCAGTTAAGCATCTGCCTTCAGTTCAGGGCATGATCTCAGGGTCCTGGGATTGAGCCCCATATAGGGCTCCTTGCTCAGCAGAGAGCCTGCTTCTCCCTCTTCCTCTGTCCCTCCCCCTCCACCACCTGCTGTGCTCTCTCTCTCAAATAAATAAACAAAATCTTTTAAAAATAAATAAATAAATAGGAGGCATGGCATCGATTTTAAAACCACGGTTTTAGAAAGCAATAGAACTGACCCACCTAGTAGTGCTGTGGTGTCACATTCAAGTTGAGAATCACTCGAAGTCAAGAAAAAGAATGATCAAGACAGGGTCAGTACATGAACATCAAGCCTGTAACCCAGTAGCTAGGTTTGCTGAGCTGAGATCGTGACATGAGTCCCAAATAGTTCATAAAATTGAACATGAACAGGGTGGACTGAAGAGATTCCAAAGACAAACACAGTGACACCCAGTATCAAGAAATGAGTTTTAGCTATTTACATTGCCAAGCCCAACTGAAGTCATGCTGGAAATGATACCACCAGCCAGCCAGAAAGGAATGGGTCATTTTTAAAGCATAAATACCACACAGACCATCATACAAAACAGAAATAGTTACCCAAGGACCAGTGATACTGTATGAAAAGGGCTGAAGGTCATGTAGGCACGTATCTAGTGTCACCATTCCTAAAATTTAAGAATCATGCAAGCCAGCAGGTAAATGTATGTGGATCATTTGCTAATTTAGAGAGAAATTTTGTGTGTGGTCTTGACTAATTCTCTTTTGAGTGTTTTCTTCAAAATGGAGATAACACTGTCTACAGAATGTTAGACAATTATTTCATTGCAACCTACAAAACACCCCAAACTCCTTGGCAGAAATGAGGAGCTGGAGAAGGACAATATAGTCCTTAAAAATACCCTAACACCCTCCTCTATAAGCTTCAGACATTCTAGGAACCAGGCCATATCTGTCTTCTACGTCTTCAAATCTAGACTATTTCATCAGGTGTTTATCGGGTACTATACCAAAAAAAAAAAAAAAAAAAAATCCTTCACTGATAACTGCAGGTCCTCTGTAGATGACCAATGGCCTCATGGCTCTACTTAGAGACTTACATGCAAACACAGAGATCTGTGGTATAATAAAAAAAAAATTGATTAGACATTTGGACTAGATAATGTTGAAGACCTAAGATTCCCTAGCAACATTTCCATAATTCTAGCAACATGGACTAGCTCCTAAAATGAAGCCAAGGTCTCAGAGCTGTCCCATAGTTAATACTTGAAAGTAAAATTATTTTTTCATGATAACAAGAAAATGGTTGATTCGTGCTAATTTCATTATCTAACAAAGTAAAAGGTCAATAGATTGTTTCATTCTTGGCATGATTAAAGAAATATAGGATTAAATATGTTAATTAAAATTTCAAGGAAACACTGGCAAATATTCTAATCATAAGAGGAAAAAGAGCAAAGTAAACCTTGTCCATATATCAAACAAAAGAAAAAAGACAGCAGCGAAGAAGCAGAGAGAAGAAAAGCATTAAACAAGATGAAACATTAAAAGCAAAAAGTCAGTTATGAAAATAAATATAAACAAATTAAAGTTCTTTATTAAAAGATCAAGACTCTCAGTTTAGGTTAAGAAACAAAATTCATCTCGGAGGAGATAATGCTAAGTGAAATAAGTCGAGCAGAGAAAGACAATTATATTTTTCTCTCATCTATGGAACATAAGAACTAGGAAGATCGGTAGGGGAAGAAAGGGATAAAGAAAGGGGGGTAATCAGAAGGGGGAATGAAGCATGAGAGACTATGGACTCTGAGAAACAAACTGAGGGCCTCAGAGGGGAGGGGGTGGGGGGATGGGATAGGCTGGTGATGGGTAGTAAGGAGGGCACGTATTGCATGGTGCACTGGGTGTTATACGCAACTAATGAATCATCGAACTTTACATCAAAAACCAGGGATGTACTGTATGGTGACTAACATAATATAATAAAAAAACATTAAAAAAAAGAAAGAAACAAACAAAATTCAACTATCTATATGCTGGATTAAAAATATACATATGAATTTTAAAAGATAAGTAAAGATCTACCAAGTTTGTGTAAATAAAAAGATTAATAGCACAAAAAAGAAGACAACAGGCACTGGACAAAAAACAAAGATTGTAAATTTAGAGTATTTAAAAAAGATATACTTCACAACAAATGTAGAGTAGGTAGGAGCCATCATGGACCTAGTAACCGTGGTCAGACTATATCAACACACAACTCTTTGATTTCCTTGGAGAAACAGGCCCTCAACTGAGATCTTGAAACTCTTTTCCTCCTTGAGAAATCAAGTGGACCGAATATAAAGACTGAACTAATAATTGTTAGTTGATGTAATTGTTGTAACTTAAAGTTTACGCCCTTGCCCGGGTAAATATACTTTTAAAACATCTGTGGAATATTTTTAGAAGTTAATCGTGTAATTAATAAAACTTTGATAAAATCCATCAAGGAAAAGTATGCAGCCTACATTACGCAACCAAGAGACAAACTAAGAAATAGTACCAAGCATTTTTTTTTTTTAAAGATTTTATTTATTTATTTGACAGAGATAGAGACAGCCAGCGAGAGAGGGAACACAAGCAGGGGGAGCGGGAGAGGAAGAAGCAGGCTCATAGCGGAGGAGCCTGATGTGGGGCTCAATCCCACAACGCCGGGATCACGCCCTGAGCCAGAGGCAGACGCTTAACCGCTGTGCCACCCAGGCGCCCCAGTACCAAGCATTTTTAAAAAGGGAACTGTTTCCTTGTAAATTAGAAAGCATGTGTATAAGTAACTCTTGGAAAAGATAAAATTGTGATTACAAATTATGACTATTGGAACACTACCCATCAAATCTTACAGGACCGAGCTGACACTATGCAGAGGAAGGAGCAGATTTCTAAACTAGCTTTATTAGATCAGAAGTAACACAAATAAAAGAATTAAGCTTCCTTAAACTTAAGAAGTTAAAAAATAAAAAATATCTTTTGAAAGCAGAAGGAAATAAATAACAAAAATAAAAGCAAAGAGTAATGAAAGCCAACATTAAAAACATAATAGTCTGGCATGTTCTGGCAAGTCTAGAGGAAAAAAGTCAGTGAAAGAAGGGGTGA
The DNA here is from genome assembly GCF_024610735.1 of Ursus americanus. Classification (NCBI taxonomy): domain Eukaryota; kingdom Metazoa; phylum Chordata; class Mammalia; order Carnivora; family Ursidae; genus Ursus; species Ursus americanus. Next base: position 39,695,752 of record NC_142138.1, on the reverse strand, counting down.
AAAACAACACATAAAATGAGAAATGAGATATAGCTATGGATGTGAGACACTTCAAAATTAGTACCATATACTATTAAATTTTCAAAATTCACTGATTTCTGGGAAAATATAAGTGGCTAAAATTAATTAAAAATGAGTAAACTAAATAAACCTTTGTTGATGAAAAACAAATTGGAAGATGTTAATTCTAATACGATTTCTAAGTCAAAACTATTTCACCAGCCTTTGCAAGTTTTAATCCACACATGATATATACCATCTTGGCACAGAAAGAGATAGAAAGCTTTCAAATCCCTTTTAAAGTTAGCATAGCCGTAAGAACCTAATAAAGATAGTATGAAGAAAACAATTACAAACTAATAGCACTTCTGAATAGAGACGTAAATTCGTAAGTAAACATCCAGAAAATGGAAACTCTCAAACAGTAAGAACTGTGAAGGATTTGGAGTTTTCGCCCTACTTGCAAGTTGACAGGTTAGCTGGCTACAGCTTCATGTGGCAGAACAATGAGACTTTGGGGTCAGAGACAAAGGATTTTACTACACAGGAAGCAGCCTGCACATCCCATAGGAATGTCCATGCCCCTAGCCCCGCCCCCGCATTCTCAGGGGGATGATGTAATGTGGGCCCAGGTAGGTGGTAGCACAGTCAGTGGGTTGCAACAGGAAAGGAACCCTAAGCTTAGGAAACTTGGATCTTTAAAAATGGGCAATAAGCATCTGCCCATTACTCCAAAGGGAGACATTATCTTTGTTAAAGTGGACAGTAAGCTTGCTTGCAGTTTGCCCCAGGGGGGAGATGCTATATCTTCAAGGCTGTAAGCAAACCTGACCTCTGTTCTGGAGGGAAAGACCATCTCTATCCTTGAAAATATACTTTGAAACAAGGAACAGTCAGTGCCTCTGCTTACAAGATATACAGAAATGTGAGAAACCCGTGAAGAATTTCCTCTCAACACATAATTAAGCATTCCAAAAATGCAAGGATGGTTTAATGTGTGAAAATCTAAATAGAACAAAGAAAAACACCATAATAAAATTCAATATCTAGTCTTCATATTTATCCATAGAAAATATTATTTCTTGTCAGGTCTAATTTAAATCTATCTATCCAAAACTATTAAAATCTACCTATTTAAATCTGTTAAATGTCTATCCTAAAGCAACAAACTACATCATGTTTCACAGGGAAATCTTAAAGGATTGTCATTAAAGTCAGAAACAAAATGAAGATGCCCATTATAACTGCTATTATTTAACATTATTTCAGAAGCTTCATTCGATAGAATAAAAACATTAGAATTGTAAGTGCCAAAAATCATCAGTATTTTAAGGGACATGTATAGACAACTCAAGAGAATGTAAGGAAAAACTTCAAAAGTAATGAGTTTAATAAAGAAGGCACAAAGTAAGTATTTTTAAAACATCTATGTGCCAGCAATAACAAGTCAGTTTAATCAATGTTAAATCATTATAATTATTTATGAAAAACTCCATTCCCAATACTCTCAAAAAAATATAAAGTAATAGGATAACCTGAACAACAACAACAAAAAGAATACTACGGACATAAAAAATAAATTTGGCACTTTGAGACACACAAAAGAAAATATTAAAAATAGACTAATCACATGTTCCTGCATGGAAAAAAGGAATTTTATAAAGATATTAAATATTTCCAAGTTGAGTCACAAATTTTACTATATTCTAACTAAATTCACAGTAAGATTTTAGGGTAGAGACTTGATAAAGTAATTTTTTAAATAGAAGAATATCATGTGACAGTAACAAACAAGTTTCTAAAAGTAAGAGTGATGAGTAGGAACTAACCCTTCTAAATATTAAAATAAACCATAAAGCTACAGTAAAAACCTCCACAAGCAAACAAAAACAGACTGAAATTACAGACAAAACAGTGTATAGTGCAGTGGAAAAAACAGAACCCAAACCAGGTATATGCACCACAAATCAGGGGGGAAAGGATGATACTGCGCCAACTGTTCTTTTTTCTTTAAAAAAAAGGGGGGGGGGGCAGAAAAAGAAAACCATTTTGAATGACTTTATTTACCAAATAATTTCTAGAGGTAAAGTTATAATATTAAAACTATAGGAATTCAGAGTAAAATATAGGTGAAAATCTATTGGGGAGGCAAGGACAAAAGCCAAGATGGAAAAGCCATGAAGAAAAATAAGACTAGATTTAGCTGCGTAAAAATAGAAATCTGTACACCAAAAAAGTCACTGTAAATAATATTAAAAGGGATTCAATAACTATAAGAAAATACTATAAAAGGAATGACAGACATATATTCAATAATGAGAGATAGCATTTGGGTAGTTTACAAGCTCAAGCTGCCATTTATATATAGAAAAGTTCGCATGTTAATTATGATACAGAAGAGATGAAAAGTCATACAGTAAGGTGGTTAAGTGCATGGGAGCAAACCTCAGCTAGGGAGGGGCTGTCACCGTGCCTCAGTTTTACCATCCATAAAATGGGAATAGTCATAACACCATCTCACAGGGTTGTTGAGAAAGTTATATGAGAAAGTGCAGCCTGGCACAGAGTCAATAATAAATAAACGTTAAGTACAGTAATATTATTTGGGGTTTAGGGGTACAATTACACTTTTTCGGTCAATTCACCGTCTCTCCCCATTAGTGTTTAGAAGTCGGTGAGAGACAAACACAAGAATCTAACAGATGAGCACCCGTGTGTAACCCTAACGGTTGATTAAACCAGACTGGCCAAGCAGCTCCACCTGTGGCCACAAGCCTACTCCTTTTCCTTCAGAATTAAGCACCCCTGTTTAATTCAACATTTGGCAAAAACATGCCCAAATAAGTGAGTCTTATTCAGACAATAAGAGAAGCAGAAGCTGGCTGCATCCTGGAGATCAGTGGTTCTAAGAAGATGAAAGAAGGGTCTAAACCTCAGTCTTGGGACTTCACAGGATAGTGTTGGAGGATGACTGAGTTGACACCTTCACGTCACCTGCCAGGAAAATCACTCCGCCTTGGGATCCAGAGACGTGACCAGGCAAGTGTTCTGCCTATGTGTCTCCCTCTGGTCAGTGGAGGGAAAGCCCTTCACACCCCACCCCCACCATGGAAACATGAGGTGAGGGATAAGCAGTGCCCACCTCCCCCCATCTTGTTATGTGGAAACAATTTAAGGGGAAGCAATTGCAAAAGAATATTCGACAGCCATTCAAAAATATGATTTTGGGGAGACTGTTCCTTGACATCAGAAAATTGTTGGGGGGATGGGTTACCATTGTTTTATTCTTATTTACAGAGGAAAATTCTGTAAGAAATACACTAAAAGGTTTTAAAATTCATTATTTAGGGGTAATGGATTTAATGGGAGATTTTAATTTCTTATTGTTCACTGCCTTTTTGAAACTTTCTACAATTTTTTTTTTTTTTTACAATTCTACTCAGAAACAAAAGAGAGAAATATGACCGGTTACCAGCCTCTTAACACAATTTCAATCTCTCAAACTAAGAGGACCCTAATTTATGAAGGATTTAAACTACCTTGTTTACTTCTTGGCCCTGGGATTTTTAGAAATGGATCAGGAAAGGGGGACGTTTTCCTTTGTTTCTATATGCACATCTGTATTTTTTTACAAGCATGCATTACTTTTGAAAATAAAATATAAGCTATTAAAATTTGCATCTTAAAAAGTATTTTTTTTTAATTTTTCTACAGAGGCAGGAGAAACAAAGCAAAGCCAGATATATATATATGTATAAACATTAAAGTTTATGGTCGGGCTTGGGTATACTACCTAGAAGGTAGGTATTTATATCAGGGCTCTGTTTCTGAGAGGTTCAAGGGCACCAAACGGGCATTATAAATATTAATAAAAACTTCAAAAGCTAAACCACATTTTTATGGAGTCAGGAGCATAAACTGAAAGAATTAATTTGGGAAGGAAAAGGTGGTGTTTTTCTATGGTTGTTTTGTTTTGCTTTTGCTGAGAAATCCAGCAGTTCCGATTCTGTCACAAAAAGGAAAACTGTACAGCTTGTTGTTTTGAAAATGGGAGATGATCCAGTGTATGTCAGGCCACAGACAGACATGCAGAGGGTCAAGAATATTGTCTTCAGAATAAAATTTATATCTAAATGTCTAGTTCCTGCTCTAGCCCCCAGGCCGTTGCAGGAGTTGGGTCATCTATTAGGTGACCCAAGTATGTTTGTACGTATGTGTTTTCTAAAACCTGACCCCAAATCTGAAGAATGTGAGGGCAAAAAAACATAACTGCCTAACCGGCCTCTTGAAAATAAAAACCAAATTGAACGAGCAGAAAGGATGGGCACTTCTAAGATGAGGCTGCGAACTCACCGGGGCCGTGATTACAGGGGCCAGCCCTGCACTCCTGCCTTTCCAGCCAGGCTGCGCTCCCTTTACAGGCCTGAGAGCAGCTGCATTAAAGTTTAATCATCCTAAGACTGTGTTCTATTTGCATAGCGCCTTTCATCCCAAGAATCCAGAGGACTTGGTAGACATTCTCGTGTGTATCATCACATCACCCCCTGAAAAGGGTTATCGTCCTCCTACAGGCCGGGGGACCAACGCGGGCAAACAGGTCCCCTGTGTCCCCTGGTGAGCTGGGAGTTAAAGACAGGAGGGTTGCGTGTCTTTGTCACTCAGAAGGAGCCAGGCTAACACACATTCAGGGATGAACTCGGCCTTCCAATTCAAGAGGAGTCCTGTCGATGATGAGACAGCATGGGCATCAGCGGGCAGAACAAGCGAAATGCTAAGGGCGTGAGAAAAGGCCCGCTGCCCAGGGACCGTGCAGAGGAGGCCTCCTCGACGGCGAGATGCCGGAGATTCCACTAACAAAGTCCTCTCTTGAAGTTACGACGTTGCAATCTCAAAAGCCCCCTGTAAAGTGACGTACCTCTGGAGGTATCCTACATTTAGCCACTTTCAGACAATAGCATTGCAATACTAATTAATGTATTCAATTTATCTCTAATTATATTGTTAGCCAAATCCTGAGTCTCAATGGAACAAAACACAAGGCAAATGTATTTTGATAGAAGGAGGGAGGATAGTATGTTTTACATACTCAAGTCCTTTTTTGGAAAGAAGTGATGTATTAATGACCTTAATTAATTAGAAAAATAGATCTGGACCATTTCTGATGGAAGCAGAATAATGTAATGAGAGGAAATAGTCGTGGTTCATGTCCTGCCTGGCCAACCACCTCAGCAGGCCCGTCAGTCCCAGTAAGCCTCCATTTCTCTTGTGTTAAGTGAGAACAACTGTGTAGTATCGTGCCTCAGATTCCCCCGAGGGCAAATCTGGAGTCCAGGATCCGAGCAAGTGTGGGTGGTCATCCCAGGGAGCACTCAGAGGAACGGGAAAGTGCGATAGGGAAGAAGTAGCTTCAACGAGGGCCTTACTTCTGCAGCCTAGTGCTTGCAGTCCCTTGGAGGACCCTTCGGGGGACTGTGAGAACTGCCCTCAGAATCGTCCCACCACGGGGAGAGGAAGTCGGGGGATTTATGCAGGAACTCCCATACCTCAAAGGTTGAGGGTCACACCTGGGCCAACGACCCACAGGCCCTTCCAGACTATCCCGTGACTGGGCTGAGCATCTGCTCGTGAGGCCAGCGCACACCGAGGCAGAGGGCCACCGCTGTCATGCAGGAGAGAGGCCTGCCTACACGGGACCTCGCGGGGCAGGCCGGGAGTTAGAGAGGGCCACCAGCAGTATCTGCCACAGGTACGGCTGCTTCACAGAGCTGTTGAGGAAAGTCTCGGAGGACAGTGTGAATAAAGTGCTTACTGCAAGGTTAAGCACAAGATGAAGAGTCAAAAAATGGCCATTGTCATTGTTATCATTGCTACTTTTCTTTTTATTTTTAGATTAAGGTTACTGAACCTAGGACTGCTGTGTTTAATGGCGGGCTCAGGGAGCCAGGAACCAGCCCGAAGCCCCTAGAACGGAGTGAAAATAATACAGGGGTGAGGGTGTAAACTTCATGTCCTCCAGAGTCCCGCCTGGTTGATCCTGGGGAACCCTGGTGGGTCAGCCTTGCCAGAGCCACAAAGGGAACCATGAAGGAGGAAAGGAAGGCTACCTGTCCTCACTACAGCCTCCCGAGATACAAGCGCACCCTTGAGGTGGAAAACCCCAGCCCCTCTCTAGTTCAAGAGCTATCTGACCGCAAAAGGAACCCGCAGTACAGATTTCTGGTTTAGCCTGGGCTACGTGACCCTTTCACCCAAGTTTTGCTTCGACGTTAGGCCCAATTCAACAGGCATGAATCCGCACAAATTAGTTCCCAGGGCAAACAGCAGTTTGTGAAGACAGCGGACACCCTTTGCCGAGCAGCTGAGCCTGTCAGTCAGGCGGCGGAGGCTGCATGGCTGTTTTGGCTGAGGACGAATACAATGGCGGGAGGTGAACTCCTGTCGGCAGGCACAGCGGCTCGCACTCGCTGAATACATCACAACCCCCTTTGTGCAGCCCTGTGCTTTCACCACCCTCGTATATGGAACACGGCTTACAAAAGGAAACAGTTTTGTTTGGCAGGTGGGAAATCATTTCAATTGTGCTATTTTTCTGTTTACTCAAATAAATATAAAGATGCTTTTATTTTCCACAAAGAATTGTTATCGCTATTTGAATCTATGTTGCTTCAAAAACAAACATCTTACTTTTAGTATCAGAGCAGAGCATTCTGTTCCTCGGAGAAGTGATATTCTTTAGTAGACTGGTGGGAAACCTGTAGAATATTGAAAGGGTGAGACAAATTCCAGAATAAACAACACAGAACCTTTGTTTTCTGAACTCTAATGACTATGATTGGTCCCTACCATAGGGTGGACATCAAATGCTGGAACATGAAGGATCGGCCCAAAGGACAAGCCCAGAGGGCTTGTGAGACTGATCTTGTGAGACTATTGTGAGGGTGTTCTGTCTGTCCGTGTGTCTATCTATATCTCCTTGCCCACATGAAGCCCCATCATCCCTCACAAGCCCACGTTCGCTTCCAGCTGTGCTCTGTGGACACTCACTCCCTCTCGGATGAGCAGGGGCTTACTGAGACCTGGACAAGATCTCAAATTACAATGAATCTCATGCAAAACTCACCGGATTCCCTTGTGGTTTCCTTCTACCACCCCACTATTCAAGTCCCAACTCCTACAGGGTGCCACATCGGCCAGCTGTCTGTGTCCTTGCCTGGCCAAATCTCTCTGGGATTCCTTCTAATCTGATTTCGTCTTTGTCCTTCCAACCCATAAAACTGACGCTAACTTATACAATAAGAGCAGAAAAGCCAATGTGCTCTTGTTACTGGCTGGCTTGTCTCTCTCTGGCCTCTTGTGTCTGAGTCATCATCATCATCGCCCTTGAAATAAGTGACAATTAATGAGTGTTTATATGTATTATCCTGTGTCTTTCTCAAAACACAATAAGGGAGATAACATGATCCCCATTTTATGAAGGAGGAATCCGGAGCTTAGAAAGATTAAATAATTGACCAAGCTATTATAGGGCTAGACAGGGGAGAACGGGCAGATTAACCCCGGTCTCTGCCTCCATAGCCTGAGCTCTAAACTACCATGGACTCCACTTTCTCCTATCTGATCAGGCCGTGGGCTCCTGGTGGGTTGGGGGAGGGGGGCTTCCAAGCAGCCCCGTGTGTAGATTTTTCATCCATAAAGTCTACAATCACCGTATCCTTTGTGTGGGGGGCACCACCCGCTCAGGAAGCCCCTTCCACATGCAGTCTCTCGTTGAATTCGAATGGCAACAATCATGATAGGGATCAGCCAGGCAAAACTCGGCCTTCTCTGCTTAAAACCGAACACTTGAAATGCCACATTCCCTAGCCACAAGCGCGGCCAATCCACTCTGTCTCCTTAGCTTCATTCTTCTTTCCTCGCCCTTCGGCCTGCATGTCTCCACCACACCTTGCATCTACCGTTTCCTCTGTTGCCTCTACAGAAACAGAATGTTGTTTCCTCTACGTGAAGCGGTGCCCTGATGGAGTTACCTGCATGTGTCAATGGCGGGATAAACGTCCCACAGTGGAAACCTAGTTAGAACGTCCTCATCTGCAGAATTTTTAAATCAGCAGCAAGGATTTTCTCTTTGCAGAAAACTGGGGCATAATCAAGGCTTTCAATGGAGGGCAGAAAAGGGGAATCACAGAAAATCAGCTCAATATTTTTAAGATGCGGAAGGAAGATAAAGGAAGTGTTCTCTCCACTATTTTTTGGGCAGAGAGACAGGATCCTTTTTTTCCTCTTGAAAGCCAAGACTTTTCCTCAGTTCTTGGTGTGCCCTTGCACGTCATTCCATGGTCTGATCCTGCTTGCCCTGAGTACCTGTAAGAATAGAATCCCTCACTGGCAAAGAGTGCGGTGTGAACACTGAACGACTTGGCCCACCGTCACAATGCCGCTACTCATTAGCAGTGTGACCTAAAGCAAGCTCTTTAATAGGCTTCCTGAATCCATTCCACGTCTATAAAATGGGCATAATAAATCCACCTCAAAAGATTGTTGTAAGGATTAAATAAGAATGCAAAGCTCTCAGTGCCTGCGGAAAGTCCCTAGCAAACTGGAACTGCTAATATGCATAATATTATTCTTAATATCTCTTTAAAGGCCGTTTTTGCTCAGGAGATTTAAGTATCCTGCAAGTTGGTGATAACAAATATCAGTATAGACGGTAAGTTATAGCAGTCACGGTAAATAATACTCTCTGACCTAATTAAAGACACCCAGAGCTCAATGTCTTCACACAATCCAGTTTTATTTCTCACTAATGGCAAGTCCCCGAGGTAGGTGTTCCTGGTCCAACAAACCCCTGGGTTGCTCTTCTCCAAGTGGTGACCCAGGGCCTTCTTGCCTCTCTCTGGTGACTTCTAGATATTGCCTTTCAGCCACTCAGGGGAGGAGAGAGAAAGAGAGGAGAGGAGTCCATGGGAAATGTTTAATGGCCACTCACATTCTGGTGCCCCGCCGTCAGTGACAGGAGCCCATCTAGACGCAGAGGGCCGGAAATGCCGCTGATCTGCGTGCCCAGAGAGGACAGAACCAGTTATGGGCGACCATGGTAGAAGGGATGGGCACGGGAATCACTTCACTTCTAATTTTGATACAAGTAGGACCTATATTTTGGAGGCCTAGGCCAAAACAGAAATCAACTTGGTCACTTTATATTAAAAACATTTCAACAGAAAACAAGAATGGGGCTACCAGAGGCAAACCTGAAAAGAATAGAGGCTCGATTTTGATGTTCCCCTCACTTATCTCTCCCCTGCTCCTCTTTCTTAATCAGTGTCTCTCTCTGTCTTCTCGCCTCCCAGACCCCCAGCATAGGGCCCCCAAGCAGTGCTGTCTCTTCTAGAACTGCTTCGTATTTTTCAGACAATGATGTCCATTAAAATATGCCTTATTTCCTCAGAGCCATATTGTCTGATAGGTGACAGCTAATTAATCTGATAAAGTAATTCATGCAGCTAGAATAATGGTTATTGTGGGAATTGTGTTAGTAGGCCCAAGTAACCTGTATTTTTAATAGGTTCCTTCTAGAGACAATGCCTTAACCCAAATAAATTGCTCTAATGGTGAGAACGGTTCAAATGCGAGAATCTCAGCCACAATGGGCGGCTCTGAGACGACACATGTGGAGCTGGGACAGCTCTCACAGAAACGGTGGACCCCTGAACTTTGTTCCCTTTCACTTAGCACTGTTTTAATTGAAGTGGTGAATTATACATCTGTAAAACATTTTGATATTACATTGAATCATTTAGTCAGAAAGGGTTCTCAGAAAAGCACTACATATCCAGGGAAGCTACGCAAGATTCCTGATATCTTTTCCTTTCCTTCCTAAATATGGAAATCTGGTTCCCGGGATGCGTAGTAACATGCAATGACTCCACAGGGGTCATAGTAATCATGGTAATTGTGTTCACAAATTAAAATCCCTCATTGACTATTGATTGGGGAAGAATCACTTTGGGTCTACTTCTTCCTGAATCCACGGTGTTGTAAGTTTTTTGTTTCGTGTGTTTCGCTTTGTTTTGTTTTGTTCGTTGGATGCCTGCAAAAGCAAAGGTTTTTGTGGTGAATGTCAAAGAACCCCAGGCCCCTTCGGCGTGAATTGTTTCCCTGTGAGCAGGTTCATAAATGAGCAATTTTTGGCTTCTGCGTGCTGTGAAGAAGAGAGCTGCTCTTTCTGATGTCATAAGGTGAGAGAGAGACCTTTGCAGGCTCGTTCAGGGTATGAGGGCTGCCCACGACTCCTGTAAGACACCAGAAACAAGGCAGAGAAAGAGCCAGACACTGCAGCTGGAGTTGCTGTGCGGAGAACCACCCTCCTTGGGATGTTGAAGGGCCCCGACTCCTAGAGACTGCCCCTGAGGTTGGCTCTCACATTCAGTGTCCTTTCCCTTCCTTGATTCTTCTGGAACCCCACTGGAATGCTGAGCTTTTCAGTCACCCAGTGAGTTAGAGATAACCCACCCCCATGCTAAAGGTTGCGAAGCTGGGATACAGAGAAAGATACGAATTCCCCACTACCATGTGGGGAATGGTGGCTCATGCAGACCTAGTCCTCCATCTCCCGGACAAGCCAGCCTTCTTCTCCCAGAGCCCTTATGTGATTGGCTTTCAATAGCAGCAAAAGGAAACTCATTTCCACCATGGTACTACTGAGGAGGAGAGAAATGTGGCAGATAAATCTGAGTTCAGATCTGGCCTGGCCTCACACTGGCCACGTAACTTTGTGAAGTTCCCTGGGATCTCAACCTTGGTCTCCTCCTCTTAGCATGGGGAGCACAGGAACCACACAGGGTAATTGTGAGGATCACGTGTGCTGAAATGTGTGAAATGACCAGCATCTGGAAAGCACTGGCACTAGAAGCAGTAATAAATGATGATGATATGTTTTATATACGTATATATATAACATATCATATTATATAATATTTATTTATTTTATATAAAATATTTATATATTTTATGTATATAAAAAATATATATGTTTTACGTTTATTAGACCCCTCCTAGTTATAGCGTCCTGGGCTGGGGTCTGAAATACAGTAGGATATGTTTCTGCCCTTGATGGGCTTAAAAGTCTAGTTGGAAAGACAGGCCATGTGAAATAGCAAAAGAGTGTATTTTCAGTGCTAAATGAATGAAATAGAAAATCATTACAATCGGAAAGAAGCAGCAGCAGTAATAAGCAGGAAGTGTCCGGGTGGTTAAGCGGGCTTTGGGAGAGAGTTCAGTACAGTTCACACAGGTGAAGAACGGGGAAAGCACGTCACCCACACTAGGGAAGTGGCCTGAGCAGGGACAGGGAGGCTTGCATTTTGAACAAGAAACTCTAAGTTAACACAAATGGTTGGCTCTTTGATTCCACACTCAGTGAAGAAGGACACTCAGATTGCATTTTGAAAGTCACTCCCTGATACTCTGCAAATGACACCAAGATCTAGCACCCTACCTAAAAGCCCAGTCCTCCCTCGTAAGATCAATTAATGTCCCTTAGGACCTTGTGTAGGGAGGCGGTGTGAGGGGTCAGATGACTTGGCTCACCCTTCAAAAGGCCCCCACGTCATCCAGGTAAAGCTGACTAACATAACTGCCCACAGGGAGGGGGTCATGTCAAGTTCTTGTTTCTTTTCATAGATGTTGGCAAGACAGATTAGAACTCTCCACAGCGGTATTTTCCATCCTTTTCCTCCGAGGCCTATGGCCTACTCTTATCATTCAACAGAGATTCCCAACGGGGGAGCTGACCTCTGTGCGTGCACGCACTTACACAAAAGCGATGTCTTGAGCAAGAAGTGTTTCTTAGTGGGTATATGCGTCACCGGGGCATCTTATAGAAATGCAGCTTTCGGTTCAGTAAGTCTAAGCGAGGTCTGAGATTCTGCACTTCTAACGGCTCCCAAGTCCTGCCAAAGCTGCCGCTCCACAAACCACATGGAGAGGTGTGATTGGATAACTTCAGGTGATTTGGGTATTATGTTCATAGCGTGCAGAACCACTGGTCTCCAGAGACCAGGTACCCCCCTCCCCGAGTTCCTGAGGTGCAGCCCTGCTCAGATGCACTGGTGTACAGGCACTCTATTCTGCTTTCCCAGGGGACGCTTGCCATGACCAGGAGATGCCCCTTAGAGGTCTGTTAGCTCATGACTAGAACACCTGAGACCACATGGACACCTATTCCCAGACCACTTAGATGTGAAGTCATGGAAACCTCGGCCGTGTTCACAGAACACTCTACATGTGGATGTCAGGAGACTCTCCCAGACCCCATAAATCTAAAACCCAGGCTGGCCCTCTGCAGAAACTTCCTGCTGAAGGATTTAGTAGTTCAGGGCAGAAGGAGAGAAGGCAAGAGAGACAGCGGGAGCTCAGAATCCCCCCACAGTGGGGGCTAGGAGTGCTGTTTCGAGTACCACTGTTTGGGGTTCGGGGTAGATCACCTTAAGGCCTGCGTGTAGTCAGAACAGAGCTCTGGAAGGGAAGTGTTCCCACGGCTTCTGCGTTCTAAGAGAGCAGTACCTGCTTTTCCCCACTGACATGGTGACACACTGATCCGCCAGTTGCCTGCCGCCCACTGTCAGCCTGGGTCACAGGCACCGAGGGCCCCGGAGGCAGCACTGGTTTGGTCCAGACCCCCTCCTATGCCCATAACTCTGAAACTACATGACATCTTAACCTTTATAAGAATTTCTTCAAGACAGCATTTAAAAACACCCAAATCTTTCTTGACCTTTACATTTTAACAGAGTTTTTTTTTTCTTAAATTGCTGTTACAATAATTTCTTTAAGCTGTGGCATTTTTAAAGCTACTTCAAGAAGAACTTCACTTTGCCTTACCCATCCTATTTGAGACCAATCATTAATCATGAAGGGAAGGCACCAAGGACTCAAACCCGGCTTTATTACGTTTTCGTGTTTGTGACATTTTCTTTCTATCAGCCAGTGGGAAGTCCCTACCATTTTCGTTTATTATCTACAAGTTGTAGAATTTGTTTTCCAGGTCCCATCACTTTCCACACTCTCTCTGACATGGCCCAGAGAGCCGCGAGAGAGCCCTCAGACTGGCTTGCAGAGAATGGCTCAGGGATATCATCTTTAACTCTGTAAAGTGCAAGTCTATTTTGTCTTAGGCAAAACAGACCTTTCTGCCTGTCAAAGAACAATTTAGCTGTCACATTCCAATCTTTTTTCTTTTCTCTCCAGAAGGGCAACTCTTATAGAGGGAACATGGATGCTGGGCCCGTAATTTCACTGGGGCTTAGGTCAGAAGTCATGAAAAACAGCACCCACAGGCCACGGGGCTCCCAGGTCTGCCTGCCTCTAGTCAGAGCAGTAGCACCAGCTCCTTCTAAACCAGGGGTTCTTAACCCGGAGTTCATGGATGCAGCTGTGTGTATAGAACTCGGAAAGCTGTGAATCAGATGGGGAAAAAATGCATCTTTACTTTTATTAATGTCTAACTAAAATTTAGCATTTTAGTCAATTACGAATATAGGCAAGAAATCACTGCGGTATTAGCAGTACCTTAATTGTGTCACCAACAGAAATCACAGACTTCATTTTTGTTTTTGTTTTGTTTTAAGATTTATTTATTTAGAGAGAGAGAGAGTAGTGGGGGAGGAGCCGAGGGGGAGAGGGAGAAAGAATCTCAAGCAGATGCCCCACTGAGCACAGAGCCTGACATGGGGCTCAATCTCATAACCCTGAGACTGTGACCTGAGCCGAAATCAAGAGTCAGATGCTTAACCGCCTGAGCCACCGGGCGCCCCAGAAATCACAGATGGTTTCATATCACATTACAGTGGTTGAAGATACGTTGAAAAATTGCTTATCTTCACCCATACTTGAAAATATGATAGTTATTGGTCTGGCTGCTAGATATTGTTATTTAATACATTAATAAAGAAGCACATATATGACTATATCACACATTTGTGTGTTTTAATACTTCGATAATTATATTTTTGTGTAATTGGTTTCTTTCGCAATGCTATGTATTTTACGTTGTGCATATGAAATCATTATTCTGAGAAGAGTCCATAGGCTTCGCTAGATACCAAAGGCACACACAAAGAATGGGTGAGAACCCACGTTTGTCCACGTTCCTGAGTGTCCGTGTCATTCATTTTTGTATCATCCCTGATGCTTGTAGGAATTTAAGTGGACTTGCTTAGGTTGAGTGATCTTTCAGACCACTTTTGCTTTGCGTTAGGAGCTGTGTGCTATTATCACAGGTGATATAATGGTCATCCATTCATTTTATCTTTCATTTATTTAAAATATCCCTAATGACCTTTATTAAGCTTTCTGCCAAGTACTGTAAAAGATTCTCAAATGAATAAGACATTGTCCCTGCCTCCATGATCTCGGACTCTAATAAGAAGTTTACAATGCCTGTAAACCCTTTATTAAATTATAAGCATTCTGTGCTGTTATTTCCAGCACTAGCAAGATCAACACCTGAGTAGCAAAGACACCTACCCAGGCTTATGCCTGCTGTTGTCCAGGGACAGAAGTGTTTCTTTTTCATCGTCTTCCAGAAATTGTGAGGACCTTCATCCAACAGCCATTTATTAAGTACCAATAGGATGAATAGGCAAGGGAGTTAGATGACTCCAGATGACTCCAGAATTTCTGACTTGAGTCTCCAAATGGAGATTGCTACCTTTCAACAAGAAACAGAATGTGTGTGAGGGGAGAGGTGAGATCAATATTGTAGAGGAAGGAAATTGTTGAGTTTTGAACTTGGTGAATTTGAGGTTGCTGGATTGTAATGGAATACACGGACCCAAAACTTATGAAAAAGTCTAGGTTCAAAATCTAAACATGGGAGTCATTAATGGTATGGGTGGTAAGTTAAACCACTGGCAAGGGTGAGTTTACTCCTTTAACATGCAAACATACAGTCTTTGAGGACTTCCAAGTAGCTGAAGACAATGACAGCTGTATATAGTAAGTAACCTCCCAACCCTTCCCTCCACCAAACAATCCAAAATAAATTCAGAACTACGAAATCTCTATGCAAAATCACATTCTCAATACTACTTGAAGAAAATGCTGAGTGCTGAAAGTGCTAAAAAAAAATTGTGAGTAAAAAGAGAAAAAGAAACAAATCCCATGCCCTTCTGCCCCGTACTTTTCCCACCAGAGTTTGGCTGTAAGCAAAGGCCGACCAATAAAAACTGCTAGGAATCTAGAGGAAGGGCACAGGCAAGAGGACCTTAGGGAAAGTTGGAGAGTGCACCAGAAAGATTAAATAGAGCAGGACTTTAGGAAGGAGACTTCAAAGTATGTGCCTCTTAAAAAGGTAGGCAGCTACTGAGAGGGCCAGACACACAATTTAAAGGGATAGACACAGTTGAAATGAGCAAGTGTGATTTAAAGGGACTGTCTCAAACACATAGTTTCTAGGAGGGGGAAAAAAAGAATAAGAAGAAGGAAGAAGTGTCCTTTAGCAGTTTAGATGGTGAACTAGAAAAGAAGATAAGGGTAGGGTCCTGCAAGGAAAAAAAAAAAAGATCAATAAAATTGGTGGACTCATAATCCCTCCCCACCACCAAAACAAACAAAACCCTGCCAAAGTACCTGAATTTTACTAGACCAACAGTGAAGAGTGTCACTTAACTAGGAACCATGTAAAACATTCCAATATCGTGAAAATGAAACACAGAACAATAAACTCCAAAAAGACTATTGCAGAATGAATTTTCACACAAATCAACTGAGGAAAAGCCAACCTCTCCCCAAAAAAACATGAAGCAGAAGGAAACTTTAAGTTTACACTCAATACCGAATTAAATATATCCTAACAAGCATTTGAGGATATGAAAAACCACTTCAAATTAGAAATTCAAACACTGAGAACAGAAATGGACAAAAGAATAAAAAAAAAAAGCAGGGAGAAATTTAAAAAATAGTTGATTGAACTCAAGGAAAAAAAATGGAAGAAAAAAGACAGTATTATCTCAAAAATAAAGAAGAAATTACAAAATACCCAAGAGAAAAGAGACTCAAATGAAAATTTAATAAGGGGCATCAAAGAAAGGCAGAAAAACAGCCAAGAGCATGAAAATGACACACCGAAAGATATAAAATGGATCAGAGAAAAATAGTAGCAACAGAAAACAGTCAAAGAAGGAATAATATTTGTATTATTGGAGTCCCTAAAGAACAAAAAGCGAAAACAAATGAAACACAACTACTTTTTAAAATGATAATCCAAGAAATTTTTCCAGAAACAGAAAAAGACCTTAATCCCCCCACTTTGAAAGGCTTACTAGCTACCTGGGAAAATTAACCCAAAATGATCAAAACAGAGTCAAATTCTAGAAAAAGCATGAGATCTCAAAGACAAAGATAAAATCTTCAAGTCCTCCAGGCAAAAAGAACAAATAATTTTGCAAAACATTTTTTTTCTGCAAAATTAACAACAGTAAAAGAGTTTGACTGGCATCAGTTTTTATTTATTTTCTTTTTTAATTTTTTTAAAGGATTTATTTATTTATTTGAGAGAGAGAGCACAGGAGGGAGGGGCAGAAGGAAGAGAGAATCCTCAAGCAGACTCCTCACCGGGCATGAAGCCCAAAGCAAGGCTTGATCTCACCACTCTCAGATCATGACCTGAGCCACAGCCAAGAGTTGGACACTTAACTGACTGAGCCACTCAGGCACCCCAACTGGCATCAGTTTTTAAAACCAATGTACAAAGAAAGCAACAACAGAGTAACATTGTTCAAGAGTTCAGTGAAAGAAATTGTGGAAAAAGGATTTTATATACAGTCAGGAAGTCCTTGACTACATTAACTAACATTAGGATATATCTAATATATCAAATAATAATTTCAACATACGGGAACTTACGGAATGTTGGACCTATGAACTGTCCTTGAAGAATCTACTAAGGAATGCTTCTACCAACCAAATCATGAGTGGGGGAGCGACAATAAAAGGACTGATACAGAGCATTTTAAAACATATAAATGTGCATGTAATATTAAAGCAAAGGTGGGGGGTGGAGTGAAAGGCTACCATACAGCTGTTGTACATTGTGACAAAGTAGAAATATTGCAACTAAAAAATAGGAGAAATGGTAGAAAAGTGGGTATGCCTGCATTGCCATAAAGGCATTCAGTGGACAGTAAAGGATCAAAATCCTGATTTGGGGGAAAAGAATTTTTAAAATAGGTAAACCACTAGCTAACTTAATCTCCCTCTAAAGGGAAAATGAACAAAAATGTAAGGAAAAAAAAAAGAAATGAAATGAAAAGAAGGAAATAACCATTGAAACAATTTTTTTCAGAAAATTTTTTTTAATCATAAGAGACTTAGTTGTAAACCTCTGTGCAAATAAATTCAAAACCCTAGATGAAATGGGCAACTTCCTAGGGAAATACATATTGATCTCATTAGGGTTAGAAAGCTTCAACAGAGCAATTTCCCTGTAAGAGAGACAGTTATTAAGGAGCTCCCCCACAAAAAAAAATCACCAGGCACAGCTGATTTCACAAAGCATCATACCGAACCTTCAAATTCTAGCTAGTCCCAATGCTCTATAAATTGCTTCAGAACATTGAAAATGAAAGAAGACTTTTTAATCCTTTTTATGGTGCAAATACTCCTAGCTAAACAAATAAAGACAATACAAAAAAAAAAAAAACCCACAGAGCTCAACAGTCACGAACATCAGTGCAAAAATTCTAAACAAAATACAGATCATCTTCGACTTATGATAGAATTACAACCTGATGAAACCATCATACGTTGAAAATACCGGAAGTCAAAACTGTATTTAATATACCTGACCTACTGAATATCAAAGCTTAGCCTAGCCCACCTTAAACGTGCTCACATCACTTATATTAGCCTACACTTGGGCAAAATCATCTCCCATAAGGCCCATTTTATAATAAAGTGTTGAATATCAGATGTAATTTATTGAGCAGTGTATTGGAAGTAAAACACAGGATGTGTGGGTACACAATGGTCAGTGTATCCGCCATTTACCCTCCTGACCCGCTCCGCCGGCTGGCAGCTGGGGCTCCTTGCTCCTGCCCAGCATCACAGGAGAGGATGGCACAGCATATCGCTAGCCCAGAGAAAGATCTGAATTCGAAGTGTGATTTCTCTGAACGCATATCACTTTAGCACCATCATAAAGTTGAAAAATCGCAAGTCGAATGAACCATCCCACATGGGAGAAGCATCCATATTAGCAAACGTAATCCAACACATTTAACATTTCTTTGAAACTAACCAAATGTTGCGACTTTCCAAAGCAAACACTCCTAATCTCCTAAATTCCCAAAACCCCTCATTTGAGCTTCCTTTGCAATCTAGATAGGGTAAGAATTTCCCAAATCATCAAGTGCTGGTTCATTTTTCGCCTGACAGTTCTGTTCTCAATTTATGTCTTTCCTCTGTCATTTTGCTATGAGCAACAAGAAGAGACTAGGCCGCACCTGCAGTACCTCACTTGGAAATTTCCTTCGCTAAATAGCCAGCTTCATTGCTTACAAATTCTGCTTTCCGCACAACTGTAGGACACAAGTCAGCTAACTTTTCTACCACTATATGGCAAAGATCATCTCTCTCCCACTGTCTAGTAACAGACTCCTCATTTCCTTCTGGATCCTCACCAAAAGAACCTTTAACATTTATATTTCTACTAACATTTGGTTTAAGGCAACCCAGGCTTTGCCTATCCTGTACCTCAAAATCCTACCAGCCTCTACCCATTATCCAATTTTAAAGCCACTTCCCCATATTTAGGTATTTGTTGCCTCCACACCTCAATTCCCAGTGCCCAAATCTCCATCTGTTTTCTATGGCCAGTCTTAGAAATGCTCACGAACTCTACAGCTTCAAACAGGAATTTAACCTGGAGGTGAGGAGTCTGAAATCAAAGCGTTGGGAGGGTCACGCGCCTCCTATGGGCTCTGAGAGAATCTACTCCTTGCTTCCTCCAGCTTCTGGTGGCACCAGCATGCCTTGGCTTGTGGCATCACTGCAATCCGTCCTCCTATCTTCACATCACCTTCTCCTCCGTGAATGCGTCTAATCCCACTCTACCTCTCTCTTATAACCACGTGTTTAATGCCCTCAGGGCCCACTGGGATAACCCAGTATTAAATACAATATTTCTAAGACAATTTCCTCATCTTTCCTCAGAGCCTTAATTTAATCACACCTGCAAAAACTTTATCATAGAAGATAACATAACCGAACCAAGGTGAGTTCACTCCTTGGTGAGTCAGAAACTGTGCCGGGTTGAGTTGTGGCACAAAGCATACTTTACTTGCAGCAAATAAGGAGGTCTCGGGGAGTTCCTTCCACAGCCATGACTCCCCAGGCAAGGGTGGATGGGTTCCTTTTATTTAGGGTTAGGATGAATATTTAGAATGGGAAGCCCTGTCATCATAAAGTAGAGGTCACGCATGCACCTTAGGGAAACGGGCCAATATACACATTTTGTGCTATGTAAATGAGGCTTGTCCTCCTCCTCGGGTGCAGATTTTAGTGCGATAATGAGGTAAAGGTAGTTGTCGGTCAGTCTAGGGGTCACTCCACCGTCCATCTGCACAGGCTGGATTCAGGGGTTAAGTCCAAACTGGTCTGGGTGGTCTGGGCTGGCTGGAGGTCTTGTCGGGACAGACACTATCGCTGGAAGGGTGGTTTCACTTTCCATTTCCCTGAGTTAAGAAATAAGCTGGAAAGAAGAGCTTAAGGGAAATCGTGAAACAAAGGTCAGTGAGTAGAAGCAGGTAGATAGCAGAGGTCAGGTGTTGGGGTCTACCTGGGGTCAATAACATTTACAGATTCTGGGGGTGTAGGACCTAATGGCCATTATTCAGCAATAAGTCCTAAAGGGAAAAATTATTTAACTATTTCCATAGAGAAAGCAACTGACAACATTTAACACACACTCATGGTAAAACTACTCCAGTACATAGAATTAATGCACACTTTCTCAACATCATGATTAGTTCTAAAGCCAGTATCTTACTTAATGGAGAAACATTCAAGCCATTTCCATCATGCTCAAGAACAAGACACAAATGCCCACTCCGTCTGCTACTTCCGAATTAGCCAATGCAATGGGACAAGAGAAATCAGTTAGAGGCATAAGAATGATTAAAGAAAAAAAACTATATTTGCAGATATGACAATATACCTGGAAAACTCCAGAAAATCATACTAAAACTAATTCAAACAAAAGAATTTATTGAAGTAATAGAACATAAAATTAACATATAAAAATCAATAGCCTTTATACGGACAAACAATAAACAGGGGATATAATGACAGAAAATCCCATTTACAACAGCCTCAAAATGTAGTAAATATTTAAATACTTAAAAAGAAATTTAACGAGAAATGTGCAAGCCTGTATAAGGGAAAAAAAATTTTTTTTAAGATTTTATTTATTTATTTGACAGAGAGAGAGACAGCCAGCAAGAGGGAACACAAGCAGGGGGAGTGGGAGAGGAAGAAGCAGGCTCATAGTGGAGGAGCCTGATGTGGGGCTCGATCCCAGAACGCCGGGATCACGCCCTGAGCCGAAGGCAGACGCTTAACCGCTGTGCCACCCAGGCGCCCCTGTGCCACCCAGGCGCCCCAGGAAAAATTTTTAAGCACTCCTGAAAGATACTAATAAAGGTCTGAATAAATGGAGAGACATCCCATGTTCTTGGATAGGATTATACAGCATTATAAAAATATCAGTTCTCCCTAAGTTAATTTATAAATTTGCTACAATTACAATAAAATACCAACAAGCTATGTTCTGGAGTTAGACAATCTGCTACTAAAGTTCACACGGGGGAAAAATTGCAAGATTGGTAGAAAAACACTGAAAAAGAAAAAAATGTGTGTGGTACCAGAAAATAAAACATTCTATAAAACTTTGATAATTAAAACGGTGTGGTGCAGGACCATGAATAGAAAAATAGACAGGCAGACTAATGGAATAGAATAGTCCAGAATTAGACCCAAATACAAATGGAAATTTGGTATATGGGAAAAGTGGCATCTCGAATCACTGGGGTAAAGATGAACTTTTTAATATACAGTTCTGGAACAACTAGGTAGTCATTTGGAAAAAGATAAAATTAAATCCGTATCTCACATCGTAGGGTAGAATAAACTCCAAGTAGATTAGGAATCTAAATGTAAAAACGGAAACCACACAGTATAAAGAAAAGCATAGCTAAATTATTCTTTAACCTTGGTAAGAAAAAGGCTTTTTAACTATAATTTAAAATCCAGAGACAATAAGAAAGAATTGATAAATTCGACTGTATACAAATTAAATAGTTTGCATGACAAAAACACTGTAAACAAAGTAAAAGGAAAACAAATGGGGAGAAAATATTTTAATATATACTAGAAAAAAAGGGCTATATTCCTCATATATAAAGATATCTTAAAAATTGAGAGACAAAGGACCAAAACCCTAATAGAAAAATGAGGGAAAGACATAAACAAATAATTCACTGAAAAGAGAGAGATTAAAAATGGCCCTCAAACATATGGGAAAATGCTTAAACTCAGTCATAATTAAGGAAATCCTTTTCTCACCTATTAAAGTGGCAAAACTCTAAAAACATCAGAGTACTTTCTATGAGTAAAGCTCCCTTGTGAAGCTATGGGGAATCAGGCACTTGCATACATTCCCAGCGGGAATGCAAATCGGTAGAAACCTCCTGCAGGGACATTTGGCAATATCTAACAAAATTGCATAAACATTTTATTTCTGATCTAGCAAGCCCACTTCCAGGGGATATATCTCCAATAATATGAAAATACACATGCACAAACATATTCATTGCTACACTGTTTGTAATTGCAAAGCACTTAAATGCCCATATGTAGAAGAGCACTTGAATACATTGGTAGATCCCTACAAAGGAGTACTATACAACTGTATAAAAGAATGAGGAAAACCATGACATTCATTATTAAGTGAAAAAAGGCAAAACCCCTGTTTAAAAGAAACAACAGGTTCAAAATAGTCACTTTTGCTAAGTGCCACCAAGACTTCATACTGAACCTGTGAAACTTAATAAAGGGAAACCTCACTAAAGTGGACTGAGGATGCTAGAAGGGGAGGCAGGAAGGGGGAGTCATCCATTCAATGTCAATTACAGGAACAATCGTCAATAATGGGCCGCAATAGGAAAAGATAAGCATTGCATCTTCTATAGGAAACTGACCACCCCTGCATCTCAGCCTATGAGAGACTGTCATCACCCTTAACACTTGCCCCTCTCCAATGGACTTCTGTTGAAAACAGCTCCCAACTTCCTCCGTCTTCTCTATAAAATGATGTTCCTTTCTTTTGCTGGTTGGACTTGCCTATGGTTTTGCCATAGCTCTCTTGTCCTCGATAACAATTCTCTGTTATTCCGAAATAAACCCATTTTTGTTGGTAGAATAATTGGCAGTTTTAATTTTAAGGTTAACAAATCTAATTGCAGTTTCAACCTCTCCCAGGAGTGGAATTTTAAACCAATCACTCTGGAATTTCCCCTTCAGCACTAGTGAGGTAATCTGCATGATAAAACCCCCTGCCTTCCCCTAAGGGAAAGTAACCTTGCCTGAAATAATCCACTCTTTTAACTTCCTTGTATCACCCTCCTTCTTCCTATAAAAACCTTCTTCCATTTTGTACAACTCCCGCGAGCTCCTTTCTACTTGCTAGGTGGGATGCTGCCTGGTTCCTGAATCGTTGAATAAAGCCAATTAGATCTTTAAATTTACTCAGTTGGATCTTTATTCTTTAACACTCCAAAGAGTATCTAAGAGTATGTGATCTTTTGTGTCAGAATTTAGATATAAGAAACTACCCAGGTGTCTGTCCCTTTATGCAAAAGAAATTCAACACAAATAAACAGAAGTTGCATAAACTCGAAGTATCTGCCTCAAAATACTTATCAATGCAAAGGAAAAGATAGTAACCTTATAGCAGAGAAACCAGAAGACACCAGCCTAACCAAGAGATCAAGGTAAATACCACAGTAATAAAACCGTATCATCAATCTCTTGATCTAATGGGCTAAAAAGAGACATAGTATCATTTCTGTGGTATTCTTGCCAAGACTGCATTTGTAAGAAAGCATTATTAGACAAACCTAAATGAAAGGGTATTCTGCAAAATTACTGATCTTTACTCTTCAAAAAGTGCCAAAGTCATGAAGGACAAGCAAAGACTGAGAACCTGTCACAGATTGGAGGTAAGAGGCAATGTGGGGTCTTGGATCGGATCCCGGAACCAAAAAATGATATTTGCAGGAAAATTCGTGAACTTCTAATCAGGTCTGTAGTTTAGTTAATAATATGGTACTAATGTACATTTCCTATTCCTGATAATTATAATATGGTGATGAGAGTTGTTAACATAAGTGCAGGCAGAGTGAAGGATAGGAAGGAACACTTTGTTATAGTATTTTTTCAACATTTCTTAAGCCTATAATTAGTTCAAACTAAAAGGTTGCCCGACAGCAAAAATGAACTAAATAAATAAAATTAATTCAACTTCTATTCGGGTTTTTTTCTGGAAACCTCCACCTTTCTACCGCTCTCCTATAAAAGTTTCAAAAACATTTCTAAAACCACATGCCACTCATCTGAAGCTCTCAATGATCAGACGGGCAGCCTGGAAGGTTGCCAAATTAGTGAAGAAGAGGAGAAAGCCGGAAGGGGCTTCCGAGGAGGAAACGGAGCATCTGAGGAGAGATTTTTCAATGACCTCTTTTGTGTTGCTAAATTTATTCATAACCTGGAATGGGCTACAACCATCACAAGGACACAAAACTCATCAGGTAAATTCAAGGACTTTTTAAAAATGCATCTAACCACCTCCTGTCCAAAACATTCAAGCTTAACCTTTCTTTCAAAAATGCAATCTGCTCTTTACACCCTGCCCGCATACCAGACTCGGAGACCTAGATTGTCACACGAGCAGAACCATCACCTTGCCCTGATTCAATAGGTTCTTGTTGCTACATTATCAGCTTGAGATCCTAGGGGTATGTGGAGATATGCCTGTTCGTTGCTGGAAGAGTTCATGCACAATTTATGTCCTTCACATAACTTTGTCCTTCAGAGATGTCTTTGGAGCTCATTTCAATTATGTTTCCCCAACAACTCTGTTAGAAGGTGACTGTTTTCTCTTCCTGTTCAAAGTAAAAGAAATGAAACAAAGATCCTAAACAATTAATGGAGGGGCTCCTGATAGAAAGAGTTTGATAAACGTAATGCTCGCTCTGATATCTCCAGCCTCTGCACCCCCTTTTCGGTCTACAAGACCGTGCTGCCCTGGCAAATGTGGACGCGGAGCTAGTGACCCAGGTATTCCAGCTGACATGCGTTCCCTTCGCAATATAGTGATTCACTTTGCACGGCGGAGCCCTTTACACTTTTCAAAGCCTTCTTCACAGATTTGATTTAATTTGATCCTCAAACTCCACTGTGATGTAGGTAAGATAGACATTTCTTTTTTAAAATGCTGCTACGGTCTGAATGTTTGTGTCCCCCCAAAAATCATATGTGGATATCCTAACCTGTAAGGTGATGGTATTAGGAGTTGGGACCTTTGGGAGGTGATTAGGTCAAGAGGGCGGAGACCTCACGAACAGAATTAGTGCCCTTAAGAAAGAAGCTCCAGAGAGCAACCTTCCACCCTTTGACCACACGGAAGCCTCTGGTATTTTGTGATAGCAGCTCAAACAGACTAAGACAAATAGACGACACCACTCCATAACCAAAGGATACCACTCAGTAACACTTTAAACTGCATAAAGTCTCTTATTTGCATGACCTTATTGAGTCCCACTAAAAGAAGTATGAGTTAGTATTATCCCCGTTTTCGAAATAACTGAGGCTCAGAATGGACTGATCTAAAGTCACTCGGGTAATGAGAGGGAAGATGGGACTTAAGAGCAAGTCTTTTGACTTATCATGCAATAATTTCCTTCACTATGCCATAGCTGCATACCAAAATGAGGAGAATTTCAAGTTTTTAACTATGACTCCAAAAATGAGTCCATGAATGACATCATACATAAGGGAATCGAATGGGGTCCTTCTGCTTAGCCCCTGGCCACCACTGCCGTCCCGATGGGGCTGGGCAGAAATAGAACGTGGGTACAAGTCATGCGGGTAAGAGCTGCTCGTGCTCAGGCGTCAGGCTAGATTCAGGCAGTCTGTATGGATACCTGTGATTCACTTAGGAAACATTCCAAGGACGTTAGGAGAGCCAGAGAGGATATACATTAATTCAATAATTAGAAGCTCAGAGGAACCATTCGGTATTTGAGGTAGGACACAGTTAGGCTTGCACTAGCTCCCGTTATACAAAGACTGTATTGAGCGAGCTCTCTATGCTTTACTTCTTGCCCTAGCATATCTTAAAGATACGGGGCTCACCGTGCCTAGCCCAGGAGAACAGAGTTTCATAAATAACAGGACTCCAGAGTCATGCTTCACCCTTCAGCGTGCTACTGAGGTCCATGATGTTCCAGAGCCTGACCGTGGGTTTATGATTTTAAAAACAAACAAACAAAAAATAAATAAATAAACAAGAAACCTTACAGGGAAGGATTCCTGCCGGCAGGTGTGAGGAGGCCAGGCAAAGAACTGCTTTCCTTCTGGTTCCTGGAAATGTTACGGATGGTGCCCAGTGGAACATTCTGGCTACCCCTGGAATGGCCCCATAGCTCCACTGGACGAAGCTCACTAACCTGACAGCCGTCACTTTACTTACAGTGACATCAGCAACATGATGGCCCCTCTCGCCGGCAGCCTGGGCTCTGCGTGGGCTCCCGGTCCTCAGCAGGTGCTGCTGACCTGCACAGGTAGCAGTCACCTGCCTTGCCCAAGGTTTCTGCAAGCCAGCAGTCTAAGAGCCTTTTCCTCCAGGTCTGTGGGGGATTTGTGTTCGCGTCTGTTGGTTTTTATGTGACGGTGTTCGGGGGAAGCGTTGCTGCGTGCAAAGCAGTATTCTGATAAACGGTGGCGTGTGAGGGTGCATGGTAGACACGGAGTTGAAGGGCACAGGGAAGAAACTCGAACCGGTAAATTCTGGGCTGTTTCGTCCCAACTTGTAAATCCAAACAATCTCACAGTTATGAAGTGGAAAGTTTGTGGGGAAAAACAAATGCTTTGGTTATTACAGTGTTACTACGTTCATAAAATATATTTCATTAGGGGGGAGTTTACACAGGGGGTAATGAGATTTTTGCTTTATACATTATTTATAACCGCTTAATCCAGGTACTGGGGGTTATTTTTTTATTTCTTCGTTTTCACAGCTACAAAACACTTCAGTATTTCTAATTTATTTCTGCTTACAATACAGATGTTCTCAATTGTGTTTCTAACTACATTTCAACCGTTATGATCGTGTTTATTTGTGTCAGCACACAAGCGGGGGCAGAATGTGCAATACACAATAGTGAAGCTTCCAGAAGCATGTAAAAAGGCCTCTTGTGCTTTACTTATCAACAAATTAAAGTCCGCTGCACAGCACTGTCTTTATCATCGGTGGTTTTAATCTTTGGATAATTCCCCTGCAGTTGGGCAAGCAGAGCGACAGCTCTCTCTCAGTGCAGAGAGGGTGCACGCCTTCAAACAGCACTTTTCAAAGATGACCATTTGGAAGCAACATTTGGAGAACATTTGGGTTATGTCCTCTAACTGAATTTCCAAGCTGTTGGTAACGGACTAAAGAAAACGCAGTCTGTACCGAATCCTAAGAAAGCAAGAGTGTAAGAGCCTTGAAGGTCATGTGTAAATATTGACATTTTAATTTTATTTAGCATACCGAAGTGGAGCCCTGGCATTGCTTATCTTGCCATAAAAGCTCACCCATTTGCACCGCCCAGCAGATTGCCGAGGAAAGATCTGATCTGAGCAGCCTTGGGTGCTCTCCCCTGCCTTTGCTAACAAGGCTGAGTTTTGTTTGTGCAGAATCTGAGTCAGAGGGGCGTTCCTCCTCTCTCGTCTCCACCACGGGCTGATGCACCTGATTAGAGAGCAGTGCTCCGTGGGCTGAAGGTTCATGTAGTGACATGAAAACCGAGATGCAAAAACACTCAGGGAACACAGCCTCCCACTCCCTCACAGAGTCAAGGCAGGTGTCTTGGGCGAGAGTTGCTCGGGGAACTGGTAACTGGCTAATTTGGCCAGGACACCCCTCTGTGTCCTCAGTCGCAGGATGAGGACGAACGCCAGCATGTCCTCGGGCTCTGCAGCCTTCTCGCGAACCAGGACTCCACCTGCATAGCTGAATTTGGTCAGGCCAAGCTCGGAAGGTGGGCTGTAAGTGCCCCGTCTCTGAGCCAGCAGCAGCGATTAGGGCCCCCCACGCGCCTAACAGCTTCGCCAAGACGCTCGAGTGCTGACCTACCGCGTTACTTCCCTGCGCCAGAGAAGAGCCCGGCTTTGGTAGCACGGCCTGGCAGTTTGAGAAGATGCCAGAGGTTCCCATCTCCCTAAAGTGAGGTCACTAGAATCATTCCCCTCCGGAGACGTGGTCGATTGAAACGCAGGGCCAACAGAAATGAGGGCCCAGTGAGTGAAACATGGAGGGACCACGGCCACCTCAAATGGTCTTTGGCCTGAAAGGTTTTTTTCTAAGTGAAAGGAAGAAAATTGAATGTGGAAACAAAATGATCTTTTAAGGCTTCATAACTCAAGCTCTCTAACTTGTCTCAAAAAGGGAGAAGTGGTATAAAAAGACCCATGCCGTTTTCTGCCCTCTGCATTTGAGTTTTGAAACGTGCTCCTCAAACATTAATGATCTAGCCTCTGTGTCCAAAGAAACGTCATGATTTACGGCTCACACAGTAGTCGCAGAGCTCACCACCCTTCTCTACTCTAGAAGCCCTGGCCAGTTCACCTACGGGAATAGTGCAGGAGATCACAGCAACTCTCGAAGCTACATCGTGTGTTGTGCTTTGCGTTGAGGCCGTACTGAGGGGGCAGACCGAACCCCGTTCGAAATTCCCAAGTGGGCAAAGTGTGTGTCAGTCTGCCCTGCCCTCCTCTCTCAGTGCTTTCCCCAGACCTCCTTAGCCAACCTCCCCGTCATTCCTGCCGATGGAACCCCAAGCTTCTTTCAGTTCTGCCAGTCCCTTTTAGCCACCGGAAAACAAAGCCGGTAACCACCTTAGGGTGTTCGCCTGCATGGATTAGTTCTGTGTTTGGTACAAACCAAGAGAATTTCCATTTGAAAGGAAGGGGAAAAAGCCAAAGGAATGAATCTTTAGAGATGGAATATCAGACACCACGACCCCTGGATAAAATCTACTTTGGGCAGGGAAACATATTCTCAGCATCCCTAAAGCAGGGACCAGTCAAGTCAGTCCAGATCAGGTCAATCTCAGGACAGGGACCTCCCCCGCCACAGCCCCTCCAAACACACTTCCCCCTGTGATGTTTTAGGCAGAGTACATAAGAGCTATTACCTACCCACCTACTCAGAACTTAATACTAATTAATTCTAATTAGCCTAACACCTGATACCTGATGACCTGAACTAATTAACAGAGTCTGGTTGTTCTGGTTTTTCTCAAGACCCTATTGCCTTCCCACCTTCTCAGAAAGAAGGAAGCAGTGTTTAAACAATTGTCCAGAAATGAATAAAGAGCATGATAGAGTTTCTTTCGAACATCTAAGTTAAAGTTGCACAATTCACTGGTTTTATAACAAACTGGATTACCCTGGTTAGCCCTGATTTGTTTTAGCCTAAAGCCTACGATGCCCTCTTTCCAGTTTGGTATCCTCCACATACGTGAACCTTTAGTGGGGGGAGGAGAGACAGATAAGACTTGTTTTATTGGAGCTTGTGAAAATGATGGCTTTTGTCAAGTTCAATGTCATAAGTTTTCTTCCACAAGAAGGCAGAGTATACTTCCCGATGAGTGGTAGCTCTTTATTACATAGAAATGGTTCCTAATTCTCAACACATAGAGCATTTGAGAAAACAGGGGTATTCTCCCAAGTCACAAAGAATAATGGGGTGCTCAATATGATCGACTGTTGTAAGCTTTCATAGCCTGCTTCAGACTGAGATCCTGAACTATGGGAAAAGAACAGTGCCCGTGGCCACGGGAGGCCATCGCTGGGAGGAGGGGCATCAACATCCCATAAGGCCACCAGGACAACTATTGCTTTCCATGTTATTTTTTTTAAAGATTTTATTTATTTGAGAGAAAGAGTAAGCAAGAGAGAGAGCATGAGCAGGGGGAGAGGGAGAGGGAGGGGGAGAAGCAGACTCCCAAATGAGGCAGGGAGCCTGACACAGGGGCTCCAGCCCAGGACCCTGTGACCATGACCTGAGCCAAAGGCAGACACTTAACTGATGGAGCCACCCAGGCGCCCTTGCTTTCAAGATCATAGTAAAAGTAATAAGGTAATAGGAATAGGAAACTTAGGCTCTGTCTACTGGATTCATAAAACAATCCCCCCAAAAGAGGGAAATTCCAATTTTCCGTGAAGTTTGAAATCTCTAATTGTCTGGCATAATTTCCAGGCATGCAGAAAAAAATTATTATTTTTTTTCATCGGGATTCATGTAGCTCAGTGTGCACATCAGGAACACCTGGGGAATTACGTGTGGTTTTATTTCTCTGTTTGCTTGTTTTCAAACTATGTGGTACTACCCCCACCACAAATTTCTACTGAAATCTAATTTCATAGTGTGGTGCCAAAGAAACGTGCGCTTTTCAAAAATTCACCAAGCAAATTCTGAGACTGACCCCTAATTCACCGACACTACTATAACCTCTTTCACTCTACCTTTGAATGATCTTCAGAATTAAAACCCACGCCTTACCCTGGTGCATGGGGGCAAAAAAAGGAGAGAGTTTCAATGCTGAAGACAACTTTGACAAAAATGGATGCAAAGTTAGGGAATTTAGACCCCAACATAAAAGAAGCAGAGAACTCTCTTCCCTTGTCTTCCTGAACTCCACTCCCTCTTGATTCTTCTCTCAGGATTGTTCCCGGGCCCTTCTCCCTATGCCGACTCTCAAAAGTAGGCCTATTTCCCATCTTTTCCTCCAATGCCCTCTTACCCTCTCATCCAACTTCTTTGCATAGACAATCTTACCTATCGCCTTGGCTCCAACCCCATCTACACCTGACTTCTGAATTAGTCTGCTCGGGCCACCGTAACAGTACCACAGTCTGGGTGGCTTCAGCAATAGGCATTTCTGTTCCTGCGGTTCTGGAGGCTTGAAATCTGAGACAAGATGTCAGCAGGGTTGGTTTCTTCTAGGGCCTCTCTCCTTGGCTTGTAGAGTCTGTCTTGTCCCTGTGCCTTTGCAAGATCTTCCCCTATATGTCTCTGTGTCCCGATTTCCTCTTCTTACAAGGACACCAGCCATATTGGATTAGTGCCCACCTTAATATTCTCATTTTAACTTACACCTCTTTAAAGACTCTATCTCCAATACAGTCATGTTCTGAGTTATTGGGGCTTAAGACCAACATACAGATTTGAAGGGACTACAATTCAGCCCTTTACACCCCCAAATTCTATAACTCCGGCCCTACGTGGTGACTGGCTTGTGTATTTGAAGCACTCTCACATGAGAACAAGAAACAAGATATCTGTATTGTTTAAAGGATCAAAATAAGGACCCATGTGTGGAGGATTAAAGTGGAAATGTTCAGCCCGACATAGGGAAACAATTACTTGACAATGAGGGAGTCTAGTGATCACGGGCTGCATCCCGTGACAGCATGTCCCCATCATAGGAAGGGCACAACAGAGGCTGGCTGGTGCCCATTGGCCTGTCTTCAGGGAAAGCCAGCATGGGCCTCCAAGGTTTGTTTTCCTCCTTTAATTTGATGACTTTACTGAAGGAATATGAGCTCACAGGGATGAAATCAAGATGATCAAAATAAAGCAGTAGAAAATCTGAAAAGTATATGCATAGATGTGTCCACAAATACAGCACAGTCAGATATGAGAGGCTTTGCAGCATTCATCAAATCTGGAATCCACAGGCAGTACCTACGGGCGACTTGGGGCTTTCTCGGCATCTCCTTCCATTACCTCCATCTGCTCATCTCCAAAATATGCCAAAATAAGCATTCGAGCTAAGTAAGAATTTTATGCTTGCTAGGCAAAGCAGCCTCAAGACAGGGCCCCCGATCCTCCCCACCTTCCAGATTGCCACCCTAAACCATGCTATCTAGGAATTTTGGGTTTGCCAAGTACCCAGAAGGATGAGAGCTACACAGTGTACGAGTGTCGAGTCCCTGTTGAGCTGCGAGAAGCTGGCATATGTAGACCCGTCTTGGCTCCTAAGGGGACCCCTCCTGGTACATTGAGCTCAGATGGAATGAGGGGCCTGTGAAGCCTCGCCCGCCCACCCAACCCACCACCACTTCTACCCGGTTCCACGAGAACAAGCGAAACAGCCAAAACCCAAATCTAGACTCTATCTCTAAAGACCCTGAGGCCCTAAGTAAGAAACTGAGACATTTGTAGAAACCTTCAGAATTTTCATCTTTTCTTACACCCTACTCATCACTGTCACTTAGTAAGTAGCAAAACAGTGGGTTTTTTTAGGTCATTGTCGCCTGCCCTCGTGCTAGACTCCTTCACCGCATCTCCAGATCATGCGCACTCCGTCGTGTAGCCACGGCCCCACGCAGTTTGTGAGTTCTCTACTGACAGCCTGACCCCTCTGAATCCAGGAAAATACCTGAGTCACGGAGGGACAGCTAACATCAGGTGACACTTGAAGGCAAACCCTTGTATCCTACACTATTTATGTCTTTACCGAGAAGCATACTTGTAATCTGATCGGTAGGGTATAAGCAGCACTCTCTTTTATAATGTTTTCGTAGGAATCAATACGGTATAACCAAATTGGTGTCAATAGGTTAGATTTCTTATTTGTCATTATTGAGACTTTTCATTTCTTCATTGAAAAACTACGGGTTTACATCATGCCATTTGACTTCTGGTTCAAGTGCTTCCAAAGAAAGTGATTTTCAAGAATGCATCCTTGAAAGCCTGACAGTCTAACAGTTGGAAGATTCAAGTCAAAACTGCACGGCAGACCCAAGGTAGGCAAGATGGGAGGTTTCGAGGTAACTAAGGACAATAATTGTAAGTACATAAATATATGTTTGCCAACAAAAGCCAAAGAGTAAATAGAACAACCAGTAATAAGAAAGCGGGCAAACACATTTTGATTTAAATTTTGAAAAGTACCCAGTGTCCCGATACCTTTCCCATTTAAAAACAAAACAAAACAAAACAAAAAAACTGTAGCTACTCTTCAAGGGCAAATGGGTGTGTGCGTGTGTGTGTGTGTGTGTGTGTGTGTGTGTGTGTCTAATACATTAGGACTAGAGTTCCACTTCAGTTTCTGAGTCTCATAAGCAATTATCCTCATCCTCTTTTCATTTGTGCAAGGTTTCACAGTCTACAAAGCACTTTACCAAATATTATTTGTTCACCCAACAGTTACTGAGTGCTCCTCTCTGCTAAGCATTGTGCTAGTGATACCGATAGAGAAAGAGAATACTTCCCTTTTCAAAGTCCACAGAAGCAATCTCCCACCCTGAACAAATGTAAGGAAAGGAAAGTCTTTGCAAAGATCCGAATGGGACAATGACTTTTTTTTTTAACATGTAATTTCTCCCCTAGAATTCCAAACTTCCAGTAATGAGAAAGGAGAAAAAGAAGATCACCAATTTCCCAGTATTTTAAGAAAGGCATTTCACTGCTTCTCATTCATTAGCCTCTGGTGCTAATCAATTGAAAGTTACCTACAGTTTAAGGGGGCAATGATCCTGACCCTCTCTAAATGTTTCTAGGGTGCCCTAAGACCTGTACATATCTTCTCTATTTGCTATATCGTAGACTGAAGGGGAGGGGTACTCTTTCTCCTTAATTGTAATAGGTTAGGCATTAGTTTACGAATAAACCTTGAGTATATCAATTTGCAAAGCAATTCATGATCACTTTTGAGTACTCATGCACTGTGATAGGAATTATAAGAGATGAGTAAAAGCATACCCCTGATCATGAGCAGCCCAGGAGGGGAGACATCTAAGTAAAATATAAAGCGAATATTCCACAATAAAGAACAGTGCCCGAGGATAGACTTTTTCACCTAACTAAACTTCCCAACTTTCTCACTAAATGTTCTCACTGAGCCACATGTGGTGGGGATAAACATCTAAAACAGCAGACATTTGTCATGTTTTAGGCACTATGTTCTGTTTTTCTTTAAATTCTTCAAAATTCTAGAATAGGTTATGAGAATATATCCTCCGAGCACTTTAGAAAATAAGCCAGCCTAATTTTACTTAAAAAAGAAATGACGTCCAGACTGGTCTTATTTTTCTGGAAATACTGAATTAGGTAACTAGACAGATCTAGTGAATTCTGACTTGAACAAGAATTCTGAGAAGATCTCAAGACTTCTTGCTGGTCAAGTTGAAAAATAATTTGTACCAAATGATACCACAAGATGAATTCATAATAATTAAATTATTGTGCCCTAACGGTGCTGGTCAGCCTTGAAGAAAGTTTCTAAAGACGTTCCTGGGGTTTATGCCCTTAGCCCTGTATTATCCAACATATTGTACAATTTGGATAAAGATGTAGAAATTGTGCTGTACTGAAACTTCAATGAATTCAAAAAACTCAGAACATAGCAAATAACTATCCTTGTGTCTGGCCCATGAAAATTATACTTTTGAAAGTTTCTATAATGAATGAATGAATAAATAAATAAATGGATTACATAGGCTTGAAAGAGGAATTAATACTAGAGAGACCACATGTAATTGTATAAATGTAAAGTCCTGCACCAAGATCTAAAACTAAATACCAAAGTATAACAGGGAAGGAGAGATTTTACTGAGCTGTTTGATTGGGTAGCCGTTCCTCCCCCTCACAAAAAAGATAAAACAGAAACAGAAAAAAATGTAATACTCGAACTGGTTGCATCAATAGAAGTATAGAACCTAGAATAAAGGAGATGATAGTTTACTTTGTAGTGTCAGGACATACCTGTAGCATTTTGTTCAAATTTGGCTACTACACACTGAATTGACTTAAACAAAAATAGAGCTGTGAGTAAGCTAAACATGTTGTGTAAGAAATAATTTATTATGTGTGATTATCATCACAGTCATAAAATGAACGAAGTGCCAAGTGCTTTACAAGCATTTTCTCGTTTAGTTCTCAAAACTTTTTCCTCGGAGGCAAATATTACTATAATCCCCATTTCATACATAAGAAAATAAAGGCTGAGAGAGGTCAGGCCATTTGCCCAAAGTCAGAGAGGTGATAGATAAGGGTGGCCATGGATCGCAACAAGGCTTCCTTGGTTCCAGAGCCTACGCACTTAAGAAGAGGAGAAAAATATTTAAAAGACTACTCCATGGACACAACATCAGAACATATCCATTCTGGCTTCAAGACAAAGTACTAGAACCAAAGAATGGAAGTTACTGCAAAAATCAGCTCATTATATGAAAAAGTATATAATCATTCTTTTAGGTGTCTCACACAGATCCCTTCCCATGCTTTCCACACCGTTTGAAATCAAATTGACCATTTCCTTGAATGAGGGCGATTATAATAATTGCAAAAAGTTTTCTGTTTTCTGTCTACAAGAGCTCACGGTTCAGATTCTTAAGGTGGTATGTTTCTGTTGGCCACATTTCTATGTCTCTTTATATTTCTGTTCCTATTAACTACTGCACAGATCCGAGTAATTCGAGCATCAAAGATGTTTGGCTTTGACTTGACAAAATATACTAGCTAAAGCCGCCCTTGAAAGCCAAGAATTGCTCCTCCTTTCAGTGCCACCTTGACGCCACGATGAAAGATGTAGGAGTCACCCTGGGTTTTGAAAAGAAGCAATCCATTTCCAAGTTGCAGTCTACTTGAAATTATCTCCCCAATTACATGGAAGTAATTTACTCTATATTTACTTTCTGCCTTGGACTATCAAATATCTCTTCCTCTCACCCCCAGGGGCAGCAGCTAGGATTAAAACTTCTACGACCAGCCTGGCTGGGATTTTATTATTTAACTCTTTTCATGCCCACTTAGGAGTGGACAAGGTCCACACCAGAGAGTGACTCAAAGTCCCCTCTAGCCCTAAGACGTATTATTGCTATATTAACCTTATTTATTTTAGATCAAATCTATTTCCAAAACAGTTTATTATTTTTAGTACAAATTCTTTCTCCAGCACGGAGGCTGACCTATATAAAGCTAAGCAGATGAAAAGAAAAACATCGAATCAAGTAACAAGTTGACCCATGCAATGCCACACAAATGTATGTACTGTTCGCTCCGGGGTCAGACCCAATTTAAGCGCCGCTAAACCCAGAGTTCTCTCTCAGCTGGGCCAAGTCTCCCCTTCCACCCTACCAGTGGAGGCCACCAAAGCTCAGAGGAGGGAACATTTTTATTTCTAATTTCCTGTCCTGGGTGTAGTCCTCCAAATCTCTGGGCTTCCTCCTGTCCTGCCTTTTATGGAGAGGGAGAAAAAGCTTTTCCAAATAAATCTCGGCCCCTCACACCCCGAACCGTGGAGGAACATGACTCTTCATTTGTTGTTCATGGTAGGCTTTACATTTTAGAGCTGTTTTAGGTTCACAAACTGAGCAGAAAGCACAGAGTTCCCATACACCCTTTCCCTGCCCGCCCCCCACTCCCGCAGCTCCTCCCAGTTGTTAACAGCGGGCACTGAGCAAGACCTCCGGATGGAGCAGTCCATGCCTGCAGTTCTTGAGTTCCCTGACTTGAGGATGACAAAGAACATGGTCAGGCCCATCCCTGTTCCGAACAGAACTCAATCCGAGGCCATCCGCGGCTGCTCGGCCAGCTGTCCCCCTCCCGAGCACTCGCAGGGACGGCAGCACGAACCCCCAGAGGCAGCCTCCCCCACAAGCAAGCCAGACAGGGAGCAGGAGGCAGGAATGGGCTCTGGCAAGAGCCTGAGGACAGCAAGTTTCAACAGGGTACTTTTGAAGAGATTGTTGGCGACATTATCTCATTTAATTACAGTGGGATCATCCTTACATGGGTAAACTATGTATTAAAAACAATTCGGCAGACATCACGGTGCTGTTATCCGTGACAGTTGCCCCCACGAATCGCTAGGTCCTGGCGTGATGTGCAGGGATGAACTCTGTCTGGGGCCCGGCCCTTTGGCTGCACCGGCTTTTAATTGCTAATGAATTAAACTTTCCAAGGAGATAAGAATAATGTTGTTTTGTTTGCACACAGACTGTATGACTAACAAGGACGATATAAATAAAACCACTCGGAGCTTTATCTGCGGGGGGACAGCAGTGCCTGGGTTCCAGTGAAGCCGGGGATGGTTCCCACGCGAGATCGGGCTGCTGCTGCGGAAGCCGAGGCTCGCACACTGTTAAGGCCCAAGCTCATATGTTCGCTTAAGACGTTATGCCTAATTATGCTATTTGTCAGTAGGGGAACCTGTTCTCCGAACCTTAAACCATCCTGACGCACCGGTGTGGGTCTGAGCTCTGTAAATACGCCAAGTAGACTCCGTAGGACTCTGCGCTAACTATGCCCCGTGATGTTTATGAAAAAGGGGGAACCTAGTCCTTGTGCTTTGCGTAGCCACAGGATATGTATTTCTTCTTGGTCCTGGAGCTAGCCAAACGAATAAAGGTAAGGGGGACAGCTTTCTGCTTTTATTTTTGGAAACTCGCTGTAATATCTGCAAGCACCTCCTATAGATTGCGGAGTTCTCTGCGCACCGACTCGTTTGTGGGCGTTGTGGGGAGGAAGGTGTTTACGTATGGGTTTGTTTCCAGGTCAGAAAAGGGCTGCCTTGGTGACCAGGAGAAGCGACCGGCGTCCAGAGCTCTGAGTCAGGCTGCGGGCGGG
This sequence comes from Ursus americanus, assembly GCF_024610735.1. Classification (NCBI taxonomy): domain Eukaryota; kingdom Metazoa; phylum Chordata; class Mammalia; order Carnivora; family Ursidae; genus Ursus; species Ursus americanus. The sequence continues at coordinate 39,658,800 of NC_142138.1, read as the reverse complement.
GCTCGTGACGTCCGGGGAGGCCGGCATCGTGTGGTTTATACCCCTTGTCTGTAAGCAGGTGCGGTGATGATGATAACCATGGTTTTGGCGGGGTGTTGAGTGCACAGAACGCTCTGCTGATGCAAGAACATCCAATCTGTGCGTGTGCGTGTGCGTGTGTGTGTATCTTCCTCTCTGCCCCAACCCCACTGATGTAGGGGAAGAAAGTCAAGTCAGCCGGAGAGGAAATCTGATGGACTGGTAGCCACCAGTCAAGAGGCTTCAAAATTAATTTAGAGTAATTAGAGATGGAAATCATACATCAAGGCCTTAGGAGATCTCGAGGGGATCATTTCATACCTCGAGTCTTTCCTGTGGCTTCCAGGAAGAACCCCATAATCTCTGGGAGCTTCTGAGGCAATCGCTCACCCCCCAGACACATCCAGACTCTCCCTCCCCCGGGTAGAAGCCTAAAGCTATCCAGCCATCCACATCCATACTCCCAGCCTCTTTTCATACATATTTCCAAATACCTAAAATCACTCTCAGCATCCCTCCTGTCACTTAACACTCACCATAATTATTTATTTTAAAAAATCTTCGACTTGTCTAAAAGTAGCTCATTATTCCCTAAGACAAGATCCTTCTCCCTGCATTCCACATTTTTTCCTAGAGGACTCCTACTCTCCCTTCTCGCTTACATCAGACCTGGAACCAAAGCCTACTGCTGTTCGCTCTTCTCTGACTGCCAATCCTTCATTTTCCCTATTCTCACTTTCACTGCTCTGTGCTCTCACTACCTTAGTGTTCTAGTCGCGCATAATTCTAATCCACACATAAAGACTGTATTTATCTCATCTACATACTCAATCAAGACATGTTTTACTGTCATATCTGGTTCAACTTTTTTCTTGGCTCTGTGTCCATGTGGGTCCATTTTCCCACTCCCCCCACGATCCAGCCTTTCATCGGCAGCCATCTTTCTATCCGTCCATTTCACAAGCATCAGTTGAGCACCTAATGGGCACCAGCCACTGCTTCAGGCCTTGAAAGCAAGGAGCTGAAAGAGACGCAGTCCCTATTCTCAGAGGGTTCACAGGGGACCGTAGATGTGTATGCACCACGTGTGTTAACTACCTCGGCGGGACAACGAGAAAGAAGCAGGGGACGCTGGGGAGGCCCAGAGTGAGGTGGGGGGAGAGCAGTCAGGCTGTCATTTCCTCCTCCCCTCTGCAACACGGACACCATGCCTTGGCTTATATTGTCCCTATTTTATACCTGAAATGCCCGTCTCTTCCAATCTTGCCTACTCTACAAGATCATATTTCAGCAAATAGCTTTCAACCTCTAATCTGGGGGCCCGTAACTGCGTCTCAGTGCTTCTTTTGCATTCTTCCCAGTGTGCTGTTGGGAACACAGTAGGACCGCAGTTCAAAAGACATCAGATGGATAACTGATACTCAGACTTCCCTGATCACCTTCCCCCTCCTTCCATAACATGAGTGGCACCACATCGCACCGTGGAGGCACATAACAAAAAGAAGATGGTGTGAAATATAAGCACGAGTGAGGACTTGGAAGTGAAACAGATCCGAGTGCAAATCCCAGCTCAGCTACCCTGGCTGTTTGATCTGGGGCTACTTTAAATTTTCTGAGTCTGAGGTCCCGAAAATGGAAAACAGGAACTAATAATCCAAACTTGATTTCTATTTAGAGGAAGAGAAAGTGAGCCGGCATATGTGAAATGGTTGGCATAGTGCTTGGCACATGTTAAGGGACCAAAACGTGCTACTTCCTGTCTCCCTTCGTCCTCTCTTCCTCCTCTCTATCCCATCCCAGCATGCCAGATGAAATTTGGCAAAGGCCAACAGAGGCAGTTCAAATTTCTTTACTCCTGTGATTTGGGTTGCAAAACAGCACTACACGGTTTTCCCAAGTACTCAACCTAAAGCCTAGTGAGGACCTACATTGTGTTCATCACACCAGCTTGTCACAGGGAAAGTGCTGGTTTATGTATTTTTCACTGTCATTACGTGCTTATAAATGTCATAAGAACTCCATGATCTTTGAGTTCGATAGCTGTCAAAAATATGTGATACCCTACGTTTTTGATTGCCCTTCATTCAGTCAGCTTGAGTGTGAGAGCCAAGGGAATCCCTGTACATTCTTCTACCCACAGAAAGGGTTAAACATTCCTACCACAGAAGGACTCGGTGTTCTAATTCTAAATGTCATGGGAACATGGCCTGGAAAAGCTGAAGGCCATTGCATTATACAATTACCTATTTACTGGAGACAGTATATTTAATAACTAATCATCTAATCTAATAATACTGAAGAATATCAGACTGAAAGGTCAAGTGTTGAAGATTAGGGAAAAAGCAGCCTTAAAAGTGCATTTAAAAGAGCCTCACAGATCAACAAGTCAGCCTTAGATGCTACCATGCTACCATTGCTCCCAGGCCTTCAGGGGGCTCAGAAATGTCACTATCTTGCAAACTCACAATATGTATTAAATCCGTGCTACTCATTGGAGTTTTATTCCATGAGCTCTTTTAGTTAGCAGTTTAAAATGATCATTTCACCTTGTATAATGGCATATTGGCTCTATGAAGAAAAATATTACACTAGGAGCTTTTCAATAGGCTCTTAATGAGAGCTTTTGCACAAAGTGTCATTTTTCCCCCAGGACTTTCTTGTGACAAGTTCTGTTTGCTTCCACTTGTGGTTTATTTTTCTGGACCTCTTTCTCAGATACCTAAGTAGTCATTGTTCCTAGAGATTCTCATGGAACAATTCTTCATTTTGTGAGTTCTTAAAAACGTCCTATTGAGAAGTCACCCTTCATTGCTCACTTTTGAAGGTCTACATGGACACTGTTCCCATTCTTTAATAAAGGAAAGTCTTGTCACAGTTGGAGTTGGGTGGGTGACTCCCTTGAAGAATTGCCAAGTGCCATTGACTCTCCAACATCAGATGATACAAATTGGCCAGGAAAACATTGATTTTTATTCCAGATATTTGCATCCTTTTCCTTGGTGTTTTCATAAGTTCTCTTACCTCAGTCCCTGATGGCTTCAGATCATGGTACTTTGCATACAATTTCTCAGAGTAGAATGTTTTTGGAGAAAGATCTAGATATCCCTTCCTCTTCCAGGAACAACAAAAATATAAAAACCCTGTAACTGTCAAGGTAGGATGGTTTATGCTGAGGTGGCAAATTAACCCTGAAATCCCAGCTGATTGTGAAGACAAAGGTTTATTTTTTTTTGTTCCAACACACATGCATCAGTGAGATGCTCTGCTCCCGTGGTCACTCAGGGACCCAGGCTGATGGAGGGTGCGCCATCTGGTCACGTCTCCACAGCAGAAAGAAAAGGAGACAGGAAGATCTCATCAGAACTTTTTAAACCCAGAATGGACCTCGTTCCACTTCAGCTTCTAGCCCATTAGCTAGAACTGGTCATAGGCCCCCTCTTGGTACCAGGAAATTTGCTCTTCTCTGTGTGCAAACATGAGAAGAGAACCAGATATGGACAAGAACAAGAAATGTCTAACACACACACCTCACCACTGTCTGCGTTAGGGTTTTATGCCTCAAGAAGAGTTAGGTCAAAAGAAAAGTTTGAACACAAAGGAAGTCTCTACGTCTGGATACCCAGTGGATCCAGAAAAACTGAGACAGAACTCAACACTATATCCTCTTGTCGAGGTGAATGTAAATTCCTATGCTGCTTTCAATTCATGGATTTTTTTCAATATTTTGTCATAAGATTCTGCATTACGATCTCACATTTTTTTAAAAAGATCTTATTTATTTACTCCAGAGAGAGAGAGAGAGAGTGCGCGAGCGAGAGAGTGAGTGGGAGCATGAGCAAGGGGGGGAGTGAAAGAGGGAGCAGCAGACTCCCTGCTGAGCAGGGAGCCCAGATGCTGACCTGGGGCTGGATCCCAGGACCCCAGGACCATGGCCTGAGCCAAAGGCAGACACTTAACTGACTGAGCCACCCAGGTGCCCCAAGGTTTTACATTTTAGGTAATAAAAGAATTTCCAGGGAGAATGACTGATGCTCGCTAATTTGAAAGTGTGAGGTCAATGACAGCTTGGTTCACAACAGATTCCCTAGCAAATCCCAAGTTCCTGTGTGTGAGTTTGGGCTCTTTATTTTTTTCCATCATTTCCCTTGACTTGCTTCCCTGTCCTGAAGACAAATCCATATTCAATGTAGTGCCCAGCACCGAGCCTGACATACAATGGATGCCCAGTCCACACAACAATGCTTAAGGAATACCAAAAGAGGGACACCCGGGTGGCTCACTTGGTTAAGGAATAACACATGAATGAGTAGGAACTTAGAAGCATCTATACCAAGAGTATTTATACAAATTTCTGGACTTATACCCATGCCACCACAATAAAATCCAAAATCTATGTATCCTACCTATTGCATATAAGGCCAAGGGCAGACCAGATGGCAATAACTGAATAATTAAGACAAAGTGATTTTTCCTGTTTTCCTCCAGTTTTGACCCTGCCCCCTTCTCTTCCCCATTTGCAGATTCTTGCACTGCGGCTTTCAGTTCTCAAGGAGGTAATGCCACCCCAGCCTCACACCAGGAGAAACAAGTCTGCTATCTTCATTGCCTGTCTCAGAGGAAGAAGCTACCAATCTTCCTTGGGACATGAGGCTCCGCTGAAAATCACTGTGAATGTAGAGCATCTCTTAGCAGAAGAAACTGCTGACCGGAATTGTGCAGTGAGGTCCTCTATGCTGGAAGAGCCTGACCTATAACTCAGCTGTTCTCTGTCACTTAGAGAAGAGCAAAGACATGTCAGAGAAGAAGCCAATAGGAGGCTGAACGTTCTCCACTCCAATTGGACTTTTTCTTAGGCATAAAAATAAATAACGCCTAACGTATCCATGGGGTACTGCTCTGAATCACGCAGCGTGCTGAGTCCGTTACCCACATTATGCTTCTCCAAAGGGGGGCTATGCATCCTGGGAGTTGTGCAAGATGGGAAGAAAGTATTAAAGTATTCATTTCTGTTTCTTTTGTAATCTCATTATGTAATTTCCACTTTTGTGTATTGTATAATTTACATGATATATAGTATAACAGTACCTGTGTAAGAAATAAATACGTAGTTACACATGTATGTTGAGAACATCTGAGTGGCAATTTGCTCAGTTGTTCGTTTCTTTTTTTTAAATGATGACACAAGATGATGACGACCCCGATTCCCATTTACAGAAGAGGACACTGAGGCTTACAGAGGTTATAATGACTTGTCCAAAGTGTCAAAGCTGGTAAATGGCAGAGGAGGCAGTAAAGCTTTCGATTCTGAAGTCTATATTGTCTGGCATGATCATTAAAGGAATTCCTTGCGTTCAAAGACTGGTGCTTGAAAACCAAGCTCACTTGCGCCTGCAGAAATGCCAACCTCTGGAGTACAAGAAACTCTATACTTTGATCATCGTCCACACTGAATTAGGAGGAAGGGAAACTAAGGGTACCAAAGCCAGACAGATGCTAGGTACTAATTGCAGAAGAATTTAAAGAAAGTCTGAATCAAAGGGAAATGTCACAATATTTGTCCAACACCCTATTCCTCACCCATTCTTTTAAGGTCTTTCTCCAGAAATGAGATTCCTGGCACAGGCGGTCCATTGTTTGAACATATGGTAATGGACACATCCAGATTCCTAGTAACAAGGAGCTGAGAGGCAATCCACACGAACTGAGACACTGAGAGCTTCGTCGTCTGCTGACTCAGCACTAAGGGGTATGGATCCCCACGTGGGTCCCTAAAAGCTGCACCCACAGGAAAAACATTTCAACTTGTTCCAAATACTTGGAGCCACGCCAGTTTTGGTGGTTGTTATCTCCAGTTTTGTTAACTAGCAATGAGTGGTCTTTGGAAATGCTAAACCAGAAGGTAGGGGACTCTCTGTAGGACAGTCTCTGCAGAAGGCTTTGAAGCTAAGGAGGAAGTTTGGAGCTTAGGGAAAATATTCTGAAATAACTCTATATTTACACAGTTTTAAAACATAATAATTACAATGGAATTCTTTACAGGTAACGGGGTTTCTCGGGGTATCTTTGAGGCAGTGATAAAGATTTAATTTTTAAAAATCACTATCAAACCCCATTGTACAGCATTTGCATAAGTTCTCAAACAATGGGACTGTTTTCATGTAAATTTCTTTTCACGGAGATTCCTGCTTTCTGAAAGCAGCGTAACTGTAGCTGAGTTATATAAAGCAACATTTTATTGCCTCCTGTGGAAGATGCTTTGTACTAATGATCTGAAAACTGGCGTTTCATGCTTGGTATTAGCTGCTGTGTGGTTCAAAATACGAAGAGAAAGAGGGGCCTTTATTTTTCGGTGAATTACTTCTGACTAAGATGGCAGGAGCCCTTCCCGGAACTTCCTGGATCCCCAGAATCCAGAAACCCACTACTGACAGAACCTCAATGAAGCAGCTGACCTCAGCACAGGCATGACCTCCAGAAAGAAAGGAAAGCGATTCACTAACCCATTCCTGATTACAGTGAGAAGTTTTTCTGTGTTTCAGAAATCTGACTTTTTTCTCTAACTGCCCTTGTCCCCTTGATAGCTAGAAAAAGGAAAACCAAAAATCAGCATGAATACCTAAAAAGGTGAGGTTCGTTGGAACTACAGAAATCAAACCGGCTGCCCCACAGGGAACAAAGCATGCCATCCACTGGGACTTCACTGTGAAAAAGAAAAAACTCTGCCCATTGAATTTTTTGCCCAGATATTTCTATCTGAAAATTACAGCAAATCAATTAATCAATATTCCTCCTCTGCCCCCTGCTTCTTCCTTGTTTCTCAAGGACCCCCGAGTTCTCTAATTCTGGAGTACTCTGGGGGCAGTTCAGCTTACTACGATCGAATTTTTTTGTGGTTGTTTTCTCCAACTCTGTATTAACTCCTCTGTTCAGATGTTCGGAGAGAACGTTGCTCCTTGATCGTGTTGGAGTTGCAAAGAGAAAAAGTTCAGGCCGGTTTAGATTACCCATCGTCCTCAATGCGCGCAGCACAAAAATGTCAGTCCTAATGGCAAAGTTCAGGATAGGACTGTGTCAGCTAATTTAATCATTTACCATGAAATACCAGTTATCTTAATCTTACGTGCAGTCCTTAAGTCGGCTGCATATTTCCGTGTAATTGAATCCTGAGCCTACCGGGAAGAATGCAAGGGTTTTGCTTTTTAATAAATATTGTTAGAAATTAAATGTTTCAGTTGAAAGAAACAACAAGAAGAAGAAGTTATTCAGGCACTGTGGCTTTGTCCCAAAGCTCCAGCAGCTTGAGGCTGTGAGGCTGGGGCTCCTGCTGGCCCCCACTGCGGCATACCCTCACATCCCTTCTACTCCCCTTTTACTTGTTCTTTTTCCCTCTTCCGCGGGCTTCAGGGGGCGGCTGGGAAAAGTGGGAGAGTGTCGGCAGGGCCCTGGGAGGGCACCCGCTGGCGTGGCACCCCAGTCTCGCGTTCTGTTGAGGTGTCTCCCTTTACTGTCCAGATACCTGATGAATTACTGGGGAGGGGAGCACAACAAGGCCAAGATGTCTTCATTTCGTATCAGAGCGAGGCCCCAGGTCCAGTGTGATTGAAGGCCCGGCTTTGCTGCCAGCCGGGGACACACAGCAGCAGCTGCGGCCGGGGCGGGAAGCGGGAGGTGCGGGGGCCCACGAGGGCCCAGCCCGCAGCGCCGCGTGTGACTGTGGCCCACAGAGGCCGGCCCCGGGAAACTCCAGCAGCGAGGGACAAACAGATTGACTCTCAGTGACTCATTTAGCTCCTGGATTGGACAGAGCTCTCCCCTGCTGGCAATTTGGCTCTGCATCAATAGTTCGGATACCAGGCTGAATAGCTTAAAATAATTAGGGGGAAAAAATCTGCAAAACTGCTAGCCATCCAACTCTTTGCTCTGTGCTGAAAGACACAGGACAAATGACATCTAGGTTATTAAATATGAAGTCACTGGATTTGCTGCCCATTTGGTCCAAAAGCAGAAAACTGGATAAAACTCAAATTTATAATTCAGTGTAGATGGCCTGTTTGTCCTTGAGGCAATCCATGAATTTTGGCTGGGCAGCCACTGTGACATGTGGAAATAATGTGGGGGGGAGAGGGGGATGAACAATGTTTGATTTCACCCCCACTCAGCTCCCCACCCCCTGGGAAAAAAAATGAAAATGTCAATAAAAAGTGTGAATGCGAAGAGAAATAGAATCCGAGCCCAGAGTTTAGTAGCTGGCAGTTTAAACTTTATATACTTTAGGCTGACAGGCGGCTGGATTTCCTGTACTTTATACCCAATGTACAAAAACAGAAGCAACAGGCTCATTTGGTATCAGTAAAGGTCAGTTAAAATTATAGAGACATCCTTTGGAGCAAATCCCCAGTCTTGTATTTGCATATTTATGAACTAGAGATTATGACAGGCCATTCCATTTATTAGAGCAGTGCTGCTATAGTTAATAGTCTGTCAGCATTTCCATTATAAACCCCGTTTTTCAGTGTTTTAATATCTCAGCTGTTAGAAATCACATCAGGCTGAAAAGTGGTCCTCAGCCTCTCCATGCCACAGCAGGGTGAGCGGCTGGTGGTGGTGGCGATGGGGCTTTGAACCCAACAAAGGCACTTAAATCAAGCCAACCATTTTTATATTGGACGCTAACAGTAAATACGAAATCAAGGATTTGGACAAGGGTTGTGGAATTCTTCTCCTCCTCCACGGCCCCAAATCATCTCCCCTGTCTTGGCGCCCTTGTCCGTATCAGGGCTTTCTGTATTTAAAAGGAAGACTATCTGGGATTTGAGGGCAAAGATTCAAAGTTTTAACTTGGCCAAGTAGTCTCCTCCTACTTCACTGGAATTTGGGGGTGGGGGGAGATCACTATAATAAAGCCAAGATGCTAGAGGCGTTCTTTCGTTCATAAGAAACTGGCTCACACAGTTGTGGAGGCTGGCAAGTCCAAGTTTTACAGGGTCATCAGGTGAGCTGGAAACTCAGGGAGGAGTTGATGTTGCAGTTCAAGCTTGAAGCTGGCAGAATTGCCTCTTCCTCGGGGTGGGGGGGAGTTCTTTTTCTGAATGCCTTCAACTGGTTAGAGGAGGCCCACCTACAACTTGGCACATAAAATTAACCATCACGGAGGGCCTCTATACTAAAGTCTACTGATAGTGATGCCAATCTCATTTTAAAAAGAGCCTCACAGCACCACCCAGACATACCTGACCAGACATCTGGGTACCATGGCCTAACCAAGTTGCCACATAAATTTAACCATAACAGAAATGAACAACATATTTTAAGCATCTCCCACATATCCCGTCCTGGGTTCAACTCCAGAAATACAAAATCAGTTAACACGGTCCTTGTCCTCAAGAGCCTTTCGGTCTACCATCTCACTGCCGTCACGAGTCCACAACAAAAACCCAAGGCCCGGCAGAATCAATAGCTGCTTTCATCCTCTGCTTTCTCTTCTAAATGACTCCAGATACCTTCCAGCAGAGGCACATTGGTGGGCGTGCTTTCAGCTGCATTCTTAAGAGAAGGCACTGGTATCTAGGGACTCCTTACCACACAGAGGACAGCCTGCTCTTTCCAAACCAAATTCTTGGTCATTTGACCTGACACGAAGCTGCCAAGTAACTCGGGGATATTCAAAGCTCCCTTGGGATTTGAGGAACTATTGAAATCAGAGGAAAGAAGCAGCAGATTGTCTTCTCATTAATAAGTCATTTGTTTAAAAAAAATGTGTATTTGTTCTTATTATATGGCTGCCTGTTGCATTTCAGGAGGAGCCCCACACATGTATCCTTGCCTGGACAACCTCCACAGGGCAGGTTGAAAACTCCCCACTACATGGTGGAGTCTTAGGAATTCTTTCTCTACAGAATACACACCAGACCCAAAAGCGTTCCTCAGAAGACTACCTTCAGGACAGCCTAACCCTAGGCAAGCCCCATTTGTATAAGTAGCTGTGCCCGCCTGCCGCGGCACCGCCCACAGCGCGCAGCAGCAGCACCCTTGATTCGTCGATTGGGGAGAAGGACGAGGCACAGACAGGTTAGCTTGCAAAAGAAAGCGTGGGCGCAGGGGACGATCGCCACCAGTGATCGCCCCGAACAGCTGCAAGCTCGCGTATTTATTGGCAACAATCAATAAGAATCACAATCCCAATCAATCAAGGGAGTGATCCGTATTACGTTCTAGTGAAGAGTAGTGCATCACGGGGAAGGTCACGGGGTAGTGGTGCATCACCATCACGGGGAAGGTCAGGGGATCAGGTGATGTAACGTTTAGCAAGTGGGGCCTATTCTTAAACATGTTTCTAGGGACCCTGCAGGCTATTGTTAAAAGCAATCAGGTTTCAGTAGTGTTCTGCCCCAAAACAGCTGGGTGTTCCCAACCGGTGGGCAGGCCGGGCGTTCCCGGCCTCTTGACTCTTGACATTTACACTAAAGCCCGCAAGGTAACAAACATGTTTTCCTATTATATCCTTAACATAAGTTTTCGGCCAGTGGCTGCTGCTCCCGCCATCTCTGATTTTGAGAGCTGCCTTACATAACGGAAGCAACTCTCCTAGTCCTCTCCCCTACGTTTCTTTCTCGAGTCAGTGATCTTTATTTTACTTAAGATGTGTCACACCTCTAGACACACAGAATAGGGTTTTGAAGTCACGAGATAGAGAATATCACCACTGTATCACTCAGTTTTATGAAAAACTTTAAAAATAAATCTAAATGCACAAAGTACAGGTACTGCTATTATTACTGCTTGCTAGCTGGGGCTGGGGGTTGAGCAGGGGGGGAGGCTATAGGAGAAGACGACCAAAATGTGCTGATTCGACCTCCTGAGAATGTAGCCCAATATTCTATCAAAAGATGAGACGTTCTGTCTAAGGTATGGTCGCCCTTAGTGCCCATGGCTCTGCTTTACTTCCACCCATTTCCTTCCTCATGAAATGAACAAGACTTACGTAATTGCTTTCAGCAGCATCTCTGAATGGGAAGAACAATTACGAAATAAGACATACACTAGGATGTGCGTCATTGCGTAATAACAGCATGCCTCACCGTGCTAGGCTGAGCGCCAAGAACCACCTAGTCATGCTCTTAGATTACAAGAACATATACCTTCAAGGCATGGTGAAATTATTCTGAGGATTTCTAAAGGAAATTTACTAACCAAAAGAGAACTTAAAAAACAATAAAATAAATAATTTTGAAAAGTCTGATCATGATCCCAAAAGGTAACAGAAAAATTACACCTAAGCTGACAGAACCTATGGCATAAAATGAAAACGTTGTGTTAAGATTCACCCACGTCAACCCAGGATGTAAGACGACAGGACATCAATAAGGAAAAAACAGAAGCTAGACTCCAGGTGACATGTTACTCTCTCTATCATGGGCCAGAATTCTGACTCAAGTGGAGCCATCTTTCAACCAGGAGAGTGTCCACTCTTCAGAGCCTACTTTTCCCAACACAGACACTCCAAAGGCTTTTTGACTTGCCACACTTCGAACTTCTTTCTTGTTGTTCCGATAGCTATCAAATCAAAAAATAATCTCAGAAATGTGAGAAGCTGAGATTTTATTTTGCAGTGGACCCTCCTCAATGGTGCTTTCCTTCAAGCGCTACTATGTGCTGGGATCAAGTTCCCACATCTTACTTTGACATTGAAACTAGAGACACAATTATGTGATGCAGTTCCCACATCTTAGTTTTCTGTACATACAGCTAATTACATTTCTATCTCCCCTATTCTTCTAACTCATTTAGCAGGAACAAAACCTCATGTGCCAATGATAAATCAGTATGAGATGAGAGGAGGCATGGGAAGGACATTTCTGTAATTTGTAAGATTGGTTTGTCGTTTCTTAGATGAGATTGTATCCACTTCATAACCAATACAAGTTATCATACCAATAACTATAGAGGCACATGTCAGATACACTGCAAATTCACAACTAATGTCTTGTTCTCTAACTGTGCTATTAGAACCCTAACACATAGAAACCTTGACTGTTACTGTTTTGGGCTGAATTATATTCCCCCCAGAATTCGATGTTGAATTTCTAGTCCCTCAGAATGTAGCTGTATTTGGAGATGTGGTCTTTAAAGAGGTAACTAGGTTATAATGAAGCTGTTAGGATAAGCCCTAATCCACTATCACTGGTGTTGTTTTAAGAAGAGAACTCTGGACAGAGAAACACAGACAGAGGAACAACCACAAGAAGACACAGCAAGAAGGCGGCCATCTACCAGCCAAGAAGAGAGGTCTCAGAAGAAACCAAACCTGCCAAGACCTTGATCTTGCACCTCTCGCTTCCAGAATTGTGAGAAGATAAATGTTGCTTAAGCCACCCATTCTGTGGTATTTTGTTATGCAAGCCCTCGTAAACTAATACAGTTACTAATTTATTAATTTAACAAACATTTTTTTGGACAATTCTGATTGTAAGTCATAAAAATAGAATGGTGGGCAAAGCGAGGTCTATGTTGTTTTAGGGCTTACCCTCCACCAAACAAGTCATTTTGACAGGGCGTGCATAGGAAAGGCACCAAACATAGGTGTGGGTTTGAATCAGCTATGTGTGTGGCGGCCCAAAAATGTTAGAAAGCTGATCTTGAATATTTTCAGTAATCTTAAAGAAAGGATCTCAACGGAATATTTTAGTCATCTTAATGATCAAAAGTGTTCAATGATTCAACCAATGGCCTGCAAATAATGACTTCAATTTTGTGTGGAAACCCCATCTAAATCCCCACCGAGGTAAATTTGTACCAGTACCCACAGGATTATGGGTACCTCCCTGTAGGGTGTTGGAGCTGGCTCACATCCACTCTGGAGGGCAATTACACACATCTCTTCACTCCACGATCAGTAATATCACCAGAGTCGCTTGAAACGGGCCTTGGCGGTGTATTTACACCACAGAAATTGTGAGAAACTACACATCAGGTCCCCTCCTTCCGAGCCTGTTGTTAAACATTTGCCGGCGCACCACTCGTCAGGTGGGGGCCCCTGTCCACAAGACAGCTTGAAGACATTCAGAGAGTGAATCCATGACTGACAACATGTTACAGGGTAAATAGGGATATAAAATATATAGCGGGTAAAAAAAAAAAAATCAAGTAGAAGGTTCTGACATACTAAGCTAGAGGAGTGATTCTCAAACTTTTTGGCCTGCACCCAAATCACCAGGAGACACGGGGTGGGGCAAGGGATTTTGCATTTCTAACAAGTTCCCAGGTAACACGTCAGAACCGTTGCACTGGATTTGCCAATATGGCCATCGCTCCCGCCGCCAGCCCCGCTCCCTGCTTCCACCCTGTTGAGGAGAGGATGGCGTTGCCTGACAGGAGCTAAATTCCACTGGGTTGGCAGCTCTTGGTAAAGAAAATCAATGGCCACGTATAAACAATGTTTAAGCTGAAGCCCATCGAAATGCTCCCTGGGGACCACAGGCTGCTGACGGCCAGAAGGCAGCACTGCCCAACAGTGTACGTAAAAAGAATACATGCCAGACACCTCCACCTCGGCCTCCATGGATTTTGAATCCACCCATGTGGAAGGTGGTTCGATCAAAACAGTTTGAATCAGCACTTATGGGAAGATGCCATCTTGGAGCCACGATGAGTTATCAGTTGGGGAAGCAGGACCCCATTAAGATACTAGGTGTGGTTATTCATATTTGGATTACCACAGGGCAAACAGTGTCCCCAGAAATAGGGAACTAAGAGCCGTAAAGACGGGGAGAAAGCTAAATGGCATGACTGGTAAGGTGGGCATGTCACGATTTGGTCTCACAAACTAAGGATGACAGAAGACTTCCATTGTGTTCGCATTTCTTTACGCTGTATAATGTTGAAGATCTGAAGTGTGGTCACAGATAGATTGGCAGGGTTTTTTCCAATTACATTCGCAAGACACAAACAGATTAAAACTGAACACAGGTTGAAGTTGGCTCTTTTATAAATATGCAGCTGGTGATAACACAGTCAGAAATGAAAAATCTTAGATGATTAATAAGAAATTGTTCAAAGAAATCATTCTTGCCAAACAAAACATCAATGAGATTGAAAATAATTTTCATTGACAAAGCATGTGCCTGTTGGGCATTCCAGAGGAATGCGATGGGAATAAACTTGACTGAACCTTTAAAAGAGTTTCTACTTGTTGGGTCAGATCTTCCTGCTAAATCCCTCATTGTTAAAATGCTGTTTTGCCTTTTCCTAACTGCTCTGGGCACACCCTCTCGCAAACTATGTTATAAGAATCTGAGGATTGTGTTGTAAATGAATTCCTGGATTGCTCAAGAAATAGTTCGGGCTATAATTTTAAAAAGGCTTCTGCTTGCCCAGGTCCCCTGCGAGAAGTTTATCCAAAACAAAAAAAGAAATTAACCTCAAAAGCAAACTTTGGAAGCACTACAAACAAGGAAGCCATATGTACACCATGTTGTCAGCATTTCCTGAAGAAGCTGTGTGTGGGCCTCACTTCTCTTGGATGACAATCTGGAAATGATGAAGAATTTTATTGTAGTAGGGGCTAATAAAAGTTAAGTATCATGAATGTTCATAATATGTTAAGTGTAAATTAAAGCAATAAGATGATATAATTTTTCCAACCACAAATTGGCAAAAATTTTTAAAGAACGTAGCATTTGATCAGGAAATGAGGAAACACATGAACTCTCAAATGGTCAGTTGGTGGAAGTATAAATTGATACAATCGTTTTGGAGGACGAGTTGGCAGTGTCTCTCAAAATTCCAAACATACCTGGTCCTGTGAGACAGCAGAGTTTAGGAGTTAAGGACAGACTCTGGGTTCAGCCAGCCGGGGTTCCAATCCTGACTCGACCAGCTAGAGCTGTGAGGTCTCCAGCACGTTACTTCGTCTCTCTAGGCCTGAATTTCTCATCTGGAAACTGGAGATAATAATAGTATCTACGCTATTATAGTATGAAAAAGTGGATATTGGTAAAGTGCTTACAATGGTGCCTGGCAAGGGGGAAGCACCGTGTAACCTAAAACCCCTAGTCTACAAACATTCTGGCCAAATGTCTAAGTCCTATGCAATACTGCTTCTCACAGCATATAAACGGAAACTAAACCTAGATGTCCACTGCTAAGGAAACGTGTAAATAAATCATGGTACACGTGTGAATATGCAGTTTACAGCCTTCACAGAATGAGGTAGAGCTATATGTACCCCCAGTACAGTACGCCGCTGAGTATGAAAACAAACTGCAGAACGGTACATTACGTATAATCCCATTACTGTAAAAACAAACTCTGCATGTGCGTGTACGAGCACATGTGTGTGTGTGTGTGTGTGTGTGTGTGTAAGAAAGCACATGCCATACTAACTGTGGTTACTTCTGAGGAATGGGATTAAAGCAGGGAAGAGGAAATTTTCACTTCTTACTTTACATACTTCTCCATTATTGGGATTTTTTATCATAAATTCAAATTACTTGTATAGTTAAAAAAAAGATTTTAAATCATTAGTCTGAGCATAGTTTAGATTTAAATAATTATTCTCTCTTTTTTTAAAGATTCACTCCTAGCTATGGGGTGGGTGCTACTGTTCTCATTGACAGAGACGACCAGCCAGGAAACGAGATTGTCTGAATAGTCCTTTTAATTAAATGTTTTGGCCACTTAGATCTATGTGAGCATAAAACGTGGGAACATTTATGAAATAAGCTTTTGTCATGCAGTAAATAGAGGGTAGTAAGATTTGGTCAGCCTGTCGGAGACTTAAGCCCACTCGATCCTAAAGCAAAACAGGTCTGAGATATTTCAAATGTGAGGTTCTATTATAAATCGTAGTTTCCAACTGTGAATCCAAGCAAATCAATTATTTTAGCTGATTGTCTAATGGAAATCAGTGTCATACTTGAAGGAGAACTAAAGGGAAGGTGTCCATTCTCAGCAACCGGTACTTTCCTCTAACACTACTACTTTGATTTGCCAAATTATCCTCAAAGTACCATCTGACTAAAGTATTTCTGCAGTGAAGCATCTCCGCACTAGTGAATGCAACTGGGGAACGTTGAAGTTGTAAGAGCCTTTAAGGATTACAGAGATCAGTGCCCTCATTTTACCGAGGAAGACACTGAATTCTAGAAAGGTCATGGGACTTTGTCAGAGCAAAACCAAACTACAGCGTAGGTCAACTGATCATCAGTATAATACGCCTTCTAATAGATTACTTTCCTAGCACTTTTTGGTTCTTTCATGTAATGGTTTAAAAATGCACATGGCAAAAATAAATATAATATCACATGATAAAATATAATATACAGAACACAAAAGTGCCCAGGGAAAATTTTGCCTGCTATTCCTGTGCTCCAAGTCCCGGTTCTCTTCAGATATAACCACTGTTGGCAGCTCTACGTAGAGCCTTTCAGAGACACTATAAATTTCTCACCCTGTGTGTGTGAGTGTGTGTATGCCTGTAGCATATTATATATACTCTCAAGCTTGTTTATCTTTTCCACTTAAACACATCATAAAAATTATTCCCTATCAATACATATACATCTTCTCCCATCTTTTTATGGCTACATAGTATTCCATTGTATGCTATATCATGACTTATTTCATCAGTCCCCTGTTGATATTTAGATTGTTTCTAGTCTTTATTACAAGCAAGCTGCTATGAATGAATATTCATATACATATTTGAACACTTATATGGGTATACACAGAGTATACATCAGATAATACATCCTAAATGTGGTATTATTTAGCCAAAGGGTATATACACATTTAATTTTGGTAAGCATTATTAAATTTTCCTCCCAAGAGTTGTTATTAATTTGCATTTCTACTAAGAAAGTATGGAAGCCCAGCATTTACTGTATATCACTCATAGAATGGTCATTCTTTAAAGTTTTTAGTGTTTTTCCCCTGCCTAATAAATAATAACTTCCCGGAAGACAGAAACTATAGCTCATACAACTTGATTCCAATGCCCATGACCGTTCATATTGTCATTACTCAGCAAATATAGAAGGACCAGAACTGTACTAAAACTAAAGAATTCTATATCCTGTAATAGATTTGATATCTCAGATTAATCCTTCTGCTGAGAAAAAATAAAGTAAAATTGGGTAGAATATTTTTAAAAACTCACACCTTCCAAAAGCACCAAAGAATGAGAAATTTCCCAGTCAAAATCCAGGAGAAAATGGAAGTCCTATATTCAAATCTGGTTTTCCCTAAGGGCATTTGACTATCTGGAAGAAATAATTATGAAACTACATTTGTTTTTGGAAGTCTTTAAGGGCAAAGAGAACAAAAGTCCAAGCTAGGGGTGCACCAAAGGTTAGGACTCATATAAACCACCTACCACCTATATGTCTCAAAGTATTCCTAGAAATAATTTATCAAATACATTGCACAGCACATAATTAAAAAAAAAAAAAGAGGCACGTAGGAAATAAGACACCATGAGTGAGAACCAGTCAAAATAATAAGACTCTAGAAACAGATCAATAAGGAAATTTGCATATTGGAATTATCTGATACTGGCTGTAAAACAACTATCCCTACGAAGTCAAAGAAAAAACAAATGCCAAGCCTGAAAATTTCAGGAAGAAACTAGGGAAAAGTGACATAGTTTTGAAAAGGAAAAATATAACAAATTAAGAACTGATTGAATGAGTTTCATGGCAGATTAGACACAAATGAAGAGGGGATTATTGAACAAAAGAATAAGTCAAAATAAACTTACAAGAATATAGCACAAAGAGACAAAAAGGTAGAAAATATAGGAGAGAGGATAAGAGACAGAGGATTCATTGAAAAGGTCTAACATGTATTTGGTTATAGGGTTAGAAATAAAAGCAAGAGAGAGATACAGGCCAAAAAAAATATTTCAAATGTTATGGCTTAAATGACAGAATTTTCCAGGACAGATTTAACAGAACCCCAGAATCCCAAGCAGAATAAAGAAAAAAGAAATATATATTAAGATGTATCATTCTGAAACTACTAGAAACTAAAGAACAAGTGAAAAATGTTTGCAGCAGCTAGAGAAAAAAGACAGATTTATCTTCAAAGGATCAACAGTTAAATTTCTCAAGGGCAAAAATGAAAACCAAAGGAAAATAAGAATACATTTTTATGTTCTTAGAGAAAACAAAAGCTACCATAGACTCATAGACACAGCAAAATATACTTTAAGCATGAAAGTAAAATACAGAAATTTTCAGATAAACAAAAACTGAGAGAATTCACAAGCAGTGGACTAGGCTAAAGGATCAGAGATGCAAGAAGAATTAAAGAATTTTGAAAGTGGTAAATATGTGGGTAAACATAAATATTAACTTTATTTTTTTGTAAGATTTTATTCATTTATTTGGCAGAGAGAGAGAGTGTGTGCATGCATACACAAGCAGGGGGAGCAGCAGGCAGAGAGAGAAGCAGGCTCCCTACTGAGCAGGGAGCCCGATGCAGGACTTGATCCCAGGACCCTGGGATCATGACCCAAGCCGAAGGCAGACATTTAACCAACTGAGCCACCCAGGTGTCCCCAAATATTGACTTTAAAAGCTATAGTATGAATGTCTTACACAGTTTTAAAATCTAGAGAGTTAAGATTCATGGCAACTATATATTGTCAACTATAAGTTGGGGAGAAAGGGGGAATGTACTTCAATTATTGGGCGGTCCTTGCATTTATTCCAGAAGGAGAGTAAAACTGTTAACATTAGATTTTGCTAAGTCAGGGGTAAATGTTGTAATTTCAAAAAGATTAGAAAAGGGTATATAATTTCTGAATCAATAAAGAAGAAAAAAATAGATAAAGGAAAAAAAACTGTCAAAACAAGTTAAAAAGGTGAGAAAAAGAGACATAGATCTGATGGATTAAAGAAATAGCATAAAATAAATTGGTTGGTTTTAACCTAAATATATTAAGTATATTTATATAAATATAAATATATCAGTAAATATATTAAGTGTAAATGATCTAAACAGTCCAATTAAAATACAAAGATTGTCAGACTGGGATGATAACAAAGTTAATTTGAATTAAATGTTGTTTTCCGAAGACATATCTAAAATATAATAACACAGAAGAACTGAAAGGAAAAGAATGAAAAAAGTAAACCATGCAAATATTCACCAAAAGAAAGAAGGCATATCTATGCTAATATTGTACATTACAGACTTTAAATAATGACTTGTTCACTAACGTTTCATGTTGAAGGAGAGAAAAGGATACAAATATAAGTAAGGTTCCCTGACCACAGTCATTTTCATGCAATGAGGTAAGTCCCAGGAGAGGCAGACATGAAATCTTTTGACAGACACAGGAAAGATAGTGTATAACTGAGCCTGGTAGTTAGAAGCAGCTCCTAAGGGGAACTGGCATTTTGATGTACTAATTCATCACGTAACTCTGAGTGAGGGGAAGACATTCCACAAAAGGAAACAATTTGGGGGTGCCTGGGTGCCTCAGTCAGTTAAGCATCTGCCTTGGGCTCAGGCTCAGGTCATGATCCTGGGGTCCTGGGATTGAGCCCCATGTTGGGCTCCCTGCTCAGTGGGGAGTCTGCTTCTCCCTCTCCCTGCTTTTGTGCTCTCTCTCAAATAAATAAATAAAGTCTTTCTTTTAAAAAAAGGAAACAATATGTAGAAAGTAGGTATTCATAAATATTGGTTGAAAGCATTGTTTGATTTAAGGATTGTGAGGACCAAAGAAGTGAGGTGACTTACCCGCTTGGTAGCACTCCTGGAAGCTAGCATGCCCCGCCCCAGCTCCTTCACTCTTCTCTTGAAGACTCGTTCTCCCAGCTGTGAGAAACGCTACCTGCTGATGGATTACAGCTGAGTCCCTCTGCAGGCACTGCCCTCTCCTAGGACCTTGACCTCTCCTCCCGGGGGCAGCCTGTAGGCAGCGAATGGTCAATGCAAGTGTTCAAAGGCCTGGTCCCTTTGCCTACATTTGGGGCAGTTCTGAAAGAACAGTTTGCAGCACCAGAGCTCTGGGTGGGTCTGCCGAGGCCTTTGGTACGGTACACCACACCTCACCTCTGACGACTCCTGCTGCAACCACTCACAGGTGTTGCTGAGAGCACTCCCCAGTAAACCTCCTGCAGAGTCATCTCCACATTAGAGTCTGTTTCTCAAGAAACGTGACATTAGATAGTGGTCAAAGTGGGAAAAAGCCCAAGGATCCCAACCTCTGGTCCAGTGTTTCACACCCACACTCAGCAGATGGCAGATAAAATTTATTGTGAAAATCTCTGGGACCAAACGTAGATTGCTCCTAGTATTTTTCAGCTGTTTGCTTGTTTGTTTTCATTCTTTCTCAAACTAAAGTACTGGTTTTGCTGAGGTCCAGCTCTAACTTACACTGTTCTGCAGGTAGTAAAGAAGAGTAGAATTAGGGGCACCTGGGTGGCACAGTGGTTAAGCGTCTGCCTTCGGCTCAGGGCGAGATCCCGGCGTTATGGGAGCAAGCCCCACATCAGGCTCCTCCGCTATGAGCTTGCTTTTTCCTCTCCCACTCCCCCTGCTTGTGTTCCCTCTCTCACTGGCTGTCTCTATCTCTGTCAAATAAATAAATTTAAAAAAAGAAAAAAGAAAAAAGAAGAGTAGAATTAGAAAGAAAACACCCGCTCATTGTGTATCTACAGTCTGCATGATCATTTTTTCCATGAGATCCGTGCTTGTGGGTGGTTAAATGACAGGTCCATGCTCTCGTAGCTACTAAGTGGCAGAGCCAATAGCTGAACTTAGGGTCACAACCCACAGGTGCCTTCCTAAGAGAGGGATATTTAAAGTGACCTAAGCTGAACAACAGAGAATGAATGTAAAGGGAGGGAAATTAAGACTGCTTCTTGGGTGCCTGGGTGGCTCAGTCGGTTAAGCACCTGCCTTCGGCTCAGGTCCTGATCCCACAGTCCTGAGATCGAGTTCTGCATTGTATTGGGCTCCCTGCTCAGTGGGGAATCCATGTCTCCCTCTTCCTCTGCCCCTCCCCCCCCACTCGTGTTCTCTCTAGCTCACTCTGAGTTCTCTCTCTCTCTTTCAAATAAATAAATTTTAAAAAAGAGAAAAAAGGACTGCTTCTTAATACTGATTGGACCTTGCTCAGGCCACCCTGCCTGCATAGGCTTCCCAGTTAGTAAGTGTTCTTTCAGCCCATCGTGCCCTCAGCCCCAAAACTGAGCTGCATTTAAACCTTTCAACTAGCCTTTGCTCTTGTTTTTTGGTAAACACAAGTTCCATGTGGCTTATATCACTGACAATTATTTATCTCCTTATCCTTGTTGAGTCTTGATTCTATGGGTGGATCTGACAAGTCTGTTAACAGTTTAGAGAAAAGTTAGTGTTTGGTCCCAAGATTTTGATATCACCAATTCTTCTCATTTCCACGACCCCCCAACTCCTCACAAGTGAGGCAGGGTTGGGACTCCGAGGCCATTCCCAGACCCACTTGTTGTGTGTGGCAAGACTTGGAAAATGAAAACCAGAGGCATCTCAAAGAGCATTCCATTTGGACTCCAGGGCAGTGCCTGGGCACTGTGCCAGACCAGCTGGGAACTCTGGTGAGGCACTTTGATGCAAATGCCCAGCTGGGTCCAGTTCATTCTGTATTTACCCCACAGGGCTGTCCACAGGGTATTTGTTCTCTGTACCACGGGAACACATGGAGACCGTCATCATCCTGCAATCTACGCTGAGAACTGACAATATGCCAGCTGCTGGGACCAGGATGGCGGTATACGATCCAGGTAAAAATCAACGTCTTTGTAATTAGAGCCCGACTGAATCCTGGCTCCAAGACGCGTTGCCGTGGGAAGCTACTCTAACCTGTAAGCCCCAATAAACTCATCTCTACAGCAGGGACAATACCCTGCTTTATTGATGGGAATCTTGAAGAATAATGAATATCAAGATATTAGCACAGTGCTTGATTCATAGAAAGTGCCTCTATAAACTGTAGATTTTTTTATTATAGTCAAAGAATATTTCCCTCCTGCTAACACTGACAGAGCTAATGCTTTGGAGATGCTTTCCATTTTGTCCTTTTTCCTTCAAAGCTCGCCCACCTGAGCACGAGGCTTGGTTGGCAGCGCCCTAATTTGGGATAAACAGCATCATTAATCCTGAAATTTTAAGGGTTGATCTTGGGCTCAAACAGAAGATAGACTACAGAGGCCCTTTCTAGTCTATCAGTTGTCACTTGTCCTTACCTGACCAGATCCCCGCTAATGAAGCTCACATATCCAGATGATGCGGATGTTTTTAAAAGTCTATTCCCTTGAGAAAAATAAAATTGGAATTGTAAGAAATGTTAACATCATTCTGGTCCTAAGAGGATTTTCCTGAATTATCCAATTATGTGCCTGAATTCTCCATGGAGGTTTGACGGGGAAAGTCCTAGCCTTGGTGTGGGACTGAGCACATGAACTTCCCCCGGGTCTTCCGCCCTGTAAAGGAGTGTTGTGCCGCGACCTCCTGCAAAGCCCCTCAGAAACGCTGTGTGAAGTACAGCGAGAGTACAGAGACTCGCGATCGCCGGATTCGATGAGTTAAATTTACGTCCCTGACTGTCTCCGGGCACTCTCTGTCCTCCCCAAATACAATAACGATGCTGCTGGTTGCAAGCAGCACCTTTGTTGTATCTCATTTATTTTTACCCCAAATTATGGAGGCTTGAAAGAATTTACTGACTGCTTGGGTTTTCTGACTAATTGGGGTAACTCTATGTTATAGCCATTAGGAGATTTAAATATAGCTCTTCCTGAGCAACACTCTTTATTGGATCCCCTGTTATCCTTTAAATATCTTGGTGTGCAAGTGGATAAAATTAGAAAGAATTTGTTTGCTTTAAATTACCAACCTCTGCTTGATAAAACTATTAGCGATTTAGCTAATTGGACGGCTCTTCCATTATCATTAATTGGCAGAGTTAATACTATTAGAATGGTTGTTTTATCTAAATGTTTGTATTTATTTCAATGCTTTCCCATCAAGCCACCTAAAAATGCTCTAATGCTTTGAATTCTGCAATTAGTTTTGTTTTATAGGCTACAAACAGAGTTAAGATTAATCTTAAAACTACAACTACTCTAGGGGCCAAAGGATTAATTCTTCCTTCTCAGCAATAGATGAATGTTGGACTTTTCCTGATCAAGCTTCGCCCATTGTTCCTGGACATCTTTAGTAAGAAGTGCCAGAGCCCGAACGAAATCGAAAGGGGACTCTTGTGGATGTGGTTTATCTAATAAAAACTTTACAGGAAAACTTTATATCACATCCGTATATGTATTCAACCACACATCCATTCACTTGGCACAAGTTTACTGTGCCACAATCACGACACTAGATCGTGGAAGACTTCCAAGGTGAATAAAATGCGATCCTTGCCCTCAAGAAGTCCAAATATTGAGGGTGGAAAGAAAACATAAATAACTAGGAGGTAATGTGGTAGGTGCCGTCTCGGAGATTTGCCCCACGTGCTGGGGCAGAGCAGAGGGTGTTGCCACATCTGCAGGGGGGTCAAAAAGGCTTCCCATGGAAGGTGACTGCCATGCTGGATCTGGGAGGATGGGGTTCCTACAGGGCCCTTCCAAGATTGAAAAGAACACCTCGAGTATTTTCTTCTGATTACTGAGGTAACTTACTCTGTGGGGACACTTAAAATGGCCCACTCAGCTAAAAAGTGACCCTTTTTCTCTTTGGTGGCTCAGGGGAATTCCACAGACAAAAGGTATCAGGACTTTAGCATGACAAGAGACAAAGGCTTTCATGATCTCTTTGAATGTTGAGACGGGGGCACGTGAGCAGAATGATGACACAGGTACACAAAACTCTAGCTGGTTGAAAATCAGGGCTAATGTGTTCATTCCGACATCAGCGCTAACCCAGGGATGGGAATCCCAGAACTATGCCAGTGGGCTCTCTCTTTGGCCGTGTCCTTTTCAGAGATTTTGATAACTTAGATCAGAACACAGGCACATTTGATTTGTGGATGACACTAATTGAAGACAAAGACAGCCAATATACTGATAGATCAATCAAGGACTTAACAATTGATCAACCAATCAAGAGGCTATAATGCAAGCATGAAGGTAATTACAAATAACTAGGTAGGAAACAGTAACGCCCTGCCCTCCTCCGCTCCACTTGCTAACTTATAGGCAGGTAAGCCCTCTCTTTTCCTGGCCTCGTGAAACAATAGGAAACGTTTCAGATTTGGAGTCAGGCGGTCTGAGTTCAAGTTCTAGCTTGACTAAATATTACATATGCAATTTCAAGCAATACCCTAAACATCTCTGAATCTCAGTTTTTCCATCCATAAGTTAGAAATAATAATACAGTTCACAGAGCTGCCATGAGAATTAGAGATATAAAAGAGTGATATAGAGACCCTAGATAACATTCTTCAAAAGTTATCTTTTATAATGCTTAGAATAGTGACGGTGGTAATAATAATACTAACAACAGTAACGTATATGAAGTCCTGAGGTGTTCAATTCTAACCTAGAGTAAATTAACAGTGTGGAATGGCTTTCAAAATAGCCGTACGGTCACGGGCTGCGCTACTGAAACAATGGGGTCAGAACCAGATCCCCCCAAGGTTCACTTAGAGTCCAGCTGGCGTCCTGGGTTGACTTCTGGTCACTGCAGTCATCGTGGGGTCTCGTATTAAAGCAGAGTTTGATATACAGTGGGTGCTCAATAGTGTTTGTGGGATACACTCGTTTTAATAAAGATGCTACGGCGTGTGTGGATTCAGGTAATGAAGATTCTAAGAATACGGAAACCACAAAAAGTGCTTTTAAAAGTGGAACGGCTCTGTGAGAAAAAGAGGTGATTTGCAGGGTCATCGTTTGTGAAGGACTAGGTCAAGCAGGGGGTCTGTCATTCTTGGAGGACACTTACACGGGGACGGGGGAAAAGACCTGACATCTATGAACACCGTCTAGCAGCTACACATTTGAAATAATCTTTCTGTTGCTCTGGAGGACACACTGAGAACGGTGGGTAGAGGTTACAGGAAGTCGTAATTTGGCCCAATAAATGGAAGTAATGTCTCAAATGATGAGCCATAATTTCCTCCAACAAGGGAAAGGCTGGCTTTTGAGCCAGAATCCTTAAGCAGAATGTTTTGGAAGAGCTTCCTGACATGGAGGAGGTCAGACTAGATCACTGACTCACGAACCTGCTTTGATACTGCCTGATTAAAGATACTGACTCATGAAGCTGCTTAGGAACGTAGATGCGTAAAGTGGAATTGGAATCCAAGGGCAGGGTGCCCACCACCCAGGCTTCTGCCTTTTCAACAACCTCTACGGACAATTCTGATACATAACCAGGGCTAAGAACCAGTGGACTGGGTCTGTTTTAAACTATCCTGATGATAAAAATAGCACGTTGTTTAAACAAACAGTTTCCGAGGCCCCACCCCTGGAGATTCAACTTCAGTAGGTCTGGAATAAGAACCAGGAATTACTATCATCAGCAGGGTCTGAAAAACACTGGACTCCATGATCTCTGACATCCTCAGTAACTTCTAAGATTCTGAAAGTCTAATCCAACTATAGCTAGCTGCTCTTTGGTTCTGAATAACAGTTTTGAAACGCTTGGATTATGGGAATCAAGCCCCAAGCAAAAATATGTATGCCTGTAGCTGGCCACGCTATTCTTCATATGGTGTCTCTAAAGAATCAGACACATTTTTTAATAAACTAAATAGCAATGAACATGTTGACTTTCCAATTAGCCGCAGTTTACAATTTTGGCTGATCCCAGTAAATATATGTGCACATATGTATGCAGACGCCAAGTGAACCGTTTTCGTTGAAGAGTTACTCGGCAGAAACAGACTGTAGGCTTTTGATCAGTTAGAAGCTGAGCGTGGCATATTAAATCAATATTTTATCAATATTTTCATTTAAACATACTCCATTCTCTGAAAATGTGAACATGTAAGTCACTAGAGTTCCGTTTTAGACACTTTTTTTTTAATTTTCATCTAATATTTCACTCTAAAATCGAGGTGAGAAAGCATACAAGCGTTTGAGGGCTGGTGTGCCATCCCATTCAGCAACTTTCATTAGTTTCTGATGGGCTCACCTGAATCAGCCGAAGAATCACATTCCATCTCAATGACCCCAAACCTAGATCTTCCGCAAGTCCTCACTCCTCTCTTCAATGCCTTGCAGCTTAGAACCGAAGGCAACGCTTTCTCTGTGTTTGGGGGGAGAATATGTCTGGGAAAAGGGTGAAAGAAAGTTATTACAGAGCAGCTAAAATGTGATTTTTGCATTTAGGCTTTTCTTCCAGAGCACGGTTTCCTGAGTCCAGAGGGAAACGGCTCAGGCAGCGCTGCAAACCCGGATCTGTTTGCATCTCTGCCCGGGTAGGTGAGGCTCCGGGGGACTGATGGTCTCGAACACTCAGTTTCTAAGATATAAAGATACAGATGGAAGAAAGAGAAGTCTGCCGGAAGAGAGGCGAGCAGGCTGAGTATAAGGAACCTTCCGTAACTCAGACAATAGCAAGTAAGCCACGCCTCGCATTTAACCCTTTGTTCTTGACAAGAAAGAGTGCGCTCAGTTCTGAGACTCTTTCGGCTGATAATAATAGTTTCTATTCCAAAGCTGGGGGGGGGGGTATCAAATGTGCGTGAGGAGAACCAAGTCATATTATTTGGGAACACACTGACAAAAGCAAGTTCATCTGAGAATATATTTTTCTTTATTTCTCAAAATGTAGTCTAGGAGAATATACTAGGTCGAAAGAGACATTAATAGGGTGATTATTCTTAATATAAATGATGTGTTACTTTAATGACCAATACACTTTGGTTTAAGGATGGATTCAATAAGCAAATCTCCCACCCAAAAGTGCGTGCGGACGTATTTCAGATCTTTCCCTAAAATGCCACCCCCCCCCCCCCACAAACTCCCACCGAGTGGCAAAAACTGCAGATTGTCTTTTATAGCTCCTGCAAATTCCCTGAAGAACAGAGCTGGAGAATGCCTCCCATTCCCCAAGAATCTAAGCTTCGTCCACCTCACAGAAGGAGGAAAAGCCTATACGCAACAGACAGGAAGGGGCTGAGCCGCTTCTCCGGGTCCAGGCGGTGAAAAGCGGAGGAGAAGGGGAGAGGAGGCATCAGAAGGGCGACCGCGCCGTCTCATTGCGCTGGGCACTCTGCTCCCCCTCCGTGGAGAAGGGCTGGTGCCTCTCGGTCCTCGGGCAACCTGTCTCACAGCGAGCCCTGCAACAGGGCTTGTCACACCACCTCCCTGGAGAGAGAGGTTCAACCAAACTGGCAGCGTTGCTTCCATTCACTCGCCTCGTTCACGCTCAGTCCTTCGCACCCTCGGCGCAGTTCGGTTCAATTCCAAACACATTTGCAGAGCAGCTGCAGGTGCCGGCCCCCGGACGGGCAACAGCACGAGGGTAAGAGCTGGGTCTCTGACTCACTCAGCCTGCCCACTGCCTGCGCACAGGGCGACACAGTTAGCTTAATCACGACGACTCTGC
Source organism: Ursus americanus (assembly GCF_024610735.1). NCBI lineage: Eukaryota > Metazoa > Chordata > Mammalia > Carnivora > Ursidae > Ursus > Ursus americanus. The sequence goes on along the minus strand of NC_142138.1, from coordinate 39,631,245 downwards.
CCAAGGTACAAAGCTCTGACATTTGCCAAGGATGAATGGATGTGGAAACGAAATTGGATTTCGGTGCCCCAGTTATCACTCGGGGTGGCCTCTTTCGGGTAGATGTGCCTTTATGGTAATAATAATATTCTACATGTGTTTAAAGCTCTAGAGTTTACGAAGTCTTCTCATAAACATGATCTCATTGTGAAATACTGAGAGTTAGCCCTTCTTTCGCAATTTACCGATGACAAAACAGCCTAAGAAAAAGTAAGGTCATGCTGCACTCAGAGATTTTATAAAATAATATTCTTCAACAGCCAATATACACACTGGAAAAAAAAATTAGGCTGGTTCCCTATTATAACATTACACCCTTAAGTATTTCCAAAATGTAACTTCAGTTACCCCGCAGAACAAGGTTTGAAGAGAAGATGCCAAGTATTAAAAGCCCATATTACTAATGGACAGAAGGAATTACGTCCCAGCCTTCACACGGTGCCCAGGAAATAAGACAATAATACTACTTCTCAGTGTCGCATCTGGAACATTCCTCTCCGGATTGCTATGATAAGAGCCCTGTAGATGGAGTTGAATATGGCTTTTAGGACTTTGGCATCAGAACACAATCAAAGACCCCAGGAAATTTCCCAAACTCTTCACTTACTGGGCAAATGAGTTAGTCAACTTGGATTTAAATAGCATTATCTCCAGGTGGGGGTGGAGATTAATAAGCTTGTCTCTCAGGAAGGGGTGGAGCTGGGGAGTTATGGCTTCACAAGCACCCGTATGAAACGCTGTGCTGTCGTCACTGGGTATGCCAAGCTTCGATGAGGCCTGGGACCAGAGAACCTGCCCGTGCACATTGAAATAGGCTGGAGCCCCTCAGATGAAAGACATCTCTATAAGACCTGTGGATGTGCATTTGATAATCTTTGACATATGTTTAATATTTAGATTTCCAAGATTACTCATGTTAATATCCGCTGCACATCTTACTTTTTTTGCCTTTTGTGCACACTGGGAGATGTGGGTTTGGACACGTTTCAAGCCAGATTAGTTCCTGTTGCTTTATTGCCGCTAACCACGGGGTCACGAAAATGGGAAAATCATCTGCTTCTCCCTCTACTGAACTTTGAATTCAAAACTTTCAAACAAAAAAAAAAAAAAAGGAAGAAAGAAACAAGTGAATGAATAATGAATGCAGTAAAAATAAATGTGTGGTTCTGGGACCCATTTAATTTTTCTTAAATGACAGTGTTGTTAATGCTATGAAGTATTTTCTCTGATAAATGTGAGTTAGCTAATTTGCATGAATGGCTAGTCTGTCATTTTTTTAGTCTGTTGAGTTATGGGTTTTTAAAAATGGGTTCTTTTCTGTATGGCTTTTAATACATTGTTATTATATGTGATCACTGAGCTTTCCTAATGGCACATTGAAAACATGGATTTCATCTTTTTTTAAAAAAAAACTAGAAATTAATTTTGAAAAAGTAATTTATGCAATAATGAAGTTCTTCAGATAAATGTATTTATAAGGAAAAACCGTTTACACGTTATTCAGTATTCCTTTTTAATGCAAAAAAAAATCTATTTTCTGCCAAAGTCTCAATCAAAGAAAACTTGGGAGCTCTAAAATTCAGTCCCCAAGAGTCTCCCCCACCCCCTTCCTTAAGGATCTGTAATTTCCCAGTGACTGAAAAAAAGCGTTCTACAAAACCTCCCGTGTGTCCCCATGCCACAACAGACTGAGGAACCAAAGAAAGGTCATTTGATTCTGAACCTTCCATTTTGCTATAATCATGCAAGTTAAATAATAATGTTCATGATACCTAGAGAGAGCTCTCGGTGGCCTTTCTTTGACTAGAGCAAGTAAACACAGACTGAGTGTGCCAGAGGAAGGGGGGACTTCCAACCAGGGCATCACTCCCACCTACTTTCTCTCCTTTAACTGATTTTAAAGTAAACCCAATGTCCCCTGAAACCTTGAGGTACATGTCTATGCCTCAGAATTGCCCAACTGCATGCCAACAGCGGCATTGGAACACTGATGAAATCGTAACCCATGAGGCAATTACTTCAACGCTAGAAGCTTTAGAAGATAGCATTATATGACGCCCAAAGTGCCATCTCAGCAGTCACCACAGTACAGAGCACTAATGAGTAAGTGCTCTCTGGTGGCCTTGCCTCATAAATGATGGAATACTAAGATGAAGGAATCTGATTTAAATCCACCAGGCATGGAAAAGTGGAGTTGTGTTGGTACAGTCCAACGGCCATGGCCTGAGGATTTGCTTTAGCCCAAAACAGAAGGCCTGAGAGTCTAGGGTATATAGTCTAGGTATATATATAGGGTATATATAGAGAGTCAAGTTCAAATCCCCCTTGGCCACCTATCTGCTATCTTATCTCCTCTGAGCATTTCTTTCCTACCCTTCATTAAGTTCTACTTATTAGCTATTATTACTAAGGTACTTATACAACGGAGAAAACAAGAACCAGTCTGTGGCACCATTTTGAAGATTGGTGATAAAACATTTGTAACTTCAAACACAATGCATGGCATTTAGGTAGCTGCTTCTCTTCCTACTATTGTGTCATTAGAGTGATTTTCACTAAAATGTAACTGACTCATTCATTAGAGCAGGGATTTTGTCTTAGAACAGTGCCTGGACATAGAACAGTCTACTTAATCCTCCTCTTGTAAGCACTGACGTAATTCGGACCATATCCAACGTTTGCTTGTTCGCTATTTAAGAATAAGCCTTTAATTGCAAAATGCATTCAGACTCTAAACTAGAGTGACCTGTGAACGTTGGGAGTAATTTGGTTGTATGGCCAGTTCAAAGTAGCTGTAGGTCAAGGACAGGCTTTGGAATCAAAAGACTGAGATCTAGTCTCCCTCTGGCTTTTGTGGCTCCCTGACTTAATGCAGTGACTGAACATTCCTGACCTTCAACAGACTTATGGATGAAATGAAGACTGATGGTAGTACTCGGCTTGCCTACTCCAGTCCTATTGTTTTCAGGGCCAAGTGGGATAATACATATATAACATCAGGCAATGTTTAGTGTTCTACAAATATTACTTATAATAAATATTACTTATCATCACCCACCAACGCTATTGAATGTCTTATTGGTCTGTAGACAAAAGGAACTGTGTAGACCAGGGGTCAGCAAACTAGAGCCCGCGGGCCAAATCCAGCCTATGAGCTAAAAATGGGTTCTACATTTTCAGATCGCTGACAAAATCACAACAAGAATTATATTGCATGACACACCTGCAAAGCCTACAATATTTACTCTCTGGATCTTTACAGAAGTTTGCCAAACCCTAACTCTAAGAGTTTATATTAATGAGAGTTTTAGCTTCCTTTAGCATTAAGTCTTAGAACAAGGCACCGAACGATTAATGTTAGTTAGCAGCCCCTCAGCAGCAAGAAGAGCACCTCCTCAAAGGCAGGCTCTGGAGGTGCCCCACTGGCCTCAGGAAGTCGCTTAAACCCTGGGAGCAGCCCTAGCCTGTTCACCTCTCCGACACCCAGATTAGCCTGTGATCTGTGTCACCAAGGTTAGTGCCTCTCTTGTTCACCTCTTTATTCTCAGCACCTATCCCGTAGCAGGGACTCCTAAGTGTTTGTTGATTAGCGGAGTAAACAGATGAGTGAAGTCCTCATGCCCCGGAGTCTCAGGTCCTCCTTGATCCAAGGGAGGCAGTGCAGGGTTTCGGAGACCCTCGAATTTTTGCCCGTACTCTTTCTTAACAACCGTCTGGTTGACTCGCTTGCTGTGTATTTGTGCTTTGGTTCTTCCAATTAGATGATAAAACTGAGTGTCAGGTCCAGGGTGGCTCCCAGCCTCCACATCTGGCCTCCTCCTCAAAACACAGCAAACAAATCACCCCCACTTGCAGCAAAACATATTAAGCCGCTCTAACCTCAGCATCTATGACTCAACATGGAGACCTTCTCACTGCTGCTGTGCCCCAGACCTCAGCCCCTGACCTGACTTCTGGACTGCTACCTTGAGCTCTAGGTCCGACCTTTAAAAAGCCCCCCATGACATGAGTGCTGGCTTTCAGCTTTGTTCTTTCGTTTCTGGACCCCACTTGTGGGCATCTGAAGTGGTGCCTTGCTCTGACCTGGCCCCTCGTACTGCCATGTCCAGGATATTACACTTTATGCACTCTCTTCTGGCCTCCCCCAGCCTGCGGTAAGCCACCAGGCCCAACTGGAATAAGATCTGAGGCATAAGATTTAGAAAAGAGTCCGTGGCTTGCGCTTTTTCATCTACCGCATGCAGACACGGCGCTTTAACCCCTATAGGCTTCCCGTAGGCCTCGCTGGGGAGGGTGTGTGTTGTGGTGAGCGCTGTGTATTGTGTAAGACTCATGAATCACAGACCTGTACCCCTGAAACAAATAATACAGTATATGGTAATGATTTTTTAAAAGAGATCCACAGATTGATATAAATAAATAAAATATAAATTAAAATATATAAATATATGAAAAATAATTAAATATATATACATATACATATATTTACTTACGTATTTATATATATCTTTATATATAAATATAAACAAAATAATCAAAGATGGTCAATCATAAGGAGTCGTGTCCAAGTTTCTTGTGTTTCAAACTCTATGGTTCTCACCCATCAAACCCAACATCTCTTTCTTTTTTAAATTAAGCCTTTTATTTTAATTCCAGTATAGTTAACATACAGCATTATATTAGTTTCGCATGTACAATTCTGTACATTACTCAGTGCTCGTGATGATCAGTGTACCCTTTGAATAGGTGATGGGGATTAAAGAGTACTCTTACCAATGTGTCTTTCTGTAACAAAGATCTCGTGACCCCCCCCTTTTACTAGCCTGAAATATAATTCACAGAACGTGTATATTTTAAATACAGTGTGTTACATAGACACAATTGTTTAATCCATATAATACCCTAAATATAATAGAAGAAACAAAAGGAAAGCAATTCATAATAAAATAATGTGTATTTAAACATGTACATATGGAAAGCATGAAAAAGCAATCAAATGCTTGCATCGATGTGTGGAATGAGGCCACAAATGCCCCTCAGATACAGCAGCCTGCTGCCAACGACGTGATTCTCTCGGTGTCCAATTCTTGGCAAAGTTTTGAACAAAACAAAATGTAATCTTCCCTCAATATACATGGTAGTTGTAAATTCATGGAAAATTTAGTGTGTATTAAACAGGGCAGTAAAATATGTAAATTGGAGTTAGGTTGTAGGCTTAGATAATTATAAACAGGTTTACCTACACGAATGCCTGGCCGTGTGGGATGCTGCATGAGTTTTCAGCGTGTGGGACTGTGCTGTGAACAGCAGACCTCTCACATCCCTGGTTCCCACCCTGTTTCGTGACATCCAAAGAATGCCGCCGCCAATTTCCAATGCGCTCTGTAGGGGGCAGTATGACCTCCATTGAGAACTATGGGTGGAGCCCACCTATTCAAAACTATCCTGCCACTCACATCCCCTCGCAGGCAGGACATCTCTTTTGACCTTGAAACCCCCAAGCAAAGGATTTTACTAAGTGCCTGTCTTTACAGTGTCGGCACACCCCAGATCCAATGGCCAAGGTTGAATGGAGCCAAAGATCTCAGTACTACCCCGTCTCTGGGCTCTGATGTATGAGGTGAAGGGAGGGGAGATTCAGTTGCACGGTGGAAATACTGAGAGTTCCCTCTAGACGATTAATGCGATTAAAAGGCAAAACCATCAGCATTTCCTTACTCTCTGCACCCTATACTCATTCTGCCCTTTAAACCATTGGACTTAAGGGTTGATAGTGAAGCTGCCCCTCTGCACGCAGCATTTAGATGCATCTCTAACCTTCCATTCCTTGTCTACCACACCACCCTTTCCTTCCCATCGCTCTGCCGTTTCTCCCAACACACATGGCGAACCACCCCCATTCCGGGCCCTCCCTCCCCAGCCTTGAATTGCTAGTCCTACCTCGCAGCTGGCCTTCCTGCTGCCGTCTCCCCAGCTCCAACCCTTGCTGCATGTCCATGTCGTCCATGCAGGCCCCGGCCGTTTTCCAGTGGTTCACTCTGAACGGTGCTCAGTGGCCCACATCGTGTGTGTCAGGCACAACATGGCGTCTCCATATGCGCTCCTATACCTTTGCTCTACCTTCCGTGTCTGTTCCGTCAGACCTCCGCTCACGTGGCATGGAACTCCAGCCTCTGGAGCTTTTCTCTGGCTGTCTACCTGGATCGGCTTTTCTCATTCCTTTCACCTATTACCCTTCAGCTCCACCTCCTCCAGGAAGACTACCTAAATTTTCTCTCCTACTAAGTTCTTAACACCATTCTCATAGCGAGTCTGCTCTTGCTCCGCCTTAGAAACAAAAGTCCTTTGGGGATTCTTTTGTGGCCCCAATGGCACCTAGGACCTTGTCACAGTACCATGATTGTTCAACACACATTTGTGGTTTCGTGAACTCAAAAGAAAGGGAAGTGATCGATTGATCCCATATTTGAAATATTTGGGGAGAATGTCCCCAACGTGTCCTTCAGAGTCACTTCCTTTCTCCTCAACGAAGGGAGCATTCCCTCAGGAGACCAGCTGGCTCAGAGGAATGTGTCCCCCTCTTTCAGTTGCAACATTGGTGCATTGAAAAGTAGAGACAGAACTTCATGGTGGCTCTGAAAACATTAACTAAGACAATAATAAATTAACACAATAGTCAGCTAATAGCACCGTGATGCTTTCATGTATGAATTGGAATGTGAACACTGAGATTTTCATTTCATGGTTGAAAAATACACGAGTTGACCCAAATACTAATGTCTGCATTTCTGTCATTTACATATCATGGGTCAGTAATCATTTCTTGCCTAAATGGCTTTCCGAATGAAAAGCTGTAATATTGTAATGGTTTATCATATTTACAAACATCGCATTGTGCTACCCACTTGGTGCTTTGGATTCGCAAACAAGCAGATCCCATTCTCTGAGAAGGCACGACAGTTCCTGAGAGGCGTGCAGAGTTCCCCAGGGAGAGATCCGTTTGTTTGTCTCCTCCCTAACCTGCCCCAGTCCAGGATCCTCTGCTCCGCGGGGACCTCCTCCAGCCACCTCATTTCTCCTGCGGGCCGTAGGGTCAGCAGAGGCCGGGGATGGCTTCTGCCTATGTTTCCGTAATTGTTCTCCTCTCTGGGGCCAAGAAATCTAGCTGCCTTGCAAACATCTCTTTGGGACGTGGTAAGTGCCGAGAGCTGAATGTGATATTTGGGAAGGGTAATGCAACCTGATGTTTTTTATTACAGTTCGGAACAACATCAAGTGAAACGTCTAAGGTGATTTTCCCCCTCATTTTCATGCTAGCATAATCCAAATCAGCGCATGACTTCGCCGGTCTTTGGCCTCCCCCCATGCTTGTCCCTGGACTTCTTCACAGTGTCCTGGGTTACCTGCTCCATTAGGTATCTCGCTGTTGTCATCGGGCACCATGTCTCTTAGAAGTCTGTGTTTTTAGGAGATAATAGAGTTAGGCCATAGATTACACGAGGAGCTGGAAATAGCAAGGACACCCCGCCCCAGCAGGCTTGGTTTACACACGGGTCTCGCTCTTTAATGATAACTTGGGGTTGAATGTCCGCAGCCAGCATTTGTGGGGACAGCCCCCGCACTTCTTCATTCACACGCACGCACACACTCAGCCCAAGGTGCTCCCGAGCCAGCACCTCCCTCACCGGGCTTCCGTCGCTCCGACTTTGGCACAAACACTTACAAGGAATCGAGAGAAAAGACGTTGAGGTCGTTTACTAGACTCTCCCGTGAATTTGGTTTCAGGACTGGAAGGCGGTGCGGCAGCTGTGTGACTTACGACATCCCTCCCGCCGCTGCTTTTCCTTAGTTTTAGGGTGAGGTGCAAGAAGTGAGTTAGCTAAGAGTTGACCGGTCACATTTTACGCCATCGCCCGTGAGTCCTAGCGCGGGACGGGCATAACACAATCATGTGCACAGAGAGGTGGTGGGCATAACACAATCATGTGCACAGAGAGGTGGTGGGCATAGCACAGTCATGGGCACGGAGAGGTGGTGGGCATAACACAATCATGTGCACAGAGAGGTGGTGGGCATAGCACAGTCATGGGCACGGAGAGGTGGTGGGCATAACACAGTCATGTGCACGGAGAGGTGGTGGGCATAGCACAGTCATGTGCACGGAGAGGTGGTGGGCATAGCACAGTCATGTGCACGGAGAGGTGGTGGGCATAGCACAGTCATGTGCACGGAGAGGTGGTGGGCATAGCACAGTCATGTGCACGGAGAGGTGGTGGGGAGGGATTTAGCTGTTGGTGGAAATTTCTCCTTCAGACCCTCTGGGGGAAAAAGGCTATCTTTTGAAGGATGAATCTCCCCTCTTTTTTTTCTGCCTGGCCCCTGTGTTTTAAAAAGGTTAAGGCCCTGTGTGTGTGTGTGTGTTGTGAGAGGAACAGGCAGAAAGGGAGGGAGTGGAGAATGATCGTTACCATCCCGAAGTCCTTCTTCTCTCGCCGGCTACAGCTCTGGTGAGGAGACGCCATCACCAGTGAGCTCACGCGTGTGCGCGTCTATGGCGCAAGGTTCCTGGGTGCCAGGTGGGCACTCGGGACTGTAGGGGCGCGGACGAGTTCATTTCCTACATCCGGGACTCCAAACGGCTGCCCCCATCGCCGGAGGAGAGAGGCACCGCTTCCCAGCTGGGGAACCTGCCTTCTGCCGGGGATCCCAGCGCAGCAGAGGGGACGGGGCCGGCAGTTCCCAAGTGAAATGTAAAAGTTCACACACACACCAGGGCCACGGGGAAACTTTTAGAACCCAGATCAAGATAGAAATAAACAATAACCAATAATGGATGTCGGCAGCAGTTAAAAAAAAAGAAAAGAAAAGAAAAGAAAGGAAAAACAAATGAAAACAAACTATGAGCATTTTCCCGTCTGGCCTCGGAAGCTGTTTTGGGAATAATGTTTTGTATTTCAGCTTTGAGATTCCACTGTGACCTTCTAGTCACACACCTCTCCATATTGCTCGTGGTACAGATAAGTGAGTTGAAATGGTCTGAGGAGCACCGGCATATACCACAGCCTCTTGGCCTCTTTATCACTTTATTTCAATTGATGGGATGGGGCGTGTTGGTGTGAAATAGTAGCAATAATTTCCTTTTCCCAAGTACTGTACCAAAATTGAGTGGACGGCAAGCAGCACACTTAACACTGTTCAGAGGAATGCAAAGGACAGAGATTCTAAAAAGCACATTCTTCCTGTTTTTAGGTTTATTGTTAGGAATCCTCACCGTCGCCCCCATTCCTTTCCCCTCAAAACTAGTTATCCCGATCACTCAATTTGTCCTGCAGGAAAAAAATGTTTTACAAGAATATGTGACAATGTTTAAAAAGAAAAAATCTGACAGTTGACTTCAACTCTTTTGCATAAGATATTTACAAACCACAGCAGATTAAAGGGGGGTTTTATGCATTTTCACATCCTGCTTGGTTTAAAGCAGCAATTTTCTGCAAGGACAACAGAGAAAAAAAAAACATGCTTTACACTGCTTATATTAATTACATTTTTTCATTACCCGTCATGTTTTCTGCAGGCTTGTGTATTATTACTGCAAAATGTAATGAAATAGAAAAGGAAAAAAGAATGGACTTCTGGGAAATTTTCCAATTCTTGAAATGCAATGTTAATTGAGAGCTATTTTTAGGGCTGCACAGATAGTGCAGGACCCAGTGCCATCAGTACAAATGGGTCCAGTCCAGGTGCAGCTTCCCCAGTGACAGCCTCAGTCTCTGCCGCTGGAGAGCTTGAAAACCTCCAACTTGCTTGATGCCAAGTCTACCGAAGGGCATGGGAGGATTTCTACAGATGAGCTATCCACAAAGGTAACAAAAGGAAAGTGAGGGCAGATGAAGGTAGAACCCTAGAGAGCTCAGGCCACAGTGATTCTTGGTAGCAAATCCCAACCTTCTCTTCAACCTCCACGCCATCAGAGAGAAAGAAAACTAATAAATATTAAGGGAAATGCTGACACATCATGAAATGGATTCCAAGGCTCTTAAAAGGAAGAATCCCCAGAGTGCCCATGGGGTGGTGACAGACAAGAACCTTCCTCAGGGACCTTTTTCCCCTGCTAGAGAATTGTAACTTCTTAGTCTTGGGTATGTCCTGCCAAGGATTTGATGGAAGTTGTCAGAAGCAGGAACTTGATGGATTGGAGAAATGGTGTTCCTTTTATAACTAAACTAAATAGACCATAGAACTGACTTCCTGTTTGATTTGTCTGGATAGTTTACTCTGGAATCCACTGATGCCTTTCTGGATTACCTCTGTGCCCCAGAATCCCATTTCCTGACGTAGTGTTGGCGCCAACCTTGCCAATGATGGAGAGGTGTAGTAAATATGTGCACAGGGGCCAAGTGTTCTTTCAAGGAAGGTCTCACAATGGCTTCAAGGAATTCAGAAACTCTGTGCTCATTTGAAAACTGTCCATCTCAACATCCCACAAGGCATCTGAGGCTGTCTGAACATCCTAGCCACCCCTAAATATTAAACTCTTGTAAATGCAGTCTGCAAAAAAAAAAAAAAGTAAACAACTGCTAAAACCCCCTGAATTCCTATAATTCTTATTGTTAGTTCCACTTTCATGAAGTAAACACAAATGTCCATGAAAATCATTGGGCCAAAGCTTGCTTTAGGCTGTCAGACTTAGAAATCCAGTTATGAGCAACATTTTACCCACTTATGAGCAACAGGAAAGAACAAAGGGTTAGTATTTTACAGCCACTAGTCTTCTCTGAGCTGTGAGGCAAATACCCTGCTTGCCCATCCCATCTGCTCCAGGCTGTCCTTCCAGGATCTCAGTCGGAGTCTTGTGTTCACTCCGAAGTCAGCATATTGCAACCTCTACTGCAATGTTGTCATCAGATGCAAGCTGGCTGGCTGCCCCACGACTATTGCTTTAGCGCTGATTGACACATTCTTTGGGGTAAAACATGTAATAGAGGAATTCCAACATTCTAGGAGTTTCTTCCAGTAGCAAAAGTCAATTACAAGAGCAATTGGTAAAATTAGTGGTACGTGTAGTGAGAAGGCAAAATGGAAATTGTGCATAAGAATCAAGAATAGCTGGGTAGAGAAACATGAGTTTCCATTCCCCATTGCCTAGATTCAAATCATGAAGATTAGTTCCTGTCTAGCCTGGCCCACATTCAGTAGCATTTTAGGCTGAGCTAACTGACTGGTAAATATTTTTGGCTTACATCTTCTGCTCATCGCAACGATGGTATCAGGCAAACTTCTAATTTGTTCTGGTTTACTCCAGCCACTCCCCATCTTAATCACCTGCTGCTCCAGATTTTGCCTCTTTGGACTTCTGTGCTCATTTGAATTGGTAGAGAAGTTCATTTGTATATCCTTAATCTGTGGAACACCTTCCCAGAAGACACAATCCGTTCTGATCCCTGGCTGAGGAGGTCTTTCTGATGGCCACCCTCCCCACCCCACCTTTCTTCCCATCTGCGTACACCTGGGGACAAACCAGTTTTCTTTGATTACAATCCTTCCCACCACAATCCCCAGGACAGACTAGAATGTTCAAATAGCCAACGGACGAAAATGGTTTCACAGGAGCTATTTAAAATATGTATATTCAAAGTACTACATGCACACGAAAAACAAATGATGTCATAAGGGCTTATAGTGAAAAGCCACAACCATACTTTTTTCATTCTCAATCCCTAACTCCTCTCCCCACACATAATCATTTTTAATAATGCATGTATATTTATTTATCTGTTTATAATACTTCAGTGCTTATCTTTCTAATTTTAATAGGGTTATATCCCTATTTTGCTTTTTTTCCTTAAGATTTTATTGATTTATTTGAGAGAGAGAGAGAGGGAGAGCATGAGCAGAGGAAGGGGCGGGGGAGAGGGAGAAACAGACATCCTGCTGAGCACAGAGCCTGACCTGGGGCTCGACCCCAGGACCCTGAGTTCATGACCTGAGTTGAAGTCAGATGCTTAACTGACTGAGCACCCCTTTATTTTTCTTTTTATCAATTTTAAACAATAACTCTTTACTCCTTGCTATGCATATTTGGTTCCCTTACATTTTCCCCTCTTGCTTTATCTACCTCCCTCTTCCCAACTGCTAATACTTAGAGCTTTAAGGTTCTTGTATTGGTTACATTTGTAGTGTTAAATAATATACCCACTGTCTATTTCTCATTTCAGCAACTTTATATGTGTTCGATAAAGATATTGTTGGGTCCGTCCTTCCCTCTTCCTACACATGCCCTCCCATTCCACATCCCTGTATCTGCTAACACTACTTATACATTTCCATTGTCAAAATCGATAATATTTCTGTTCTTCTCTGCAATCATAATTAGGCCTTAAGGAGGTTTGTCTAGGGACTGACTATAACAGTCCGTAACCTCTAATCTATAATGCAGGATTGATGTGATCATCATTATATAAATATTTTCACTTGTGGACCAATCTCTTTCTTTCCTGAGACATCCACCCAGCTGTGTCTGAATTTCTGCTCCCATCTGGACAGCTCACTGCTTAGCCGCTGCCCACGCACCTGCTGACTTCCCTCCCTGCCCTTCTAGGTGAGAACTATTGTTTCCTAGGTCTCATCTAGGAGCCTTCCTTCTTCATGATGTTTTCCATTTTGCTGGAGTTCCCTCTCAATTACCTTCTTCAGAAGTATAAATTATGATAGTTGAGTTGCTACTATCATGCTATACTAGTCATCACCTACTATCATACTATACTAGTCATTACTTACATGCTAGATGTGTTCTTCTCTTCTCTACTTGGCTGGTGGTTTGGCTGGGTATAGAACTCAATGATCAAAATTATTTTCCCTCAGAACTTCGAAGACATTGTTCCATTGTCTTCCAGCATCCAGTGTTGCCAGTGAGAAGTCAAAACCAATTCTGATTTTCATTCCCCGAAAAGTAACCTATTTTTTTTACCCCTGTTGTTTCTCTTAGGAGCTTCTTTCTTTCCTTGGTACTCTAAAGTATCATAGGTATGTGTCTAAATATGGACAAAAACTGGTTTTAAGGCATTTAATAGAGAGATCTATTTAGAAAAGGTTAGGAAGCAGAAGCCATGTTTTGGCCTCTGAAACTCACATTGATACTAGGGAAGAAATAAATCATAAATGCACATGAACAGATTTTCTCCTCTCTGACAAAGTGAATTTAGAGTATGGAGTTCAAATATTAGTAACCAAGTAGCAAACACATTCTTTGGGGGGAAATGCCAGAGTCACTAATTTTATGGGGTTGTTTTTTTGTTTTGTTTTTGTTTTCTTAAAAGCCCTCAAAGGCTGTAAAATGGATGTTATCCATTCCTTATTCGTGAGGTAGAAGAAAGAGGCTGGGTGGGAAGGAAATAAAATGCCTAAATTTTTGACATTTTCTTAGATTTACCAAAAAAACAAAATTATTTGACTGCATTTTAAGAGAATGATGAATATAATCAAGACAGGTCAAGGAAGAAAAGATGTCATGAAGCATTTCCTTCGATAGATTTTGCATAAATACGTCATGATACAGCAAATGATCTGGAGGTTTTAGATCATACAGATCTGGAGGGGAAGTCTGGCTCTGCCATTCTTTAGTTATGTGACTCCTGAACAAATTACTTGAACTCAATAAATGTTAGTTTCCTTCCTCACTTACCCCTGACTCTACTAGTTCAACATGGAGGCTTGGGTGGTGATAAATATTTGGTGTCCAGTGTACGATGACGAGATACAATGGATGGGTTTATAAACGTAACAGAAAGTTAAATTGGAAGTTTTGACTGATGCAACCAATATACAATTGATGTTGCATTCCAAAGAAAGTGCTAGACCATATGAAAAATTTCCAAAAGGAGAAATACAGAAGAACCAATTGCATAATCCTTGAAATCTGTCATTCCCATTGAAGATATAAAAGGGCCCTGAAAGTGGAAATTAAGGAAGAATTTTTAGAAGATCCTTTCAGATTCTGGGACTCCTGTCCTCCTAAGGAAGGTTAGGGAGCTCCAGAGACCTTAATGTGTGTCTCCTACATTTAGGGAACAAGTGACCAGTGCCTAGGTTATATCTCAAGAAGCTAAAATGGCCCCTGGAAGCAAGGTAATAGATTAATAGACCACCTTTAAAAAGTAACTACTCACCAACGTTTGAAAACACTAAGAACTTGATGTAAAAGGCTCAGGTCTGTTTAAACAAGGGATCTGATGAAGGGATGACTTCATAGAGGAAACACATAAGAATTGTCTCCTAATATAGATACATCTATCTTTAGCTATATCGTGTTTATTGGCACAATCCCCTTCTTTCAGTAGATATTTCTGTACTGCCTAGAGTGAACTTTGTGATTCCATATTCACAATACATCTGCAACAATTCTAAGTTACCATCTTATTAAAATGGCAGCTAGCATTCATTGAGAACTTTTCATGTGCAAAGCACTCTTCTGAGCGCTTCATACCTTGTAACTCACAACAGTCCTAGGAAGTAGGCAAAAATGCCTACTTAAAAAAATACTGCCGTGCCATGATGAAACTGAGGCAAACAGGGTAACTTGTCCGCTGATTCATAGCGAGGAAGTGGCAGAGCTAGGGTTCAAGCCAGGAAGTCCAGCTCTAAGGCCTGAATTCTTTTTTTTTTTTTTTAAAGATTTTATTTATTTATTTGACAGAGAGAGACAGCCAGTGAGAGAGGGAACACAAGCAGGGGGAGTGGGAGAGGAAGAAGCAGGCTCCCAGCAGAGGAGCCTGATGTGGGGCTCGATCCCACAACGCCAGGATCACGCCCTGAGCTGAAGGCAGACGGGTAACCGCTGTGCCACCCAGGCACCCCCTAAGGCCTGAATTCTTAACCATTATGACATTTTCTCTCTCTAAAGGTTAGGCAAGAGCAGTTCCAAAGCAATGATTCCCCCTCCTTCTATTTTCAGTAAATATGGCGATCTTTCATCATTCCAACTAATCTTTTTAAGCTTTCAGAAAAGATAATGCTGATTTGGAAAGCTCCTACTAAACAAATAAAACGAAATTTCAAACCTCATAGAATGACTTTTCAAAATTAAGCTTGTGTAGGAATGGAATGGAGGAGAAAATAAACAAGTAAATACGGTACTTGGTGTCCAAAACTGGCCATTCATCAAGTTATGTCAACAACACCCAACTTAAGTTTGATGAGTTCAATATTTTCAGGACTAGCAGAACTTCTCCTGACCTGTATAATTGAGCAGAACTTCTTGGTTAAGATGGGCCTGGGGCTGGACCTCAGCTCTCAAGGCTAAATTTCTTCATTCCATAGTTCTTCCAGGTCACTGTCAAAACCACTGGTAATTTTACACTGCAGTGATCTGTGCCTTTTCCTGGCCTGAGGATAAATAGAAAACTTAACAGTTCTGAGAGCTGTTGACACCCTGTACTCAGAAACACAATCAGAAAATGTTAAAAGAAACCCTTGAAGGATGTGAATGAAGGATGTGGACATTCGCACATGGAACTCCCCACGTGGTTGCAGCCTTGCTCCCCAGCACTGTAGCAAAAAAAAAAAAAAAAATGAGGTCATAGAGGAAGCCAGGGTGTATGCCTGAGGCTTTAATAGAACACAATGAAGGATGAGCACTTCTAGAAAGGCCTTAAATGCCCATTCATTGGTAACCAGAGGATTACCAATGCTCAAGAAAGGTGGTGTTAGAGTGATACAAGGGATGCCTTTGGAGTGATTAGGAAAATCCAATTTCTCCCTAACCACTGTCAAAAATGGTTGTTCGCTCTCCTATTTGACAAACACACCCGGATACATTTTTAAAGTCATTTTCCCCTCTAAGTATATAGCCCACCCAACCTAAGCTCACACACTTACAGAAAAGCAAGAGAGGTGGAGATGTTTTCTGAAACCTACAATTGGATACTTGGTCTGACAATAGGACTGCCTGTTTGAACTGAGAACAGTTACAGTACCTTGTGCTCTCTGTCAGTAAGAGCAATAAGGAAAAGTTAAGAAAAGGGAAGGGTGGCTGGAGGTAGAGAGAAAGTGAGCCATAAATCCTGGCTTTGAAACCTATACTAGACAGGCACATGAGGGCTCAGACCTAAATTCACTCCAGCCCTGGACCCTACGCCAGTACCCTCATATCAATATCTCCAGAGTCTTCCCCTCTTTAAGTGCGATGAAAGACATTTTTAGGTTTTCCTTTCAGAAATACAAGAGTCTCAGCATGCTTCCTTTCTTATTTTCCAGGGATAGATGTAGACAGCAGCATTCCCAATTTAATTATTACTCAAAATACATCGCTTTTATTCTTTCATTCGCTCACTCAAAATAGAAACGCCGAGTGCTGATCTACGTACAGCAGATTATCTGTGACTCTCCTATGCTCAGGCCATGGGGAAATGAAGGGTGTGCAATATGTTCTGGGCAAAGGCAATGACAGAAACATGTGCATGATACAGTGACTATAGAGAGGACAGGGTTAAGTAAATAGTGGGGACAAGATTCAGGACCCAAAGTTTTCTGATAAATAATGATCTGAAAGGAAAAACAGGAAGGGTCTAAAGTTTTGCCTCATCAAAGAAAGGATTTAGGAGTTGGCGCATACCCGTCTGAGCCCTCATCCTATTGTCACGGGCTTCATAGGTCTTCGCTAAGCCCTTGGATTCAGATGCACTGTGAGTCTCAGGAACAGGCAAAGCGGCTGTTTAAGCTATTTTGCAGAGTTAAATAAATCAACAATGGGACGATGAGCAATGGCCTTTGACAAGTTCTCGTGTTCAGCTCAAGTGCAAGGGAACACGTTGCTCCAATGGAGAACAATACACCTGCCGAAGGTCCATCCTGGAGGTGAGACGTGGTGAGGGAGCACTCCTGGACTTGGCGACGCGCACACTGAACTCTGCTCCGCAGCAAACGGAGCCATGGAGAGGATTCTACCGCAGCAGCTGAAAAGGGGTGATTAAGAGGCAGCAGAAGTCGCATGGATCCTGTCCTAGCATTATGCTTTCTGAAGATAATGATGATGAACGAAATGACGAATGAGCTATGATATTCCTATAAAAACCCTCCTGTCCTCCCTAGCCTTCTTTTCTTCTCCTATTCTCTTTCCTGTCTCTAAATCCATTTCTCTAACTCTTTGATGATTCAAACTCGTTTTCCTATAAAGACAACCTGAAAATGTCCTCCACGTTGGCTCCGGAGCCACCTGAAGCCTGTCTCCCTTGCTAATGACGACGCCTATCCCAGCTGACACAAGCCATTTTTACACGGAGTATTTGATGGTTCTGTGTTTTGTTCCGATGACTGTTAGCTCTTTTGGTTCATTGGTGTTGGAAATAAATCACATCTAACCTCTTTTGTACTAAAATTAACTGTCTCCTTGGACTGATTATCTTGCCCTTGGTCTCTGTGGAGTTGCACCCACAGGATCTTCAACGTGCCTGGCAGCCCGAATGGTTCGCTGAAGCTACAGGTTGGGGGCAGCAAGGCTGACTTTTTCGGGCTCTGGTCGAGAGGGCTTGGCTACTCCTAAAAACAGCAGAAAATGCTTCAGCAAAGTTCAGAAACAAAGCAGGAAACAGAACCCCTCTCACATATACGTGTAGCAAAGGCTCCGGTGGGGTGGGACACGAGAGTATTTTGAACATGTTCATCTGTCTAGTTACTAAATGGGTTTACTTTTCTCAACAATATATTATAATTCCCCTTTGGAACTTGTCAGAAATATTTTTTTTTCCTGATAAAATTGCTTTCCGTAAAGAAGAAAGAACACAATTCAAGCACAAAATAGAAAAAAATCATAAATCTTATCATTTTTCAACCTGGTAAACAGGTAAAGTCTTGGCCACAATTGAAGGCACAAGCAAAGGTTCTTTTTCAGAGGATAGGGAAGATGGCCCACAAAGAGAGAAAAAATAGTTCGATGGCCTCAACAGGGGAGGAAGTGGGACAGGAGTGCTGTCAAGGGACAGGCAGCTCCTCTGTTACTAAGTTCGAACGCCGACTGTAACTAAACTGAACCAATGCGCACTGCTTACCTCTTGAAGTTGTCACCCCTGTTGTGGAGGCAAGGACAACCCCATGCTGGCCTGAATTTTCTTCCTCCCCATTTCTTCTACCATTTGGATGTTCCACCAACCTCTCAGACTTGCTTCCCAATTCATTCTCTGGTTCTTTCTGTACTTCCCTAATTCTAAATGTGGACTCTCAAATTGAATTCAGCATGGTCAAGATCCTAGAACCATTAAAAAAATGTTAAAACTTCCTTCTTTTCCTGATTTCCTGATTCCTATTAACAGGAGCGTCATTCTGCTACACATACACGCTTGAGACCTGAGCAACAAACATTACCCCACCTCTGCAGAGCGCTCGGATTCAGTAGTCTACCTCATGACGCTCTCCTGTTGAAAACTCCAGCCTTGCACCCTTTCCAGCTCTTACGTGACAATGTTCCAATTGCTCCTTTATGATTCTACAGTTTAGCTGGATGTAAAAAGGCCTCTATCATAAGCAAGCCTCACACTATTGAAGGAAGCCTCAGCTCTAGCCACACCTGTCTCCCAAAGGCATCTAGCTCATTGCTCCTTCCAAGTTTTGTTCATGCTGTGCCCTGCATACCGAATGCCTCATCCTTCTCTCCATGTATTTAAATTCTTCCTGTTTATCATAGTTTAGCTCAAGATCCACTTCATCTATGAAACTTTTGGGGCCACTCAAGTTCATGGTGGTCTCTCCCTCCCCTGCTGAGCCTTTATGGCAATTACTGTCAGCACTACTGATTTGGCATTTATCATTTACTCTCTTGTATTACCATTAATCCAGCAGACATTTTGGAATACCTACTATCTCTGCTATGACAGGCTCTGTGATATTTGCTGTTCATAAAAGGCTAATAAGAGACAAGAAGCATAAAGGAGAAGGGAAGATGGGCAGAACAAGCAGGTCCAAGAGAAGGAACCTTTCAAATAAAAGAGATGTGAAGATAACCTGCACCATAGGAAGGAGAATCAGTTATAAGTTGTTATCTCTCAGCTCCAAGTCCGCCCTTTTATCCTCTACTTTGTGATGCTGGCTGGGACTCTGCAAACATCATTTTTGCTTTGCCAGTTGACTTCCTGTGAAGCCCTGTTAATAGGGAATGCTACAGGAACACAAAGGCTGGAGGAGGAAGAAGGCACTTGTTCCTTCCTGTCTACTACCTGTTGCTTCCTGTGGGCTTCCTGTCTGTTTGTGGCTCTCATGAGTGTCACGCCAGCCATATTTCCCCATTTCCTCATGGAAGTTCCTTCTGGTAGCAAAAGCTGAGTCCAGTTTGAAGTTCTTCCAATTCATAGAACTAGCCTCTCTACACCCCCTCCCCTCCTCCTGAGACACCACCACTACATGCCAGCTGGCATGTGTTTTCCTCCTCAGAGTCTGGATCCCAGCCTTTTTCTAATGCAGAGACATCAGCACCAACCAAACATCACCTTCTCCTTGGGGGTCTGACTTTCACCTCCATGGGATTCATTCTTTAAGCTTCTAAATTTTAATAATTACAGTCTCTTCTCTTTCTTCTCTCAGCCCTAAGGGTGATAAATGCTTCCTCCTCTCATGATATTTTACAGTCCCCTTTGTACTCTTTCAATTACCTAGGTTACACTTCTTTATACTAAACTCTCTCTGTTCAGTAACTAGCATGGTTTCTCTTTCCTGCCTGGACTCTGACTGATACAAAAGGAACTAGTTTAGGGATAGATTAATATCATAGATTAATGCATTAGATTAATCATAGATTAATGCATAGATTAATATCATGCAAAGTGATGTCATCAAAAAAATAGATACATTAAATATTCAAACAATTTAGAAAAAGGAAGGAAAGGGAATGAGAGGAATAAAATTCAGAGGGCACAAATTGAATCCAGTTCTATCACTAATTACATTAAATGTTAATGGACCAAAATGCTCAACAAAAATGCAGAAATTATCAAAATTGATTTTCTAAATGCAAGATCCTACAATATTTACCCTATAAGAGACACTTTAAATATGATGACACACATAGATTGAAAATAAATGAATCAAAAAAGGACATATAATACAAACAGTAAGCATAAGAAAGACTGGAGTGGCTCTATTAATAACAGATAAAATAAGCT
Source organism: Ursus americanus (assembly GCF_024610735.1). Classification (NCBI taxonomy): domain Eukaryota; kingdom Metazoa; phylum Chordata; class Mammalia; order Carnivora; family Ursidae; genus Ursus; species Ursus americanus. The sequence goes on along the minus strand of NC_142138.1, from coordinate 39,611,062 downwards.
TCAAGGCAAAGAGTATATCAAATGTAAACATGGACATTTTATAATGAATACAGAGTAAATTCATCAGAAAGTGATAACAATCATAAATTTATATGTGTATAACAGTGCTTAAAAATCCATGAAGCAAAAAATGACAGAATTAAAGGGAGAAAAATACCACCACAATCATGGGAGATTTAAACATCCTTTTCTCAACAATTCATAGAACTAAAAAAAAAAAAAAAATCACTATATACATAGAGGGTCTCAATAATACTATCAATGTGACCTAACTGATACTTATACAATGCATCAACCAACAACTTCTTTTCACGTGCAATCGTATATTCACCAAGATAATACATATGCTAGGCCATAAAACAAATCCAAAAAATTTTTAAAAATTGGACACCATGGTAATCACAGAGGATTAAACAACCAACTTGCAATTTGAACTCAGCCCCAGAAATTAAAACAGCAACAACACCGTCAATACAAACATTATCAACCACCCTTCCCACACAGAAAAATTCACACAAAAGTACATTACTCTGAATGTTCAGAAAACCTGGGATATAGTGGGGTGTAGGATTAAGGAGGAAGTCACAAAAGTTTCTAGATGGAGAAAATTAGGCTCCTTATAAAGAAAGTAACCCAACTGACATCAGACTCATCAATAGCAATATTGGATTTTGGAAGAAGGAGCAATGTCTAAAAACCTTAAGTGACAATGACTTTCAATCTAGAATTCTATTCCCAGTCTGTCAGCCATGTGGAGGAAGAATAAAGACATCTTAGACATGCAGAATCTAAAACATTATAATGCTTTAGAAAGTTATCAGAACACGTACCTCAACAAACAAACAAACAAACAAACAGACAAAGAATTAACCCCAAAAAGGGGGGAAAAAGACATAAAATCAAGAAAACAGACCAAAAGAGAGACAAAAACATTTAATGACACCTTTGCCAGAAGAGAAAGTTCCATACTGGAGCAAGAGAGGGAAGTTTTGGAGAGAAGTTGTTTAGAAAACTTAGAGCTGCTTTACCTGAGTCCATACACAACATTTTTTATTTACAGTAGAGATATTGGAACATTTGGAAAATTAATCACAAGACTATAGAAAGAGACATAGGAAAAATGAAGCTATTTTCATTTCCAAGAGAAACACAGGGCGGGAAAAAGAAGGAAACACAGTTGTAATGCACTACTTGGCTCATCATTGAACAATAGCTGCATGTGAATAATAAAGAACCTGAAATTATTTTATTTGGCGGGAAAAAGAAGGAAACACAGTTGTAATGCACTACTTGGCTCATCATTGAACAATAGTTGCATGTGAATAATAAAGAACCTGAAATTATTTTATTTAAACAAGTATGTGGAAGGAAAAAGAGGCATAGAGTTAAGTTTTTCTCTACCATGGCAAAAATACAGTAAAATATTTCTAAAATTTATCAGTCAAGAAATAAGCATATTATTTAGATTAAATGAGTTAATAGCACTTGGAATAGTGACTGTTACTTGGTAAGCAGTATTGGCTATTATTAGAAATATGAAGTTCAATATCAGGGGAAAGAGCTAGAAGAATTGAGAGTTGTTGTCTCTTGGGCATAGTATTCAGAATGAGAAGTAAAACTATTCCGGTTCATTAGAAGCTTTTTGGTACTACATAACTTTTAAAATAATATATGTCTATTGCTTTTATAAAATAAAAAATTAATAATAAAACAGCTATATTACAGAATAAAATATGAACATAAAAATGTGAAGGCATTGTAAATAAGGAAGTAAAAGGTAATTTATAAGCATGGTGAATGTAAATTTTAAGGAAGAAAGTGTATATATATATATATTTTTTAAAGCCTGTATTAAGCTCTTTCATACATTTTGAGTTAAAAAGTAAAATAATTCTTTAAAAATCAGTCATACTCAAAAACAAGAAACCTATTCCATAAACAAACAAAACAAAACAAATCAGAGAGGCCTCCCTAAAAAGAGATACTGAAAACAAGAGAAGCAGATGGGAAACCAGAGTGTTAGATGAAAACTTAAGCTAGATATCCAAGGTACGACATGGGCACAAGTCACCCAGATGAAGCTAGAAGTCAGGATAGTGCTTTACAGTCATTAATAGCTGACAAAATATCTCCGCCCATCAGCCCAAGACTACAGCAAAAAAAGAAGCCTCCTGCCCATAAACAGGAGTAAACACTGAGTTCTTGTCCTAGAACTAGGATCGTACCCTACACTGCGTCCGGGGAAGGACCTAGAATTGCACCATTTCTTCAGGGTGATAGACCCAACCAAGTCACAAATGTAAGCTTTGGTCAGAAGCAAGCTATAGGGCTGGGGCAGAGGTGGCCATGAGCCACCCCCATAAGGAGGACATCAGGACCTAAGAAAATTTTCTAAAAATGAGTCAATAAAGAGAATTAAAAAGTATATTGTTTAAAATCCATATCAAGGAGAGAGAGCCAATAAAGCAGAAAACTGGAGAAGTTAAACCTAAAGAAATAGAGATATTTGAGCAACATAAGAAGGACCTAAAAATGAGCAGTACTATACATCTTTGAAAAGATAAAAGAAGGAATTACATCCATGAAAGTAGACCAGGAAGTAATAAAATTTAAAAATCATGAAAATTAAAAATATTTATGAAATAAAAAAATGTATAGGTTAAAAAGTTTAGACACAGGTGAACTGGTAGAACACTAAAGTAATCACGAAAAAGGCTATCCAAAAAGATAAAAATTTGCAGGGGGTGGGGGGGAATTTGAGAGACATAAAGCACAGAGAAATGATGAAAATGCTCCGACATGTGTCTCGTAATAGTAGTTTCATAATACAGACTAGACAGAATGTAGGGGTGGGAGTGGCAGAGAGGGGAGAGTACAGAAAGATAGTAATGGGGATTTTCCAGAAGTGAAGAGAGTCATGAGTTCTGAGACTGACCGAGTCCATCAAGTGCCATCAAGTCCATCAAAGTTTTAAAAATCCCCACCTAGATATATCATAGTGCGTAACACCAAAAGTGCATTATATCAAAATAAAGAAAACTTTAAAAAGAGAGACAACCTATAAAAGAATGACAATCATATTGACAGCAGACTTGTCATCAGCAACAATGATTATAAAACACCCCTGGCACGATTTTCAAAGCAGCAAGGGAAACTACTATGAGTCTGGAATTCTATGCAAACTAACATTCGAAAGGAGGGATTCAAAAAATTATTAACCACAAGATCTTTCTTAAAAAAAAAAAAAAGTAATTACTAAAAGCTGTATTTGGTAAGGGAAAAAAATTAACCATGAAGGAAGAAGCAAATGTGTGAAAAAATTTATAAGACATGTTAGTAAATCTAAATAAGTATTGATTATAAATAGTAATACCAATAATTCCTGTGTTTATAAGTACAGTATAGCTCCAATACTAGATAATTCTAATATAGGATCCATAGAAACTATTCAGATAAAAGTTAAAGCTTCTGGGAGGAGAATAATAGAGACACTGTTTAACTTTAAGCTTGCATGGGGAAAAAATGCACATTTGAATATAGACGTTAAAGTCTAGGAAAATTTACTAAAAGAATAGAAATGGTAAGTGTAAGTTTCAAAGCAGTAGAAGAAAAAAGGAATAAAGAAATTTCAGCCAACCCACACAAGAAGGAAGAAGGAAAACAGAAAAAGATTAAAAAGCATAGTAAATAGAAAACATAATATAAAGTAGCAGAAATACGTGTTCATAAATGTAGATAAATCCGCAATTATATTTTTAAAAAGGAACCAGGTATGAGTCACTCTGAGACAAGGCAAAACCAGTGTGAAATACAGTTGAAAACAGTTGGACTTCTGGTGACAGAGCCTCTATTTTCTTACTAAAATGCACTACAGGGAGGGAGGAGGGCGGGAAAGGGTTGACACCCTAGGAGCTACAGCCATCTTGTAAAAGCTTTTGGTTCAAAAGTAATAAAAATCCACTGAAGGAAGCCCAAGTAAAAGGCAATCTATTTAAATGACACAGGAACAAACTGTCAAAAGAGAATCTGATTGGCAATGGTCAACAGATTGCCCAGTAGGATCGATAACAGGTGTTCACCCTTTTCCAAACACCTGTGTCCGGGTGGGGGTGGGGTACACGCTGAAAAACACAGCCATCGAAAGGACAGCTCCGAGGGCACATTAGGCACGCCCACCGAACCTGTCTTCTACAACCAAGCATGGCCCCAGTGTGTCAGGAAGGAATGGAAAAGTGAGTCTAGCGGACGCGAAGAGAAGGCCAGTGCTAAGGGCTCAGCTGAAAACCTGACAGGGGAAGCCATAAGTGGAATTATTAGCCAAGGTTGGTCTATTTTCTCCAGCCAGTGGAAGGAGTGGACGAAGTTGAAGGTTGGGAGTAGAAGGGGCTTAGCAAGCCGGGTAAGAGAAACTCCCATGGGATTCTTACGAGTAGCAGGGAAGTAAAGCCCAGGAAAGGGCTTAGGACCGGGAGGGTAGGTAGTGTCAAGTAATGGCCGTCTCACCGAGGCTTTGAGGGAGCGAGGAAGGGGACAAGGTAGAAGGGTGATGGCCAAAAGGAACGGGATGTCACGGCTGGAGGCTTCAAGGCTGAGCAGTTCTGCGTGTGACAAGAGAACAAGGCTGTCCAGGGTCCAGGTAGAAGAGAGCGAAAAGCTTTAGAGCAGAGGAAGCAAAGAGCTGTGCGTCATAGGAGCGGACAGGAGAGCAGGTGAAAGGGGACGCTGAGAGCAGGCTGCTGGGCTGCGCGACGACCCCGAGAGGTGCAAGGGAGAGGATGGACACAGAGCCCACAGAAGTGGTGAGGAGAACCAGAACATTGACACGAACCCGCTTCCTCGGCATGGATTCATCAACGGTTCCAGTCACTTTCGGGGTGAAATTCTAACCCCTCGACACATGAGACCTTCGCGATACTTCATTTCCTCCTCGTCTCCCACCACCTTCCCTTGAGCTCTTTACTCTTCTACGGAACTACTTTCTTCAGCTGCGCATGCTGATTCCTCCACCTGGAATTTCCTTTCCCTGCGCTTTTACCTGGCTGACCCTTGCTCGGTTTTCAGAGCTAAACCCAAGAGTCATCTCCTCCGGAAAACCTTCCCCAGTGAGTTCCCAGTCCGAACTGAATGTCTCCCCCACCGCCCCCCCCTGCTCCCGCTGCACTGTAGAACCCTCTGTCACAGCATTTACCCCCCTATACCTCGTGGGGTGCCTGGTACCTAAAAGACTCTCAGTACATACTTTTTAAGTATATGCATGAATTTCAAGAAGTTTGAAAGAAATCGTGTCATCACTATTAAGGTGAGGAATCAAAGAACAATAAATATCAACAAATATCTCCAAGGAACATTCAGTAACATGAAGAATCAATATGGTGCAGTGCCAGTAGTGAAGAGGGGAGTGAGCAGAGGAAGTGAGGGCTGCTGGGAAGGGCATCACACTGACTGAGGAGACAGAGATGAGACAAGATGGAAGAGAGCTGGCTAGATTTGTTGGTACCATGCGTGTGATTCTGGATCACGGAGACAAGAAAGAAAGGAACTGAGAGGCCACCAACATTTGACTGTCCACTATACATAATCTCATGTCATCTGCACACAAGTCCTCTGAGGTGGAAACTGACATCCCCATTTTACTGGAAAGCCAGCAACAACGTTCACCACGGAGTTGAAGTGAAAAGTCACCATACGTCTGTGTGGCATTTCCTTCCCAGATGTAATGAGATCAGCTGACTGTGTCAGGCTTGAGCTTCCTCGAGCAGGAAGTTCATACAAACTCCTACAGAGGCAAAAGGGGCCTTTTGGGTCTTCATATGTCCTGTAGCACCTAGTATGCGTTATAGACTTCTTAGGACTCGATATATATTTGTTGATTGAATGCATGCATGCATGAATGAATGAACGAATGAATGCATGCATGCATGAATGAATGAACAAACGAACAAGTCAGTGAATGAATGAAAGCAGAACTGCACTACGAATAAGGATCAGGCACGGTCAGTAGTCAGCACGCATTATTTTATTTTACCCTCCTGCCATCCGTAATTACCCTCCATTTTACAGATGATTAAACTGAGGCCAAGAAAGTTTAAGAAATTTACCCAAGCTCCCACAGCTTGTAAGTGACAGAGCAGGTGTCCCCAGGCCTATCTGCCTCAGAACCCCCACTCTTAACTACTCTGCTACAATGTTGCCTCTCAACGAATGGATTTCTCTGGAGATCTCAGCTTCCCCATATGAAGACAGACGGTCCCTGATGTCCTAGCACTATGAAAAAAAAGCACAAAACATTGGGAGTGGAGGGTGATTAGTTCAAAACGTAGAAAATCTAAAAATACATGGCTTTACTTTCAGATATTTGTCCGACAGGAGTGGAACAACCTTAATTAGTGTAATAGGACAATAGGAATTAAATTGGCTTCGTCACAAGACTTTTACAGGATGACACTGATGGTATTACTATCCAACTTCAAAGATTTGGAAAGATGTTCCTGCTAACACTGGAGAATAGAAACCTGTTTTTCATCAACTAGGCTGGCCTGACAAATTAAGTCTGTGGAGTCATTAGATTAAGATAAGAGCTTATCTCCTAGGCTGACATTTATTCAGAGGTTTTTATACTGCTCAGCTAGTAATTAGTGCTGTTGAATGTTTAACACTGCTTTGTCCAGTCATTCAAAAATTTTAGAGGTGTGTGTGCTTCTCCTGTGTATGTTTTTGGTTATTAAAAATAGAAGAGGAATACAAGTGAATTACTTTAGAAGGTTTGAATAATTCTTCCAAAAGTTATTCTGTAGTGAAACATGCTGCTTAATGACTTATTTGCAGAAGAAGGGAGCAGTTCTCCCAAATTGATAAATGTGGAATAAGGAGTTGCCTTTTACTGTGGGATCTATAATTTATTTCAAGGCATACATATTATAAGTTTATTATGTTCTAGTGGAATCATTAAAACTGTGATCACATGCAGTAATGGTTTCCTGCTGCTTCACACCCCCAATTCAGCAAACATACTATAGATTCAGGGAACAGCTCAAAGCTGTGGGGTTTTTTTCAGTCTCTTTCCTATGGTTGATTTGACTGTGAAGGTTGTTTTTCCAGTTTTCTTGTCGTTATAATAACAACTTGATTACTATAGAATAAACTAATACATTAAGCCTGCATGAGTATCTCGACAGTCTGTCAAACAACAAATGCACACATTTTTAAATGCTTGGTTTGCAAAATTCCAAGTTCTATGTTGAAATACTAATTAGTAATCAGATGGGGAAGACCCCTGGTTTTAAGAAAGTTCATCACTTGGCTAAAGTTGCATCCTGTTACTATCACATCATTTATTTTGTCCTAAGTGGGGACATCTCTCAACACTCAACATATTGCATTTGCCACTTTTTAAAAAAATGTGGCAGAGAGAATTCCACAGAGATGAGTGAAAGTATTTGACTGTGCTTGTTTACCTTACACCCCCCGCCCGAAAGGAAGGGAAGCCTCACAGAAAACCCTACATATTTCAGAGATCCGCTGTGAAAGATGAGTTCTCTTTCACTGAAACGTGGCCTGCGTAATCTTGTAGTGAACAAACTTCAGTAAAAGTCGCTGGCTAATCAGCTTCTGGGTGCAGCGGGTACAGCACCGACCATCCTGCAAACACACGTCTCAGAACGCATTTGAAAATCTTCACGTCAGCTATGGCACGCAACCGTCCTTCCTCAAGGATGAAATTTTTTTGAAAGATTTTATGTATTTGTTAAGGAGAGCGCGCGCAGGTGCTTGTAGCGGGGGTGGGGGAGGGCAGAGAGGGAGGGAGAAGCAGGCTCCCCGCTGAGCAGGGAGCCCAATGCGGGAATGCGGGGGCACTGGATCCCAGGACCCTGAGATCATGACCTGAGCCAGAGGCAGACGCTTAACCAACTGAGCCACCCAGGCGTCCCAAGGATGAAATTTATTTCACCAAGTAAATTCAACTATACTCTTGGCATCCCTGGAATGTACTGGAATGAGAAGTTTGCCGCTTCAACAAGCTATTGAGCCTCAGTTTCCTTAACTGAAAAATCCAAGTTTGCTCAGGAAAACCTTTAAATAGACCTGCCAGGGTCCTGACTCTCAGATCTGCGATCTGCCCCCAAGGGGAAGAATCCTGAGAGCACAGAGAAAATTATTAGAGAAGACACCACGAAGTTGAGATTCATCTGAGGGAATTGGGGAATTCAGTTCAAAATAGTAATACAGAAACTCTTAAATTATGTGATTCTACTTTTCACAGAAGTCACAGTAGATCGTTGAATAAATGAATGGCGTAAAGGAATGAATTGATGAAGAGGTGGCATGGGGTAGTGGGATTTGGAGTCAGACGTAGCTGTATCCAGTGCCTAACCCTGCCGTATACTTGCCCGGTGCCCTTGGAGCTCGGTGCTCCCAGAATCTACTTCATCAGTAAACCAAGCACAATAACCAACCTATAAGGTTGTTGGCGGGATGAACAAAAACCTACACCGGCACAAGATAGGTGCTCAAACCACATTTGTTGTCATTTCTTACCCCACCCCCCAGCTTTTGTTTTGTTTTGTTTTATTTTTGCTTTTTGTTTGTTGGCTTGCTTTTTATCCTCTGGTCCCACATACACTGAGTTGTAAAAATATTACCATCCAGCTTCCAAATCCAGGCATGCTCAACTACCACCGGCACATTTGGTATGCGTTATGATTATCTTTAATGCGTAATGACAAAAGAAGGGGAGAAGAAAGCATAAAGCTTCCCTTCCAGCTCCCCATGGGTAATCAGGCCAGGGGAAGGCAGGCGGCATTCAGTGTGTTTACAACATACTCCATCTCAGTCCTCAGCCTTCGTTAACTCATCCACCCCCACCCCCAGCTTGCCGAAGAGCAACATGTAATTAGAGCACTAACGAGGTCATTTAGCAGAAACCATGGGTAGGGAGTAATGAATGTGCTATCAGGCTCGGAGAACAGCTTGGGCAAAAATCCAAACAGTCCATGTTCAACTCTGATGAGCCGACCTAAACTTGGAAAACAGAGCTTGGAAAAAGGTTAATAATAGGACATCAAAAATGAAAGCCGCCCCTCTAGAGAGACGCAGAGCAATATTTGGAGCATAGCCCTCCAGGAGCTAGGCTGTGCAGGGAGTGGGCTTGGCAGGAGGAGAAGCCGGGTGGCACCCGGTACTTGGCAAGACGCCTTGGGTGCTTCGATGCCATGACTGGGGAATCTGTACAAGACAAAACGTGGGAGGCCCTTCGGAGGTCACCTCATTCCATCTCCCCATTTTACAGATGAGTTTGGAGTGCTCCGGAGAGCTGCATGGGCTGGACCAGCCAATCAGAAACAGACTCAGGCTTACAACCAAGGCCTCCAGATGAGCAGGGAGGTGGTCCATTCACGAGTCCGTGCTGTCTCCTTGCCTCTAACGGTGACATTTAGAAGACCATTTGGACAGTGTACAATGAGGCTTTAAGTGGGGCCAGTTTTACTTGGACCCCTTCTAGAGTAATTAAGTCCCAGAAGAATAAACCATCCATGCACCCGTTTGCATTTGGAATCAGCACTCCTAATTGAGTTGCAACTGCTAACGTCGCTGTAGCTTTCAACTGTATAGAAAAGGAAGTAGAGGAAGACAAACCCACAGAGGCCAAATACCTCCAAATCCTTGGCCCACCGATCGCCAAGCTAGCCCCCGCCCCCACACCTCTCAGCTCACGGGGGTGGGGGTGCTGCCTTCATCTCTGCCAACACCAAGCCCTGCCAGGAAGCAGGTGAAACACTGGGCCACAAAGAGTATGACTCTTCTCTTTACAGTTTATAGATGTCGTGGAAGTGAATTTTTAATTTTTACCATAAAAGCATTTTGCCAGTGTGTTTTTTTTCTCAATTAATAAATATTAAAAGAACAACTATGTTCATAGAGAGGGGTCGATGAAGGTTTGTGAAGACTAAAAAAGGATCTTCAGAGTCAAAAACGTAGGGAAACTCTGTTTCAGCCTTTTGCTCCAGATATTTGAAATGTATCCACACATATTGCTGTTTTTTACAGCATCTTGTTTAAAAACGTGTTCTAAACGGACTCAAGTAGAGAAAAAAAGAACTTAGTCGCTACCAGTACTTAAAGTGTTAAGTACTAAAGTATTAAAATTCGCAGGATGGATTTTGTTCCAAGGATCATTGTCATTTCAACAAGCATTTATTACGCACATACCACATACACACTACACGGCAGTTTGGAAAGAACAAGGTAGAACATACAATCTCGGTCTTGAGAAACCTACTGTTGATGTGGGCAGGCCCAGCCTACTTACAGAGATAGTGAAGAACAGTTCTAAGCAAAGATACGGCAAATTCTAGAAGTTTCTTACCTCCTAGTAAATATATTTTTGTCTCTCATTTAAAATGGTAACTGAAGAGAGTAGCTTTGGAGAGGCCTTTGGAGCCAGGAGGCATTTATTTGCTCTTTTGATAGATGTGGCGCCTCTCTGGGACACTCCTCTTGTAAGAGCCCCTCCATACAACTGGGTTTTCCCAAGAATAATCCCCCAGAAGTCAAGTTTTCCCCAAGGGTTCTATTCCTATATCCTGGGCATTTTATATAGGTCACACCCGGATCCCACACACATGGCTGCTTTGTTCTCCCAGAGCCAATAGGAAGCAGGGAGAAAATCTGCCTGACAGGGGATGGTAAGTCTCAGTAGTATGGTACGGTGCCAAAAATAATGTGAGGGCGATAACCGTGCCTCGGGGATGGGGGACTGGGAGGGCAGATCTCATTCCCTTAACACAGTCTTCCTTGTTGTACTCTGAAAACAATATCATGATAAGAGAAAGCTCTTCAAAGCTCCAGATTACCAACCCATTCAGGCCTCCTTAGAAAACGGTATAGAACAAAGTTTCATGGCCGCGGGTGCTGCCCACTCGTTTAACACTAAGGACTTGGCAAGAAGTTTGCCTCCCCTTCTCGTAGGAGAACCAGGTCAGAATCTGATGGTGCTCCGGTGCTGGGAGAGCCTGCTGGATTGGAATCCAGACTCTAGGGATGGGTAGCCCCTCGCTTACCTTCTAGCTTAGGAACTTCGGAGCTGTGTGGCCTTAAGCAAGTGGCTTACCCTCTCTGAACTCCATTCTCCTTACTGAAAAGTACAGATACTCATGATATATCCTGTATAGGATTACCATGAAGATTAAATGTGGCAAAGATGTCAAGACACCTGACACATAGTAGGTGCTCAATGAATCTTAGTTACTGTGTTTTCGGAGCAAATTCCAAAACTTGCTTCTTCAGGAGGGAAAAAGAAAACAAGCCACCTTGTCAGGATGCAACAGCTGGTGCTAGGAACGAATGTAACCACATCAGGGGAGAGTGCCACCCATCCTCGGAGTCAAATGTACTTTATGGATATAGCAATTTGCATCTTGTCAAATGTTCCCTAACATTTCGTGAAAATCCCCAAATGTCAAATTAGTGAGTAATCTGTACAGTACTGCAGATCTTGTTATCCTCTGCCTGATTCATAACATATTTTGGGTGTCCCAGACACCAGTCCAAGTAAATGTTAGTAAATAAGGAAAATCACATCTCCTCTCACAAGCCTCTGAAATCAGTACCAGCTTCCACTTGCAAAGGAAGAATATAAACCTTGAAGGGCAGAGAGTGACACGTATTTCCTCGAGCTGATGAAGCTGTCACCTTAACTATACACCTGGCCTTGACCATATGCCCCTTCCTGAGACAGGCCGGGGGGGGGGGGGGGCAGGAGTGCAGCGCCAGGGTTGCAAATCTCAATCACTTACTGCGTCCTAGCCACTTGGCTTCACATACATTTGCTCACTCTAGCTTCTAAAAGTGCCTTTTTATTTATTTAGCAAATACTGAAATCGGACTTGCGAAGTGTGTAGTGCTTCCCTGGGGGCCCACTTCTTGGGCGGGCCCCTCCATAAAAGTGGATTATAAATGCTTTACAACCCCCATAACAACCCAGTGAGGAAGGTACCATTGTTATCCCCACTTTACAGATTAGGAAACTGAGGCTTGGGAGATAACATAGCTTCCCTAAGGCCACAGAGCAGTGGCAGCGTTAAGGTAGAAAGCCAGACAGTCTGGCTCCAGAATCTACACTCTTCACCATTAAATACTGCCTTACAGGCTAGACACCATGATAATCCCCATTTTACAGACAAGGAAACAGGCTCAGGAAGGCGAAGTAACACTACCCAAGACACCATACAGCTACTGGGTGCTGACAGAGCTGGAAAGGTTTATTTAACCCTACCCTGGACCGAGAGCTCGTAACTTATACAGAGGCTAAGAAAAAAGTCTTGTCTAAAGAAGTTCCTACGTTTGCTGGCCAGGCATCGAAAAAGATAGAGGCCATCAGCAAGAAATGCCAAAAAGCTCCCCCCGCGTGGGTTCATTAATATTACACTAAATTAGCAGTCGTGGCTCTTAACTCCTGAGTGAGAGACGCATTTCTCAAAACACGGCTGAAGACTGCCCTGGAAAACGCCTCTCTGTTTTGCGTTTGGTCTTTTTCAGTTTCCCTGACTTGAAGAAAATTGATACGAACCCAAGTTGCTGAAGCTGCAAGATATATATTTATATGCTTTCTTTATAATGTGTGCCTAAACCTTGTTTTATTCACTCTGTTAACTTTTCAAAAACTATTAAGAAGAAGAGCGACAAGAGGCTGGTGGGGGGCAGGAGACGGAGGGAGGGAGGGGGTGAGCGGATTATACACCAAGCCCTGATTTTCGTGAGAGGTTGTTCTCTCCCGCTTTGGGCCCCTCTTTGTCTCTAGAGCGTGGCACAGGCCGGGGCTCGGTGACAGCTGCCCTGAAGTTCGGAAGACAACAGAAGTAAGACCTCGGTTTTCTGTGCTGATTCTAGATGAAGACTCTAAGGAAGATTCTTGGACGAGCACTGGATTTAGCAGCTGGCCAGTGCCAGGGGCTGGTAGATCTGACTGTATGTCCTTGCACACCAGGCACGAATGTTGGGAAGACCTTGCTCATTGTCATCCCCTACAAAAAAGGGCCCCTCCTTTCTTAATGCATCTCCCCGCTCAGGCTCAGTGTCCAGTAACACTGGTTGCAGCCTGACAGACCAAAAGAGATTGCTTCACTTTGCGCCTGGGAAGCCCCTCCTCAGCCCCGGTCCGCGGCGTCCTCTGGGCTCCATCATCCAGTTCCCCTGCCTGCTTCCGGACTCCACACTTCGCTCCCCGACGTGAACAGTTCATCTGTATCTGCATCTGTGTCAGCATAGCAAGCCCTATTGCTCATAACCTCAGCCGTCCTCAAACCCAGGTAAGTTTCTCCATTCCCACTGTCCCTGCCCCGCTCTAAGTCCCCACTGTCTCTTCCCCAGCCACGGCCACACTCCTCGCCCGTCCTTCTGCTGCCGCTCCTGCCCGCTTTAAGCACCATCCACGCAGCAGCTAACGCAGAAATCTGACTGTGTCATCAGAAACTCATTGCCCTTAGGACTCAGTCCAATCTCCTTGGCTTGGTCAACCAGGCTCTTGTGTGACCTGGTCCCCGTCTTCCCTGCGGTCCCATTCCTCC